>NC_054549.1:29251853-30536853 GCF_017654505.1 Polyodon spathula
AGGTTTAGGGTCTAATGTTCAGTTTTTGTACATCTTCAGGGCAATTTTTAGAAGCTGGAATGGGAGGACTGCCGCATCCAAGTGTAGGGTGATTCAAGGTGCAGACCAGGTTGTCCTTTAGGGTCCTTTATCAGTCACAGAATGGCATTTCTAGAATACTGGCGCTGCTGTACAGTGAGATAAGCAAGAAAGGGGGTGTTTGATTTGAAGTGTTTGGAGGTGGTTCGTGCAGAAAAATGAAAGATAACAAATTGATGGGGGGGGGAAAGGGGGGGGGGGGGGGGGGAGGGGTGGGGGGGTGGGCGGGGGGGGGGGGGGGGGGGGGGGGGGAAGTGTAGAGGACTAGCGTTGTCATGAAAGAGACTGTGTGGTTAGTTAAATGTTCCTCTTTGACTCTGTTAAATATTAACAGTTCCGTAAATGAAAAGTTGGACTTCTTGTTTTGTGTGGAATTCGTCACAGGAGATGAATACATTTGGATTAACACGTAGGCTGAATTTGTTGTTCAGTAGGAAGGAACGTGAAATCTGAGTTCTGTTGATTTTCAGTGGGGATGAGAGGCTGCAGTATGTGATGCTGGCTGATGTCAGGTTATATTTTAAGGTGTGTGTGTGTAAATAAAACTGTTTCGCTTAAATAAATTGACCAGATTGGAGCACCAAGTGTGTTTCTGTGTTGGTGTGAGTGTACAAGAACTAATTTTGACCCAGATTTATTAGGTTTCTCTTTGCAAGTGGTGAATTCATAGAGACCTCCATTCACCATCTCCAACATAATAAGTTATTAATGTTCAGTGAATTGTACAATAAGTTTGACCTGCATCATGTACAGTACATCAAGTTCAATTTTCTGGTCAAGTCTGTTGGAACTGTAATAGTGCTGTTAGTTTTCTTGGATTGTACTGTTTGAGCAAAGAACTGCCACCCACAGTGTTACTGTATAAAAGTTGGATTGTTGCTTTTGTTAGTTTGTGAGCACACTTATAAGGAAATAACTTTTGCTTCCTATTGAAAATAAGTTGAAATTGGACAATTTGTCCACTAAAACCTAGATAGTGAATGTGGTCTCTTTTAATTAGTCCTACTGCACTATTTGAACACTAAATGTTCAGCAATAACCAATGATTCTAAAACCTGCTTCAGAGCCATTACCAAAGTGTTCAAGTATTATTATTGTTATTATTTTTTTAAATATAACTTATCAACCTGTTGACCATCAATGGTTAGTGCCATGACCTTGACATTGTGCAATTTATTAACTCCAGTTTAACCACAGTATTGGTTATGACCTTGTTGGCTGTACTGTGTGGAGTCCTATCCTTTTAATAACTGTATGGCTTCACAGCTTTGGTGTTTGCACTGTTGACTTGTAGCACTGAAAGTGCACAAAACAACAGCAGCAGTAAAAAAACAAGATGCATCAAATTCCAAGTTATCATAACCAGTCAGTGGTTAACTACTAACCCTTCCCCTTTTTGGGCATAGACCAACACCTAGTTATCCAGCATGGTGCTTTAAGATTACTTTTTCCAGAATGGACTTTTCTGAAATGCACTTTGTCATCAGACAAATGTCAACATTAATGCAAATTGATGTGGGTTTGTACAGTAACCAGGGCATAGTTAAGAAAATAAATCCATTGTCTTCACTTTACATTGCGTTCTGCTGTCTTGCTTTATTTTGAACACACACATATAATTTTCTTGATTATCAAAAATGTACTACCATAGGAATTCTTCATTCTACTCTTGAACAAACAAAGGTATTAAAGGCGTTAACAGGAGTCAGTCCCAGCCAGTTGTAATGGTCTGTCTGTTGTAGTCGCTGTGTTAAAACGTGAGAGAAGCGGCGTACCCAAACAAGATGGAACACTATTTGATTGAGACAAACAGTGAAATCTTTTATTCAGCCTCTGAGAGCCAAAGGCATTATTCCTGGTAAACAAAGAGGGCCACGGTGGATGGGGCTGGGAGGCTAGTTGACATATTTTAAAGGTGTAATGTCTTTTTTGACAGTAAACTGCTGATGCCAGTTTCTCACACTGTTCAGGCCTTTACATATAAAAGCGAGAGGAGGTGTGTTTCCTGTTCAGTTCCACTACAAGTTTATTTGGTACCCAAATAAGGTTTATTTGTGTTGTATACAGGAGCTAACAGGCACTGAATGTTTTTAAAAATGGGAGCAGTTTTGAGGAGAATTGTCTGTTTTGATTGGTTTCTGTACATACAGTGAGTAGGACCATTTTATTTTCCATCGTGGCAGATGGGCAGGTGGGCTTCCCTGAGAGGTGGTGGTGTTTTCAGCAGCAGTCTTGAAAGTGGCACTGATGGGCGCAGTCAATGGGGATGACCTTTATACTTTTCATGCTGAACAATTGATTTTTTTGTTACTTTTCAGCTAAAATCCACCATTTTTAAAAACTAATATCAATTTGTTTTAGTGAAACACAGCCAAGGAAACCTATATGGCCCCAATCAGTGTGTTGTGTCGATATTCTTATCTGTTTTAACTTGGACAGATTTATATCTAGAATGAGAGTGGAAGATGTTTTCACTTTGTCTGAGGCATTGTAAAAATGGCATTGCCTTTACTTGCCAAGTAATTTTCATCATTGTCATTTCAAACTGTTTCTTTTTCAAAGAATTGGGACCCTGCCATGCATTGTGTGTTCCTGTCATTTTCAGTTACACAAATTACTACTGTAGTTCTCAGTTTTTTGAAGGGAGGCTGTACTTTGCTTAAATTGCTGTTAATATACAGCACTGCCTAGATTAAATCAAAACTGCACAACACAAATGGGTACATTCAGAACTTTACACAAACACACACAAATTACTTATAGGGCTACCTGTTGTGGTGGAAAATAAATGCCTACTTTACCAACTGTGACAATTGGAGTCTTGACCGGTATTTTGTCAGAACAAATTGGGTACATAAAAATCAACATTTTGATTGGACAATTACCTTGCAGTACAGTACTGAGTGGAATCCTGTTTAACAAATGCCTGTAACTGACAAGTCCAGTAGTGTGTATTGAGTCCTGAAGCTTGCAAATGCTTCCATGTTATACTGTTTTTAAGCATCTACAAGTTTTCTAAGTTCCAGATTGAAAAAAATTCCTAGCACTAGTCATCTTGCTACTTAAATAACTTCTAGCCCCCAGTTCCTCGACAACGCAGTCAAGAACAGTCAAGGTTTTTCCAATTCGTTCCTCCAGCGCTTCAGGGATTACAGTGCATTATACAGTACTGTGTGTTTTAGGTTTTTCTTATGAAGATATAGCTGAGGGTTCTGCCCGGGTACCCTGGGTATTGGTGTAGTGTTGGAGCCATGTTTAGGTATTTCTTAAGGCCCAGGAAGGGTATAGACTCAGAACAGGGTGTGTACAATATTTGCAAACTGGCTTTGATTTGAGGAAGGTAGAGAGTTGGGATAGAGCTTGGAGACACAAAACTGAATTGTCTTTTTGTCAGTTTACAGTACTGTTAAGTGTTTAACACTTACCTGTAAGCTTAGAGTATTGTCTCCTGTAGTATTGTAAACTGCTTGTGTACAAACTAATCTCGTTTTGCCTTGCTAGAACATCCACTGCAAATCTTTAATATATAAATCCAACAGTCTAGTTTAACTCTCTCATAACTGCAGAGTTTATCAAATGCGATATTCTATCCTGTGTATGGAGTAAAAACAGTACTGGTAGTTTTATCCTGTGAAGTGTAATGTCCTAACTGGGCCTTTTTTTGTAGATTGTGTTTGGCAGTGAGTTTGTCTATGGATTGGTATCCTGTATCCTAGAACCCAATCGCAATCGGGAGAGGAAACTCCATAAAGTGGAGGGGGGGGGGGGGGGGGGGTAGTAGTCAGTGCCCAGAGCAGAGGTGTTTTTGGAGACGAGTAGGTTTGAGTTTGTAACTGATGAGACGGTGTCTCCTGCAAAAATTCCTATCCTCCCGGCTGTCAGCACAACCTCTGCCAATTGCTACCAGCTGACCCTCCCCTCCCTCCCTCCCCATGAGTGGTCTGATTTAAAGATGTTGGAATGGTTCCTTGGAGAGGTAATATTTCTCCTGCAGGTCTGAATTTAATTCTGTCCCTTGTGTATCCATAATGGGTATTGCTTACCAGCAGGCAGTTCATTATGATTGAGCGAGTGTTAAGGACTGGTTTTAAGATGGTGTCTTGTATCCCGATTTGAGCACTGGGTTTTAAATATTTACATCATAAGCTTACATTTTAAAATAAGTGAGATTACATTTTTTATTTAAGTTACCATTGTGTTTCTGAGAAATGATTTGCTAAAATTGTTTTATTGCACTTAACTATAAGCAGTAGTATTTTGCTTGCCTTGTACATTGCTTTTTCACAAGGCTTTATTTGACATGACAAATGGTTGTGGGACAGTGAAGCAGATGCCCAAGATCATATTTCATCACAGGTGTTTCAAGTTTAACCAACAATGGTGCAGAAAGAGATTGTCTAAGGGGGTTAGAGTTGTTTGATTCCTCTGCAGTATCTTTATCACACACCTGTCTTTCCCCAGTGTAGACACACTTCCTGTCCTGGCACACGGCTCCCTCTTTGAGGCCGAGCCAGAATTTGACAGATGATTATGTACAGTATACAAAGTAAGCTACTCTAACACTGTTCTAGCTGCATTACAGTAAATCCTTGCTCAAGTAAATGCTTGGGTCAGGCATATTTGTCTCCTTGTCATATTATGGTGAGCTGTAACATTAAAAATAAAGCATTCTAAAATAACAAATTTAAACAGTACAGCAGTTCCCAGTTCAGGGATGGAAATAAGACACCCATTGCGTAGCGGTGTTATCCATTCCTGGTTTTACTATGAGCTTGTTGCTAGATACACTGTCGCTAATATACTGTACATATACAGTACCATGGATTTGCCAATCTTTTAAATTGCTGTACAGTATATGGCTTCCCTTTCACTTTCAAATCTACATTGTTTTGTAATTTCACATACTGTAGTATCACCGTCTGGTAAAGCTTTCATAGCTTGTGTATTTGCTGGAACTGTAACAAGTAAGCTACTAAGGGCTATACCGTAGTATTCTATGAAAGCTTGCACTGTGTTGGATTCTTTATATGAATTAAAATAGGCACACCCACTGCTAAATTGATGTGTGTGTGTGATATATATAATTTAAACAGGATGTGTTTTTGTCCTAGTAAGTTTCCATGTTGGTAGGACGTTCATTTTTTGGATTTCAAGCTGGCGAGTCAAAAGTCTGACTGATATTTTCCACTGTCACTTTCACTGTGTTGTGCTGATAAGTGATTTTACTGAAGAATGATACTGGCACTACAAACATGCTGTCTTAAAATCACCTGGAACTGAACAGTAACTGGGCGTATATCTTTCTTTAAATGTTTGTAGGTCCTGTATTAGCATACAAGGTGAATGTTTGTTCTTTACAGAATGACAAGCATCAGTGTGAAATATAATGAATCTTGGTTGTAAATCTCCCTCCTGACCTGTGAGTACACTAAGCAGCAAAACTAGAGTCCTTTGGATGGGCTGGCCTGACGGTTCTTTCGCAGGGTCGGGAAGTCGGTCAGTCTGGAAGAAGGTGAGAGTTGGTTGCAAGAACGTATTGACCCTAAGGGAAACGACGTAGCAGCTGCAGATTGTAGAGACAGCTGCACTCGTTTACCAAGGGGTCATGCGTGACAGCATAAAAGGGGCCGGATAATCGCAGTCTTCTCCTTCGCTTGGTTGTTGCATTGACTAGAAGGACCTTGGGAGGTGCAGAGAAACCTGTGTATAAAGAATATTCATGAGTGTTTTGTTTGTTTGTGTCTGTTCGTAATTGTCTGCATTTGTAGACCACCAGACGGATAACACGTGTCCGGAGCTGTCGCCTTGGGCCATCAGCACTTCACCACAGTCACTATAAGAGATTGTTATCACACACCATGAGCACTACTGCGTGCACCCGGACTGGTGACCGTGGCTGGTATTATTGTGGGGCGGATAACGTGTGATTTATTATTTGGGCTGCAATCCCTGTCTTTTGTTCTCCGTGCTTTACACATTGAGTATAGCCGGAGCTTGTTGTTTGGTCGCCAGACCGGGAATTACAAAAATAAACCAAACCGGTTTATTTTTCCAAACCGGATTACAATTGTGTCGGTGATTATTCCTGCATTGCATCACCTCTGCACCTGTTCACAATCAGCAGCCAGTTTGCCACAATCACATGACAATTTGAATTCCTAGAGCACCCTTTTCTAGCCAAACCAGTTGCCAGTTCTCGGTCTGCATGGGCACTTTTTAGTCCTACACTTTTGAACTAATGGTACCTTTCTGTATTGTAGCAGTTGTTTAAAAATGGACCCATACACAACTATTTTACTTCAATAATGTGAGATTGCAGTGGATGTTTAACTTTTTTCTTTATCCATTTGAAGAGTCAGGGTTGGCCTGCATTAAAAGTGCAGCTGCAACATATGACTGATTTGTTTCCATGTTGGGGGTTTGTGACAGTGAAGGCTGGGCCAGAATGAATGACTTTCCATGTAAATTTTAAACTGTAGGGTGTTTACAGTAGCACTGGAAGCAAAGTGACAGGATACACGCTGTTTATTTGTACAGCATTTGTGTAATGTTTATGAATGTTACGTGTGTCCCCCCCCCCCCAGCAGTAGACTGTTGCCGCACAGAATGCAAACATAAGGTAATACTTTCTCCACTAGGCCAAGTATCTCCACATTTTATAATTTCTTTAAAAACCAAAAAAAAAATACATTTTCTAGTTTTCCTGGTAAAAATTGGGGGATATAAATATGGTTCACCTGCTTGTTAGCAGTGACCGAGTAAAGTTAACTTGGATCTGTACTACCGTATGTTAAACACACAATTATTTGTCAGTTATTGGTACTGTATAAATCAATTTGATAAGTCTGAAGAAATTTTTTTTTTTTTTTTTTTTAGCTTTTGTAAAATCTGTGTCAAGCAGAGAGAGATTAGCGTGGTGGTACATAAATTTCAGGGCCACCACAAATTGGTCTTGGATACTTTAAATTGAAAAATGTAAGGACTTGGCCCTCAGCAAGACTTCTAAAGTGTGTTTTTTTGTTTTGTTTTTTCTTTGTTACCTTCAAAATGACAGAGTAAATGTAGATGTTAACTTTCTTTTGACCCAATTAGCCTTTCTCAAACTTAATGATTGAAGTCAAATACTCTGGATTGGTTTCTTGTTCTTGTTTTAGGCCTACTTTTATAAAATAAGGCTGAAGAAAGTAGTAGGGAAGTGGTATATTTCCCTTTTGAAAGGGAGCATTGCCTACAGAAGAGAGTCTTATACTGTAGCATTGTTCCCATGCCACATGCCATTCCAATTAAACATTTGGGTTGCCAGGTGAGCCTTGCCAGGAAATTAACTGCTGTGATACCATTGCTGTTATGTACAGTGCATTAGTGAAGTCTGTCACCCAAACAGTTCAAAGGCTGTTGACTTTTAATTACAGGAAGCTGTATTTTAATCGGTGAACTAGTCATTTTTCACATTTTTTGAATTTCTCTTGAAAAGATGAAAGACCTCTTCTTAAACATACTTTTATTAAACACTAAGCTTAGCGCTTCAGTACAGTACTTGTACTGTAGCTCACAGTAGTATTTGTGTGTGTATGTAGGCATGCATGCTGTTTGTGCTTTAATGTTGCATGTAAAGGACACAGTATTTAATGTTTTGCGGAGACGTGGCTCTGGGTGTGACTTCTGTGATGGCAATTCTATTTCTCACACCCACAAGCAGTTAATTAAAACTTGCATCAAAGCCAAGTGATCTGTGACTGAAGGTTTAGATCTGTGACTTATTAATCTCAAGGTACCCGAGTAAACCATTATGTTTGGTAATTGGCCGACATATTAAAATGTTTTCCCCCTGTAAACTTAGTTTTAATATAAATTTAAATAGTTTCTAGTATGAAAAAAATACAATAACATTTATATAGAACTAAAATCTTTAAAATGGACCTCACCACCTCCTAACTCCCCTGCACCTGCTGTTTTAATAATGCTGATACTGTATGTAATAGTTGTGCACTGTAGAATCTTTGAGGCCCAAAAGACTGTCTTGTGATAATCTGCTCCACTCCCCCTCCCCTCCCCTTCCACCAAGGAAGAACATCCTGGGAGCGTGGGACCTAGACTTTTCCCAACACTCCTCTCCCTCATCTTGAATTCCAGCCAGACGGATTTGACTGAAATGTATAAAGTTTGTGTCTAAACAACCTTCCGGCAAATGCACATTAAAAGTCGGCATGAAAGATTTAGTATTTTTGGGCTGAGATCAGCTTTTAAAAAAGTAAAACAATGACTCTTACTGTGTAACTTGGAACACTTGCTCAAAGGTGTGCAGATAACCCAAGAATATATCTGAATGACCATTACATTTTGAAAGCCATCTCATTTGTGGAAAAGGTGCAGTTAAACTGTAAATGGTTTTGGACAAAGGATGCAATTAGGATGTGATGGAGGTGAAAGCTAGCAATGAGTTTTGTTCCTTAAATGCTTACATGAAATGACTGTACTACTAAGTGGATGTATTGTTTTACAGAAGCTGGTGTAAAGGTAGTTCATCCCACTTGACCAATACTGTTACTTTTTAAAATTAAAGTGTATTTCTTTTTTTCTCATTTTCAGGTTCCCAAGTAACTGTGAGCACAATGGGATTGTGAAGGGGCAAACTGGAAGCAAGAACAGAGATCAAATCAAAAGCAAATCCTCTTGGCAGAAATAGGATCTGTGCTGCAGCAGCGCAGTGTATGCTGCCCCTTACTTTTGAGGGTCTTTGAGCCGATAAGCATTGGGAGAGAAAAATGCTCAATAAACGAAGAGTGTCGGTGGAGGCTGGGCTCTTTATCTATGCTCAGAGCAGGACTACCTTTTTAATTCTAGGGCTGCTGGCAGCCATTGTCCATGGCAACTGGCCCGTCGGGCAGGTGGAGGTAGTACGAGACTTAGGAAGCCAGTTGGAGGCTTCCATGCAGTCGTCTTTGCTAACAGAACTGCAGGAGACAGCATCCGTGGGGGTGGTACCACCAGCCGGCATCCCTGACTCCTCTGCTGTGGTGGGACGAGTCTTTCAGATGAAGGTTCCTGTGGAAACCTTTGACACAACAAGCAATATAATCAAGGTTAGTTACTGTTCCTTAAATGAGCACCTCTATACTTGTTTCATTCACTGGATGATTGTACAAACAATGTGGAGTCTACATTCTGTCTTCCAAATACTTCATCTTTTGAAATAGTATTCACTGACCACTTGGGCAGTCCAAAGTATAATTCAATAGTAGCACCTGGGTAGAGTTTCTTTCCATACAATATTGAGCAGTAATACATATAACAAGATCATGTTTATTAGGCCTCTTGCAATGTCCATTAAGTCCAGGTTATGTGTCGTTGTCCCCCCAGAAGAGAAGAAGCTATACCAGATTGTTTACTTGGCATTTTGGCTAACCAGTAATGGATGGTTTACAGTACTTGTATTACTAATTTGTGTCTTTTTAATTCTACCATATGCATAACTTGCCACATCTTGTTTAAAATGAATGTTATGATTTGTGATGTACTTCACCCAATATTTGTTTGGTTAAGATCTGTCTGATTTATTTTCATGCCTCCCTGCTGATGACTCAAAGTGCACACCTCATCAAATGGAGATGAGAAGCTGCTCCAGTGTAACTCAATATTTGGATAATGCCTCTTAACTTGTCTGTAAGCTGTGTTTCTGGCAATAGTGCCTAAAAAATGCAAATATTTTATATATATAAAGTTGGAGTAGGGAGAAGTAGGGGAGTGCAGCTGTTTGTAAGAATGATTTTCAAAAACATGTTTAGACCAATTAAGTATGCCACACATGCACAGGAATGTGTAATACGTTGCTTTTTATTTATTTATTTATTTATTTTAACATTTGTACAGTTAAGTCCCTATACTGCCTCCTCTTGAGCTGCAGTTGACCAAGCAATTCATGTTAATTTCTACTTTAGCGTTCCTGCCAACCTAGTAAAGTAGCCAAGGTTGTATTCCATACCTGTAAAAAGTTACTTTACAAAACACAATGCCATTTCTTGATGCTCTCATGCATTGACAGGGTTTGAAACATGAGGTTACACAAACATAGACCTGAATGTCATTCGTTCATTTGTGTGTCATGGGAAGTAGATTAATAAATGTTTGGATTACTCTAGGGTAATGCACCACAAAAATAAAACCGCATACATAGTCTGGTTCCCAGTGTTGCCTGCTGCTTTCTTGGCACATTTGCCTGTGAGAGACTGGTGGGTGGATACCACGCAGCCTGCTATCTGTACAATTACTCATTTGTTTCAGTGGCGATTGTTCAAACCCCCGCCTGCCCTCCCCAGCACTGACAAACACCACTGTGGATAGCCCTGGAGCCATTGGCGATGGAAATACTATATCGGTTAAATATGCATAAAATACTGTGTATACCAAATCATGATTTGTTTAAACTGAAGTCATTCCAGAGGTTTTCTTTGCTTCTCCTCTCTGCTTTTGTTTGTTGCACAGTTTGTTGGCCATGCTGTTTTAAGGCACATTTTAATAAGCCTGCCAGACCTGAAATCTGAAAAAGTCAATTTCGATATTTGTGGACACACTTTTTATCTTCAGTGTGGTCTTGGCTGAATAAGAGAGTGGCAATGCAGGGTCCTCTATTTATTATGGCTCAAAGTTAAAAGCGAAAGCTGTTTTTACTCTCATATGGATGGAGTTCCAAAGAACGTGAGGCAGAGAAGTTTAGGGATTTGAACTGGTGACCAGTAAGGCAGTGTCGCTTAATGGCTGAAGTGGATGGTTCATCAGTCACTGCTTTCAGAGTGAAGAACATTATTCTGCATCCAAGACACTGATTGTTGATGGCAATTTTGGTGCTTCCAATATATTTTCTCAATATAGTAGTTTGAGTGCACTTTTAATTATGACAGCTGCGCACCATGACTGGTGAGAAATTCCACTTGGATTGCATCATTAGTCTTTGGTTTGCTGCTTGATTTATGAATATCTTTTGACTGTTTAGAAAACTGGTAAACATTATGCAGTTTTGATTGGGGGGGGTGTTGTAGCCATATTATTATTTTTTATTATTATTTTAAAGACAGACATGCTGTGCTGTACCTATTTATTTATTCTATACTAATTTTGCTTGGTGGTGTCACTAGTAGTTTTAGCTAACTTTTTTGATAAATAGCTTTTTCAATCAGTTTCAGGCTAGTCCTATTTATAGTTCTAAGTGGCCTGACCTCTTTAGAGACTGCAGCTGTTTATAGCAGCTGATCCCCAGTGGATGACCTTTCCGATTTTTATTAGGTGCTTTGAACCCCACAGGAATTCAAATCCTGTTATTTCCCCCCGCCCTCCCTTTTTAAATTTTAAATCCGTAGTTACTGAATTTGCAGTACAGTTACTGCATCATTTTGCAGTTGATCCCAGCCCTAATTTATTGATCCACTTGATGCAAAACAATAAGAAAAAAACTATGAAGTACTCACAAACCTATTGTTTAAATCAAGAGGCTTTGATAATTTACCATCACACTTAAAGTGCTCACACGACGTCAAAAAGTGATGCATAAGAAGATCCTGCTTGCCTCCAGCCTGAAACAGTGTTTTGCACGAGTTATCAGCAGAGAGCGTAACTGTTTTTAGAAAATGAAAGTTGCTGAAATCCCAGACATTGTGGTGGTCGTACTGATTAATCTCTTGCAGGCTTGCAGTGTGCATTTTGATTCTTGTAGAGTAATGCTAAGCCTGTTTTGTTGGGTGATTTTTAAAATGCACTTGAAATAAAAAAATTAAAGAAATGAAGGCATTTAGATTTCTCTTTCCTATGATATAATATTAATTTATTGATTCGCGTTATTTGATTGAACAAGCAGTGTCCTTTATCGAGCGAAATGAGTTGCTAGTATCTGTTTGACTTTGCAAGGTCATTTTAAAGGGCAATCTAATAGTATTGGGTTATTAAATACTAATAATGGCAGCAGCACCTCTGGAGCATAAACCTAGATCATATTAAATCTTTGCATTCTTTTTAGATGTTGTAGTATGGAATAAATAGTTTTTTAAAATAAAAAAAATACAATGAATATTCTTTTTTCAGATCACATAGTTGAATTATAAAACACATCTGCAGAAGTGATTTTTATTTATTTATTTTAAATGGAAGGGAAAACAGATGCAGGAATTGTGATGAGGGAACAATAGTCTTTTTAAGCACCAATGATGTATGTTTTGTTTCAGAATTTCTGTGCTGATTTAGTAAACAGTGTTACTGAATGGATTGTTAACTGGGAGTTAAAGAAGCAGGAGCAGCAGCAGCGTATTGCCCCTGCAATTTGGCTGTGTACTAGTTAATCAATTTTAGTGATCTATCACCGGAGCACCAGTCTTTAACTTCAAAATAACCACAAAATGTAATTGTTCAAGCTGTATTTTTCCTGGTTTGGTTTTTGGTACATGATGCTTGGGCTATTTTAGATGTAGTGTTAGTGAATATATGTTTTCACAGTAATTTTAGCTAAGGAATTGGCTATTGTATGCATTGAGTATGAGTGAAAAATCTGTACTACTGTCCTGTCCCGATAACCCTCCATTCAGTTCTGTGTCTTTCCTTCAGTCTTCCTGGGTTCCAGACAGGTTTCCATGGAAACTAGTGTACTTCTAATGCAACAAGTGGTTGTGGTTTTGGTTGGGGGGAGGGGTAATGTGTTTAGGATTTTCAATGTGGGATATTGCATGTAAACAAGAATAAAATGTGTGTTTATTTCTTGAACAGGATGATTCAATTTCATTGTGAATATTTTTTGGTTGCAATTTATGTGGGCTATAGTTGTCCATTTATTCCGTTAACTGTTTGTGGTGTGTTCAACTGAAACTGAACTGTCATTTAGGATCAATGTTTTATTTTCTGTTTGTTCACATTTCAGATCACTGAAGCTGGGAAGGAGAGCTTGCCCTCTTGGCTATACTGGGATTCTCAGAGCCACACTTTACAGGGCCTTCCTCTGGAAGTGGACAAAGGTGTCCATTATATTGCAGCCTCTCTGTTGGAGCTTGTGGCGAACGGAAGCCACGTTCCTCGGTCAACCGATGTCTTCTCAATTGAGGTCCACCCTGAAGAGCATGCAGACACCGATCCCATGCAGATTGCTGTCCAGTCTGTCAATGAGGTTCAGCCTTTCATCTGTGGAACTGAGGAGCCAGTGACCATACTGACCGTGATCCTGGATGCAGACTTGACCAAAATGACATCTAATCAACGGGTGGATCTACTGGAGAGAATGAAGAAGTTCTCAGAGGTCAGGCTCCATCACATGAAGCTTCTGCCTGTTGTCAACAACAGATTATTTGACATGTCTGCATTCATGGCTGGCCCTGGCAATGCAAAAAAGGTGGTTGAAAATGGGGCCTTATTATCCTGGAAACTGGGTTGTGCCCTGGACCAGAGTAATGTCCCAGACATAAGTAGTGTGGAAGCACCGGCTAAAGGTGGCACCATGTCAGCACAGCTGGGGTATCCTGTTGTTGGCTGGCATATTGCCAACAAGAAACCCCACGTGCCCAAAAGGATCCGGCGACAACTTTACGCAACACCCACGCCAGTAATTGGGGTGATTCCCCCAACTGCTGCCCCACAGGAACCCCCAACCCGCATTGTGCCAACCCCCACTTCTCCATCAATTGCTCCCAGTACTGAAAGTATTGCCCCACCAATCAGGGGACCTGTGCCACTTCCAGGAAAGCCAACTGTTACCATCAGAACTAGAGACCCTATTGCCCACACCCCAACCTTGATCCCAGTACAACCCACTAGGGTAATGGATGCAACCAGTACAGTACCCATCCAGCCTACTGTAACCAGACCTGGTTATGTAGAACCAACAGCTGTGGTCACTCCACCATCTGCAACCACCAAGAAACCCAAGATAACTCCTGGAAGACCAAGAACTACCCCCACGACCACCACATCTACTGCGACAAAGAAACCCAGGAAGGGCAAGACCCCTCGTCCACCTACCACTACCAGAAGTCCAAGCACAAGGATGGACACCACAACCCCAACCACACCCAGACGTACTACGCCTTCTGCTGTCCACCCTGGAGCACGCAACATACCGCCAGAGCTGAGGAACCATATTGACAGAGTAGATGCTTGGGTTGGCACCTACTTTGAAGTGAAAATCCCCTCTGACACCTTCTTTGATGTACAGGATGGCACCACTGACAAGTTGAGACTAACTTTGAAACTGAAGCAGCAGGAGTTGGTGGGGGAGGGTTCCTGGGTCCAGTTCAACACGACCAGCCAGCTCTTATACGGTATGCCTGACTTGTCTCACGTGGGAGAGCATGAATATTTTATGCATGCCACAGACAAGGGTGGTCTGAGTGCTGTTGATGCATTTGAGATCCATGTACGGCGCCAACCCCACAACTACAAGCCGCCTGTCCGCTTCACCGCTCGTTTCAGTGGTGATCCACGAACAGTGGTCAACGATGTTCACAAAAAGATTCAGCTGGTCAAGAAACTGGCTTATTCTTTTGGAGACCGCAACAGCAGCACAGTCACATTGCAAAACATCACCAGGGGCTCAATTGTAGTGGAATGGACCAACAATAGCTTGCCTCAAGACCCTTGCCCCAAGGAACAGATCCAGGCCCTGAGCAAGAGAATTGCAGATGGCCAAGGTAAGCCAAGCCACCTCTTCAACAGCGCAATGGAACCAGAGTTTCAGCCCATAAACATCACAGTTACAGGCACAGGCAGCTGCAAGAATTATATGTTTGTACCAGTTGGTACAGCTCCGCCTATGCCAGGGCCCACAGTCCCTCTCCAACCAAGAGACACTGGACGCCAGAGCACAGATGATGTCTATCTTCACACTGTCATCCCAGCTGTTGTGGTGGCGGCTATCCTCCTTATTGCTGGCATCATCGCAATGATCTGTTACCGTAAGAAGCGCAAGGGTAAACTGACCATTGAGGACCAGGCCACCTTCATTAAGAAGGGGGTGCCCATTATCTTTGCTGATGAGCTAGATGACTCCAAGCCTCCTCCGTCCTCCAGCATGCCCCTCATCCTGCAGGAGGAGAAGCCCCCACTCCCCCCTCCAGAGTACCCCAACATGGCGAGCCAAGAAACAACCCCTTTAAACCAGGACCTCTTGGGAGAGTACACCCCGTTACGGGACGAGGATCCCAACGCACCCCCCTATCAGCCTCCCCCACCCTTCACTGTTCCCATGGAAGGGAAAGGCTCGCGTCCAAAGAACATGACCCCCTACAGATCACCCCCTCCCTACGTGCCACCTTAACCTCTAATGGAACCTCCGAGAGGAGGGCGGGACTGTATAGTTCCACACCAGGGTTGTCTGTTTGGAAAGGGGGGGGAGGGTTGATGTAAAGTGCGGGGAAGATAAAAGGGAAGGTGGTAGCCTGCAAATATGATTGCCGAACTGAACTTTAGCTTCTGCAATGAAACATCGCATCGAAGGAGATTCACCCACCCCTGCGCTTTGTTTTTTGTTTTTTTTAAATTGATTTTGAACTTTCTGCCTAACCGCACTATCGTCCTTTTTTTAATCTTAAGACTTATTTTCAAGTAATACAAAAAAAGAATAAAAACCAAACACGACAGGCTCAAAGGTTTGTTAGGGAGGGGAGGGGGTAAAAAAAAAAAAAAAGCAGAATATGAACAACCAACACAACCTTGGGGGGACTTGAACAAACCTGCAGACAGCACTGAGGCTGGCGTTTTTGATTCAATAAGATATGCCTTTAACACTAATTGTACTGTTTTTATCCTTTATTCACATGTCTAGCTAAAAGAAACATAACAAGAGGTAGCCTAAAAGAATTTAAGGAAGACCGGTTTTTGTTTTGTTTTTTATTTTTTCATTTAGTCCACAGTATATCTAAACTTGTTCTGCTAGACATGCGTACTGCTACACCAAAATAGCCTGCAGGAACTTTTAACAAATCCTAGGTTAAACTTAAATCCTTACCAAGAATTGATTTAAACTACGTACAAACCGAATGGCTTGCTAAAACAGGAAGCTTGATTTGTTGTCTGTAGAAGCCAGTTTGAGGTTGAAAGGGTGAACTCATTTGTGTATTGTGTTTGAATCAAGCAGTTTAATTTTAATTCTATCAAAAGGATGTCTTGTAGGTATGAGAATTTTAAACTTTTTAAAATGGATAAACAATAACAAGGAAGAGGCTGATTGATGCTTGTTCTGTGGAAAATATTTTCTGATATTCCACTGTGATTTTAGTAGAAAGGATTGCATACAAGATAAGTCATAGTATCCTCCTTTTTGTATTTTAATTGGTATCATTATAAATCTTCATTTTTTTTTTTTTTTTTTTTTTTTTTTTAAATTGGGAGTGAGGTGAAAAATCCTGCAGTTTTATTTTGGTTAAGGTGTGATTATTTGTAGGTACATGTATGATGGTCTTTCTCACATTTAAAAACCAGTGCAGTAGTAATATAAATAAAAATACTGATGTGTACAATCCACAGCTCTGGAATCATAATGGTTTAAGGCAGATGATGAAACAACGAATGGAGCATAATGGGTGTCTCAGCAAATTAAATCATCAAAATAAATTTCAATCTAATTTTTCTACTAAATTGATACAGCCTCAAATTGTTTTATTGTGTATATAAAATAGCGTAAAGTAATTTGTAAAAGCTGAGCTTCATAGAAAAATGATTCAGATTCTTTTTTCCTCATAGGTCACCCTTTTCTATTTTAGAGAATTTTAGTTTTTAAATGCCTTTTAAAAGACATGTAGTATTAACTTTAATATATTTTATAATTTATATATAATATATATATAATATATATATATATATATATATAAATTATATCATATCATATCACTGTTTTATTATGTTCTCACCTTTTGGACATCATCCTTCACCCAGCTGTCATCTGGTCTATGTCATGTCAAGCATATTTTAATTTGTTCACTGTGTTCAGGGGGGAAAAACTAAATTTACTGTTAAAAAATAAATAAATACATTTAAATCTGGGGAGTAACCCTTTGCAATAATGTTCAGTGCTGTGCAGTTCTGAATGGGTGTGCTCACAAAGCCATACTATACAGTGCTTTATGCTGAGAAATGTATGTGTGGGTGCTGTAGCAAGGCCTTTTGGACTATGGCTAACAGTTACTGTCTATGAAATATTCAATAACTTGCCTAGCAATTGAACTGCTTTACGTGATGACAGGTTAGTGTTCTTTTTGGTAAAAAATCTATTTGTTTTTGCATTCCTCCTAGCTGCTTTGACTGGGGAAGTGCACGCACCAGACTCATTTTTTTTTTTTTTTCAATTTTTGATTCACTCCATATTATGAGCTTCATTGTACTACAAAACATTCTTCTTACTCGTACATTTGTACACAGACATTTGACATTTCGAAGTATTATGCTCATCTTGGGGGATTTGCAAATTTTGTTTTTTTTCTTTATTTCTAGTCTTTGGACTGTAAATCTGGCAGTTACCACCTCTAAAACAAACAGCTGTGTTTGGCTGAGCCATTTAATCTAGTTCTCTGATTTCCTAGACTGGTTTCTTTTGGATTTGTTTTCCTCCCAAGAAGAAATTACATACTGCCAGCAGTTCTAGATGTGTGTGTGTGTGTGTATATTGCATTTCTCTGAGAGAAACCAGTGTTGGTGCTAATTTCTATTTGTACCAATTGTTTTGCTGGTCTGTTAATTTTTGCCTATAAAGGAAATAATAATTGCTGTGTGTTTTTTTGTTTTTTGTTTTGTTGTTGTTTCTTTTGCCAATATTAAATGTAAATTGTATGGCTTGTGTCCAGACATCCCATTAGCCTTATGTCCAGCGCTTTGCTGCATTTTAATAAGTGGTGGCCATCTTTTAAATCTGTGTTGGTGGCAGAGCATATTGGTTCTTTTTAAATCTGTCCTTGTAAAATGAATAGGGGGAGCTTTTATATGGGACATATTTTGAAAAATAAAATAATAAACCATAAGTGTATTGTCATTTTAAAATTATTATTTTAATTATGTGAAGTAACTTCAAGAAGTCTGAGTGAAAATGCTCCCTTATCCTCAACACCCCTTCATTTTGCCTGTTTTGAACACAGACACAGTGCTGTCTGTCATTTTATCTGCGTGTAAAATAATGTTTGGGGGGGGGGGGGGGGGGGAGGGTATGGACAGTTCTACTAATTGGCTAGTTCAAGTCCACTATAAAACTAAGATCAGAAATATATTTGTTTAGCTAACAAGCTGATTTAAACAATATGATAGCCATGCTTAAGTTCCCTAACTGGCTACAAAAGCCCATTGTCACTGCAACTGGACCCAAAAATGGTCAAAGGACAATAAGAAAACTGGCAACAAAAACGGATGGAAACATTTCCCTATGTTTTAACAGCATTAGGTTTTGTTTATGCAACTAGACACTGTTAAAATCTTTGTATTTAAAAAAAATAATTAAATCACCAACTATTTGTTCATGGTTGTTCTCTCTATTGCAGTACAAAATTGATTTTGATTCAAAGTGATTTTATTTATTTTTTGGATTCTACAGATTTTTTTTTTTTTTCCCCCACAGCATACTTTTCCAAATGAAGCACCCATGCAGATGTATTCCAATAGTTAAATGGCTACAGCTGTAACGAGCAACCAACCTTCAGGCATGTAATATGTATATTGACTCAATTCAGCAGTCTAAAACGGTACTGTAGCTGCATAAGCTTTACTAAATGTAGTGTGAGAAGTTGAAATTTGAATTAAGGTTTGGATATTTTAAGTTTTGGTGAATAATCACCTGGGAATGTTGCAATTGTCAGCAGCCCATATAATGCAGTATTTTTTTTATTGATGTCTAAATGCATAAATGGTTTATCACTGACAGGGTTTACAATGAATTTATCACATTTTAGCTTAATTGGTCTCTTTTGAGGGGTTCAATGTTGCAGGTTTTTAAATTATTTATTTATTTATTTATTTAAGTAATGCATCAATATAAGAATATTTTTAAAAAATGGAGGTGAAAAATTGAGATACTGACACACTACCAAGCTATGTATCCCAAAAATGCTGTATTATGAAAACAGTTAGAATCGACTGTAAACCCCTTTCGTGTTGAATAGTAAATTGATTTGGGGAAAAGTTGACAAACTAAATACAAACTGCTCAGTAAATCAGTGTTTTGAAAAATCAAGCCCCCTTGTCAGCTTATTTTATTTTTTATTTATTTATTCCCCCCCACCCATCTTCTGGAAAGTGAAGGTTTTCCCTCATGATATGTTAGTTTGTCTGCTTAAGTTTGATGGGTAGTGTAGGTGGAGAGAGAGTGATGTCACAAACTGAATTAAAAAGAAAAAAAATAACTTTCCATTTGTCAGCCCAATATCCATTTTATTTAGCAGTGATAATGGCTTGCCAAAAAGAACACTCCTATTTTTGTGGGAAGGGCAGGGTTTAAGCAGCAGGCAGGACTGCACATTTTAACATGGTTGGCTCTACATGTTCTATAATCAGCTTTTGAGGAAATCAAAGCACAAGCAAAGATTGCAAATACATATGAAGAAATACATAATTGCATTTGAATGTTGTTACTAGTTCAGAACTATTGTTAAAATTGTTTAATTACAGTGGAATAGCAGTTTTATGCAGGTTGTACATGGAATGCCATTCTGGTGTTCAAAGCATAAGTATTAGAACTAGCATTCATTCAGTGATGCTGACAGCAATGGGGCAACTCAGTGCTGCACTAATGAGTAAAATCTAAGCGCTGCTAAAATGGATTTTAAAGTGAACAGTACATAGACACCTGTTTTCCTTTTAATGGGCACATTTTTCACAAGATGCCATTGTATTGCAACTGGCAGTCAAGCAAATTAACACAGCGGCTTCACACATACAAGTATAACTGACCTGTTGCTGTACATTGTGTGTTAGTTTTTGGCGTGTGGTTTGGAAATGCTCTGCAATTGATATGCTTGGGAGCAAGTTTTTTTTTTTTTTTTTTAACCTAAGTGATTTCTTTAAAACAAAGTGCTGGCAAATTTGGTTACAGCATTCTCTCTACTGTGCTTTTGCTGCATAGCTTTCTAAAGAAAATTACACCACTCTCTCCACAAAGCAGAAGCAAATTCGATTTGATATAAATATTTTATTTTTTCTACATGAATTGCTCATTAGACCCTATGAATATTGAAAATTAATGAAATGAAAGTAAGCTCAAGAAATATTTCCGGTCTATTAATCAGTGTTTTGTGGAAATACAGATTTAACTGAGTTCCCTCCAACTGATGATGTATTGCACACATACTTCACAAGGCCATAATGTTAGTCTGAATTACATGCACTTCATTTCAAAATTTCAGTCACACTGGGGCAAGTAAGTTTCAATGTAGTGGTGTGCCTGAAACACAAGCTGCTTTTGTAACTAGGATTTAAAAGTATGATGTAATAAAACACCAAGCAATAACATTTCCGTATGTATCTGAACATGACTCAACCACTGCAGCTTTACAAGTAGATCAAGTGGAGTCTCAGTGACTCTGCATTGCCTGACTTGCCATAATTTTGAAGACCTAAACAATAGGAATTTCAGTATGCTATTACTTGTGGAACTAAAAGAGCTTTCTATTTATACCATCTAAATTAGTTTTAGTGTCATAATTACAACACCTACACAACAATGTGCTCACAAGAGTTCTGCGGTTTGGATTGGCTGCGAAGGTTGCTTTGGGTCTCTGGGTGGGTGGTATGGAATGACGCATTGCTTTCCAGTATGCTCCAGTGTTGAGATTACAATGGATAAAGTTGAGTTGGCGTTTCTCCTCCGCTGTTGCATGATGTAACTAATTTAGCACACTCCAAAAGCAGTCGACAGGCATTCTCATGGCCTGATTAATATCAACGACTAAAGGAAATTGGCATCTGGTACAAAGTGTGACACGGAAAACTGCTCTTAATTACAAAAGTTTGAACAAAAAATTTGAACCAGGTTTACAGATTCAAAACTAATCCTGATTTGAATTGCCAAGAAAAGGTTAAAGCTTTTGTTCTCAATGGTACTCGCCAACATTAATAAAGACTAGGTCGGGTCTATAGAATAGCCAGCAGTCTGCACTGTCTAATGAACCTTGTATTATAATTACCTGCATTAATGTGATTAGCTCTTGTTTTGGCAGGCAAAGAAATGACTTGGTCCATTTTAAAGCAGTCAGAGGGTAGTAGAGATTGATTTTAATTATTTTGGTTTCTGGTTCAAAGGAGACATGGTGTTGATTATAGTACAGATTAATTAAGAGAAGAGCAAGAAGGAGTGCATAAGATCAAAGGTGTAATAATCAAGGCTTTAATAAAACTGCAGGTGATTGAAACCAGTATTGGGAGCCTTGACCCATTCGCTGTGACCCACCCCACATAATTTCTTATATGCAGTACAGAACGTGAGTGCAAGGCTCAGACGGGGTCCTATTATTCAGTGTCTTGGCTGGTAAATAGGGATCAATTCAATTATTTTAAAAAATATTTGGTTATAACCCTTTTTAAAAAGAAGAAAACAAACAAGACTATCCAGGTCTCTCTTGGGGAATTCTCACACATGGAGTAGGTTTTCTTCTGAGAACCCGGCATTGCTTGGGTTCCTGCTTGGTTTGTTTTTCATTCCCAAAAGAAATAGACTTCTGAAGAAGCGTTGTGGGGGTGTGGTTTAAAAATTGACTCTGGGGCATACAATCTCTTTTCAAAACAACCCCAGGAGGCTAGGGACACATGACTTTTTTTTTGTTTTGTTTTTTTGTTTATTAAATGTGGAGAAAAGTTCCCAGTGGTTATCCTCTATCTCTCTGCTCTGACTGTTTCTCTTAGAACTACATTTTTATTTAGCCCTGTCTCTGAACACAGTTCTTATGTCATCGCTGTTGTCCATTTCAGAGTTCATCTAGATAACATGAAAGCAACCCAATTAATTAGCTCAAAATGCAAAGTTTTTAATTTTATAACAAGGGACCCTCCCAATCCAACAGTAATACAGCAATGCACCTATCTGCAGAACTATCCCATTACACTTGACATGCTTTAAATGTAGATTAATTCAATATATTACACATGCCTTTGCATTCCTAACACCATGAATGAAGATGCATCTGACAAACCTAAAGTGATGGTGTGTTGTGTGTTTTTTCTTTTTTTTTTTTTTTTTTTTTTTTTTTTTTTTTTTTTTTTTTCCTTTTACTAATATTTAAAATGTTTCCTGTACCACACATACCATGCTTATGCCAAAAAACACTTTTTTGGCACCTTCCTATTGAAATTGGTGCTGACTTATAGATAACAGACTGGCCGTTGCCTGCAGAGGTTCAAGGAAAAGCTCAGCTGCTGTGTGCGAGGGCAAGAGCTTAGGCGTCACCCTCTGCTTTACTTCCACTTTTCAATGCCAACCAATCGCACCGTTTGAAATACTGCATAATAATTTGAAGTAATGACACGCTATTGTTAGTTTATTGTTGTGATATACATTAATTGTAAGGCTTGACCCTTTTAATGATTTTACTATTTTACTGAAAGTACAGATAATGTGTTTTGAATAAGGTGGAGTTGTAAATGCAAGATTACCAATGGCAGGCCCATCTGCTCTTTTCAATGGCTTCGCATAGCAAGATGAATATGTTGATCTCCAATTCTGTCAGTGCATATCTGTCAAGAAGTTGTATTATGTTTCTGGCAAAAAAGAAAAATAGCTTGAGGAAATGAACAGACATCTATGAAAACGATGTGTCTTGTTTTGGGTTATCATTCATGCATCTTTTGGCATATAGAGGGAGGGGGGGCATTAGTCTATACTATTGTATTGCCAAACTGTTTAGCATGTCTGCAATAGTGGCCATAAATATTACATTACCACATCAAGTTTTAGTGTATTATTGCATTGTGTAGCTAGGGAAATGTTACATTTATTTTAGCATCCGAATGCACTGAATACTCCAGTGGGCAATTTAGCAATATTATAAATTATACATATAAATGGAAATACATATTAATGAGAATTCCGCAAGTTGTATTATGTCCAACAGGCTACTCCTTGATCTATTTCAATACTTAATGAAATATAAACAGCAAACTCACTGTTTTAATAATTATCTACAATACTCTGGTTTCTGTCGTCTTAAGACATCATGGTGGCAAAGTCTTCGCAACAACATTAAGCACCATTTCATCCGTGCTATGTTAAGTAGCTTATTCGTAAACATCCAAGGTTCTTTCTGTATTTTTATTAACCCTCGTAATGTAACTGACTAAAACAAAACACAACGGCATGACCAATTCTACATTAATTACTGTCTTGGAAAGCAGTTGATTGTGTTTTATTTTTCTCAGCTCTATGCTGCACTCTTGTAACTAAACCCATTGTCCTTTTCAAAATACAGAAGGTGAAATTCCCTTAGATTTCTAAGCTGCTGTTGACAATTTGTGTGACTCTTGAGGGAACAGTTTTTAACTATTGGCATTGAAGTAGGCACGACAATAAATAACGTCTTCCAGATTTAAATTTTACGCTGAGAGTACTTGGACAAATTAAGCAAATTAAATAATAATACTAGTAAGTAATTACCCCAGAGCAACCCTGCAGCCATTTGGAAGTGACTCTGCAGCAGCAGTTGTTGATGCATAATTCACCCCCTAGTCTTGAAGTCACTTTTGGATAAAATTGTCTCCTAAATGACTAATTAATAATAATAGTGAGGAATTCATAAAGTTCTGGCAGGCCCTCTTCACTTAATGAATTTCATTCTCAGTAAAATGTCACTTAAGCTTGGATATTCTGTTGTTATGTCCAGTACACACATCAACGTGTGGTTTATTGTGCAACTAGAGCCTTATTATATACAGTTGAATGTATTGTAACAGAGCACCCCCCAGACATCCTCACATGAAGTCGTGACTTACAATTTACAGTACGTTCATACAGTTGGAATATCCAAAAAGCACTTTGGCCATGTACTGTAAATATCTTCCCAGACTAAGTAGGGAGCATAAAAAGCAAACTTAAATAGAAATGTTTTGCGCAGTCTTTTTAAAACAGATTAAGTCTTTTCTTCCTTAATCTCCATTGGGAGATTAAACAAAAAGGGACATAGCAACAAAAGGCACTGCCACTGAAAGTCAATCTGTAGCCTATTGTTTCCGTACCAGGATTTCTTTCTTTGTGCACGGCACCTTTTGTACAGTAAAAAAGGCTTCATTCAACAATATAAAATGCATTCCCGACAGGCGCTGCTGCTTCTTTATTCTATTGTTCTTCTATGACAATGAATCTATCTAGAGACAATATCAATATCATTTCAACCCTCGCTGAATTGCCGTTTCGTAAGTTTTTGGAATTAATTCAACCCCCTTTTTGGGTGTCGCAGTAGCCTACTGTTATTTAATACACGTGATTTGCATTGCAATGGAATGCATCTTTGAATATAGTTGGCATGTGCAACTACAACTTTTAATTAGGGTTTTATTTGAGCTGTTGCATAGAAGTGAAGTGATAAATGCAAGATGATTTGCTGATGCACACAACTAGTTTCTGAAGAAAAATGTGCACTGCACCCAAGTGTCTTTTGTCAGAAATTTATGTTTAATAAAAAAAAATAAAGTAAATGTAAACAATCCTCAGAAGTTCCAACTTGTCCATTCTCCTTTATATAGTAGAAGAAAATAAATTCATTTTGCACAAAAGAAAGCTGTTTTCACAGACAGTAATTTACACTAACATGTTTTGTGGTTGAAGGGCAGGACTAACAAGCTTGACAGTACAGTCCCTTCCAAGTGGAGTACATTATTGTTGTGTTTTTTTTTTTTTTTTTTTTTTAGTAAGTAAGCATTTTATCCCTGGGCCTATAGAAATCGAACCAAACTTAAATCCTGATCAAACATTATCCTCAGGCATGGGTTCCTTTATGCTTCCTTTACATTAGCTTTGTGGTTTTGTAACAAGGCAGTAACCGCTAGCACCTTTTATGGGGTTAACTTCTGCAGATTATTTCTGATGTTGGACGAGGCACAGAATTTAGGTACGTGTTCAATGTGGAAAAGTCAATATCTTTGCATAAATTGATTGCTTTATTGACTTCACAGAATATAAAAAATATGTGCTGTGCCTGAATGTGTGTAACATAGGGTCTATGGACAGATGCCATTTTGAACTGAGATTTGAAACATGATTTTGTCTGCTTATTAGCAATACAATATCACCCATACAAATAGAAGCGTTAGACATACTGTATATCAAATCAAACGATCATTTGACATGAACAAAAACACCACAAGGAGCAAAGTACATTGCTCAAAACAAACTGTAATAGATAAATAAATAAAAATAATTCCAGTGTAATTTTGACTTTGTAGCAGCATCAACCTTTTCAGTTTGACTGTAGCTGTGAAACATGCAAACATTTACACATCAAAGTTTAAATGCTGATGTGTCAACTAGAACTGAAGAGCAAACATTTGTTAAAAGCAAATTCCACTTACTATCCCAAATGCACAATTAGTCAGAGTGACTTTTCGGTTTCTAATTTGAATACATCATATTAGAATGCTCCAGTGGTAGTCATGCTTTTTACACACGGATCAGTTACAGGCAGTGGTAAAACAAGCACTTCCAAAATGCTGCCATAATCTCTTGGACTTTGAATCTTGGCTTTTCTCTTGGAGTGGTTGTGGACAAAATAATTATAGAAGTCTTACATACTGTGTACTGCCATTTGATAAATCTGCAGTTTTCCAAAAAGGACATGTTGAAGCAATTATGATATCTAGTCCTACACTGGGTTAAAGAAAGTTACCATGCCTTTCTCCAATTAATACAACCTAAAAAACAGAAGCCCCATTTATAAGTAATCCTCATATAAGGTAGTCAAATGTGATTTGACAGATTTACAAATATGCCAGGGGAAAAATCCAGCAACTTCAAAAGATTTTCAAACTGGAAAAAAAGGAAATTGAGACAAGATGTGTTGTCACCTCTGGTTTGAGCCCGCAAGTTTAGTACAAACTAAGAGTGCTTACATTTGTTCAACTACAAACTGGCCATTCAGTATCGTCACTAACACTAATAGATAGATGTACAGTGTGATGCTCCTGAATTTATTGGAAGTGGTAGAGTAAGATTGTTATCAAGTCGTCATGACCCTGGACTACGTGTTTAAAAAACATATCACAAGCTTATACAGAGGTGCCTGCAGCAGTTTGTCATTTTTGTATTTCTTTGGTTAGATAATGTAAATTGTAAATGAGATGAAGATCTGTACTTTCCCACACTGGCAGCACAGAACCAAGAGCTGCTGAGACTAGTATTTCTGACTTTCCATGGATAATTTCCATGTTGCTGGCATTGATTTGGGCTTGGTGTAAAGATATCAGAACAGGATTGCAGTGTTTTCTGTACTGCAGTTGATTTGCATAGTTTTGTACAGAAGCTCAAGCTGTTCCAAGTTTTTATAAAATGAAGCCTTCTGGTAGACAAAAAGACTCTTTGAACCCCCTGCTTTTATAATGTATTCATAGAAGAATCAACTTTCTATTGGTGCTTTGCTTCCTGACTGCATGTTGGTTTATATAGCTCTCCTTCAGTGATCAATATGAGTCAAAGTGAACGATCTCCACTGTGCTCAACACGGGTGTTAAGGAATGCGTCATGTTTTAATTGTTAGCGGGCAGATTTATTTCAGACTGCCTCTGTCGCCTTTTGAGTTTTAATAAATGATCAAAAATCGAATGAAAGCATCCCAGCAAATCTGTTTAGTTATTTTTTGGTTAGTTTTGAATGTGAAGAGTGTTTTGTGAATTTATTGAATCTCTTCTATGAATCAGTTATCCTAGTTATGCCTCTCTCATTTTAATTCAACAGCACTCTTTTTTTTCTTTGATATCCCTAAACCCATAGCTTATAGCACCTGACTGGTATTTTTTTGTTTGTTTGTTTGTTTTTCGATAGGAATAAACACTGAAGGCTGCTGTGATAAATTACCAAAGGTAATAGAAATCTGTGAACACGTGTTTTGTTGGTTTTTTTGTTCTGCCTCTGTCTCTGGGAATCAGCCATGCCTGATTGTTCTTATCACTCAGATATAATAAGTTCAGAGTCCCCAGTTGTCTATTGATCTCGATGTGCTGGCTTCAAGGGCTGTTTATGCCTGTGTTTTATGTATTAAATATTATCACAATGCAAGCACCTTATTCAAGGAGACATCTTGTCAGACATACTAAGAATGATTTATTGTAACCCCAGTTCTAATTTAAAATCAGTGAGGGTCTATAAAGAAAAGTCTGAAATAATATAAGTGGGATACTGTTATAATAACCGTGTAGAAAACCTGATTAGAACTCTAAACAGACCACGTTTACCAGCAATGGATTCGGAATGGATCATGCAGTGGTCATGATATGCTACATTTATACCATATTGCATATTTACAACATAGTGATATCATTGATAAAATAGGATAGTGAAAATGGTACAGGCTTACACCACTGAACCTCCACTTGTGCTACCTTTCCTCCTTTCTTGTGCTACTGCTTGTTTTTACTGTTATTTGCTAAAAGGGCAGCCACTATTTTCACAGTGCGAATTTCTAAAAAGCAACCATATTTTTTATGTTTTTAATGGACTTCTCAAACGATTATATCGGGTAAGTTTGACGTTTTTGTTTCTTTGCATGAGCACCGTGGTTAAAATCAAAGTGGTGCTTGTATGTCCAGTGGGTAACTGAATTTCATTCTGGTAGTTAAACACAATTACGCCGTGGCAGAATCACATATATCCTGATGAAATTCCATTGCTTGGAAACATATAATGTGTATGTTCATGGAATTGCTGGATGTGCACAATATGAAAACCAGGAGTTCTGTAGTGCATCCGTCTTATGAGTTTGTTGATTTATTCTTTTTGCATTACCAGCATCTTGACTTTTTCCTTTATCATGCACAGTTGTAACTAATTAAGTATTATGACTTAAAGGAAGTCAATTGTTTAAAACCTGTCAGTAGATTTAGTACCATTTTGTTTTGTAGTAAATCCTTATGCATGAGTTTTTTGTTTGTGTATATATATATATGTTGTGTATATATACCACATTACAATTTGGTTCAACTATAAATTGGGTCACACCTGGTTTTCTCCCTGGTTCGAGAAAACATTTGCAGATAGACAACATTTGTGGAGCATTAATGTAATACAGTGATACCAGTTACAATGCAGTATGGTTTTGCTCTAAAATGCCATTCCACTAGCACGGGCATCCTCAACTATTTCCCGTAACTATGTTGTTATAAAGAGGGAGGGTGGCCTTAGTTACATGACAAATTGACCAAATAGATCTATCAACCAAATTTCTAATACCATTTAACTATGGATTAGAGTGGAGACACCACCTGTCTGGTAAAGTATTTTGGAAAGTTGTGCTTTCGCGGTTAGAGGTAAGAAAGACACTGTAGCATGGGCTGATCTTCCACCACATGTCAACAGAAGATATTCTGTTGCCTGGTCTTGGCGCACTACTTGTTGCCACATCCTCTTCTGTCCACCTCTTGATCTTGGTTAAAAACATCAACCTTTTCTGAGTTAATGCACCTTAAGTGACTAAGCTATCTTGATCGCATAGCTTGGAGTCTGTCTTCAGGCAACTTTAACCACAGGTAAGTATAGATTAGGGTGGGGGGCCTGTCACAATCAGCTCCTTTGGAGCACAGTCATATGTGTCTTGCTTAGTACCCATTCCTTCACTCCATGTAGCAATCGAATGACGCATTTACCAGAAGGACCGTCTGGCAATAGTGCTTTCATGTTCCACCTGATTCCAGAAGTCATGCTGCCTGCAGTGAAAAAGTCAAAAATCGAAACAGTTTGCTTGACTTGAACCAGATTCCACAAGCTTAATTGCCCAGAAGGTCAGAACCAGGCAGCATTAGCTTACTTTCTATCAATCTAGCTTACTTGCTGATGCTTGTGTCCCCAATTCTGCTCTATCTGAATAAGTCTTATTTGCAACTGTGAAAAATCATCTGAATCAAAGATGGTAATGTGGGTTAAATCAATAAAATGTTTCGTTGATGAGCTAGGACCCATTTCTTCTGAAAGCTTCAGAAAACAACCTGTCATGCTCAACTATTACTTTCACAAAACAAAGGCCTTTAGTTTTTGAATTTGCCAACCTCAGTTTAACACTGAAAACCCTGGAAAGAGGGGAAAGTAAACTAAAAGCAAAGAGAACAACTTCACAAGAAGGCTGACAGACTAATCTATGGTCATGTTAATAACCAGGTTCCCATGGAAACCCAGTGCTCTAACAAAGCTCAAATTCAACCTGCTCTTGATCCAGTGCATACAGATGTCTACTCTGGGTTTTTCTCAAAATAAGGTCCCACTGTTTTTTCATTTTATTGCTTAGGTCAGAACAAGTAAATCCAACAGAAATAAAATACACAGGCAGGTGTTTGCTCTCATTTCATTTTTGTTTTCATCAGTGAAGCCAGAATGTGCTAAAGGGGGCAATTCATATTGGGGATTGACCTCAAAAAAGAAATGTGGAAAACTAAGTTTCTCCTAACTTGCATTTGCTCCATTGCCATTGCCTTCTTCCCCTGTTCACTGTGCAGATTGTTTTCATTACACTCTTTTATAAAAATGCTTAATGTTTCTGATTTAAGGTAACTCATTCAATTTCCTTCCTGCCTCAAGGGGGTGTGAAGAAGGCAACAGAGATGACAGTATGTGCTTCACTTAGCAATTATTAGAGTATGCCTGCCTGCCTCCCTTTTCTCCATGTAATTCATTCTACACAAAAGCCTCTTCTGAACTTTGTAACATTTTTGGCAAGGAATAGAATGAGCATTATACCCCCCGCTGTCAGGGAACAATCGGGAATAACATGCCTAGCAAATCGTTTGGAAATTATACTAAGCTATTCTTTTACATATTAGAGACAGACAGATATTATATATATAGTATATATATATATATATATATATATATATATATATATATATAATGGGTAGTATGACATATAGGAATTTATGTTCTATATAAAATGACACATCCATACAGGTATATATAAAAATATTTTCTTAATATATCATAACATTACTGCTACACATCCATTCTACCCAGAATTGATGACAGATTTAACAGAGTTTTATTCATCCAATCCATACAGCTGTAGAGGATAACACATGTCAGGGAATTTAACACACAGTGGGGGAAGCCAGTGGGGTCACACCAAACAACTCACACACACTATACGGTAACACATCACACTTACCACAAACAGGATAGTGGTACACACAAGGGTTAACATCCGATAAGGGGAACAGAACAGTCCACCTGTCCTTCAGAGCCGAGAGAATGTCCAGTCGCTCAGTCCCAGAATGCGCACCTCTGCCCATATGAAATTAGTTCCCTGGTTCCTTGCATTGTAATGTCATTTATAAAGTTGTTTTGTGTCGAGACAATAATGACTTGTGTGTGATACTATAACATGTTACACTTCTGAAGACAAAGGGTAAATACAAATTAATAATAAATCAAAACTGCAATATATGAGTGTTTCTTTGCTTGGGATAACATTTTAAGAATTGTTAAAATGCACTAAAGAAAATATGTATGTTTATATGGCCAAGTGCCCGCCCCTGTTTTCTGTGATGCGTGTGGAGTGTTAATGTTGGTGTATAGATATTGCTGCACAAGATATAAATGGGTCTGAGTGATTTAAAATATATAGTTGTATTTAGGTAAAGGGATTGCACACACACTTAATGTGCAGATAAAGTATGTAATAGTATGTGAGCACTGGGATTGGACAAATTAGTTCACATGCTGGAGTTCAAATGAATTATTAATTAGTAAATGAATCCCGGCACAATAGTATATATAGATTCACTTACTCAGGGTGTTTCACTTACTCAGGGTTTGTGTGTTTGGTGAGTGGAGAATGGGTGTGGAGAGGAGAGTAATTTAAATTAAAGAAAAGAAAAGTAAAATCAATTGCTACATCATGGTAGAGGACCAGCACGGTACTTGTTTGTTTTGTCTGTTCATCCACTGTTTGTTTAGTGTTTGTTTAGTTTAGCTTAGTTTGTCTATTTATTTTGACCTCAATAACCGTGTGCAATTAACATTTCACCTCACAGTACTGTGTGTTTCTTCCAGGTCTGACGTCACCACTACAGCCTGCTTATCACAGTTACAGAATGAAACATGCCATGGCATGCAAAGCAGCCTTTTTTTGAAATTTATGAAATCCCAAATTTATTTTAGTATTCTTGCAGGAATGTACTTTAATATATTTTGAATGTTTTCTGAAATATATGAGAATATATATATATATTAAAAAATATATATTGCACTAAACAGCATATTTAGAAAAGAGATGACAATATATTACCATGTAGTTTAAATATATTTCTATTTGACATATATTATTTTTCTATACAGGGTATTAGTTAAAATAGAGCTAAATGGAAAATACTCTTGGTAATATATATTTCACTGATTTATTTATTTATTTTTTAAGATGATAAACCTTGAAGACTAAGCAGAACAACAAACAAACAAAACAACAAACAAAAACCCTAACAAAAAAAACTTCAGAAAAAAATCAGATACAAAAAATGTATTATTGTAAGATAATATGTACTACTTCAGATTTCTAGTTTTGTCGCAAAAGCATTACTGTGTACAGTACAGCAAGATTGTTCTATTTACACAGGTGGCAATGGCAAGTTTTATTTTTTTAAATTGTGAACAAGAAATATTTATAGATTTTAGTAACATATTACATTTAAATGCTGTTGTGGAATTCTGCTATTGTATAAATCAGAAAATCTGTGTGGTTTTCTACAACAGAGGCATCTCTACAGAAAAATAAAGTCCTCGTATAGGAAATACAACACTTAGATTGTTAATGATGACAGCATAATTAATACATCTTTATATACGTGTGTGTAACTACAACCTGTATATTCTGTTAAACATGACAAGAGTATTGATACAAGTTATTTCAGTCAATTATTGTGTGTCTTTACCCAAAGGAGAACATATACCCACAGTGAGGACTGAACCCAGGATCTCCAGCACCAGATCACATGAACTTTCCTGCTTAAGCCAATAGAACAGCTCATTTTATTCAGGACAGTAGATAATCTCTCAATTGTAATAAGATTCCAGATGCAACATAAAGGCAAACTAAGAGATTGATCTCTACCTATCCTCTGAGTGAGCTGGGGTTGGAGATTGGATTTCATTTGTAATACCTTCCTTTGGGATCCAATTATTCTCAATACCATGTGAGATGTACTAACTAATGCTTGTGGATCTTAACTAGGGAATGTACATTATTTTTTGTGTTATTTTTTAAAGATAAATTACAGGTCACCCAAAAATGTGGAGTATGCAGAATTTAAGATGAGTTTAAGGTTTGGAGCCAACTTTGCATCAACTCATGTCACACAGGAAATAAATAATCCTGTGCATGTGCTTGATTTTAGAAATGTGCTTTTCAAGAGTGATAGTGGTGATGTTAGGCCTCCCTCCTTTCAAATACATATATTTAGCCAGGTGAAGGGCTACACTTCCTCCTCACCTGTAGGGGCCGTTTGTAAAAGTTGAGCTCTAAAAACCAGTTGCATTGGACCCTTGGAACATAATTGTTTTCTTTGGGAGCTATATCAATGGCATACTAACAGGAAGACGAGCGTGCTACGTATTTATCAGTGCCATTTTCTTAAATGGTTCTAACTTTGTGAGAATGTTTGGACAAACACCATAGTTTTAAGAATGGAAGGAGAACATTACATGGTAAATTTGTGGAAACACAAGGAAAATTGCACATTGTGATTGTTGTATTGTTTGTATTTATATAACTTTTTTCTGCATAACAAAATATGTCTAAGAATAGTGTCAAACAAGACCGTAGTTTTAAGTGATAGTGCATTTTCCCAGTGAAATATTAATTGTAATTGTATAAGCTAATGTAAATGAGAAAAATATAGAATCTTGTCTGTCAGCAAAGTATTTTCAGTGTTGTGTGGGCTGAAGATGCAGATTTCACTTTCCCATTAACCCCCTGACCTTCAGCCACTTTCACATTTCAAATACTACTGTATAAAAACACATTTCAGGCTTGTGTCTGTGAGGAGGGAAAACAGATATAAGCCATGCTTTTTAGCATTGCATTCAGCTTAAATTCTGTGTTATTGCTTTTTGTATAGCTCTGTAAGAACTCCCTGTTAAAAGCCAAAAAGATCTAATAATTCTGCTCTAGAACCACTACAGTACAGTGTGTCATATCATATTGATAAAAATGTCTTGGATGGTCTTAATATGTTCCTTTCCCAAATTTCAAACCAAAAAACAATGTGTTTTGATTTTAAGGCTTTTAAGGAATGCTTTTTACCTTTCAGAAACATATAGTGAATTACAGAACTAAAAGGCTTGAGATGCAGCATCATAATTTCAAAATAAAGCTAAATTATTAAAATGTGGTACTTGCACTACACAAAAGGCAGTGTAATGAAGGCCCCTGGACATATTTGCTGAATGTGGATTTTGCATGGGATTTGAAGCGGATGATGGCGTTATTTCTGTCTCTGATCTTCAATTGTCATTCATTCTCACTTCTCCATGCAATTCTGTCCTCCTACGACTTAAAGGGGCACACAACTAGAAGACACGTTGAGGTTTCATAAGAAGTGTGTGTAGGAAAGTGGACAATGCATCTTTAAGCAGTGAATCTTGTTTGGTAACACTTTAATATGATTAAAACTGTCTGGAGACACTCAATCCTACAACCAGCTGGAACCCAACAATGTAATCAGGGAGGATAACCCACATTACTTTACTCTTTCATCTGAGTCATGTGCTAAACATGTCAACAGTCTGGCAGCAATTGCTAGGAATGGATCAGGTGCTGAAACGCCTTGGTTACAGCCTAACAAGCTTAACTCTTACTATGCTATTGTCTGGCATGAGTCATCCTTGAAAAATTCAGACAATTTGACCTTGGTAACTTTTGGGTAGCAGAAATAACAACTTAATTTAAAACCTGACAGAAGACCACTGGGTATCAGCAATTTCATAGTCATGTGAATCAAATGAACCTCCCTTTTGAAGTCACAAGATTCTGGTTAGATTTATCAGATAGCTGTATTTTTAAAGGCACACAATCTACACAAAACCTGCTTAATATAAATATTGAAACTCTTATTTATTGAACAAACACACCTAGAATATATTTTATTTAGATTGGTGGACATATTTTGACATTTACCCTACTGAATTATGTATTTTGTAAGTGTAAGATAGTGTAGATGATTCAGGACTATTATGCATGCTGTTTAATTCATACTATAAGTGATGTCAGTGCAACATGTAAAGCATTTTAGATGACGTATTTTGCCTTAATTTAATTTGAATTATATCAGGTTTTCTGCACTCTCAGACCCAATCTCTTGATGTCTGATTACCTGTAACATTGCAAGCAGCAAGGGTTCTCATAGTGAGGTTTTTTGGTACTTTTTACTTAACCTTTATTTTGCCTTTGAGACTAATGAATGTGTCATTTCAAAAGATTCAGAAGAAAAGTTGATTTTATTGATAATGCTGAAAGTGGAATTAGGTGCAAAACTTTTCCAGACAGGGATGTGCGTACGTTGTCTCGCAATCTACCAAAACAATATCTCCATAACAAAAGAGTTTTATCTAGCACATTTAGTAATCTGTTACAACTTGACAAACCGAGAACAATACATAATTAGGAATTTTAACCCTTGGTATTCGTGGGCTATGGGTTGTCCATTCACTAGAAAGGTATTTGTCTCGTCTCACCCCAGAGCGCTGAATGAAGGTTTATGACTGACTTTTGTGACTGGCTAATCTGATAGCTGAAAAAATACAATTTCAATTTAACTGAAGATTTTCAAATGACGTTTTCAACTTGGATGTGACAAGCATAAACAGCATAGCACACCTGAATGTATTACAAATTATTAGAATTATTTATTTATTTATTTTTTAACTGTATCCACATACTTACTAGCCATCTGGAAATTACAAGCAACATAACAACCAGTATTGCTAATTATCTATACATCTTCAGCCCCAAACCCATTTAATCTCAAACAGGATATTAATCGGTACCATAGGTGGTTGACCATTTTAAAGCCTTGTGTCGGTTCTGATATTGTATGACTTTGTTAGCATTTATGACGACTGACGAAGGTAGCGCATATAGCAGCAGCATGGAGGTCTGTGATCCAGGTCTTTGCTTCTGGGCATCTCCAGTTATATTTGGCTGCTGTTGCCCACTTATGAAAAACTTGACCTTTTTAAGGCTGGAATATGAATCAAGCCCTGGGGTGCAGTGACATTCTGAATTGATCCTGCTGGGCAGGGGGCAGGGGGTGGAGGCTCCTGCTATGGTAATGAGGTTAGGTGGGGAAGGGGGGTCTTGTCTCAGCACTGAGGTGATTAGTCATCCTAGCAGTCATTGGGCTAAGCTGGATTGGAGGTTATGATTAGAGATTCTTCCCAAGCCCTTCAGCTGGGCGTTGATTGCCAGTCCATTAGCAGGCATTGCTCCTGGGGAGCCCACAAAAATTATAGGGACCGCAATAGGAACCTGCAGTTTCTAAAAGCACTTTAATTAAAGAGCAAAACTTAGAAAAGTAATCTTTTTTTAAGGTAAATTGTTTAAATGCATGTTAGAACTCATTCATAATAAAGCTACAACCACTCTGTATAAAGCTAACAAAAAATGTATTACCATAAGAAGAATTAGATTTGATCATAAAGGATATGCAGAATGCAACCTTCCCTTTCTAGGTGCAAGTACCTATTAACAGGCAGGATTTATTTTGACTGAGCAGGTGTGTACAAATGCAATTAATGGCATTGACCTTAAGATGCACAATTCTTTTATTTTTAAATCTCCTTAAAAATATCTTAAACAGATATGCTAATTGTGTCATTCAAGAACAACCGGTATATGCAGGCAAAATATATACATTTTTATAAGAATATAGAATCTTTTAAAAAAAAACAACAACACAGGTATTAATCGGCGATTTAATATTCTGACAATCAAGTTTAGGCTGTATAGAAATATTGCATGCTGCACACTTATGTGTTAATAAAACATAGTCCCTTGATACTCCATTAGATTTTTAAATGTTATCTTTTTGACATTTAACAATGTTTAACCAAATGCTAAGTGCTGTTGGAATTATTGGCCTCTAGGCTAAGGCTCACTGCACATAGCAATGTTCTGTCTCATCCTACATGACAAACGTGAATGTGCATGTACCAAGCTAGAGACAAGACTTCATGGCCCATCAGATGTCTTATCAGAATTAAAAAAAATATTCCGTTTGCTTAGGCATTTAATATTAACCAGAAAATTAACAGTAATTGTATAGTGATTAATAGTGGCATATTCTATAATACTGTTTCTCAGCATTAGATTATAATACTGATTAGGTTAGGGTTATGTTTCAGGTTAGGGTTACTGTTATTCAATGAATGCTTGTTAAATTACTTGGTCGTATCATACATGTAAATAATGACTTGTAATTACTGCCCAGTTAACAAATACCAATTCTATTTAAGTACATACCGACATCTATAACATTGCGTTAAATTCTAAATGGAACGGTCAAATATTACATTACCTTTTACTAGTAATGTATGTATGTTGTTTGAATGTTAATTCCAAAGGGCCTGTTGTGCATTTAGTTAAGTTAATGAAGTTTGAGAGTCTATTTTAATTATCTAAACTGCAGCAGATCTAAATACTGACATCTTAAAACCTTTCCCACATATTAATTCCACTGTAATATACAGAGGTTACTGTCTCGTGTTGTACCAGTATTATGTCATGAATAATGACCAAATAACTAAGTTATACTAAAATAAGTTATATAGGGTTATTCCTAAAAGAGTAAAAAAAGAGTATTCCAAAAGAGTAACATATGCCTCATCCGATTTTCTTAAATTTTAATGATTGTATTATTATTCTGTATTACTTATAATGGATGTGAACGTGTGGTTTGTCGTGCTCAGGTGAATAGGTGATGCAAGTGCTCCAACAACAACAGACACAAAGTTATGGTTCAAAACAGTTTTTTTTTTTTATTTTCTCCTTTGTTCTGTTTGAGACTGTGAAATAATAATGCTGACTCTACCCAACAATGGGTATTGTCAGCGTTTAAACAACGGGGTTCAGTCCTTAAATAATAATACACAAAACAACACACAACACACTTCTCCTGACAGTTTGTGCTCTGAGTGCAGGTGCAGTGCAAGATAATTACAGTGACAAGTGGTGCAGTGTAGTTTGGGCTCGATGCTGGCCTGTAGCGACAGCTCCCAAATCATGTTAGCCGTCTATCAGTGACAAACACAGACAGTTAGTTTCCACAAACACTTAACACTCACGATTGGTTTTTACACAGTCAGTTTTCTTTTTGGTCAATCTCATAACCACATCAAAGGAACAGTTACATTGTGACATCCCCAATTATACCCTTTGTCACATCCCTTCAACAGCTATTTCAGTCACTTCTCCTCCAATCCATGACAGACACATTGTATACCGCTTTAGGGAGATGACGTTGGGCATTGTGACTCCGCCCCCTTCCTGGCTAGCTGGCTTCCGACTGACCCTGGAATTAACTACCAGAACAACCAGTACGAAACACTCTGTTCCTGTTAAACAGCACCCTCACAGATTGGGAGGGAGATTGCTGACTAGGATTTATTTGAGCTCTGTGGTCTATCGTGGACTATCATTTGTTACTCGTGGTATTCCTCCACCTTGTGGTGTCCAGTAAGAATGTTTTTCAAAGAAGGCTGCAGTAACCAGGCAACAGGCACATCAGGGGTTAACAGAGGCTGGGAATCATTTACAGGCTGGGTTGCTGGTTCGTTCAATTCCGTGTTCAACTCGGCGATTAGTGACTCCTAGTCAAAATCAAAAGAAAGAATAGTATCCGTTTTAATAGGGTTTAATTATGATTTAAATTGAAACAGTATTTTTGCAAAGCCCAGAATGCTGGTATATTAGAGGTCCGGCTCTTGGTTTGATTGTGATGACAAACTCATTGCAAACAATAATAGTATATAATAGTTTATAATAGTTATAAAATGTATTCTACATCATCTAGTGTCTTGTCATGCTGGTAATAACTGATAAATAAATAACCTCTGTTGCTGTTTTGTTTATTGAAATAGATCCCTTGGTCTGAACATTTTTCAACGATTTATTTGCAAGCTGTCCAAAAAAAATAAATAAACACATTCAAAGGTAATGTGTTTTTTTCACCCCCATCCTCAAATGATATGGTCCAGCAAATCCATCAAAACAGCAATCAAGTAACGGATTGACACATGTCAAAAGCACCAGTCTTTGAGAAACAGAGCTGTGTGTTGGATTGATAACTGTGATGTTCAACCCCCAAGCTGTCACCAAGGTTTGTACATTTCCATTGCCTAATGGTCTGCAGACAATGATATGAGTATGTCGCAAAGTGCTCTTAACAAAAGCTGTCCAGTCAAATGCCCTTGAAGACTGCCACTGGAATCATTCCAGCTTTTAAAAGTGGAGAAGTGGTAGGCGTGCTCCTTCCAACCAATTCCAAATGGTCTAGTTTTACAGAATATGTTATTTACAGACAGAAGCAAATAGGCTTTTGATGTATGCTCCTGCAACATGCGCTTGTGTTGGCTGCAGCATGTATGTCAGATTATGATCAAGCTCTCTGTGTGTAATGACAATACAGGTTTGTTTGCTCTAAATTGGGAAGCAGTTACGTTTCCACAAGCTCAGACATTCCACAATGATAATGGCTAACAATATTTCTTGTAATTTTATAAGGAAAACTATATCCATCAATCACCCTGTCATTCTTAAATGAGTCTGGCAGGTGATATTGTATTATTTCCTACCTGGTAGCATCAGTGGTAAGGGAAGCTATAACTGCTTTACAACCACCCTAAACTGGATTAGTTCCTGAGGTGTCTGATACCCTCGCACACTACTGAAATAAATCAATACACATTGACACCATTCTTCTCATTCATCTCCTTCACAATCATGCTTTGAACACATGATGGCTGCACATCATTTGGGTTGTTGTGCCTGTTTTCAACGCATTTATGCAGTTGTCATTATTAGAACGATGTACACTGAGACCAGGAAAGCGCAATCCAGAATTTAAATATGAAAATTAAGCTTACTAATTGGTTTCCTGTCCATTGTTGCTGTGGTCACTCAGACAGTCTGTTTGGGTGATAATTTGCTGGAATTAATCTATGCACAGATTTCATTTTGCAACATTTGGCTGAACCAAAATGTTTTCGTTTGACATTTTAAAGCCTCTAAAGAGGATAGAGTGTACTTTCCTTTAAAAAGTGTTATGTATTTGAATGACGTCTTCATTATCTTACTGGTGTGGGGGAGACCAGTACTGTTTTTGCAGGAATACAAGTGACTGCCTTGGATGACAGCCTCACCTCTGCTGGCTAAATGATAAAATTGCAGTGCCAAACTTTATATATATTATTGTGTGCCGAGCCCAATATGAAGTACTGACCAGGACCCCTTCATTTAAGTGTTAGATTAGTGGCTGACATAAGACTGGGAGCCATTATGATCCTGTAAATGAACTGAGGCTGGATCGATGCATCTGAATCCCTTTTGTCTCTGTCAACCAGATGAACGCCATTTGAGGGGGTATTGATCCACTTTATCATCAACCTTATGACTTCTCCCAAAGACAAAATTATTTAGCTGGGCCAAATACATTTTACAGGTCCCCAATGTGTCAAGGTAAGATCTGTCTGCTTTATGAGGTCAATGGAGGGGGTCTGGCTGGGTTGTTTAGCAGGTTAGGACTGGAGCCTGCTGTGTCAAGGTGCCAAGATCTAAATAAGTGAGCTGGAAAGAGGCCAACCTTTCACTGCAGAGTGTAGTAGCAATACCCTAGTGATAAAGGTACAATGAGGGCATATCTCCACTCTCTCAGGTCTGCAGATTAAAACAAGGCCAGCCTACAGACATCATGGAATATGTAGATCAAATGGAAAGTGGACAGCTTAATTTGTATAAACCCATCTTGAATATTCTTCCCCCAGGAGTCAGAATAATATAGTGTCAAAATAATATACGACTCTAAGCACCTGCTTAGCTTATTCAGCTCTAGTTTGTACCCATACTGAGAACAGCGCATGCCAGAATCTTTATATTAAACACATTGGCATAAATATGAGGCATTCGTTACATGATAGCTCTCTCTGTGAGAGGATTTGCCCTTCTTTAGTATTAATATGTGACCCTAAGAAAAGCCTGGGTTGGACTACCTCTACGTATCCTTACCCCAAATGCCTGGCTTGTGAAGTTGAACACCCCTGTCTGTCCTACATTTGTAGGAACATTCAATTTAGCAGTTTAAACCAGTTTGTAACCACGCCTTTTACAATAGTTCATCGAACATGTGTCATTTACCACACTTGTGTTTTCTTTAACACTATGGGTTTACTGTGCTTTAATGTGAGTTTGTTTTTTTTTTTTTTTTTTTTTTTTTTAGAATTGTTGCTGTAATATTGCCCCCCAGATATTGACTGCAACATATATGTGTACTGTGGACCTGCAGCCATTGTGATTGTCTTTTAGTCAAATAAAGTAAACTATAATGCACTATAGTTAGTCGCAGGAGTTTATTGCCAGTATATGGTAAAAAGCTTGCGATTCACCTTCTAACTTACAGAAGACCCCTGTCAGTTGCAATAGTAAACACGACAGGGTGCACTACAATAATAATAATAATAATAATAATAATAATAATAATAATAATAATAAATAATGAATAAAAACAACAGGTTTAAACAAGTCTGATCACTCATTAAAAAAGCTTGAAAGTAACATCATTTCTCACTCCAGGAGGGCGAGAATCCTACCACTATGATTCGAAATAAGAACACAGGACTTTCCGCTATAATTATAGTTCTGGAGATCCAATTTTAGGTGACGGGATCTTAGTTCTGATGTGCAGTTTTTCAGTCGCAAAGTCAAACATGGGCTAAATAAGTAGAGGGCCATTAACCCAGTTATGAATAATATTTTTAGTCCAATGAATTCCCTCTGCTGCAGTACTGATACACATTTCAAAATCAGTGTTAATGAAACATTGCATCAAACACATAGCTTGTCAAGGTAAACAGCTTAGGCATTTAAATACAATCACTCCCTACAATATAACATTTGTGAATGTGCTTGTCTTAAAATTGTCTTAACCAATCATTCTAAATTCTAATTTCCCAGTCCCTTTTCCTGTTGCTGTAGAATATTCTGTGGGTTTCATCAGACTTGGATTTCAGTTTGACTCTCCCACTGGAGAATTATTAGAGGCAAAACAATTGCATGGAAGTCATAGTGAGTTGTGTGCAGATTCTTTGTGCTTCCATCAGAGGACACTGCGAGGGACTGCAAAAAATAACTGAGACGGCACAGGGCTTGGCAAAGTAATTTATTCAGTAAAAATCATATATTTGGCTGGAGCCTGGAAAAGGAAAAGCACTTGGGAGAACAATTTTCTAATGCTGTAAAAATGTAGCAGTTTATTGCTGTACTTTTTAATGAACTTATTTGGAATTGTTATTTGAAATATTCTGAACTTGTAAAATATTAAAAATGTTGTTTGTTTGTTTTTTTCTCTGTTTTCGGGCCCCCTGCCCACATTGCCTGCCTGCCCATCCTTCTTGGGAGTTCTGCTAGGAACTGAACAAGCTGAGAGATTCTAACAGCACAAGGTTTATATACACAGATGAACAGGCTAAATTGGCAATTAATTATTCATTTGTTTAACATTACTCCTATCTCGGACAGATGCACTATGACATACAAAAAGGTTTACCCCACTTCACACATTTAGTATACTTCTGCTAATGGTCCTTCTACAGTTGAAAGAAAAAAACAGATACAATCTACTTGTGTGTAAGGCGGGGAGGTATGGTATAGGTAAGGTGACCATATGGCTCTGTGTTCAGCGGTACAGTTTGGCACAGTTCAGGCTTTTCAACTCACAACCCAGTGCATTCTGGTAAGTGTAGTCCTGCTTCTCTTAAAGGAAAGAATGGTACCTGAGACAGGTAAAACGTACCAGAATACCTGAATTGTCCCGCTGAACACAGAGCCATATGGTCACCTTAGGGCATTACATCAAAGGGGTTTTGAAATTGGGCACTGATTAAAATGCTGTAATAGTCTGAGCTTGTTTTTTTTAGCCAGAGGTCACAAGAAATTGATCACTTAAAGCACGATAACATGTGCATATTCACTATTCTTGTAAAGCATTTGTTTAAGCATAGGCATGTGCACAGCATACCAAGCAATCCCAGCTGCAAAGAGTATCCTGTGGGATTTGCTTCTCCTTTTTCTGGTCTGACACAGAACAAAAGAAAAACAATCCTGGATTTATATCTTTAAGGAAGCTAGATTGTAAAAACAAGGAAAGTCACCTTAACAAGCCTTTGTGGTTTTCAGAATGTTATCTTAATGTGGTATTGTTTTAACTGGATTTATAAATCTGTTCAATTCAAGTCTTTATTTGTATTGTATATTTTTACTGATGATTTTAGCTTTTTACAGCACTGGGATTACATCAACCACCTAAAATGATTTATTCAATCCAGATCTAAAAAGAAAAAACACAGTGACAAATCACGGCAGATTTGATCAAATAGGACGACAGGGTGCACTACAATAATAATAATAATAACAATAATAATAATAAAAACAACAGGTTTAAACAAGTCTTATCGCTTATTAAAAAAGCTTGAAAGTAACAGCATTTCTCACTCCAGGAGGGCAAGAATCCTACCACTATGATTCGAAATAAGAACACAGGACTTGCTGTTATAATTATAGTTCTGGAGATCCAATTTTAGATGACGGAACACTGGGATCTTAGTTCTCATGTTCAGTTTTCCAGTCACAAAGTCAAACATGGGCTAAATAAGTAGAGGGCCATTAACCCAGTTATGAATAGTATTAATTATTCATTTGTTTAACTTACAACCACATTACTCCTTTCTCTGACAGATGCACCATGACATACAGAAAGGTTTACCCTACTTCACACATTTAGTATACTTCTGCTAATGGTCCTTCTACAGCTGAAAGAAAAAAACAGATACAATCTACTTGTATGTAAGGCAGGGAGATATGGTATAGGTAAGGTGACCATATGGCTCTGTGTTCAGTGGTAACCCACCCCCGTAACAATTCCTTAAAACTGTGCCCATCAGAATGAATTCCCTTAAACCAGAAGTGCTGTTAAAATTAGTCTCTAGCCCTGATTTATACTCAGAATAGCCATACAGTGCTTCTTGTTGCACCAGAATGTATTTATTATCAAATCATATGAGATGTCTGATGGGGTGGCAATTTAATATTCTTATTGATTAAAGTGGGGGGCTTGTGTACAGTAGATAGTAAAAAATTATGAGATTAGCCGAGTACAATGAGATCAATCAGAGAAGACAATATTATTTGTGTTATTTGAGAATTTTACGTATTGATGGTGACTGGTGAGGTGCTTGTGTATACAAAAAAAGCAAAGCAATTTAAAAGCTTTTCATAAGAGTTTTTCATTATTTTACAAGAACGTACCTTAAGTGTTGTTTGTGTGTGTACCTGTACCAATTCTACTAAAATAAAATTACATAAATCATACACCTGATCTCAAATAAAACAACAAGGGGGAAAAAAATCCCCATGAAAAACGCCTCTTTGAAAACTTTGGTTTAACTAAAATAAGATGCAGAAAGACCGAATAATAAATACAGCACAAAAGATGCACACAAAATGGCTGTTCTTGCGAGACAAATAGACAGACACAAAACTCTGAAATACAACACAAAAACACTAGCCAATAAATGAAATTACATTCTCAATCTGAAAAGAGCCCTGAGCCCAACATTCCATCTGTCTGACCTCACAGAACACCGAATGACGCTTTGCTCCACTGTGTCAGATTGACAGTTCTCACTGTCCTATTGAAGTCGAGAGCTGATTCAGTGTTTTTTTTTTTTTTTTTTTTTAATTCAATTATTTTTTTTACATTTATTGTTTCTTGTTATGAGGGGGGATTATGGTCTACTAATTACAAATATTCATTTTCACATGTACTTGGCCACACCCCTACAATGTGATCATGGTAGAATTACAGAATATTATGCAAAAAGAAAGTTTCACTTGAATGATTTTGACATTATTTGTTTTTTGTTAACATCCACCCCCCACCCCCGTAAGGAAGGCCGCCTTTTATTCTTCTGAATTAGTGCTTTAGCTTTGATATTGAAATTACACACTAATTTTTATCTCTGCTCTACAATGTGCTCTACATTTTGTTCATTTAAATGTTCTTTTCAAATTCGATCAAAGGATTTGTTTTTTTAAAAGTTATATTTTTTTCAAGAGCAGTGGTTTAGTTTCATGTCCTTATTTTTTTATGTAGTTATCTTGCACAATTATTGATTTGTTCAACATTGTAATTTAAATTAACTAACTCTTCAGCCTTTTACATGAAAATACAAGGGCAAGTTTGAGATTTAGCAACATCATCTGGCGCGATAATAATAATTACATGTGCCATTAATCTTGAACAATATGATCTAATGTCAAGTGTATGGATTAGACCATGACATACAGTAAAGCTTTTATCTAATAACTGTTGAACATGACATTGTTGTTGCTTGAGGACATTGCAAGGGAAAATGTCGGCAAATATGCATTCTCAAGATAAATATATCAACACAGTTTGCATCCCTGTACTAAACATTGTTCCAAAAATACACAGGTGGTAATGTGTAAATGTAGCCAGAATATTTTGCACTAACAGAGCCTGGATTCTAAACGAGGTTTTCCTGGCTCTTACGTCTTTGCTGCCACCACTTGACCAAACCACCTCCCTTATTGGTTACACCCAGAACTAACTTTAAATATATGTATATACATTTATTATTATTATTATTATTATTATTATTATTATTATTATTATTATTATTATTATTATTATTATTATTATTCAGCATACAACAGCACCTGCTTTTATAAATAAATAAAAGTACAAATTATGACAGTACCTTCCAATTCCATTTAATTCCTACCATAACAGTAGATGCAGCCAAATACCAACTTTAAAAAAAAAAAAAAAAAAAAAAAACACCACCTTCTTTTCTTTGTGCTTTCTTTTCACCCTGGAGTTCAGCTGACCCAAGCAGACCCCTGCAGTAAACTAGACTCACTCTTTGGGTTTGGAATGAATCCCGTAAAACTGCATTTTAATCTGAAGAATGTCAGTGGGTTTAAGGAATTCTGTACTGTCTTGTTTAGCCTTCACTAACTGGGCAAAGTGACAAAATATTTGCTCTTTCTTAAAAAGCAACAATTCTTTTCTGATCATTTCCAGCAGTTGTACCAGCTGCAGCCACACACGGGTGCACATCCCTTGAGCGGAGAGCTGGCAGATCATGTTAATAAACAAGTGGAACATGCTTGACACAGGGTCAAACATGGTGTATGTGCAGCATTAACTGAGGAGGGAAGGGTATCATCTTTGTCTTATATGCTTTTGAATTTACTTTTTCAGATGAAACTGTTTTTTTTTTTTTTTTTTTTTCCCGTTTCTCCTTAAACTGAAAACTTCAAAATGCCCTTGATTTTAAAAACAAAAATTGAGCTTCACAATAATCCAATACCCTATTCAAGGTAAAGCAGTAGAACATCTACATAAGGATGAAGAAAAAAAAAAAAAGAATGTCCCACTTCAAATTTTAACGTTGGAATATTAAAGGAATATATCTCCAGCTTATAATTCCTATCTGCTGGACCCTGGCGCCCCAATCTTTACAACAGCCTTTTTTTCTAGCTCATTTCTTTTTCAGTTATTTGCTCTTCTGGCTATCTTGCATATGGCCCACTTGTTTTTGTCTTTAATGCTAGGAACTATACAGCCCTTGTCTGCTAATCATCTCTAAAATAAAAGTGCATCCTTCACTGCGAGGTGTACACCGTGCTCAACAGAGCCAGCAAATCTGCCCTATCAACCCATTATCTGCCTGCAAGGACTCAGTAACGAGAAGCTCTGACTGTACCAACCAATTACTTTTACAGCTTCTTTATTATCTGCTGTTTACATTCCAAGCTAATCTTTGTAATATTTTCTTTAAATCATGGGGTGCCATCTTGTTCAAGAGATGATTGAACCTTTTCGATTACTGAAAACATTCACAGATTCCATCTCCCCTCACCCAGGGAAATAATGGAGCCGACGTGCTGATAAGGGATTGGAACGCCAGCTGCATTTTTTCATAAATCCCCCCACCCCCACCCGGGGGGGGGCCTTTGAAGTTCACAAGTCAACCTGTGAACGAACTTGTCATGAATCATTGGGTCTGCGTTGGAGTGCTCACTGTCTGACATATTCCATCTAGGATAATCAGTGCTCCCACATTATTGCACAATTTTATAAAATTGAGCTGTTCACATTTAGTGTAAGCCATGTTGATATTATGTACAACGCATGTGTTATAAGACATTCACTTTATTTTATTTTTTGTATGAAACGTGGTACAAAATTAGGGAGCACTTTTTATAACTGCCTTGCCCTCGCATTGAAAATTGTATTCGTTAACCTTACGAAAATAATGTTCCTACCTTCCACTAGGAATTACACTATGCACTTCATTTAAGATCTTGACAGCTTTCCTCAGCTGTATGCTAGTGGTTGCTTTTCACAGTTTCTGCATATCCATCATGGTACCTTCCCACCTTTCTACTGTAGGTGAGAGATGGCGTGATAGAGGTGGCTTTATCTACTACACCAGCTCAAACCACCATTATTTATTATTGAGTGACTTTACTACCCTATGGAAAATGTTATGTTGTGTTTTTGTTTAATTTGTTTTCGCTCTTCATGAATTTGCCACTAGGTGTGCATAACCATCTCTTTCTGAAGATCTATGATTAAGTAGTTCCCAACAGTACAAATATAGTGTCTCTTATAAGCTACTAAAATCAAGTAAACCCCCCAGTTTGCTAAATATAATGTTAAAAAGTATGAAGTACTAAGAAATTACTACATTTATAAACGGTTGTTATTGCTCGATAATACTGAAAGATATTTAGGGGTACACTTAAATGAGTTTCCAACCTGGTAAAAGGGGTTGAAAGTCCACCGTAAGAAGTTTCATTTTAATACAGTGCCAAGTAAGGTGTGTTGTAGGTGTTAATTCAACAGCGTGAACACTTTGACTGTTACCATCCTTATGATGTTGCGAGCTGTTTAATAACATGAACTGAAGAGGTGTGTTAACATTCTTTATTTAAAAAAAAAACTCTCATTTCTTATTATTTGTTTTCTGTGCTTTGATGGTGAGACGCCAGCTCTCCGCATTGGTGTCAACATAGAGGTCAGACTGCCTCTAATGAAAAGGCGTTGTTGATAATAAAGACCAACTGAAGGACACTTGAGGACTGAATAATGTGTTTCTTTCTTTGGAACATTCCCATGAACTTGGAAATGCATCACTGAATTGTATATAAACTTGAGAGGTAAGGACTTGAACACATTTCTGGGGTGATAAGTACAGACTGATACTGCATTTCAGAAGACTGATTTATTTATTTTTTTCTCTCAAAAAACATGCATTCTAGAAATAGCCATGAGTGGAATTTTAAACTGCAATGACCAGTACATATTTTTAAAGCCTGTTTTTATTTATAGTCATATGTGTTTGGTTAATGGAGTTCTAGCGAGTTGTATAGTGTTGCTCAGTCAAGAATTAACATTAACACACCTAAATGTAATTTGTCAATTGTTTCTTTTGACAGATTCTAATGGCTCCAGATAGAATTTAGGCTTCAATAGAAAATGTAAAATAGTTCAGCTAAATGCTGTATATAAAGACAAAGTCTGTACATAAAGTCTTGTAATGGTCTGACTGTTGAACTGTTGCCACTATACTGCAGGTTACATGTGGTAAACCATTTTTATAAAATGTTTCCATTTCTCCCCAACTATACTGCAATGTAAATCCAGTACAGAATTATTCAGAAATCTCAGTGTTTTTTGTACATCTAGGGTGGAAGCCAAAACTAATTGCAGTTGGACTAGATACATCAAATGGACATGCATTGCAATCCTAATTTTTCAAACAAAACCCACCTGTGCAGAATTAGACTTTCTCATGACTGTCATTTAACCATGTGTGTAAGAGTGGGAAGTATCTGTGGAGGACTGGTTGGCCGGGGGCATGCTTGCGGTATAAAATCCATTGCTAAATTCTATTGGAATAAATACGTAGAATAAATAAATAGAAAACAAGGATACCAATGCTAACTTTTGAGATTTATGTTATTTTAACTGTAGCGGACCATCTTAAATCTTATGTATTAAGGCACTTCCAAGGTATTTTACAATACAGCAGCTCAAACACAATTTAGAAAAACTCATCTTGAAAAATGGAAGGAATGGTTTGTGCTTATTAAATCCGAAGTGTTTGTTTGAGCCAAGACGCAGCATTGTTATACTGACATATTTATATGAAAAACAATCCTACACACAGTATAATTCAATGGTGTCTGGTGACTTATTCTGTTATTCCAACACATACCACCGTTTGATTAAGGTGGTGTGTTGGATCCGTAGAGATACATTATCTTGGTTTCAAGGACTCCCCTGTGGGGACAAGCAGATTTAAGTTAAAACTATTCCATTCAATTAAAGCATGAATATTATAGTCAAGTGGCTGATTTGTGCTGCCTGCATTAGGAGAGGTGGGGCATTCTTTATCAAACTGAAGGATGCTGTATGCCAGAATGTAGTGTGTCTTTCTAACCTATGCAAGGCAAATAGTTGCTGGATATATTGTCAATTAATACAATAACATGTATAAGCAGAGGCGACTCATGGCTTGAAAAACTGGTGGGGCATGGCATCACCCCCCCCCCCCCCCCCCCCCCCCCCCCCCCCCCCCCCCAAAAAAAAAAAAAAACCTAAAGAAACGAAACCGTGCTCCAACACAATGCATGATTTTAACAATTTTTATGTAAGCATTAAGCTAGCTTTCTAACATTACCAGATCTTTCACCACAAATAGTTACACGCCAGATTAGCACAATCAAAAGAGCTGCAAACAACACTTTACAGGCAATGGAAGTATCGTCACACTCTCGTGCTGTTACATTCTGGACTACAAAAGTCAGGTTCGGTTTCTGTTGCTGTCTCTGGAGTTGGTGGTTTAGTTTTTTTGTTGTATAAAAACTCCAAATGTATCTGTTTTTTTACCATTGTACAGGGCTACATGAAATTCATTCTGTTTTAGCATCTATTTTCACTGACTGACGCTCTTTGGTTATGTTATTAAGGTTTGAAAGTACGAAATAAACTGCATACTTACATATTCTTGACCCACTTATGAAAAACATAAAAATATATATTTTTATTTTTAAATAATAAACCCTGGCAGCAGTGGCGTAGCCAGGATTTTATTTCGGGAGGGGATGAAAATGGTAACTTTAAGGTGAGTAATCACAGTGGTGCAATTGGCAAACTGATTTTTTCTTTTTTTTCGAGAAAAAAAAAAAAAATATATATATATATATATATATATATATATATATATATATATATATATATATATATATATATCTTTTTTTTTTTTTTTTTTTTTTTTTTAACATTAGACAAAAATACACCGTTGTGCAAAATAGTTAAAAAAATTTATTCAGTTTAGAAAACTTTTGATTAAAAACAAAAAAGGAAATACAAAGGAAATTACTTGAACTTTTAGCATCAGATTTCAATGTCACATTATGATAATAAATAAAAATAACTATATATAATTTAATTCGTACTTATGGTTATTCATTTTTGTTAACTAACATTTTGTATTCAAAGCAAAGCTAACCATTTTATCTCACAAATCCTGACTAATTTAATTACGCAGGACTGCTGGTGGTAGCTGCTAGCTTGTTGTCTTCAGACGGTTCATCAACAGTTTTCTGCCGTTTAGACCAAAACAAATAGCAATTTTTAAATTATTTTTCCCCTACTGCTGTCACGTCTCTCACTCAGTGTTCCGTCACACTGTGCATCCGTTTGTCCTGTAAAGTGTAAAAGCTGTCTCTCATAAATGAAAGTTAATAACCCAATCACAAACAGAAATTGGAAACACGCACTTTGGCAGACAGCAAGTATGTTATTGGTCATTTGTGAATTGTGGTTCATGTGTATACTAATTGAAAGCAGTACTGATTGAAGCGTATTGAGGCCACCAAAAAAATAATGTTTAGAGCACTTTTTTTTTTTCGCCTAACATGGGAGAAATCTGGGGGGCACCTCTGTGTATAAGTGTTAGATGCAGGAGGTTGATGGTTTCTATCATACAACTTTGACACACTCTACGCAAGGAGTGGAGTGGAGTGGAGTGGAGGGGAGGGGAGAACGACTCACAGCATCCTGTTTAACTCTCCAAATCAATAAATATTTGTTTGTTCAACTTGATCTCCCTCTGATTTATTTGCTAGTATTAATCAGAAGTTAGCTAAACACTTGCTCAGTCAATTAAACGTTCACTATTTACAACTTCACTTTTTTAATGTTAAAAATAGTGATATTGTTTCATTGCTTGTATTTATGATTGCACCTCAACTCTCACTCTGTACATTCATTTATTGGACCTTTGCAGTTTCCATAATTTTCTTTAAGTATTTTTTTTTAACTATTTTAAGCACAGACTACTTAAATATCACACATACGTGGTGACTATGTAAATATATTAACATAGCCGAAATTGTTGCATCTGCCTCGTAACCTTCATATATCCTGGACTGTCTGAGGATGTTGTGTGCTCCGTCAGAAAACATCCGTTAAGCATTGCACACCATGTGTACATTAATGAAGTGGTAATGCTTCCTATTATGAAAGATATGTTCTATATCTTGGGGTGGTGACAGCTCTACATGAGTGCAATCAGTAGCTCCCAATACATTTGGAAAGCCAGATACTTTATAAAAGCCACTTTTATATTATGGAGAGCATCTGTATCTCTATGATAATAGATATAATTCCTGGTGTGTTTCACAGGGCACTCAGTACCTGCTGTAAACGTCAGGAAAGCGTGGGTTGGGATGTCCCACCAATTGCTGACAAAGTTGTCTGAAACAACCCAGATGCGAAATAACGTAGTGTTCACTAGACCTGGCTCTAGATCAGATTTGATCTCCTTATATAAGTCTGGTATGGTCTCTATGCTCAATCTGTATCCAGTCCTTTTTTCATAGGCAGAACATTGACTTAAGAATTAACTTAAGAAACTTTACAGATTTGTTATGAAAGGTTGCCTAGGAACCAATGAAACAATCTATATTTTATTGGGAAATCAAATGTCTGATTCCCTACATAACAGTTTTGATGGTACAGAGCTCATTTAAAATGTTTGCAGAGTCATGAGCCCTGCACACATGCTGACGAAAAAGAAAAGGGCATCCTAAGACTGTGCCCATAAACACGGCTTAAAGTTGTTGTGCAGAGACCTGGGGTTTGGAATGAATGACTGACCTTGCTTTTAAGATTTAATATATTACAAAAGTATAAATAAGTCCTACACATTTATTTAAAATAATAATAAAAATGGTAACTATTGTTTTGCTTGTTTTTTTCTCACAATTTTCTCACAAAAAAAAAAAAAACAGAAGATTCAGAATTGTCCAGAACTGTCGGCAGAAAGTCATTAAAAAATACTTAAAAAAAACAAAACAATTCTAATTGTACTGATACAAATTGGTGAAGAATAAAAAATAACTGATCGTTTATGTGATTCAGAATTTTATTGAATGCAGAGCAACAGAAAAAAGACGGGGGGAGGACATGATATACTGTACAGGGCATTGTGGTGATTGAAGTTTTGCATAAAAAAAAAAATCATGCAAATAGCCAAAAAATAACCAAACCACCAAAGACAACATTTACAGGTTATATGCTTTCACAACAAGCCTGGCAGCACTGATCAAAGGGGAGTAGCTTAAAAGCCACATTTACTGTACTTTATAACTGTTCTATCTGTATATTGTGTAACGTGATATATTGCAATGTGATACTTTGTAACAACTGTAAATCACCCTGGATAAGGACATCTGTTAAGAAATGAATAATAATAATAATAATAATAATAATAATAATAATAATAATAATAATAATAATAATAATAATAATAATACATTACCTATTAAATATTACCTCAAGTTCAGCGCTTCTGCTCTCATTTGCGCTCTTCTCCCGGTTCTGTGACACCACCTGGTTTCAATAAGTGGTACTTTTAACACATGCTGAGGCACCTAGTAAAGTTAGCACCCTTAAGTGAATATGGTTTGCATATCAAATACCTCCCTGGCGGTATTTTGTGATGCAATTTGTATACATTTTCATACATTAACATTATTCATTATATTTAAATGACTAGAACACAGTACTTTATCCACAGGCTTTTCTACAGGCTGGGGACAAGGCTTCATATAGTTGCAAGTTCCTTCATCCTGTGACTAGCCAACTACAAAACCTTTGGGACTGACCGGTATAGTTCATATTCTTTAGTTCCAACATTTGTGTCTTTGCAAAGCCACAAAACCAATAATTTAATCCAGATTGTTACAGAATAGAAATCTCTGTCACTGCCTATAATTTTCTTATACAAAGATCTTCATAGTGTGGTATACCATCCCCAGGGTGCAAGGGAACATCATGGGTATTCCATTTGGTCCCCAAGGTCTATAGAATGTTTATATCAAACGCAGTGGGAGGGGACTAATAAGGTGCTTTTGGAGAAAAAAAAAAAGATTATATGCTGAAGATAGCAAAATAAGGGTTTTAAAACATCTTAAATGGTTTTAAAAATAAAATACCAACTTTTTTTTCTTCAGATACAGATATGCAGAACATAGCGTCTGAACCCCAATGAAAGTAGGATCACTTGTTAGTAATGCAGAAGTGGTCTGAGAGAGAGAGAGAGAGAGAGCGCACACTTAAAAACTCAGCAGGTGGTAATGTAGTGGTGGGTTCTGAAGACACAGCCATTGCCTATGTTTATGAATTTAACACCGTCTGGCCTGTCAAAGTGCTGCTGTCCTCTTTCAGCTGACAAGAAGGAGGGACCACTTGGGTACTAACCCTCCAGACCAGACCCTACTGAACCACCTTGCCAGGCTGACATGCTAAACAGATGGCAGCTTAGTGTCAGGAGGCTCTGGTCAAAATCTGAAACCACACACAGTGAGAGACCTCCTCCACCTTCACTGTATAGCCATTTACAGACCTTGACAGCAAATTAACCCCTTAAGGTACAGAAGGAATTGAGCAATTGCTCAAGCAGTTTCTTCTTACCATAGATTTGAGAGTGACTCAAGTATCATGAGGAAACTGACAATTTGGATGACCTGTTAAAAATAAGGTTTTTGTGGTACACGTATGTCCCTTGTCCCTTAAAGGGTTAAGTAATGTTGCTGTCATTAATAGTGCACTCTGAGGTAACATTATATACTTTATTGGGTTTAAAAGGAAAACCTTGTCACAAAGATGGATTCACATAATGTAATCTTATGTCTGGTAGTAGCCAACACAAACATCTAATTCTAAGTTAAAACTTATAAGAAACTAAATCCAGTGGGACAGCTTTTAAGTTTTCACATTTTTTTTTATTAAAGTTTTGAGATTCATTAACTTTTTCCAGGTAGTCTAGAACAGGTTACGGACATGGCATTATGGTAATACAATGGATTACCAATGCACTGCCATTTTATCAATGACTGTGGCAGAGCAAAGCTCTGCCCTTTATTAAATTGGCAGGGATGGGGTTAATTTCCCCTACCTGCCTGAGTTTATTATGTTCAGGTGGCTGGGGTTGATTAGTTGATTAGATGATTAGTTTAATTAACGATCAATCAGCGCCCAGCCACCTGACATAAAAGGAGGCCTCTGCTTCTCATTGAGGAGGAGGGAGCTGAGGAAGCAGGTTGGTGGATTTGTGATTTGTGATTTGTGATTTGTGATTTGTGATTTGTGATTTGTGATTTGTGATTTGTGATTTGTGATTTGTGATTTGTGATTTGTGATTTGTGAAGTCTACATCCAGTGAAGGCATTGCCCAGCCTGGAAACCTTTATATTTGTAAGTTTGTTTTTTGTACTGGTCTTTTTTTGTGTTTCAATCCCTTTATTTTGCCCTTGTGCACTTTTATTTTGTGTTTATTTATAATAAAAGTATATATTTTTTTGAACTGCAGACTGTCTCTGGGCCTCTATCCACTCACCAGCCTGACACAATGACTCATAGAGAACCCTTGGAGCCACCCTAATGCTACTATAACTCTATGGTGCAGAACCAATGTAATGCCATTTCAGTGCTGCTGGATTGCTGTGAATATAATTTGCTATGGGTTAATACTTTTATATGGGCTCACTGCTTATCTCTAATCATGTAGTGAGTGGTTTCTCTTGCACTCTTTGTGTGACAGGCCATGTCACAGCTAAGAATGTGCAAGGAACCACAGTTAATGTGATTAGAGGGAAGTGGCAAGCTCATAAAAACCTATAACTGAACAATGCTACACTGAGGCTGGCCTAGTTATCTGAAAGAGCTCAAACTAGCTTATTGTTGGCAAACATTATGCCACTTAAGGATGCATGAAACCATATAGGTGTACAACTAATTTAACCTGTAGTTCAGTAAAGTGCTGTAGGTTCTCCTTACCTTATTAAATATTAAATCAGTAAGTGTCATAATCACAGTAACAAAAACATAGGGTCGATTTTAAAAGCTATTTACTCCATGTTATCATCAGGATATTTTATTTTATTTATTTTTTGCCTGAAATGAAAACAAAACAGCAATTAGAATTCTAAAACAAATAGGAAAATACTTGAGACTACTCACAGCCCCTACATTGGATTTCTATCTTTGTTCGATGCGCTTTACATGTATTAACAATTATGCTCATTTTTTTTTAATTCAGTTTTTCTTCAATGGGGTTAGTTGACATCTTTTAGCTGCAGGGAGTCTCGAGAGTTTCTGTATTGGTTACAGAGTGATATACTGTAGTGCCAAGCAGGTTTCCAGTTGGAAGAGGGAGCTTGTGTCCTGGCAGCTGAAGCCACTTACCACCGTGCTAGGTTAACAGCATTTATTTACTAAAAAAAACTTTAAATAAATAAACTTCTACATGGTGGACAATTGTTAGTTTACAGTAATGTATATATATATATATATATATATATATATATATATATATATATATATATATATATATATAATTGCCTATAAAAAAGGATATAAACAGCTTTGTGAATATGAGTACACAGAAGGGTAAATGAAAGAAAAGATTGTAAATCTGACAGCAGGGATATATGTTTTCATATAACATTTTAAATACATTATGAGAAACTGCAACCTGACTGGTTTCACGTGCGGTGTGTGAGGGTGCCTGTTGCGTCCGACCCTTGACCTGTTACATGGGGTCATGAATAGTATTGCTTTTTTTAATATGATCCTTTCATGTAATAGCCATTTTCATATGGATAAACAAGTGGTTACATGACTGTGATGATGGAATTAGTCAAATAATAACTTTATAAATTGGATAACTTTATAAAACCAATATATTATCCTGCAAGAACAGCAGCAAAACCATGAGCAAACCAGAACAGGTCTTTATATGGTACAGTATCAAGCTGCAACAAAAATACTACTACAGTAAAAATACTACGAGTGTATTGGTTAATAGTAATGTGATATCATCGTTATTTCAAATAAAACTGCAGAACTGTTCTTCTAATGCCCCATACCACTGTAGCTACCTCATTGCCTATTCATATAGAGCTATTGCCATTGTGGTCCCACTGCATTGCTATTGAAGATAATTCAGTAAGGATGAAAAGAAAGCATTTTGTCAGTCTTTGAAGTGTCAAGAGATTGACATGTGACAAATAAATAGCTTTTTTATATCCCTGGTCGTTGGAAGCTTCACTGGCTTCCCATCCTCAAAGTACAACTGTCCAGAAGGTTTAATCACAAGGGCCTTGAAACAAAAGCCCCAAAGAAATGTGGTCATGCAGTTCAGAGAGCAAACATAAAAACCATTTCATAGTAACCCTAACTGTTAGGTGTCACATGTACACTTTTTCCTTGAGTGTTTTGTGACAGATCAAAGCCCTGTGAAGTTTTGTCAGTCTCTCTGTTGGAGTCCCTTGACCCTTGCAGCATGCAGGTCTGCAGAATGTGTTGTCTTTCGATGGCTGGGAGGTCCAGCTGCCAGAGTTCAAGACTTGGGGCCAGGAGATGCTTCAAATCTCCGGTTGGCTTCTGGTGTGTTGTGATATCCTGTGTTGCCTATTTCTCTCTCTCTCTCTCTGTCTGTCTGCTTCAGTCTAAACCATGCTGTTTTAATGGGAGTCAGGAAGTTTCCTGGTAGAAGTAATGGTTTATTTAATGACCCACTTTAATACAACACACTAAACTGTTTTTCTTACTCTAAAAACTACAGCTGAAAAACGACGGCTCACTTGAAATGTCAAGCAGAAACATTTCCCACTTGTGATGGTAGACAACCTGATCAAAATCCTGAAAAGAAACCCAGTGTCTTCCAGTATGTGCTTGATCATTGTTGGAACAGTTTCTTTAGTGGTTTCTTAATGTAAAATAGGTATCCAGATTTCGAGGGTACTTTTCACTTTGTATGTTCAGGGTTATGTTGCAACAATATTGGGTTACATATATATTTTTTTTCTCAAACTCTGCCATTACCTAGCACTTAACAGCATTTATGATTCTGTTCAAATCATGTGACAGCATGACTTCTATGCAGTGTTTTAAATACCTCAGTCTAATTAGCTCAGCTCACAAAAGCACCATCTAATTCTTCATGAGTATCTACTTAGGAGGGACTCAGGACTGAAGAAGAGAAAGAAGTGAGATGCACAGATAAAGCTGTGGGGGAAAGCTGGTAGTCCCTGTCTCATATTGTAATTAAATGTTGCAATTGCTACTAGTCCCTTTCAGTAGAAAAACCACAAAACGCTAATTAGAGATGACAATCTACAAGATTATAATACACAGATGAGCATTGATTTGAACATCATGAGAGGGGAAATTATTTGAAATTCTAGAATTTAGTAAGGATTCAAATATAAAGAACTGCCTAATATTGAAATACTGTAGCTAATGCACTTGTATCTGTGAATGAGCTCAGTGCTGAAGGCTGCCATTCTTAAAACACCCACTGGCTGAAGCACCTGAGACCTCAATCAGGGAAAAAAGCAAGACAAGGAATTACACATTCAATATGCTTACTGCAGTATGATACACATGAGGATGTGAAATATATGTTGTGGTTTACATGATAAGGACTATGCCATTCCTCTTGATTTCCCTGTTTACATGCAACGTTAGCAGAATGCTGATTACTGTGCAGCTGTAATTAACATGCATAGGTGAAAATCCCATATAAAACATTGATGCTTACATAATGTCTGGAGAATACCACAGTATGAGCTATACTGCAAAATTCACTTTTAGTATTCTTTATACTGTACCAGGTAAAACAATCCTCACAGTCAGTCCTTGACTGTTTATTACAAATAGGTAATCAATCACAATCCATTTTTAGCACATTCTTATTAGTAATTAAATCCATTGCTTTTAGTGGTTTGTTACTAAATCTGTACCTTTTTTTTTTTTTTTTTTTGCTTTTGAAAATTATTGCTGCTGTTAATTGATGACAATTTTTTTATTTGTTTGAGTAATTTTTCAAACAGTCCTACCCTTCTGTAATTGTGTTTGATTTGTGCAAATAGTTAAATAACTAATATGGCATGTACTTATTAAATATTAACTAGTGCTGAATGTTGATTGGTATGCTTTTAATTTTCTAAAACAACTGTCCAAATATGTGTTAATGAAATATTTAGAGGAGTTAATCATCTTTACTAACAAATGATTAGTAGAGGTACTATTATTTCTGTGAAGCTTGTGGTGTTTCTGTCCAGAAAAATCATCTTATTGAACGAGTTTATATTAAAAACAATCTATTCCTTTATAGACACAGGCATTATTTTAGCACTGCAGTGTTGTACCATACCATTATTGCTAATTACATCATATATAAGTGGCTCTGAAGAATGCAATAACCAAGATGAAAAGGCCTCCACTGTACAAGAAGGGTTGCTGTCTTGCCTGTACTTCCTGAGGGTTGCTGTGAGAGAGATATAGTACTGCTCCTTTTTCAAAGGCACAGTATCCCTTATGATTAGGGATGGTTGTCAAAGAAGCTTTAGCAAAGGAGAGGTTTTCTTAGGGAACTGCATTCTTCCCCCAGTGACTGTGTGTGCATGCGTGTGTGATTTCGTGCCTATCCCCATTAAAAAATGTAGAACATTACGATTTGACATTAAAAAAAATTCTCAGCACCTCCACGGACATTGAGGCATTCAGACAATTGTGGTATGAAAATTAATATAATTTGCATACCGATTCATTTGCATGTTTGTGTGACTGTGTGTGTGTGTGTGTGTTTGGAATTAAAGTCACAACTGGCGCAGCACCGAATTAATTATGTTTGTAGCTGGATAGGGAATCTCTAATGTAACAAAATGAAAAGAAGAAAGGCTTTATTCCAATGCAGTGAATACAAAGTCAATTCTGGCTTTTGCACCAGTGTACCAACTCCACTAATCAAATCAAAGAGACTCATGGGATCCTAAGGGTGTTCCGAGGTTGGGGGTGGCTCAACCCTTGTATCTTTGCAGGTTTGACTATTTGTCCTATTTTTCAAATAACCAAATAATGGGATATTTACATTTTGAATATGCTCCACAATGTGGAAAACAATGTATGAATACTGATTTAGTTCGATCTGACATTCTACTTCTCCTCGATCCGTCTTGTTATCGATCACAGTGGTTTGTTATGAACATTTTCTCAGTACCAGTAAGTGTACATGTTTAGCTTCGGCAAGTGTATCTGTGTGTTAGCCTACACCACTGTTTGTACCCATCTTTAGAGCTGCAGAAGTAGATGGATGCAGGCACTCTTTGTTTGTTAATGAGATTTTTTACCTGGGATAGCCTGAATGAAAAGCAATGCTAGGACACAGCATGACATGAGAGTATAATTGATCCAGCTACAGCTAACACTGCCATTGTATTCTATATTGCGGTAAACCATTGTTAAAGCATATGAGATTTGTAAAACTACACTTCATATGGAGCATGTCACAGTGAGGTTATATATATATATATATATATATATATATATATATATATATATATATATATATATATATATATAAATATGAAAATGTCTGTGGTGAAAAGAAGGTAATGGAATTAGGCTACAGATCAGTTTCTGTAGCTGTCTGCATACATAAGCTTTGAACTTTGACACAGTGGTTCACAGTGATGGGATTTGGAAAATCCAGCTCACAAGTTTGAAATCTAAATATACTGAACCTTTATATTATATCATTTTATAGGTTACTATTAATTAACTATAAAAAATGCTAGGGAACCAATAATAAATAAAATAAAGGTCAAATAAAGTATGCCTAAGATCTCTGTTTAGAGCTCTTACTCATATTTCTTATTTCAATTCGGAAAGCACGTGACTTCACTGAATTATATATGGGTTTGATCGAGAGGAAAGGACAGAAAAAATATAGACATGAACAAAACCTACTTGTTTTTGGTTTTAATAATAATATATATATATATATATATAATATATATATATATATATATATATATATATATATATATATATATATTATATAATATATATATATCATTCAAATTAAGGAGACTAGGAAGTATTATGGTCTAGTTGTTTTAGAGAAGGACTGGAGGACTCAAGTTTTAAATCAGAGCCTTGTGGTTGAAACTGACACTAACAGTAACTTTGAGAGGGGGATTCCACTTGTTTAGCTTGCATTATGAACAGGAAAAGACATTATGTTTTTCAAAACTTTTCTCTTTTTTTAATATTTAGTTTGCTGCATTCAAGTAACCAAGCTGTAATGAGTGAATGTGTCTTTCTCCTGGCCCAACTAGTGACAGCACACATTTTCACAAACAGAGGAAAATGTAAACAAGCAACACAGCTTGTAATGCCAGTGTCAGGGAACAAAAATAGGGCCAATAGCCATTAACAAAGCAGGCAGGGAGTTCACGATAAGCACTACCCTTTGACACGAAACACACTGCATGGTGGAGAAAGGGGAAATGGAAAATGGAAAGAGACACCAAACAAATTGATAAACGGCTAAGAATAAATATCAAGGGTACTGATTTTCATAACTTTCAACTCCAATTTGTAAATTACTCAATGTTTTCAAAAGGTAAAAAAACAACCTTTCATGTTACAAAACATGTGTTTTTCTTCTTTTAGAAAACTTGAGTAATTTACTCTATTGAAGTAAAAGGCTTTGAAAATCAGCCACACTGTGTTGTTCTCTAATTGACTGTAAGATAACATAGTTTCTTTACAAAAATAGCTATAATATTTGTGCAAATAATATATTATTTCAAGCACAGCAATATCAATAGCCTATATTTTTAAAAAGGTATTGCTTCTTAACTGCTGTCCTAGGTGAAAAAAAGTATATCGATTGCTGGTTTGATATTGTTTTTCATAAAGGTCACAAATATATTTTATATAAGAAAGCAGGATTCAATATTTTCAGACTGTATCCTACAGATGTGCATAAAAAATAATGATAATATCAGCACTTCATTGTTCTTAATAATTATTTTTGTATTCAACCCCATTACACATCTGCAAGGGTTTAGCAAATGCATCTGTATAACCATGGTAGGTTGTATCCCTGCAGTTAAAATGTCATTTTGAAAAGAAACAACTACTGTAGCGGGCGTTCTGATGAGTTCACGAACATTTTAAAAGCCTAGACTTGAATCATGTGATTATGGGAAATAACACGTTTGATTGGATGACATGGTTAATGTTTTAGTTTCCAGGATTGTCATTTGGGTAGTATTGTTTTAACCCAGTCATTTTAAAGAAAAAATATAAACACGCTTTTGTAACTCGTGTCTTCCCATCTTCTGCAGCAAAGTGATTCAAATATGGACATGGCTCCAAATGCCCATGGGTGCCTTTTAAAAAAGTTGTAAAACGCATTTGGAATTGATTTAGCTGCATATTTTTTTGATGAAATAAATGCAAATTTCAGCTTAACGACATCAATGTATTATTATTATTTTTTTTTTTTTTGCATTCACCAGGCAGAATTTGTAGCTGTCGTTTTTTAATTTATTATTTTTTTTAATCAACATTTGAGTGCCCTTTTTGCGACACTACAGATTTTTTTTTCTTTGAAAAAATAAATGCCTCCGGATGGAGTGAAACTACAAGCAAACTGCAAGGTCTGCTGTTCACTTTGTGGCATGGCACTACAAAAATTAAAGTTTTGAAAACTATTCATTTTGGAGATAATTTAATTCAATTTAAGAATTTTCTATGTAAAATGCCCGTGAGGATCCTTCAAACTACACATGAGTGCAAGCGTGTCACTAGGCATATTTTAAGAAAATGCTTTAATATGGTAATTCTCAGTCCACAACCCAGTGGCAGCATGCAGCCTGCTCTGATCTTGTGGGTGCTTTTTTGAATTCCAAAGCACAATTTGTTCAAAGCAATGTCAATTTCAGTAGCAGTGCATGGCAAGGCAATAACTCTGTACTAAGGAGCAGGTTGTTTTTCTGCCTTTAGCATAATTCTACCACAGTGATCATATTTCAATCACATTGGTATGCATTGCAAATCCATTGCATGTTTCAATGTTAGGATGCTACTATAGTGTGCAATACTGCTTCCAAATCTATTGTGTTGCTGTTGCTGGTAATATGTTTGCAGTGGCATTAGAATGGTATCTCAGTGGTATTTTTGTTCACACTTCAGAAAGTAATTTTATTACCTTCCTTCCTGCCAGTGAAAACAAATGTTGAAGTTAAATACAGGTTTTAGCACATGCATATTCACATAATATTACTTTTGATAAGCCAAGAAGTTTGTTGTTTTCTGCTTTTTCATTTTGTTTTAAGGTCAGTGCAGGCTGTGCCAAAATTTGCAGTTGTAAGCTCTATAAATAGGCTGTGGGTTTGGGAACCACTTTACTGAAGCAATTTCTTGAAATATGTCATGTTACATAACACTGCTGAAGGGAGTTCATACCAAGAAAACCCAAAGCCAATTGAGATTATCGTCCAAAAATGTACCCAAGGTTTTTGCTTCTTGAAAGATTTTATTAACCCTTTTATTTCCAATGAATATTAATCATGTAATGTGTTCCCCCCTGTGTCATTGACCTGGACTGTATCATGCTTTATAATTCTAAAGAAGTATGTAATGAATGGAGAACAAGCACATTATATAACCCTTTAGTAGTTTCATTGTATATCCCTGAGTGTTAATGGAAGAAGCAACACCTTTTTTCTGGTAACATCGGTTGCTGTTTAATCTTGTTGATGACTGACAGTTAGTGAGATTTCCCAACAAATACCATGAACCCTTTATTTATTTATTTATATTTATATAGTGCCTTTGATCACAGGGACCTCAGGGTGCTTTACAACATTTTACAATATAATACAAAATTTAAAAGGCAAAGATCATTCCTATAAAACACTTAAAAAAAAAAAAAAAAAAAACATATTTGTATGCGATCAAGATATCACACCATGGATCAGCAGAAACAGCAGCTATTATGCGGATCAAGATTATTCAAACAACCCAACTGAGGAGCAGCGACTTTTCTTTATACTGTAAGTGAATATATTTGATTATATCGATATGTTAATGTTATTTGGTTGTAACATGGAAAAACATGACTTAATAGAACAATGTAAATGTTGACATTTCGACTATGGGGCTGCATGGGAGTAGCCTGCAGCATTTTATATATCACGGCAGCAGAAGGCTTACATGAGTTTGACACATATACTAACGGCATCATTGAAGAGTGGACAGCTTTACTTTCGATAGTCCAACCATATGTCACTGTATAACAAGTTGACAAGGGCAGAGTTGTAAAAGTCATGCATTGCATATAAAGTTTAGCTTACTTATCTATATGTAACAAGGAGGAGGCTGGGTATGGACTTACGACAAAGCACGTCCCAAGCAAATGTCCTAACACTGCACAAATGTAAAACAGTCACAAGTTTCTATCCTCATCACCTGTAGGTGTCAGTACCCATAACAGCACTGCATCATACAACACTGCCTGATACATATAGACAGCATACAGTAGATAAAGCAGCTTTTTTTGCATAATCAGAACTCCCCCACATGCTCACACGGCTGCAAAGAAGCAAGTCTTTTTGGATGAAATGAAAATTATTGTAATACAAAAGCACGTAATTATGTATAGGGCTTTGTCTGGCAAGAACACTCCAGCTAGCATCTTTTTTTTTAATACCATAACACAATGTAATGGATGTTCTTGTTAGAATTATATGTCCAGAGATATGCCAGCACTAAATAACAGGCGTCAGTTTTTTTGTTTTTTTTTAAATGCTTTAATAATTGACAATTAGAAAGAGCACTGCAGGTTGTGATTTGATGTGCAGTACATAATTAAGGCACCATGTAAACTTTATTTTAGGACTTATGCACATTTAAATGATATGCCACCAGTCAAGCAGCTCCCTTTCATTAGCTATTACAGCATGTCCCCTCATTATAATGCTGTTGTCATAGTTTAGAAACTACTGAAGATTTTGTAGTTGTCCATAAAACCTTGCATGCAGCAGGGTTTGGTTGTAAATAAATAATCCTGGAAACTATTGTGCAGAGACCAAAAAACTACAGTAATGGCTCTCAAAAACTATGGGATTACGATCAAGAAATTGCTATGACATAAATTAGGCATTAATTTAAGTACAAACCCAGGAAGAATCTTGTATTTTCCAATGGCACCAGGGTAAGGTTTAAAAACAGCGAAACACACACCTGTCTCTGTCTTTGATAGTTAATTAAGTTGTACATTGGGGAACAAAACAGTAATCTCCACTTGATTTTTATTTCCATGCAAATCTTACCACCAGATTTACTTCAAATTGGAAGCAGGACTTTATGAGATACAATTGCAGGAATTAGAGTTTAGAGTATGGATCCAGGTATTAAATGAGATTCAGAAAGGTTAAGGTATTTCTCATATGACTGAATTGTATATTTTACTAATGTATTTAGCATACTGTTTTGGTTTGTTTTTCCTTAAAAATAAATACTCTATATTAGTATTGATTATTGATTATTAATGTTCATTAATTACCAATCTCCAAAAAAGGTTTTAAATAAAACATGAGCCAAAGCTGTATGAAAAGTGCCCCGAAATGTTGCTCTGGGCTGTTTGAGCTGCTGTTGGCGCTTTAATTATTCATGCTCTCTTAGGATTAAATCTTTCTAAGATCGCAGTACAGTATAAAATAATCCAAGTCTCGATTTTCTTTCTGAGTTATGATAAACTGACAAGAAAATTGGAATTATGTGTTAACTAAAAGAAAGAAGAAAAAAAAATACTGTTCATATTGATTTCATGGCTTTTTTCAATTAGGTTTTCTTGCTACAAAAATAAAACTTATTAGCTTGAGGGGCCTGCAATGATAATGTATTACTACCAAAAGCAGCCTAGTCTTTTGAGAAGTAAGCCTTGTGGTTTTGGGTACAGGGCATTCCGTTGTCATGCCAACACCATATAACACCAATATTTTCTGACACACTGTCTTGGCTGATAGATTGCTGACAGCTTAAAGATAAATAAAGCTGTGTTTTTCAATTCAGAATATGATGGAGATCCTGATATAAGACTGTTTAAATATGTTGAGGATTTTGACAACAGGACTATTGGGAAGAAATATTAAAATCAGCGGACAGCCTAGTTTGTTTAAAACCAGCATTAACTCCCGTTTTATCCATGAAGTGCGTACAATTTTCAAGCGTATTAATTTTTTTCTGTCTTTTGTTATTCATTAATAACACTGTGTAATTTTTTTTTTTTGTTCCTGGGTAGTAAGTGTTATTTCCTAATTGCTTGTGCCTCAAAAGTATAGAAAATGGCTATTATTCCCCACAAACTTTGCTTTTGTGACCAGGACAGTGATATTTCAAAATATCACTATTTCCAATGGGAAAATGGGCAAATGTGTGTCTTTTTGTTCACGTAAAGTCAGAAAAAAACAACATATGAATCCAAATTAACATGTATTTATACTAAAGTAATACAAAGATGACTACAAAAGATTTAGAAGTGAGTAGTTTTTCGAGATTTACAATTATACTGTATTTAGTGTAATTGGTTATTGTTGTAAGAACTTTTTCTTGTGCATTACTGAGTTCATGCATTATCTTATTACACAGCACAGCAACATCACTATCCCTCATTATTCCACAAGGGAACTCGCTTTGCTATTGACTTTCGTTGGATTCCAGATCCATTTATCCTGTGACATACAGGACACTATCCACTATTTACATCACAAACAAACAGATTCCACTGCAACATAGCGTTGCAATCTATCACCAAGTGACCGGCTTGGTTTAAGTCAAACTCAGGGCAGAAATTAAAACCTTTTATTACAATTGACATTTTTATTAAAAATCATGACTCTCTGGCTGTCAGGATTGTATCCACTCAGACTGTCTACGAACACTTGATGCGCCCTGAATCCATTGCTTAATTTAACTATAGTGTTATTAGCTGTCTATATAACTGACTTGTTCCTTAGCCATTTTTTGTTGTTTAGCATGGGCATTGATACTTTATGCATGATTACAAGATTGAAAATGATGCACAATATGTCAAATGCAGTGTGGCAGGGCAGAAGCCCTGCCTGTGTAAATAATGTGTAAATATAAAGTGAAAAGATGAAAATGTGCATTAGATACGGCTTGTTTTGGGTGTTTGTGGTGGTGGGTGGCAGGGGTAGGGTTAATTTCTATCCCTGGCAAATACATGTGCAGAATGTAGCCAGGTATTGATTGAATTATTAGTTCTCATCAACCCTGGCCACATGGTATTTAAAGGAGCTAAAGCCACTCCACTTAGAGAGAAAGCCTGGGAGAGAGGCACATGCTCCTGAAATGTTTGTTTGAAAACTTCACTGTGATAGCACTGCTTGGGTGAGGGTTATTTTGTTTGTTCATTTTTGTGGTAGGTGATTGTTTTGTTACAACCTTTATTATGCTTTGTGAGCTGTTTATTATTATTATTATTATTATTATTATTATTATTATTATTATTATTATTATTATTATTATTTTGGTTTAATAAGCCTGTGCAGCCATGCTTAAACTGAAGTTTTACTGTCTTTCAACACCCAGCCACCCTGTGTCACATGCAGTAATTAGAAAATATAGGAAGTAACATTGAGAAATGTTTGATCAAATACAGTGCATAAAATGAAAATGTGGGGATCAAAATTGAGTTAGGGTTGTAAGCCCAACACTTCAGCATAGGCCATGTAAATGCAGTTCAGTCAGGGAACTCATGCGATAGATACACTATTACAGATTAGACAGCATAACACATTTGTTCATATTATACCTTCTTGGATAAAACATTTAATATATAATATACCGAGCATCAAAAGAAACATATCACAATTATAACACATGTATTTTTGAAAAAAAAAAAAGGTATATAAATGATGGACATTGATGAAATATTTTTGGTTTCTTTTTAATCACTCGTTCATCCTTGACCATGACACGCTTGAGTGACTATGACTGAAGCATATGCACTTAATCACCTAATTAGTGAGACAGTTGATTGGACACTAGATATGGAGTGATTTCAGCTGTTGAATTGCAAGCTTGAATAAAAGCAATAAAGAAAATCCCAGAAAAAAACAAAAACAATATGCCACATCTGTCACGAGAGCAGCACCTTCGTGCAATCAGCATGTTGGAGGCTGGACTAGGGCAGTGTACTGTGACTCACAGTTTTGGGTGCTCGCAGACAGCAATTGAAAACCTACTGAGACGGTATAACCAGACACACTCTGTCAATGACAGGCCACGAACAGGGAGACCAAGAGTCGCAACACCTGCCCAGGTTTGACAGATCTTTTTGCAGCATCATCGTGATGTCAGTTGTTAATCAGCACAATAAAAAGTCACTGCTCCTGCTCTAAAATAGTTTGTCATTTTCCAATCATATCTAGTGAATTTTATCCAAATATAAGTGATAAGTTCCTTCTGATGCTCAGTATACACCTTTGGCCTTGCCTTGGGGAACCCCTGCCCTGGCTGACTGTAGGGAAGCCATGGGCAGGGGGCAGGATAGCTGCCCTCCCCCTTAGATGAGCCAAATAACAGGAGAAGGCTGTGGAGGAGGTATGGATCAGGTAAGATTTAAATATTTTCCTTTATAATCATTGCACAACTAATTATGTTGTTAGCGATAGGTACGGCTACTTCGATTGACAGTGTCTCGTTATTGACTCTTGATGACATAATTTGACTGACTGATTAAAAGTGAGTTGCCTGCCTGAACCACCACTTTGCTTAATGAGTTATGAATTACAAATGAAAAGTTGTCCGTTTCCGTCCTTGGTTAGAACTCATAGTAGCACCAGTAGGGGAATACATAATGTCAGTTTCAAACTGTATCCATTAAAGATAGCTGGTTAATAAAAAGACCTAGGTTTTGACAGCAGTAACTGTTGATAGTATCACAGCATTTAACAGTAATAGTAGTATTCAAAGAGACCATGGCCAGGATTTTCAAATTTCAGTCAAAGAGGTCTGGTTGATAGCACCAACCATCTGATATGCCAGCAAAGCAGGAAGGGGATTATATCAATAGTTAAAAGAGGGATATGGCCTGTGGCCTGAAAAGGACTTCAATTGTACTGTTTCTTGAAGCAGCATAACCTCCACTTCAGTGAGATTTACAATCCCTTGAACCTGCATGACCAGATTAAAACCAGTGCTGGTCATTGCTGGAATGTCCACCTTTTTCAATAAACTGTGTCGAAATATGCTATGTATAAGTGTGACATGTGTGATCACAGAAATGACTTTGACCAGATTTAAACTGAACTTTGGGGGGGCCCCCCCGTTTTAAATGCATTTTTTTGACTCGTCAGTTTGACTGGCATCGTGGCAACCAAAAGACTCCCAAAGTTTGGTTTCTTTTATCTCTGAACTTCATTCACACTGATGCTGGACTCTCAATTGGCTTGCCTTCTTTACACACAGCGGGGGGGGGGTACGTTTATGTTGCCCTTCTTTTGTAGCCTCGAATCCTGCATGCAGTGGAGTGATGACATTTGTTCTACATGCATGGCAGCATGAGACATTCCTTTGTTCACTGCTTTTGTTGAAGCTCTTGTGGAGACCACCTATTTCTCTTCAGTCTTCATCACAGTTCTTCATTTATACAATACAGGGAACACCCTTTAGTTACTGTTGCCCTTTAGGGTCAATTTATTTAATCTTCAAGGTCATAGACTGTTTAGTAGTTGCAGTGACACAGGCTGTTCAGAAACAGTAGGTATATATATATATATATATATATATATATATATATATCTATATAGATATATATATATAATATATAGCTATATATAACTATTGTTGTAGTATATTCGAGTCTGGATTTGCATAACAACATCATACACTGCTGCTATATAGTCTGCACAGAACATCAGGCTTTCATTTTTAAACTAGAAAGTTTGATTAAATGTTGCCATTTACAGGGGGGAAAAATGTAGTCTCTATCATTTATTGTTTATTTTAATTAAATCTCCCCCTTAGTTTTGTGGAACCGCAGTTATTTATCTAAGCAATTTGAGATACAATAGTGGATATATTATTTGAAACAAGCCTAAAATTAGAAACAAACAAAAAACCTTCCAGCTTTTTGTGACAAGTAATTTGCCAAATATACCTATGCTGCAATTTACCACATTAATATTCTTCTGCTAGAAAGTTTTGCAGGGTTATAATGCAGCAACCTGCACTCAACATTTTGTGGCCACTATTTTTGAAGGAAATATTGAATGAGGTTTATTCTTGACTGGGAGGTTAATGGGCCTAAAAGGTACATGTGTGCAGTATATAGACAGTATATAGTGTGCACTTCGTTTGGACTTGCTCCTAAACATTAACACTAAAACTACAGTCTGGTTTATTCAGCTAGGAAATTAAAGGTGTATATATTTATTTATATTATTGTTGAGCCCGTTGTGATAAAAAAGCACATTTAATATTAATACAATAAGTGAGTTTCTGTAGTTATGACAATGCTATATTCCAGTTAATTAATAATTTAAAAAGAGTTATAAACCAGATACAAATTGTTAATGGTGCCTATTAACAAAGCTTTAACTCATGGGCTATACTGTTGTTAAAGATGCTGTTGGCATCTTTAACAACAGTATAGGAAACACTCTGTAAATAATTCATGATCATGAGTAAAATGATTGTGAACAGGGACCAGTGCAAGTCGTATATTTCTAGTTGTAATTGTAAACATTAAAAGCATTTGCAATGGGGAAAAACATTTTGGAAATTGGCCTTGTATGTTCTGTGTTGTGACACAATTGGTGAGAACAACAATTTTCAAGACAAGGCTTATTTTCACTCCCCATTGTTTTGTAACAGTCTAGCAGCCTTTACTTGTGCCCTGCAGTAATAGCTCTCCAGGGATAGTTGAGTGTATGATGCTCCTTTGCTGTGAAGTTTGTTTCTGTCCTCTTAAACAACCTATCTGAAATGCATGAAGTCCAAGAGAGTGGCTGTGCAACAAAGGTTAGATAAGAACAGTTGAAATACTGTAATCCTTCGAATTTAAGACTCCCTCGAATTTAAGACGCAGCCCAAGTAGATAAGCATTTAAAAAAATACAAACTCAATTACTGTGTTGTAGCATATAAAACTGACATGAAACAGTGTTTTTGTTGATTAACCACAGAGCTTGTTTATTGTGCTGCGCACTGTATAATACTTAAGATGGAGTCTCTGTCATACACACACCACTCACTTACGGCATCACACATCTTGGCAACAGCAAGCATGACACAACACTCCACAGTATCAGGCAACATGTAACCCAGCAACCACAACAGCATTGAACATTGCTTGCCATGTCGAAACATACAGGGGTCTGATCAGCATTTCCGATCTGTCCAAGCTGGTACTGTTTGTTAGAAATACTGAAACTGTAAACATATCGCTTAGAATTCCTCAGGAAGATTGGTTTGTTTTTTTCTTAGCAGTAAGCCACGTTGCTGCTTGTGTATTCGAGCAGACATCTTTGTTCTCTTTACTCGGGTAGTCACGTCTTTTTTTGGCGATTTTAATACACACATCACTATATTGTATTCTAATTTAAGATGCAGAAGCAAAAATGGTTAAAGTATGTTTTAAATTCGAAGGAATATGGTATATAATACACATAACGAATTGTACTATGCTCATGTGTGTGCTGAAATGGAGAAGTAAAACCTTTTTGAAATAATGCCATTTATATAGGGCAGCTAAAATCTTCCTTGGAACAAAGGTTAGACATAACAGATGTCCTTTTAAATGCACAACTGGGTCTAATCACAAAAAGGCCACCTGTCTAAAGTGCCAACTTTTATTTTAGCAGCACTAACATTTCTTTTTTAATGAGGAATCTGAAAGGCATTGTAAAAAGTTTAGCTGTTTCTGAGGCTTTCTGGGTACATTTTTTTATGTATTTAAAGTGCCAGGCCTAGCGCTGATAGATGATACCCATTCTGTTCACTTAGGGCTCTGTTTGGCACCCATTTTCTAACTGTTTGGATTAAAATAGTGATAACCAAGGCTTTAAAAACAAACATCTTACCTAGTTGTAACATTATGGTGAAGATCGTGTGGGTGATTGTGTCTAACTAACCTGCTTGATTTTTTTGAGGATGCAACATTGATAATGGATAATTGCAAAGCATATGACATGGTTTATTTAGATTTCCAGAAAGCTTTTGACAAAGTCCCACACAAAAGATTAATTATCAAACTGAACGCAGTAGGGATTCAAGGAAACACATGTACATGGATTAGGGAGTGGTTAACGTGTAGAAAACAGAAGGTACTGATTAGAGGAGAAACCTCAGAGTGGAGTGAGGTAACCAGTGTAGTACCACAGGGATCAGTATTAGGTCCTCTGCTATTCCTAATCTACATTAATGATTTAGATTCTGGTATAGTAAGCAAACTTGTTAAATTCACAGACAACACATAAATAGGAGGAGTAGCAAACACTGTTGCAGCAGCAAAGGTCAAAATGATCTAGACAAGATTCAGAACTGGACAGACACATGGCAAATGGCATTTAATAAAGAAAAGAGTAAGGTACTGCACGCAGGAAATAAAAATATGCATTATAAATATCATATGGGAGATTCTGAAATTAAAGAAGGACTCTATGAAAAAGATCTAGGAGTTTTGTTGACTCAGAAATGTCTTCATCTAGACAATGTGGGGAAGCTATAAAAATGGCCAACAAGATGCTCTGATACATTGTGAAAACTGTTGAATTTAAATCAAGGGAAGTAATGTTAAAACCGTACAATGCATTAGTAAGACCTCATCTTGAATATTGAGTTCAGTTCTGGTCACCTCACTACAAAAAGGATATTGCTGCTCTTGAAAGAGTGCAAAGAAGAGTGACCAGAATTATTCCGGGTTTAAAAGGCATGTCATATCCAGACAGGCTAAAATAATTTAATCTATTCAGCCTTGAACAAAGAAGACTATTCGGCGACCTAATTCAAGCATTCAAAATTCTAAAAGGTATTGACAGTGTCGACCCAAGGGACTTTTTCGACCTGAAAAAAGAAACAAGGACCAAGGGTCACAAATGGAGATTAGAGAAAGGGGCATTCAGAACAGAAAATAGGATTCACTTTTTTACACAGAGAATCGTGAGGGTCTGGAATCAACTCCCCAGTAATGTTGTTGAAGCTGACACCCTGGGATCCTTCAAGAAGCTGCTTGATGAGATTTTGGGATCAATAAGCTACTAACAACCAAACGAGCAAGATGGGCCGAATGGCCTCCTCTCGTTTGTAAACTTTCTTATGTTCTCTTTTCTGACTCTATAGTATTATACAGTTCCAGTTGATACTGTGATATGTGTATGTGCTAATTTCCAAAAAGCACTGTCAAGGATGAACTCTATTGGTATTTAAACAGGGGTTATGTGTAAACATGTATAATCAGCAACAACTGCAGATAACTATAAGACAGGTAGCAATAGCAGCAGGAGCAATTATAGACCTTATAGATCTTATAACTCATGATGCATTGTAAAATGTGTTATAACAGCAGTAGTCATTACATCTTGAAACAAGCAATGCTACTTATTACAAGTGGTACATTTGCTCCCAGGTTCTAAATTAACTACGAAGTAGAACTCTTTTCTGTTTTATGCTAATAATAGCAGCCTGCACACAATTCCTCTATATTACTTACTGTACACTAAGGGGTAGGTTATCTTGTGTCCTGCATTCAGTTATAGTTTTATGCTCAGGCTTTGCTTGCCTTTTGGGCCTCCTATATTATCTGACCAGTCGACCAGCCATTTGCTGGAGTGGCAGTTGACTAATTGGCATTGTAGTTTTGTGACCCTTTCAGCTGCATTGCTGACTTTGTCTCCTTTTATTTCTGCGCTGCCTTTGCTCCTTAGAGGTGCCAATTTAGGCAATTTCCACATAAATGATTAATTGACTAATCAACTGTGAAGACTGATGACAAGCTGACTGCGTAACAAAGAAAAAATACATCCCATTTGTTAAAGAACTTTTCTTTTTAAATAGACTAACATCTTAGTATGTATATATGTTTAAACCCAACCAAGTACATCACTGCAAAGTTTACAATAGCTTTCCATGATGTTGGTTTTCAAGAGCAAGGAATTATACTTTTTATGAACAGTAAAGAAGCTGAATTAGGTCTGCTTTCTTGAATAAGTTACTTGCACAGCAGGCAATACAGAAAAAGGCCCACATTAGCCACATTTTGGTGTAAAAAAAAAAAAGAATGACATTGTTGGACATAGACGCAAACCGTATTAAATGGTACTCTGGGTACTGTGATGAGTTTAGATTTACTATTTATATATGCCTGAGCTCTGCAATTTAAATGTATTAGTCAGCACTGCACTGTGCCTGCATAGTCTCTGTTATGATTGAAAAAAGGAAAGCTCACTCGAGCTCAATCTGATGAAACAACATTCTGGGTCTTTTTAAGGTATTTTTAATAAAACTATTGATTACAGGGAACAACCATGTAATTACTTTGTAATAGCCAGGTAATTACCAATGAGTTCTCAATTACATGACATTTTGTTACATGTAATTATTACACTTACACTTATTCCACAAATAGTTACAATGCAGGAGCAAATGAACAAAAGTGTGAGGTGCTCTCTGAAACTGTCGTCACTACCTCCATATGCTAAGAAAGTTAACATACATGACTAAAGGTTACTTACATTTAATATATTTGTATCTGACCTTGTCCTCTGCATGAATTAACTTGTGCAACACATGATTTTTTTTTCTTTAAAATATGTGCATATCTTGCTTAGGGACAGGTGAGAGTATTGTAGTTGCATGTTGGAGCAGTGATATTTTTTTTTTCTTGCTGGTTTTATGTCCAAATTATTTTATGATGATGTGGCATCAGTACAGGCTTTCAAGTCACTGCACTATATTCTGTATAGTGTGTACTTGTGTATGTACAGTGGAGACCCTGCTTTTATTAAATCCTTTATTCTTACCGTACGAATGTCAATTGCTGTATTGTCCCTTAATGATCAATTATTTCTTAAATAAATTGCTGTTGTATGGAGCCAAGGACACGGCTATTCGCAAATCCTGCTGTCTTTATCCCTGTAATGTAGGGAATCTAGGGAAGATTATGTATTCAGAACAGAGACCTCTGCGAATTGAGCCATTAGCTCTTCAATGGAGCAGTGAAACCGAGTCTTAAAGTCAGGAATCTGTGTGTATATATGTGTCTACTCATATGTGGAGGTTTACTTGTTGAGCCTTTTTTACCATGAAGAAGTTTAGGCTTTATATTGAGGGCTATCAATTTTGGTAGCAAGTTTGTTCCAGGTTGAAAAGGTTAACAGTTTGAGATGTAGAGCGACACAGTCATCATTATCGATATTACAAACACAGTGAGTGCAGTGTGATACCACAGTAAGACATGAGCCAGTGCCTTACTCCGCAGCACCAAGCAAATTCAGTGAATGACAGAGAACAAGAAGCTTGATAGAAAGGAAAACAAGTTTGCTAGTTTAAAATGCCTTTCATGTACCAGCATTGATAATTATAGTAACATTGCTTTGTATAACAAGATCAAATCTGTCTTCAAAGAAGAGGACACACAACAAAAGTATGCTTTGTGATAGATAATCCTTTAATCTGCAGCAGCAATTAACAATGTGATGAGCAATTCTAATATAATTATTTTTAAATCTGCTGCTTCATAAAACGCTGGACTGTTGCATGCGGTATCACTAGCTCTAAAATAGAGGGGGCTCTTTAAACCGGGGGCTAATCCAGTAATCTGCAGTGGAATGCTTCTGTTGAGAACAGTCCTCCCTGGTGCCAGCCTGTCCCTTAGCATCAGCGCCGCCGTCCTCATCTCTCATAGCTTTGATGGATAAGGTAGGTGGCTTAGTTCAGCTGCATCTCAATCAGTCCCGTTATTAAACGTATCTCTCTGGAAGTGTACCATACTGTATCCTGTGTTAGGAGGGAGTGTGCTTTTTCCATGTATTTCAGTTCTATTTATGATTTGCTACCTCTGCTAGCATACCGTAAAACTTCAAATAATCTCCTGCCTCCAGTATGTGCCGCGTCTGCTGGCAAATATTGTAACTAAATCAACTCCGAATCTCTATCATTGCCATTGAAGGCAATGAGGAGGAGCTTGAGCATAATGAACTCCTAATAAGTGATACGTTATTATTATTTATTATTATTATTATTATTAACAATGGTAGATCTAATTATGTTTTTAAAAACAAATTCATACTTCTGCTTGTTCGTTTGGCATACCGTATCCTTATTAACCAGTGCATATAAAAAGCCTGTAATCCTTTCGCTTTATGCTTGAGGTTGTACAAGACAGTATAATTTTGTTACAAACTGTTACTTAGTTCCCACTCACGCACAACCTTTTAACAAAGTTGCTGGAAATAACCGTCGGTCTTCAATATGCGCCAGGTCTGCTGGCAAATATTATAAATAAACGCTGGAGGCGTTTAATTGAAGTTTTACGTTATACTGTAAAATAGTCTATGGTTTTATAAGAAACATATAAAATCAACTTCAGCTGTATGTGTTTTTTCATAATCTTCTGTGCAAGCAAGTGCCGAGAAGTGTGTTATTTAGGGATGGTAATAAACACTTTTAGGTTTCTCCCTTCAAGGCGTATTACCTTTAATTCTAATGGGACAAGCAAGGAATCCTGTTATTATTATAACTGACATTATCATTGTAAATTGCATTCCTTGTGACATGAATCAGCATTCTGTTGGCATAGACGTTGAGTATTTTCCTGTTAAATGGTCCATAACTGATATTAACCTTGTGTTGATTAAACATTGCTGTGCACTATTTGTTTTACAGTAGGTTTGCTGCCATATTGCTCAACAGGACATGCCATTATAAAGCAGTCATTTTATCAAGAGTAAAAACTAAGATTCTAAAATGCACTCAAATGCTACAGTGGTAAATCTTTTTTTTTTTTTTTAATTACTCAATTATAAAAGCAGCATAGTAAAAAATAAATAAATAAATAAATAAATAAATACCTTTGCTGTTACCGTTTTCTTTTTTTGCTTTGCTTACACAATGTGCATTGATGCTTCACACTGATGTGGAATGTTCTAGATCATTGATCCTAAACCACTACCAACTAAAGCAATAGATTTGTGTCATTATTTACAACGATCTGACAGCTGTTTTTGTGTATCTCAAATATTCAGCTTGCCAGTTAACAACATGTTAACTAGGATTCTGTCAGGAACAAATCAACCCAGACAACATATGTACTGGGCGTATGATTTCATTAACATTCTCTAAGGTCATAATTCCTCAGAGCATTTTTTTTTTGGCTTTATGCGTAACAATTCAGATTTTAATTAAGATGTTTGTATTAAAAAAAAAAAAAAAAAGTTGTATTAAAATGATTTGAATGAAATATCTTAGATACACTGCACACAAAAGGACAGCATTAAGTACACTGCAGCTACATTGTACTTCTATTTTACATGTTGTAATACATGTAGTACCAATTACTTTGTTAAACACATATGTGGAGTTCAATCCTCAATCATAACATTTTGTGCTAAATGCATGCGTTAAATATCACAAAATGATAACTACCATGTATCTACTAGCTAATGTACCTTTATTTTGAAGTGCATCCAATATATTTTATCATGCTACCCCTCAGTAGCTACAAATGAGTGTCAACTTTTTCTGTATAACCTTTTATACCTTCTTGGCTTTTTAATGCTTACCTAGGATTTACTATGCTTTATTGCACTTTGCTATGCCTTTACTATGGGAAAGTTTTAGAAGGGACTTGGCTAAAAACATTCATTTGATGAGCTTCTCTACATTTCACATGTACCTACCCCACTGAAGGGCCTCCATGCCAACCCATTCCTTGATCGTATGGGCGATGGTATTTATGGCAAAGGTGCCAGTCTGTCTCTGTTTTCTTATGTGGTGTGAACACCTGTCTACTTGGAACTGGGTAGAGACCACCAGAAACCTGTTATTGTATTATGATGGCCCCCTAACTGAAGCCAGATGGAATGGACTTTGGATCATTGCCAACACATGGGGAGACAAGGCTTCTTATCTCATTAACAGTTGTAAGAATTTTGCTGGAAAGATCCCAGTCGCTTCAATTAAATGTTGCACATTATCTGGATTTGATTGGAGTTTTCACACCTTTTGAAGTCTGTTTCAACTACAAATACATTTTGTTAAAATAATAATGGGACACTAAATTAATGGCACTGTTCTATTCGCTTGAAATAAAACTTGAACTTTTAAAGAGAAAATACTGATTGCACAAATCATTTGCATTTCTTTAGAATAATATGAAGGGGTTAGGACAAAATAATGGTTAGGCATATATATTCTGTTTGGAGAAAATCCAACTTGAAACTGTGAAAGAATTGAAAAATGTGATATTTCATTGGATCTGACTGATGCATTCATCAATTAGTTTATTGAATACTTATTTAATTGGACCTCAGATTACAATAGTGATGTTTGTTTGTACCTGGATTTAGATACGTAACCTGATCCTAGTTGCTGTGGAACAAAATGGAAAATGGCATGATTTTTAAACCAATAAAATGCTCACCCACCGTGGTTCATTTAAAAAAATAAAGAGGCAGTTATCTTTGTGAGGCAAGAAGCAACCTTATAAAATGAGAAGCAAACCAATACCTGTGTAATTTGGGCTTTTCCTGGTGCAATCTGACAAAGGCACAAGTGTTTTAAAATAAAAGCTTTATTAGATGTTAACACACAGTTTTGTCATTTTTGTTTATGTTGTTGCGAGCCCTGGACCATGCCTGGAAGATTGATTGAATAGCAACAGATAAATTTGCAGGTCATAAAACACTGTTGTATGTAATGATAGAATACAACCTTGAACCTGAGTGTGATGTCCGACAACGAAACCCCATTTAGGACATCTTGAAAGGTAAAAAAACATGGTCTACAAAATTAAAATAATGCTCTCATTGGGTTTTTCTGGTAATTTTATGTTTTGTTTCAGTTTTTCATAACAACCTTGAAACTTATTTTTAAAGTTTGGGCTCAGCATGGTTCATAGCAATCCGTTCTCTACTAAAGACCATTACAATATGCTTCTAGTTAGTTCCACAAAAGGGCTGTTTGCATCATTAATGTTACACTAGGGTAAAAGAGTGAAACCATTAGTCTCTCTTAAGCTGACAATTGTTGTGATGGACTAGTTGTGTTAATTGCTGTTCCTAAGGAGATGCAATGAGTCTTTTTTTTTTTTACATTACATGGAGGCTCATACAGGTGTAGCAGGTGAATCTAATAACACTAGTCATATCTTTAGTCTCCTAGATGATGCAAAAATGTTCTTTCATGGAGTCAATATTGCTTTGAACCACTTGTTAACTAAATAATATGAATGATACAGAGGTGAGAGAGTTATTTCATTCTGTACATCCTATTTATTTTACCTTTAAGTTAATGAATGTGAGACCTTGTTAACTACAAGGAAGGTGATCACACATTCCAGTGATACTAGATTGTAATGGTGTCTCTTCTTTGTTTTACGTGAGAATGAAAAGTGACTGTCAGTCTTTCTCTTTCCTGTTGCCTCACACAAAAGGACAGCAGAGAGGCAGCTGCAGAGAAACTCTGAGCAGAGGCAGCCAAGGAGAAATAATCCAATTTATCCAAACCTGTGGACTGCGAAATCTCTGGGAAAGGAGCCTATTAGAGAGGAAAAGGAGAAATATTGTAACAATGGTATTGTCATTCTATGAGAAGCAGCTTTGCTTCATCCGGCAGCTACTACAAAGATAGTGACCCCGTCAGCTGTGAAATAAAAGAAAGCATCAAGCCAAGGGGGCAGTGTGGCAATGTGGGCTACAGTGCGCAGGTGTAGAGGTGATGCAGTGTTCAAGATAATGACAGACAACAAAGTACTGGTGAACTGATGGTTTTCATTTCTAATCCAATAGTCTGATGACAACAGTAAACAATACATGGAGGACTGGTAGTACCCAACAATGTGTACTGCTCAGTTAAATAAACACAGGGTCCAGTCCCAAAATAATAAGCACGGTATTTAAAATACACACACAATACACAAACACGAGTCCAAGGCCAGAGCGAGTGCTATTGGTGCTAATGGTGCAAATACAATTTATCCGTGAACAATAGTACTGGTTATCTGGGTTTGTGCTGGCCTATAATGACAGCTCCAGATTGTGTTAGCCATCTAAGAATTAACAAATCTCCAACAGTTAGACGAAACAAACAAACAAAACACTCACGGTTATGTTTCACTTGTCATTTAGCAATAAGAACAGATCACCATGCTATGTCCTCTTATATACCATCAGTCACACCCTGTTGGTTAACGAGTGCCAGCGTTTCTCCTCCAATCCAAAGTTGCCACATCGCTTCTCTTCTGGGGCGATGACTTGATGGACTGTAGCTCAGCCCCCTTTCTAAATTGCTAACTTCCACCTAACCCCAGGAATGAATTGTCAGTCCATCCAGTCCAGGGCACTCTGTTCCCTTTACACAGCGCCCTCACAGGTCGGGACGGACATTGATCACCAATAATCATTCTTTCTCTGTCACAGGTTGAATCCACTTGTTATACCAAAACCAAATGATATATAAAGCAAGACACCTTTCAATCCTGTTTGACACTCTGAACAGAATCTAGTATTTTAGGGACTAGCTGTCTGAAAATATATTATTATGTACAGTATATATATGTCATACAAGCCTACTGTTCATATATATTGAGCATCTTATTTACAGTAGCAATTAAGAGGCTGGTAATTGTGTAACCTTTTTGACAGCCTTGTGTATGCTGCTTTTATTGTAAACCTACTAAAAGCTACAGTAGTTTTTGTGTTTTTCAATCTTTTATGTTTTTAGCATGTATCCACATAAAGGTGGATTTGGCTTGTTTATACATACAATACGCTTTATACTGTATTAAAAATTCAGATGGAATTCAGTTAGACTCTTCATTTAAAAGTTTAAATGTTTTATGTCCTGAAACAAAGGTAGATACAGTTTATTGTAACATTGTTATACACCTAAAGGTGGTTTTAAAATATTAAAAGGGGTTCTATTGGGAGAAAAAAAAAGGAGTGTTCTGTTCTCAAAACATTTATTTAATTTTTTTTTGCATTTGCAGCTCCATAGACATTGGGACATGTAAGTCAATATCATTCCGGAGAGTATAAGTGGGGAGAATAATGAGCCAGTTGTATAGAGAGCGGGGGAGCGGAGTAAAGAGTGGACAATTCCGCCCACTCCTTCATAGGACTGAGAAGAACTGAGGATGGTTTTATTTTTCTTAAATACATGTTCGGCCAAGGAGTTTACATAAAAAAAGGTGATGAATACAGATGCAGTTACTATACAGTATTTTCTATCATGGCTATGCATGTTAACCATTCATTTTCAAATCAAGATTAGGCACTTTTATGTTTGCAACCTGAGAATTTCTTATTTTTTTTTTTTTACTTTTTTTATTTTATATTCAGTATGACTGGTGTTGCACTTTATAATTCATTATGGAGGGAAAGCCATGTGAGAAACGTCATCAGTGTGTCCATCTGCCTGTGGTTATTATATAGCCTATATTGTTCTATGGTTATGTCCCAATACAGCATTGTGAACACGGTTTATATTTTCTGCACTCTTAAGATAGTTAATACACTGCAGGGTAGTTCGTCAGCCCCGTTGAGAATCACTCATATGTGTTTGTGGGTTGCTTTGAGCTCCCTGTGAGATATTTGGATACAAACAAGCACAGTATAAAGCTAATTTGATAAGAATCATACGCAAAGTTTGAAATAGGTGAGTACACTGTAGACAACATCATAGGAACCTGTTAAAAACCTGTTAATTTTAAGATATTTCCTAACTTTTACTATATTTTCAATGTACGCATTTTTTAAGTAGCTGACCAATCAATAATAATGAGAAAGCATCATCGCATTGAATTAGATAACTTCTCTGAGCACTTTATTGCCTTGTTCATACAAGCATTTTTATACCAGTATTGTTGCGGAACCAAACCAACACAGTACCAAAACATCTGTCCAGACTGGAGTTCTTATCGGTGTCGTACCGATACTGTTTTGAAAAGACTCAGAACAGCTTGAGTGTGGACAGGTACACTGACACGGTATCGATATAGTTAAGTCGTGTTCTGAAGCACGCACATGTCTTGCTTTATCGTTTAAATACTTTAAATAGCTTTACATTTTATGGTGAGCAGCACCTTTATTATGGCTACACCAAAAAATGCCAAAATAAATGATATAAGTGATCATGGAGCCACTTGGGGGAGAGATACATCAAGACTATGTGGATAGTGTTTGTACGTATTAAGCCCAACTAAACATGAAATAGTACTTTAGTGTGGATGCTTTGAGCTGGATTAATTAAAATGTTTTGAGTACAGTTGTCAAGACCGGTTATGTAGTGTGGACAGGGCCTTAGACACATCTTAATATGGAAGAGAATCAACTGAACTGTCGGCATGTTTTTTGCAACTTTGACAAAATCACTCTCAGCACTGCAGGAAAAAATATTTCTAGTCCTGATAGATGGTCAGCCAGAAAGAAAAAAAAATGTCCCAGGAAATCTGCTACTTACATTAATATACAGAGACGATTTCCCCTTTCATTATAGATACATAATAACATCTAATTGTCACCTAATAGCTTTACATAATGAAAAATGTGCTTCCGTTACATAAACTCGCAGCCATGGGTTTGGTTAGAAGTATTTAGTATTGGGGTCTTAGAGAGAGAGAGAGTGTGTGTGTGTGTGTGTGTGTGTATGTGTGTGTGTGTTGGGGAGAATGTTGACTATAAACTACAAGCACAGCAAGTCATTGTAATAATGACTGAAGTAAATTATCTTCAGTAAAAGACTCAACTTTCTGATGAAGTAGGTTGCAAATTACTGTAGTATGAAAAAGTTTAATATTCTCCTACATATAGCAACTTCTATCAAACATAAATTTTGTGACCAAATGTAATTCATGCTGTTGTAAATAACTGAAAAAACGAAATAATTTGAGTACAGTTCGGAGAATTATTCTATTTGGCTGATTTGTTGCACACTTACTTTTGCGGCATCTCTCAAAATATTTTAAGAAATGGAAGAAATGCCCTGAACATGATTATACTTTTACACTCTATTTGACCACAGTAGCCAATTCCATATCCATTACTGGGTGATAATGGATACTTTGGTAAGTCGTGTTTCTCCACAGAGGGCTTTTATACACTTCACTTTACAAGGTTATTCCAGGTCCTTTTTATTATACATTCTGTATTGACACCTTAATTATACATGGGTACAAAATCGTTTTAGTCTGCTTACCTGTCTTTGAGTCCTCTTTCTTAATACTATATCGATATCAATATATAATTAGAATAGATCACAGTGACTGCTACTGCTACGTGGCATAATTGCTGTCTTGAAGCATAAATACCTTCTTCCTGTTTTCTATAGCTTCTAACATTGATCTTTATTTCTGTATTCTTGAAAACAGCTGCTTTAAAGTCAGAATAATCTCCTTAAACATTATAGCTGCTATATCTGGTCAGGTATTTAAACCAAGCAAGTGATAGGCAGTGATTCCTGCAATAGAGCAGATCATTAAAACTGGTTAAAGTGTCTCCCTATCATTACAGTACATACTCTATTACGCATAATAGACATGGAACCTGGGTTGTTATCTGATTGCAAGCTTTTCAAATGCCACAAGGGGCTATTGATCCCTCTCTCTATCCACTGATGGTATTTACAAGAAAGTGATATTTTGACAATGCCGGGCTTAGGCCATTAATACAGCCTGAATGTATGCATCACATAAAACATATTGTTGTGTTCCAGTATTTACAATCATCATTGGCATGAAATAAAACAACATGCTCTGAGGAAATGGAACCCTGCAAAAGCAATGCAGCACTCAAAAATACTTCCAAAGTTGTACCCCTCCCTGCTGCCCTCACTCTTGCAGAAAGAGGGCTTGGAGAATTGACTTCCTTCTTGTCCTTGTTTTCAGAACTAATAACAGATTTTAATTTCAGAAAGACAGGAATGATTCACTATGGAAAGCATCAAAGAGGATGGGGAAATGGGGGAGGGATCTTATATGTTACAGGGTCTGGCATAATCATTTCTTAAAAACATCTAAGAAAAGTTTGAGAATGAGAAAAAGGCCATTCCTGCCATCAAGGCTTGTCACTTGTTAGCACACAATTTTCCTCCACTGGGGAGAACTACTTTAAAAACACAGAATCTGGTCTTTTTTAATGTTCACAGTGTTTTAGATTTCATAAAATAATTGCATATGTAAGAAAGAGGAAGGTTAGGTGTACAAGAAGACTATGGAAAGGATTCATCTTTCATAAAAGAAAATGTTAGTACAGTATCTCTTCTTGACATCATCCAAATTTATTTTGACACCTACATACCCACAATCTAAATCCATTTAAGATCATATTATGTATGTTCTGTGTGATTCTTTATGGTAGCTTAGATATGCTTAGATCATTATTTCCTTAACTATTAACTACTCCAGCAAATCTGAAAAGACTCCTTGGGGTTGATTGTAGAGAAGTGAGTTGGAGAAACAAAAATAATACCAATAGGCTCCCCCATCTCAATTCCCCACAATCCATCCTGATGAGTCTTTCCAGAAGACGTTTATGCTGCAGTTAATAAGGAAATAATGATCTAAGCAGAAATAACAAAAGAGAATCATAAATAACACATGCAATAAGACATTAAACAGGTCATCGATTCAAACCTCCTTGTGCTCCGTCTTTCAGGTGAGATGTTGTAAGTAACTGCAGCTGGTGCATAGTTCACACACCCTAGTCTCTGTTAATGACCTTGGATAAAGGCATCTGCTAAATAAACAAATAATAATAAATACTGTACACACATGTTCTCAAACTCATAGTAAACATGTTTTTTCCTTTACATATTACAGGTGAAGTTCCTTACGATTTTAAAATAATTCAGTAAAATATCTATGAATCCATGGTGAAAATATCCCTTTGCAGGTATTTCAGGTAAAACATTAAGGGGACACTCCTCCCTTTGTTAAATTCTGTTGGCTTCCTGTGAAATAGCAGATGAGCTACATGCATAATCTGTTGGTACAAGATGATTAGCCACATTATACCGATATTGTGGGAAAAAACTGTTCCTTACCAAATTCAAGTAGCTGTTGAGTAGCCCCATGAAAATTCTGCTTTCTCCTTTTTTAAATTTTATTTTGATGATGGATGGCATTCTATATATATAGAATGCCATCTGATGAGATGTAAAACCGAGGCCTTATTAAGTGAATCTGCAGCAACCATTGTGATGCATAGTTCAATAAATCAATCTTTATTTTATATAATGCCTTTCATAGTGGACCATCGTCACAAAGCACTTTACAAGATGTAATAACAACAAGAAAATCCATAATACTTTAAATACAGATAAATGCATATTACATTATATACAATAAAAAAGCATAATACATTAAATACAGTGTAAAGTGCATAATACATGATAGTAACATAACACATGAAAGAGTAGCAGCAACACAGCACCTAATAACAGATATTAGGCTTAAAGAGCATGGAAAGCAAAAGAGATCAGGTGGGTCTTGAGAGCTGATTTAAAGCAAGCGACTGTGGGAGAATCATACACCAAAATGAATTCATTCCCTAGCCTCTGTAAGTCGCTTTGGATAAAAGCATCTGCTTAATGACATAATAATAATAATAATAATAATAATAATAATAATAATAATAATAATAATAATAATAATAATAATAATAACAGAAAGTGCTGAAATACATCTGCACTGTTCTCATAAAGCCAACCAATTTTGAAAAAGCAGCACTGTACACATGGCAGTTCTTGATGTTTGTCTCTCAATGTTGTACTGATTAGCACTCTAAGGGCACGTTGAGTTGTGTGCAATTTATCAACCAGGAATTCCAAGGGCAAGTGCAATTCTATGCTCCTGTAACACAGCTTTCATTACAATATTCCACGGACATGCTTGACATCTGTGGTTCCCAGCATTTCACTACAAATAATAAACAGCCCTTTGCTCTCAACTTTCAATAAATTCAGTGGCTGTGAAATTTCAGATTATTTTTCCATCTTTCCACAACTTGTGTAATACGAAACAGCCCTGTTCTCTTGATTGATTCAGTGTCTCATGTTCCTCTCATTTGTCATTTCATTTGACCCCTTGTACTGGTTGTGTGTATTTGATCAAAAATCCAACATCTTGTCCTCCTTGACCTTAAAGTGTGCTGTTAACTTTTAGTTGTTGGTTTTGCCTTTAAAGAGACCAATAAACAAAGTTTATGCGACAGGACAGAAGCCCTACATGGGTAGAAAGTATGTTAATTCAAACTGTGTGTAAATAAAGATTTTGTATTTTGAATTTAAGTTTGGCAGGGATGGGGTTAAAATCTTATCTCTGCCAAAGCAGAGCCAGCTCCTTTGTTCATGGAAGTTTTTTTTTCAAATGAAATTGACTTAAACTGCCCCATAAAACTATGCTAGCTGCAACCATCATAAGTCCCACACCATTTTTAAACACTTTATTCACAGTCCTTCAAAAACAAAACAAAAAATTACAACGGTTTAAGAAAGCTGGCCTACTGGTTTAATTCTGCACATGGGAATAGACGTGTATATAAAACAGTAATCAATTCCAGAAGAAAGGCTAGCAGGAGGTGATAGTAGCCTAATCAGATTTAAAAAGCAATGCAAGTACTGACACAGTCTTAAATTACAACTTAGTTCTGTTTCTCTACAGTGTGATTTTAAATAGCTTAGGAACCTGCCAAGCATGTGATTGTAATGTAGTTGACCAGCAATATTGACATCTGTTTCACAGTGAAAGTCATCAGATATTGTTTTAAAGGTCAGAGTGGCGATAGGTATGCATAAGTCACAAGACACAATGAATCTTTTTGTATAATATATCAAGCTTTTTCAGATGCCCTTTAAACACTGACACGAACACTGAATAACAACACAGGGTACAAACTACTCATTCTACAGTATGAATAACGTTTAAGGTTGTGATAATTAAAAAATCAAATCTCAGCTTTTAATTTGTTTTTAAAAATAAAGTAAAGCTCAAATTTATATGCAGTCAGGGTAACAATGGTTGTACAGTTCTCAAGAATTATATAATAATTAGAATTATATATATATATACAGTGCCTATAGAAAGTCTACACCAAAAAATGTTTTTACCTTTTGTTGCCTTATAGTCTGGAATTAAAATGCATTAACATAGTTTTTTTTTTTTTTTTCATTTATCTACACATTCTGCCACACAACTTCCAAGTGAAAAACATAATCTAGAAATTTGTAGAAAAATTAATTACAAATAAAAACTGAAATAGCTTGGTTGGATAAGTGTCCACCCCCCTTGTAATAGCAATTCTAAATTAGCTCAGGTGTATCCAATCGCCTTCAAAATCACACACCAAGTTAAGTGGCCTCCACCTGTGTTAAATTGTAGTGATTCGCATGATTTCAGGATAAATTCAGCAGTTCCTGTAGGTTCCCTCTGCTGGATAGTGCATTTCAAAGCAAGGACTCAACTATGAGCACCAAGGCGCTTTCAAAAGAACTCCGGGACAAATTTGTTGAAAGGCACAGATCAGGGGATGGGTATAAAAAGATATCAAAGGCCGTCAATATCCCTTGGAGCATGGTCAAGACAATTATTAAGAAGCAGAAGGTGTATGGCACCACCAAAACCCTGCCTAGATCAGGCTGTCCCTCCAAACTGGATGACATTGCTAGAAGGAGACTGATCAGATAAGCTACCAAGTGGCCAATGGCAACTTTGCAAGAGCTACAGGATTTTATGGCCAAGACTGGTCAAAGTGTGCGTGTGACAACAATATCCTTGAAGGATTCAAAACCTTGAATCCTGTTTTAATATGCAAAAAAAAAAAAAAAACACTCAGGAGATTCTGTAGCCATGTGGCAAAATGTTTTGTGGTCTGACAAAACTAAAATTGAACTTTTTGGCCTAAATGCAAAGCGTTATGTTTGGCGCAAGCCCAACACATCGCATCACCCAAAGAACATCATCCCTACTGTGAAGCATGGTGGTGGCAGCATCATGTTATGGGGATGTTTCTCATCGGCAGCGATTGGGGCACTTGTCAGGATAGAAGGGAAAATGAATGGAGCAAAGTACACAGAAGTCCTTGAGGAAAACCTGTTGCCATCTGCAAGAAAGCTGAAACTGGAACAGAAGTTCACCTTTCAGCATGACAACGACCCAAAGCACACAGCCAAAGCTACACTGGAGCGGCTAAGGAACAAAAAGATAAATGTTCTTGAGTGGCCCACTCAGAGCCCCGACCTAAATCCAATCAAAAATTTGTGGTATGAGTTCTAGATTGCTGTCCATAAATGCTCCCCAAGGAACTTAACAGAGCTTGAACAGTTTTGTAAAGAAGAATTTAAATATTGTCAAATCTAGGTGTGAAAAGTTGGTAGAGACCTATCCCAACAGACTCACAGCTGTTATTGCTGCCAAAGGTGCTTCCACCAAGTATTAACTCAGGGGGGTGGAGACTTATCCAATTATCTTTCAGTTTTGTATTTTTAATATATATAAAATTTTATTCCACTGTCCCCTTACAGTACCTTTTTATTATTTTTTAAATCCTTCTAAATAATTCTTATTGCAAAAACTGAAATGTGCTTTTGAATTTATTTTTGAATTTTTTTATAAGTGTTAAAATGTGCTTTCACCTGAATTCAAGAACTGCTCCTCAATTCTAGTTGCCTTCCATAATGTACGCTGAGAGCCATAATGTAAGAGCCAACACCATCTAGTGGTACAGCCAACCAATATATTTGGCACTAAATGGTGCTGGCGCTTACTGACAAATTCCTTTCTGGGAAGCACTCGGAATGATTGCAAACATCATCACCTTAAAGAACACTAAAACCAAAGAAAATGTCATTTTTAAGTTATTTACTCTTTAAAGTAGGATCCTTACTACTTTGTGGAAGCCATCGCCACCAATGTATGTCAGTTTATTTTATTGTGATATGCAAAGCAATTGTGATTTCATCTGTGAGAGCTTTCTCAAGCCATAGTCATCCATTTTAAAACAGTCCTCCAGTCTTTAGTACAACCTGCTGAAACCTTGGCATCGCCCTCATCGGATACACTGCTGAGTTAGCATTCTCAGGAAAAGAGCTTCCTCTGTCACTTGTGGAGATGTGGGTCCTCGTCAGGGTGTGATAGTTATTCTCGTTGTCATAGACAAAGGCTTACAGTAGCATCCTTTAGCAGCCAAAGGTCTTTATAAGCACTACAACATTTGTTCTTTGAGGATATCTAAAATAGGCTAAAAACAAGATGTGACACCTGCGATATAAGCTAGGATGAAATCTATGCTATCAGAGGCTGATGAGACTGATTCACGCTTTTGTAACCTAGAGCTGATTACTCTAATTCCATGTTTATTTGTAAATGGGTAATGTCTTGAGTGCCACTGGACTTGTTTGTTTTTTAGTAAGCAAAATGTCTGATTTGGTTCCACTCCAAATCATTCTGTATTATTTATCCATCTGTTGCAATACTTGATGGGAGTGTAAGATATATGGTAGAGCTATTCACTGCCAGATTCACAGCAGCAGTAACAGACAGCAACATGTTGTCTCTGGCCAGGTGGTACTCTTCTGCCCCCTGCCTGTGAAAGTAAGTTTGTTTATGTATTTATTCATTGTTTAGAATCTTTTTTTTACAAAGTTCTCTCATTTAACATTTCCTGTCCCTACATTCCAACAATGTTTTCACTTTTTATTACATGGATAAAATAAATTCATATTTGGAGTTTTACAGAAGCCCTTTTTTAATGGCAAATGTACATGTTAAGTAAGGTCATATTCACAAATAGCTATTGCAGGAAGTACTCTGAACCCCTATATGCAGATACCACTATCCTAATGCTTAATGATGCTAGATAGATAATTAGAACACATAATATGACCACATAAATTCCCAAGTTAAATGATCATCTTTATATTACCCACCTGTCCATAAACAGGTTTCACAGAATATAGGGCTTAAATCATAGTCGATGAGATTTTCAATTGAGGTGCCTACTGTACAAAAACGACAAGACATTATAGTCTGTTTTAGCGAGCAATGTTCCTTTTAAAAATCAGTCAGGCAAATTAAAAATGAGATGGTTCACAGCAGAATATGAAGTACTAAGTAACTACATTTAGCTTTTTGTTAAAAGGACAGTTCTCCTGAATGTATATATTCCAGCACTCACCAGCTAGGGCTGTATTTTGGAACTTAAGCTGGTCTGACCAGCTTACCAGCGTTATACTGTTTGATCAGCATCTCCCAGCTCCCAGCTGGTCTTGCCAGTGTCTCCCAGCTCCTAGGTATTTTGATGATTGGCTATTGTCCCATTGTCTCAGCACTATTAGATTCTGGTTATGTCTAATTTGATGTAGAGAAAAGCTGATCAAGGAGAGAAGAAAGTGACTGCTTGGATCAGTCTTAGACTTTCTCACGCAACCTGAATTATTCATTCACTTAACATTGCTGCTCATCTGAATATCCCATTAGTGCAAATTATCATCTTTTAAAATATATACAGGCCCCACATTCTTTAAATGTACTTCTCATTTCCATATTTCCTGAGCTAGCTACCCGTCTGGGAAAGTGTGTAGGGATACATTATCGAAGCCGGTTTGGTCACCATGCAAATGTTTCAAAATGAATGCTTATGTAAAGTAACACGTACTGTACTTTTTGTGTGTGTGTTCTCTATCATTCTCTATGGTTACTTCTGCTAAGATCATTCTTTACCTTGGTGACATTTCCAGCGAAAAAAAAATTCTACCTGCTTGTAAAAGCTGATTTTCTTAAAAGAGGTGGTTTGAAAAATAGCCATTTGTGGTGTTCTGCTGTAGTTTCAGGAGGATAACTATAAAACTGTTAAACTGCTATAAATGCTCATGGTGTATCATAATGAATATATTAGTCTGATTGTAAATTGTGTTTTTGTGAAAGTAATTGGGTTTAAGGATGGGGCTGAATGAATGGAGTTTATCACAGTTGTCAAGTTTTGTTTAGTAGTATAGTACTTTTGAAGTACCAGCTACTGTTTGTATGCATGAGATGCACTAGTGTATAATCAGGGTTACACACAAAGAAAAAAGGTGAAAATCATTCATCTTAACATATTTCGGAAAACCAATTATGACACGCTTTTCTGTTTTAATGCACAGTGGATATATAACACTATGTAACACAATTATTGTTCCTGGGTAGTAAGTGTTATTTCCTAATTGCTTATGCCTCAAAAGTATAGAAAATGGCTATTATTCCCCACAAACTTTGCTTTTGTGACCAGGACAGTGATATTTCAAAATATCACTATTTCCAATGGGAAAACGGGCAAATGTGTGTATTTACAGTACAATCGTAAATCTCCAAAAACTACTCACTTCTAAATCTTTTGTAGTCATTTTTGTATTACTTTAGTATAAATACATGTTAATTTGGATTCATATGTTGTTTTTTTCTGACTTTATGTGAACAAAAAGACATTTGCCCATTTGCCCATTGGAAATAGTGATATTTTGAAATATCACTGTCCTGGTCACAAAAGCAAAGATTGTGGGGAATAATAGCCATTTTCTATACTTTTGATAAGCAATTAGGAAATAACACTTACTACCCAGGAACAAAAAAAAAAAAATTGTTACACAGTGTAATTAATCATACTAATTCTGGTCAACAAAGCAGATTTCAATTTGGTTATAGGCGCTTGGCATTTGACCATTAATCACAATGACATGACAGGAATTAACAGCTTCCAGATCTTTCAGAAAGAGTTTGGTTTTAAAATGACTGACAGGGTTTATTTTAGCTTTGCAAGCATTTTCCTTGATTTACCCTTTAGAAGACACGTTACAAAGTTAAAGCATTCTTTACTTCATGATTTAAAACATGAGAAAAGTTTTAAATGTAGTTCACATGTCAATCACATTTAGGTAGTGTATGTCACATGTATTTTTTATGTGGTTTACTTATTGTTGATTTTTGGTAAGATTTTAAAGGGTAGTAAAATACCTCCCATCATAACAATGTGTGTTTTTGTGAGCTGTTTTACATGTCCAGCAGATGGCATTGATGTATATCAGTAACTGAAAAAAACTGTCCTGAACAACATGTGTTTGTAATAATGGGCCAGTGTAGTCATCTTCAGTTCAATATATGTTCTCCAAATTAGAGGTCTTCATGGGTCTACCTGGACCCGAGACTCGACCCATACTGAACGGGTTTTAGGGTGCAAAATTGTCAAGCAGCACTCGGGTCGGGCCAGGTCGAGTCTGATTTTGTTTACTCAGTAATACACAAACTTGCTTGCTTTGGTACTAAAAGAGACTTGCTTTGGTACTAAAAATCTTTGTTTATAATTCCTGTTGCGTGGATTGGCTTCCCCCAGTGGCACATGACATGGCTTGCAGATCGCAACAGCAGAACGTTACCCATATCGAAGGGGTTTCTTTAGATCATTCTTAAAAGTCAGAGTAGTGGATTTGTTTATGAAGGACTCAAAAGTAAAAACTTAAGGAATATGAATTCCATGAACAAAAGCTCACAGAACAATGCAAGTCTATGGTGTAGGAATCATTTGTTGTTATTGTGGACAAAGAAGGATAAGTTTTGCAAAACACGAATTTTACATCTCAATTCCATTTGCTCTTGTGTTAAGTTTGTAATAAAATCCTGCATTTATGAAATCGTACTTCAGTTCATTTGATTTTCAGATAATGTATCTATCTTTGTATCTTTTACACAAACATATTATATATTTAATTTTACAGTCCTCTGTGTATGTTCATGATGGAATAAACACTGTCTGTAGTTCAGACAGATTTCCAGGTTGACTGGATAAAAAACACTGCTTTAATACTGTATCTAGTCGGTGCATATACTAAGCTGGGGAAAGGAAAAGCATTCCACTGTTTTTTCAGGATGGGTCAGATCCAGGTCTTATAACAAGAGTTTTTCATCGGTCGGGTCGGGTCAGGTAAATAATTGTCGGTTCATGGTCGGGTTGGGTTAATTAATTTGCACCTGTGAAGACCTCGACTCCAAATACAGACTCACAGGTGTGAGAATAATGTGCTTCACTTCTCTGTTGTCTTGAAACAGCTTTATTAAAACTTTGCTCTTTAAAGACAAATATATTAGTAAAAATAGACTGTAATTCTTCAGTGATAATAAGTTAACAGTGGGGTATTAATTATATATAATTTGCTCCACTTGAACAACACAAGTTGCCAGTCATTTATATTTTTGCTACAAACTTTTCTGCTGAAAAGTTCCCTGTGGCGAGAAATAATTACATTCCAAGTCTTAAATAAACATCACAATTCCAATTTATTTAATATCTTCTTAGGGATGTGTTATTCAACATAATAGTGGAAACCTCTCCTAGGAAATGTAAACAGACTAATCCAGTGGCTTCTCTTTAGGACCCTGCTGTGCAAATGGTTACTTCACTTACCTGAGGGACAGTGTTTACACTTAAAACCCATCCAGAATCCAGAGCTGTTTATTAAACAACTTTAAACAAATACAACACAACTGTGTGGTGATTTGGACTCCAAAGTCTTCAATGCCACTTATATGCAACCCAGTAGAGTCCAATTGTGTTTCTATTGTCTAGTAGATAACTCCTGTATTGACATTGGACACACACACACATGCCTGCTGCCATTATACATTTGACTTATTTACACTATATAAAGCTGCGCTAAGCCAAGCACTGACATGAAACACCTAGCATTCATATAGTATCTTAAATGAATAAAATCACCGTTAGTGGAGAATACCAGTGGGATATATATATATCCAGATAATATGGCAGCAGTATTTGAATTTGCAGTTGTTTAGATCTGTTTTAAAAAAGAACCCCTAAGAATTCAGACATGTCCAAACTGTTTCCTCTCCATGTTTTGGTAGCCATGACAACATTAGTGATAGCGTTGTTCAGTAATTTTTTTTAGTCAACCCTTATTCATATTAGGACTCAAGCCTCTTTAGGGGTTTAATGTGGAAGACACATTTACTTTTAGATGCCAACCTTTTCAATTGTTTATAGCTATTGACGTCACTGCTAGGAAAGAGGGACCTACAACACATTGAAATGGCTTGTGTGGGAGTGAATAGCATGAATTTACAGCAAATATCCCTGCAGAGAGTCTTAAATTATACCCTGTGTTATAATGAGACAGCTAAACTGCTGTTTAGGTTGCAGACCTAACGATAGGTCTGTAACCTATTCACAGCAAGTGTGTATTCAACATAATACTGTCGTGCATTGTAAATGGGGCATCTTAAATGTTGATTGGATCATTAATTAATTGTACGTTGGACGCTTTGAAAGCAGACATCCAACGCTTGCACAAAGAATATATAGCAGACAGGTGGCTCAAATGTGTGTCCTGTGCCTTTAAAAAGGCACTGGTCACCATGGTTGCAGACAGGAAGCTGAATACAAGGAAGCTCTCGCAGGCTTTTCATTCAAAACAGCGTTTGTTTTAGTGTATGAATACTTTTTCATTGTTGATTTAGTGGGTGCATTGCACAAAAATAAAACCCTTATCATTTGCGCTGTAAATATACGTTATAAAACGAGGTCATACAGAATGTAAGTAACAATGCATGTTGGCAATTATAAATGTGCACTGTATGCAACAAACGCATATGGGTTATTCATTCTTGTAATATAAAATTATCTGGTTTTGGATAGACTATTTTACAGAGTGGGATGATATGAAAGTGCTTTAATGTATAATATGATAATAATAATAATAATAATAATAATAATAATAATAATAATAATTCCGCGGGGCGATTGGGATGATTGGCTGCAATGACTCCTCCAAACTCTAGATGGCAGTGCAAATAATACGGTACACAAGAAGGCAGTGGAACAACCGAATTTCTAATCTGTTTTTAAATAGAAGATGGCTTTTAAAATACTATGTGTGGGCAAAATACTATTTATAGAAAAGATGCACTTTAAACCACTGCTTTCAGTATTCAGAATACTGGTTTTAACAAGTTTAAAGTAGAAAGGTGTCAGTACACAAGACCTAAACATTCTGTTTTTACTGGGAAGATGGTTATTAGAAACATTTCTATGAGGGAAGATGGCAGGAAAGACGGTCTAGCTGTGCATATCGCTGTCTTCTGTGTGTTTTAATGGGAAGATGAGTATCGGAGCAGGTGCATGCATCTGTTTTGCTACGACTTATTAGTCACTGTCTGGTCTGTGGAGGTACACATGTTGTATTTATAATTCCATCAAAATGTTTGTCATCTTCTAACCCTTATTGCAATATGCAGATCCTAATTAATCACACTAACAATTTACAGAATTTAATACTGGTGTTTTTTTTTTTTTTTTTTTTTGTTTGTTTGTTTTTTATTTTTTTTTAACACACTGACCAGAAAGTGCAATTAGCATTGCTAAACAGTGTTTCTAATACCCATCTCCCCATTAAAAACACATAGAAAACGGCAAACTGCATAGCTACGTTGTTTCCTTGCCACGTTCCCTCATAAATACATTTCTAATACCCATCTTCCAGTTGTAATAGCTAGAAAGCAGTGGTCTGCATAGTAGATTTTTATGTACTTTGCACTTGGGGTCCAAATGTGCATGGGGTTTAACAAGGCAGTGATAATGATGTATTCATAACAAACTATGATTATCACAGTTGCTACTTGTTCTCGGTTTTCTTTATTTTTGTTAACTCAATTATTAAATGCACTGCAGACAATAAATCACGTTCCTAAATTCTAGGGTGACTTACGACCTGTATCTATTTGCACCATTAAGATAGACTAGATTTTGTCCGTTAGGGGTGTGTGAAGTCAAAAGGCTGCACAGCAACGGTCTTTTTATATACCGAGCATAAAAAGAAACTTCTAACTATTATAACACATTTATTTTTGAAAAAAAAAAATAAGGTATATAAATGGTGGAGATTGACAAAATGTTTTTGGTTTCTTTTTAATCACTCATCCTTGACCATGACACGCTTGAGTGACTATGCCTGAAGCATGTGCACTTCATCACCTAATTAGTGAGACAGTTGATTGGACACTGGATATGGAGTGATTTCAGCTGTTGAATTGCAAGCTTGAATAAAAGCAATAAAGAAAATCACAGAAAAAAAAAAACAGTATGCCACGTCTGTCAAGAGAGCAGTGCCTTCGTACAATTGCAATGTTGGGGGCTGGACTAGGGCAGCGTAATGTGGCTTGCTGTCTTGGGTGCTCACAGCGAGCAATTTCAAACCTGGCGAGACGGTCTAACCAGACACATTCTGTCAATGACAGGCCACGAATTGGGAGACCAAGAGTCACAACACCTGTCCAAGATCGACAGATCATTTTGCAGCATTTTTGTGATGCCAATTGTTAATCAGCACAATAAAAAGTCACTGCACCTGCTCTAAAACAGTTTGTCATTTTTTCGATCACATCTAGTGAATTTTATCTAAATATAAGTGATGAGTTTCATTTGATGCTCAAATATAAGTGATAAGTTTCTTTTGAAGCTCAGTATACTTAAAGAGGTTTTAAAATCATAAAAAAACAATATCAGAAGTAAAGAAAGAATGATATTTAAATTAGAGGACATCAAAAGTTGTAACATGAATCTTTTTAAGTGGGTTAGTAGTGGGGTTCCACCTTGCATGAATACAATTGAATACATTTTCTTGAACCAAGGTGTCTGTTTTTGTTTTTGATGTTGCCTTCCCACACAGTGTGAATGTAAGTGGTATCAACTATCCTGTTATTTCACCAATGTATGAGTATATTGAGACCAAGGCTGCCTGACTACAGTATAGACAATTAACATAAAATACATCAAAGTTCACTTGTACAACATCTTTTGTGAATGTCAGGTCAAATACGTATATGTAGTGAGTCATAAGTGAGCCAGACTTAAGATATCATTAATGGGGAGTTATATTATCCGAGTGTGTAATTAGGAAGTGCTCGGCTACCCACCTGGACTGCACTTTAACAATACCAGCACCATCATCGTCCAATGATGTTAATGATTACCCTTCAGTATACAGATCAGGTAGTGCTTATCCTTCTGGATTCCCTGAAATAGTACCTGTGGTTTCATGTGGGTAACCTTATTTGTTGCGCCAGAGACTTGCAGTTCAAACAGAGCAGGACAACTGGTTTTAAGATTTACTGATCATATTTATAAGATTAAAATTACATTAGGACACCTTGGTTGGCAACAAATCCCATCTGCAACCAACTACTGTGTAATTTAAAATATTTTGTCCTTTTAGAAAGTGAAAATAATGCCATTGTTTTGTTTTGATACATAATGATACATCTCTCAGGATTAGTCTACTGACTTATGTATATTTAGACTTAAATAATTTTTACATGTACTGTAAGACCCCATAAATAATGTGGCAAACCTGTTTTTCTGCCCAGGTTTTATCTTGTTCCATTTGCTTTAAGAAATGTTTTAATAAAACTCTGGTTCATAGAAAGGCATGTTTTTCTCCTTAGTTGCAAGAGATCTCCTTCAAGAATTATTATACTGCCTTTGTAATGGTGCGGCTTCAGAAAGTGGACCCAGAGTCTCCAGAAAGTGCAGCTCAGTGGGTTACCTGCCTGCATAATCACTGCCTCGTGCCCAACCCGCACACCGAGGAAGGCTCGCAGGACTACTTCTCTATCTACAGACAGCAGGTATATCCAAGACACAGCAGAGCTTTCAATAAGCAACATTGTGAAGGAGTTTGGAACTGCTGGCAGTGGGAAAGAATGGAGGGTATCCATTTTTATTAAAATGTTTATGAACAGTTCTAAATGCCATATTTGCATCTTTTATTGAATCTACCCTGCTACCTGTAAAACATTCCTTTTCTCAAAGGCATAAAAACAAAGCTTTGTCAAACATTTTGTGAATTATGTTCTCTGTTGTTTCTGCATTCAGTTCAGTTGTTATTCTCCATTACCCCCTTCATCCATCTCTAGTTTGGATAATAGAGTTTAAGATATTTTCTTTAGTTGGCAGTATGAATGCATGCTGTAGTTTCAAGGTGCTACATTTATTTCACACACACACACACACACACACACACACAATCCCATTTGTTTGCCTATGTTCACACAAATCATTCTGTTGAAGACAGGATGTCAAACATTCCATCTGCCCATGAGGTGGCAGGGAGCTGCCTGATTCAGCTCATCCATAAAGTAAAAAAAAAAAAAAAATCTGTACTTTCCACCCCCTGTCTTTTGATGATGTCAGGTCCTGAGGGAATAAAACCCTGATGGGAAGACAAAAACATGGACTAAAAATAAGTGCGATAAATATTTTATGCAGCTTCACTGTTTTGAAAATCAGAGGAAGCCTCACTGTCTGATTTGTTTGAAGAATACCATGTGTTCATGTGTTTTGATTTCATTTTGACCTAGATGATGAATTGATATTCTTGATATACACCATAAAAGCATGCTTGGTTGTATAATGTATTTGCTATATATGGATATAAGGGTAATCTTGTAAGGTGGATTGACAGTACTGTATTATACTGAGTGAGAGAGCTATACATGTTTCATTCATTTGTAACTTTGGGGCTGTGGTTTAGGACATAGTCACAAGGTCAAGGTCACTGGGCTTTTTTTAGCATTTAATTTGTGTTCCCCATGAAACTATAGGCAGTGTTCTGTTTGTATTGCACTCTTCTAGTGCGATGAGGTAGCATATCAGTCCTGTATTGTGCTTTGTCTACTAGATGTTAATGGAGCCGGATAACGTTACTTCAGTCGGTCTAATTCTGAGACAGCCTTCTTCCATGTGGCTAAACTTCACCCTGGAAGACATTAAAATTACAGTGTGTGGCACTGAGGTTGGTAAGCTGGATGTTGTATATTACAATAATAAATACAGTACTGTTGGTAAATGCCTACAGTATGAAAGAAGTGTCATGAACTACACCTGAAAGTGTATCCTAGATTAAAAGAGAAAAAAAGACTGCTCAGCAAACCCAGTAAATTAAGTTTGGGAAACCTGGTCTTCCATGGTGGTTCATTCACTTTAGTGGACCTGAATACAATAGCAGTCTGTATAACATGTATGTACACATTAATGCTGAAAATGCCATGTAGATGAGGGGACAAAAAAGGATTTAACAGACAGGTAGTGCCTAACAGTAGGCTGCCTTCCAAGAGGACTGTACAACATATAATGCCTTCCTTGGATTTTGTCATAACTTGTACACAGACCCTACTAAATGCCGTACAGCACAGACATAAAACAAACAGCACGAATTGTCTAATTGTAACATATGATTGGAAACTGCTTCAGTCATACCTCGTGCATATAATATTGCCAACTTTCTATAGTAATGGGAAAATTGTCATTTGAAAAACTTCTGTGAAGAAAACTTATGACATTCCTCCCACCACCCCATAAAACAATTTGAATAAAGAATTCCAGATGTTAGTTTGACACAATGTATCTATTAGGTTAACCCCCATGCAAATATCAATTAAATTCAATCTCAGGGTTCATACTGTTCTGTGTTGTACATTGTTAGTTAGATTTGATAGAGCAATATAAATTAAGCAATAAAGCCAACAGCACACCGTATCCTTAGTGCCGTGGTTCAGGTCCGTTGCATTTTATAATCACGCAGGCCTGCTACAGCACATCCAATAACCTTTATGAAATATTGCTGGCAGCAGTGCTGCATAAGGATACATTATTTTATTCTGTTATTAACTATATTATACAGACAGGAGCCATAAATAACAGGGTTTGTGTTTTAGAAATTATGTTTAAAGCCAGAAAGATACCTGGGGAGGGGGGGTCTATAAGAAAGTCATATATTAAGCTTACACTGTCAAGCATGTTGTATAGCAATATTTGGCAGCAGCTTAATTATCTCACATTATTCTATGAAAGTCTTTTGATGTCTGTTCATGAATGTAATCTATTTTTTTTGTGTTACTAAATTACCACAGACATTTCCATTGGGAATTAACTGTTAATATCTTAAATGCTTGACTCACTCACTCACTGTATGCTCTCATTGTGCTTCTGTTGTATTAGAAAATACATAAAAGAAGGATTTGCACTTTACTTGGAATACCGGATATGTTCTCATTAGAAAGACCCCATTCTTGTCCTCGCCTCTTTCTAGTTTATTTTTATTTTTAATCAAAGTCCCTTGTAGGGTTATGGGCTCTCATCTGATGTGTAAAGTTAAAGTATTCTGGCCTTTTTCTTTTGACAAATTATCGTTAAAAAAATAAATAAATAAATAAATAATTATGGTGGTAAAATTTGGTCACCATTAGATTTTAAAGTTATTCAAGAACATCATTGGAAGGGAATTTTGATACACTATTCAATTCAACACCGGTGCTAACTAATGCTTTTAAAATCAATGTATTATATAGATTTATTAAGAATAACTTCTCCCTGTTTTATATCCTTTCTGGTTCTTCACTTGTTTTTTTAATGTTAATTCAGGATGTGCACATATAATACAACACTTAAGCAATTTGGTACCTTTGCTGTCGCTGAGTTTGAAATGCAACAGTGAGTACTGTACCTGCAAGCTGCATCAACTTTTTTTCTATAATGTTATCTTGTAACAAATCTTCATATTAGAGTGTAAAATACAAGTAGGAACCAAAGGAAAAGGAGCATCACTGATGACATGGCTTATAAAATTAAAGGTATGTGAAATTGTTTTATGAACTTGTATATTTAAGAAATCAGAAAGCTGGGGAAAGAAACACACAGCTTTTTAGTTTTGACAGTGTTTTGTTTTCCCTAAGTCGGCAAATATGTATGATTTATTGTATTTTTCTCCAGAATTCAGAGAAGAATTTTCCATCCTGGTTTTCCAACTTAACACCTGAGGAACAGTCCATGAATCTACAAGCTGTAAGCATTTAAGATTTTAACATGTGCCAAATAAATTGCGCCTTGTGACCAGTTTATATTTTGGTGTTGCACTGAAACTCTTATAGAAATGTTTAAATTAGAGCTGTACAAAGCGATTATTTGGATCAGGCTCCCCACAGCTGAGCATCATTAGTGTTGATCGGGCTAATTTACCATTTCAAGTCAAACAGCTGAAGAAAGAGCTGCTTGGATTTGTGTGGATTGCTGTTCTGTGCTCAGAAAAGCAGCGATCATCACAAATCCATGCAGCTGCTTCTTCACTTGTGTCACTTTGAATGGTAAATTAGCCCTTTCAACACCAGCGATCTTTACCTGATTGTCTGCACATGATTTCTGCGGAGAGCTTGGTTTGAATAATCAAATAATTGGTTTGTGCAGCAGTAGTTTAAACTGTACAGGTAGGTTTAGGGTGGATAGCCGTCCAAGCACTGTATACTGTTACCAGATTCCACTTCTCAGTAGAGGAGTTATTTGTGACCAAACAGGTAACTAAACTCATAGTCATTAGTTACATGGTTCTTAAGCTATAGGTGTTAAGCTATAGAGTGGAAGTTGAAAATATGCATATTCACAGTTAAAAGCAATTGTTTTATTAAGTGGTTAACAAAAAAGGTGACAAGGATATGGATTTTAGCTAATGAGGAAAGAAACTGGAGTCCCACATAGGTTAACACTACTTTAAGAAAAATGACATGTCAGTATTTTAAATGTTGGTGCAAAGTTGCATACATTGTCAATACTTTCATAAACTATTGCTATAATATGCACCTTTTTATTGGTTATTTGCAGGGCTCAAAAAAGTCTAAATTTAGTGGAGATCAGATCTGAATTGGGCCATTACCCGAGTATTGCATTGCTCTGACTGTTCACCCTGTGAAAGTCTTAATTAAATAATAATTAACTTTAAATTTGGAGTTTGTGCTCAGTCTTGGCTCTCGGGTACTGAAAACGAATCGCTTCAAACCAAAGTGCCAAAAATGGTGTGTAGTCAAGCAGTTTGTTGTTGTTTAACTTTTATATAGTGTGGCTGTGTCTTCTATATTTAGTGCTTATTATTATTATTATTATTATTATTATTATTATTATTATTATTATTATTATTATTATTATTATTGTTTTGTTGTTGTTGTTGTTGTTTTTATTTATTTATTTATTTATTTATTTATTTGGCAATAAATAAATTCCTGCTCTATTTTATGTTGTGTGGGCATGTTTTGATATTTTCTATCCATTCATTTGTTTGGTCATGAGAATGTTCTAAAACTTTAATGGCAATTATAGGATTCTACTTACTGGACATTCTTGAGACTATGTATAATTAAAGCAGCTTAGTACAATGCCGAATTAAATGTAAGGTTCACTATCCCACCACCAGAGCCAGGCTGCCGTTAATGTCTTTTCCCCTGATTTTGTAATTCTGTTTGTCATTTGTAATTATAAAGTGCTGCATGGATTGTGAGGCAGTGCAAGATAAAATCACGATGAGTGCAACCCAACATCAAAACAGACGTGGTCAAATTGCTTTTTGTTCCCTCTCAATGTAACATTTATGAAGTTATGCGCTTGCTCTGAAGTGCTGTGATTACTTCTAGAAAGAAGACTTGAGTTGATTACTCTTTCATTCCGTTAAAGCCTCCTATTTGAACACTGTTACTTTTAGGTTACATTTGTCTTGCATTTTTATTCCAAGACTTTTTCTTTATAAATTTTAAATTTGACCTTATCTGTAAAAGAGCAACTTTGTGTGTATAAAATGTCACGTGTTTCATGTAGCCTTTCAGTCATCCCAACCTATTAAAGTTAAAAGCGCCACTCTGGTCTCAAATGGAAGAATGTCTTTTTAAAGGAAGTTCAGCTGGTACAGAGTGTAACAGTTAACCTGACCTCCTTCAACACTCTGCCCTCCCTCAACTCTGATTTGTAATTACAGTTCTTACAACAGTGTATGTATTGGAGTGATTTGCAAATTTATATAAAGAAAACATGAAATGCTCTCTGCTGTTTGCAAATGTCTCACAATACTGACATACAGATTTGACCACATTCTTGTGGACTGCTGTCAACACGTTGTTAAATTAAATACAATACAGTCATACAATGTAGGTATGTCAGAATAGGAAATATTAGCAGTCAGTAACAACATTGAGTAGAATATGTGCACTCCGGTTTTCTGTGAGTAGCAGACCTAGTTCTTTAATAGAGGGAGAATGTGTATTTTGATTAAGAAGTGTTGCCTGGTGTTGTTCAGTCAAACTTGATTTAATGATGTGTTTGACAGTCAGATTCCAAAAGGAGCCTATACATTCTACAGTTCCGATAATTCTGAGGAATTAAGCATGTTGTTTTATCTTCTTTGTGTGCTGTGGTTTTAGGGACTTCCTGACCCAAAGGAAGTTTCATCCAGCATCCAGCAGATGTGGGCCTTAACAGAAGTGATGCAGATCAATCAGACAAGCGCACGTGTTGGCCGACTTGATGTGAGTGTCAGGTTGGTGGCCACGCCATTCTTTGTTAAAGCAATAAGGACGTGGATGCTGTTATGTACACTTGAAACACTTAGAACATTCTAACCACTGGTTTCGTTCTACTAAATACTTTATTTGTCCACCCAGCATCATTGTAGTTTGTCAAACATGTTCTCCAAGATTACCTATATATATATATATATATATATATATATATATATATATATATATATATATATATATATATATATATACACACACACACACACACACACACACCATTATGTACAAAATTATGAACTCTCCCGCAGCAATCCAGCTAGTAGCCATTTGCTGAAAAGAAACTCGGCCTACATAGAGACAGAAATAAGAAAGCAACAACCAATGCAGGAACTTTTTGAGAAAAGAAAGATATCAAGGGAAGCTGTCCTAAGAAAATTCCATCACAGGCATGCTTGTAAAGTATATTATCTGACATTTATTGTTAAAGTGGAAACCCTGTTTTGGACTTTTTTTTAAAGTCTTTTTTTCTTTTCTTTGAGGTGGATGGCTGCTATGATATCAACTTGCTCTCCTACATGTAACATGGGCTTGTTCAGCTGAATGTGAGTGCCATCGTCAAAGTGTAGAACGGATCATGTGAACGAGAACCAAGCCCCTGATAATAAGGAGTCTTGCTCAACTAGTGTTCGTTCTACAAATAACACACAGTATTTAAAAGATGCACTATTTATTGGCAGTTGCATTGCATTACCTGTTTCCCCTTTCAAATGACCGAAAAGAAGTCATTCAATGTTGTAGCTAATATTCAAGGGAGTGGCACTAGAACTCTACTGCTGTGACTCATACGGACAAACTGGTGTGCAGGGTCAGTGAACCTGAGTGGGCATTTAGACCATATGCTTGCTTACATTTTGTCCACTTCTGGTCAAAAATCTCTACAGTGACCCCTGGTATTATTTGGGTTCATGTGCCGTCTTCTATTATACAATCCACAAATATGTGTTGCACTTTACATATTTGCTGTGCAGCACCATATACAATAGACGTGAAATGAGTGTAGAAATGATATTATATATAAATTTTTCAACAGATGAGTCATTATTATGTATTATTTATAGTTCAACGCTGAGTTCTAACTGTGTATTAATTATGCTGTGTTTTTTTGATATATATATATATATATATATATATATATATATATATATATATATATATATATATATATATATATATATGTCCCTACATAACTACACAATGATTACTGCAAATGTTAGTTTACAAATGTTTATAAGTATATATTATATATATATATATACAGATATATATTTTTTATTATATATATATATATATATATATATATATATATATATATATATATATATATATATATATATATATATGATATTATATATATATATACATTAATTCGTATAAGCATATATGAAAAAATATAGTTGTCTTTTGTTTCACATTTTGTAAACGCACAAGCCTCTCACATTTGAACATTTCTTTTAAGAAGTATGGTGTTCAAAATTGTACTACCTAAGTCTACAATTAGTTAGAAAAAAAAAGTAAGCCGTGTTTATTTTTATTGGTTACGGTGAGCATTTCTAATAAGACGAGGCTGTCTTCTAAAGTGCCAAAGTCTAAGTGGTTGAGGAATAATAACAAGGTAACTGGAGGAAAGCTAAACAGTGAGATAATGGGAGGGAAGAGACTGTTATCAAAACAGGTTTTATTCCGTTTTTTTCTTATTCAGATTTATTTCATTTAGGGCCAAGTACAGGTTACCGTCATATCATATTTACGAAATAAAACATATGTGGTCGTAATCGCTGAACATGAACAGGACCAAACAATAACAATAAACAAGCACGTCTTAAATTAAATAGAATTCCAAACTATTTAAAACTGTCGTCATAACTGTAGAAAGAGTTTTGACTGGTAAAGCTGTAACCTGCCTTAATTACAATAATATAACTTATGTGCATTTAACTGTTTTTCAGCCAGTTAACTGCACAGTATATACATTGTATTCATTTACCTCTAGTACAGCTCCAATTTATATTTTCAAAACTACATTTTCTCCATAATATCATGCAATATAATTTGTACATTTTTTTATATATTGTTATATCGTCTCTAGTTTAAAACAAGTGCTAGCACAAGTAGAACTGAACAGTTTTATATGAAATGGCTACCAGTTTCACATTTAAACTAAATTAACACCAATATACATTTAGATGTAGCACAGTGCTGCAGTGTTAAACTTGTTGAATGCTCAGTTTAAACCACTCCTGCAAAAAAATAAGAATAAAATACAGTTCTACCTATGTGGAGCTTTCTCTGCAGTGTAAATTCATTAGTCAGACTAATGAGAAATATATCTTTTTAATGCTGCCCCTGTGCTGTCACACCCCACATACTGTACAGTGCATCTGTCATCTACAAAAGTTTACAAAGAGTATATACTGAGACGATACGGTGGTAAATGCCAGAATTTCAAACTAAAATATATTTTCATTTTCAGCCAGGTGCCTGTGTGTCCAATTCATCATTATAGCTGTAGGTCCTTCTGCTTTGGGTTCTCTTAAAACCAGAGGCTGCTTGGAACTTATTTCATGCAGTGGATGGGGAAGAGATGTTGCATACCTGTGAACATAGAAATTGAAATATTAATTAGCAATGGGTGGACTAGAAATAAAAATTATTGGAATTAAAGGCAGTGTGCTGACTCATTTGGTAATAAATCCTCTTGGAACATTTTTGAACAGGAATTGTTACACAGAAGAAAATAATATAATAAAGGTTTATGTACAGAATTTTGTAGATGCTTCTGGAAGTATCAATGTTATAACAAACTCATAATTATAGATGTATTAGTATGTTAAAAATGAAGTATTCTGAATATTACAGTAACAGCTTTGGAATTAATAGCAATGGGTTTTCATTATTATTAAAGCAGAGTGAGTTGCGGTAGCATTTTTACCGTTCAAGTTGTGGTTCTTGGCTGGCTCAGAGCTTTAGAAGAGACCACAGTCTTTCAGGTTTTCTTTGATGATAATGTCGGTGACGGCGTCAAACACAAACTTGACATTCTCCGTGTCTGTGGCGCAGGTCATGTGGGAATAGATTTCTTTGATGTCTCGCCGCAGGTTAAGCTCCAAGAACTGCAACTTGATGTAATTACCAGCATCTTCATAGGTGTTTGGGCCTAGCAAAGAAAAATAGACTTCAGAGAAGGTGGCTAGACCTTTTGCTCTAACCTGAAGGCACACCACCTTACTGTCTTTCAACTCGAATCACTAAACTGTACTACCTCTCAGTTATCCTGCTCTAACTACTATACCCCACTGCCACCTAGTCCCCCAGCTCTAACCACTAGGCCACATTGCCTACTAGTCCCTCAATTCTGACCACTAGCAACACTGCTTCTCAGTTCCCCCCAACCCTAACCACTAGGACACCCTGCCACCTAATGCTTTAGCTCTAAGCTTCAGGCTGCAGTGCCTTCCAGTCCCTCTGCTCTTACCACTAAACAACACCTTCCCCAATTCCATAACTCATTCTTGTATCAATAGATTTATATTCTACAGAAAGTGAACTGTGACTTGATGTTTCTTTAAAGATTAATTTACTAACCATCATAATCGGGGAAGCACATGCTGAGGTGAGCCTTCTTGATCTTCTCTGTGAAGACATCTTTCTTGTTGAGGAAGAGCACGATGGAGGTGGTAGCGAAGTAGCGATGGTTGCAAATACTATTGAACAGGTGAAGACTCTCGTGCATGCGGTTCTAGTGGGGAAGAGAGAGACACTTTACAGTACATGTGGAGTTAACCTATGAGGCATGTTGTTGTAAAAAATATTTTTTTTGTCAGAGCAATCCACAAGACCGGATCATGTAACTTAATGGATGTTGATTAAAGTTCATTATGTCAAGGACAACAATTCCAATGAATCATTATGACGGTGGACTGTCTCTACTGAATTCTCCTCATCCTCACCACTTCATCATCCTCCACCAGCACCATGTCGTAAGCGCTGAGGGCAGCAATGAAAATGATACAGGTGACCCCCTCAAAGCAATGGATCCACTTCTTTCTTTCGGAACGCTGACCACCCACATCGAACATCCTGCAGGAGAGGGGCTTATTGAAGACACAGAACCACTTGTCCTAAAAAACTGAAACTCATGTCATTGAATAGAACTGTCCAAAGACTTTGAATTGCTGCAGTTCTATTGGTTTTGTATTTTGTATGTGTCTTTTTTATATAATAGTGTTGTCTTGCGTGCATTGCCCTGTGTTACATTATATAGTAGCTCATGTTTCAGTAACAGAAAGGAAAGTAGATTTTGTTTTGAGTGGATTTTGTTTTGAGTAGATTTTTTTTAGAGTAATTGTCAGTTTTAGATGCAGTGCAATCTATTGTAATCGTTGCTACCAGTTTCAATTTCTGTACTTCAGTACACTTATGAAAAGTATATATTGCATATGTGTGTGTTTTCCCCAGGTAAACGTTTTTACTATATACACTTGAATAGGATTCCAGGCTAACCTGAAGTTTAGGTCTTTTAGGCCGAACTGGGTCTCGATGATTCCAGTGGTCTTTACTCTTGATCTCAGGACGTCCTGCTCAGTGGGGAGGTAGCCAGGGGCGATCAGCCTGTCCAGCTCATTCAGGTAACTCGAGAAGAAAGAGGAAGAACATATTATAACATCATCTACTTCAAATATGTGTTTAGGGAAAGTTCAAATAGGCTGATCTAACCAAATATGTATTGTTTTGTCCAACCCCTGCTTCTAACTGTTTGGGATGGTGTGTATGTATATGGTACCTTTATCTGTAATGTATTCACACTTTGACTTTGCTGCTGAGGTTAAGTTATACATTCTTTAAATGTGGGTTTCATTTCTACTTGTTCATGTACGTTATACTTTTTTTTTTTTTAAATAAGTAAATTCATCATTATTACGGTATGTTTATGCTATACATAGTGGTCATTATTTATTTTTTTGAAGTACTTTTATAACTTTTGTTTTGGCGGGCAGTGGGTACATACTATCCAGCAGAGTCATTGAGCTGGTATTCAGAAGCTCTCTCGAAACACGCCTGGATGCCTGAGTCCTTCCATAGGCGGGAGATTATGTCAGACATCTCCTTAGGCATGGTTCCTTCATCGATGGTATCTGCCAAGTGCAGCAGCTTACGAGCATCATCCTGCAGAGACAGGCAGACACCATGAAAACATGGAAATGCACTGGATTAAACCGCATTCTGCCCTGCAAATATATTCATTTTGTTTTCATATAAAAGTATTTTTAAACTAAACTATGTGCTGCCCTTAAAAGAGTGGCTTAACTTAAAAATTTTGATCATGTCTCCCTAAACCCTTCTTTGTTCCAGACTAAGAAGACTCCTTAAACTATCTTCTATCCCTGAAATTAGTCTAGTTGTTCTTTGTTGGATCTTTCCCAAGCTTCCATGTCCTTTTTGTAAGGCAGAGACCAAAATGGATAGCTGCATTCTAAGTGCAGCCTAACCAGGGCATCACAACTCAACAACCTCATAACCTTGGCTGATTTGTCCTAGGCTGGACTACATGTTGTGTAGGGTCATTTTTCAGATGGAAGGAATGCTCTTAAACACTCTCCCCTTGTGTCAGCCTCCATACCTGTCTGGCAGGGTCTCCATACCCAATGCTGAAGGTAGTCATGGCTTTCACAATGGCCATCATAGACTGCAAGGTGTTGCTGTAGATAATGACGATAAACTCCAAGCATTCTTCCTTTGAATAACCATCTTGATGGATAATTCTGTCAGGGAACAAGGTGGAGTGAGGATATGAGGTGTAGTAAATTATTGTGTTTGTATTTTGCTGTATGCATAAGCCTTTATTGCAAATGTGCTGCTGAAGTTCATTCTCACCTATTTTATGCATTTCAAACAATTGCAAACAAGCAAATCGTGCAACCCCCCCCCCCCCCAAAAAAAAAAAAAACAACACTCACTTCATCTGCTTGACAATGGTGCTTTTTCCAGATTCACCAGCACCTGCAGAGGGGAAGCAATGACAAAATATGAAGGATGGTGGTGATACTTCTATTCACTCTGAAGACATGTTAAACAGGTGCTGAATGCTGCATATTGGTAATACATTAACCTACCACAAGATGGGGATGCAAACCCATTTCATTTTGGCTTTTTACAGGACTACAGGATGTTTTTTATCCTTTACAATGTGTTTTCATTAATTGCCTCCCAGTATTTTCTTTCTTTTTGGTTTGTTTGTTTATTTTGTATATGCAGACATTCCCGATAGAAGAAGGCTAAAGTGGAAGACAAGCCATCTATCTTTAACTTGTCTTGGAAGATAATGTCCTACTTGAGATAGTCCTTCAGACTCAAAAGGATTGATTTAAAGGGGATGTCGTAATGGTGAGTTTGTCTTTATATTAACCTGGGTAGAAGTAGGTAGTAGATTACTTCTTGCATGAGAAATGTATATACAGTAAAATAAATATACAAGATAAATATAATGTGTGTGTATTTTAAATGAATGTGTCTATCTATGACAGTATTATACACAAATATATTCAATTACAAATAAATACTTTTATTCATTGCAGAACACATCCTACTTTTATTTGGAAGGCCGATCACAATTGAACTGCAAGATCATTATTTTTTTTCGCAACCACATTATATCACTAGATTACTGAAACAAGATAAGGCAGCTTAGCATGAGTGATGCTGAGCCAATCCCTAATGACTTTCTTCTCACAGTCCACCTCTGTTGGGACTTGAACAATGGGCTGATTTTGTGTGATGCCAGTGCGGTACATTACAACACTGCACATTCCATGACCCTGCAAATTTCTCACAAAGTCCTTTGTGCAGGATCCCTTTATTGTGGGCATCGGCCGCCTTTTATTTGTGAAGCAGTTTTTGGTCTCCTTTTCTTTCTAATTAGCAGACTTTTCATCAGATAAAAAGATAAGAGAAATGTCACTTGTGGGAAGGTTGTATTCAATGTTATGTTTCCCATTTTAACCATATATATATATATATATATATATATATATATATATATATATATATATATATATATATATATATTATATATATATATTACGAAGGGTTTTTTGCTTCCCCAATAAGTTGTTTATATCCTCCTTCTGCTGCAAGTAGTAGCTGGCGCATTCACATTTTGATAGGGGTTATTTGGTGAAATACGCTTGCAACATCCCAACTCTAACAATTACAGAGTGGAGGGTGGTCACAAGGAGACATTACCACATGTGGCTGCATATCTCTCAACGAAAAGCCTTTTCTTTTTCTTGAATATTTTGTTGATTACAATGAAAACGAAAACACCCACTCTGTCTCCAGTCTCTCCAAAAGAATATCAGATAAACTGGGAACAGAATTTCAGCCGTGGGACAAACCAGACCGGCACAATGGGTTCTGTGATCCTGATCCCAGCCATAATGGTCCCCTCTGTAATGATAGCATTCCCCATCTGCACTACTTGATATTTTAGTCTCTGCACATCAACTCGCACACATGAACAACACCCATACTTAGGCCTTTAGACATTACAAGGTCTAACTGCTGTTCTTTGCTTTTCCGTAAGAAACACAATTATGTTCTATTAAAGCCACAACACAATAATACAAAAAAGTCATTTGCCCAGTTGCATACTTAGTTTCCCGAAGCATTTGTGGCACTATACTCTTTTGTGATATATTGTGCCATCCTTAAATATGTGTTGTCATGCTTTCCTACACTGTGATATGCTTCTACTATGGTCTGCTGTAGTACATTTTTATAAGGGCTTGACTCAATAATTGGTTATGCATTCTGTTTCCTCAGATCACATTTAGTTTGCTTTTTGGGGTTCCAGTTGTTGGGGAAGCCTTACTAACCTGAAATATAAGTTATTAAAGCCGACAAAGGTGACTGAAAATAGAATGTGGAAGGCATATCTAACACCTACGGCTATTAGAAACTTCGGGTTGGCTTGCTGGAATAAATGACTTGTACAGTTCAATTTATTAGAGGTAACATTTTCTTATCCTTCATTATCACAAACTGTTCTTATGAAACAATATGAAAGCCTTGCATTTACAGTAAAATACCATTAGTTTACTGTTTACACTAAAAGGTCAAAGGTAATTAGTTTTCTTTTTTCTGTTTCAGACAATTGAAGTCTAGGCTCCAACTCTGTTGAAGCACATAGGGTGCATCTGCTAACAGCACTGTAAAGTCATGTACAGTGTGTCCACAATGTCTGTTACCCTCAAGATTTTTCCCCACAATTAATTTTTATTTTCCTTTGCAGGCGAGTCACAGATGTATTTCAGCTCTTCACTCCATGTTATGGAAGATGTTGCACCAAACATTGTTATCTGGCATGAAAATGATGGCACTCATTGTCTAAATAGTTAAATACTTGCACTGAATACAACTGTCATCCTTCCACACGTTTCAGTTGTTTGTTTATCAGTGCACTATAGAAAAAAAAAACATGGGAGTCACATGACTTTCCGGACACCCGCTACAATACAGGTATTTTTATTTACATTTTCTTGCATTTTGATATGTTTGTGATCATGAAATGAAAACATCAATGAATCAAGTATGACAAAAGTACAGAGACTCTGGAAAGCCCAAGGCTAACTGACTATCGATGTCCTAATGCTTTTAAATTAGGACTCGAATCAGATAACATCATTGCAATTTCTTTAGCATATTTGTGGCTCACACCGTATTAATCTGCACTGGATACTATGAGTCACTAAATTAGTTTTGGCTTTTCACCTGCATATATTAAAGATATATGATATATATATATATCTGGAATATAATATATATATATAGAGCATATATATATATATATATATATATATATATATATATATATATATATATATATATATATATATATATATATATATATATTTTTTTTTTTTTTTTTTTTTCTTTTAATTGTTTTTCTATTTGGATAAACCTAGTATTCCTGATGTGCCACCTTCCAGACCGAGGGGTCCAGTTTCTCTCAAATTTTCAAACTAAGAGACCCAGATTTAGATCATGAAAGGCCCCAGTTTCAAAGTTTCAGATATGTGCCCCCAGTTTCAAAGGACATGTCTTTAGAAAATAAATAACAAAATGAATATTATTAATCAACCCCAAACAGAATTGAATGCACAGCCTTCTAAGCCAAAAGCAATTCTGTTAAGCACTAAGCTGTTTGCCCACCCAATTAAGTGAGTATTAGCTACAACAACACATAACTAATGGGTTTGGCTGTTTGGTTTAGGTAGTAGTAAAAGCTAATGCTCTTTACAAATAGTGCCATTAAAATGACTTTGTTGTGACTCCTTAAAGTTGAAAAGGCAATGTGCAGGAGGAAGGATTGTATGGCCCTGATTCAATGGTTATGTTTTACGTGGTTTTATGTATTTATTTTGGAGGGTAAACAGCATCACTCCTCCACTGATGCTGCTAGCTACTCATACTTATACAAATCTGATACTGTATGATTTTTATATCAATAGTCAAACAAGAATGTCTGTATTAAACATAGACTGAGTATATTACCACATTGTGTAAAATACTCACACCAATCTGTGGGTATAGAGTAAAACATTTTAATATTATTCCCATTTTCTTCGGGGTGTTCAAATATGTTTTTTGCTGCTCAGCATGTTTGTAAGGTATTGGTTGGAATGTTATCAAAACTGGCAGCCACACCAGACTGGTTATATCAGCTCATTCCTGGACTTGATTCAGTCCCAATGGGTTGGTTTCTCACTGGCTTGGAGATATTCAAATCAAAACAGTGGAGATGCAATGGCAAGTGGGATTGGGTACCCAAGTGAGGTAACCATGGCAACCAAAGCACTATTGCAGGTGATAATAGGAGAAGCACAACATTTCAGTATAAATCTAAACATAGTATCAAGCTACTGCTGCATGCTTGCCTGTGTTTAAAAAAAAAAAAAAAAAAAAAAAAGATAGCTTGCTGGTATTAAGAAGGCTTTGAGCCTTGTTCTAGGGTTCTGTGTTTTTACTCTGACACAGTGCTATTATCCACCCTGTCTGTATTCTGTTAATGTGTCTCTTATAAGCCCAGTTTACTTTGCCTTTCACTAGCTCTAAATCCTTTTAAAAACCCCCCTGATCCAATCACCCCGTCTAAATCCCAGTCTCTTGCAGTCAGCAGTAAAAAAAAAAAAAAAAAAATCATCATAGCGTCAGTTAAAGCAAGATCTAGCTTGTCTTATTCAGATTTAAAAATAAGACAAGTGTTTTACAGATACCAAGCATGTTGCAGCCTCATTTATAAACAAGTCAAGCAGAGTTGTTAACTATGTGAAGGTTAAAAGAGAGACAATAGCTTTTATTTAGCTACATTGCAGAGCAAAAACATACACGGCAAAGAAAAAAAACTGCCTTGCAAACCAAAGTCACACTGCATAAAACTAGCTAGCATGAGGCTACTAGCAGGATAAATGCTATAGTAATCAACAGGCTAAAAACATTCTGTAGTTGTATTAAGTAATATTTCCCACTAAACTCCTACTGGAGATTAATTCAATTGAGTACTAAAACATTCATTCAATCTCAGGCTTGATACAGAATAAGCCAACTGACCTAAATAAATAAAATCGCAACCTGCCATAGCATCTCAGCATGGTACTGAGATAGGGGACCATACTTGCAGGTTGTCATTTTGTCTTGGAACATCCATATTTCCGATAGCATCTTTTCTCTAGCGAATCATTTTTTAATTATACACTAGGGCAATGAATAGCTATTTTACAATCTGGTAACTTTAAGGGTAGGGTTAAATTAAACTCTTTGGGGTATAAATAAATAAATAATTAAGATTAGGTTTATGTGTAGATGCTCCTGGAAGAGTTGATGTTCCTGCAGCATTTAGCTCCTGAGGAAGGGAAAACCTACTGACCGATCACCCTCTGTCACAAACTCCTACAAAAATATCAAATCAGAATTAACCGTTGAGTTTCATAGCTCTTCAGATGAAGATAGACCATCAATAAAAGCTAAGAGACTAGTCCTGTTTCTAAAGCACTGGAGAATGAGATGGGCATGAATTGTTGCTTTAGCCCAGGGGTGTCAAACTTAGTTCCTGGAGGGCCGCAGTGTCTTCTGGTTTTCGTTCCACCTAAGCTCTCAATTTCTTAATTGGTCTAATGATTTGATTAATTTGACAAATGTAAAACTTCTCTCCAGGTCTCAAAATGTTTCATAGGTCATGTACCTTGAATCAAGTGCATTTTTTAAAATCATCAATTGTAAAAGAACTTGAAAAATGTGAAATATGTCCAATTGAACAAATAATTAAATCAATTAACCATTGAGAACTTAAGTTGGTATGAAAACCAGAAACGCTGCGGGCTGGAGTTTGACATCCCTACTTTAGCCCATAAAAGAACTCCATCCAGTCCTTCAGAAGATAAGGGAGGAGATGGAAACCCTTAAATGTATAAACAGACCCTGTATCAATAAATGGCAGTATTTACCAAGCAGCAACAGCTTGACAGTCCTGGCATCTGCATCAGCATCTTCTTTAAGCTTTTTCTCCAGCTCTCTGGAATGCTTCTCCTCGCTGCTAGCACCAGCTCCCATTCTGGCAAAATAGGGTTTATTTCCCCCAAAAAACTAAAATCTTAAACTGCTAAGGCTGCAGCTGAAAGGCCTGTTTAAAAAAAAAAAAAAAAAAAAAAAAAAAAAATTAAGCTTGGAGGAGTCCTGGCTAGTCGTTTGCTTGCACGTCTGAGGGCTTCACTGGCCTCAGCTGGGCTACAAGCACATCGACTGCTACTCACCTAAATGCCAGCTTTTTTTTTTACTTCTTAGTAGGATTTTGGGTGCCCATGGAGTCACCTGACCCTCGCCAGCCAGTGGAGAACAAGGACAGGGCATCAATGGATGGAGGGAGACAGGTGCGTTAAACAGATTTAGGCGGACTTTGCTGTGCTCAGCTGAAGGTGTAGAATACAGTCCTGCTAATTCAGCTAAACTTCTTATCTTTCCATATACACGCACAGCTCTCACACACATAAAAACACTCCACGCACAAATTAAAGGCTTTTATTGGTTCATCTGCTCTGTAGTTCCAGACTTGTGGGGGGGTCAGATGATGGGTGGGATATTAGCACAAGATATTTTCGTTGGATGAGAACTCGAAGAGAGAATTGGGTTAAAATATTGGCTAAAGGTATTGGCCCTAAGGTATTCAAACTGACAACTTTCCTTGCAGCCCAGCATTCTAACCACAGCTACTGAAACACCTCTATAATCTTCTGCAAATAAATGTTAAAGGTTGATAGATATGCATTTCCCTTTTCAGTTTTATTTTGTCATTAATGAAATAGTGTTTTGGTCTATCTTTGCATTTTCCCATAAATCATCTAAGTTGCCCTCAATTTAACCTTTTTGTCCGACAAACAGTTGGTTTGGGAAAAAAAAAAAAAAAAAAAAAAAAAAAAAAACTAAATTCTGTGCACAATGATGTACCCATAGACACATTGTGGTTAAATTATACAGCTATGGCCAAAAGTTTTGCATCACCCTAAAAAAATTACTAATTTTGCTTAATAAAGTCAAATGAAACCTGCTGAATAATTTTACGTTAACATATTGAATTACATACCACGTTGTAGTTTTCCATATACTTAGCTGTATATAGTAATAAATGTTACTTTTTTTCCAAATTTACTGTAGAAAAGCAAAGAAGTTTGTAGTTGCCTCCTACACAAACAGAAAATCAAATGATTCATGACCAAGCATATAATGTTTGTAGAATACTGTATCATTCCCACTATCATTTGTGTGTAGATGGTTAATACATCGTCTGTCTGTTCTATTCATTCAAGTGGTGGGAGTTGGAGGGAATCAGTTCAAATGTTTAGGAATATGTCTTGTGAGCCACAGAGAATCCTAAGTACATACTGTCTGAAAAATAATATGCAACCAATGTCCTGGGAATTGTGCATACAGTCATTTGTTATGTCTATTTGTTTAAACTTTTTGCTTTTGTTATCAAAGTACGAACATACTAAAACGTTTATGAAAGAGTAGACTAATAAGAAATGATATGACTTTTTTGTGAGTGATGGAACCCATTTATTTGATTCTTGAATTCACACACTTGGAATTTCAGTCGATTACAGTTTTTCTGGAAACAAGGTACAAAAACATCAAATGAAAAGATGAAAATATTACACTGTACAGTGACAGAACGTAAGAAAGGACTTAGTTGACTGTTCAAGGTTATTAATTGTTTGTAATAATATCAGATGTTTCACAATTTTAAACATGCACTTATCTTGAAAGGGAATAGTTAATATGCAGTCATTGGCTGCTGTTAATGCTGCTTGATTATTTCATTTATGCTGTGTTTTTGATGTTAAAGTTTGCAATACCTTCTATCTGTGCAGGTGTTGTGATTTCAATGGAGTTTGGTCCAGCACAAGTACAATTAGCTTACTGAAGTTGAAGGCAGCCGATATAGAACTTAAGTAATGCAACCTATATGTGCTGGGTTTGAACTGAACCACTGAATGTAGTTCAGCTGTGATGCAAGATTCATTTGGGGCTGTAGTTCAGCTGCATGACTATCACACAGCAGTGTAACTGCTTAGTTGAGGGTATGTTTACGTGGTTTGAGCTGGATTTGTGCTCTTGTGTAATAAATGAATGTATATCTGTGGTTTGATTGGCTAAAACAACCTTGAGCTTTGTTTAAATTACAAATACATCATGCATGTAGGGAATATGTTATACATGTTGCTGCTGAACTTGTACATGCTTAAGGCAGAGCACCAGAAGAGGATATGATCAGCACAGTATAATGATTTTCCTCTGCCATGTGAGCGTGTTATGTATAATTATCTGTGCATGTTGAGTGAAAGACAACATGGCTGGGGCTTTGCATCAAAGATATTAGACTTCTGGCCTATCAATAATGCACATAATTTCCAGTTTTGAGCACAGTTTTTTTTTTTAATAAAATATGGGTCCAATGCAGATGGAAATAATGACTTTATTGTGAGTTCAACAAGCCCAGTTTTCAACTAGAATGTATATGAGCACACCAGATTACATTTGTAAGGCACCTTTCATTTAACAAAGAGCTTTACAATGGCAGTTAACAGAAACAAAACCATAAAACAAAGGTATGCAATTAAAAAAAAAAATGAAACAGTTTTATTTTTTTGTTTTAATTCAATTTTATACCAAAAATACTCCCAACTAAGTAATGTACTTAAGTAATTTCAATTAATATAGACAAGATTGTCTATAATATAATGTTTTAGGGAGTGTTCTAGGGAGCGTTCTTTTTTCTTAAGAACGCACAAGAAGTCATCATTAACTGACTTGGATTATGGTACTCTCACTGCATCCCTGTGGGCCTCTCTTCTAAGGTATAAAAAAATAGAAACAGATATTGAATATGTGGTTGTACAGCTTCCTTCACAACCCTGCCTGGCTGTTTGCACTCCAGAACACTCTCTTTCCCACGCCTCCTCTTCAGTGATGGCTTCCACATGAATGATTTTGCTGACATATGCTAAATGAAAAATGACTGTATGAAACTTGAGCAGGAAAAGTTATTCTCTCCTTCATTCGATCGTATAAACATACCCAGGCCATAAACTTCCTTTTTATGCTATATCCAAGAGTATTATAGTATTATATCCTACTATATACAAGTAGGATTATATTTTTTGGAATGTGAAGGTATTTAAATAGAGCGATAATTATTGAATGATATTGCGCAACAATGATTATCATATTATTAAATGACTTGTGGAATTAATATTTTTTTTTAAATTTATTAAAATCCTTCTGTTCCTTCTATTTACAACTGCTGAAAGCTCTGGTCTTGGGGGGGCTTTGTGGTAAGAAACACCTCCACCCCCACCCCCTTCCAAAATGGAATAATCCATCCTTTCCCAAATCTTAGTTTATTCACGCTGATTTCACCACTTAACTTCAAGCACCAAACGTTTCAAGAAGTCATTTTGTAATATTCTGTTGCAAACTCTGCCTTTATTTTGTATTGTAGATATGTAACCTGCTGTGTGTTACTAATTTTTTTTATGTGATTCATGCAATCGTTTTTTCAACTCTTATAACAACTTGTTTACAGGTGTATCATACATGTCTACACATTTCATCATATGGTTGTAACATCATAAGACCAGGGTAAATATCCCTGGAGGTGTTTATTAATAATATATCAGAAACACGGTGTGGGGAGGTATACACAAAGACTATCAAGTTTTCCTTTCTGGTACAGTGCACAGGGTATACTATAGAATAATTGAAAGCATGTACAAGGGAACATGATTGTGGAACACTGCAGTTTAAACAAGCTATCAAAAATTAGTCCTATGCATTTTCAAAAGAAAAAGATAGAGAGCAAGAGAGTTGTTAGAAATCTAGCACATTGTTAAAGCCCTTCTAACTTTTATGAATGCAGTCCTTTGTCTCCCTTTCTCTCCTCATCTTATCCTTGTAGATTTAAGAGCACATTGCAAAGCTTGCTCTCAATCTCCTGATGGGCTTAAAATGGAGCTTTAATATTTCACCGGCCAGGCCTAATTGACCTTAATCTGTGGATGGAAAGAGACTTAGGCACACCCTGCCCTAGATAGGCGCTTGAGTCATCAGGAAAGGAACTGAGCCTGCGCTGGCTCAAATTCTTCACAGTTAGCGATATTGCTTTGGATAGAGAAGGGACTAGCTTAAGCACCTTGACTGCTGTGCAGAAAGGTAGTGGATTTCCTGCATCAAATACAATATCCTGTTTCTTTTTGCATTCATAAATCATTATTTTTGCAGTTTTTAGGGCAGGCAATATTTTGACAGAGGTGTTAATTTATGAAAATAATATATGATTCCAAGTAGATTCAATTTTTTTTTTTTTTTTCAACAAGCAAAAATTGGTGAATTACTGTGTAAGAACAAGGAAGTGAATGAATGAGATGATTGATTGATCTAAAAATGCTGTCTCTGAATATTTTGTTTTCCCTATATGTGCAATTAGTCAAACAATACAACGTTATATCTTGAATGGCATTTGTTTGGGATGTCAGATAGTTAGCATTCATTTCAAATGCAGTTTGAAGACACCAATGAAAGTGATCTTGAATGACAGTAGAAGTTGCTCTGTGGTCTGAGTACTGAGCTGCTGAATAAAAGATTCCCAAAACCAACCTTGTATTCAGAGGTCTGTAGACAAGTCTTAAAGGAAAGAGATTCTTATTTTAACACTGGATCAGTGGCACATACAGTTCAGTAACAAATCCCAGTAAGAGACATTGCTTTAAATGATGGATAGGATATCATTTAGTTTTAAACAGGCAGCTCAAGGTTCATTGTATTCTATTAAAATCATATTACTGTTCCCAATAGTAGACTGGGCTACTGGCAATATATATCAGATACTGTTCATAACTGCATAAAGGAAAATATGTCTAGCATACCCTGTATAGTATGTTAAATTGCAGTTCTTTTATCTGAGCAATTTTGTCACAGATGCCTCAAGACTTGCTTATGAGAGTCAATACATGCCATATAAACACAGGGGGTTCTTCCAAGAAAACATTTAGAAGTCATGCCCGTCTGAATACTTTTTACATTTATAGAATTGGTGTATAAAATGTCTGCCTATATTTAAAACGATATGTAGCAAATTATAATACATGCTTATTTCAAACTTAGTAATATTGCATAAAACAATTGGATACAATGGAGCTGTTATTTTCAAGTAGACACCAAGACACAGACTGTGAAAAAAACTCCACTTTCTGTAGCACAGAAATGTTGGTCAGAAGTTAGATGTGCCTGGAAATTATTTGTGGAAAGTGTGTCTTTGATCAGAATGTGCCTTCCTTAATTTTTAATACAGTATCATGAAAATTAACACACGCAAGTTGAGAATTGGCTTTATTTGTAAGCAGTAATGCTGATATGGAGTTGCTATGCCTAAGGGTCCCTTAAGGGGGCAACAGAGACTAGTTTATTTCTTACCTGTAATTATTCTTCAGCAGTTATTTGCTTCATCTGACCAGGACTGAATTAAACTATTTTTGGAAATGGAGTTTGACATCCCTAATTGTGTATAACCTGTGAGAATGAGGATTCATGCATTGCTTCCCAGATGATTGGAATAGCTGCTGTTTGCTCTATCCTGTGTGCTGACACCTTTTTTTTTTTCTTTTATTGTCTAAGGTACAGAAAGTATGAGCCATCCCAAGCTTTATTATCAGCTTAGACACACCTGAACATGTTGTCTATAGATTATAGATCATGTAAAACCTTTTCATTTTATGTATTATTTTGTATAAAATGTTATCTATGTTTTATTTCTAATAAACATGGGTGAAGCTGTTGTGAAAATCAGTAATTTTACCATTTTGTTTATGTAAATCTGGGGGAGGAATATGATATTCAAATATCAGTTAAATGTTTTTTATTTGAGTATTTTATTATTTTAGATGGTATCAGGATGTACTTCTATTCCAGTATCACACGATTGAATGTTGTTTGTAGAGACAATTTTTGTTACAGACAACTGCATGGTCAATACCTCTATGTATTGCACAGTATCAGCAAATTAGAATGCAAAAATACAGAGAATTGAGAGAGAAACCAGAACATAGCCAAACAAAAAGATGCTACGGAAGTACAATGTTTACTTTCTGCATATTTAAGACTGAAGTAATATCATCTTGGAATAAAAAGTCAAAGAAAACCCCAAAGCAAGGTATTTGTTTTTTTATATGAGCATGTGTTTCTGGAGATCTGAATTCTAGTTAGTACCAGGCTCCATGGAGCAATGAGATATTGCCACCATCACTGCTAAATCACTAGAGACCATGTGAGTGTGCATAAAGCCTCAGAGCGATATAAAAGGAATTAAAAGAATTAGAAACTGAATTAGGTTGCGGCCTTGTCACAGTGGGGCATGAACAAAATGGTGATTTTAAACAGACAGACAAAGTCGTTGAAAATGTGATGTTTGCGAATCTTCCTACCGCATGATAAAATGCTAAGACAACTAAATTGACTTGGATTATTATATGAATGTTAAATACATTTTAGCCCCTAACAATATAGTAATTGGATGAAGGACCTCCATGGAAAGCCATGTAGTAGGGTCAGAGGGAACTGTACTGAAAGAGGTGTCAGCCTTGAGAAATTAAACCTAAGTGTTATTTGCTTCTGAATAGGAGGATGGTATTCCCTGGTAGTCTAGTTGAATCCCAGTTCTGGTCAATAAAACTTGATTCATTCTGAAATACAAGTCTGTTTCCCCTCCCTTGTTCCCTAGGTCTTCACTGTAAACTGGAACCTGTTCTGTTGCTAATTGATTGCTTAGCAAGCCTAATTTTGCTAATGTTGTGTAACAGATAACCTGACAGTTATTATACAAGAGGCTGCCAGTCCTGTTTGCACACTGCTCACCCATCACCTGTTGCCAATCAGAAAAGAGAACTGGGACAATGGAGAATAGCGATGTTATTTATGGTCTTCAGTGTATCTTGGGAACAAACAGTGAATGCCATCTCAGTCAATGTTGAATTTAGGTAAATAATGCAGTGCTGTCTGTGTCCTCAGTCCTTAGTCAAGTACATAAACCCTACCCCATTATAATTGCTAGATCTTTTTACATAGTAAATTAATGGAATTTAGCCTTTTGTTTCAAATGATTTCAACCGAAACATTTGTGTACAACAACTTGCAAGCCTCACAATTTTAAAAACGTTGATTTACTATATGTTTGGAAGATCCAGCTTCTATTGGAATGTGCAACACACCTTTTTTAAATGTTTTGAATACAGTACAAACATTAAAGATAGTAAAACATGGTGGCTTGCATGGGAACGCTCACAGCGCTTATTTACTTTCTCTTTTGAATGTTGTAGTCTTTAATTCCATAATGTCTGCATCTTATTTAGAATAGAGGCTGGGCACATTCTGGAATCGACTTCTAGTCATCTTCTATGTCCTCCTTCAGTATGCTTTATAGGAGATTTGTATCATACACTCATTAACCACTTTATTATCATCCCTTCTATATTTTCATATGAAAACTAAGCTGGGTTCTTTAAATAAAGTCTTCTGTGTTTCTGAACATTGGTGCTGATTAGGTCCACCCCACAATGTGGATTGTCATCTTGAAAAGTAAACTTTTAGCAAGTAGCAGACTTCAGTCATAATGCTTGACTAGAACAATCGCAGGATCTCAATCCAATTGAGTAGTTTTGGGATGAACTTGGGCATTGCTTTGTGACCATAGTCCTCTACCTACAGTACCTCAGTGGTGTGGTTGTGAGCCATACACCTGGATGAATACACCTTTAGGCATGTTCAGACATCTAATGCCATTCTGACACCAGGTCGTTCTTAGTGTTTCATGCATTATATATACTAAAGCAACAGAGACAAAAATACTTTTAAAAGGCAAAATATGCACTGTGTAATGTCGCTTTGAAATTTAGACCACACATGTTGCTGTCAAATCAGGCTGGAGACTTCTATGATGTCTCGACCCCCCGCCACCCACACACACACACACACACACACACACACACACACACACACACAAATTTGGTTTAGTCTACGAGGCAGCAGAAGGTCACTACAATTCTGCAATGCATTATGTGTATGTTAATAATGAATAAAATGAATGTTATTATAAATAAGTGTGTAATGTGTCCTGAAATGATGCTTACTGTACTTTATAACAAACACTCCATCACATTTGTATATTTATATTGCATGACTGCATCACTTCAAACTTTTTTTTATATTTGGTCAGTATGTTTAAATGGTATATTTGTGTACTGAAACAGCAAAATTGACAAAAGGAAATATTTTTGCTAGCTCTGTGACTGATGACAGTTTGTAAAACTAGTGTTTCTATGTGTGAGAAATGAACCTACAATATCCTGTTCTGTGGTTTATCGTGTATTTTAAAGTAATTACTGGTTAACCCTTGCATTTAAACTCTGCCAGTGCATTGCAAGGGTTGTAAGGTTAATGTCTCCTAAAGTTGGATGTTTGTTAGCTTGTGTTATTTTTTAACTTTCCTGTCTTAAGTTAAGTAAATATTGCATGCACCCACTCTATGGATATTTCTTAATTGTAGAATACTTTTTTGTGATGCACTAACTATTAAAATCTTGACAAGTAGTATTATTATTATTTAATTATTGAGCAAACACTTTTATCCAGAGCAACTTACAGAAAGTTAAACAAAGTATAAAAGTATATACATTACAGGCAATACAAATTCGAAACAAACACATCTACAAAATATAAACAATAATTATAAAGAAAATACAAAAAGATAAATAAATAGCAATTTACAAATACAGATCGAATAAGTGGGTTTGAAAAGATGGCAAAAAGCAGTAAAAGACTGAACAGTCCTGAGGAGAACCGGTAGCTTGATCCACCACAGAGGGACGAGAAAGAAAAGGAGCGAACACGGGAGGAATGAGAGTGAAGAGAAGGAGCAGCATGAGAGGAAGGACAGTGAAGAGAAGGAGCGATCACGGAAGGAAGGAGAGTGAAGAGAAGGAGCAGCACGGGAAGAAGGAGAGTGAAGAGAAGGAGCAGCACGGGAGGAAGGAGAGTGAAGAGAAGGAGCGATCACGGGAGGAAGGAGAGTGAAGAGAAGGGATAACAAGTCGACCAGTAGAGGATGAGCGGAGAGGGCGAGAGGGAATATAAGGAGACACAAGGGATTGGGGATAGGAAGGGGCAGTATGGTGAAGAGAGCTCTAGGCAAGAGCAAGGGTCTTAAATTGGATACGAGCAGTGATAGGTAGCCAGTGGAGATTGCAAAGTAGAGGGGTAGCGTGAGAGTAGCAGGGTTTGGAAAATACCAGACAAGCAACAGAATTTTGATTAAGTTGAAGAGGGTGAATAGCCGAAGCAGGGAGCCCAGCGAGGAGAGAGTTAAAATAATCCAATCTAGAAAGAACAACCTTGGACCAGGAGCTGAATGGAATAAGTAGATAGAAAAGAGTGGATACCTGCCCCAAACTATTCCAACAAGTTAGCTTGTGTTTTTTTTTTTTTTTAACCTCTTAGGATTTTGATCTTGTCAGATCATAAGAAATTAAGCATAAGTGGGCCGTGCTCAGTGATGTCTGCTCAGTGTGGAGCTCTGTTGTTGGGGTATAAAGTACCTTTGAAGGTGCCCTCATTTACATGTAGTGGAGTAGAATGCAGTGTTGAAGTTTGTGGGTTTCAGTAGCTCAAGACTTGAAAACTAGTAGTTTTGTGTAGCTTGGTTGGAGCGTTGGGCTGCAATGTAGAAGTTAGTGGGTTTGAATAGTTCAGTTGTTGGGGCATGGGGCTACAGTGTGGACTGATGTGGATTTGATTCAAGAAGCGGTCGCTCAGTTTAGACAGGATTGTGGGTTAGCATAGGTGTTGGAAGGTCATTGGATTTAAGTGAAGCTGGATCAGTCAGGCTGTTTCATTTCCCATAAAGAATCTATGGTTTTTGTTTGACAGATGTCAGCTCCCACTGAGAGGTTTTGCACAAGCTCCTAACCCTAAAATCTCCCCTTCCTGACCTCTCCCCTCCACCCCACCGGGATATTTGCTCTGACTCTCGGATGGGATCAGGTTTCTCCCAGGTGCCTCCATATAATCGAGATTGTATTGGGAAAAACAAAGAAAAGTATGCAATGAAGATGCAGTAATTCCTCACTGCATAGAGGAATTTATACTGTTTTTAAAATATCCATAAAGTCACTGTTCATGCAGCAAACATTTGAACCTTTATTAGAAGCTTTGCCATGTCAATTAGTTTTACATCGAAAATGCTCCAAGGGGTCTCATTTTGAAATATTAGTTACTAACAAATTATACAGAGGTGCACATTTGGGGCTATGGTGCCAGCGTACCTCAGGTAGTGCCAGCAACATTAAATTATGGTGCCAGAAGACATTTAACTTTATTTTTGTATTCCTTTGCAAACATAGATAATGAAAGTTTCTCATTGGGTCTGCTGGAAAACTTTCAAAGCAGTCAAGCATCAATTTTCAAAATGACTTTACCAAAAAAGGTAATGGTACTGTATTTCCAGTGAAAGAAACCTGAAGGACTGTTAGCTAATTACAGACAACATGAATGGCTGCCCTCTGGTGGTGTTTATGCTACATGACATTTATTTAAAACGTGACTGGTGAAGTGACTGTATACCGTAGTAAAAGCACAGCAAGCATAGTTAAAGTACTGTAAAATAAATAAATAAATAATCATTGCAATGCATGCAATACACCATTGGGAAACAGTATATCTATCTCGGTAAACTCCATTTACTTGCTGATTAAAGTATAGCAGCTGTCATTTATGTCCACACTAACAGAGAAGTCGGTTGCAGAGTAATGTGTTTTCACAGTCACATGGCACAAAGGATTGCTATTTAATTCCAAAGTGTTGCTCTTTTTGTTGTTACCCACAGCAAATAAATAGTTGACATAAAATACAGTACACAGTGCTGCAAACCTTTTTTTTTTTTTTTTTTTTCCCAATCTGAATTTATATCAAACCTTTATTTTATTTTTTTTTTAAATTTAATAATGTGAAAATTCAATAATTGCGAATTGATTTGAATAAGGAATTGGAATTGAATAAAAGGAATGACCACAACCCTGGCTGGCTGTCTTGTTTATGTCTCTATACAACACAGGATGTTTTTCTTTTCCCCTACACAATAGCTTGTACTTTACATTGACATAACCATCCATCTGTTTTCTTGTTAGCTTTACCCCAGACCCAGAGAAGTCAGCAATGGATTTAAAACCTACCTTGGTAGTGCACTATTCACAGACAACGAAAAAACTTCTTTAACCCACAGGCTTCGCACCAACAGACAAATACAAAACCCTTTGCTGAGGGCCAGTGGAGCGACACTTGACACTTTCACCTCCACTGTTCCTTTTGTGTATCGCTATTAGTTATAGGATGCTGCAGCAGTGTGAAATTTTGCAGAAGTTTTGGTTTCTTATTGGCACAGTTTTGGGAGGACTACCGAGTATCTGGGTGCACATATTTGGCCTATTAATCCATTATACAATTTTACTGCAGCAAACCATGACACATGCATGGTAAAGTGTAGTAAAGCATAACGAAAGCATGGTAAAGCACGGACAAGCTTTGTTAATCACTTGGGACTATGGTAAGAAAAGCGGTATATCAATAGTATAAAGCATGGTTAACTGCAAAAATAGCTGTACTGTGGCATAGAGGAAATTATATTGAGGGAACTAATGCACACTGTCCCACTGCAGACAGAGTACTACAGTGTCAGGACCACCGTTCCAAACCATTGTGCTGTCATGAGTGGCAATGCCTGCTTATATTTCTGCCAGGGTTTCTTCAGGTCTATGAAATGCAGCTGCTCAGGTTCACACGACTACTGAACAGGGCATCTCTGTGCATGACTTCCTTGAGTTGGTCTATTCTTTTCACAGGCTTGGCATGACTAACAACTGGTGGTTCAATGTAAATGCACGTTTGTTTTTAGCATGACACCTCAAACCTTTCAGTACAGGAAATTCTCACCACGGTGCAGTTATATTTAGATTTAAATATGTTTAGTTGCAACAGCTCAGACTGAAAGAAGATAAGAACCAGGAAGTACAGGATCAGATAACTAATAAATGAAGGTTCAAGAATCACTCAGACTTTTATACCTGCTGACTCCCGGTGTGTTGTTCTGCTCAGTTGGAGCAGGAATCTGTATTTAAGTAGGTTAATTTAGATCGCCAGCACAGAAGGCGAGGGCTTCATGACCATTCAAAGACAGTCATCCTCCTTAAATCCAAGGGATCAGAACTGCAAGATGAGATTAGCATGGCCACTGCGAAAGAATGAAATGCAAATTTGTGAAGCATTCAAGCAAAAAAAAAAATACTGGCTATTTCAATGCGTTGACAAGGATGCCACCATATTTCCCAGTAGGAGGCAGTCAGTAAGTTTCCATGCACAGCGTGAGGAGAGCAAAAAACTAAATAAATAATTATATTTCCTGCCTTCACTGATCAGCGGCCACTTACAGTGTGTTATTGTATGAAGGGTTTTTTTTTTGTTTACAGGTACAGTAGCCGGTAAATCAAGGACAGTGTCACCACAACAAACAATATAACAGTTGATCCGTTGTACACTTTGCATGCAGCGGTCGGTCGGGATGATGTCACTGACTCGTGTCCTGAGGATGCTGCATGGTACACAGTTTGGGTCTGACGCTGTGAGTAGGTTTCACCCTCTCCCGAATGTCAGGGGATGGAAAATCTTCTAAAAGGAGGGAGAGCCCAGACTTCAACAGGTACTAGACCCAAATAGGTGAGTATGGTTCTGGTGCCAGGAAAACCTAATGGGTCAGATGGAAATCAACTGCATACATGTACGCTGAGGCTGGGGTGAGACTGATTCATTTGAATTATTGGTAAATAATTGCATACAGTTATACTGATGCTGGTTAGGAGGGATTTCATTCTCTCAACTTTAATAGCCAAGCATATATTTGCCCCGCAACAGCCATAACTCACCTTGTTAAGGTGTCGGCCAAACAAAATAATAATAAAGGTTGGTAAATTATTTCATACAGATAGGCTGATGCTGTGTAGGAGGATTCATTCTCAACTTTAATAGTCAAACATATGTTTGCCTGCAACGGCCATAAGCCGCCTTGTAATGCGTCTGCCAAATGAAACAATAAGAAATGTTGATAATTATTGCAGCCTCTCAACTTAATAGTCAGATCTAAACACATGAGACATTCCTTAACCTCTTAATGAGCAGGTCCTACTTGTTAACTGAGGTTCTTTATGGCTGCACCACCTGAGAGCGGATTGATACCTATCTGGAGAGGGATTATACTATCTCCACAGGCAACATGTATGCTAATAAATACAAGGTAAGTCACCTAATATGCCAACTAGTATATACTAGCCTGACTCCACAGTATAAGTTTTCACTTATAGGTACACATTTGACACTGAAGTCAGGTCTTTGACGAATGTCAGCATGGGAGGAGGTGTAAGATGAGACTCCCGCATTCACGGCAGACGTACAGTTAAACCTCTGTAATCTGCCCCTCTCAAAGGGGGAGTCCCCTTTGGCATTGGTCTGAAGGATCCCCTGGTCCATAGGAAGGAGATCTATCCTGCTCAGCAGCTGGTAGAGGCGCATTCCCTAGTGGGGATTCTTAACAAGCAGTTGCCTTTAGACATCAACAATTCTAGTACCCTTTGGAAAGGTAAGCCCACTTCCAGTGGGGCCAGGGAGATTGATCATTCTATGGCCATGATAAGGAAATAGGCAAGTTACTTACTCCTATTCCTTTCTCTACCCCACTTTCTGGTAAAGCAGGCAAAATATACAGTCTCTCCCTACAGTCCTGGAACCTAAACTGACTGGCTACCCCATATCCGCCCCTGACAATAGGCCAACATTAACTGGATGGTAAATGAGACAGAGCCAGTCTTGTTCTTAGCTCCTCATTGAGCCTAAAGGTTTTGGATTTCTAAGAGTAGGGAAATAGTGGAAGAGGTGCTCCGCAACTACAGTGGAACAGTGATCTGCTGTCAAAAACAATATGCAACATTTTCCACTTCAGGTTTCAGGTCCACACAGTGAATAGAAGGAATTTATCCTAGGGTGTGATCCAAAATCAGTGTACGACTTTCTATCTACAGGTATGCCTCAGCCACCTGTTTAACAGGGGTTCTACCTACCCTTCATCAATGTTCACATTGCTGCAATCTCTATCAGGCTACCTGGCTGGGAGAGTCACTCTGTAGGTAGTACCCTAGGGTGGCTAAAGAGTTTGGTGGGGCTACCACCCAAGACCCCCAGGGAAACACATCCTCCCTTAGGGGAGCCTTAACCTGTATTCATCAAATCAGGTTGCCACAGTCAGACCCTGACCACAGGTAAGATAAATGTCTACTGAATTTTTAATCTTGTGATTGCCTTTCATGTAGGTGATATGTCCGTGGGAGTGCTTGATTTCACAAATCCAACTGATTCTTTACTTTTGCAAAGACTCGATTGACCTTATAGTCAATGAAAAAGCAAATTTTTCTGTGGGTGTGAGATGGTACAGTGGGCTAATTCCCTAGTGTGCTGTGCTGCTGTATTCTGGGACTGGGTTTGAATCCTGTTCATTTTTTTTTTTTTTTTTTTTCCCCAAAATAATTTGTTAATTTCCTATAGAAACAATGAACATGCCAGCTTTTCCATGGTAGTGTGATGGCACCGTGGGTTAATTTACTAGCATGTTGTGTTCTTTATCCTTGGAGTACTGTTTGAATCGATTTCCTTCCTTAATTTAAAATAAGTGGTTAATTTCAGTCAATGATAAAGGATTTTTTTTTCCATCGAAGTGAGATAGCAAAGTGGGTTAAATCATTAGTATGCTCTGGTGTTCACCTTGGAGTCCTGGGTTCAAATCCTGCTGAATGTCTTTTATTTTCACAGAACTGTTTAATTCCCTATATAGACAATAATAAAGAAAACCAGTTCCCAAAAGTGAGATGGCACAGCGGGCTTATTCACTTGTCTGCTGTGTCTCTCTTCATGAGAGCCTGGTGTCAAATCCATCTGATTCTTTTCTTTATTTTCAAAGAATTGGATAATTTCCTCTATAGACAATGGATAAAGGTGGCAGGTTCATAAAAGTGAGATGGAACAGTGGGCTAATTCACTTATATGCTGTGCTGTTCTTGCAGGACTGGGCTCAAATCTGATGGAGCCCCTCCTTTATTTTTAAATTATTAGTTTGTTTCCTATAAATCTAATGAAAAAGCAAATTCTTCTGTGGAAGGGAAATAGTGCAGTGGGCTAATCCTGTGGTGTGCTATACTGTTCACTAGGAGGGCTTGGGTTCAAATCTGGCTAACTCCTTCCTTTATTTTTCAAAAAATGGGTTAACTCACCCTATAAGTGATTGTGCAATAGATATTTCTTGTGGGAGCTGGTGGTGCAGTGGGCTAATCCCATGGCCTTCTCTCCCTGAAGACAGTGGTTCAAATCCAGTGCCTGGAGGTGAGTTTCTGAGGTAAGTACTAGTGTTGGTTGTAACTAGCTGTGTTGTTTGTGTCTCCCCAGGTGGAGGAGGAGATCATGTCCTTCCATGTGGAGGGATGAAGAGGGGGGGGTCTGGCCCCCCCCATCAGGGGGAGAGTGGAGGGTTGGGGTGTTGCTGAAGGGGACAAAAATAGTTTCTTTTAAATAAATTTAAGCTAAAAGACATTGCAAAGTACTTTGCAATCTTTCAACAAAAGTGTAACTGTAAACAGAACTTGTAAGCACTATTTGTTTCCTTCAGTAACACCCCAACCTTCCACTCACCCCCCTCATGGGGGGGGCCAGACCCCCCCCCTCTTCATCCCTCCACATGGAAGGACATCATCTCCTCTACCTCCATCTGGGGAGACACAACCAACACAGTTAGTTACAACCAACATTAGTACTTACCTCAGAAACTCACCTCCAGGCACTGGATTTGAACCACTGTCTTCAGGGAAGATAAGGCCATGGGATTAGCCCACTGCACCACCAGCTCCCACAAGAAATATCTATTGCACAATCACTTATAGGGTCAGTTAACCCATTTTTTGAAAATAAAGGAAGGAGACAACCAGATTTGAACCCAAGCCCTCCTGCTGAACAGTATAGAACACCAGTGAACTAGCCCACTGCACTATTTCCCTTCCATGGAAGAACTTGCTTTTTCATTAGATTTATAGGAAACAAGCTAATAATTTGAAAATAAAGGAGGGCTCAATCAGATTCAAGCCCAGTCCTGCTAGAAGAACAGCATAGTGTATAAGTGAATTAGCCCACTGTGCCATCTCACTTTTACAAACCTGCCTCCTTTATCATTGTCTATATAGGAAATTATCCAAGTCTTTGATGATAAAGAAAAGAATCAGATGGATTTGATACCAGGCTCTCATCATGAACAACACAGCAGACAAGCAAATTAACCCACTGTGCCATCTCACTTTGGTGAAACAGCTTCCTTTATCATTGTCTATGTAGGAAATTATCCAATTCTTTGAACCAAGGAAATTGTTGGATTTGAACCCAGTTCCCACAAAAAAAAAAACCAACAGAGCATGCTAGTGAACTAACCCACTATCCCATCTTACTCTGATGAATTAGTTTTCTTTATCATTATCTATATAGGAAATTAAACAGTTCTTTGAAAATAAAGAAAGAAATCAGCTGGATTTGAACACAGTACACGAAAGTGAACAACACCACATACTATTGAATTAGCCCACTATGTCAAGTCCCTTCCACAGAAAAATGTGCCTTTTCGTTGTCTATATAGGAAATAATCTAATTCTTTGAAAAAAAAGGAAAAAATCAGCTGGATTTGAACCTAGTTCCCATAAGTAGGATTACCTTACTGTGCCCTTTCAGTTCCATGGAAGTGCTTGCTTCCCAAGTCTTTAACAACAAAGGAAGAAACTTCTGGATTTAAACCCAGTGCTCTACAGTCTAGATATGACGTCATGAAACTGCACACCCTCCTATCTTCAGTACAAAATGCTTTCATTCAAGCTGATAGCATAGCAGTTACAGTAAGAACTATTGTGTACAATATCTAAATTTAAAATTATGAAGCAAAATATTACTGTTAAAAAATAAGAACAAATGTTAACTCTAACTCGACTGAGGCGCACAGTGTAGCGTCCTTCTTGAGCTTGGGTTCCTTACCAAGTGACTCCTTGCACGTTGGACAGTTATATTTGTTGTGTCCTTAGAATATTGTGGCAGAAACCTGTAATTGACACTCAAGCTCCCTGACCTCCCTCCTTATTGAAGCCATGCCTTTAGCCTAATGTAACCCTAGTTTTCATTGTTCTGTGAACAGTTTTCTTGTACGGCACCTTTGTGAAATAGGTGGAAACAAAACTTATCGTGTTTTATGGTTGCTGCCAAGCAACTAGTGTGTTGACAACAGTCCAGTAGTTTACATACTGGTACTGTAAAATACAGGAATGTGTATAACAAATCACGTTACAGCTGAACACCATGTATTGCACTGCTCCTCATAAGTATTTCAACTGAGTCAGTTTGTGTGCCTATTGTTTGTAGTTCTAGTAGCCTAGGATATACATGTCTGCATTACATATCGTAATATATAGAGATACCACATTCTCTGTCTTTAAACAGACCAAAAACAGTTAGCCTATCAGGAGATATTTTTATCATTCATTATCTGACTATTTAGGAACCCCCCCCCCCCTTATCTCGCATGAATATGTAGAGGAACTTGAAGCATAAAGCTGGGGAAACACAAGCCACTTTGTAGCTTGGAACTTGATTTCAGGCCACTGCATATATACATGAAATGTTCCATCTATACTTTTGTTTAAACCTTTATTTTTTTCCTGTTGCCCTGTAACTATAATAGCAACACGCAAAACACATCATGATTCATAACTTATCAAATAGCAGTTATATATTATGTACTTCTAAACAGCAATTTGTGTAGTAAGTAGAGTACAATTCTCAAGTTAGATACACAGAAAATATTATGGTTCTCAGAAAGCAAGATTAACAAATTCCTTATGTGAAGAAAGCCAAAATCAACACAGAACTTTCTTCAGAAATCTTAAAAGACAAAACTAATCAAATCGTACTTTAATCTGCATTAACTACACATATATACACAGCATATATTGCTGAATATGTCTGCACAGAGGATGTCAATAAGCATAACATTTTTAGATATAATTATATAGAAAACTAAAATCTAAATATCCCAACAACATGGTGGGTGCATAACACATTTTGCAACTGATTTGTGGAAAAGGCATTAAGAGTTAAATAGTTTGTGCCTTACTCCCCAATTACAGTATGTTCGGTGTCCTCCTGTTTCCAGGGCCAGCGTTTAGTAGTATATAGTAAATAGCTTCCATAATCCATTCAAATGTAAACCTTGCATTAGGCATTAGCTGTGATGCTAAGGTCAGAGATCAGGATGTTGGTGTTGATAGCTCAGGAAGTGACCTCCTGGGTAGACGGTTACACATTCATATCCTGTTTAAAGTGAATCTGGATAAGTATTCCTGCTGGCAAATAGATTGGATAAGATCCAATATACCGCTAGGACTTCTGTGCTGTTGGGGTTAAGGGATAACCTTGATCTACTCTAGTCTATCAGCACCAAGGCATTGCATGTTTGGTTCAATATGGACTGCGTTATCCCAGTTCTTTAAAGAATCAATCATAAAAGAACCTCCTTTTCTTCTGTTGTATGAAAACAAAACTAAACATAATGCAATGTTTACTCTGTTCATTTCTTCTTCCTTGAACCATGACATCAGAGGCTTTGCAGTGTAAGTTTGATGTTTCAGAGATAAACAGTCAGAGATTATTGATCCCAGATTTCCAGATCTCATCCCAAAACCAATGCATCCAAGATTTAGAATACAGTTTGTTGTGATACTCCATGAGAAATTCTATGTTTTTATACAAACATTTATTCATGCACTTAAAACTGAAATTCAGTTATGTGTGAACTAGCAAATGATGTCCTACTTACATTCATGTAAACATTTATTTGCCAGATGTCTGTCCAAAGTAATACATACACAGATGTTTATGAAGAAAACAACCATTTAATTAACAACCAAATGTTGCAATAAAATAGAGGGAACATTAAGAACAGAAATGCATAATTTGTTTTATACATTCCTTACAGTTGTGTGTGCATCCACCCATAACATATTTCACAATTTAAAATATGCCAGTTAAAGCAATGTCTTTTTTGGTTCCGACTGACCTGGTTACTTGGCATTTGTATCTTCCCCATAAGCATTGTGCCTTAAAAAAACAGCTAGTCTCACACTCTCCTGCTGGATAAGTGTGCTTCTGGATAACATCCCCTTACAAAACTCCTTTTTCTTACTTGCTTGGCTGAACTACAGCAGGTTTGAGAACTATTTCCCGGGTCACTGTGTATCATGATGCTCCAGAAAGAGAAGAGCAACAGGGCACATTAACAGGTGAACCCTGACATCAACTTCCTGTCTGGAAACTGGATTGTCAGTGTGGTAGGACAGCGTCACAGCCCACGGTGTTACCGTCAGTAAAGGAGACTCAGAAACAGGGAGACTGCAGCATTGAAGCGTGGTTTGCGACTATTCATTAACAAAATAACACAACACACAGGTCAAACACTCACCCAAACTCCTTCCAAACAATGGCTTTTTCCTTCCTTGATATACATGTGGCCATTCCCTAATTATAACTCAATTAATAGATTAGAGAATGGCCACACCTGTGATTGTTGGCATGGATACATTTAACCCCATCACTGCCAAACTTACATTCACACACCTACTGACACAGTGAGCATCACAGAGCTGAGTGCACTTTTCAGAAGGCGTATAACTGAATTCTTCAATTTAATACAAACTTTCCCAGTAGCCATCATACGTGCGTTTTAGGATAACAACCCCCCTCATGCTCGCTTTCTTAATTTCCCATGGATACAGCGTGTTTCTCAGCATCTTGTAAGTCAATAGCTTTAGTATTACGCTCACTGCAAAATGTAAAAAGTATGTAGTTAGAAAATTGTCTGCAGTGTATGTGGTCACAGGACAGCCACTAGACCTGAAGGCTGTGTGGAAGCGTGTACAATTATCTAAAAGCAGAAGGATCGCAATGACTTTACAAGGGTTCCTGTGCAACCAGCTCATCCCTCTCACAGTTCTGTTCCTGGAGCGGCAGTTTGCAGGACAAAGTGAGCCTACAGACATCAGCAACCCATTACAGCAGGCGACAGAAACCTTTAAAACTGGATAAAAGACACCTGTTTTAGTTCTAGCAATTCTCCACGAACTGCATGGTCCTGTCCACTATTAAGGCCATTTTGTGATTTCTTTCTTGGCCAGTCAATGTACTTTCCTTCCTCCCAGTTATTAAATATATACACCACACCAATTCTCAAGGCAATCCATAATCATCAGAGCACATCAATTTAAATAGAAGAGAGATTTGTTTTTATAAAATATAGAGCTTTAATTTATTAGTCAGCAACATCAACAATGGGAAAAACAATGTCATTTACACAAGATCCAGTAAAGTAACATTACCTGCGCATTTTGTCTGCTACAGTAAGTCTTTCTTAATAAAACTAACAGCAAAATAATCAAACAAAAAAAAAATTCTATTAAAAAAATTACCAACAAATTATACAATCTTCTGTTTTAATGCGCAATTTTAATTTATAAAAATGGGGGTGACATAAGAGGAGCCAGATGCAATGTCCACAGAAACAAGAAGAGAAAAGAAACCTGGGTCAGTTTGAAAAGCTCAAAAAGTCAAAACAGCTATAAAAAAATGCCTTTCTGCTTTGACGTTTCAGTTTCATTCAAATGTTTCATACATACAGAATTCCTTTCTGCAGCAGCGTCTCTACAGCAGGTCTTGCTTTTACATGTCAAGGTCACTGTTGTCACAAAATGATAAGAGAAGTTCACAGTCTCCTGTGAGTCTACCAACAGATGCATATCTCCCTTTATTTATCTATCTATCTATCTATCTCTATCTATCTATCTATCTATATATATATATATATATATATATATATATATATATATATATATATATATATATATACATAGTACATAGAAATGTCATGCATTCTCTGAAAAGCCAGCTTCCCACTGTTTCCAGTATGTGTAACATACCTTTCTCAAGGGAGCATGGGTTGTATATACATATATCAAGCTATGTGTCTATAAGGATCATATGCTGAATGGCCCCAACTGAACTAACAGACATCTTTCTTTTTTTTTTAACAGTTTCATAATGTAAGAGGCAGTTCTTTAAAAAATGCACAAACTACATTGAATGCAAGAATATACAAACTGTACCAAATTTGAAGTGATTCAGTGTACTTATATAATGTATGCAGTATACCATATATACCACAGTTAATGTAACTGTACATTACTTCTCCTGTATATGTCATCTTTATCATATGTACATTTTGTGCTTTAATAACATTATTAGTAATGAAAATAATTAGTCTGGTTTCCTTAAAACTCAAATGTGAGTTTGGTACAGTCTGCATTGTAACATCAATGCTGTAACAATCATTTTAAATGCATATTTATTTTCAATAAATACTATGTTAATAGCAGACAAAAACCTTTTTGTAAGCCAATACTTACGTACTACTGTTTAAGGGTCCATTTCATATCAGCTAAACAAGGTGAATGTGTAGTATGGAGTTTCTTTGCATACTTTGTCTCCAATATTTTGTGTCTGATTTGCCTTCAGTTCTTCCTCAGTTTATGGAGGTTGGAGACTGGGTCTTGGGGGAATCAAAAAGACTTAACTTGTTATTTTATCTCCATCTGTGCTTTCAAACTGTCGATGTCCAAAAAGATACCACTCTCCAAAAATATCAGCTGTCTGTAGCAAGACACCTTTTTTTTCGATTGCCGGGACAAGTTTGGTCCATGTGCCAAGAGTCATTGGGTTCGAGTTATGTGCATGCATGTGAAACTTGGCCAACATTAATATTTTTTTAAACATGAAATATAAAACATGTCTAGCTTAATTTTTTTTTTTTTTTTTCTCGATTATGTTTGAGAGAGTAGCATTGGAAGAAATTAAAAAAATAGGGGTACAGATTGTGGTTTGCTATATTGTAAATTCAATGTAGTTTCTCTCAGATGTCTTTAACAGAAACCTAGACAGCAAGAGGATCTGGACCAAACTCAGTTAAGGGTTGTGTTTTGGTCGCTCACCCTGGCTATCTCCGTGGCTGTGGAATAAAGATGAAAAGTGTAGAAAGTCCATCGCGGCGTGGTGGGAGTTCATCGCTAAATGACTCCAGTTCGATCCAAAACATTAAGAACCCCCACCCCCCCTCCCCTAATTTACAACAAAACCCTTTCAGATTAATTTCAACAAGGTTTACTTCAGTATACACACTTTAAATGTAACATCGATTTTCTGTAGTTCTTTAAGCTGTGAAAACAAAAAATACAGCGCTCTCATAATAATATTTAAAATAATAATAACAATATTTGCCCAGAAGGTACCTATACACAAAGAGCCTCTCCTAATTAAGTACAAAGAAATCCACAGAATCATACTATATACAACCTACAATAAATACTGCATTTCTTAAATTGTTAAAGGGAACCATGTATTTTAATTTTTTTTGTTTGTTTATCTGTTTCAGAGTCTCTCTCTTCGTAGGCTCATGTTTGCTGTCCCCCGTCCTGGCCCTGGTGGTTTCGCCGGTTCCGTGGTTTCTTCTGCTCTTTGAGTTCTTTGAGGTCTTTCCCTTTCAGAGCGCCCATCAGCGGCTCTTTGGGGACAGCCCCTCCCAGCTGCCAGTAGTCCTCGCAGTACTGGTTGATGAGCCCCATCTCTGGCTGGCTCAGGATCTGCAGCAGGTCCTTGTACTGCCCAGGGCTGGGGGTTCGGGGGCTGGGGGGGTTCGGGCTTGGGGATCGGGGGCTGGCCTGAAGAACAGCGGCTGACAGGGATCCCGACTCGGCCAGCACGGCATTGACCGCTCTGCTGGATAGCACCACAAGCTGCAGCCGCACCAGCATGTGTTTGAAGTTGTTCTCAGTGGCAGTGCACAGGTAGATTCCAGAGTCTGAGGGCTGCAGAAAGCGCAGCAGCAGCCCCTGCTCCGTCTTCTGAATGCGGTCATCCGAGCGCATCTGGAGAGGGAGAAACGGTGGAAGGTAAGGAATGGGCTCTTTATGCTAAAAACAAACTTTCTTTAGCCACCACTCTGATTAAACCTAGTGACCAAAGTAAATTTAGTCCTGTCCTTTTTTATTCCAAACTGGGATACTAGTGTTGTGCATACTAATGACCCCTAAAGAAAATTAGCTCACACTTATTCCTAGGAGGCAAGAAGCAGAATACAAGTATTTAACACATAAACCAAATGCTAGTATGTACACTGTATTTATCTTTACAGTTCATGCAATCGCATAATCACTTTGCTTAGTTTGGTAAAGACTGTGCACAGCACATACTGTTGCATATTAAGGTTTGTCCTACTAGTCCTTTAATAGAAAAAGGGGATCAAGTGAGAGGGAAAGAGAACACCAATTCAATCTTGTTTTTTAACCACACCAATCAAAGTGATGAAGTAATTATAAGGAATGCAAAGTAGTGCATGCCAATACAGTGTCTTGTACTAGCTTGCTGGTATAGTCTAAGTACCTAATTAATTGACACCATACACATACATAGTTTTTAGTGCTTAGAGTTGTAAGCCCCGCTGTTTACCTTGTGAGGAGTATTGAGGGATTACCACCACACACACCCATACACACTCACTGACTGCTCCCAATGCTGTCCAGTCCCAAGCACTAACTTGTAGTTCACATGGCTCTTAGAAGCTGCCCTGTGTGGTTTATTATTTTTGAAAAAGAACGAAGATAAATGCAGACGTCATGGCAGTGCAGGGTTCAGGAATCGGGACTGGCCATGACCGTGCGCGGGTTGCACATGGAAATAAGCTGCCTTAACAATGACATCAGGCAATTACTTTAGAGGCGCTTCCCTCCCCAAGGACCCAGCCTGTGTTTCTTTTGTGACCATCAACGACGGAACAAGCAGAGGGAGGCCCCTTTGTTCTTGTTGAGAAGAAGGATGTTTTCTTTACCTCCTCAGTGCAATGACTAAACCACCGAGCTGCCCGTGTGCCAAGGACACTCCTTGGCTGTAGAGCGTGCCAATCTCCACACAGGCCTTTTCCTGTTCTTGTTGGCTACACCCCCTCCTCCTTACCCCTTACATGTAATGAGATAGTGAGAATAGTGTATAAATGATGTAAAAGGGCTACTGGCAGCACTGGGCAATATAATCGCCTTTCCACTGAAGGTCAGGTGCCAGGATGAAGTGAACGGTGCTGATGGGTTAGCGACTGTGCTCGTACTTCTTTCTTTCTGTCGCTGTTTTCTTTTTGCAGGTGCCACTTGATGGATGCTTGTGGAGACCTGGGCTGGCACTCGAGGAAGGCACTGCTGCCCTCTACTCCATACTGCACCATCTCCAGTGTGTTCTTACTGGCTGCCAGAGAGAAACAAACATTGTAAGACTCACTCTTGTCCCATTCTTGTCAAGAGATGCTATGGAGCCACTTGGCTAACCTACACGGTTGCTGTGTGGAACATGCACCATAGAGTGTGAGACAATACGTATAGCAGAATCAGCTGTTTCTATAATGACATGTTTATACAGGTAATATTGAAAACATTCTGCTGTTGAATTTATCTGTATTCTTGGGGTATTATTTTGATCTCTGTAATGGGTCTGTTTAATATGACGTACTGTTGGAGTTGTAGCCCCTGCATTGCCTGATGGGATTCCCGTGTTTCACATCTTGTCTTCTGCTGCGCCTGAACAAGTTTAATAAAGAAAAGAATAAATTCAGTGATTGTGAAACCTCCATTGATTTGAAGGTCAATAATGACAATACACGTTGAATAATTTTGATTGAAATAACAAAACAAACCAAAACTATACCTGTAATCTTGAAATTACTGAGAGAGAAGAGAACCATATTATACCCATATTGTATTCATAATATCCTGGACTGTCAAAGCAGTTATGACAGTTGACCAAAAAAAGAAGTTTAGCAAACTCTTTTTTTTCTAAAAATTCCATACATCTCCGTTTTTTTTTTGGTTCAGATATGATACTGGGCACATTTCTTGATTTATAACATTAACATTGTCTTTCTCCTTGTCAAACAAATGGCGACAAAAATGACACTGATTCAAACAGAACAAGTATCCAACCCAGTGACAGGCCTATGAAGCCACAGCTGAGGTTCAGGCCTTCTACATTTTAACAAGCTGAACCAGGGGCAGTCCTCTTTCCCTACCTCTTGGACGAGGCGGAGTATCGGGAGCAGAACTTGCCGTCCCAGGCACAGTAGGGGTCTCTGGCCAAGCAGCAGTCAGCACAGGCCTCCCCGTAGACATCGCAGCGATGGAGGGCCAGGTGAGTGACTCCCACTACTGAGGCCACATACAGCTGTTGCTGTGGGAACAACACGCAGACAAAGGTAAACTCAGTGATAGCAAAATTATTAGAAATGTTTTTTAGTTTTTTTTTATTGTTTTTGTAAACCTATACATGTATGAGTTTAAATATTGACAGCACATATATCCCACCCATTAAAAAATATGCAATTTATTTATTTGTAGAAATTCATGTGATATACACATATTAAAAGACACTGCTAAACTGCTTACCCGTTTTGAGGAAAGCTTCATCGTTGTAATCGGAATAGGATCCTGGAAGAAATAAGGAAAATGGAATCCATGCTTTAATATTGTATGTAACTTAAGTTATACTGAATTTGGACCAGGTTCCAACACCACCTGAGTCATTGGCATGCAGATAGCGACACTACGTTATTCATACTCAAACTAAATTTTCATTAACCAATAAGAACACCAAGGGACACTGTGATGAGTCAAAGGGGTTTCGGTCTGCAATTCAGCCTCCCAACAGTAGAAGGCATCAAACCAACTCGGGACTTCCCTTACCAAGGTCTTGTGACCATGACAAAAGTCATCTTTTTGAGGGGCGGCACCTTGGTGAGGGGCAGAAGTACGAGTATGTAAATTCCAGCCACTGGAGTCAAGTGAAATTAAGGACACCTGTCAGTTTGGGATTGGTGATCCACTGACTACCGGGGCGGGGTTTGCATACTAAAGGGAACGTGCTACTGTGTTCGGGGTTGGTCCTAAGGAATAGAGGCGGGGGAAAAAAGGCTGGAGGGAAGTACGTGGGAGTTTTGGACTGTGTCACGAACGGAGGCCTTACTAACTTGGCTCTTTTCTGTTTTTATTCCTTTTTGTTTTATTTTTGGATTTAAGCAGAGCGCGAAGAGGACTAAGAGGCTTCCGTTCCTTTATTTTTGATTACTCCAGCACTCCCTCCCTCACATCCTTCTTTATTATTTTTCTTTTTTTTTTCCGTGTAATATTAAGTAAAATTTAAATTTTTACACGTAAATCACTGTCTGGAAAATTCATTTTTACTCACACGTCTCACAGACACGAATATATCCTAATATTTTATACTGTAGTTATTCATACTGTGTCTCCTGTGAGTTAAACAGATTCATAACCCAGCTTCAGTATCCAAGCATGGAACTACCCCTGCCCTGAGCATAGTAAATGTTCTAGTGAATGCTTTCCTTACCTTGAAAACTTCCACCTCTTCCAGAATTAGTTCCTCTGTTTCCATGTCATCCTTTGGGAGAATAATCACCTTCTGCACTGTCCCAATGTCTGTGAGAGAAAACATTTGGAAAGGTCACTGGGTGGGTTGAATGTTAATTATATACTGTAACAGAACACTATATTATATGGAGAATATAATGCATATCCCTATGAACAGTGTGCAGGATGGCTAATATGATGTAAGTTGTTGCTGCTTTTGTGGCAATTCCATTAAAACTCGGCAGGTGCAGGTACATGTGATGAACTTTTCAGAAACACCATCATAGAGGGGACAGAGTAGCCACACAGAATACATTAAAACATTTCCCTCTAAACAACATTTAACTTGGTGCTATAGCCCCTGTTCACATAGGCAAGGCGAGAGCACACCGATTCCAATATTACATAAGGTACAACAAGTAACCTAATGTCACTTTAATACATTAGTGTGTTTTAAACAAGATTCAACAAGTACAAACAGTGATTTAACATGTGAATGTAAATGAAAGCAGTTGGTGGAACTTGTCTGTTAAGAAGAACGATGTAACTCCATCCACACAGGTTCCAGTACTAGAGAAAACTTGAAGGGTTAAAAGCAAATATATCTAGAAATATATGGACGTCAATCCTCTGGATTAGTTTCCCTAAGGTTGTAATATAAGGCTTTGGGCACAATAAATAGTGTTTACCTGAGCTGTACTCAATTAAAATGGGGAGAAGCAGATTCCACTCGTGAGTAAACGTAACTCCAGGAAAAGCCAAATGCTGCATTTTAAAGAATGTAAATCTCAGCGGCGCATAGAGGCTGTGGACCTCCCAGCCTTCTGTTTAGAGTCTGTGAAAGTGGAGCTTATCTCCTGGATTTCAATGTCTCAGTCACCGTAAATATATAGTACATAGCAACGTCAAATGTCAACACAAAGCTCATTTAAGGTAGATGATGATTAAAGGGTGCTGTAGTTTCTTAAGGAGCTGGGTGGCTTAGTGGATTAGTAATGGGATATGAAAGTCATGTCTACCACATGTGCTGTACTTGCTCTGTGGATAAATATAGCTTGAGTTACTTTTTTACTACTAACTCAACTTAAGGGTCACAAAATAGCTCTTCAGTGAAGCAAATGAACCTGTGAAAGAATTTGTTGCTGATTCCAAATGTGGTCACACAATCTCAAATTTGTACATTTGCAAAAAAATGGACAACCCCAATTAAAACAAAAAAACAAAAACAAGCTTGCCACAAAAAATGCAACAGTATTGTAAGTAACATCATTACAGGGAAATTCCCTGTATCGGCGAATAGGGAATCCAATTTCACACTATTAACAGAGAAATGTTACAAAAGCACTATATCCAGAACAGAATCTGGAAGTAAAAATGAAAAATAACTGACCTGTCCCCAGGAAGAGGACCTCATAGCGCCCATCTGCTGCATCCACCTGGTCTACAGTTATAGTGGTAAACTCGTAGTTGACATTGGTTCGCACCACTAGGGGGCGCCTGTGCACTGGGTAGACAGCGTTGTACATGGTGGGGTGGTTCCGCATGAAGTTAATTACCTCGTCAGGGTAATCCTTGGTGGATTTCATGTTGGGGGTGAAGGTACCTCCAGGGCACTAGAATTCATAAATAATTATTAATATAGCCAGTAAGCCCCCCCCCCCACCCACCGTTTAATAATTGATTTAAAACATTCCATTACAACCACAAAATAAAGGTATCTGCAGTGGCAGGGAAATGTACCCTTTAGAAATGATCAACCAAACGTCCTCAGCTTTGATTCAGATCTGATTATGTCAAGGATGAAAAGGCTTCTAATTAATTAGTGCGTATCCATTTATAAAGATGTGTTAAACCCAGCCACATTCACTACCTAAGGGCTCATGAAATGTTACACCTTTCCCTAACCAGCTAATGATTCAAGTTCACACCCACAAAGCAGAGAACATCAAAAATATAGATAGAGCCCCGTGTTTTTTGCAACAATGAAATGCAACATATAACGAAATGCAATGTAAAACAAAATAAAATTCAATGCAAATATAAAACAAAATGAAAAATCATTATAAAGCAAACATAGAATGACATTTTTAAAATGGGAGGTTTGTACAAAAAACACTTTAAATACTTGCAATTGTAGTTGTCAAGGCTCAGCCGTTACCATAGACACGGGGTGCGTTCACAGAGATCATTCTGCGCACATTCTGTGCAGAATCTGACCAATTTAGCCAATGGGTGCATTCACGGAGATCATTCTTAGAAGATCATTGGCTAAACTGGTCAGATTCTTTACAGAATCTGTGCAGAATGATCTCTGTGAACGCACCCATGGTCTGAAGGGCAATGGAACCTCTGACTAGCATTTGCGCAGATGTATAATTTGGAGCGAGTCATGATAGAAGAGAAGAGATGTTTGTTTCTAAAATGTCCAAACCACGTATAACAATTAAACAATATAATTGGAGCAAGAGGGGATGTATGCAGCTGACGCTGACAAAGTAATGATGTGTACATTTTCGAAAGATACCGTTGTTAAAGCTGTTTATTCCTTTTGGATAACATATGGCTTGTTTGCTTATATTTTCTAATAGTTCAATTCTTTGCTTTATTTCAAGTGGTGCAAACTTTGCACTGCAGCAAATGCGGTTCTGGTTTTGAATGCATTTGAATGAATTAATCTGCTTTGCTAAGTGTTTAAGTACTGAGAAACCCCAAGCTTGATGTATAATGGAGCCCTGCTTCAGTGCAATGGGATTGAAATATAATTCCTATTGTTTTTTGGGGTTTTTTTAAAGGGTAGATTGCTATATGTGCAATTATTATTTTATTTTATCTTATAATGTTTTTATAGAGGGCATGGACAGTATTTACTGTAAATAAGAGTTGAGGACTGTATGTTACTGTTCTGCCACTAATGAGAAAGTATGGCAACTAAAATATTTTTCTGTGCGAGGTCTGTTTATGTCAAGATGTAAGAAAAAGAAAAAAAAGGATAATGTTAAAACATGATGTATACTATATTATTGTTGCTACACATCTATTTGAGTTGTTTTATTAAAGTGTATCTATAACAAAACAACATTTTTGAGAAATAAAACAAAATAGAACAATGTGAAAAATAAAACGAAAAATTGTAAAAAAAATACAAAGAATTTCACGGGGTTCTAAATATAAATAAAGGTAGCCCAAGTCATGATTTCAAAATTAGCACAGAGAATAGGATAGGGGAACGAAAATGGATGACAAATAACGTTCATAACAGCAGCATTTATTTTTCAACACATGTAATACAACATAGTTTACCAGGAAAAGTAATAACAACCCTACTTGCATCTGAACCTAAATCAAAAAAGACAAATAAAACTCTTGATTGGGGGGGGGGGGGCTATAACACTCACATATCTGTAACAGTGCTGGATTAAAATGCTGAGTTTGTGCTGGAGAAGGGAGATGGGGATGGAGATGAGAACACCTTGCTTGAGAGTGAGGGTGTGAGAGTGTGTGAGTGAGAGCTATATCAAAGAGAAGCCTCACCGTGCCAGGGCGGGGGTAGGGAATCTTGCCGCTGTAAGGTACCCACTGGTAGTTGGGCCCCTCCTTATGAGCAAAGGGTCCGTTGAACACCATTCTGATGTCAGCCATGGAGTAGACACACACTGCTGACCCTTTAAACACAGATCTGCAGGGGCGACCAAGCACAAAGCAGAAAAACAAGTTATCTTAACAGTGCCTAAACACTAGACTCTAGTTCTGGGCTTTTCGAAACCCTAACAGCTGAGTGACCCTCACCAACTAGAAGGATGCAAGTTAAGTCTCAACTAGCCCATTAAATACTGTAAGAGGCAAGGGGGAATTCAAACTCTGTATCTAAAACTATTTATAAAAGGCAAAAGTACATATTTATTGTGAAAAGGGATACTCAGTCCATATTGTGAAAAGACATTTGATCCATTCGTAATTACGGTGCCACTTAATTCACAGCAAGGAGACCGATTTGACCAAAGCTACATTTAAAGCCTTTTAAAGCACTTGTGCAGGGTGCACTATAACTGAAATCGTTTTGTTGCTACTGGGTTGTTTCACAGTTTGAAATAAATATTCAGTAGACCGGAGGTACAGGCAGATGTATTTTTGGTTACAGAGCTTGCCTTCAAAAAAATTGTGAAACTGCCCAGAAGGCAAGGGAAGAGCAGTTGTTACAGTGCATCTGAACTGAAGTTAATTTCCTACATTCTATGTTTCATAGAACTTGAGGCAGCTGCGAGGGATTTTGCTGCCCAAGTATCAAATACCTCATGTGAAAAATGGCAAATTTACAAGAAACAGGTTTTTGCTGCGCTTATAGATTTCCTTTGTCTGTTTCTAGTTTTGACCTTCGCGCTAGACCTTAGCAAATCCCAGACCCAATCAAGTCGCCATATGATAGAGCTTATCCAGTGCACTGCAATCATGTCTCAGAATGAAAAGGTTTTAAACTACCCGGTGCAATGTCTCAGACAACGTTACATGAAACAAGCGATTATGAAAGACAAAACATGGTTAAAAATGATTACAAGTTAGGCACAAGTATTATGGTTTATGTTATTACCAATTCACCACTTTCAGTTGTTTGTGTCTTACTAATGCAATACATTAAACATGTCTGTTTACCTTTTTACTAAAAAAATAATTAAAAAAAAAGATATAATAAGTTTTAAATTTGGTGGGGTGTGCTGCTACTGTTTTTATATGAATAGGACATTTAATTAAGTTAGAGGATGAAAAGGATGATATCACGGAAATGTTTTAAGTAGGCTTAATCCATAAACAATACATGATCATTGTCCATACCATCAAAGGTCCACTTTGTAGCCATGGTTGTCTATGGATAGCTACTGATGGTAAATGACCAATTGGCTTTCAAGATTATTAGTCACGAACCATGGAAACCAAAAGATGTAACAAGGATACCCTTTTGTTACTGAAAACACAGTTGAGTAGAACACTATGGCACTCACCCTGATGCAGAGAAGACAGCGTAGATGACAGGGTTTTTGATGTCCTGTGTCTGCTGTATATAAACATCCTCTAAAAAACAGAAAAAGATGGCACTTTAATATAACATTGCTTTTCTTGTTGCTGCTGCAGCTTTGATGAAAAAATGTAAGTAAAAAAAAAATGTTTGTAACTGAAGCCCTCTTCAGAAAGTCTGTTATGATTAAAGAAGATGCTTTTGTAGAGTGCTTGATGAAATGTAAGAAATTTCTTTAAACAAGCATCAGCCATAATCAAGCCTCTCTCTTTAAATTAACGAGAGACCTGAAAAATTGCCAAAAAATGTCAAACAATAATACTAAATAACAACACTTATCCTCTCTTGCACAAAAAAGGAAAAGCAGAGAAAATTCACTACATAGGCCCTTAACACAGCAGAAGTAGGTTTGTAGGATCGCTTTTTAGGGAAACACCTGTCTTTGGTTATCTAAGCCCTTGTTTTATGCAGTTGGGGGGCCCTGACTCCTTCAGCAAGAGCTATGGGACTTACGGGCTCACTTTTCTCTGAGTTTACACTAGGGCTTTTACTGCTGGGACATTTGTCTTAAACGTAGTAGCACAGCTGGAGACTGAGTAGCTAACCCATTAATACTGCCGTGACTCATGTAGCCTCATCAAGATATCTACAGGACAGATGAGGCTTTGCACAGTGTTTCTACTGCTGGGGTGCCTACAGCGTTGAACTGGATAAAGCATTACAGGAGAACAGACCTCTAAAGGGTTTACAATGGCAAAAGCGTGGTCAGTTCTCAAAGGAGAACACCATTGATGAAACATTAAGAGTATTAAATCGAAATTATTTCTGTGCCGGGGGCGTATACTGTATGTGTTCTCACAGCACCCAAGCCACTTTCACTCCAGCAGCGTTAATCTCCACAGTGCAGCTCTTCAGATCTATGGGTTCCCCATGCTGTCTAAACATTTGTCATCAATCTCACAGCCTGTCAGGACGGCACTTTACCGGCTCTGCTCCGACACGCTGCTGCATGGTTGGAATTGTTCAGGGATCCATGAGCTTGCTACATTTTCTTTTTTTTTTTTTTTTTATACAAGAGTGTCTCACTTTTCAAGGTGTTTAGCTGCAAGGTGACCATTAGAGACCCATCTACTAGTGCCCAGATCCTGTCATGCAGGGGAGCCATACATAAAAATAACTGGTCTGTTAAACTAGGAAAATAAGTAAACACACATTTCAGGTTAATGACTTTGTTCTATATGGATTTATGTTTTTTATAGGTTTATCGATTGTCTTGTATTAATGTGGCTGCCCACCTTTTCAGTTATGGGATGAGTGCTTAACTCTGCTTTGCTTGTGCACAGCAAATACAATTAAATGCAATTAAGGAAATGACACTACTTGTGGGTTCCCTTAAACAATATATCATTAACACAACTAAAGCATTACTGTGTGTGAGGTAGACCATCACCATCATCATCAACCAGAGATGGATGAGATGGAAGCTTCAGTCATGATGTAGTGTAGGAATGGAGGCGAAGCCTGTGGCTGCATAGGATCTGCAGTCAAAGTCCTACAGCTCACACCTTCCCCAGGGCCCAGGTTTTCTCAAAAGGTGGGGAATATCTCATATGAATTAAGTAAAGCACAGAACATTTTATATTCAACAATACTGTCCTTATGTGAGCTCCTGTTGAATGAATTGCTATATACTGGGGAGGAGGCAGAAACAAGACACGGATCAAACTTTTGGCAACTAAAAAAGAAAGACATTCATAAAATATCTGACGCCAGTATGACAAACCTTTGGGCTACAGACTAAAACACAAGAAGCTTGGAACCTGCTGCATCATTTACTCATCTGTAATTCTTTTTTGTGTGTCCAAAGATATTGCACATTTTAACTTTGTGTGTCTCGAATCTAATTACATTTAAGAGGAAAAAAAATAAAATAAATGCATATATATATATATATATATATATATATATATATATATATATATATATATATATATATATATATATATATATATATATATATATATATATATATATATATATATTTGGTACAGGTAAAACCTACCGTGTATCTGTAGCATGTACAAACAGGAGTATCTATAGCTTGAATGCAACACAGAGTTTAAAGTAACCTTCTATTTAAACAGAACCCAGTTACACAGAATTAATACACACAGGGCATGGTTTAAAATAATGAATGCAGCAGTAGGGGGCATACACAACCATTATTTGGTAGATAATTGACTTTGTATTGCCTACACCACAGGTAACACCAGCTAAATGGGATTTAAATTAAAACTAGAACACGTAGCCAACAGTATCACCTAACACCTTAATGAATGTTACCGACAACCAAAATCACTTTTTCACACTTTTCTCTATTTGTTTTTGTCCTCCACCTTCGTGAGTAATAAAAACATAGCATTCACATTTTTCTTTCTTTTAAAGAAAGTTTATTTCTTCTGGATTGCTGCCTGTTCTCTATCATGGCACTACCCCAACTCATTCTGAATTTAGCAGCTTCTCTTCTGAGCTGTCTAACTATGCCTGTCTAGGCACATTCAGCAATGCCGACTGAATTAACTAAGCAATAGCACTGGCGCCCCACAGACAGGCTTAGTCTCCTTTTTGATAACTGCACCTTTATTAGTTGCGTGGATTAACTCCTACTTGACTGCTATTGACTTTGGGACTCGAAGTTCAGTCTGTGTTGACTTTAGGTACCTCAGCAGAAGTGTTGTTGGTGCAATCCTATAGTAAAATGGGAAATGAACATTCTTGCAGTCTATCATCCGAATACAACACCCCTAGCTAAAGTGACACTGTTGACTTAAGTCACCAAAAAATAAGGGTGCCGTAGTTGGTTTCTTTTGGTTTATTTTATTTTATTGAAAATGGGTTGGTTAAGAGTTTATTTCTGTTTGGAATGTATGTGCTGTATTTTATTCTTTGCAATTATTTTTGGTGTTTTCTCAAAATTATGGTATTTGGGAGTGTTTTTTGGAAAAAAAAAAAAAGTTTTAATTTCATCTCCACATTGTTTGTTTAAAAAAAAAAAAAAAAAAACAAGCAAACAAAAGCATTATTCTTTGTGTAGGCTAGTTTACTTTTTAAGTACTTTGCAAGTCTAAAACCAGAAAACAAGGAACTTAAAATCAACAGCACTTTGTAACTATACAATCAGTTTGCTGGCTTACAATAAATGTTCTGAAAGAAATGTAATATTATAATGTATTTAAAGGCTGTTTGAGAACCTAAAAATCTCTGGCTGGCCTGTTCCCTGCCTAGGCTTGAAGAAAGGTGTAGGATATTAAGACATTACATGCTCCTCATCAGCTTCCCAGAGATCACTGCAAACTGCAGATTTATTAAATGGATATTGGTGTGTCTTTGTAAATAAGCAGATCTGCCCGGTTTAAACCATCCACCAGTATAAAGGCGTTCACATAACCTGTATAAACAAAGACCAAATGCACTGAAACCAGTTTCAAAAATAATTTCCGTATGTCACTGTTATCTAATGGATTTCAACTTTAGCAATGCTCGATGTGAAGTGTTCAAATCACAAGACAGTGCAGCCTTGGGTGGCTTTATTGTGATAGAGTACAAAATTGATTGAGGTTGTTCAAACTCCAACACAGTGATGGAATTTAAAGCATCATGCTGTGCATAACCTAGCAGTGAATACATAACAGCCTGCAAACCTGACAAAGGATGCATAATGCAGCAGCTGACAGAAACTTTAACACTTTGCAATGACATCAGATTTTCACATGGCTCAGTAGAAACCCTGTCTGGCCTAGATTTCAATTCAAGTCATTCCAGCACACTGACAAAGGACTAAATTGGCATGAACCAATGTAATTTGAAATAAATAAATAAATAAATAAATGGTCTACTGTATTTTGAATAGGATATGAAGCAGCTAGCAGGTAAGCTGATAGTCACTTTCTATCTGGAGTCTCTTGAGGGATGATGTGAATTGAATTCTAGTTAATTTAGCATAGAACACATTACAAAAGGATTGGATGGGCATGAAGTGAACTACTCTCTCAACAATAAGAGTTGAATTCCTGCAGGGCTGAGTTACAGCATGTTGGTTGGGCAGTATTTAAAACCATGACAATGTAAAGAAGACAACCAAGGATAAACAGATTCTCCTCTAGTAAAATTACACCTCATCACAGACGTTCACCACATGCATGGGAATTAGTCCACATTAAAATTGAAGCAGGCATTCGTTGCATATGAACATAAACAACCTTTGAGGAATGATTTTTAAAAATGACTTTTTAAAAGATAAAATTCTGCCAACCTTGCCTAGAATGGCTTCATATCCCATTGCCTGTAGCTACCCTCTGTGGATAATACTGCCTTGCTGAAATACTGAGAGTCCTTGTGTGGTGTCCTGTTTTTTATTTTAGTTCTGAAAGGGGATCCTCTCTCCTTTCCCTGATGGAGAGAGTGTGCCGGAGTTGGAATCGAAGGGTTTGGAAACCCGACCCCAGCATGGAATAGAGACCAACCCAAACGTTCCCCTCATTTCACTCCTCAGCTGGCTGTGATTTGGCAGCCATCCCAGATAAACTAATGAGTCTGAAACCAGCCAGTGGAATTTCAGTCTTTTAGATCCATTCGTTTTAAACACTCCTCTGAGGGAGTGAAGGGAAGAGAGAGAGAGAGAGAGGGAGAGAGAGAGAGAGAGGATGCTCTAAAAAACCATGATCTGCCACCCAGTGAGGCACAAGCAGTAAAGAAAGGCCAATGTTAAAATGAGATGCTGTCTTCAACATGTGCGTGAAATATTAGAAAGCTGTGGGGTTCATCATTAGTACCATCTTCCATAATTTTCCTTGGATGAAAGCAAACTCTGCTGACACACACATCTTTCTGTTCCTTGACATTTAATGCCTATACCGGCATGCCAATTTTATTTTGTCTAAACTAAAACCTGGTATTTAGAAATGGATGACTGCCAACAAGCTTTCATTTTATTAGTGAATGCACAGAACTCACCTTTCTAACCCTCCCCCCCTCCCTTAGGTCTGAGATGCAAACATCAGTGTATCCTTACCCCACTAACAATAGGTCTCATCCTAAAAAACCAGGAGCAGTATAACCAAATTAAAAGTAATTATGTTTAGCAAAAGAATGCAAAAGATGCTGAAACCATTAAGCCTGCTGTGAAAGTCTACAGACAGGTGGGTTTTTTTGTTTTGTTTTGTTTTTGTTTTGTTTTGTTTTTTAAGGCTTGCAGGCTTCAAAACTGTAGGGTTGAGGCCTATAGAGCGTTTGTCACCAGTTATGCAGGGTTTGTGCTTCCTCTAGACCTCACTGGTGGGGGAATGACAGTCCCTACTGGAGTAAATACACTGAAGCATAGCTGAATGTCATTTCACAAAACCAATGAATTTATATGGGTAAGAAAAAGAATAACTTGGCAGGTACAGTCATGTGTAAAATAGTGAATACACAGTTTGATGGATGTTTGCTACTATTCCCTTAGTTGAGAATTAGACGTGTTTCATACTGTTTGACATTTGAGTTAAGGATGAGGAAAGATGAAGACAGTCAGACAAACACAGCTTCACTTACGGAGCTCGTCGAAGTGCGTTTCAATTCCATCAGGCCCTGAAACTGAGCAGATGAGCCTAGCCTTGAGGAAGGAGCTCCATTTGTTCACTAGACAGCAATGTCCGCCATCATCATTCTGTGGAGCAGAAACTGCCATTAAAATACATAATACGATATATAGGGGGCTCACTTATTTCAACACTTTTTATTTATTCTAGCAGCAAGTCAATACATTGGGAAATATTGAAGCTAACGCAGTTTGTAATAATTATTTTTTGTGACAGCCAATTCATATAAAGCCTTCCCAAAAGATTTCATTTTCACCTGAGTGCTGTGACACAAATTGAAACAATTTAATTCAACTCTGTCAACCTTAGGGGTTCTACTGAATAACGTTTCTCTAGTGATTCAGTTTGAGTGGTTTTAGTTTTGAAATTGGTAAGAGATCCAATTGTTATACAACTCTAGAAGCTGTGTCTTACAATACATTAACAAATTGAAATTGCAACAGAAGGGGTGTGTGAATGCATATAACTAATCGGTTACAGGCATTTTTTCATAAGTTCATAATGGTGCCCATATGCAGCAGGTAATGTTACACTTCAAAGGTCACAAACGTAACTCTTGGCGGTAGTCACAGACGAAGTAAATGTTTTCACAGTGAATGTTTTTCCAAAGCAGCCTGCGAGACAGCAAGGAAAGCTGCTTCCATCTCTACAATGAGATGAACACAAGACCTTTAGTTGCACATCAGTAAGCTGAAGTCCCACGAGACTGGCCAAACAAATCTTGAGGCAAATTAAAAGTTTACATTCAAGCGCACTGACTGATCCCGGCCTTATAAACATCATGTTAATAACAGGTCTCAGATCGGTTATGATGTATAGATGACAGGATAAACACAGAGGCTTGTGTAAACTAAAGCAAGCAGTGGTTTATGGAAGGGAACAATAAATACCACATTATTTGCTTTCTCTACCCACCTCCCCACCTCTCACAGTATTGATGGGGACTGTGCACCGGAAATTATTTTATTTAAAGATCACTGTGAATCAATTCAACCCTAAAAAGGCTAATGGGGTTTTGTTTTTGGAGCGGGTCCAGATTTTTAAGAGCCTATTTTCACTGTGATATCATCTGAAGCTGCATTTATATTGGAGTAAGGGGTGGTCCAAGTGTCTACAGTCTGAGGAACTGAATGTTCTTATACAGTATTTAGGTTGACATCCCCCTCAATACATCGGATGCATATGTGTTCAGTCCCTGTCCCCATGTTTGGGTTAGAGGTAGTAAATGGGGTGGTGCCTGTAACCTCAATATAAGCATTTTTAAATTAGCATGCAAGGATTTTGATGATCTACCATCAACAAGCTAAGAGAGACCTACCAAACAGATCCTGCCAATTCGTGAGTGCGCCACGGGGCTTTGTCCCGCATCTGATGACTTCTCCCGGAAGAAAAAGTAGAGTTTATCATCGTTCTTCTCTGCGCTGTCTGGGATCAGCTGGGCATGTACAAATGCTGGATCTATGGCAAACACACAATGGATTAAGAGATGTTCTGATCTGATTTCTAAAAACGGATGAAAAGAGAGAATACATGTTGCCAAGTCAATGCTACCTTATATTTTACTCTTTGGTTAATAAAAAACTTTTACTAGATGGTGCTGTTGTACCACATGCGCCTCTGGTACACAAAACATGTACGGGAAGATGTACTAAAGTGTTGCGTCTGTCGCAATCGTCAGAAGTGTAGCGTGAAATGTACTAAACAAATGCAAAGCTGTTAGCATCATTTTAACAAATGCTTTGCAGCCGCAGTTCTTATTTGCACTTTAGCCTTAAAAGAATATGTAATTCTGGGCTTTCCTGCAGAAATTCGCAAAAACAGGGTGGAGATCAGCGCAAATGAGGGATCAAAAATATTGTAATGAGATGTACTAAAGCTGCGAGCAATTGCGACATTTACAATTGCATCAATTTGTTAAGAACTTTTGAAAGCATGTTTTAAACAGTCGCAATTATTGCTGTCATTTCCCAGTCCGCTTTTTTTTGGTGCGTTACCAGTTGTGCTCAATGTATATTTGAGACCAACACCCAAGTATATGATTTATACCCAATTTTTGTATAACTTTCAAACGTGGTTCTCTGTCACTTCACAAACACATTATCACAAAGTCTGATTATTGTGGCAACTACTTGGCGTAGTAACTACTAGCTTGATCAAACATTTATTTGAAATACTTGCACAAAAATGTAACATTTTTTGTGGATAAGGAATGGGGAGAAAACATAAATCAGTTTATGAATATTCAAAAGAAAATAAGTGTTTCAAAGTAAACAAAAAGCAAAAATAGCAGAAGTGGGTCAGATAAGATAAAGGATGCATAGCACTGCAAATACTGCTGCTTTGAGGTACATGTTTGCACTGACAATAAAAGAACATACTGAAAAATAAGTGACACATTAAACTAAAACAAGGAAGTGAACAGAGAGACAAGCAATTCATTTATGCAGCTCTTACACACGCTTTTAAAAAAAGAAAGCACAGAATGACTGTGTTAATGAGTTTGTCAGAGCGCTATGCTTTGCTGGACAGCCACTGTTTATTGCAGAGGTATGTATTGATGACTTGGTGTGACAGTACTGTCTGTCCATCAGCTAAAACACTGCCTAATGCCAATAATCTTAATCGTAAATATTTGACAGAAAATGGTGATGCTTTAGTTGGTAAACTTATATGGAATGCATTACTCCTTATGTCAGACAAACATGTCTGGTTTAGCGAGGGGCTACTGTATGATTATGAAAAGCATTTTGGGGGTGAAGGTTGGGGCCCCACTATAGAATCTGATGGGATTAAACTGTCTTTCATTGTTATAAAACAGTACTAAATAAGGTAAAATGAAGACGGAACAGAATGCATTGCACAGATAACGTTTACATTTAACAAAAGCAAATATTGTTTAGATTCTTGCATGTATAGACGCTATCCTTCTGGCACTCTCTGTTGCAGCAAACGACAAATCAACTGCCACTATTTTATTTGAAAAAAATGTCACACAACTTTCATATTCTACTATAAAAGCTAGTCGTATGACAGATACAGTAACTCTACCAATTATGAAGAATGTGATACAATAAAGATCTTTAGAAATTACTTCTTGTTTTGGATCAAATATGTAATTAGAAACACATTTCCTTTGTATGCGGGGCGAATTATGTTTTTGGTCAACATAGGACATAAAAAAGACAGACAGGTGGACAGACAGATACATACTGTCGGAAATAAATTATGGAAAGGACACCTGATCCCTCAGGATTTAAGACTACGTAACCTTGAATGTCTTTCTCAAACCTGCTCTGCTCTGTGCCAGGTTTAATTAATTACTTTGTGGTTAGCTTGTATGCCGTGTGTGTTGAGAAGTTGAGAGTTTGATCTGATGCCAAGCCTTGCTCAGATGAAATGCCAGTGTAATATGACCATCCACCTGTCAGATGGGATGCTAAACTATACTTGATTAGATAAAACTATCGTCATGGGGAAGACTTAGCTGTCCCATAGATTTTGTTTGGGTAACTATAAAAACTGAGCAAGCAACATGCGGTTATGTCCACTGTGTATCTGAGGATTAATCTTCCAACTCTGTCTATCTAGCAGAAAACCAGGATACCTCTGTGGAAATTACAACAAACATCCACCTAGGGGGCACTGTGCACAATGCTAACCATTTTGCAGTAGAAATGGGAATTTAGTCATAATCCATTTTTCACATATCAATAAGGTTTAGCTATGCCTTATGTAATACACAAGTTTATGTGATGTCACTGCGCCAGGTCACTGCAGCATCTGTAATAAGGATGTGAATCTACATATCATGTAGTGGGAAACGAAATAGAAAATGATTATTGTCCCAGGAACAATACGTAATGTAAGTCAAGGTGTTTTTTTTTTTTTGTTTTTTTTTTCTGAGTGAAGGTTATGGCATTTAAAAATTTGGAAAAAATAAAATAATTTGAATGTTACACAGGTCAATGCAAAAGCATACAGTACATTTATACTGGTACCATTGAGCCAGCGAGAGTTGTACTGGTCTGTCCGCATGGCCGTCTGCGACCCCATTGTGCGGAAAATGGCAGCATCAGTTCCCATGAAGTCGATATAAACACCCGCATAGAGCTCGCCATCTGTCCAGAAGAGGGAGAAACAGAGAGGGGGATCAGAGATCAGACAGCAGACAGACAGCTTCCATCCTGGAATTCAACTGGGGAGCCAATTTCTTCGGCTCTTTGATATTCAACTACCAGCACCCAAGCCACAAAGCAAGCCGGATCTTCTTACCTTTCATGCACCCGCAAGTAAACAGGCACCCCGTCCATCCCTGCCCTGAATTCTCTAAAGACTTAACTGAATAGTTTTGGAGTGTCATCACTGACATTTTTGTGTCAGTTACTTCTTTAAGTAGGGAGAAAGGGGACAGTAGATTAGGGGGTTAGCTTAACCCATCAGCGCTGTTTTTCACGCACCTTGATTCAATCAAAGCTCAGAACAAAGGAACTATCTACTATGTTTTGTTTCGTTTTTTTGCAACATACTTTTAGAAAAGTATATCATTTTCACGTTCATGTAGGACGTTGTCTCAAAGTTCTTTTCAGTTGATTTTTACACAATTTACAAGGTGAAAGGCCATACCAAATAAAAAAAGGCTTCACATTAGTTTTGGAAGCTAGAGAGAGTGAGAAGTGGCTTCCATAATAGGCATACATCATTCAAATGTGCAAGGGAGGCATATGGTCTGAAATACGTCAGGAACTAAGACTTTATTAGTTTGAATCAATCATAGTGGCGAATGTGTGACGTGTGAAGGCTTCATTTAACTACTCTGGAGAAAAATTGGGACAGTTGCCCCATTCTGAAGGCATGGCAGGTTCAGAGGTATCTTACAGCATAGCACTGATGCCAGAACATACAGCTAGCCTGGGACTCACAGCTGCTGTAGCCCTGGCTCCATGGTAGAGCAGGTGTAGTGGGGCTTGTGTGTCCCGTGCTGGGAAAGGGGGCAGACAAACCAGGGTTAAAACGAGCCACAAACTGCAATTTTTAATTCTTTGCATAGTCCTGCCATTTTGAAGCAATGAATGACCTTGTCCAAATACCAGCTGGTAAGTCATGAGAACTTTGATTTGGAAAGCAGGGAGGGGGGAACAATTTGTTGTGCAACATGTGTAATCCTTAACAGAACCTTGTTTCAGATTCACACTGATGTTGTGTCACTCAATATCTCCGGGCCTAATCCTCGTCATTGATGCTGATTAGAGCAGAAGGGCAGTAAATTTGTTTTAACCACGCTCGTTAGTTCCGCTTGGGACGGCTGCTCCAGTGCCAACATGGGGAAAGTGCAGAGACATTTACACTTGGTAATCTGTGGCAACTTGTTTCTAATGTAAGCAGTAGGGACCTCTGAAGTGGACATGACTAACTGGTAATGTCCAGTTTAAGTTTCCCAAGGTCAAACCAAAAGCTCTCAACAAAGAAAATATTGTTTGCTCACAGCACAGCCAAGATCCTTTTTGGGTTTTTTATAAGATTTTCAAGGTTTTTTTTTTAAATATTTTTTTAATAGATTTACCGTCTGCTGAACTCCCACCAGGAAGTATGACATCCTCCCAGTGACCACAATGGAAAACATCTAGGTAAACCTGTTATTATTTACACCACTATTACATTATGCCATTATGGTGAAATTTAAACTATAAAGAATGAGATAAGAACAAGATTAGCAACATTATGCCCTACACATTTTTACTGCCCCAACAAATGAAATACTTGAGTAACGGTTCTATAAGGCAGGTGTAGAAGGTGTACTAGAGGGAAGAAGCAGCGACTCACTTATCAAGGCTGAGACGCTGTTGAGTTTGGGGTCGTACGAGCATTTGCCTTTCCCAGAATCCACTTTGCCAGGCTCCAGGTGGAAGATGTATTCCTGGAAAAGAAGGCACAGAATGCAATCTATAAACACTTTTATACACTCCATAGTAAACAAATATTGATTCATTTTATGAGCCCATTAGAAAGTCCATAACCTTTTACAGACTTTGGCACACTTAATTTGCATTCAACTTTTTGCATTAAACATATTGCAGAGTTCTATGTATTAAATTTACTGGCTCTCGCATCCCAGTATTGAATTCTCTGTACTGAATTTCCCAGCAATATCAAAAGCTCTCATCTGAGAAAGAATGCATTACAAATCACCAGAATGACTTTAAGAAATGCAAACAGTTCAGTAAGACATTGAATCAAATAAGACCAGGCCTTTTTCCAAGTTGTTTTTCTTGCCATGACAAGAAAATCACAAACAATGCATTTACATGGTGCCGTCAGCCGTCAACACAAAGTTAAAGTGGTATTGTAACCTAAACCATAATCTATCAATGTCGCCTTGAAGCTACCATGCAAATGTAATCATACAGTGCATAATTTCACTACTTAAAAAAACAATTAGGGACTAGCAAGTGTATTCAGATTTACTCCAAGCTCCAGGCTTCATTCACACACTCCAGAGCTTCATGCTTCATGCTTAAAAAAAGAAACAGGTACAGAATATTTTTATAGCTTACAAGCTCAGATCTGAAAGAATCTTTTAACAAAATATTAAAAAGTAGTTCTTGAAGCGGAGCCCTTGTTCTGAAAACATCCACACCTTTACTTCAGTAAATCCATAATCCATTTTCTCAGTGGCACTTGAGGCAGTTTTACTGTAGCAGACATGGGGCTGGGTGGTGAGCTTAGACAGTCAGTAATAACAAAAGCTGTCAGTGTTATTACAGGTTCCTGTCCTTGCTTGGATGCGATTAAATGCTCTTTTTGTTATGTGAAATGAGTTCTGCTGGGTCTCATTGTATTCCATATAAAAAAGTCTTTGAAAGAGGCCAACAATTGTACAGACATTCATATACATTTTGTAACAACTGTACGGACAATCGCCCATACAAAATAAGTCATTTTTCAACACAGAGCTGCAGAGGCACAGGTTTTTATTTGTGAGCTTGGCTTGGCTTGTGGACACTCATGCTCCACAGACTTTGTGGATAAACAGAGGGCTTCACTCTCCAGTGCTGTCAGGCACCAAATTCATTATAAATTCAGCAGTCATGACTGGATCCCACCCAGGCTAAGGAATGCGCTGCATTTCCCAGCACAAAATCCATTAGTCCCATTTAAAAATAATAAACATAAAAGTCCTGTGCTACACAGTCCTCTTGGTCACCAATATGGTGTAACTATTTAACCAATTTAATGTTGTATTTTTATTAATTTTATTTTATTTTTATTTATTTTTTCACAGTACAATTTTCGCAGTAAGGCTGTTTTACAAGTTGAGTCCTTAAGTACGGGATCATTTTTAAACATGGAAACTTCTGACGAATATTATTTCTATGTACCCGCATTCAAAGAACGGCTTGGAACAATCATCCTATACATACAGGAATCTGTATCTCTGGGGGATTTTAAAGACAAAACATGTAACACATGTAACTGAAGCTAATTAAATTGGTTGGAATGATATATGAATGATGTAACTTGTAGTGCTGGTTCTACCCCTGGGAACCCCTATCAAAATGAAATGATCTGTCATTTTGTGTACAGAGGCCTATACTTGTATGCCAAAGTTTAAATAAAATGAAATAAAAAGGGTCAAGGGGCAGAGACATGCACCCCTGATAAGGGCGTGCTGGGTCTGACTCGGTTTGGGAAGGCCCCTTGACTCCCTGCTGGGACGGGTGTGCGGCTTGGGGAGAGGCAGGACAGCCTATGCATGGGAGGGGCGAGTGATCTCAGGCCGTGTCCCACCTTGTGATCGTTCGGTATTGAGGGTGAGGTGATGTCTGCGGCTCTGCTGGCCCTCCCTCCTGGCTGGGGCATCTGTAGGTGCAGGGGAGCCTAAAACAGAAGATAACAACACAGGGGATTAAACCAAAACTACAAGCAGTTTGGGACTGGTTCATTTGAACTGGAGATTTGTCAGAATGAACTGGGGTGACTGAGATACAAAACAACAACAGCAATGATGGAGACTAAAACCCCTCCATCTTAACGGAAGGTACAGCAGAGTTAACGGTTTGGATCGACGCTTTTTATCTTTGTTTCCACAGTGCAGATACAGTGTAGCATCACAATGTATGCAGTGCCTATGAAAGCAAGACTTATTATGGTTTCTTCTGCTATTTGGTGCTTTCATCAGTAGAAATTGAAGCCAATGTGGCCCAACATTTCTTGTTATTTCACCAACCCATACTCATTACTGTTACTGCATATTCATCTCAGCCAGACAGTAGGCACTTCCCTTTGGCTTTTGGGTAGAGGAAAATAGGTTCTGTAATACACTATAATAACTTTTTCTTCAATGAAACAATACTTGATTGGCTGACGAATATGTTTTCTGCAATTGAAATGTACTTTGTGTGGTTTCATGGGGTTCAAATATCAAATAAATAGCTGGACCATAGTGTATATGCTGTTTCACATGGTCATGTAACTTCTTTGGAGATGGTAAACGGGTCCTGAAGGGAACAGTATAAGGAACTAAAAACTTTTCAAGCTAAATGAGTCTGAGCCCTTACGTCACCAATTTGGCAAAGGTATGGAGAGAGATTTCTAATAAAACGCTTTTCATTTTTAAAAAGCCCCCTAGCAATCATTAGAGGATAGCCAAAGTGTGTGTGTGTGTGTGTGTGTGTGTGTGTGTGTGTATATATATATATATATATATATATATATATATATATATATATATATATATATATATATATTTTTTTATTTTTTTATGACATGCACTCAAGTCAGAATCATTGGCACAGACATGGAAATTTAAACCTTCCTCCTAAACTTCAAATTAATTTATGGGTCTAAACAGGCAGAGGAGTAACTGTGCGCTGGGGACAGCAGCTGCCTTTGCTCGGATCACAGGCTGGAGGGGGGTAGGGAGGAATAACAAGGCTGGTGATAGAAGGGAGGCCAGTTTGTTAATGATGGATTTTCTTCTCTGATGAGCAGCGCTGACTGGGAGGCAGACTGCCCCAGCAGGATTGGGAAATAAAAACTATCTGAGAAAATACTGAAATACAGATAATGAGCTCTCCTTTGATATTTGTCAAACTGAACCAACTTACCTGTCACATGAAGAAATCATTCCTCAACCTGAACGAGTTCTCCTACTTTTCTTTTCACTGGATTCTCACATAGAAGGCTGCGAGTCTCACTCCAAGTGAGAATCAGCGTTATCAACTGACTGAGATGGTATCTTATATATAGAGTGCTTCTGCAAAAAGACTGTTCTGGTGTGTTAAAAACATACAAATCCATACCAGAGGCTTACGTCCTCGGTTGATGTAGGTGCATATGGGATTGTAGGCCCCAGTTCCACAGACGTATAAGTGGGTTCGGTTCCATGGCTCAATCAGGCGGATAAAGTTCCCACACTCCCCCTGGAAAACAAAAACAAAGAGGGAGATTAGCTTGGAATTTATTTTCCAACAGGACTATTCCTCGTAACACTTTGACCCTGACCACCTTAGTTATTCTAGGGGTGATGTCCCTAAGCAGCCTTTGAAATGGTTACAATATTTTGTTTTGTATTTCCCTTTGCTTTATTCCAAGTGACCCAGCTGATTGACAAGCTCTGAGGGTCTAGCTCCTCTTGGTTGTCAAGCTGTTCTTGCTCTGCCAATCATACTGCCAGACCAGGCGAGGTCAAGGGTCAGTGTCCCAATGGTTCTGCTTGTTCCTCGTCACCCTTAAGGTCAACGGGGTCATGTTTCTGATTCTTGAATTGAGTGACCCCATGATTCTTTTTTTTTGTTTGTTTGTGTTTTGTTGAAGTGGGGGACTCCGACCCTGGAACATGTCTTGGGCTACCGAAACCATTCAATGATCCGTGGTACATCAACATCTCTCCTTAAACAAACACACTGCTGCCTGCACAAATTGCATCCCCCATGTCTGTCTCCTCTTTATCCAGGTCACTTACGAAATGGGTAAGCCAGGAAAAAGACACTATGTAAAACCCCAAGAATTAGAAAAGGCATCCAAATAGATAGACCATTAATCTAAGGAAATATTGTTCTTTTTATTACATTCCACTGCTTTTTTTTAAAATGCTCCCTTAAATCTTACACACTTCTCTTTATGCTCCTGCTTTTCTTTTGCTACGCATTTTGTCTGCTCTGACATCACTTCCCCTTTCATCATTCCCAAACTAACACATACCAGTTTTGCCTTCAATGCATCAGATTTCACTTTCTCATTGAGGAGCATGGATCATAAATTGATTAAAAAGCCTGCATTCTAGTCTTGTGATGCTGATCACTTTCAAAAATATCACGTATGTGAAATACAGATATTTTGAGCTCTACAACTTATAAGAGAATACTTTAGCACCATGATATAAAAAGCTGTTAGGGCATTCGGCACATTTTTACAGCGGTCTGCCAACTAGGTCATCACCCCAAGAAAAGCGTTTAGAGTCTAGGGCATTAGACTTAGAGTGGTGTGTAGAGAAACCTTTAAAAATTGATGACAGTGGTACTATACATACCACACAAAACTGACCATAAGTGAACAATGGAAGATAGTGAAGGTAAAATGAGGGGGATTCAGATGGTAAAATGAAAGTTAAGTGTGTAAAGTAATAACAAGCAGAGCAGCTTTGTAGCATTAGAGCAGTAAGCCCGAGACGCTGGAGCGTGGAAATGAGTTCAACCCAGGGGTCTCCAGAGCACCTCAGGACAGTTTTATGTGACATTTAAAAAGTTTTTCAAGAATCCATCTGCTCCCATTTGGAAAATAAATAAAAAGAGGGAGACCAGGCCTGCGAGCTGTGCTGTGAAATGAAGCACATGCTCCCTTGAGCTTGCAGGCCATTTCAACAGCAGCTGTTTTGTTAAAGCATTCTCCGCTCCAGTGTTTGTTTTTGCAAATGCTCCCCATGCTCCATTTAGCTGTTTTTTTTCAATCTAATAATGTGGAGCACCTTCCAGGCAGTAAGAGTAAAGGGCTGGGAGGGGTGGACAGTACTGTCCCTTGTAATGAAAAAAAAACTGCAGGACCACACTTCAGGCCTTGTGTAGGGAACACATAAATTATACTCTACATACAACGGAGATACACTTTACAGTGTAAGTAGATATACATATAGTATATGAATTATGGAAATTCAACCATAGTTATAAAAAAAAATGATTCAGTCGTGATTTGGTAAAGAAACACTACAAATACATCACCCTTTCATGTTTATATCTTTTTTAATGTATCTATGTAAAACACACAATTATTATTACATAACCATGGTATGTAGAGAGTGTGTATATGTATTTCAATATACAAATTCACATACCACACAATACTGTCTAAGAAATACTTACATTTGTGTCTTTCCCAGATAAAACACACTCGTCCCTTCTTTGCTCAGAAACTGGCCAGTGTATCTGAAAAGGATTTGAATTGAATAAAGGGATGAACAAACTTGAGAAATCAAACAAAACCCAACACTGTCCAAATTCTTGATAGTTAGGTAAGATAGTTGTTTCTGTGGGTAGAACTGAGGTCTCATAATATATAAATTTACAGATTATTTGTATGTTTGCCGCACACATTGTGTAAGAACCCATTGCAAATGCTGGCACAATTACCTGTTTTTCAAAGTTACCTATGCATAGTACACTTTATGAATACTCTCTAGAAACAAAGTAACAGAAAAAGATTGCCAATGAGGGTCCTCTTACTATAAGTGGCTCCTTGTTGATATCATGAAGGTCCAAAGACAGGATGTAATCTTTGCTTCCAACGTACATCCGATCATGATCTTCATCCATCCGCAGGATCCGGTAGTCTGTCGTGTTCAACAGGAACGAGAAGTGGTGGGATGTGCCAGTGGTCTTCAGCTCTGTTATTAACAAACATACATGAAGATTGTTCATTTAATGAGCAATCCATTCTGTGCTCCTGGCCTGCAACTTAATAATAAGCATTGAAATACTTTGAACAATCCACCATTGTTATTCACAGTAACCCAATCCCCCAGAACAAAGAATTGAGCACAACATGAGACACTGATGCAAGCTCGTTAGACCAAGACGTTGCTAGGGGCTGCTTTAGTTTTATTTTCTAGTACAGTACCAGTCAATAGATAAAGCAATCATGTTACAAAGACCACCCTTTTAACACAAACACAACTGAACGGTAAAGCAGGTATAAAATGCCAGTGTACATACAAACACACGCACACACACACAAACTGTACGCGCACACACACACACACACACACACACACACACACACACACACACACACACACACACACACACACACACACACACACACACACTCAATCAAAAACAGCAAGGTCAACTGAAGCTCTTGTTCTTTACTGAATAATACACCCTTGTTTGGCTCTTAGTTAGATTATAAACACTCTTCAACTGGTATCCAAGAAATAAAGGCCATACAAACAAACTTCTCTAAACTAGAGCACTCTCTGAATAGATCTTGTTGACGTTGGATGGCTCAGTGTCAGAGCATTATGCCATGAGGGAAAAGGTCTCAGGATTTAATATATGCTTTGGATAATGAGCTTTAGCAACAAAACTACAGTATGGGCTAGGGCTTTGGAAACAAGACTACGCATAGTACTTGGAATTAGTGCAAGTCTCCTAACTTTGATTCCAAACTTATTTCATAGGTATCTGTAGCAATGCCTTGGACAACAGGAAGGATTTGTTTTACAATTTGTCACGTTGCCCAGCACTTCTGTGCAAATACACACTCCCACTTGAACCACTTTGCTGCTTTTTTTGTTCAATAATAGCAGTGATTAGAGGGGCTTGCTTTTAGACCATAGTCAAGCGTTTGTGACTGGGGAAGGTGCAATGAGAATCAATGCCTAAGACAATTAAGGGCCCCAGTTTTTTTTTTTTTTTTTTTATTGGTGGGTAGTGTAAATAGCTGTGTTATCATGTTTAAATATTGTCTAAACTGATTTAACATCACATGATGCTGCAAAGTTAATAATGAAATGTCTGCCCACCTGTCTTTAGAATAGTTTATAGTTTCCCTGGTAACCCCCTTCCATTCATGTATTGTATCATCAATAACAAGACCATGAGGAATTCTTGTTCTTGAATGAGTGACACCTGAGGCCAATCTCTGCTTCAATACTCGTACCGGACCATCGGGTGGGGGGCCCCACACACCCCCACCCCCCATGGGACCCGACTATTTGTCTTGCAGAAAGTAGAAGGATAGAATGCAAAGGGCTGCAGATGAGCTGCTGTGGAATGGCTTTCATTAAGGGTTGCATATATAGGCACTGAATTCCAGAGGACATGGGTGAAAGCTGCAGGATCCATGCTTTCTTTCAATCTAGCTGTCAATAACCTATCAGGGTCTATTTGTCTTTAAAGAAAGGCTCATTGGGACCAACTGCTGGGTGGGCCAAGCTCAACTCCAGTCTTAGGCATCAACAAAAAGAGCACAGGGTGAGGAGTTTAGAGTAAAGAATTGACAGCGACGGAGACCAAAGTACACTGTATGTATTTTGTGCTTTCGTAAAAGGGCAAAACTGACTTCTAAAGCTAAAGCAGTCAGACACAAATAATCCCATATAAGGTATAAACTTAATCTGATCTACTTTGGCAGTAATGTTACAAGTTTTTTTAAGTCTTAAAGAAATTCGTCAAGCTAAATATCCAAAAGGGACGAAACTTTTTTTTTTAATCGTTGTATTAGCTAATGAACATTCTAGTGACACTCTCTATCAACCAGGGAAGAATTACAAATAAATGTTGAGTAATTAAGAGGGTAACTATGTGCAAATGTCTCCAGATTCTCTAAATAGAAATTAGCAGATTACTAAGGTTTAAAATCATACAGTGCTACCCCGTTATTATGCGAATGTCGGGATCCATAAATTAGGAGACTGTGTTATTTGTGTTTCACCTTATAATAAAATATAGGCATTTTTGTTCCCAAAATGATTACAATGCCCACAAGCCAAATTAATATTGTAGCGTATGGTGGACAATGAAGGAAGAAGACGCACACAATTTACAGATACTCAAATCCACAGTTTATTGGGACCCTTACTCCCGGCCCCTGTCAGCCTGGGCCACACCAAAAACAACAAAGTCTTGCACTCTCACAGCAGCACATTCACACAGCAGCTTGTCCCTCTCTTTACCACAGCACATTTCTTTCCTACAGCAGCCCTCTTTGGAATCAATCTTATCAAGAAAACCTCTTTGTTTTTCCTCGTCTTTTAGCCGTCCACACAATATAGATTCTACAACATTGATATCTTTTGAAATGGCTGCTTGAGTTTCACCTCTGTCCACCACATCGAGTTTCATTTTAACAGAGAAAGATTTTTGTTTTTTGCTGTCTGCTATGCTTCATACTGTAAATCTGGAACGTTCAACCAACGTTTGCGAGTCAAATTCCATTGTAGGGGAAATGGGAGCCACGACCTTACCATATTATAACCGATTCCACACTTTAACAGGTCGCTTTATAACGGGATAGCACTGTATACAGCTTTGGTTTAGTAATATCTGTAATTTTACATTTCAAAAATAATATTTATATTAATTCTTTTTAAACTACCACACCATATATGAAACAATGACTGCTTTCTTTCTACTGTCCACAAACCCAACCCCTTGGTTAAGCCACATGATTTAATCAGTCAGGCATCTATTGACTTTCTAAGTTCCTTTCTGACAGCAGACATTGCAATTGGCGCTTGGTATTGTTTAAATGTGTACAAGAACTAAGTGAACCACAAAAGGTGCCGCTTACTTTATTAAAGCCCTGTCAATACAGCTTGAGAAGTACAACTGACCCACATCTCAAAACCCTGGGAGTACCAGCACAGTTCAACAGTTGAAGAGTTTAAGAAAGCCATCAAGCTTTTTGCTCCCCATTGCACTCATGACACAGAATGCATCCAAAACTTGTGTTCTTTAAATACCTAGTCACAGTGAACTATGGCACTTGAAAATATATGCAACCCATTAAATTGATCTGAACAGTGATTGATCTAAATACTACTGCCCTTTGGACCAACCAACAAAAACAGTGCAATCAAGATTCTGCAGCATTTTGCCTTTTAAAAAAATTATGTGAAATGCCGGAGGAAGCCCTATTTTAGATCCACCACCATTTAGCTCAATAGGAAATCCCTCCATGTTTGACCTGGATTTTGGCTATATAATTGATCCATGGCATATTACCAGTAACTACTTGTAATATACTTTCTTACTAAAGCTTTAAATTCTGTTGCTTGTTAAACTGGTGTTTTAATCCAGTAGTTTAAACTATATAATCTCATACACTGCTTCCATAATGGACCACCTGTAGAAACAAGAGCAATTTCTTGGTAGGTTTCAGGCTGTGCAAATATTGACACATAATATATTAATTAAATGAATACATAAAAAATGACCTTGACTGTGCAATATATATGACACACTCCCATCCATGCTGCAGTCAACTTTTGTAATCGTTGGTTCTATTCATAAAGCTTGAAGTTATGTAAACATTTAACCAAGCCTTAACTGGCTAACATGTTCCATTGACATACGTACAATTCTAAACTGCGACAGCCTCCAATAAATGCCACTATATGAACATGTACTTCAAATCAGGCGACAGGATTAAAAACCTTTATTTAAAAGGATTACCCAGATTTCAATAGTAGCCTGTTTAGAATTCTTGAAAGTTACCTTAATACCTCTCCTGTGGAAACTTTTCCAGCTGGGGGGTCCTTAACCTTTATAAGCCCCCAGCAAATGAACAGCATCTTTTGTTTAAAAAAAAAAAAAAAAAAAAAAATATATATATATATATATATATATATATATATATATATATATATATATATAATATATATATATATATATGGGAAGAAGTCTTCATTAAGAGGGAAGTGAAACTCTCTGAAATTTGCATGGAGTAACCTGATCTTGTGGGACTCTCAAGGTGGGCAGCAGCAGTGCAGGATGGGGAGGTAATACCAGCTGGAGGTCTAGTCCCAGTATGCTGTCTGACGGCAGCCCTGTTCCCTTTGCAGTCTAATGAATCCAGACAATTGGGCCTGCTCTCTGGGGCATAGCAACCCAGTCCCCTTCTCTGACCTTGCTGAAGTATGTTGGGCACTACAGCACTGGAATCCCAGCACAGTCCGTGGTACCACACTCTTTTCCCATGTCTAGAATATACGTTTGCCATACTTTACCTTGCTTTTACTGTCTTTATTATATCGCTCTCTTTTTACTGGGGCACATCATAGGATTGGTAGTGGTCCTATTCCTTAAGCAGAAAGCAAATAATGGTTTTGTAGTTGTCTTTAAATGTTGAAGACTACAACACTAAACATGTTTTGTTTTGGTCTACTTTGAATTAACTTTTTTTTTTTTAAATGTATACAAAGTCTACCCTGCTTTATCAAATTGGTGTATTCTGGTAATAGTTTTCAACTTGAAGGGTAGATTTCAACTAGACACACATAAAGGAGTGATCGAGCACACAATTTTAGGATAAGTGGGTTGAATATTGAGCTAACCCTAATCTAAACGATTCTCGATTCTTGAACAATATAGAGAATGCTGTTAGTTAGATTGGATGGGGCTCCTGGTTTACACCAAATCAGCTGCAGCAAATAACACAGAAAGTGATACATTTCTGCAGCCCTATCTACCCTGCTAGAAAGGCTCACTTAATCATTATTGTGTTCATTTGTTTATCCTGGACAGACCCTTGAGATGAAAAATATTTTTCAAGAATGTCCAAAGGGACGTGCCCGGGTTGCTAACAATCCACATGTATTTATTTATAAAATGTGTTAACCAGGATTACACAATTGAGACTAAACATTCAACATTTATTCATTAATCCAAGTGTTAAAACAAACAAAAAAATACTTCAATGGCAGGGTTCCTTATGCAATGTTGGCTTACAACATCTAAAACAATTCACAGAGCTTGAGATATACCACACTGCTCAACTGAATCCATGCATCCAACCCATTTGAAGGGCATTAGCTGATGAATGGAAAGCTGCAGCTGCTCTAGCCCTGCCCAGCAGGGGTCACTGTTTGGCAGTATGCGAGTTGGACGGGTGTTGGGTATGCATATTAAAAAATGCCTAAAGGATAATGGCTCCTCTCTCCACTGGCAGAAATGAGGCTTTGCATTCCCCTGCCTGCTGTCCCTGGGCTGCTGCCACCCTCCAATCCCAGGGCACAGGTGCGGACACTGACAGGGCTGGGAAAATAAGTCATCCACCAGATACTTTAAACCTCACAAAGTCCAGCACACTGCCCCCCACCTGCACTGCTACAAATCCTCTCCCTGCCACAGAGCCCACCCACCTCAAATCAACACTTTGTGCCATTGCAAAGCTGTCAAGTGTGGATTAAACTCTTACACCTCATCAACAGCTTTTAAATAAAATAGTAGGTAACAAACACTACGGACGGTATGTGCCAGCTGACCTGCTCTAAAAAACTGCCAAAGCCTCTTTGCTGTGATTGAGTCGTTCTTATAATTTCCAGTGTGTGAACTGCAGCTCTGTCAGACACAAACAGGGTTATGTTATCAGTGGAAACTGCCAAGCTGGTTATTTGAAAATGAGCAATGCAATACTAAAAACAGTCAAGGGACATTTCCACTTTTGCTCCAAGATCCTTATGTGAATCGTTATGGTAAGTAGATCATTAGCCCACCCAGGTTCCTCCATCCGGAAAGGCACATTGCCACTGAACATGGAGGGCCTCTAGATCTTTTTCCCCACACAACACCCTAGTACAGTAATAAAGACGTAGAGCTGTAGCCCTGGGTTAAATCTGTGTAACTTGTCATGGTGTAAATTAGATACATTACCTGATAGCCATGCAATCTGTTGAGTAACAGAGCTGTGCAGTGGCTAACTACAGGAAACACAGGTTCAGGGTCGCGGCAATGAGATACGGGTGCGATCGACATGTGTTCAGCGTTAATAACACTTGCATATGGCTCTTTCTAATGTAGTCAGAGTATTAAAGCAAGACTGATTTTCACATTTCCCCAGAGAGGGTGCATTTGGAATGTGACAGGTGGACGTGCCGAAACAAAGCTCAAAAACACCTTCAGCCAATCTATTATCGTGATCAACCACATACAGTAATCTTGAATGGTGCTACATTCTAATCTCCTGTTGTTTTTCTCTGTGTTGTCAAACTATACTGATGAAGACATCTTGGTTTTAAAACATAAAAGCATGCTGCTGTTTTTATTGCACGCTTGATAATAAAAACATAAATATAAATAAAAACAGCTTAAAAGAATCTGATTAAAACTGTGGGTGAGCAGCTTTCCAATGTTCTTCGTAAGAATACAGAAAATGTAGGACTACATCCCAGCAAAATGTTGTTAATTTCCATTTACAGCAAATTCTGCTCAATGCTAATCTGGGCAATCTTCCCCCCTGCGGTTCAATAGCATAGTGCACCAGTTTGCTCTGATATCCCAGAGAATGCATTCCCTGCTGTGATGGCAAATCCTGCAATAATTTGTTTGCCAGCTTAAAGTATCTCCCTCTTGGTGGAAACTATAGCTTGCAGAGCATTCTCATCAGATGCTCCCTGCAGCTCTCATGAACAGTGCAGCATCTGCTTCTGGAATCCAGGTAATTCACACCTTGCATTCCAATGAGTGAGCTGTGCAGTATTCTTCAGGTCTGCTTGGAGTAATGTAATGCTAATAGCCGACTCCATTTCACTTTTCTAGACTGACCTAACGCAAACCTAATGCAAGCCAGTTTGCCCTCAGAGTGGTCACCTCCAGGTTAGCAGCTAAGTGATGGCTTTGTTTTCTTAGAAATAAATTATTAAGTGGTGGTCCTCAAAATAGAGCAGTTACTTAACAACCCAACATTAACTTTTCTGGCAAATCCCTAATATAAACATATTAATATAATAATGTATGGCTGCATACGCACCTGCTTAAAAACAGAAATCTTGGCTTAAACATTCTGTTGTACATTACAGCATATTTGTCTCTCGCTAAAAAAAGAGGTAATTTAGAAGCAGCTGCCAACTTCAGAACAGAACATGTTTTTGCATGCTATTCAATTGAAGTTCCATGAATGCAAGACTCAGGGTGGGGTGGGAGGTGAAATTTTGGACTGTGCCAATGGCAAAGCAAACAAAGCAACACTCAAATAATTTTTGCCATCCCATCTCAGAGCTGTTTTGTTAGAGAAAGACAAGACCCCCAGAGCAGCTGCAGTTTCCCACAGAATTTCAAAGCCATTGTTTCAGCATACTTTATTAGACATAGAAGAAATACGTTATTTGACAAGATGAACTTGTTTTAAATAGGTATGAAGACCATAGATAGTTATCAGCACCAAACACAAAACAATGAATAGATGCCGAAGTCAAAATATCAATCTGTAGGAATGCACACCTAATGCAGAACATATAACTATTACAGACAAAACATGACCTATGCTCTTCTTCTCTGGACAAACAAACACACTTTATTTGACTGAGACACCATTACACTCCTGTAATAAGTCGAGTGCTCTGGCTATGAAGATTCAATAATGATCTCCTTTGCCAAGGTCTGGAGAGAAAACAGATGGATATCCTATCACCTCAATATAGGGTCAGCTCCTTCTTCCTCTCAAGGGTGCTGTGTAAATCAGCAGGTTCTCCTGCGAAACACAGCAGCTCAGCCCCCAACTTTGATGTCCCCACATCTCCTGAAACACTACAGGTCAAGTTGAAGGCCAGGACCACTGAACGAGTTACCAACTCCTTGATTTAGGGACATCAAATGGTGCGGTGGTGGGGGCTGCCCTTGATCATGTTATTTATTACTTCATTCCATACTTTAACCAACATATTTATTCTCAGCCTAAAGACGAAATTGCTGTGGTTTTGGGATGCCAAAAAGTTATTTTCATTGTATTTATCCACATTTTTCACTGTGCAATTATTTGCACCATGAAGATAAAATAAGCAATATTACAAAACCAAGGTGTAACAACTCAAAGTGAGAAATTATGGGCTCCAATGTACACCCAAGTCATTTTCCCACTGGTTTATTTTCTTACCATAAAAAATGGTGTCTATTGCACCCTAGAGAAAGCAGCTTTGATAAATAGTGGCCAACTGTTAAAGATGTTTCTGCTGAATCTACACTTCATTCTACTGTAAATTATGGCCAATCTCTTGCAAAATTATCTTTAAGACTACGTATGGTCTTTAGTTTAGTATACCTGCTAAATTTTTCTTAAATGACAAGCAAATCCAGAGAACATGACTTCTCATGCCAAGCACTTAGCATTTCAACATAATATAGTATGTGAGACAATGTGCATGAGCTTGGCCTAAGGCTTTCACAGGGCCATGCAGCTTTACAAGTTCGCAATTTCGACACAGCAAGGCAGACTTTTTTCTGCAGTTGGATGTAACTTTCAGGTGCGAGTTGGCAGCAAGAGTTTACTCTGATAAAAAAAGAAAGCTTTATCAGATAGATTTAGTCTATGCATTCAGTAACAAGCAAGTCAGTTGCTTAACTTTTCAGACACAAGATTTAACCAGTGGAATTGTTGTTTGTTTTGGATTTTCTCCCATTTTTTACTGAAAGTACACAGACACTAAACTCACAGGCTACTGAGCACACCCTGATGATAGAGATGGGGCTGGTGCAGCTCCAGACCCCCGCACAGCCACTACTACCTATCAGGGTATCGGGGTACTGGGCTACCTCCAGGGTGTGGGCTATAACTTATAAGAGTCCCTGCCTGCCAAAACCAAGAAACTTTTAGGAAGACACAGCAGGCTTACTTGGTTAAAAGTGCGAACTGTCTAGAAAAAAAATGTAGCGCCTGCTCTGAAAATGACCAATTCCATTCTGTCATCAGTTGCAGTATCAGGGCTTATATTACATCAAACAAAATTATTAACTTTTTAAAGATTTTAAATTAATCAGTCCAGCACATCAAGATATGCGTGTTAATTTCATAGCTAGCTCTGAGTTCAACTGGGTTTATACTGCTGTATACCATGCACTCACGTGTTCCTGTGCAGAAGTATGGGGTTAGGAGGCTAATTCTGGATTGCACTGTAACCAAGTAGCTTTTGCCTACTTTTGTATCTTGCTTACAGTCCAATGTAGTCAGTGGTTGATTCCATAACCCTCAAATGCAAAGGTCCCTTATCGTTGTTTGTTTGTGCAGTAAATATCTAAGTTGGAGTTAATCAACTGGATTTCCTGTGGTTAAAAGATAACAAGACTCATCTCTAGAGTACACAGCCCAAGACAGAGATAAGGCTAACAAGCAAACAAGTGTGTAATTGTCCAGAGATAAATTCTGCCAAGTTCCTGGAGACAGTTTGATACAGGTTTGAAAACTCTGACAAGTATTAGGATTCTGGCTACTATTTTCAACCAACTAAAAAAAAAAATGTTATGGTCCTTTTCTACTGAAGGTACAAGTCTCTTCTATAGCAGGAAAGTATATACATATAAGACAAAACTTTGTAGAAAAACTTTGTGGATTTGTCCTCCATCAGTAACACCAAGACCAAACAGAAGAAATTCTAAAAAATAAAATACAAAATTCTGAGAAAAAAAAAAAAATCCCAGATCTGCTTGATGTCAAATTCACTTTGTTACAATATGGGGTTTGTATAAGAAGAAAGAAGCAATTGTTTAAACCTCCCTGCACTCTTATCTTGTTGCTTGAGAGGTAGAATGTATAATTATTGATTAGAATGACAAATACTGGTAAGTGGCTAGTAATTTAGACTATATTGTGCTGTAATAAGCAGCAGCAGCTAAAACCCAATAAGCCACATTAACGGACTAGGTGTACACAGTGTATAAGCAATATCAAACTATGGGCTTCACATTAAAAGTGACAATTTAAGGTTTCAAATTAGATTTGATGTAGACTTCAGATTAGAATTGACTACACTGATTAAATGACCAAGTTCAGATCCCATTACTGGATGATAATGGACCTGAAAATACACAGGCTCAATGCTTTGCCTATGTGAATTGACATGTCTGTGTATAAATAAGTACGGGATTAATCATTAGTTACAATTAATTAGTAAATAGTTGATATGCATTTGTACCATAAAATTATGGTATAAATGTTTTTTAAAAAAGCTGTTCAGCTGGGTAAAATACTCCACTAGCAAAATATGTGTTGCATTTGCATAAACAAATCGTTTTAAGGCAAATGTTATACCTATACCATCCATGACTAAAACTAAGTAGAAACTGAAAATGTCCAAAATACAACCAAATAAAAACATGATTGAAAATCTCAGTCAAAAGAAACATGGGAAACAGTTCTTTACCAAGCAATATCTGATCCATCAAGGAAATCACTAAGCATCCCAAGCAATAAATCTTTCAAATTGTCCAATTAAACACAAATGGTTGGCAACAATCCCCCCCCCCCCCCCCCCCCCCCCCCACACCCCCCCATGATTCTAGAAGTCTTCCTTACCCCAATGGGGTGGGGAGCGGTATTGTTATAGAAGAACTTTAAAAAAATAAAATATGAAAAATAAATCCTGGGTCCTGTGGCACTTAAATGTCCTATTAATCTCTCTCCAGCTCTGCTGCTGAGAATGCATTCTTTAGTGGAGAACTGTATCTCTATTAAGATAAAAATCTTGTGCAGTCACTTAATCCGTTCTTTTGAAGGCAGGGGTAATGAAATACATTGCTGGTCTTAGAGCAGAACTTGTCAGCAGGTACCAGTATGTGTAGGCTCTATCTCCCAGTCCATCTCTGTGATTCCAGGCGTTGAATGGGGACAGTGCTAGAAGGAAGGGCACTGACAATAACACATACCTGCCCAAGCATTCTCTGCAAGTTGTTTAAATTCCCTTTCTGCACTCTCTTTTGGAATCTTTTTGAAGTCAAGGCTGAATGTATACGATGCATAGAATTGTGTGTGTGTTTCTCTTTCTTTGTGTGTGAGATTAAGTGCATGTTTGTGTGGATGTAATGCTTAGGTTTCCACTGCTTTCAGGTGTAGCTAAGCTAAACCGGTTTGTTGGACATGTAGTGAGAGATTGATTTCTTGATTTCCATTATTACTTGACAGGTGTCAGAGGATAAATTAGAATTTTGTGAATAGAAGATTTATTATTTTTAAACAAAACTCATATACCTGGCAAGCTGCCACTGAACACAAAGAGATACAAACAAAATAAAAGCCTGGCTTTGGGGTGTAATGCCTCCCTGCATAATCCCTACTAAGAGACCAAACTTTTCCTATTGGTACTGCAGTACAGCATAGCATACCCAACCCTCTGTGGACTGGGGATTAGGCAGATATGTCAAAAAGTCAGACTTCCGAACATATATACAAAATTACATTTACACATGCATAAACAGGTTACTGAACAAAAACAACACTCAAACTGTTTTAAACACAGGGACATTATTTGCTTTAAAAGTAAGCAAACATAAACAAGATCAATTAGGCTAAAATACACAGTGTTGCTATGAAGTTTACTATAAGCCATCTCCACGCAAAGCTTTTAAAAAAAAAATACAAAACAAACGGTAAATGTACAGTAACCTGCAACTGATGGCTTCTTTCTTAACTCTAGAAGTCCCTGCCTCCCTGGTTCTGCTTTCTTAATATCTCTGTCATGGTACTTTGCGCCCTTTCTTGATATTGCCAACAGCCAATAAGAAGCTTGGTTTAAATAGTGCTTTGGCTATTTTAACAAACAACCGGTAAGCATTGCATTTTATGAAGTTTGCTTTGTTTAATTCAAACGCATTTAAAAGCTACAACAAATTGCTGCCAATATCTGCAACTGTGCGCTCATATAAAAAAAGAGTAAAACACAACTGGTGTATTGAAACATCACTGCTACACACAGATGACTGACACACGCACACAGGCCGTCTCTCTTAAAGGGGAAAGCATCAAAAGGCTGATTTGCTATAACGCTTTCTTTCTGTTTCCATCGTGGACACTACACTTGCTGCCAATGCCATTACTCTCGTAGCCTCATTTTTCTATTTATTTATTTAGCGAGGCGGTTAATTGATCAGGGCGGTTATGTGATGGTCGAATATGCACTGGCTACCTGTAAGATCCAGGATTACTTTAAAAATTCTCCTGCTTGCCTACAAGGTCCTTCATCATACAGGTCCAGAGTATCTCTCCAACCTGCTGACCCGCTATGTTCCTGCATGCAAGCTGAGGTCCTCTGACTCTGCTTTTTATACCCAAGGAAAAGTGCACCACACTAGGAGAGCACTCTTTAAGCTTCATGGCCCCGACTCTGACTCCCACAGTCGCTCGCTTCAAATCAACTCTCAAGACTCACTTGTTCTCTTTTGCTTTCAATGCTCTTAAGCCTGATGTCTGTTATTAGATGTTGTCTAAATTGCTATTTCAGGTTTTCCACTCCATCTTATTCGTATGATTCTGTATGACACATGCATCCACAATATCTAGAATTCACATCATAGCCCTGTATTTAATGTCATTTATTTATGTCATCTTTATTTAATGCATTTGCATTTGCTTTCTGTTTGTATTTAATGTACTATGCCCTGTATTTCACTGAATTTAATATACTATGCGTTATTCCTCACTATCTTGTAAAGCGCTTTGTGATGGTGGTCCACTATGAAAGGAGCTGATTGATTGGATAGTCGCCAGGTAAAAGAATTTGGCAGCAACGACCTTTTCAGAATCTTGGGATTGCAAACAGCCCAGCACTAGCCAATAACAGAATGTGGCCACTCAGTCAGGAACATAAGAGGTAAACTGATGATAAAATCATAATATAATAAATTGGTCACAGAAAGAAACTGGTAGTTAAATTGCCGCTATGTTTAAACAAAGTTCACTTCAAAGTACTAAAGGGACAAACAGGGCAGTGACAAGACAGGGTGACATGATGTGCAAATAGGCCTCAAGGCCAGCCTTATCACCAATGCCATAAAGCCTTCTCAATGTGATCCCAATCAGCCTCGTTATCAGAAGTTGCCCTCAGGCCTGTACTATTGACATGGCAAACAGACTCTCTAATTAAGGCCCCATTGATTTCCAATTCTCTTCCAGTCCAATGGCACCAATTTTAATATATTATCTGATCTCAAAAGGGTCCCCACAGGCAAATTAATTACAGATATGATGGACTTATCAGATCCATTCAATCAACTGTCTCTTTAAGTTAGGGTTTAATACCTATCACCCTGATAGCGATGACAGCCTGGATGTGTGGTACAAGAGGGCACCATGTAAGGTCTCAAACAAGGGCTTTCATGTCATTTTGTGTGGAGCTTGGAAGGACAGTTAGTCAGTAGCATATTAACCTTGGGGTCATCACATTATGCTCTCAAATCTTGGATAAAAAACAAAAACTGTGTTAATTCTTTATAGCAAGCTCAGCATGGTTTCAGGAGACCAACGGGCACTGGTCAAGAAATGACCCCGATTTCCTGTGTATTACGTTTGTCTAACATAGGTCTTTTCTCCCCATTTGGCAAGAAGGACCTCATTGAAATGGACATGGCCCTCAACAGACTTTTAAGTATATACAGTATTCTTAATATTTTCAAATAGTAATACTGTTCATGTCATTAGTTGTGTTGCAGCTGTCAGAAAGCTCCCATTATTCCCCTTATTTTGACAACCAAATGTCACTGCTACCTCTGAACTTTCACCCAGGGAAATAATATTTTTAAATAGCTAGCAGACTGTAATAACGTATCCCGTGTTTTAAAACAACTGGTACACAAACAACAAGAGTTAAAAAAGTTAATCTCAAAATCCACCTTCCAAAGAGCTTTTAGGACCTGGTCAGACTTCTGTTGCCAGTCCCTCTTTTTAAAAGAGCACTAAACTCATCAATGTGCTCTATCAGCCAAGTGGACAGTAATACAGAGGGCTTAGGTCTCCAATACACCACTTTTCACAGACAATAAATGCATAGCCATACATTAAATATTTTAATTAGGTACCCAAGTTTTTATCTGGCAGCCAGATGCTGTGGAGATTAAAGAAGGTTAAAAGGTGAGGCTGCAGTAGAGGTGATTCAGCTGCTTGTTATCAGGGATTAGATGAAATGTCAGGATTATCACAGTGAGTCTGAGTGGGATCAGAGAGCAGCCATAGTGGAATAAGTGGCATTAGAGTTGTCCTGAGCAGAATCACAATCACTGGTACTGGTACTTGAATAAAAACTAGATCTTTTTGAAGCAATCCATCGAACACACTCTCTGGATACAGTAAGTGTGACTAGACTATTACAGGTCCAATTCCATCACAAGGATTACCTGCTATCAACCACCTAGGATTCTATCAGAAAACCTGGTTCTGTTCCATCTTTTAGGAGCATAGTGGGTGAATCTGGGCTTGCTTAATCTACCAGTAATTGGTTATTGAGTTCTACAGATCAATATATTTATTATATTAATCAGTTCTTTATTTTAAAATGGATATACAACACATTACTCTTAAGAAGATGTCTTGCGCACCTAAGGTAGTTACGTCAATGATACATTCAGGTAGGCAAGCATACAATTACCTTGTATATTTAAAGCGATTAAAAGATTTATTTAAGGAAGCCTTTGTTCTGTTTACACAAGCCTATAGAGGATGTTAGACATACATCAGCAGATCATTTGTTAGGAGCTTTCAAATCAAAAGGTTTCCATTCAAACGTCATTTGTCATCATTGTAAATTGGGCAGGACAGAAGAATGCACAGTAACTGCCCTTGGATACAGCCTATACACAGTAGGGCAGAACACTTCCAATTACAAACACATACGGCCCTATAAAACTGTATGCTAATACTTGATGTTAAAATCTTTCCAGTGTGCATTAAAGTTGCATATTTGCTACACTGATAAATCCCTGGTATCAAACAAATGGCAATTTAAGAATGCAGGTGGTGTACACTGGGCGTCTAATGACACTCACCCTTCTCTTTTTGCATGGTCACAATAAGTGAGCAGCAATATGCTAAATGATGCATTTAGAGTCCCACTTGATTGTGGTAAGGCACCAAGTGCAGACGGCTTGCCCAGTTGAAAGGGAGTTCTTGTTTTCTTGCTACATAAATGGCAGAAACAACACAAGTCCCACCATGTAATGATCAATTATTGGATTGAGAGCTGGCAGAAAACATGACGCACTGAACTTAAAGTGAAAAGGCTTAGCTAAGCATTTCAATTTAGATTAATGTCACTGTGACAGAAAGACAATGATTCTTGATGGTAACTCTTCCTCCCAACCTATAAGGCGTTAGTAATGGGAACAGAGTACTCTGGACTACTTGGCCTTACACTTCGTTCCAAGGGTTAAAAGGAAGTCGGTCATGTAGAAAAGAGATGGAACTTCGGTACACTAACTCATTGACCCGGAAGGTAAATAATGTGGCAGCCGCGGATTACAGGAGTGGCTGCAATCGTTTACCAAGGGGTCATGAGTGACAGTATAAATAGGGGTCGAAGCAATGTATCTGTTCCTTCGTTTGATATAAAAGCATTTTGGACAGTAAAGACTGTGAGAGACCCTGTGAGGAATATAAACATTTGTGAGAGTTTTGTTTTGTTTGTTTGTAATTGGTTTGCGTTATATTTTACTAGATGGCTTCCCTTCAAGCATCAAGTGTTCTTTGTCTTGAGCCTGAATTTACAATATCAAACCCTCCCTGACAGCAATACAACCTGAATGTAGCCAGTCCACCAGATGAACAGCATGCTAAACAAGTGAGAACTGTCTTTGACCTAGTGTCACTGCCAAATGATTTACAATCTGTGATAAACCAGCAGGAAACAGTTGCATTCTAAGTGTTCCTTACAATCTTGATGCCAAGTGTTTTCCAGTCTTGTTCTGCACAGTTCTGCAGGAAAAGGAGGTGATATTGCAGAGGCAGTAGTATTCGTTCTTCCCTTTAAGGCCAGTGCCCAGTGCTAAGTTTGCTTAGCCGTTTAATGTTGGGCCAGTTTTGTAGAGAATGTGCTTGAAGACATTTCCTCCTGATCTGTCAGCATTAAGTGGGTTGGCATGCAGGACAGGACTTTTATTATATTTAGTCTGGCTTTTTCACGGGTCTCTAATTTCAGAATCTTTCAGAGCGTCGACAATTCTGAGTACAGACCAGGGCATGTTTGTCAAGAGCGATACAATCTTTCAATGTGAAACTTTTCAATGTGATACATCTGTATTCAATTTTTTGCATGTTTTTCAATATTATGAGTAGAATTATGTGTTGGGTATTGACAGGGATGCAAAGAGCAACTGTAAATGAGGATGGAACATCATGAATAGCATAGATAAACCAGGGACATGAACTGGAAGTATGACCCGTAAAATGTTCCAGTTGCCAAGTGTGTATTGCAACTGTTCCCCCATATAATTAAATTTTTACTTCCTACCATTTTTGCAGCAGATAGACCAAGAAGACATAATCCTGTGACACTGCTCCCAGAGCTTGGTTAAAACTAATATTTGTAAGTTCTATGGAGGAACTGTGAAGAATTGTGCTGAGTTGCAGTGTGTTTCCTCCACCTGGTGTCCCTTTTCCCATGCACTAGCCTAGGAAGCTGGATTAGGAGCTAAATCCGATTTTCCCACGGTTATGTAAACAGAGCCATGCATTTCCGCTTCATCTTTTTCTTTTCTCTTTCTGAAAAGCACTCGCCCGAAATAAACGCGATTAGCATTTAACAAACAGAGCTGTGTTTTTGTCCCTATCATTTCCTCAAAAATATCCTGACCCCTTGCCAGGCTATGGCTGAAAAGTGCCCTATGTACCCTCCATGGGAGGTTAACCCTATAAATACCAGCTTCAACTTGCAGACATGGGTGATTCTACATGTGCACACTGAGCTGGGTGGGGAATCAATTGCATTTTTTCAAGGCAGATCGTTTCCAGAAGAATAAATGGGCAAGGTGGGTTAACAAGCTTCTCTACCAGAGTTCATTTGCTTGTTTCCCTTTTGAAAAATAAGGTAACGTGTGATTAACAAGCTGTGAAAAAACAGGGCAGGAGATCAAATCTGCCACCTCCACTCACCCCAAGACAAAATGAATGTCTCATCTTGTAAGGCATCACCCTTCCTTCCTTACTCCCTTTCCTGGCTCTCTGAGACTGCCTTAGCCAAAAGGTGGCATGGGAGATAATGTGCTGTTGCTGTTAATTCAGACTGCCATGTTATACTCTCTTATACTCCTATAGTGGCGATGATTTGTCCTTCTTTGGAAGCTGAGGTTTAATTTGAGAGGATGTTGACTAAACAGGCAGGATTTACCTAAAAACCTAATGACACTTGGTTTGTCACTGTTTAAAAAATAAATAAAATCAGAACAGCAACTCTGATGAATAAGTTTTTTTTTTTTTTTTAAAAAAGGTATCACTATAATGCAATTCTTACACACAGATTTCAGAAAGTAGGGGAACAGCTTATGTTCATGGAGTTACATACTGATGACAAAGTGTCGTATTTAGAAAAGTTGCCATCTTTAGCAACATGTCTAATTTATTTGATAGAAAATATACATTTGAGTATGCAAATTTTCATGACTATTAAATGGTGGAATGTCAGCACGACATGGATAATCAGATACAGGAAACTGCTGAGCCCCTTTAGAAGAAAAAAAAAACAAGCGTGTGAAGAGCTGCGTTCCTCTGAGGTGGAATAAAAAAGGTATTAGTACACAGAGCCCAATGTGGGGGAACTGTGAGCACCATCACTCCCCTTAAACACTTCCCCAGATGGCTTCCCCCAGTCCCTAAGGCCTTGCCTGCTTAAATCTCTCATTTTTGAAATCTCCCTCCAAACTCAACAATGTGCTGTATTGCTCATGTGCATTTCTCGCTGCACATTTAATTTCTATATATAGAAGGATAGCGAATTTACCTTTCATTCTTGTCCAGCAAACAGCGTTGGAGATGACTGAAGAACATGAACTTTAGGTAAAAATTCTCATTCTTCATATAATAAATACAGAAAAATTAAAAAATCACATTCTAAGCAGTCTAATATGGTGCACAGTACATCACAGACAACACTATTTGATTCTGTTTATTTTTTTTAGGTTTAAAGTTATACAGCAGTCTAATCCTTGAAACTACCACCATTCAAACCAAACCAATCCGACTTTACCCCATCATTTTCCAAGGCTGACATAAGACTGCCCCCCAACTGAGGATCAAACCAAATTAACTCCTTATCCATGGATATTGATAGCAGTCACAAGGTTATTCAGCGGGTCAATAGAAAAACAGCATAGCCAAGAATTATATTTATTTTGAGGACCACAGAAGTCTCAGGAGAAGAATATAAATTCTCTCCTTATTGATCCTCTTGGCCTCTGAATTGGGACACTGTCAGACCGTGCCACACAGAGCAGCAGCATCTGCCTTGGGGCCTTGCTGGAGCTAAAATTAGCTGGAGAGGAGACGGCAGGCAGAGCGAGAAAGAAAGAGTGACAGCAAGAGAGAGAGAGAGTGCAGAATACCAACACCAGTTATCTTGCATTGATTCCTTGCTCCCAGCAAAGCAAGGCAAAGCAAAGGAGGGGGCCAGTGCTAGCTTCTCTGGCCTTGAAAATCAAGCACTATTGATTCTGGGACATCTTCCAGATACTTTGTCAGTCCACACATTTTGAATTAACTGGTGGAATGAATATGGTTTTAAAATGAGAATAGTGAGCCGTGTCAGAAGCATAAACCACAGCACATGTATGCACTGGTGACATGATATTTTAATTTTAATGAATGAAGCAGAAAACAGTAATTACATGTAGTCATGGAAACACTGCATTGAGGGGGGCATTATTTGAGTTTTTATTTTTGTGTCAATGTCACACCAGTATTTCACTTTTTATGTGGTTTCTACAAAATGTTTTTGCTGATTTTACTATTGAAAGAAACATGAGGTGGGTGTTCTATACAATAATAAAATCTGCAATAAAACCATCATTCACACATTCCGTTTAGCAGCTGGGTATTTATAAAGGAGTCACTCGCAAACACATGTACGCACCACAGAGAAAATGCATTATATTGTTTTTCATCCACCTTTAGCAGGCGGCAAGGTAAACATTTTTTGGCTTTTTTTTTTTTTTTTTTTCTCTTATACGATGCTTATAATGCAATGCTGATATACATCCTGGCCACTCTTGGACTCTCTTATAGGTCTATCTAAGTTTTAATTGTGGTTGCATGTAAGAGGGTGCAGGCCTCAGTGGGGAGTTTAATCTGGTCAGAATGAAGCATTAAACCCCTTTAAAATCGCTTTGTCCTTTTGCTGGGGACCTTCCCCTCCCTCTAACTGCTAGAACAGAATGGACAGTCTTTAACTGGTGGCACTGAGGTTTGACTGAGAGGCTCAAAGGGAGATAAGGAATAAAGAGATATTCACAGTCCCCTGCTGCCATTTCATTCAAATCGAAATCCCCCCAAAAACCAGTGAGAGATTTCACACCAACAGTTTGGCTAATCGCTCTCATCTGCGCAGAGCTGTATGGGACACAGAGACTCTGTCAGTAGAAAAGGGTTACGTCTGAGGTCTGCTGGGAGGTCAGGGGTTCGACCCTAGTCCTCAGACTAGACACAAGAACTGTGGGATATGCTGGTTGTGAAGGGGACGCTTGACACAGACAGATATTTTTTTTAAATTATTATTTCTTTGTTTTCATTTTGGTCTCAATTCTTTTCTGGCACAAGACAGATTACTGCATGTCACCAACAAGGGCCTGGGGCTAAAAAAAATGATTTATTAGACTGGAGCTGAAAATAAAAACATAAAAGATATTGAATAAAATCCAGTGCAAAATCGTGCCTTGGAGTCAGCACCTTTTAGAATTATAAGAAGCTTTCATGAAGTAAAAAAAAAATGGAGTCAAAGTAAAATGTTTTTGCATTATATTTTTTGGTTTTGAATTTTGAAATTGCCACAGCCATCAACTGCCATTAAATCTTATCTGCATATTTTGATGGTCTGGTATGCATTTTGAACGTCAATCCAATTCAGCTTGAATATGAAAATGAAGGTAAAATTGGAGGAATAGTTTTCACAACTAAAAGAATGTTGACATTGGAATACCCTAGATATATTGTCCCCGCTATCAGTAGAAAAGGTGCTAAAGAGAGACAAGAGAGAGAGAGAGAGAGAGAGAGAGAGAGAGAGAGAGAGAGAGAGAGAGAGAGAGAGAGAGAGAGAGAATTGCTTATCCGCACTCTGCCAGTTGAAATTACCAGTGGTCACTCTGATGAGCAGTGCCTCCTTTGTTTTGGATGTGAAGCGACCTGCTGAGGACAGGGGGTCAAGGGGTTATTGTATTTAACAACTCATTAGAATCGAAACTGTCCAGGTCAGGAATTCTATATATTAAAAAAAGCAGTCCAAATTTCAACGCCTCAAAGCATGGCTCACACCTTCTTGACCTCAAGGCTTGGAAGAAAGAAAATAAAAACGAAAAAAATTGGCAGGTTTTAATAAACCAGAACCTAGATCCAGAAAGAGGGTTTGCAACATAACACATAACAATACTTTTGAGAAATACCAAAAAGAACATATCAGCTCATTTTGACTGTATAAAAAAATGTGCGCTCTGAATAAACTGCTTTGTACATTAAAACAGAAAATTACAACGAACATTGGATCCAAAAGTAGGGAGAGTGTTGTATACTCATTCTAAGTGTCTAAGAGGGCAAGTTTCAAATACAGTACTGTAACTCGTCAGGCTGCTTGTTGTCTGGGGCATGGGCAAGTTCTGAAAAATTATGCATCCACACCCCCTACAAACATTTGACAAGGTCAAAAAGTGACCCTATTTATGCAAAGCTGTGTAAGTGAAATTGTGTGGACATGCAGAGGTGTTTGGGAGACTGCAGAGCTTCATTGTCACGGGGGCCCACATCCACAATGCCAGTGAAAGACGGTGAAAATCCCACCAGAATATTCATTAATCAGAGTTCACCTGAGTGCCTCCATCACTCCGTCTTACCTCTGCTAATGAACTCCCTGCCATCATCCTCCTGAGCTTTACTCATCACCTGTTCCTATATTGCTTGGTTGCACAAACTCAAAAGTACTCTGCTGAAGTTCATTAAAAGCAAAGTGGAGGGACAGTGAGGGCAGACATGTGACTGGCAAGCTTACATGCAACGTACAATCATTTTCACAAATGTTTAAATAGCCAGCCTTGCAACAAGCATGGTACAGTATATACAAAAACAACCATGGCAAAGTAAGCAATGTTAACACATGGTTGGTTTTCAATAGGTTAGCATCATGGAAATTAACTCTCTGTTGAGCGCTCAATAGGTTTCATCCACAGCGGACTGTGTTTGCACAGATTTCTTTGTGAGACAGCTAACAAAACTGAGCAAACTTATGGAACATCCAACCTACCTCCCTTGCGCTGTTCCTGATTTTTCTTTGTAGACTCTGAACCCAACAATTCTCCCATGACTTTCGACCAGAACTAATCCCACTAGACAAACATGGTCACCAACAGGATTAATACACCTGGTGACATGCAACACCGAGCAAACATTTATTATGAAAGGACATCAGGATCATCAATCGCAACTCCACCTCCTGGCAGTGACAGACTCTCAACATGCTAACTTTGGTTATACATTGTCCCTGTACGTAGGCTGCAGGTAAAAGGGTAGACAACAGGATAGCTTGCGATGCAGTTTAAATATCAAAGAGAGGTAAAACACTCACCACAAGCCAGTTTAAATGCTCAATCATAAAATATGAGTCAAACCAAAGATATGTTTTAGTCTAGCAGAGTTGATCTGAACACAATATGGAAAGACTTATCCTCTATCGACTGGCTTATTAGCAGACAAGCTCCAAGAATTATTTAATCAGCAGAACTGACAGAGTGGCAGCCTTGTGGATTATTACTCCTTTGCCATTTTCTTTTACCAAGTGTCCTCTTGGTGACTGACAGGCTCCCTTCCCTCTCGTTGGTATTATGTGGAGATCAGCTACGGTCTGTTTCGCTGATCTCTTTCACATTGATAGACAGGCAGGACATCCTACATAGTGACCTATTGACCTTTCCTTCCCTGAGATCCTAGGGACCAGAAATCTTGAGCTAACTCATTAGGGATAGGGGGGGGGGGGGGGGGGGGGGCATTCAAATTAGGTGTTTTCTTTTCCTATCTAAAACAGACTGGTATGTCATAGGTAGCACAGAGGGAAGGGGGGTCCTAAATTTGGATATGTGAAAGACTGCTTCTGCAACTTACTGACTGGATTTATTTATTTATTTTTCTGTCGCTGCTTGAAGAAACTGGTTCACTCAACACAGGCATAACTATAAGACATAATGAAACTGGAGCAGTATAAAAAGGTAGGGAATTATTGTTAATCCTAGCAATATAATAAAAAATGCATGTATTATTTCAGATGTTTCAAAGAAGGGATTTTACTAAAGTGGTGATTAGAGTGTACTCTGCTGTCCCTGATTTTAGTCATTTAGGGGCAACAAACAGAACTACAGAAACACGATATAACCTAATGGTTGATTGTAAGTATTTACACTATATACACATATAATTGTATTTTATTTTATGCTAAATTAATTTATTGTTTCTACAGTTCTTATAATAAAAATGGTTCGAAACATTGCCTTGGCCATTTAAATAACTAATAGCAGGCTCCTTACATTTAATTGCAGGTAGTTCTAAAGCAATAAGACTTGTAATGCAAGACAATGTGAGAGAAATAGAATATTCAATAATCTAACGCTGCAGGTTCTTTGTATCTTGTGCTAATTGTCAACATGATTTGTTTCCTTGCTGAAACGGGTCACCAGGCCTGCTATGGAGTCAGAAATTATTTAATTTATGTTTGTATTTCTTTGATCAGTGGATCCTAATTCTAAACACACATGGTTTGTTCTGGTCTGAACCACATGCCCCTGCTGCCGTTTTTGAAAACAGCCAGCGAGAATTAAGATTTATATCTTTTGAGAAACTCTGCTACTGCCCGTGTTCAGAGAACTTTGAAACAGTAAATTCCCCTAAGATCTCAAAAGTTTCATTGTTTCAATCATTAAACATTAACTAAAGCATGCTGTGGATAAAAACTTCAATAGCATGTCAAAATACCTTTCTTTGGTATAATACACTTTTTATTTTTATTTTTATAAATACAATAGCTGACAAAAATAAATGAATAATCCACATACCAATCAACTTCTTAAGTGTGCTGCAGTTGAACTTTTTCACAAACAGTTACTATTTGGCCATATAAAATACATATCAACCATAGAAAGGCAGTCTCCCTTTCACATTAAGCCCTGCTCAGTGTACCACAAGTTTCCATACAGAAGAGGATTGGCAGTGGGAACAGAGTTAGATACAGTAACCGTGGAGGAGCTCAGCAGTCAACTACTCGACCTCTAAATCCGGGTTTGCAGCTCACAGGGTGAACAGACAGCCTTGTCAGCTTGGCTTTATCAACAGCTCAGAGCAGTGCTTTTATCTAGCGGAACAGCAGTCCCTCTTACACCAGTGACCTGATGAAGTGCCTACAGATTAGGAGGGACAGGATTGATTAAAATACAGACATGTCCTCTTAAGGGCATGACAGCTCATTCACTTCTACCCAATGGAGGCCCTTGTGTACCTGTATCTCACACTGCCAAAGAGCCCTCAACTTCTCTATTGGTACAACCAGGTCCCAGTCTGCATTTAAACCACCATCATGCCTACTCTATTAGCCTTCATATTCCCATGCAGTTCTCAACAAAGAACATTCTACTGGCAGAGGTGAGTCTAAGGTAAAGCAAATAGACCAAAATATTTGGGATACTCTACAGTGCAGAGTAGCTGGCATATGGGAGTCTTGGTTAAAACCAAACTCCACTACCTAGTGTGTAGTCTGGTGCAATTCAATCTAAATTGCACCAAAACATACCAATGTCTAGATACACAAGTAGGAAGAAAGACTCCCTGAAGGGGAACATCATCCCGGATCTACACTCTGCATTTTCTAGATTCTAATCTAATTTTCCACAACACTTTCACTTCCAAAGTTCCATTTCTGGAGACACAGCTTTGAAAAGCTTGAATAAGGGTACCAGCATTGCACGTTATCCTTATTCTAGGTTCTCTGTTTAAAACCATTTTTGACATCCATTCCAACCTCACTTTAATACTTTGGGCACCACTCTTAACCTGCTCTCTGCTTAATCAGTAAGTGCAATGTTCATCCTGTCATAATTAAGCCTAATATCTAAGATCATTCTCTTGTGGGTGTATGTGAGGTAGCTGGGTAAAATTCCTAGCAGAGATAATCCCTAAAACTATTCTGTTTACTGCAAAGCAAAATAAATATCATATTCAGCCATGACAAAAATTACTTCTAGCTCAGTTTAGAAAGCACAAAGACTTTGCTAGTTTTTACTTCCTCACACAGGGCGAGTTAACTTTATATTGCATGGCATGTGTCCAAAAGCACAAAAGTACACCATATGGGAAACTAAAAAAAAGACCATCTACTTCAATGTGACAAAAAACAAGCCTATTCCATTGTGTTCTCACCCTAACATATGGCCATCATAGCCTTCCATTCTAACACTGTGCCCCTTGTGATCACCTACCCCTTGATAAAAAATAATACTAAACAATAGATACAACTCCCAATGGGTAGCCAGTTAAGTCATTTTACAATTTACTCTGAGGTTAATTTGTCACACCTGAGCTTAAACATATCCTTGAGGCCACAGCAGGTGTAATTAGCCAACACCATAGTAAAGCTTGGCTAAACTGTTATTAAATACGAATCATACTGTACCTGCTTCCCATCCTACAGACAGACGTCAGCCCAATGCGTGTCTTCCATCTCTGATCCAGAAACAATCAGGATAGCATGAACGTTATCAGTGCCATTGCGGCTATGCGTGAGAGACTAGCTGTCACCATTGTCTCTACCCAGATTACCAATCAACACAACAGATAAGCACCTCTGCCATGCCATATGGTTTTGGACGGCCGGCTGTAGTGATATCCTTCTCTCACGACATTTTTACCAAACAACGCTCTGCTGTAATTATGTTTTCAGATTTGATATCAAACCTAAATAATATAGGATGAAGATGTTTCTTACTGCTAAGCTGCTTGTGCTGTTGTATAAAATTATTCCAACCCTAGGACTGAAAATGCCTCCCAATATTAATTGTATTACCATGACTGGGAGCATGTGTTACCACTATCAGTTGTTCAGTACTCTGTAAGGTTTTATAATGATTCTGTCTTTTCATTTGGGCCACCAAGAATAAAACATAAAGGTCTGCCAAATACACATCTTAATCATCCCAGTAAATGTTCATTTATTAAAAAAGATAATGCCTTCAGAAACCAATTTTCAAAGGTTACATTAAAAATAAGACACTGTTGGTTACATTAATTATAACATTCTACTCTGTTTGCTATTTCAAAAGGGAGAATTATGTGAGGTTTGAAACATTTTTACCGTGGGAACTGCTCAGTTAAAGGTCAAAGAGAAAAATGTTTATTTTTAGATCCGATTTAGTAATATGCAGTAAAATATATAAAAGTAAATTAAAGTAATCAACTTTCCTTGTTATTTAGTCTAACTCTGTTCATGTTAAGTTGTTCTGGGACCGAGGAATAGGCAATAGTAACTACTTAAAGAAACCTCCTTAACTAAATTATGTATCACATTCCTTTATGTTCCTGGTTGTAAGGTCTACCCCACTTGTACCATCGATGTCATTGCTTGCTTACCAACTGTGTATTAATCCATCTGGTGTTTTCTTCTGGGGAGGATTTATTAACGTTACTACATACAAAATAAATAGTGAAATATGGACCTCCGAAAATCTGTATTAGGAATATGAAGTGGCAGTAAATTACAGTTGTAATGGTGTTACAGTTGCAATCGAAGTAATACAAAATATTTTTTATAGGCCAAATAAAACGCAAGCCAATACAAAAGAGATATTGCCTCTAACAAATAAAGTGGGTAAATAACATTGTGAACTGCCAGAAACCCATTCATTTCCATCCCTGCTGTGCAATTAAATCTGGTAATCTCGTTTCATTTCTGGTATTACAGTGTAACAAATACGAGAACAGAGAAATAAGTCCAGTCTAAATAGAATGCTTTCCTCTTTCTAAACCACTGCCCCAAAGAAACCTAACCCTTTTACTGCTTAAGTCCAGAAAGGTCCAAGATTTTGTTTTTAAATATTGCTTGGGTTACATATGTTAATGAGTGGTAATCTAATGTAACAGACAAAATAACCCTCAGGACTTGGCCAAGCTGCTAGCGTGTGAAGGTTCAAGGATTCACATGGCACTGAAAACTGGGAAGAGGATAAACAGAACACTGCCATGGTTAAAGAGGGCCTCCGAGTCTTGTGCATTGCTATTGCCGTCACCTTTTCACGAGAACTACATTTGTAAAATAAAACAATCCATAAAAAAAAAGAATTAACAACAATAAAATCCCTCTTAAATTGTTTCAAGAGCAGGCCTGCCAAGGATATATAAAATATATATAAAAGTCCACTTTTTTTCCATCAATTAAACAGAACCAGACCTGCACGCGATTACTATACCTAAGGGTTTGTTTGTGGTGCCAATTGGCATTTAGCAGCCTCTGTTGGCTATGTGCAGGACACATTTGGAGATGCAGATAGCAACTCTCCACCTCTACACCTAGGGGCCAGTATATTGTTACTGCTAACAGCAGGGGCCAATAGCTAGAGCATGATATAAGCGGGTAGCTGTTTTAAATACCAGGCTCTTCAACCCTGTAAGCTGAGAACTAGCCAAGAGACTGAAATAACCTTCAAATTAATGATGAAATACAAAACACCACCAACTGCAGCTGCTGATCCAAAAGATCTGGCTTAACAGTTATCACAAAAGGACTGCATCTGAGACTGTCACGGAATACAGAAATTGTGTGGCTCTGTCTGAGCCAAGGCGAATCAAAGTCTGAAAGCTGTACTCAATATACAATACTACTAAATTAAATCAGATTCCAAAACAGCACAACAACATTTAAGAGTAGCTCCAGACTTATGAAGATATTGTATTGGTTTACTCTTTTTTCACATTTGTTGCATATTGTACTGTACTATTATAATATGCACTTTTATGGAACATATATTTGACCATTTGTATGGCAGTTTGCACAAAAGGTGTAAATGTTTTCAGGAAGAGTGCACTATTAAAAGGTATATTTACACTTACAGCTTTATTACTCCAGCTAGAACAGTGATTTAAACCAGGCCTATGTATCCACACTGCAATGCCTTGCTCTATAAGACACCCACAAAATAAAATGAAAAGGTCCAGATTCAAACAGCAATTGACCTGACTGACACTACATGTTGGTATAAAGCATAATGATTAGGTTAGATATTTACAAAATAACTAAGACCAAAGGACAACCACTGGCATGGTTGAGGGCAAGAAGGGGTTAACTCCGTAATGTCTGTAAAGTCCCAGGTGTATCATTAACTTGCCCTAATGCCACACACAAGCAATCTGAAAATTATAACTAATTTTGGTGTAATTTAGTCAGTGCTGGCTGATTTTTTAAAAAAAAACATGTACATTTCAGTGCTACTGTACACACACAAAATAAATAATTCAAGATGCTCGCTGACATGAAAATAAAACTAAAAGGCTACTGCTGGACTTCTTTCCCTGAGTTAGTTGATTACAGTATTCAGTGCCCTGGTCTACTTGTATACTGGTTCCTAAACCAATGCGGCAATGTTGCATCTTAGGAGGCCTGTCTCTGTTCTATTCATTCGCAGCATGGGGGGTCCCTACTGTTATCTAGCTTGCCCAATAATATAACCTCATCAGTCCCTGGTTTGTCAAAATAAGGACTATTTACAGGATAGTTGAGGGGTTCAACCAAGGTTAAAGTGAAATTAAACACCCTTTGTTGCTCCATTGGGGATCCCTGCTCTCACTGTACTTCTAACCTGCCTGACCTCTGTCTTGTTTTCCAGAACAGTGAACACCCAATGAGGGATGGCAACTCTTGGAAAGGTATTAAAACACAAAAACCCCTTCTGTCAGTTTTATTATTTCTTTTTTTTTTTTTTTACTGGAAATTGCCTCACCAATGCAACCCACTTACAGATCAGACAGACTGATCAACAAACAACCTTCATTACCAATTTGATTCATATCCTCTTTTCACCCAATAAGCAATGGTCGCTACCAAGCTTCTAAGAAGGACGGTCTAATTGAAATTGAATTTGATACTTGTTATTTTATTCAGATATTTGCATCTGAACTAAACATCCCACTCTTTTTTTTTCAAAACTGGTTTAATGAAACAGCATGGGACTGTAGGTCACTGTGTATTAGAAAAACTACTGAGGAAAACTATCAATTTTCAACAATAATCCTCTTTGCCTTTGCATTTGGCTTTGCAAAGTATTGCAACCCTCAGGGCAAGGTTATTTCCCCTATAAACCTCATTTGCATTCCACGGTTGTGCAGTATACTCCTCATTTGATCCCAGCATGTGCACTGGGGTTTCTGTACACCGGTATGTATCTTGAAAACAAATATCTTCAGAAATAAATGCACAATGCTGACCTCAAACATTGCACTGGAAATTGCAAACCAGCAGGATGTAGTTTTGTAGTTTAAAAACCTGATCCTGTGGCATCCACAACCCTGGACAGGTGACCTCTGGCCTGGCTTTGTTATAAATATGATTTCCAAAAGGCAAGGGTCAGGAGTAGGCGATTTGGAATGTCTGTGGGCACTTGATATGAGATATGCTTTAAAATAAAACCTGGAAACCTGATAGGCATTACATTGCATAAGTCAAATTATTCAGGGTGGGAGGGCCCTGGACACTGCAGAAGATTCAATTAACCTTTTCCTTTTATATTGCTTTTAGTGACCAACCCACTCATCAGTCTTCTATACATTTAACCTGTTTTAACAAAGCAACCCACGAAGACGACTCTCAATAGCCCCTTGACATTTTCACGCAGGTCCAAACAGCTGCTTCTCCAAAAAGGGGTAAACATCACAGTAAGCAGAGAAGGGACCAAGAAGAAAAGCAGCTCAAAGGACAAGAGAGGCTAATATCATATCAGTGCTAGCCGCACAATGGCAAGTGGTGAGGGACTGTCACCTCCCACCACAACTTACACCTACTCAGGACTATCACAAACACACAGTATTCGCAAAATAAAACAGCATTTTAACAAAAAGGACAAAGCATCAAAGATCAGTAGTCATTCGCCAATGGTGTTTTGTAAAGGGGAAGCCACACAAAGGCAAATTAGCTGACGAACGCTTAAGGAAACAAGTTTAATTGTGCGGGAAGGTCTTTCACATATGTGAAAAAAAACTCCACCACAATGCATAGAAACACACTCACACCCACACATAAGCAATACAGAAGACAAAAAAATGTTGCAGTAGAAACCAAGCCAAAGAACTCCCAAGGGAACAGGACTGCTGGCTGAATCGCAGGCATTATTTCAAATGGAAATAGTTTTCATATTGACTGAAGTTAAATTAACCTGTTTATCCAATGTGTACTGATACAGTTTATTTTGTAGATTTTTTTTGACAGCCTCCCCTTTAATTTTGTGGAAGAATGAACATGCATTAGCAAATAATTCTGTATGAGGTGCCAGCACTACTTCCTAGTGCTCAGCAGAATAAGCAAATGCATATTGCAATATACACACATATACTCGCAACAAATCTAGCATTCTTTAAGTTTCTAGCCTTGTATGGGAATACACTCCCACAGCAAGTTATGTCCTCCTCAGCATATTTTTAACACATAATCAGTACAAACTGCACTTAAAATCCCTCTTTGGCAATTCAGAAACCTCATCAGCTTACCATTACAAACAGCAGAGCACCATTCCTCAGTACTTCAGTACAACGCTGGAGCCTAATCAGTGATTCTACAACAGGTATGTAAAAGTGTCCCTATGAATTTGTAACTAAAATACCATGCTCTGTGAAAACAATTCACTAAGAATCCACCAAATGCCAGCACAGGTTTATTTTCTTTCAGCTAGTCAATGATACAGCAACCAAAGACTGTCCTCCAGGCAAGCGAGCCACAGCGCAGCCCAAATCCTCATCTCCACATGCTTTCTGTCTTTGAATCGCAAGGTTGAGACCGTATCTTACTACCAGTGGAGAAACAGAATCCCGAGCCAGCAGACAGATGATAATTAATGATGGAGGGCTGGATAAACAGGGAAAAGATGTCCTTCACCTCTGTACAACAGAGTTCACTGTGGGGTCAAACCCTGCGGATGACTTTTCTGGAGAACTCCCATGGATTGGAGCATTTGGAAGGAAGGGTGCTGATCTACTTCCTCACCCCCTAACCAGTCTTTAATCATGCTCTGCTACATTCAATCAGAAATAAATATATATATATATATATATATATATATATATATATATATATATATATATATAACAGACATAAACATACAGGCAGTGTTGCCTGTTCTCATCTTTTAGACTTTTTAAATCAATACCTGTGCTGTACCTGCCCCATAGGGCAGATATACAAACATAAGACTAATTGCTTAAAAATGTCCTGTTATAAAACACTACCCACACAACCTGCTATAGTTATGCCAGAAACAGACACTGGCAGTAGTAATGCCAACAAAAAACCGCTAGAACAATGTTTCTGAACGTTGACCTGGATAGAAGAGTTTCAAGATAACGGGCATTACTGAGGATGGCAGAAGGGTACACAATACCTCCATTGTGCTGGTGTTGCTTGATATATAAATGTACACACTTGTCCATAAGGAACTGGCTTGAGACCCACAACAACTTACACTCTATGGCCTGTGTGTGAAATATTTCATTGATGATTATGGATGCTGTGACTGAGCTACCAGACCATGCATTATTCCTACCCTGAAAACAGTGCCAACTCCCAGTGCTTTTGATCCTTCAGCAAAGCCTGACCTCTTCCTCGTTCTAACAAAGAAAGTAGGCTTAGTTATGCTTTTGCTAATTATTAACAGGATAAAGAGGAAAATTACCACAGCAACCAAAATAACAGCAACACACCCTCATTACCCTCCTATTTTGCAAATTCTTTGTGGATAGATTCATAATTATGAAGCAGAACAAGAAAAAATAACACAAGCATATTACAGAACGATCCAAACTGGATTTTTCAGTAAACACTGCCTGTCTAGGCAGCAATCTCGTTCCATCACTTCAAAACGCCTCAGGTCTCTTTGCTCCCCTCCTGACAAGTGTTTACGTTTTTAGAGTTCAGTCAAACACAAGAAGTTATTATTTTATTCAAACAACTCTAATTTGTACAAACACTTGTACTTGCGATGAAATGAAGACCACTGAAGAAAATTTCTCTTTGAAGAAAAACAAAAGTAGAAAGAACTTTTATCTTTCCAGGTATTGACATATAGAAGCCCATTTTTACTATTGTTTGGGAATAAAACTCGCTTGACATTCTGGCACAAATTACCATTGATTTTACAGTATGAAGTAAACAGTAGCTATACTGCCTCTTTCTTGCTACCCAATACGTTAATACAGAGCATGAAAAACACCCCCTTCAGTGGAAACTAAACTGATGAACCAACAGCATGACTCTAAACTGTTACTGCATTCCAGGTCCTGTTTGAAATCTGTCCAGTCTAAAATAACAATCCCTCCATGGGCAATTTACTTTAATAAATCACTCAGTCACATATAGAATGTCTCAGTCTCATGATTGCAGACAGGCAGTCCCCTCGTTCTTGCCTCTACCCCAATGGGACTCACAGACTTAGCCTAATTCACCTTGATTTTCCTTTGGTTTGAATAAAGTTCTCATATATATTTTTCTAAACAGTTCCCAGTTGCAAATGCATTTGAATGTACAGTATCACATCACTAGGAATGTTTTTAACCTAAGTCATGACATTATAAATTACCCCTTTGCCTTTATACCACAGCTCCAGTTTTTCTAGATATGCCTGCTTTAAAAATAAACAATGTAGAAAAACACAATAATTTTCTTTTTTTAATGCTTCCTCCTTAAAAGCTTTGTGCAGCGAATTACAGCAGTGAATCAGGTGTGGCCTAAATACAGCATGGGCTCAGCAAACAATACCCTGCACAGACATGGGGATCCTGTCTCAATGCTGTAGGTCTCATCAACATCACACTCCAACATTTAACTGCAGCTCGGGCATCCGCTCCTGAGCCATTGTTCCCTGAGAGATTATAATGTAAGAAGGTGATTATGTTTACCTGATGCAATAGCTGCTAAACCCGCTGAATTATTCAAGCAATAAAATCACAGTCAATTCCTCTGAGCCGCAGAGCTCTCAAAGAAAAAGTGCATTGTAATTCATCAAGACAGGGAATGCCTAACGAGCACTGCTCAAATAGTTAAATTTATTTTATAAAAAACCATGGAACAAAGTTAGCTGCTGCAAAAATATCTGAATTCTCCAACAGAGAGATATGCCATCTGGAACATCTCACATTGCATAGAATTTAGTAATGACCAGGGGTTAGACACAAACCCGCCTCCTATAGAGAATATTATTCTGTTCCAGCAGTCATACACTATTTATCATTATCGTTGACCAGGCATGTGAGATTCTCTAGCAATGCTCCAAACACTTAATACTTAAATCACAGCGCTATAACAACTTTGTAACCACTCTGGTTAGAATTACTACCAAAGAAACAAAAAAGACAGGATGGATTTTAGGATTTAAGTAATTGATTATTTGTAAAGATGTGCTGAGAATTTGATACAGTTTAGAGTTGAGTTCTGTATATTGCACATTTAGGATTTGTTATGCAGCAGGCAACTTTACTGCATCGTTGACTAAAAGCACCAACACAGGCCTATCATGCCAAGTTGAATCTATTGTTTCTGACTCTAAAACCCCACAGCTTGCCAGATCCAATAGATTTTTTGGCAAAGATTTAAAAACAAAATGATTTCATTTGGAACATGTTGCTTTTTTCCCCCTCCTTCGAGACAGTGGTGTCTTACTAATTGCTGAGGTAATCTACAAGCGGAACAATAGCCGCGAAATTTTTTAAAACAATGTCGGTACCTAGTCATTGACGCCGGCTCTGCATAAATAAAGATAACAAATGTTTACATATATAAATATATATAATATTATATATATATATATATATATATATATATATAGATATTAATATTATATATAATATATATATTAATATAATATATTACTTAATATCTCCTAATTTTCAAAGCAAATGGTTATTAGAAACAGTGGGAAATAAAAAGCACTGGAGGCTTGACTAAGATTTCCAAAAGCAACTGCACTGCTTTCACTCCACAAGATGCAGATTTGTGATGCTTTAAACAAGTTTAAAAGATTATATAAGTTATACAGGGCTGTAAAATCATTTTCAAATACATTATTTTTGAATGGGGGCACTACACAAATGTCTGTGCATTGGGCAGGTGGAACACTCCAATGCACTCCAGTGAAATATGAGTGAAAGACAGCACTGTCAAAGACAACCTCTGTCAGTAATTCAACTGGGTAGATACTAAAAAGGGATTTCAGTGTTTGTAAAAGTGAGAGACTGGCAGCATATACAAGTCTACAGTGATACTTTCTGTAGAAGACCTTCATGAAAGAAAACTGTGGATAACTTTAGTTTATTCCTTTCAGTGTTAGACCATTGTCGATAGATACGCAAAAACTGTTCCATATAGTACTGCACTGAAGATTGTCTTCAACATTGATAGACTAGATTTAGCCATAATGCTGTCACCTTTAGTTTCTCTGTGTTGAGTGAACTGAATTCAGCACAGAGGTCCCTATCAGATCAGCGGGTGTTGTAAAGTTCTGTGCCTCTGGGTATGATGATATATTTCCAGTCGGGCCCCAACAGCATTATGCTGCATCGACTGAGATGGAAAAGGAAGAAAAGCTCCCTCGGCCCCAGCCAAGCAGCCAGGGCTGTTCTTATTACTCAGTTTCTTTGTGAGATGGAGCCAGCCCTGAAGCTGTAATCAGTTTCTTTGCATTAATTCTGATTTGATTCAGTTTTTCCAAGTGTCTCACCTCGCCTTGCTGCCAGCTGCACGCTGTAGACTCCAGCAGAAAGTGTGGAGTGTGGACATGCTTTCACCCCACAGAATAGGAACACAGCTTTACACACACACACACACACACACACACACACACACACACACACACACACACACACACACACACAGTTGGTTGAATGTATAAATAGTGTATAATCTAACAAGTTAAACCTACCTACCTAAATTATTTAGACTATATTATACATTTTCTGGCTGCTGCAGAAATATACAACTAATTAATTAACACTCACAAGTTTAGCTTTTGTACTTTCTTCCCTATATTTGTTACCGCATAATTCTGCTAGTTTTATATTTAAGTGTTCTGGTGCACCAAAACCTCTATACACAATATTAAGGTCTGGCCTCACCCCAGCAAGCTCATTAAGTCTGCCAGCGGGATTAATTAAGATTCAGAAACCCGGATGTTCTTCATCCCAGACCGCTGGACCACACAGCCTGAATTTTCTTTTTTATTAACAAAAGCCTAATCCTCAAGCCAGCCTAATTGAATTAATGGTAAATTCAGCAACCTTCTGTTCCTGAGGCAGATTTGCTGGCACTGCCCAGGAGTGAAGCCCATGACTAGGGCTTCCTGTTCCTCACAGTCCCCTGAAATCTGTCTTTCTCATAGTAGCCTGGATCTTGAGGGCTTGATTGACTCCCAGCCACCGTAGCCCCTTCTATTTCTCTTTCCTGGTTAACAAAAATATAAAAAAGGGTGATTCTGAGTTTTTCTTATTAAACAAGAAATATTTTTGCCTAATTGCTGCTTCAAGTAAGTGCGATTTTGGCTGTTTCCAAAATGGTGCCAGTCCTTGGCTAATTCAGGGTTATTGTTTCTCCACAGTTTAGCATCTACAGCAGATCTCCATGCAGCAATAACATTCCAGTGCCAGGGAAGAAGGCAGTAACTGTGTTGACATCATAGAGAACACCCATATATAAGCTGAACAGAAAATAAAAGAATAAAAAAACAAAAAACAAAAACAGTAGTAAGCACTTCATATATAATTTACATCAGGAACCCTGTGTTGGATGAAGGAAACTGATGGTGCTTACCAAACTGAGCTCCAACATCCCATGTCAGTTTTGAAGGAAATAAAGGGTATTTTATTATTCCTCCCTGCTGAAGACAAAACTGCTAATTCCCAAAGAAGACAAAGCCTTCAGCTACACAAGATCAGAGGGCTGAAGACTCCCATCCTAATCCTTAACCGATATTGTGACCATATGGCGACGGCTCATTTTGAGCTTTTAAAGTGGATTAGTCAATGAGTGGATTATTAAAAGGACCAAAGGCTACAGTAAGGCCAGAAGGCAATTGTGCACAGGTGGGTTTGCCAATCATACAATGGGTTTGAATAACTCCAGAATTACAGTACTACTCACTTGAGTTGATGGATGCTTATTGTTAAAGCAAGCTTGGAAAGACCCGAGAGGGTAATTGAAATCCCTGCTAGTGAACTTGTTCTCTCACCAGGACACTAGTGTCGAACATTTCAACCACCCATTGATTCTCCTGTAACTTTGAGCTCGAGTTGAACCTTTCCAAGGCACTTAGCTTTGGCTCCAATCTCAGAGAGCAAGATAAACAAATGCAATTAAAGCACTTGTGGGAGGCTGAAGAGAGATAAACTTCACAGTCTTTGACGGTTAAAAATTCAAGTTAAAGTTCAAACTATCTCCAGTACAAGGCTACTATTCAATTACCTCTTGTTCTTAGGCTTGCTGCTCTAATGTTGTCCAAGATAGCAAGGTTCATAAAAGACGCCTCCAACACCGTCTCTGATATAAGGCTGATATACCATAAATCTTCATACATGTTTAACATTCTCAGCGCCACTGTGTTTTTGAGTCTTTAAAGATCTTAGTTTAGTTTGCAATTTAGAAAATCCATAAACTACAAACTAACATTATTTACATTTACATTTTTGTGCTTGTGTTGTCTTACGCAATTGCACACCGAATCAATGAGACCCAGGTCCCTTATTAAACAACTCAGTCATGTTTAATGTTGTTGAAGCTGACACCCTGGGATCCTTCAAGAAGCTGCTTGATGAGATGCCAGGACCAATAAGCCACTAACAACCAAATGAGCAAGATTGGCAGAATGGCCTCCTCTCGTATGTAAACTTTGTTTTGTTTCACTTGGCCTAAACTGTATTTTTACTTACATACTGTACTTGACATCTCTGCTAAGCAACTACAGCCTTCACAATGCACCAATCTCAAAGCACCCAGCTTTCTGGTGTACAAATCACAACAAGAGTTTCTACTCATGTAGAAATTGTTTTAACTGCAGTTCAGCTGCATCATGGCTGCGAGAATTTGATTTTTTGTGAGCTCAAATTCCTGTTGCAGAGAAGACAACCCTGATTTAACAATTGCCTGCCCACAATCCTCCTGACCTTGGCCTAACACTGAAACTATGCTATAGTTAGATCTGGAGATAGAAATAGGGATGTGCTTCCATATCTCAAAGTGGGAATTACAAAAGGTTAGCCAGGAACAGTATGCCTGGACTTCCATTGACTGGAAAGTGAGAACATTCTTTTTGTTAAAAATACCCCTCCTCTGTCTGTTTGCGCTAAGGACCTTCCACACAGTGTTCAGATAAAAAAAAAGGACAAACAGTGCTCAGTTAAATAATTTGGTGAAACCATTGCTGTCACTGTAGATAAGGTATTAAAGATCAACAAGTACCCATGTCCAGGAGGCAGTTTTCAACTTAAGCTAACAAAACTCAATGTGAATAAATAATGAATGACCACACTTTCAATTAATTGCATCAGAAACCGTGAGATGATATATCTTTCCTCTCAAACCTTCCTATTTCCCCACCTAGAATCTACATCTATCACCTATTTTAATGTGTACCAGCAAGGGTTCCTCGTACCCTTTCTCCACCCTCGGCTACACAGCCTGGCCACTAGGATTAAATTATGACAAGAAGGCAAGGACTTTTAAACAATGGGGTGGTCCTCAAGGTGAGCCTGTTACCACCTCAGCAATGAGAGAGAAGATCTTCCAAACCTTCTTTTTTAATTTCCTTCACAATCCCAAAATGGATTAACTAGGCATGTGCTGTCCTGTATTTACTAACCACTGAGCATAATAATAAGACAAAAGGTACAGTGTGTTCAGCCATTACCTTTATAACTCAAACTGGTTTAGCTGTTGGTTTTATTTATTTATTTACTTATTTTTTTAGTACAGGTATTGATATCAATATTTTATTTATTTGTTTAAGTTTTTTTAGCTCAAACATCTAAACACATACAATAAGTCAGGAATCAGACACTTGCTATACCTCTGGTGCTGTTCATATTAGTACTCGACAGTGGTACAGAAGTTTGTGGGTTTGTTTGGTGGTTAAAGCATAGGAGTTGCATCACTGGAGTACATATAAAATAGGGGAGTGGAATTTGATATTTGCCACTATAGTTCTAGGTCACTTTATCTGGTCATGACACCATAATTTAAGCCTGTCTGGGTTAGAGATAATTTAAACAAAAAGTGAAAATATAATTCCTGCTCCCACCACCCCACACACTCTCAGAGTTCAACTTTCTCTCAGGGAGTGGAATTTACACTGGGGTCATGCGAGTGCTGGGCAGCCACTTTTAAGTTAGATCCCTCTCCCCAGAATCCCTTCTTCCAGGGCAACAAAAAGTAAATCGATTATCCATAGACACTCAGGTTTCTGAAGTAAGCGCCAATATCTTGTCACCCACAGAAGCTTTAAGGTATTGATTGCCAGAGATCCAACTAGACTGTCCTGCCAATAGTTCATCTTACACGTCACGAAAATGTTTTTACTGCTGCATCACGCTGCCAAGATTGAGATAAGGTAGTCAAAGTCCTTTCTCAAGCTTCTTAGCTCACAGCTCAAGCAGCCCAGCTTAGAGAAGCTTGTTTATGCAGCCTTGATACACTGTGGGTAATACAGGTCAGCGTCATGCTTAAACTTACCCTGATCGCACATCAACAAGGTTGACCAGACCCTGAACCCACTGCTTTCCCTACAGCTGTCCAGCACTCTTAATACCCTGCAACCGAAGTGTCACAGATAAGACTCCCTTTTCATAGTAGTTTAAGGCATTTCAGGCTTTACCATGAACTTGGTTAGATATGACCTTGCTGAATTCATCTCACATGTGACCAATTAAAATCTCAAGCCTCTTTGAACTGATGGCAGAGAATCAGAGAACCAATTGCAATTCAGTGTCTGTATCTAACCAGGATGAGAACAAATTGTTAAAGGATCCAGCTCATCTGTCTAGGGGATCCTATTCAACAGAAAATGTGCTGTGTTAAGGAAATACTGCCTGTACATTTATCCCATTCTCAAGCCTCTGTCATGTCCACTTCTACAATGAGCATGAGTGACCGGGATTTCACACCATAAAGCAGCTAGGATTTCTTCATCCCCTGCACATTTTTTTAAAGAAACTCAGGAGAGCCTAGCCAAAGCAGCAGAATCACCAGGGAATGTTTCTAGAACCTGCCCCAGGAGAGGAAACAATTGAGAACAAAGAAAACAAAGGCATTCAATATTTATTTTTAAATGTTTATTACATGGAGTCACTCCTTCTGATGTTTAACATAAGTTACTCTGGATTGCACAGTCAAGGATTTTACAACATTTAACTAACCTTAAACAAAAAGGTTATTTACATAACCTGGAAACCTAAAGCCCCCCAGCACTGAATAAATTGGAAGATTATAAGATTGAACATAAAATATGTGAAAGGAATTTGGCACAGTGACTCATAAAGACTTATTTTGCTTGCTGTCACTAATGACTATGAACTAATGGAGTGTCCAGAAAGTTAACATTTGTTAATAAGTACACTCTTGACTTAAGTTTGCATACACTGCATTCAAACATGAGCATAGCTACTCTGCTATCTGTGTGTACTCCGGGGGAGATTTTCCAATATGAGCAAATTGCCCACACCACAGCTACAGTGCCTACACTACACTTTGCCTGCATGACCAGTGAGCTATTAAATCCTACTTGATTAAGAAAAAAATGTCAAAGCGATGTAGCAACAGTTAATTATGCCAAATTTTGCTCTGCTACCCAGGGAACACAAGCTGAACAGTAAAAGTTCTCTCCAGAATTTTGCTCCACTAATCAAAAGTGTTATTTCCTTGTAGATACAGTAAAGCAGGCAGCGTCTTGCTCTGCTGATCCAGGCAATTTGCACTCTGTAATCCCCTCTGCCTGCGAACTGTCGCCTGTATGCTAATCCATATAATTCCCACACTGCAGTAAGTAAACTGGATAGCAGATCCTGAAGCCAAATCCACTTTGTTAAACCTTGCCTCAATTCCCTCACAGCAACAGTATTTTGATCAATCCCAGGTTCAATTTAGTCTTTTATCAATTTGTCATTCGCTTTTTTTTCCACATTCACTTGGTGTTGTTTTCCCTTTAACTGGTTCAGGACAGGTCTTGAGTTTCCTCACAGAGTATATCGAGAAGAGTGCTCTTTATTACCTGATCTAAACCATATATTGCTTTATGGAAAGCTAGCATAAATATTAGGGTCCCAGACTGGGTCATAAAGTCATAAACGACCACCAGCTTGATTATATTAAAAAGAGGGAGCGCCATACCTTTGAAGGTCAGCTGTACTCTTGGGGCCGACAATGGAAGACAGCTGGACACCAGCACCCAGAGACTGAGTGCCAGGAGATGGGTCACCATGCAGAGGCTGTGAATGGCCATGGTGTGAAGAGGTCCAATCCTAACCAAAATCTCCCAAAAACCCTGAGGAAACAAGGTAAGATGTTGTTAATTATTCACAATTACAGGCCTGGTGTTTTTGTTTATTATTATAGGTCAGCTTGGACTAACTGGGTTTTCATTAGTGATTCCTTACACAGTAATTTGTTTTCAGGGGCATAAAAAACATTTTGGGTAGATGGCTCAATATCCTTAATTACATAAATCATATATGACACATAGTAGGTATACAATCAAAAAGCATGCACTATGTACAATGCAATACTTGGGAATCAATCTTAATTAAAAAAAAAAAAAACACCAACAGCAACATTAAAGTACAAGCCCATAGCAGAGCACACAGCACTGATGGTTACTCCCGCACTGTTATAATTACGATCAGCCATGAGAACAGTTGTAGAATTACAGCCAGTCCTTTTTTGTGTTGAACAGCCCTGGTGTTCACACATTTTGTTTTTGTCAATAAACCCTACAATGTGGCAAAATTACTATGTGTTGCACTTCCTTCTGCTCTGACTAGATGGCAGCATCAAGCACCATAGCTCTGTCTGACGGACTCATCTTAGCTCAGTTCAAACGATGCAAACAGTACACATGTTTGACAGTCTTTGTTAAAATGTTGAGAACATTCAGCGACTCAGGAATTAAAGGGTTAAGCACGCATCAGAGCATATGAACATTGGAATGCACTTTTTCATTCTTTTCCTTTTCTCCTCCTACTGTTTACCGACTCCATCTCTCTTTCTTGCCCTCTGCTCCCTCGCTCCCTCTCCACCTGTCTTCTGTTGAATTCCACTCTCCCCCCTTCCCGGTACCAGTTCCAACTATATCATGTCTCTTTGAGGTCTTTCCTCTTCACAATGGCAGAAATGAGAAACCCTAACATAGACAAATACTGCCCCCACACTCATCAACGCGGAGCCCAGTAAAAAGAGCAGAGTCAGCCACCGCTCTTTGAAGAGAGAATTTGCCTTCCCACTCGGTCCTGTGCATGCTAGTCTTTTGCCCGCTGTTCCTTTCAAAACAACTCCTCCACTGCAGACCCCAGTGGGGTCCATATCATTAGTTCTATGGTCACCCCACCCCCCACCCCCTTCCACAACACACCACAAACCTTTCTGCACAAAAGAAGAGCACCCACTCAAGTCTAAGTGTTTTCAAAATGGCCTGTTCAAGAGTAACAAGGAAACTTAGTATATTGTGTGTTTTTTGTTTTGTTTTGTTTTTTGTTCATCTAAATTTATAGAGCAGCCACCAAAAGGTAAAATGGTTTTGATCAAGAGCGGGTATGAATATTGAAAGCATGAGTAAGGTCCCTCTTATAATGTTAGCGAACTACATTTACTAATTTATACATTCTGGAGCCTTAGTTCTGTGGAACTGGTCACAATAACTGTTCTCTTTACTAATGATGTAATGACAGCATGCATGGAGTGATAGTCATACCTCATTCAAGACTTTGTATTCACAGTGTACGCCTTCAACGCACAATGCACACATTAGCATGAATAAATGTTTAACAAAGCAACAGGGTTCGTCAAGTTGAGGAATTCAAAAAGAATATCCTGCTTTGAATTTTTTTAAAAAGGACCTTGGTCAATGCTTCCTGCTAAATAATCTGTTTATATTCTAAGAGCTAATCCGGGAATGTCAAAATACTCACAAAGACTATAGCAAAAATTATCCACAACCAATATTACTAAGAGAAACAAAGACACAGCGGAAGGCACTTAACAAAAAAACGCCAGTGAATAGACCGGATCTACTAAGCTTTTGATAAGCCAGTGCAAAATTGACACCATTGTTTACCAAGGGCTTTTTATTTCTGTACAAATAGTTTATGAACACTCTACCACTACAAATCAGAATTTTTACAATCCATTTGATACTATATTTTCCCGTTCATCTGTGATCCAGCCGTTGCTTTATACCATTATGGGTTGAAGGATCTTATCAAGGGTTTTTTTGTTGTTGTTGTTTAAGACACTGAGTTATGCTCAAGTATATCATGTTTACAGGGTGTTATTGATTTACAACAGAGTTTTCTCTCTACTCTCAGAACCTGTTTAGGCTCCAAAGTCTCCCAAGTCAAATCAGCTCAACGGGGCTTTAAACAAGCTTTGTGAAAACTATTACAGGATTTCAAAGTGTAAAAGAAAGTGAGTCATAAAAAAAGGGAACAAAGAAAAACTCAAACATTATGGATTGTACATAATAGAACTGTAATCTCATGGGATAATAGTTGGATTGACTCAAATAAATCTGCCCTCTCTCATTCCCTCTTTTGCTTACACTCTTTTAGAAATGTATTTGTGCTGTGTGCAAACCAGTCACACCTTTGAAGCACAATAGGAAAACGTGTGTCTAAACCCGATGGCATTATTGCAATGTGATTGCAAAACAAGTGAAGCGGTCAATTTCTGATCACACAGCAGTTCTATTAAAAAGCACCGAAAAACGATTATATTAGTTGATTAATACGAACAAGCTATAACAGCAATGTGATGCAGAAAGGAATCCCTGGTTGTGGTTTGAGTTTGGTACAAATTATTCATAATAAGCTCTATTTTTATTTAACTACAACTATTCTTTAGAGGTTATGATACGATCACTTTTTCAGAAAATATTTGGAAATATTTTTTTTGCAAAGGCCAACTGCGTAACATGTCATATGATCAATTGTGCCATAGTTGAGGAGATTTATTAGCGTTTTAAAGGGGCATGACAGTGGGTGTTTGACTAGACAGACTATCCGTATCCTACTATAACTGCCATAACACCCCTTCCAATAAAGTGACCACGCTCTGAACATAATGAGGGACAACAGACAAGGTTATCACTACTACAGAAGAGCAACCCACTCACAATTGGGCTCCATTAAAATCCTATGTCACATATACTGTTCAATTACCTGAATCTGATTTTGGAAAACAATAATCTGTCTTTGGAATAAGAGCAGGACAGAAACTGTGTGCATCCATGTTAAAAACATAAGCTAATTTAATAAAGTCGCCCGGTTAAGTCTAACATGAGCAAGGGAGTTTTTAAACATTATTACTTGGTTGGGCAATTAACTACACGAAAACAATCCACTTATTCTAAAATAAATTTACAAGCAACAACTGAAGTATGTTTGTTGTATTTTAAAAGCCTGTAACAAACCTTGGGTAATGAAATAAATGTTTCCACTTCGCAAAGAGTGTATTTCTTTGCTCATCTGGTAAGATTTTGGCTTGAGGTTGAAGGCAGGAGATAGAACAAAACACTTGTCTGTGGGAGTGGTTTTATTCAGATTTCATGGCTGAGCAGTTAAAAGTTAGCCTATATATTTGTTTAATTCCTACCGTCTTTACATGTAAACCCTTAATTTTCGTATAACAATACTATCAGTTTTATTGCATTTGTGGATTTAATTGCATGTACTTATTCCACCTGGAGACTATTTAGGCATCAAGAACAGCAATTCAATGTTGAGATTCTATCTTCAGAAAGGAAGCTGGCAGATGAGACCCTGCCTAAGTTATTGTGACAATTACCACTGCCTGTAGTTAATAAGGCAGATGGAGGCAAAGCTTGTGAGACAGATCCTCATTAAACTGAGAACTATGCTTATTACCATACAGAAAAAAAGGATATCTATCTATCTATATATATATATATATATATATATATATATATATATATATATATATATATATATATATATAGCATAATAGATGGGCTTCAGTGAGTTACAGGAAAATAATTCAACTATGGTTTCTGTTATGTCATAAATTATGAGACCGAAGGTCGAGTAATTTATAAACTGTCACAGAAACCAGAGATGGAATTGTTTTCCTGTAACTCACTGAAGAGGCCCATCTGTTATTTTTTACATGGATACCCTTATGATGCAAGTATAAAATAAGATGAGGTTCAGCAGTACAGTTGTTTTTTTTGTTTGTTTTTTTAAACGTAGTGTTTCAGTGCTGTACGGACGTTCTATGTTGTTATCCATTAGTGCTTCACCTTCATTTGGACGATTGCCTTTACCTGTTTTAATTTCCCCTTCCTCTGAAGATATGCACCAGCTTTATATCTTTATTTTTAATGTATTGTAACGACCTCGAGAGGTGGCGGGAATCTTGGAGGACCTCCGTGATGGACAGGTAGAGAGAAAGGCTGCCAAGAGATCTCCTCCAACCGGAAGTGAGAAGCGAGACGGTGTGAGCTGCAAGAATGACGTGAGGGGGAGAGAGAGACGACAGCCAAACTGATAGGAGTGAGGTGATAATAAGAGAACGAGAGAACCACACACCATTACTACTGTCAGTCGTGAGACAGCGTGTGTGTGTGCTTGTATTGACCCTCACCCTCCATACTTCTGCCTACCCTACACTCTTTCACCTCTCTATCCTTATTCTAAATAAATACGGGCTGACCACCACCCGTTCACCACCATCACTGCGTCTGTCTGAGTCCATAAGTTTAGAACCAGAAAACGTTACACTGGTGTTTGAAGTGGGATGCAGGTACCCCGGCACACACTCATCGGACTGTAGCCTGATTAAACGGACTTGAGGCTCACAGAGGAGAGTGTAGCGTGCATCGGGGTAGGCAGCAGCAGGGCTGGTAGGTGACATAATCACTCACGAAGACATAAGCCTGACATACCCTCCTTGCAACAGAGCCGGCTTCTTTATACAGTGGTATCGTTTTCATGAGAGGGGTCCTGGGTTTGCGTCCGCCCTCTGTCTGTGTGTGGATTACTAATCCTATCTGATGCGCCTGCCTGCGGGAACCTATTCGCTACAGTATTCTCATTTTGTTGGTCATCAATGAACATTTCTGTACTGTGGGTGTTGTAGAGTGATTGAAAACGAGACACTTTGTGTTTGAATTGAAAGTGATCGTCTTGAATCAAAGAATGGGTCACAGTTCAAGTATATTTTCCTCTAGAAGAATTATAACTTTTTGAAATCACTACTTTTTTTCCCCTGAATGTCTCTGGATGCAAATATAGCCTTCATCCATGTATTATAATATAAACACACACACACACACACACACACACACACACACACACACACACACACACACACAAACAAATTATCCTGTGTATTTTGCTTTGCATCTACAGGCGACAGAAGCAGTTAATAAATGGTTTGTTTGTTTTAATGCTTGAGTCTTAAGTTAGCTACTTTTTTGTTTTGTTTTTAAAACCTTTAAATCTGAAATAGATGCTACCACAGGTGCTGGAACTAGGGGTGCAGCACCACCCCCTGGCTTTGCATGGCTTCCATTATATTCAGGGGTTACAGTTTTGTTCAATGGCTTTTCATCACCCCCACTATAAAAATGGTTCCAGTGCCACTGGATGCTAAGATATTTTCCTTTCTCGGTTACTGAAGTGAAACAGATCGACCACCCATTTTGATGTCTCAACGCTAAATATGCTTTAGTCTAATCATTGTTTCTAGCACATACACCTAACACCAGCTTACAAAATCACTGCAAAAAAAAGTAGGCCAATTTTAAAAAGTGTATTTAATTTCCTTAAAAGCATTTCTAAGCGCTTAAAAAATCGTTAGGCAAGCTCTGCTTTTAGGGGGCTTAATATTTTGTAAAACGTGCAATATGTGCCTAGGACAGACCCACTGGGGTACACAGATCTGTTTTACAGAGGTGTAAACTCGAAATTAATTAAAACGGAATCAGAGGAACTGTGTATTTCCTTTTTGGAAGCGTCCGTTATAATTTTGACATGACCTGATTTATACAGCTCAGGGTCATAAAAAACAATTCAAGCTATTAAAAATCTCCCCGGCAGGATCCTGTTCCGCTAGTAAGTACGTGTCAGCGACGAGCTGCTCAAATCTGCAACCCAGGGAATGGGATCGTGTTCCCTGGGCAGCCGCCGGTATCAACGTATCCGTTCCTAGTCTGTCCAATTGCATTTACTGCATCTGACAACAACTTTGTAAACGACTCTACAGTATGTCTATATTGGCTTTACATGAAATACAGCCACATGCATAATCACTGTTTAAAAACGAGGGGTGCACAGATTCAGCAGCAGTCTAGTGTTGTGGTTATCTTAATTTTTACACCTCCCGGCCCACATTAAGCCCTACTTATGTACCTGTTGAGTGGCAGGGTAACTCATAAATCACAATCTGCTAATGTTTATCTTTTTTTTTTTTAAATTAAGATCGTGTTCATAACCTCACCAGTAAGTTATATAGCCTATGGTAAGAAGCCAAAACGTGGTCAAGCAACAGATACACCAAACTTGCTGTGTATTATACACAACGAACATGCTATTCTAAATACCAATTATTCACATGTTCCCTTAAACATAATTCAAAGCCATTAACTATAGGTAGTTCCATTAGCAAATCACAGCGATAAACATAATACACTCTAAATGCGACTGTGCTTTACTCCGACTAAATAATACAAAATACATAATAGAATTCCCTTTAACAGTTCAGTAAAGCAAACACCCTGATGTGCTATTATTACTGTCCACAAGCTTCCGACTTTAAATGATACAAACCCAGGTGGTTGTTCAAAAACCACTTACACTCACCCATTTCTGATAATACAGGACGCATCGAATACTGTAAGCGACGCGTGCAGGTTAACACAGGCATTATGTATTGTCAGGTTTAATAAGCATGTAGAACGGCAAATTTCACTACCTCGTTTTACTAAAAAATTATATATATATATATATATATATATATCTTGCTATTTAGATTTTACTAATGTAGATTGGGATACTGTATGGGGTAAATTACAGAACTGTTAAATAATTATTATTAGTAGTATTACTCGTCGTTGTAGTTTTAACAATAATAGTATTAAATGCTAACAATGTAGCAGTCTTAACTATAATACTCAAAAGTGAACGTTTGCAAGCTGTCTATTTGCTTATAGTCTGTTCATAAACAACGTCACCATATGGTAGTTGTTATTGTTTACTTTCTTTTTTGGTATTGACAGCGTTTATCAAAATGTTGATAAATACCTTTACAATATTGCAGTCTTATCAACATACGATTTACAAGCACCGATAACCTTAAGCCTACTTCCAGAACATAAGTACATAAACACTGCCAGCTAACGATCAAAATCAGCCACTGTCGGCGTTAAAATATTTGCAAAAATCACATAATATATAACCACAATGTAAAATACAATAAAATTAAACAAAACAGTGTATTGCTATATGGCGTTTAACTTTTTTGAAACTGTACAATACCTATTATAATTGGAAAAAAAAAAAAAAACCAAAACAAACGATATTATCAATGAACACAAACATTGCACACTTCACATTAAAATAAATACATTAATTAGATTGAGAATGAATTACCTTTATGTTATGGTCAGTAACAGTCTATCTTAATCCCCAATTATACATATACAAACAAACTTGTATATAGAGCAGTATCCACTGTAACGGTTTTCCAAATCACGATTTGAAGAAAAATGCAAATCCTTAAAAAAAAACTACTACTACTACTAATAAATAATAATAATAATAATAATAATAATAATAATAATAATAATGCGCTCTGATAATAATAATAATAATAATGCGCTCTGATAATGTTCTTAACAAGTTTCTTGATTCCTGTTTTTCATAAACACCTGTGTTCTTGATTTGGGTCTTGCTGCATACAATCCAAGAAAACAAATTAATTCTTCAAGCGCGGCTCTCAGTGTGCCCAGGGTGGAAGATGGTCCCAAATTGGCAATTCCTTGGAAAAGAAACAGCAAGTTGAACGTATTCCCGTTCTCTGATTCTCTGACCGCTTAGGCAGAGCTAAGAAGCTCCTGACTGCTGAAGAAAAGCTCTGGCAGGTGGATGAAATCAAGTCATTTGCATAACCCCTACCACAAGGCGTGGACTTACCTTTGCTGCCACCGCCCACAACCCCGCCTCCTAATGCTGGCAGAAGCGTCCCCTTTCCATTTGTCTTTTTACATACGCGTGGAAACCTTGCTGTCACTTTATGTAGACAGTGTTTATATAATCAAACATACATTTCTAGATAGATTTTGCACACTATTGGATTTAAACTAGTGAATGTTACCTTTTAAGATAAACTTGATATCTCCCAGCACAAATAAAGTATAGCTTCTAGCAAAAGAAAGGAAAATCAAGAATTACATCGAGTATAATTGCGCTAGTCCGTAAGTGTTTCGGTCTGAACAACAACTAGATGTTCTAAAATAACACACACTACATAACATTTATTAGTGTCTTGTTCGATCGTCATTGGATCAAATACAGTCAAGCATGGTATATAGCCCATATATATATATATATATATATATATATATATATATATATATATATATATATATATATATATATATATATATAGACACACACACACACACACACACAGTTGTATTTCAAAAGTTTACACATCATACCCCAATGGAAATGTATAATTTCTAGAAATTTCTTGAAATCAAAGAAGTTTTCCTTTTGTGGATGAGGGAAAAAAAAGTTACAAGAAATAGATGCCTATTGTAAGGGTGCTCACGGACATTTTAATCAGAGGGGCAAGCAGTGTGCAGATATAAAAATAACTTTACAAGCTGCTTTCCACCAGGCATACCTATCACCTTTTAAAAGAAACAAACAATTTAGCTGCCAGTAGGGGGAGGTCAATTATTTTCTGCGTTATTTCCTGATCGTTGTTTACATGAACATGAAAGATTCCTGGTAAGGCTTTATTTAAATGAAACACTATGTAGCATTCTTCATAAAGCATTACATTTTATAAATACATGCAGAATCCTCCATAATCACTGTAATGTAAACAGTCGCTACAGTATTTGCATAACGTTCATGTTATGATGGTTTTCAAAGCGATTCTGAAAGATTTTGCTTGTTATCTTCCTGTCTCAGATATTGGTGTACAGTACATTGAACACTGGAATGAAGACCCTTAGAGATTATGTAAAGTTCAATTACATTCCGGAGCAGGAGTGTGGGAGTGGACAAGCGTGTGGCTGGGCAGTGTTCTAACTGCAAGCCCTACTGGGATAGGTAGCACATTGGCAGCTGGGAGAAGCTTCTCTGTGCTGCACATGACTTTCATTCCAATGCTCTCCCTTGCACAGAGCCCCGGGCAACGTTGCCTCGCTCTGGCTGTTTGCTTTTAATCAGCTCTTTGTATTGTTTTTATTTCCTGTCCTGCTGTTCACTGCCATCTCAACAAAAGAGGGTGGGGGTTGAGGAGTTTAACCTGTATGCCTGTCTATGTAATTAATTATTTCATAACAAGTATGTGATATACAGTATTATACATGTACGCTTGATTATCAGTCTTTGTATGAGCAAGATCGGTAGTTTATGGTAGACATGCAGAGTTATGCAGGATGACTTAATTTTACAAATTTAGGAAAATATAAATGTACACATTAAACACAGTGAAGACATCAAATAAAAATTAAAAGACATGATGAGGACTCAAATTGAAACTTCCCCAATTTTTTAAAGTGTAACATGTAACCTTTTTTTAATGTTCCAGTTTCATTGAATTGTGCCGTAGGTACAGTTGAAAAAGTCCAGGGTAAGCTATTGACTGGTGGCAGAACACAAAACAGGTGCCCACAGTAATAAAAGGATATTAAAACCTATGCCTGCAAAAGGATTTTTCTCCCTGGGAGGTACACTGTTCCCATGCATCACGTTGCATGTGTATTGAATGTGAAAACTCACCCCAATAGCGAGGTAAGATGATGTTGCACCTTTAGTAAAACAGTCAAAGCCCACGAGGCCAGGCTCTGTGTGGAAAGCCCTTGTTACCTAGGTGGATTATAAGCAGCAGGTTAGGAACAGGACACTGTCCCATTTATTCTCAGCACGGCTCAGGTTCCCCAGCAACACAGCCCTCTTATTGTGGTTTTGCGTTCAAGGACAGGCTTTTCACTTTTGAATCCTGCCACACTCGAAGAATACTGACCCCTAATGACCACCAAGACATCAACCCCTTACACAGCCCCTGATCCCCTTTTCAACTGATGATCCCTGGATTAGAATTTCATTTTAGTCTCCTTATTCACTGTTTCCAATTTCTCTTTGCTCCTTGTCTTTCTTTTCTGGAAGAGGGCTGCTTTTTATCTATATATCCCTTTCTTTATTCCAGGTTTTAGATTGCCGCCTATTCCATACAATGTTTTTGATTGTGTTGCTATAGTCGTAATAGTCTTCAATGTGCCAGATGTATCAAGGCCATTTTAAAGTTTAACTGATATAAATATTAAAATAATATTGCAAGAAACAACATCAACACACTTTTGAGTCATTAAATGAATAAGTTGCTTGTAACTAGTTTTGTAATGTAACAATTGTATCTTCCTTCAACAGAAATGGTATAAAGACCATGCCAAATCTTTTACATTTTCTTTGTCACCGAGTTAGGTTTATTAAACTCTTACAAAGCTCTTTGCACATTTTATAATTTTTTTTAAAAAAAAACCTATGTAACACTTGTAAGAAACAACTTGGTTTCAGGAATTCCAACCACAATGTACTGTGCTGTCCCATCCAAACGTAAACAGAATCAAAGTTTAAATTAACATGATAAATTAACTAAAGTTTAGTTTAAACTATTCAATAGGAACGCCACACAAATCCTCAGCAGGATTATGGTGCTAAATAAACAATACTCCTAGGTACATTTACACTGAATATTTGAATCAATGTCAGTAGGAGGAAAGTGGATGTGTTCTACAGTTAAACTCACATATACCGAGGGCTCAAAGGCAGCTTGCCAATCAAAACAGTGTTATCCTAACAAATTATCTTTAATAAAGAAAAAATGAAATCTCTGGCATGGGACCCAAAGCATTCTGTCCAAGGTAACCAATTGCAACTTAACATCGCAGTAGTAGGCTGCTCTTGGTGAAGATTTAGGGGTACAATATGCATGTGTGTTAATCCATTGTTCTCAATTACAATTATGGTCCTGCTGCATTCTTTAGTTGCAGTGGCAATTATTGGTGAACACTAACTATGTATTTTAGAACACATAACCTTACATGGCATCCCTTGATGTAGTTTTCAACATCAGCCAGCAGTGCAAAGTTATAACCACTCTGTCCTGTTTGTTGCATGTTCTGTAACATAACGGTTTGAAATGTTGAGTTCCTGAGATTATCTTGTATTCTCGATACATAAGGATTCTAAGCCAGCACAAAAAAAACAGTGAATAATAAACCACAGCAACCAACCAATAAAAAAAAAATAAAAAAATCAGAGATCCTATTTTATATCCTGTAGTGTACTGTATTGGGGAGGGGGGATCAAAAAGTTATAAATATAAAAACAACCCCCCTTCCTATGCTTCTCTTTGTAAGCCATAACATTGCCATTTGGCACGACCTGATTGCGATTGTAAAGACCAACTCTATTTACAAAGCTGGTTCTATGCATAATAGCAATAATTGATGGCCTCAGAAGATGATTTGCATGCAGCTTGTGATGTCTATTGTTTAATTATGACAGACATAGTTTGTCATGGGTATAATTGCATAATTATCATATCAAATTAAAGAGACTCAGCTGGGTTTTGGAGACAACACAGTGCAATAAGTTCTCGTGGTTTTATGAAGGGTCCCTCTTTTCAATTTAAGCCCTGATCTGACTGCTGGCAAACCACAGGGTGTGCTGTTTTGTGTTATTTTGAGATCAAACCTGGCAAAATGGTCCTGCATGTTAAAAACCAGTTTCACAGACCCAGATGAGGGCAAGTTGACTGCCTTTTGCGGTTATTTCAATATCTATCTTCCCCCCAGATTCCAGTTCAGGTAACCTGCCCCTTACTGTTTTCAAACTTGCATTTCTGACTGGGTTGAATGGCAGATTAAGCATTCTCAGATCAGATCTTTATAGAGACTCCTCAATGGCATTCAGCAAGCTGACTCTCATCAAAATGCAGTGTCTCTTTGTAGTGGGTCCAATTGAAAGACAGAATGGTTTAAAAGAAAATGACCCATCAAAGATTTTCTATAATACCAGTACTCCTAATTAAGTGATGTATAATTGCTAAAACAAGATCAGTACCAGTACCAAAATAAGCACGGCTGCCATTAATAGGCTCTTTATGTGTTCTTTAAAGTTCACCTTTATTACAGAACAATGTTTATTGCTGCCTTACTAAGTTTCATGTTATAATGAGACGAGTAAGCTTAGCCCCCTACTGCATGCATACAATTTTGCAGCCCCCGTGTCAATATTGACACTTTTAAATTGTGATAACAACAGGAATTACATGGACAATAAATAATTTGTTTCAAAAAGCCTTGAGACAGGCACTGTGAATCTTGAGTGGCATAACCTAGAATAAATTGTTGTTCTTTGGGTCTAGTTATATGATTTAGCAATTTAGGTAAGTTTAGTTTTAGAAATCAAATTGTCTTACAACTACACCTATTACTAACAAAAAATATATACTTTCAATCCTAAATTATTTTGCCAAAAATAAGGCTGCAAAATGTTTTTAAAATAAATTACAAATATCAACGCACACAAACAGCAAAAAAAGAATGTAGAGGAATTTGAGCAAACCGCTGCTTGTGAAGGGGCATAGAGACTGTAGATTGCATGTGAAGAGGGAGGAACAACCTCAAACTACAAGGAGACGGAGAGACAATTGACCTAGAAAGTCGTGTTTATGTGTGAAACGGAGCACACTGCTGACTGAAAGGAAAGCGCGTGGTCACTGCTGTTTCACCGGAAGCAGAGCTTCATGAAGTAAAAGCTGCAGAGCGGTCTTCCTGCAAACACTCCATCTGGCTGCTGCTTGTTTTTTGCACCTGGCAGACTACTGGCCAACGGCACTCTAAAAATGCCCCAGTAAGGAACTACGGGAAGAGCATTAAATTGTAAGCAGAATAGATATTTAAGTTAATAGCTGGTGAGATAAATTGTGCTGGTTTAACATGAAACCCTGTGTGCTAATCAACAACAATATTTGTTTTATTTATTGGTCTGTTCATTTTAATTTGGATTCTTTGTTATGTGATACACAAGTCCTGGTACCTCACTGAAAATATGTATGCTGCTTTAAACGTTGGTTGTAATGTCAGACATGCTCTTGGTCATTATGGATTACAGCAGGATGCACAATACAGTACATCATTACACCCATAGCGATTAATGTATTTCAATAAGAATTAATAAATTACCAAATGCGGAGCAATCAGATCTCAATTATTTTTCTATCCTCTGTAAGAAGACAGAAATCCCAAGACATATGTGATTCATTTTTGAAATTTAAAAGCAGTAGCTTCCTAAGGACGATAAAGATCAGATTTGAACCCAAGTGGCAGTGTGGAAGGTGAATTCAATAAAACTGAAGTTGAGTCAATAAAACTGGCATGCTCCAGATACAATGTGCAGCAGTAGGTAATAGATGACATCTTCAAGGTCAGTTACAACCCAGAAAGCAAAACAGAAACAAAAAATTGATGTTTTTTTTTTCTTACGGGAAACAACTGACCGTTTATATTCAGCATAACATTTTATATAAGATTTCTTATTTTAGGTTTTAAACACAACATCGATAAAATGCCTCTGAAACAAAACAAAATGAATGGGTGTTTATCTTACAAACACCAGAAAAATGACCAAAGACTCCTACCTATTTTGTGTTTACTTACCCTGTAGATGCAGTTTACTTTACTACATTTTAAATCAAATTACAGTAGACAATGCTCTAGTTTTGAATCAATAATTTGTGACAAAGTAGCATGGAGGTTTATGAAAAAAAAACATTGCTGTTATTGAGAGCCTCTTGGGGTCTATGTCAGCTGTTCCATGTTTCGCCCCAGATATCCACTTCCTGCACAAACCATGGCCCTTGAAAAAAATGTTCATGAGTTCTTTGTTTAGGCATCAAATGTGAAAAACAAGGAGTAGGCTTTTTCTCCCCAGCTGAGCAAATATTTTTAAAAAAATAAGAACTTGAGCAGTATCCCTCCTGCCCAGGTTGACAGGGAGTGAGCCAGGAAGGCTGCTGAAGAGGTTGGGATCCAGGCTGTTCATTAAAAAAATGAATGGAAACCATGGAACCAGGTAGCTCTCTCTCTCTCTCTCTCTCTCTCTCTCTCTCTCTCTCTCTCTCTCTCTCTCTCTCTCTCTCTCTCTCTCTCTCTCTATCATAAAACTTAAATTGCTGAATAAATCAGATTGCTGTCTATGCCACACAATCAACCAGCATGTGTTTGAAACACAGGGGGGACATGTGGTGAAAATAGGTTGTGGAAAGAATGCTGTGGAGGAATGATGTTTATTTGACTTGTGTAACTATTTTGAGGTTTTCTATCAGAACAGTCTGTTGTCAGTTAAAGAAATCCACATGCAAAAATATTTTTTATGCAATTTCCAGGGGGATGCCTGCAAAATTAAACAACTCATCTATTCATTCTCTTGATCTCTGTATCTCTATGTATATACCATTAAAAAATGTGCTTCAAAGAAAACTGTTACCTCTGAAAGGCTTTTGCTAGGTGTTGTCATGTACAGTTCCACATGTAACACAAACAAGAGGAAAGTCAACCGGGTGGCCGATGCCATGTGTGTTTAAAAACAGTTAGCAGCTGCCGGGCTCTCAACACCCAGGGGCCCCAGGAGCCCTGCATTCTGTCCTTTGGTCTGCTATGTGAATGGCTGGGCTGGTATTCAGCTCCAGGTGAGTGCCAGCTCTATTTCTAACCCTCTGCAGAGCTAACAATCCAAGTGGCAGTGGAAGACTAAATGTACTATATGAATTAGTGTAGCATTAGGGTGCACTAAATACTGTAGCCATCCAAAAATTGGAGCAGAACCTCTCCTTAAGCCAAGACTCTATCCCCTCAAGTGCACTTGAGAGAAAGCAATTGAGATGTACTGCAGTGCTTTGACAGGCTGAGAATGCTTAAGGGACCTTGGATTATATGACTTTTTTTTTCACTAGTTTTGGACAATATTAGATTCTGTGGCTATATGGTGGTGTCTGTATGTTTGTACATCCATCCATCTGTATGTTTCAACATTTCATTGGTAATTCTTATTCAATACTGTTCTGTACATGCTGTTGATGTATGCTGTGGTCATCAACTCCTATCATCCTGATAGCTCTAGTGTTGAATTTATAGTTGAGGCATTAAAAATCACGACCTGGATTGTGCGACTGCAATTGTCTCACTTTGCAACAGTGACAACAGTGGCAACTGTGAGTTAGTAAATGGTAAAACTCTGTACAAAATGGCAGTTTCAGATGGGATTGAAGTCACAGCTCAACACTCCTGGGGATCATTTTTCAAACTGCTTCAAAATATTAGCTTTGTAGAGCAAGTAACTTCACAATACATTTTATTAGACTGTTATTAGATTGTCCCTTTTCCTTTTTATGATGTTTGTAATCATATAATGTTTGCTGTATAATATATATGCAGTTCCTAAACCCTGAAGAAAGAACCTTAACAAAACCCTATAAAATAAAAACATTATTGGTTAATTTCAATGAGAACCACTCAGAGTGATTGCAAATGTCAGGAGGAAAGTAAAAGTAATTTGACCAGCCTGAAACCAGGACCACATGTGTGAGAACAAAGTTATGAGCCTTGTAATAAGAGTGACGTATAGCATCCTCCTATTAGAGATAGATAGGGATAGTGATTGAGGGAGGAGCAGATAACATCCTCACATCGGAAGTAACATTAGGTTATAAAGCCCTTGGGAGGGATAGAAAGTAACCTGGTAGCAGAATTTGATTAGTGTATAATGCATTGTGTAGTACCACTGTGTCACAGACTTGGCGCAGAGAAGCCTGGGATTGAGGAAGGAGTTGAGAAATTAGGCTGATTAAATGCTTCTGTGTGGACAATCAAGTGCTGAAAAAGTCATTGAGACCCCCCTCCTCCTCCCTGCTAGAGGCAATAATGGAGATCCATGATCACTCTGCAAGCGGACTTCCCCACGGTGCTGTCTTACAGAGCCTGTCATCACTTTTCGGGGATCAGTCTGGGACGTCAGAGAGACAGGTGGCAGAGTCACTGAGAGGACACCGGCTCTCCAGTGATAATGTGCCAACGTGGGGCTCTGTCTGGGAAAGGACAGCCTGCTAACTTAAATAGGACCTGCTAGCGGCCTGTGCTGTTCTCTATTACGTAGTATCAGCCCCTCTCTGGTTACAAGAGCATGGCAAGCCTCTCCCCTGCACATAACATTCACAAAGGTTTTAATGAAACATTTTTCAGGACATTCAGCCTGTTTATGGGGTACTGTGCTTATATTATGATATCAATAATAATAATAATAATAATAAATAATATACCCCCTACTTTAAATAAGGCACTAATTCAATGAATGGGTTCTGGTGACATGATAAACCAAACAGCCAGCCAATCTTTTGTCCTATATTGGCTGAGAAGATATAGTGCTGCATCATTGTGCAAGCAGCAAAAACCAGTGCTCTCAAAATGCAGTTACAATGTTGTTTGCCATTGCAGCTAAACTACAGTTACTGTCACAGCAGTAGTTTTTCATCAGTGATGCTAATACATTGTCACAGGGCAGGCCTGTTTCCAAAAAGGTGGGTACAGTACAGTGTGGTTCTTGAATCCTGAGCCACAATTATGGGGTAGGGGAAGTGAACCTGCTGATAGAAGGCTGCCCTATGACCATGTTTACCCATTGCCATGGAAATCGTGTGCCCCATGCTGGGAGTGGTGAGGTGATGATATGCGAGCTGGTCTGTGCTGCTCTGCTGTTCTCCAGAAAGGGTATTATGCACTGCTCTGTGCCAATACTGAAGCTTGAGAGGGTTAGTCTGGCACCCTGTGTTTGAGTTAAATTATTTTTTCATGAAAATATAATGTGTGTAAGTGTGGCAAAGTGGCTGCTGATTATTAACAGGTGCAGAGGTGATGCAGTCCAGGAATAAAACATACAGAGATTTGTAATCTGGTATAGAAAAGTGTATTGTGTATAGTGTATAGTGTATACTCTTGTTATACACAGCGATGCGTAAAACACGCAGGACAGGGATTTGCAGCCATAAGCAATAAACGCAGGTATTTCTCCCACAATATACAAGCACGGTCACCAGTCCTGGGTGCGCGCTGTAGTGCTCGTGATGGGTGATCCAGTTTATAGAGTGACAAATAGTGAAGTGCTGTTCCGGGTTTTCCTGCTGGCCCTTAGCGACAGCTCTGGAACGTGTTAGGCGTCTATGAACACACAAGTAATAATTATAGACAAGACAAACAAAACAAACACGCACAATATTGTACTATTTACTACACGGGTCCTTCTGGGTTATATTTCTTAACCAAAGCGAAGGAAAAGATTCTCCGGCCCCTTTATGCTATCACGCATGACCCCTTGATAAACGATTTCAGCTGTCTCTATTGTCTGCAGCTGCTACATTGTTTATCTTCCGAGTCAATATGTTCCTGCAACGTATCGTCTCGCCTTCTTCCAGACTGACCAACTTCCCAACCATGGAAAGGAATTGTCAGGCCAGCCCGTCTAAAGACTTCACCTTTCGCTACTTAGCGCCCTCACAGGTTGGGAGGGAGATTTACAACCAAAACTCATTATATTTCTGTCACAGTATGTCATGAATATCAGATTACTGACAAAGCCAAGACTTTTTGATGATCAAATGGTGATCTGTGTATTCAGATTACCACATAGATCTTTGGTTTGCCATAAGCCTAATATTATCAATGTAAAACATACCCTTTTCATGGAATGTTCCTCCCTACCTTTGTCATTCACCGTACCAGTTACCATCTTTGAGTTATGAACCACACTGATTCACACATCATATATATTTTTTTTATATTTGCCTATCCCATACAGGTTTTTAAGAACAATAAACATTAGACTATCTGACTAAGTATCTATGGAAACCACTTTGGATGTGAAGGATGATTGTACAATACTGGCAGTAGTGATGTAAGCTAGTTTGGGCAGTAGTGGTGAATGTGATTGATTAGTCAGTAGCTGAGTCACTCCAAGTTTCCTGTCTCTCAGGCCACACCATCAGGGAGGAGACCGGGGTTATTACAAGGGGTCCTGGGATTGGACACTGAGTGGCATCTCTCTGCCAAACAGCATTCACTTCCTAACTGAAGTGACAACATTCGGCCTTCCTGCCGCCACAGCCACACCACACCACAGCCAGAGTTAACGCTCTTGCTAACTATTGCCATTACATCTATGAATCTCAGGGCTGTTGCATTGCAAGATAAGATGAACAGCGGATTATTGCCTGAACTTATGTTCACAAGACAAAATAACATATGCCAGCAGGCAGCTGGTAAGACTAACACTCAGAACCATTTACAGTAATTGCAAACATTATAAAGAAGCACTTAAATAAATATAAGTAAACATGAATTTAAAACGTTTATGGTATACAGCTTGGTATTTGGCTCTGCAATCTATACTAACCAGGTGCCATCACTAACAGGAAGAGATGCCACAATGAAAAAAGTTCCTCTCAACTAAAGTTCCTCTCATCTCATCTTAAAGATATATATATATATATATATATATATATATATATATATATATATATATATATATATATATATATATATATATGTGTGTGTGTGTTTAATATACTTTTAGTATACTTAAAAGCAAGAAGAGGTTTCATTGGATGTCTTTGTCTGTCTCCATGAAAAAGTTCTCACATATTATCAGGAAGCAGTTACAAGGACAGAGCCCACCATGAGTCTTGGATGATTAGCACATAACAGCTTATATCTACTAGCTTCAAGTACACCCAATCTTTGGAAGTCATTACCTGTTGACTTAAAACAAACAGCAGTAGGGCTTTTTAAAACAAAACTGCTTCAGCTTCTTGACAGGTCTTGTAATGTAGATCATGAAGTGTGATGATCCCTTTAAAAAGTTTCCCATAGTAAAAACATAGCAAAGTGTAACAAAGCATAGTGAAAGTATGATAAAGCAGAGGTACTCATTGTAAAGCATAGAGGGGCATGGTAAAGTATATTAAATAAACATATATACTATGGCAAGTGCATAATTACAGTACACATTTAACATGGTAAGCCTTAAAAAGGGATGGTTCAATGTGTGAAAGTTAAATGATTGTATGCATGTGTGTCACTTTCAAAGGGAAAACACTGGACAGATCTTGACGAGTTAAAGTACGAAGCAGATGGAACTTTTTTGCAAATATATATTGGCTAGGATAAACTTGAAGGTTCTGCAATCATCTAACCACAACCAGAAATATGAGTGGAATAATATAATATGAATGGATTTAAGAAGGCATTGACTCCTATACCCACCACTTTCAGTTCACATTCAAAATCCCAATGACACCAAGCAGCAGGTAGGAGATTGATGTATGTGTGTGTGTGTGTGTGTGTGTTTTTAATTGATCTTATATAATTATCACATTTAGTGTCATTGGAGTTGTACAATGAATTGCTTTGCCAGACATAGAGAAAAGAGTATTTTTTTTTTTTTTTTTTTACTTCCGGGGGGTCTATCAACACTACTGGCAGCAATTATTCCCTGTTGAAATTGGCGTCAATTAATTCCTAATGTAAACTGACCTTTAGGGCTGGCTGCAAGCAATTCCTATCGCTATCATATTTCCAGGGGAATGTTGGTGTGACACATGACGCTGTTTTATATCCTTCCACACTGCAATAAATACCTGACAATATCATTGTTTCAAAAGAGGTGTAGTGATACTTTGAGTAATATGTTCACAATCGTTCGGTTGAGTCTGGAGACAGACTAAGTGCAGGATGGCTTGTTTCTTACAGCATCCATTAGTGGTAAAAAGAACACTACCGATGAGCCTTTTTCCCTGCCACCTAATACAGGGTATGTGCATTCTTGTTTACTCATGAAAAGCATATTTTTCGCATTACACATATCTCAAATTGCTACCTACCCACATCTGCACAGGTTTGTTAAGTAATAAAAGGCAGATGATTGTTTATTATGTTTACATTATTAGCAGGGCTAACAATAAGCTGTTCTTTCCCCTGTTTACCTGTTAATGAGGTTTAGGCTGTATATAGAAATAGGGTAATGACATGAATAAAAAGATAACATTTGCAATGAAAACATACCAAGTCAAATTTAAGATTTGCACAAAGGCAGTTAGTGTCTAGGTAGTGGACTAGGGGATTTAATGGGCTATTTACCTAAATACATACAGTAACAAGCAAAAGTGAAAAACACACAACACAGCTTTAACAGTGTAACATCACATTTGTTGGCTTTGAAGCATCACTCTGTACATACAGTACTTTCAACTTCTTATTCTGCTTTTTTATTTTCAAAATTAATTTTTGTTCTGTTGAGAAGTACCAGATTGGTAGCATTTGAGAAGCATTTGTACAACGCTGGAACTTTGTCCCATGTGAAATTATGCGTGTATGGGCAGGTATGGGAGGGAGTATTTCTCAAATCCAAAATGATTACGAGCATCGCTAGAGGAATTGGGCAGCATCATTGATTTTGGAAGTTATTATAGAGCTTCTCAGGACTTTTTCTGCTGCTGTTCAGCTGCATTTTGATGATCTGAGCATGTCCCTGCATGGGCAGCTTAATGAAGTGTAAACCTTCGGGACTTTTTCAATTTGTAAATGTTTCTGAAACATTTCTGGAGGTGTAAATAGGGCTTAAGATTCCTCTTGATTTGTCATCCTGAAAATTCCACCCAGGATTAACGTCCACCTGCAAAGGTCATTGTAGCCTCTGGTTCCAAGGCGTTTCTCTTGGACAATTCCTTAGATTGATTTTCACATTGAGAATGGCCAGTATGCACACATGACACCATGACAGAATATGGGATTTGCAAATCCTATGCTCTATTTTTTGCACAAGAGACAAAATGCATGTTATAGTTCAGTTGTTCTGTTCCTGAGAATATAGGAGAAATATTGTTGATGATAGAGAGACATTGATAATACGGTGGCTTATCCCCACGACCTCAAGCAACATGTACTGTAGGAGATTGTTTTGTGTTTTTTGTAATTGTTATATATTATTATCAGATTTTATGTCACTGTTGATGTGAAATGAGTAGCGATTTAAACTCATAGTTTTTTTATTGTGTGTGCCATTTCACACATTGTTTCTCTATCATCCACAGCAGGGTATAGAGGGTATTCAAAATAGGTATTAATCAAATAGCAGTGCCTGGTTAGCACGTGCACAGATTTGTGTAATGACTGCAAAGGCTACCAGGCGATGCTGCTTGACTATTTCAATTATGCAGTGTTTACGATATTGAAGTGTACGGTTCCTTTTATCTGATGCTCAACTTGAAGGAGAATAAATACATGGTTGAGTGTATATTTACATGGTTTGGGTTGATTGTTCCACACTATTGTTAAAACATTGTTTCTTAGTTAAAGTATTTGGAGAATAGGAAAAGTTCCATAAGCAATAAACAGGAAAAAAAACAAGACGATCTGTCTTTTTCTGATGTGACTGTTGGACAAAAGCAATTGCTAAAACTGGATTGGCAAATTTGCTTGTGACTGAAATTGTCATACAGAGTCTGGCACAAGCAGGATAGACATTTTGAGTTTAATACGACTTGGAAATGTAACAGACTCCTCTCTCATTCATTCACTGTATTGGGATGCTAATGAATAAATGAAACTATCGGAAATATCTTAGAAGTCGCTCTTGACTTGTGCAATGCATTTCATTAAAACACAGCCTGAAGTCACACTTTGATGGACAAAGCGGTCAGTCTTCTGAGTTCAGATTAGTGTAGAAGCACAAACCCACACCCTGCAAATTAACTCTCTCATTCCCTTACTCACACTGCAATGACCTGCATGGCTACTATGTACAAGTTAAATGTACTCTTTAATCATATCATCACCTGATCATATATACACTGCCTGTCCAGTTTATTAGGACCTGTCTGTCTGAGTGGATTTTGAAATGCCCTGGTGTGGATATGTTCTCCTGGTACACTCTGGGTCCGTTGATTCCTCTGAAAGCATGTTCTCCTGGTACTCCCTGGGTCCATGGATTACACTGGAAGGCTGAACAGATACCTTAGTTTACTTGAGTATTCTTGCAGATTAAGTCCTCCAAACAATGCTGCTGCTTTCAAGATGGTAATGCACCCATCCACCGTGACAGAATTGTGTGTTAGTGGTTTTTCAGACCACGACAGAGACCACTTCCATGGACACCACAATCCCCAGATCGCAATCCGAGTAAGCATGTTTGGGATGAAATTAAATGATGCATTTGTCTTCACAAATGTCTTTGCAAATTCCTAAAGGAAAAAAAAAAGTGTCTAGAGGGATTTAAACTTCAAACATGCTTCAATTAGGAAAGCATTCTTCACCCGCAATGATACAATACATTCCATGTAAAATCGAAGGGTATACTATTGTTTGACTCCAAGTTAATTTTCTTAAAATATAGATATTATAAATGAATAATAACTTGCTGGAGAGCTCTGACATAATTACAATGCAATATACGGCTGTATGCCTGGGCCACATTGGTAAATAAGTACCAGATGGAATGGGCTATGGGCACACATTCATCTATGCAGCTTTCTCACTTCCTACAGTGAGTTTGTGTTTTATTGTGTGGATTAATTGACATCTTTCACAATCCAGCCCTTCCATTAAGAAAGTGATTACATTTATAAACAAAAAAGCTTTTATTGGGTTATGAAAGGTTATTAACAAGGGGTGACAGTAGATTTAATAGCATTTTAGAACCATGTCAATAAATCATTAGGTTTCTTATAAATGCTACATGGTGTTATAATTTTAACTCTGATAAAACTGTATTTGTTGCATTCTTTGAACTTTTTCTGTTACAAACAATACAAATTGAAACGTGAGGTTAATGTTATGATGTATAGAATAAATCCTGTGCTATAAATACTACTGAATAGGTTTATATTTATTATATACATGCCTGAAATGGACTGTGACAATTTGTCTGATTGACTAAAACAAAAGTTTATTGCCTAAATGTTTTTTTTTTTTTTTTTTCAAACGCACACACACCCGTTTTTTTTTAAAAGACTCTTTCAAGTACTGTAGATCTGTCTAAACTGTGAGAACAGATAAATCAGACAAACTCTGCATTTAAGATACTGTCACCTGGTCTTCCTTTCAAGGGGAGTTTTATTAAGGTATTTACATATGTTCTTAGAAGCCGAGCTTTGAAATGAGTGTTCCAGTTTGAAACAGAAAGGTTTTGAGCCACTTTTGTTGTACCTTATTGGAGTCAAGATCCTGTCTCAGAAAACAGATGACAGGTTTTTAGAATCATATTGGAAAAATATAAATTTCTGAAGGGATATTTTTAGTGCTATAGTAAAATGTTGAACCCTGCAGTTAACGTAACCATACAAAAATTTGAATTTGAATGCGTTTATGAAGGATTTGTAGATGTTGTTACTTAAGCAAACTGACCCAGATTAAAGGCATTGCCCTGTATTAGTTTACTGTGTGGGGAAGGTAAGAGCCTAAGCAGCAGGCAAGGACATTCTCCATAATTAGGGTTTTATTGTGATTTGAAACCAACTTTATTTATATCACAAATTCACTTTAATCTGATTGGTTTTTTAAACCTTGATATTCTATCTGGGTGTTCTATGGTTATCTAATATGTGCTATTGCCCTCCATTGAAGCTTCCTGATTGATTCTGATGTTTCTAATACAGTTTACAAGTTGTTCTATGATGCCTTTCATTCATTTGATCACCTTGTTGCCACTGCCCCTGCTACTACTGTCTGTACAAGAATGGTATTACACCATGAGATGATGCAACTCAAGAAGCAAAAAGGTAATTACAAAGGTGAGCTAATCTTTTTTTTTTTTTTTTTTAAATGTAAATTGTGCTATACTGATGACATTTAACACCAATAGAGCGCATATTTCTTTTTTAAAACTTCACCTTGGGAGATACAATTTTTAAGAAACCTGAAAAACAACCTAAATGTGTGTTTCAGTGAGAGTGTGTATTTTTTGGTACTGTACCTCTGTGTTTGTGGTTTATGTATATGCGTGTTGTAAGAGAGGTACAGCCGATGCAAGCAAAAAAGATGTACTTCTGAATGAGAAACGATAAAAGGGGAGCTGACTAATTTCTCCGGACACTAGGACAAAACTTCAGTAATCGCTTTGACAGAGGTACTCCATCCAGAAACAGCAGGAGACTCCAAACACATCTCTGACTATGGCCCCCAGCAGAATGCCCCACAGCGGGGGTCCAATCCTATCAACGGTACACTGGCCTGTATCTCGGCTGGCCAGGGGGTTTTGTTAAGCGGATTTGAGTTGTGTTGTACCAACAATGGGATTAGAGGTCCTCAAAAGCCAGGAACTGAGCTCACTTTTTTTGGTTTTCAAGGCTGACAAAAGGGAGATGCATGGCCCTTGGGTATTGTGGTAAGTGCAGTATGTGTGTACGTGTGTGATGGTTGGGGCCTGGGGATGCTGGGATATTGATCTTCTTCATTTTTGGACAGAATGTTCAGATGGTGGAGAGAGTTGGTATCCGCCCAAATGTCAGCAGCCTCTGTGCCCATAAAGCCCAGAGTCAGAAAAGTCTGCAGCATTGAACATTTTAATACAAAAGTATTAATGTTAATTAAAGCTAAATCAAGCCACAACATTCCTACCTATCTTCCCCATAATGGTCCATTGTCTTCCACTTAATACTTGTCATAAACAAACCCCTCACACAATATCTTATGGCTGTTTCAGTGCAGTGAGCAGGGGTAGCTTTTTATTATAGACTTTTGCTTATGTTGTTACAAACTATTCATTATCTAAATGATCTGTCTGTATTATCATATAGAGAACCAGTCTTCCTTAAGGAGGCATGTTTTACCATTGGTGAAATTATACTCACTCAGCCTTATACAAAAGATACTCTTGTCCTGTTTGTGTCTTATGATTCTGCTCAGTCCAGCAATTTATATTAGGTTTGGTAGAAGTTCATGGCAATGCACTGGTATCGTAACCCCAAAGGCGTGGTACTTATTTGTGTTTCACCACCATTCTCTACATGTTACCTCACTTTCAGTATGATTCATTACCTTTTGCTGTGTTTCTTCCGTAGTGTATTGCTGGAAACTGCTTCTAAGCCAGTTATTACTTCTTTGCTTGTGTTTTTTCTTCTTCTTTTGTTTCAGTTGATATAAATTATAGATCCAGTGACTAAACAAACATCTATAGAGGTTACTGTCTCATTTTAGTATTTCATTCAGCTGTCAGGGAGGGATTACATAGTTTGTATAAACTGTCATTTGTTTTCTAATTTGATCTGACTGCATCAGCAACAATGTCTGTCATACTACATTTTAACGTCAGCTCTATTTGGCGAGAATGACAGGAGAAGAAAACTATTTATGAAGGGATTACACTTTACCTGGACGAACCACACATCTGTGACTTAAGACGCTACTAACAAAAAAGTAGAGTTTTCATAGGAAACCACATTAAGCCCTTTGCCATCCCTATAGTGTTTCAATCAGGCCATTTTTGTAACATCCTAATGTTTTCAATACTGATACTCACTGATTTCTGTTTATTATTTTTTGAAGGTGACTGTTGTAAACCATAACAAAACAGCTAATGTTAGACATTGTTGTGGAAATATGCAACATACAACCAAAGCTTTGTCAAAACACATTCAAGCATAATGAAGCTAAATCTTGTTAAACCATAAATTAGAAAATAGGCTAGCATAAAAAAAAATATAGCTGTGTGTTACACCACAAGTTAACAAAGACCATGCTTTTTCAGTGTGTGTGTTTCAAATTGTGAAGAATGATCTTGGCAAGAGCACCACATAGATTTTATTATAAATCAGTATTGCCAAAAACAGTCCCACATGAGTTTAAGAATCCATTGATGAAACACATAGAAAATAAATGTCTCATTAAATATTTGGATAATTGTTAACAGAGGAATAAAGATTATTGCAAAAACAATATTAACTTCCAATTTTTTATATATCTTTGAGCATTTATAACACAGCGATCCATACATAATTAATTATTTCTAAAGGGTCCTTAAACTTAAGTGTTACCAAGAATCGTGGTACTGCTTAAAAGAAAATTTACAAACTGTATTCTAAACGCAGGTTCCTACTGACAAAACTGTAAGGACTGTATTAAGGAATATTTTGTTAAAGACAAAATACTGAATTGACTCTCTCATTAAACATTTTGTTAGTGGGATCAAAATCTTTGTTGCGGAACCCTATCTCAATTTTAACATCCATGGGGTTTAGCTGAATAATCTAAACTGATTTAAGAACCATAGATAATTGATGTTGATGTGTAATTGGTGGTAAGAAGTGCTCGTTATGGTATAAGATTAGCCTCTCTGATCCAGAAATCACCAGGAGGTCTTGGCTCCACCTCAATGTCTGCTCCAGACAGAGGATCCTCAAGATGTTAATAATGTAATCATTATTCAATGGGCCAGATTTAATGAGGTTTATCTTTTCAAAAACATTTAAATAGTAAGACCTGACTTTAGTACTGTGCATTTAAGAGCTTTGGTATTGAAACTGGTTGGCCTTTCAAGTAGAATCTTCAATAGTGTCCAGTGTTGAATAGCTCATGAATAACTATGGGAAACTACCGTATTAGACAATTATTAAACAAGAAGTAGAAACTAGAGGTAATAGCTCATATGTCAGCTTGGTACATGCTAAATTACTTTTTCAAAAACATTTTAATAACATTTTCAAAAAGTCACAAAGCAAAGTTTTAATATTTTTCCTTTGGATAGTCAAATAATGCCAATCAAATCAGTTAAATTTTTGTGTGAAATTGTTTTATATGGGGATTATTGCAAAGTACACATATTCCTTTGAACACGGACAAGGCTATGTAGTATATAAGGTTAAAGAGCACAGCAGGCTAGACTTCCATATCTTTCACCTGTGTGGCCTGGATTTGAATCAGGCTGAGGTTTACAAGTCAAATGAGTTTTGTGGGCTTAACTCAGCACCATCAGTGGATATTAGTGTGCATTCCAAAACCACCACAGAATTTGGCACAATTGGCAAGCAGCTGTTCAGAGCCCCACTAACAAGTGGTACGCTGTGGATTCTGCCAGCTCCACGCCTCACTGCAATTACCCTTCATCTTTTGAGAACAATACATTCTCAAACACCAACATTTGAAAAAAAGAAGATAAAAGCAAATAACAACACTGGTATGTAGTAGGACCGAAGCCAGTGAATACAATATAACAGATATACCAATTACATCCTTGACAGACTACTTGTTTATTTAGAATTAAGTGTTCAGTGAGAGGGCAACATAATGTAAAACAGTACCAAGATACAATATTACAAATGAAAACTAGTAAATGAATCATTAATAATGACAACACACTGATTTTGGGATTTGTCTCAATTTCTTAGGGCAAGAGTGAAAATCTGCATGACAGTCTGAGAGGGAGGTCCAATCTCCAGGAGGTGAGGCCATGAACCCCAATGAATGCAAATAAAGATAAAAGATCATTGTTTGAATCCCGTTCCTCTGAGCACAGGGGAAAGCTCTTATTGCCAATCTGCTTGATGTGGGACAAAGGGCAAGGTTGTTTACAACCATGGAGAAAAAATAAAGATGTGGTGAGGAAAGACATATAAGTTCATAGCATTTGTAGGAATGTGATTATAGAGTTTTAGGCAACCTTGACGTATCTGTTCCATTGTCCCAACCTGTTTTTAATTTATTTAATTGACCCAAACTGGAATATCCAAGACTGCTAAACACTAGACAGTACCATTTAGAAGAAGTTTGTTGGAGTCTCAGTTTTTAGCACCAAAATTAAAACAGAAAATAATAAATAATCTTCCATGACAAGGGTGTCACTGTAATTGAAATACAGCTACACTGTAATAACAGGCAATGGTAGCACAATGCCGTTGTTAGAAGAATGGTATAGAAATTGTAACATTTGTATACTTTGACTATGGTGTCACAATAGGAAAATACACATTTCCATATCAATCCCATATGTATTCAGAAATTGATTTGAACCCATTGTGTTGCTAATGGTGGTCTGTTCCTTCCCATGGATGCTGGTTAATATAAATAATTGTACCCCAATTATATTTTTCACTGAATACTTTGTATCCTTGTTTTTACTTACCAGTATGATCTTATAAGCTTCATAAAAAAAAAAAAAAAAAAACCTTTCTAAAAGTGCAACAGAGAAAACATTCTCTTTTTGGTGAACATATTTCGTTATGCGTAAGTGTAAGCACTGTTGAGAATGTTACCAACACTATATATTTAGTTATACATGTGTTTTACCCTTTCTTGCTTATTGACAGCCTCAGCAGGTTGAAACTCCAGAAGATATCTTAAGCTAGCCTGTGAAGGGATTGTACTGTGGGGGGCTGATGGGAACTCATCTGAGAGAACAGCCCCTTCATCTACTGCTCAGATCCTCATCTCTGTGGTACCAGCAGGGGTGTGTTGCTATGGTTACTACCTTGGCAGGGATGCTAATGATATCATGCTCTGGGACTCCCCTTTCTCTTCTTATTTCTTTCTCCACTTTGCTACAAGGTGAGCTCCAATATGCTCTTTGAGGACCAGCTACCCTGAGCTTTTCATTTCTTGTTATTTTTCCCAGTTTTGAAAATACAAAAGAGAAAAAAATATATACATATTAAGTTCCTATTAAGTGTAATAATAAACTTTCTCCCTACGGTCACAGAGAACAGACCCTAAAATTCAAATTCTAAGCTGGTCTGAAAGATAGGGTTTGCTGGTGTATGTAATCGGAATTATTTGTTTCTAGTTTTCTCTCTTTGACAATGTCATTAAAAAAAGACTTTTAAAAATGGATGAATGTTTGGCTCCTTGGATGCTGAGACATACAGGAACAAAGAGAATATATGTTAAAGGTACCCTTAAAAAATGGCTTCCAGAACATTGTAGATTCTGATGGTCACTGACAAGATGTAACTGCAAGCTGATGATTTAGAATGCAATTATAATTAATACAGGTTTTATTCAAGGCCAAAAATATATTTTAGGAAATAAACATGACTGTAATGCGTAGAACAAAAATATTTTCCCCTTGCATTGTCAAAAAACATTGATCGAATTGGTTTACTTTGTAGAGTGCAAATACATTTTACATTTTATTAACACATGTTCACAAAAAGTAAATATATAATACAAGTAGATGTTTTGTGTTATCATGACATAATCAAAGTGTCAAAAGCTTAAATTTTTTGGTGGAAATTTAGTCAACTGGAACACTTTGACAATTGACATGGAATTTGAAATGCTTATGACCTCCTTTTATCATATAACGTGGAAGATGACACCACTGATACCCCCAGACGACCACTTAACAAGACCTGAAGCTTATTGTTCAGAAGGAGCACCATTACAAAACTTTTCACACTCAGGTATTTTGTAGCTGAGTTCAGAATTGCAGCCCCCATCTTCCATTCCCATTCGACAGGAGGATTCTTGATTCTACAGACAAGTGATCTTTACTATCCTTTGCTGAGAGAATAACAAAATGCAGACAAAGAGCAGAGTGATAATCCTCTCTACAATGTGGGTTGTTATCTCCTGGTGCATTCACATAATAGGGTGCTTAGGGAGTCCCTCATAGAAAGGGGAATGGCACCTACAAATAGCTCTGAATTGGGTAGTGATGGAGCACTACTGTAAAAGCAATGGTTGTACACAAGGATTTGTTATGCTGTATGTTCTATTGATCTTATGGTAATGGCATTGATGAGGTGCCTTTCATGTGTAGAATTGCAGGGCTGGAGTGAAAGCATTAAACTATTTGGTGCACACTGTGCTCCAACAGGAATGTGTTTCTGTGCATCTTATTGACTTTTACCTTGTCTAGCTTCCCTTTGACCACCTGACACTAACATGTAAGAGTCTTGTGTGTGTTTATCTTTCACAAAAGCATGATACTACAAAAGCAACACTGAAACAGCCATTGTGGCACAGCGGGAGTAGACATCAGGCTATTCAGTACCATTAAAAAAAAAAAATGCTGCACATGTAAACAGTATGACTTCCTTTGGAATAGGCTTTCAAAAGAGTAACATCTGAATAAATGAATGACAATGGGAAGCCTCAAATTATAGTGGTAACTATGGTGTATTTAACATTACACATTTATGGTAGATTAAATACCATGACCATTAATAGACATTTATGGAAATACTGCCTGCCTTAAGAAATGCATTTATCGCATACTTATGTGGATAATTACTTATCCACATAAGTATGTCATAAATGCATTTACTGTTTCTTTCTTTCTTTCTTTCTTTCTTGGTCAATTAGGATGTTCTAATATTCAACTCATAAATACTTTAATAGATTGTGCAGCTTTAGTAAAGTACAACAAACAAACCTATTTCCATGTTTGATCTGGTTCACTCTTCACTTGATGTATCATGTCAATGTAATGTCCCATTTGATTGTAGTGGAACTTCACTATTTACTGTAGCATAATTGCTCATTAAATACTGCATTTGTTTGCCATTAACAAGACAGGCCCAAGTGCAGTAAATCCCGTTTTCAAAAGCATCCCACAAGGGGAGAACCATTTCAATAACTCACATTAATAGCTGTACTAGAATTAACACTTTGCATATCTTAAGTAAACATACTTTGTACAATTATGGGGTTGCTATTAATCGATACAATATAATGTGGTGTAATTTGAAAACATTTACCATCCAGCTTTAGTCATGCACCAAATAAAGCTTTGAATCATGGAAGTGTCAGTCATTCGCGTGCTGCTGACAGAAAAACTCAGGCTCGTTGAACAGCACTCTGTAGTACAGGATAATAATCACCTCATCGACACGCAGGCAGAGACAGGGCATTAGGGCAATCCACCACACAGTTCCAAGTTGTTAACTTTTCACAGGGAGTTAATAAGGTGACAAGTACTGAACACCACTACAACGATAGAGGCTAGAGGTCCCTTTCAGAGCACCACATAGCTCAGCCTCATTTCTGTCTCATACATGCTGGATCACATTCTTTGGCCTTTAGCTTTTCAGACCCCTTTTTTCAATTACAACAACTCAGTGACTTAATTTCAGTTAGACGACTCTTATAGTCAGATATAGAGTGGTACTGAATATAGGAGAGTTGGCCGGCCTATAACAACAAGATGTGCTACAGCGGGACATAGATTAAGAGAATTTAGGGACTCTGTTACAGTTGGTATTGATAAGGGGGTATAGTGAGGTAGAGGTACAAAATTCAGGGAAAGTTTCAATGAGGTTGAGACAGACTAGTAGAGACAGAAACTGTTGAGTATAAAATGAACTGTATTTTAAATTGTATTCTTAGTTGTGGTTCGATACAGCAGGATGAGCAAAAGGAAATGCAGATAAAACTGCATCTTATCGACTAGTTATCCAGCTTGAGAACAGGTAAATGACGCATCCTGCAGCTAGCCAAAGAAACCAGTTGACAAATTCCATCACAGACTCATACGTTTTCTCACCAGGTTGACAGCATTAGCTGTCAAAAATATTCTTTAAAAAAACAGAAAAGAAAGAGCAGAACAAGATTTTAGAAAGAAGCATATGACAGTTTGACAGCTCCCTGGCCTACTCAGAGAACAATTATTACTGGGCATTAGAGTACTGTTGCTATGGCAACTGGACTATAACTGCACTGGTAAGTGCAGGCTCTCGACCTCAGCTGTCGAAAGGGAGGGACAGGTGTCAGGAAGTTCTCTTTCTCACAGGTAACGTTAGACTTGCTATTGAAACTAACCAGAGGCTGAGAACTTGAGCTAAGCTCTACTGCTCCAAATCCCTGGCAGTTAACAGTTCAGGTTTGTACAATCTCATTGCAAGTAAAGTTCTTCCCATGAGTTCTAGGCTCCAAAGTTAAGTGGTCAGTGTGTGACGGCCTTATGTGATATAACCACAAAATATATGTTAACAACCACTGGCTTACTGATCCAATAGCCCAAATGGTCTTTCAGTTTAGCCTGATGTAAATACAATTAGGGCTGGAAACTGAAACAGTAATATCCCTAAAAAAACAGAAAGTCAAGACCTTTTTATCATTTTGAGTGGTTTATTTATTTATTTATTTATTTATGTATTTATTTATTTCTCAAATATGGAGTTTACTCTTTTTAGCTTTATTACACTGTAGCCTGATTTGAACTGAGTTCAGGGCAGTGGTTCAGTGGTAACTGCCGTGGTCGTTGACTTCTTTGTTCCTAGTACAGTCACCATAGACGTAGTAGCGTCTGCCTATTGTTGTGTCAGTCTCAGTAAAGTGGGCATGGCTGTAGATTTGACAGACTTCAATAGACATGCTATAGTTGTTTAATTGGAAGGTGCAAATTACTGATGGTTTAAATTCGTGATGTCTTAAAGGCAAGACTCAATGGTCATTCTGGAGAACACTTTGCTGCAGATTTCTTTCTGGTGATCATTGAGGAGTAGTCACAATCCCAATTAAAAAAAAAAAAAAATTACATATTTTTTAAGTCTAATATACCAGAGTTGTTAAGTCTGAGTATGAATTGACTTTTATACTGAGTGGTTTCCTGACTTCAAAGAAAGTTTAATAGGTACTAATTTCCAGCCGCTTGAGGTGAAGAGAAACGTTTTCCCATCATTAACAATAGGTGTGTACTGCATTTAAATAGCTGCCTTGCTGACATTAAACATTGGATGTTTAAAAACTTTTTAAGGCTAAACTAAGACAAAACAGAATTGATGATAATGAGACCTCAGAAGCAATACAAGAACATTGATTCATCTGATGTTCTACTTGACGGTCTCTGTACAGATTCTAGAGCAGAGATAAAAAAAAAAAAAAAACCTAGGTGTCATTTTTGATCCAGACCTGTTTTATTGCTGCTTTTCTTATTTTTGATTATTGTCATTTATGTATGTAAAGTGCTTTATGATCCCCAAAAGGCGCTATATATATATATATATATATATATATATATATATATATATATATATATATATATATATATATATATATATATATGTTATGTTGCACATATAATAAAACTACCCACACCACAAACAATACAAGGACCATGCTAGGAGCAAGACATGCAGTTTCCAACACTCTCTTGCAAGAGACATGCAAGGCCATCAGTAAAAGACGTATTGAAATATAGTTTTTTATCATCTTCAGTAGGGTAATAGGAACAGACAGCAGATGGGCATTCTGGGCATTAAATCTCTATATATAATCTCCGTGCAAAATTAGCTCTTTGGTCCTTTAGGCTGACACCCGCCGCAGGATGAGCTCAATAGAAACTCATTGCAGGGATAACAGTTCCCACAGCTCTCCTATTGGTCAGAGATGGGCGCTCCTTGTAAGCCCTATAGAAATGTGTAGGTACGAACCTTTGATAGCTTACGAGTTGAGCAATTGTGTGGAGGTATTTTTATATCCCACTAGGAAGGGCGTGCCCCCTCCCTTTAAGAATTTTAAGAACTGGGAATAAAAGTCACCCATTATAATGATGATGCATATGTGGTGAGTGATCAAGTACCTGTGAAAATAGAGGGAAGGGAGGATGGGGGTAAAGAGGAAAGGAAAAATACCAACAGAAAAAGTATAGCCTGTTGGAAATACCAGCAATCACCATCAAAGGTCTATCCTGGTCAGAGATAGTAGTTTATAACTGCTCAGTCTGGTTTGTGATGTAATGCTGGTTGGCTGGTCAAGGTGATTTATTTAAATTCACTATACATTTTAGAAGTTAATTTTGTTTGTATTCACAAATAAATTAAATTGATGTAAACGGGTGAACCTTTTTTTAAATATATACCTGCTTGGAATCCAGTAAGAAGCAGAACTGTGTGTTTTAACTCCTTGAATTACAAAAGGTAAATCAGTCATCAATAGCCCAATAGTGTCATAAAGGTTCAGATTTTTAATGTTTGACTTTTTTTATGTTTGACTTTTTTTTTTTTCATTCTTTTCAGTTATATAAAATCAGATAAAATAATGAATTATGAATTTAATTCTTTGTTGCATTTTGTCAACTATACTGGTGGACAATCAATTAAATTGTCCATATTGTTGTTTTTTTTGTTTTGTTTGTTTTTTTACTTTTAAAATAATTTTCTATTAAAAAAAATAATTAAAGAAAGAAAAAAATGACCTAGAAGGGATTTACTTGGTATTTGTTCAGTAGTGGTTTAGAATTTAGAAGCATACAGCATAAAAAATATGTGTATTAAAATTAAATACATTTAGATGTACTTACAAAAGCGATCTGCCAAGAATAAGGGAATATCACTATTCCCATGTGAAATTGGGTTAGAAAGCAGGCTTCATAGGATTTAACCCCAAAATCTAATTACGTATAAATATAAGCCTAATAAAACTCACTTCACAGATGCTGGAGAGGAAACTGTGCCACAAAAGCACAAACTTAATGTGCAGTGCTGGTCAGCCGCTATACACTGACTACCACAGAAACAATAAAAACAGTGACAAAAAAAAAAAAAAAAAACAACAACAAAGAAAAAAGGATTTGACTTTGAAATTAATTTAGTTAAAATAAAAATATTAATTTTAAAGAGAAAGGAGATATTATAATAAAAAGCTCAGCATGCAACGCTCGGTTGGGAAAATACATTCTTGTTTTGACATCTCTGAAGAAAGGCCTTTCTGGATTTGTCTAACAGACTTGTAGTAACAAGCAGATGAAGCCAGCAACAAATGGATTTAACCCTTTAAACACTGCAGGGTATTTTGACACTACCTGCTATCTGAGTATCTAGAAACTTGAAACACATTACAAAACTTAAATTTGAAAACTGAAAAAATATTGTGATGATTGCATGAACCAAAATAATTAACTATAGGTGATTTATCAATTCAGTGCAAAACACTGTTTGCAAGACTACTTAGTAGTAGTACTAATGCAATTTGTTACTTATGTGTAACAGAAGACATGAGTTATTTAAGTGTATTTCTATCTGTAAAATGTGTGAAACCCAAACAGGATTCAATTGCAATCATTTAAACTTGGCTGCTTTTTTTTCTGCCCACTTTTTATAGTCCCTATTACTAAGAACTATGCACTTAAAAGCATATACATATTAAATAAAAATGTCATTGTATTACATATATTTAGAATTACAATTATTTTCCAAAATGAGAATTGTTTGCAGATATATATATAATTCTCTTCTTTCTCTTCTTTGAGTGCACAGGCTGTCGCTTTGCAGTGAGTGTCTGTCAAACTGCCCATTATGTACCTGCTTAGTAAAGCTTAGGCAAGTATTTGCTAACAAGGTGGCCAGCAGGCTTCAAGATATTCCTTACTCCTCTTTGCATTCGACTACTGTTTTCAGAAACACAATACCTCTAACTGCTGAAGTGAGATTCAAATTCTGAGCTGTGAATGTCTTCTTAATATTCATCTTGCATTTAACCTGTTTAGGAAAATCATTGAATAACTGCATACAACCTCCAATAATGTTTGTTTTGTTTTTTTTATACAATTAAGTCACCTGGAAAATATTTTAAAAATTTTGACAAATACACTATGGAGATATGCAACTTGAACGGAACGGTACTATATACTATATATATATTATATATATATATCTATATATATATATATATATATATATATATTTATATACTAATGTAGTGACCTGATAGGATATCAGATGTATTGTTTGAACTACAGAAGTGGTAACTCATTTGGTAGTGAAGCATCCTCAAGGGTACCTTTCTGGTATTTCGAATCTTTTGGTTTCCAACATTGCTAGTCTCTCACATTTACAAACATCACATTCATCATTGTACAGTGTTTTGAAAACAAGCCGGCAATGGCTCAATAGCCCTTTATAACATTTTCCAAAGGAATTTATTAATTTATACGTCTGTCCTGCTAAAAAAGGTAGAATCGCTCTCCTGGAATATCAATCAACAACTGAATTCATCACCCAAATAAAAAAAAATTACATTAAAAAGAATCTCATATAAAAACTGACACATGGGCAGCATAAGGCTTGCACCTGTCTGGACACCAACTCCATGATTCATGAGATTTACAGAACAGGTGGGTTTTGTACTGAAAATGTTGTTTATATGAAGCCAGATGCATCTTTAAAAACCTCATTTGTTTCAAAACCACAGGGATGAAAAATGTTACAGCTCTCACAAAACAGGAGAACAATGGGCCCTATTCATAAAAACTTGTGATTTATTTAAGATGCATTTGTTACCATTATCTGAGGCTAGAGAGTGTTTTGAAGTTTTCATAATGTGCCTTCATGAAAACAAGCTTAAAAAGTCTTCAAAGCGGCATTGTCCCACAATCACCTTCATTTTCACAACAGTTTTTGAAGGTTTAGTCTTCTATTCACATTGGTTTCGATATTCAGTTTTCCCCAAAGTTAGTTTTGGCTATGGCAACACAAGCTCAAACCCCTCTAGAAACGTGCTTACCACAATGTCATCTGTTGATCCAAACAACTGCAGTAGTTGGGGGCTATATATGACATTATCAAGCTCTGTTATAGCTCAGGAAGCTTATAAGGTAACAACTTCTTAAATATTAGAACAAAATGGTTTTATAAAACCACATCAGAACTACTACTTAAAGCTTAAGTTTTATACACAGCTAACCAGCGCAAATGTACCCATAGTTTGGGTATAGCAAGGATCATTAGGCTATTCATATGACAGCAATGACCCGAGAGGAAGAATAAGTGTTTCCTTTGAATGCTAATCAACTGCCTGCAACTGCTGCTGCCCTGTCATTTTAAAAGCCATGTATAATTACAAGCGTAATTGTGGCTGTGCTTGCCTAGGAAGACAATTTCTGTCCTTTACCACTGGACCACTTTAAAAGCGCGACAGCTCACTGAAACAAACAAAAAATCCCTGAGGATACCACCATCCGTTTAAAGTTATCGTGAGATAGTAGGTTGGTTTGGTTCCTGAAAAATAATTTTTGTTTTTTTTATGAGAGATGGCCTAATACCATAAGAGGCCGCTTTATTTTATTTTTTTAAATAATAAAGTCTGCTTGCAATTATTGACCTTGAAACTGTTCTAGAGTCGTGTTGTTTTCTTAAACAGAGGTCAAAATAGAAAACTGTATTTAATTTGTGAATAGGATTACTGGGCCCCAATCGTTCTTGTCCAAGGTAGAAGACAACAGTTTATAATATTGAGTCATTTTAAGCTTCAAAGTAAATTCAACTATTTTATTGCATTATACAGCTATGGCCAAAAGTTTTGCATCACCTAGAATTTTAGGACTGAGATATCATTAAAAAAAAAAAAAAAAAACTATATGAACATAAGTTACATCTTCTATTTAACATTATCTAATCAAAGAAACTACAAAATGATATCGCAAAAGTCTTCTGGAAGCCATAATAATAGTACAGTGTTTTATGTTACATTTCTAAATGTCCCAATGTTGTCAGTTTTTCATTAAGTATATGGAAACCTACGAAGCGGTATGTAATTCAACATGCTAACGTAACATTATTCAGCAGGTTTTTTTCGACTTTATGACCAAAATGTGTTAATTAGGGTGACGCACAACTTTTGGCCATCGCTGTACTTTATGTTGCTGAGCACAGAAATGCTGATTCTGCTATTTGAATTAGACTATCAATGGTCTTCCTGTCTGCCTAAGTACAGACTATCAGGCTATGGGTCTTTTCTACAGTAAATCAAAAAGCTGGTCCTATATCAAATGCTGTATCTCTGCATCCTTAATGCAGTGCTAATCCTTCTCTTCTCCTTGACAGGTATCCGGCTTTAAAGCAGGGCAGGTGGGGGGAGTTTAAAGGGACAGCAGCTGACATTTCCTTTCATCTGAGGCCAGCGCTGCTCTCACTTTCATGTCACCTTCTGCCAAAAGGGTCCTCTTTTAATGTGTTAAAGACTACAGCATCCCACTAACTCCAATAGCAACGCATTCCCTGGTCCAACAGTCAGTGCTGAGGTAGAGAAAGTTAAAACTCCTTTACCACCCGACCCTAAAGGGCAGTGCCAGCAGCTCAAATTCAAGCCCAAAAACTTTTCAAGGGAATTTTATTGTGTTGGTAAAGTTTGCTGTACAAATATAAAATATCAGTGAAAATGTGGCTTCAGTGCAGGCTGTAGCATTGTTATGTAGTGGATTTAATCAAAAATACAGCATTGCTGTATGACCCATATTATTTCTCTATTCTATTGCACTATTTGATCCAGACTAGCATACTAGCAGCTCTAACATGAAGAAAACATGTATGTGGCCAGAGTGATTGAATTTCCTTTAATTGGTGTAGCATACTAGGGGAGTGTAAATGGTCTTGCTTGGATCACTTGGTATCACACCTTGCATAATGATAGTGCCAGTGTGGGGCTGTTACCAATGTCAGAAAGCTTACACCATAAAATGACCCTTTACAAGGGTCAACTCCAGTGGCATGCCCTTTAAAAATATATTACCACTGCTATGATTTGTTCGAAGTAAAATCTACTATTAACAAGGAAGAAATTCAATGGATGCCTACTCTAATGAACAGTGTCAACGAGTGGTTTATAAGGGTCAGTGCTGGTGAAATGTCTTTCACGTGATTCGGAGGGAAAGATGTCCAGATGTCCAGTCTGTGTAGCCCTAAAAGACCAGGAAGGGGACAGGTCCATTTGTCTGTCCATGACTGCCCCTGATGGTCCCTCATTGGTCTATATTAATACAGGCTCGCTCTAACTGGGGGAACGGCCTTCCACTTAAACCATTGAGCTGTCAGTGACAAATACTTGACATCTCGGTAACCGGGGCTGTTTTACTTCTGTTGAGGAGCACAAGTGTCACCCTGAAGCACAGACTGCATTAATCATTGGGAAACCAGCTGTCAGTTTTACAGGATGAAAAATGATATTCACCTGTTATGGAATGAGCTCATATGGCAAGCGTGTAATGCTGGAAATGTATCACAACAGGAACGGGGAGGGGGTCTTCGCAAATCCAACCCGGGGGGTACTGTCCTAGTTAATCCCAGGATGAATTTAAAACCTATTTATAACACATTGTTACTTTCTTTTTCCAAGAACTGATCGCATTGTATAAAAGTAAAGTTCAATAGTGTCTTGAACAGAGACACGAGAATGGTCTGATTTCAAAGTTGGTCTGTTGGATAAAGTTAAGGACTGCGAAGCAGTGTGATTCAGTTTGCAAGACAGTGTACTAGCATCAAGTTGACAAAGTGATCAGAGATGCGAACTGAGTGCCTGAGGTTAATTCACAGTCACTAACATTAATGGACAGTGAAGAAAAATAACTTGACCTTCTTGTATTTGTACATTACAGTGACCATGCAAGAAACCATAACCATAACAGTTCAGTTTAACTTACTATAAATCATATTTTGTTAAAAAATACATAGCTGTTTTTTTTATCAATTATTCATTGTATTATATAGTAGGGGTTGTGGGGGGTCCAAAGAAATAACCCTCAGTAAATCTGATCAAGTGTGACACCACAAATGTATTTACAAAGCATTTCTAAATGTTGACACTACAGGATATGAATAATTTTACAAAAAAAGAACCTGTACCACATTTCTGGTGATTCAGTGAGGAGGTGGAAGCTTTGAATTGAATAAAGGGCCTCTTCTTTCAGTAGAAACAGGCAGTTTTGTAATTACTGGGAATTTATGCTGTATTTGATCTTCTCCCGCCCTGTGCTCACCTCTCTCTCACTATCATCCAGATAAAACACTCACTATTTCCAAAAAAAATGTAAACCCTCTGTTGTTCTGGCTCTCAATGATCGAAAAATTACATTCAGCAAGTGAACTTAGGTGACCCGTGCTGGTCCCAAAAGTGTTGTGTGAAGCTGAGACCGCAAAAAGAAATATGCTGACTGCATTATAAAAAAAAATGTGGTCCTGTCTCCATGCTGGGCCAGGTCAGCAGGTATTTATACACGATAGCCCTTTTGATCATGAAGGCTATGAATGCATCTTCTTAAAGCTGAGAGAATTTCTTCTGTCCAGAGTTCTCAATTTTACTTTAAGATGTTTTGCTTACTGAGCAATGTCAAAACTTATAAGAAGACGGCCATTTCAGCTTGTGCTTTCTTTACATTAATGAAGGCACTAGCCTAAACGTTGTTTATCTTCTTGAAGAGACTTCAGTCTATCAAGGCTTGTCTCTTGCCAGCACTATTTGCCCCAGGACAGAACCAATTTCTGTACCTCAGTGTTTTAGTTGTTACATTCCTTAGAAAGAGGTAACCTCTGCTGGACAGCTTAGTGTTTCTCACAGAGCTCACAGAAAGTGCAGTATATGGTCACAGTATTTCACTTCTTCCTCCAAAGCACTATTCATGCCGGAATGTCTTTAATTACAGGCTATAATCGTAAGAATAGCAAGAGCACCTGTTCATTGCACACCTAGCCTACATCAAAGGTAAAGGATCATTCTGAATTTTTAAACATTTTTCTAGATGAGGGTTAAACCAGTATAACACGTTTAAAGATCCAGTGCAACCATCCTTTATGGCTTTACAGTTTTCTATTGTTCAAATAAGGCCACATGTTCTGGATTTAAAACTGTATCACAAAAAATACTTTATCTATCTACTGCTTCACAAAGCTTTCTTAATAAGAACTTGTATAGTATACAAATAAAGTTTGTAAGATATACCGTCAGCAACAGTTTATCTGCCTCTCATTAATCAGTTACTCTCATTTAGCCCTCAGGGGAACCTGTGATGGGAGGGGTCAGTTAAATAAGTGCTGGCTGTAGATTGAATCAAACAACACCAAATGTATCTGACTATTACAAATTAAATTACATAAAAAAAATTTAAAAAAATTAAAGTTACAAAATAATGACATACTGTCCTGTAACTCTAAAAACAACAATGAGGATAATAGTTTCTTGAAATTGGTTTACTTTATGAATCAAGTTACTTTCATACTGATCTGAAAGTATGCTCTGTCAATTTTCATGGAAAAAGACGGAATCCTGTGCTCTTTTGTAAGTCACAGACAAGCTTTAAGAGAATTGTATGTCAATTGATGTTCTGTTTACATGTAAACCATTTCTGTTTATACCAATTAAAGCTGTAATACATTTCCCCTTATGTCATGGTCCAGTTCTAATACTGTTCTGTTTTTGTCACAGTTAATCCTTAATAGTGTTTTGTTTACGTCACAGTCTAGCTGTAATACTAGTCTGTTTACGTCACAGTTGAACGGTAATACTGTTTGGTTTAGAATGCGCTAATGCTCTTTGATCATTGTCTTCAGCCAGTGCATCTTTGATTCTGGATTTACTGCTATCAGCAAAGAAAAAAAAGACTTTTTATAAAACAAATGTCTTGGAGGAAGTCCTGGACAAGGGTCAAAAGCTAGCCCATTTTTAATATGAGAGCTGCCTGATAATCAAGGTTCAGGATAATGTTGTGCTTCCAACAGTCCTGTGAAATGAAGCGAAATGAACCATGGTCTGTCCTACAATGTTTTGTCCTCTTAAAGGAATGTGAAACAAGAGTTTAAAATTAATTTTCCCACCTCTCATTTGCACTAGCAGTATTTGTTCCTCTGTTTTCTGTTGAAGACATTTTAGCTTCTTGCATTTTATATACAATATAGAATAAAATCGCTTCCTGAGGTGTACTGTAGATTAGTTTTACTCCAATGGTCTAGCTGCTTTCAGGCCCTTTTGTTATCTACACAGGAAGTAGTTATCCACCAAGAACAATTGTCTTTCTTTTTTTTAAAACTGAAAATACTGTAAATATTGAATAAACTTTGGTTCACACGCCTTTAAGGTTTGTCCATTTTATACAACTCAGGGACTGAAAACAGCACCTGGACATTTCAAGCTAGATATGTTATAAACTGTACTCGTTTCACTGTTAGACCTCTATGCCAGGCTACTTTAAACTGTTCAAAAGATTCATCACAAGGCCACTAATCTGTACTCTACAATGTACCTAGCAACTTGTAATGTAAAAAAAAAAAAAACAATTTGTAAAAATAAATAAATAATAATGATCCACAAATTGTTAACCCCCTTAAAGTCCAACATTTTTTTAACTTTGAAAACAAAGCACTCGAATTCCAAAGCTGCCCTGCTGGAGTATAGGTAACACTACACAGTAACTCCCTACAGTATTAATTGTTATTTGTATTATTTGTTAAAAAAGGCTGGTAGTTTTAAATATCAGCAACTTCTTAAAATTGTCACTACATGATCAACTCAACACTTCTAGGTAGGTGTCACAATGGCCAGAATGGAGAAGGTCCATTCATCCTTTTTTTTTTTGTATCATCTTCCTTCCAGGTGTGACATAGAATTAAGCTTTTAAGCACTAAAAAAGAAACTTAAAAAGATGTTTCAATCATTAATAGTGAAAGGTGTTCCATCAATAGTGATGTGTTTGGCTTACTTTTGATAGCGATCCATCTTGACAGATAAGCTTAAGAGTGTGGGCTTAACAAAGGGAGCATTGACCATCAGGGAAATGTATTCTGCATCACTGACTTCTGGACAGTAAAATAAGCCAGTGATTAGTGAATTGGCTGGAGATTGTATTATAGGTATTTGTCCTTTGTTGTTGGAATCACAAGTTAGGTAAATAATTACTTAGCATTACTGTTTACTCCAGTGAATAGTTTAATTCAATTTAGAAAGAAAGAAAGAAAGAAAGAAAGAAAGAAAGAAAGAAAGAAAGAAAGAAAGAAAGAAGGCTTTGAACCTTTCATATACAAGGTCCTGTATTTAATCATTTTTTAAAAGTCAGGTTTGTTCTGCTTCTGCTCTGAGCTTAAATGGGATCAGTGATTTAGGTACAGACTTGTTTACCTTGAATTAATGATGCCTTCAATTTAATGCATTCTAAACCTACTGTGAATTCTATGAATTTGAATTGAAATGGACCAAGCAGAAAACAAGCATATAAATGACTTTTGTGTGACCTCATTCACCTCTATCAGTTTGAGATGGGAGCCACATCAGAGCACATAAAGTCTTTATTACAGAGCACACCTCTGTGTCTACCATTCCAGTCTGACACCTTCAGAGCAAATCAGCTGTTCTTTTTAACCTTTACAAACAAGGCTTGCTCGCTTTGATAGCACAAAGTGCCATTGTTCTTAGCTCTTTTGATGTTTTACAGCTGCTTATTACTTTGCTGTGATTTTGTTTTACTAACTGTGTAATTTGGAAGATAGCTATTAGTATTGGCTTGATGGCACAATGGGAATGTTCTGCTTAAGACACTGGACTTCACTCCTGGGACCTGGTCTCCATCCACATCATCAACTGGAATGACGTTACAAATTGAAACATCTCATGCTTGTAAAGAACTGCAACAGAGTGCATACTTTTTACTGTGAAGAGGTTTTAAATATTAGAGGTTTGCAGCTGTAATTTCTGTTTCCTCTGAAACTGTGATTTTATATAGAGATTTTCCAATAACAAGTTGCCAAAGCTGCAAAAGGAGCAGAAATTGCAGTTGTACGCCTCTAGTGGTCCTTTCTAAAACCTCACTTCAGAAATTCAGCTTTCAGAAGAAGTTCTTCTTGTTGAAAAAATATATGACTTAGTATTGGTAAATAATAATCGGCTTTAAGCAGAAACAGCTGAAGAGGATATGAAATAGGATATGAAACAGGTAAGAAAATTAATATTCAGAAAATGTAGATACCTTGATGGTACTATAAAAAAAAAACAAAAAAAAAACCTTTAGCTATTTAATATAATGTACTTATCTACTGTTCCATATCATTTTTTTTATCCCAAATCTATAATTAATTACATTTGAATGCACCCCCTCGCCTCTATGTTGAAAAGTAACCTGTAACTGGCATTTTACATCTTTTAAAAGGAAAAAATCTTCACGGTTAGTGTTATTGAACAAAAAATAGACACTTTCATTTAAAAAAGCCCTGCAGCTAATTGGGTATATAGAGATTAAACAAAAAAAGTATCCCTGTTCTTCACAATAAACTTTGTTTTTTAAATATGATCAAATGTTTTCTTGTTGTTGTATGTGCTGTATATATTCTATATAACAACAGATGACAGATTACAATATAATTGTAATATTGTGATTATTGGGGTCACCAATCCATCTGCTTAAACTGGCGTTAAATTTAGCGTTCTATTGAAAAACATACTGTCACTTACTGTCTACACTATTCAGTGTCAATCTTGTGTTTCTCATTTGGTTCTCATTTCTGTAAGAATGTGTCAGATTTTTACTTCAACTGTTTTGTGTATGCTGTTTTAGCTGGAGAATGAGGTACATTTACCAAATATTGGTCCTCAATCATTACAAATACAAAGGAATTACCCAAACTTGTTTTTGTTTCATTGTCAACTCGGGATCTATAGAATTCTGCTCCAACATTTCACCGTGTTACTCCATTTCCCTGGGGAATGTGACTTCTATATCAATACAAGAGAGGTTCTTACTAAAGGGGTTGAGGCTGGAGATGGATATGCAGTGTGAAAACTTAGCCCTGAGGCTATGCTGCACAGGAGGCAAGAGTCATAAAGCCGGGAGAACTGGAGCTGGGTAATTGCAATAATAGGGACCAGATGTTCCCTGCCAAAAGTTGTTAGGTCTTGCACTCTTTATTTGTGTGAAAGCGTGGTGTGCCAGGCACCAGAGTTTCCTGAAAATGAGGGTTAAATCGTGTCCCAATAAATTTTCATTTATTAAATCCATTTTCTCATTAACTTGAATGGGGCATTTTCAGATATTCACCCCTCCTCCACCTAAAAAATGAAAACAGCTTGCCTACTAAAATTATGCAATAAAATAAGTTAGAGGTTGTAAAAAATTTGGGATAATGAGGTAAGAAATAGTTTCAGTCTCAGCCCTAAAAATATACTGCATCCAGGGGAGAGGTGGAGTGAGGAAGGGACCATATGTTCCTGAAAGCACTATTCCCTGAATCAGGATGCTTGTGAGTCTACTTTTTTATTATTAAGTTACAATCTAAAAATGTTTGCATTTGGAAAGATGAATATATAAAAAACAACAGGGGGCAGGCATGCATTGCCAGTTAAACCTCACCCTTGAGACCACAGAATAGATAACCATCTCCTTTTCATATTATTATCAGTTTATTACAGACTACTATGCATGTTTTAACTCTAAAAACATTCAACATGTTACTAGTCTTGGAAGTCATAACAGAAACCCATTTTAAATTATCCCATAAATAACAAGTAACAATTAATTCACAATAATGTGCAGTATACTTCAGTGAGGTTTTTTGAAGTGTATATTTAAATGTTCAGTTTAAATGTTGTTGTAAGTTGTATTACTGCATTGTAAAACTTACTTGTGATATATATTGTGATAACACAGCATGCAAGTCTTGCTAGGCCACTGAACTGTTTTTAATAAGAGTGCTATTCTTGTTGCAAAGGGATAGTTCAACTTTAATGAAGACTTTTTATTAGAAGGTAATGCAGTTACTAAATATTTGGATGCATTCTACCCTCATTATACCCGCATTCCTTAGGCTAAATGAGGTTGAAAAGGATTTTAGAGAGTTTTAAACAGTACAGAGTCAAGCAGCGGCTGGTATCAGAGATCGTTATAGAGCAGGGACTGTGATGATGAGGGCAGTGGGTACAGTATAGCAACCAAGGACAACATTTGTAAATAGACCAGTCAAGTGAAGATATAAAGTATTTGATAGCGCTGTAGCCTTATTGTTAGATACATGTTTACAGCTAGTCTAAACATATTGAGATACACAAATGCCAGGTACTATTTGTAGATGCCATACACTATCTCTATACATTTGATCATTGTAACTTCTTTTTGTTCATGTGAGCTGTTTTGATTAGATATCCTATACTGTACATAAATGTATCACGGATGTGCAAAATATGAATAATACATTCCAGATGATAGCAGGGTTAACAAAAGACATTTGCAGTGATGCCCAACCTTTTTTGGTGGAGGGCAGCTTTAACATGTCAGGATTCAGGATAAGAACCAACCTTCTCGCTCATAGCAGGCTTAAACTGCCTGCACAGAATTATCTGTGAAATTACTGAAAAAAAATAAACATAATGTGCCAGCTGATTTAACAGCTCAGAGAGATGAGTTAATGCCAGACTCGACACAGATTTCATGGGGGGAATAATTAAACGGTGATGATGTCAAATGCATTTTTTGGAAACAGTTGCTAGATTGTAGGGAAAGCTGAATTCTTTACTCTATTATCTGGGTTCAATTATCACTGACAACGTTAGAGATGGGAAACCTCTTTAGAAGAGAGATTACGCTAGTAACAACTTCACAACATGAGGATGGCATGTAATTAAGTGGTTAGTAGTGCCAACCATTGCTCCAAAATATTGTTTACAGCTTTTTATTATTATTACTGTTGTGGTGCTGTGTTTTGGTTCTCCACTTTTTTCAATTCGGTTTGTGAAAATATATCAATTATCAACTAATATAGCAGCAGTGACTTTTTATCAAAATTCTATGAAATATCTGCATAATTTAAATTCAAGAATAAAATACAAGAAAATAATTAGAAACAAATGTTGCATGATTGTTGTTGGTTAGCATTCCTCTTTCATTTTGGAGGCTCAGATTTGTATCTGCCTTCGGTCAATAGCAACACATTAACTATAGACCCGTTTCCAAATGTGTGTGTATGATGTTGCAAAAGTGATTAACCCTTTAAAGACTAGACATTTCTGACATTAGCATTATCATCAGAATACTATGACCACGACTACAATACTACTACTACGACTACTACAACTATTAATAATAATAATAATAATAATAATAATAATAATAATAATAATAATAATAATAATAATATGTTATGTACAGTTGAAATTGTTTTGTTTTTTTGGTTGACTGGTATAAGCATTTTTCTCATAGCACTTACATCAAATCTATAAAGCATAGTTAGCTCAAAAAGCTGAACATAGGTACAGTATGTAGTTCAAATTTAAAATGTTTTTAAGAGTTTAAATTAGTGCAGCTAGTCAAGAAGACTTCAGTGTGAGTTGACAAAAAAGTGCACAGAAGGAAAATCTATGAAAGAATGGTGTAAACTGCAATCCAGTGAAACGTGGTTGTGGGACAGCTTCAAATGTTATTCTTATTTCGGAAATTGATTGAAAATGTGTACACTAATTTTCTTGTAAAACACTAGAATGTTATTTTTAATGGGAACAAAAACCGATAAAACATGTTCTACAACATGTGAATGTTGTTAAATCGTCCCTGAAGAATCTTACAAAATATCTTGTTAGTGAGCCTTCTCCCCTACTACACAACAGCTCTGTGCATTGGTCCCTGAAGACCCCATTTATGAAGCACTTTAATGAGGCAGAACTCTGCACTGTCACTAAGCACAGTAAGAGTGATCCTATAGAAATTACTTTTAATGGTTGGGTTTCTCTCATGAATGCTCATAGAAAAGCTTGGTACACAATAGGGCTGCGTCCGAATCCTACAAGCTATTTTGTAAGGAATATTGTCTTATACAAATATTTAAACGATTGTATTGGAATAATGGAAAACACAAAAAAGCACAGTGAAACCCAAACTCAGAGTGACTTACCAAACCTGAGCAGATAATATTAAATAAAAGGGTACAACATAAACTATTTGTATCCTTTGGGCTGCATAGTTGGAGGCATAATGTGTGTAATGGATGAGATTTTTACCAGTTTTTTTTTTTTTTTTAAATGCCTGCAGTCTAGTAGGTTAAAAAGGTGTATAATTTCCAAGCTTTGGGCTGTTTCACTTAAAGAGTTATCAAATCCATGTTTTCCTTAAGAAACCTCAGTTAACAAAATGACTTGTAAACCAGTGAACTCGCCAGATACACAATATGCTGGTAACTGGGTACCCCTTCAAAGCTGAAGAAGACACTTTTCTGTAAACAAACACCACCTTCAAAGTTCCAGTAACTAGCCACAGGCAAGTCCCAGGCACCAGACTGGCAGGGAATCTGGCTAGGCCAAGTCTGTCAAACAGTTACTAAGGCAACGTGTGAGGATTTCTCTGTCATTTTTAACTATACACAGCAGGATTGGTGCTGGGCTGGGCATGAGGTCTTAGCAAAACAGATGTTTGTTTTCTTGCCCCATTGCATGCTTCTTTTATCATTGGCAGGTTTATTAAGGCTCAAGGAAATATGCTGCTGTGAGTCGTAACATTCTAGGAAGTGATTAATTAAAAATTCTATCAGTCGAAAATCAATAGTGAACCAATAGACATGAAATCCATTCTCTATCAATGTGTATTGGCATATCGTTGTGATACACTATGGTATAATATGCAAACGTTAGCACTGTAGTAATATTGATGTCTTATTCTATTGCAGCTGTTCTTGTGCTACCATTCCCCCTTAGTGCAGAAACATTGCATTGCCCTTCTAGTGTGACTACATTGTCATTATTTAGTAAGGGTCATTCTCAAGATTCTTTGCAAGACTCTTCCACAACTTCAAACACCCCAATCAAGAAATCTTCAGTGTTACTACAATAACATGTCGAAAACAAAATGCAGGAGATGACACTTAAGGGGTAAAGATAAGGTACAGACAGGGTAAGCTAATCCCAAGACTAAATGATAAGAAGCTGTCTTTAAAGTAATGGTTCCAACTACTATTTTACAAACAGCTATGCTATCAGAACAGTCCCTTCTAACCTGCTTGTACATGCAATACCCTCCTGTCACAGGGAAAATGTGTTAACTACCTAACTACCAAATGTGCTGTATTAAATAGCTGTTGGAGCTTTCTTGATAAGGAACTGAATTTGAATAGTGCATTCTAGAAAAACCTATAGACATCTATAAAATCTTTTTTTTTTTCAAGAGGAACACTTTCAGAAGCAAAAATTCCTGAACTTCTAAATATAATGTTATGTTAACATGTTGATTTACATATCGCTTTGCGCTTTGTATATGTTATGTTTTGTGCATCCCATTGTTGGATCTTATACATATTTGTTAATTTAGTAAGTCCTAAAATGTAATGCATTTTGCCTTTCGTCCAGTGCCTTCTTCGTATCTCGTCTATAAGTTTTTCCTTTATAATATTTTGCTATCTAACATTTTAAACAATCATAATTAAGACATATATTTAGACAAACATTTTGATGAATGCCTTCATTACACCAAAGAAAGCTACTTGACGTTTATACAGAATTTAGTTCAAAATACATGATCATATTATGTACACATTATTTTATCAAAATACATGATTTAAGAGGCTGTGTGGTCCAGCGGTTAAAGAAACGGGCCTTGTAACCAGGCGGTCCCTGGTTTAAATCCTAGCTCTGCCTCTGACTCATTGTGTGACCCTGAGCAAGTCACTTAACCTCCTTGTGCTCCGTCTTTCAGGTGAGACGTTGTTATAAATGACTCTACAGCTGGTGCATAGTTCACACACCCAAGTCTTGTATCTTGTAAAGCACTTTGTGATGGTGGTACACTATGAAAGGTGATATATATATATATATATATATATTATATATATATATATATATATATATATATATACTGATGTCTTATTCTATTGTAAAAAGCGCAAAGCGGTATGTAAATCAATATGTTAACATAACATTATTCAGCAGGTTTCATTTGAATTTATGAAGCAAAATTAGTTAATTCTATAGGTTGATGCAATAGCTGTATAAGCCAAAGCTGTATATGATAAATAATCTAGATTGTCTAATAAACTTTGAGGTCAGTAGGGGATTCATTACAGCAGCTATGCTCTTGCCTGAGGCTAGACACATTATTATAGAAAGGAAGGCAAGGTTTTTAAAATAAAACGGATTATTTTATTGAGGTAATTCAATATTCCCTGTAAAACACAAGATTGCCCCCCTCTCTAAAAGGATGCAATTTATATCGTTGTGCACAGGGGAAGCAAAACCAGATGTATCAGATCACTCTCAGACTGGAAAGTACACTACAAAACAACTTAAGCTAGAGGCCAGGTACAGCAAAATGGCATTTGTAATGTTTTAAAAGCCAATAATGGGGGGTTTTAATTAGGAAATGGTTTGGGATGGGTTAAGGATCAGAAGGCCAAGTGTAAATTATGAAAAACTATTTCAATCTCCAAAAGTTTGAAAAAGCTCTATGAACCCTACTTTCCCATTAGGCACATATAGAGTAAACAGAGGTGATGCGAACTTAGCAAAGGGCAATAAATGAGATTAGCCTTAGATAATACACAGCTGTCCCAAAGAGGCAATTCTCTAGAAGTATTTTGTCTCAGTTCATTATACAAAGCTGTGTCATGTTGACACTGTTTCTTTGGCAGTTATGTTGCCTGTACTGTATGTAGGTGCTAAAACCATAATAAGCCAAAAGCAGCTCTCAACCAAAATAGTGTGCAGAATGTATTTTCGCCAGTTTAATGAAGGTTTGGACAAGTCCTGTATATAGAAAACATCCCTTGCAAGAATGCAACAAAGACACTTTCATGAGTTCGTATAAATCAGTGGACATCTCACACACAACTTCCCTGTAAAGAGGGGATCCTTCAGATTGTTCTTGACAAGACCCATAATGGCACATAAGTCCATGCTTGTCCTGGCCTATTACTTCCATGCCAGCTGCGGTCTCCATGGGAGCACTCAGTTTGTGTTTAGACTAATTGGAAAATGATGAAGAATTAGATTCACACAACTGCTTACTAATTAGATAGTGTCACCCACTCACAGCATTTCTTATACAAAATGTATCTCTGAAGAACTTCAAAGAGGAGGAAATCAGAAGAGCTCTCTGCTTTATCTCTTCTTGGTTCAATCATGTTATCTCTTGGGTCGTGATTCAGAAGTAAAACAACAGTCGTCCACAAGCATTGCAAACACGAAAGTTTGGAATAATATGCATGCAATAGAAAATGTCAGAAGGCAACGTTTGTAATTCTGCTGTGAAAAAAACTAAATCACTTAAATTCAATTGTTCCCAATCGATTTAAAGGAAAGCATCTGTCAAGAGGTGATGTGTGTCCTTGTGATAATGAGGAACTATTTTGTTATTTTGATGATGAAACCCTCTTTGAGACACAATAACATACATTAATGCTTAAAGGCTGTCAACTACAGATACTGCATGACCCGTGGTCCTCATTTCATGGCTTCACTGCTGTGTGTCATTATTCTACAGTGATCCAACTTCATAATCACTGCAGTATGCTACAAATGAAAGAAATTATTACACATTAACACATGTTCAAATTCACCAAATGTCTGCTGCTGAGACTCATTTCTGAATGGAAAAATGTGCTTTTCTTCTGGTTTCTCTTAGGGTTTCTTTTAGAAGTACAGCTTTAAAGGGAACACCAGCACATATCAGTAATACTATACACCCTGTGGTTTGTTTTTAGCCATTCATATTACGAGGGTCTTTTTTTTCCACAGGTAGATAGCTGCCTTTTAAGAATTGTAAAACTTCACTATGACGACTAGTTAGTTTCAAGTGCCAAGGAAGTGTTTGTTTGTGTGTTTTTTTACCATTTAACCCCATGCTAATAATGCCCCTACACAAATCGTTTTCAATATATTTCAAGTTTTCAAAATGCCAATGGCAATTTTTATTAAAACAGTACATCATTTTTGAAGATCAAGGCCTGTATATTTAAAGCAGTATATAACTTTAATAATAATAATAATAATAATAATAATAATAATAATAATAATAATAATAATAATATATAAATCACGGTAGTCTGGGTAGCTACATACATAAAGGTACTAAAATTCTTCAGATAAGAATGTCTTAACCTAATGAACTCCTATATAAGGAGGATTTATTTAGTATTTTAAAAAGGGAGACTTACAAAAAACACCCTAAAGATGAAAGAAAGTAATTTCATGCCTGGAGTCATAAAATAATTAGCAATCTGGTAATGCATAAGCATGTAATGCATTTGTATGTTAATTCAATATGACTACTATAAAGTGGTTTATTTAGTAAGAGTGTTATCGTACAGATACACATTACATATATTAAGTGTAATAAAACATGGTGAAAGCATGGTAAAGGATCGGTAAGCATGTTAAAAACCATGGCAAACTATGGTAAATGCATTGAATAACCATAGGAACCCTGCAAAATTACAGTGCAAATTTACTGTGGTAAACTTGTATGAAGAACATTGCTTTAAAAAGGTTTACTTGGGTACTCCTGTATCAGTTTATGATATTCTTTAACCATAGTAAGCCACTCTTAAAATTACTAAGTCATGTGTGTATTTAGTACTCATATCTGTCAACAAATAGAAGCTTGCCATAGTTCTAGGGGAGAGGCTGAGCTCACTACGTTAATCCTATTGGCTCCTTAACCTGTATAGTCCAGCCTCGCCTTCCAATACTTGTTCTGCAAGCCTTTCTTCTTCACTTCCCCATCACCTCCTTTGCAACTGTATCCCCCTTCTGCGGTTCGGTGGTCCTCCATCACCCGGCCTTGGTGACCTCTGACCGAAGTCGGAGGTCACACCTCAGATCCAGGGCGGCTCTTAGTGGTCCAGATGGTGAGATCCTGGGCCAAACAGTCAATCATCCCACACTACACTTTACATCTTACAATGCTGAGCTGTGCTCTTTGAAATGTACTGTATGTGAATTGAACCTCTTACAAATAACAATTTACTATGATAGAATTTAAATAAGACAATGCTGTGTATAGTCTGCCTCAATGTGAAAATAGCATGTTAATTAGTTGATAGTGCATGGTCTGGTTTTGATTTAAGTTTAGATCTAATAATAATGAAACAAGATATTCAGTTTTCTGGATTAAACTATGCCTTGAGAAGTCACAATATTCAGTAATTATTAGAGCATGATCTTACACTCACTTCAAACTTCTGCAACTTGGACAATAGTGTACAACAATAGACTTCATGGGGAATTTAAATGACTAAATGCATATTTGTTAATTTAGTTAAGACACTGTAGTCTTGTATCTTGTAAAGCACTTTGTGAAGGTGGTACACTATGAAAGGCAATATATATATATGCTCATTATATTTAATAGATTGATGATCCTCAGACAATAAAATAATATGATGTAAAACATATTCAGTTGCATATTCGGTGGTGTGCTCCATAAATGGTTAAAACGAACTGTATGAATCCTGCATATTTATTTCTTGGTCAAATAAAACAAGAAAAATGAGCTTAAACTTGGATATCCAGTGGTGACATTTTGGTATTGAGAACACTGCACCTGGTCTCTAAGACTGAATGCCAGGCCTCTGAACATTCTGTTACAGCTTAAGATAGTTTAGGCAACCAGACAATGGCTTGAGCTTGTTTAAACCATACACCTCCAGTGTAAATAAAAGGATTTATTATGCATTGATTTGTGTTTCATGTAAACTATAGGGGAAATTTTGTTTTACGTTTTTACCACTCCTTAAAAGTCGTATATTGTACCAGAAAACAGGACTTTATTGATGGTCCTTCTGTTATGCAATTTTCAGACTTCAAGTGTAATTCTGAGAACAGTTGATATTTCAGATCTATCTACAAGCAGACTGGACAAAAGCATTTTAATTATAAGCTACTAGAAACAAAAAGTTTATTGGTTTAATTATTTAGGAAGCTGTCCATATTCCAGTCTACTGATAAAGACATGCACAATTTAAAAACAGGCTAATGAAGGTAAAAATAGCATAACTTTGTAATTATACTATTTATGTTTTGTTTCTTTTCTGAAAGAAAACCAGCTGTGTACTGGTCAAGCTGGCAAGCTTGATTGCAATGTGAATAAGCGTAAATGCCAGCATTAAAAAAGAATAAATTGCTTTTACTTAGATTATATTGTGGAATGCAAAAAATGTATCATAAATGTATTTGTATTCCGATTTGTTGATTATTGGGAGCCCTGCCTTCTGCTTCTCAATATATGTTTTTTATGAAACATATAATAATATAGCAATATAATAATATAAAGTACCGCATGTTGTATCATATTATAATGTATTTCATTTGTGCTTTTGTTATTGATTATTGATTTGTATTTGGCTCAGGACAAATGGACAATGTGCACTTATAGCAGTCCCATATATAAAATGGTAATTTTCTATTGTAAGAAATAATTAAATTGTTTCCATAGACATATTACTAATCTATAGCAGTCAAACAAAATCTAGTGAATATGCTGATAACAATAGCATATATAATATGTGCTTTGATCTGGTTGGGATTTCTATAAATTCTTAAATCTTCAGTTCATTATAAATGCCTACAGCTATAGTTTTCTTTAAATGCTTCCCCTTTATACGTCGATTCAAATCCAGTTCCCGGTAAGTAAAAGCATATCTTTAACACACTCTTCAATGTCATTTACTGGCACACATTTGAATTCCATTTTTAAGATGATGTTTCCTACCACTGAGCCTTCCCAGCCCCTGCATTGAAGAAGATGGGGCTCTGTTACCCAGAGGTGAAAGACAAGTACTCTACTGCAGTCCTCTTCCCTCAAGGCTCCCCTGTTTACATAAGATGCTTCCTTAATTACCTCCATGTCTTCTTCTGTCTCTATGGGGCCATGTGGCTCATGATGAAACAAATTGGAAAGCGATAACAAATTATTTTATCATAATCTCTTACAAATTTAACAATGTCGCTCATTTTTGCGTGTCATCTCCTTTTTTGTGTGTGTGTGTGCTTCAGAATTTTATCTCTCATCCAACTTCAAACAAAAGAGACTTTAAAACAATTGCAGAGCGATGAGTCTTCTGTAGCTGTGCAGGCAATCAGTCCCCCCTCTCACTCATTGCATGGAATTGAGATTATCACCGGGGAGCCCTTTGTTGTTGTTCTGAGGGAATAGGGGTATTTTAGTTAGATTTTCAAGATTTCTCCTGGGATGTGTGTACATATCCACGGTTATTTCGATCTCAGTCTAAGTGTTGGTTATGAAGAATTGCTATGGACAATACAATTAAATAAAGAAATTATTTGAAAGCTGTAATATCATTTCACGATAGACTTTAATTTGGTAACAAGAACCCTCCCGGATACTGTTCATGTATTCACCAGCGAGTTCCCTCCTGAAGTAACTATTCACTATGTAGTTTTCTTTACATTAAGGAATACAAAAATGAGTAACCCCGTAGTAGTGTGATTGAAGTACAGAAATCCTGCAAAAGCTTGTTCCATGTTTCCTGTTGTTTGTATTCAAGAAATCAAACACATTTAATACATGTTAAATACAGTAATCAATTAACAAGCAGTCTGTTTTATAGAGTGTAGAGTGACCTGGGATTTTGTGAAGAAATTAAATGTACATTAACTGGATACAGTGGGAACACCAAAAAAGGATATTTCTGTGTGAAAACGGCATGGTCAGAAAGTGATTCTTCAAAGGGAATATACTGAAGTATAAAGTCCTGCTTAAGCCTTTGCTGGGTCAAAGGGCTACACTTGTTAAGTTTAAGCAAACAATGCCCTGCATGCTACTTGTAGCATTCTTCAGAGTTACATTCTTCACATGCAACAATTAAACTTTAACAAGTTTCATGTGACGCATTCACTATAAGGAAGCCGCAAGCAGTTTGTTTTGTTGTATGTGGTAGTCCTCTGTTTAGTCTGCAATTATCTGTCTTCTCAATCCATCATTTATTTAAAAAAATTAGAAAACCAACACAAACCACAATCTGAACATGATGTCTGAGAAGGATGGAATCATATTTAAGGTTTGCATTGGACCCATTGTTCCTTCAGTATGGTAACTTATGCAATTCCTACGAAGCTACTCAAATCCATTGCCTTCTATAACCCATAAGCTACATGATCTAATAACCCATTCAAATTGCAGCCAAATGCTTTCCACAGTCTCTCTAATGAGCTCTCTGAAAAACACCTTAATATTGCAACCCAGTGCAAAGCATATACCCCTCCCTGCAGTAAGATACCAAGCCAAACCCTGGCAATGAGAGTGTTAACTTTTTTCAGATACTTAAGCCAGCGAGTAACTTCAGTTTTAGAAGCTGCCCTGTTTAGGAGTCAGGCAGGATCTTTCTGCCTCGGGCCAAGCAAATTCCATCACACAGAACTCATGTAGACAGATAGCTAGATTAATCTGCATCTCATGAAGGTTAACCTTATTGGAACCCTTTAGAAACTTGAGAGTGAGATGGAGATATATCATCTGCCTTTTTACATCTTTATCTCAGTGATAAACCACAAAAGACAGGCAGAGAGCACACCCGTTACGCGACAGAGCTCTGAGAAGATACGCATTGGTTATCTTTACATTCTCGCCAGCGTGGAACAGAGTCTGGCACAGAGCTGATTGTTTGGAATGTCCAGTCCCTGGGATGGTGCCCTGTCTCACTGTCTGAGAAGAGCATATGAAAATGTACCATGTCTAATTCTTTGGAACAAATCCAAACTGCTTATTTGTCTTTAGAAAAAGGTTCCCATTGCATTCACAATGCAAGTGCAATATTAGTATACATTTTTTTGTATTGTAGGAAGATGATTTTTTGGTGACCTTTTAAACAGGATCAGCTAAAATATGTCAGAAAATTAAAAAAACAACTCAAAACATATCTTGAAAAATAACATTATGTTGCTACAGAAGTTTAGTCATAACATTATATATTTATGATGAAGAGATTAGATAAATCTAATTATGCTGTCACAAATAGCTATATGAAGGTATGGTGTATACATTTATGTACTGGTTATTCCACTGTAATGTGGAAGAAAACCTTTCCCGATATTATGGTACACATTAAGATGTGTCTTCTTGTTTGTGTTCCAGCATGGCTATTCATGCATTACTTTTATTGCAAAGATTTGAAGTACAGACAAATATCTATTTAGAAATACCAAGATAATAATTAAGGGGTGTCACTAGGCTAAACCTGGCATTAAATTTCCCATCGTCAATAATACTGTGCCTACAGTATACATCTGACACAATACCTTTTGGAAGATAGTGTGCTGTTAATATGTGATACTGAGACTCTTCTCACACATGCCAGAGTATGTGGTCCGTTTTAAATCCAGCAATGGCTCTGCAGGGTTATGACGGATGTGCAGTAGCTATTTACATTAATAAGCAGTCTTATATCTTAAGAACAAGTAGCAAGGATTCAGATAAAAAAAAAACTTCAATTTAATCGGAATTGAAATGGCCAATTTTAACTGCAGATAACCAAGGATTACTTTACATTGTTTAGGGATTTTCCTTTTAGTTTTTGGCCATTATCTAAATCTCTAAAGACAAATTCCACTGCCAAACAGTATTGAGTTAAAAGACTTCTTATACAGTACATGCACCTAATGAAAAACAAGTTTCATTTCAACCTGTTAAAAAGAATTGCAATAAACACACTGTAGAATCTGGGTATTTTCCAGGGTTTATACTGTTTTCTTTAGCCAGAGATCAAACAATTGTACTGTTATTCATTGCAAGAAAAATAAAACAATCTGACATCAGTGAGATTTTTCTTGGACAAGGAGGTAACTGGCATTTGTTTCGCTTATAACCGTTGATCGAAAGACCTTGTGGCAAAAATTAACTTTGCAAAATTAAATGTTTCATAAATACTCTACACATCTTGTTTTAGATTAAATATGCAAAATACTTTCAAACATACATTTAACAACAAATATCCATGTAGATTTAATTTGTAACGATTGTTACAAATTGTTAATGATTTTGTAATTTTTTTTATTATCAACTGTTAGTCCTGTTTTACAAATGCCTAATTCAGATGTTGATTAATTGCTGCAACTCGCAACTTTCAATTGCATCATTTCAGCCAAGCAACAGATTAAGTTACTGAAACCTGTAGGGGTTGCTGAAACTTGATGAGATGAACTATGCACAATAACTATGTACAGTGGTTTGCATAAGTATTCATCCCCTACCAATAATGTCACATTTTGTGAATTACAAATATTTTATGCACAGTTTTTATTCAAAGCTGTAGTGGTTAAACTGAACACTGTTATATGAGGAGGAGGTTAAATGTTACCAAAACTTGCAAAGGAAATGTACAAAATGAATTTTACTTTGCTCAGTAGGATGGTGAAATTTTTGCCCAATCTTCATGGGAAAATTGCTCTAGTTCTGATAAGTTTGTTGTGGATCGTCGATGGACTGCAATCTTCAAGCCATAAATTTTCGATCAAACAAATCATTTGCACCTGAGCTGATATAGGGCTGCAGTAGCAAAGGGGTTGAACACTTATGCAACTGAGATTAATCTGTTTTTCTCTGTAAATCTTACTTATTTATATTCTATATGCATTTTTTAACTTTTTCAATGAGGAGTAGTTTGTGTAGATTCTACATATAAAGTCTAATTTGAAAACATCATGGAGTACGCTCGGGTGCCAACAAAATGTGAAAACTTTGCAGGGGGGGTGAATACTTCTGCAAACTACTGTATCCCCAACCCAAGGGAGCACAAAATGCAGTGACCAGGGTTTGAACCATCAACCTCCATCTGCACTCCAGTATAGGCGGGCCTTCACTGGATAAGCCAAAGGAACCCTAATTATACTATATTTTAATTCACTGCAGAATAAGCATTTAAAAAAGCAAAACTAAAAAAGTGCCTAAAAAGTACACATCTTCAGGTTATTCATTCTTCCAATGTATTAAAATTCTACTTTAGACATTAATGCGTAGTTCCGCAGTGTTATTATTATCACTGATAAAAAACTACCAACTGGGGTTCAGCTTTCAACAACCAATTTCAGTGCAGATCTTGGCGCATAAAATAAAACTAATCAAACTGAATGTTACAAATTACGCATCAGGTATTCCCCATTTGTTATAAATATAATATAACTATTTCCTTCAGACCACTGGAAGACCAAATGGAATCAGTCTTTGCATCTGCTTATACAGTATTAAACCACAATGTAGTCTAAGACAAGAAACAACAGCCTACAAGGGAGTTGGGTTTTAAATGTTTTCCAGTTAGGTACTGTAGAACCTCTTTTTTAATAAAGACTGCAACTTTTCATTTTTTATAAACTCTATAAGCACTTTTAGCTTCTGCTAATGAGAAATCTTGGTACACTCTTCTACACATCTTAAATAATGAGAGTTCTACAACTCGCAAATACCATTGCGAAAAAGTAGTACAATGATAGATTTAGATTCAAGTTTAAGCTTGGGTCATTGTCTTACAGATTACATTAAGACTTCTTGCCAAAACGTTTTTCCGAATACTTGAGATATAATTCTACAGTGATCTAATTTGTGAGTATGAGTTAGACAAAATATGAGATATAGTAGAATATGTTTTTAGTTTATATAGCAACATTCATCATTTAAGAACCACTTTCCAGTAAGTAGCTGTATAGTGCTACAGTGTATATTAAAGCGTCTGCGAACGTCAAAATGTATGTATAGCTGATTTATAGTTGTTAATTGACACACTATACATTGTTTCACCTCTATTAAAAACAAAATGCTCAAAGGCACAGATGCATACTACAAATACCGTCACTGGATGCCAAAATTATTTTTTAAGGCTATTGAAACCAGCATGATGACCCAGACTAAGATTTCAATAAGATACTGGTTAAAAGGAGGGGGATCCAGCCCACCTCAGGGGGACTGATTGTTGACAGCAACAGGCTCTATCTGTTTGGATCAGTCACGGCCTTCGTAAAAGGAGAAGCCGGGGTGTTTATTTAGGACTCCAGTGGAGTGAATCCCCGTGAGGATAGCCCCTAATAAGCGTGGGGTCTAGCTTTCTAGTGACAAAAGCAAACAGAAGAGGTGTTCGACCCTCTCTATTAGGGTTGAAAGGAACTGTCACAAACCTCAGCTCATTTAAAACTGCATGGCAACATTTTTATATATGAATATATGGCTTTTCATACTTCATACCTAATTCCAATCATTTTTATACAATAAGAGACAGGGTCAACTGTCATACAGTACTGTATTAACTTATCATGCGGGTAATTGACAAAGTCACCTTAAGTCCACTGACTTAAGCAGTCAAAACTGTTCAGTCCCTTTGTTGGCAGGGTAATTTAACATTCAATGTTCATTATTGTCTATGGCTCTCATAGTGGTGTCTGCATTTCTTATCACCTCCTCTTTCATCCACCACCTCTGCAATGGTGGATTAAGTAAATCTGCTCAGGCGTAGCTCTTTCATAAATTTCTTATGAATAAGCATTTGTTTTTACTGCATCTCTGGTGGTTCTTTCCCATTCTTCCTAGGTTAACTGTTTACTATAATTAAGAGCATATGTGCTATTAGGACCTAATTGGAAATCCATTAAAGTTAAGATTTCCTGAAATGGAATTGGTGTGCTGGCATAATCTCCACCGCCTATGTATCCATCATTTATGCATCAATTCATAAATGCTTTTTGTCTTATCTTACTCAGCTACTGTACACATTCCTCTACAGCTGTTGTCAAACTAGATTTCCCCAGCAATACAATACAATATAAATGTAGATTTTTTTTTTTTTTGTAACAATATCCTGTGACAGAGAGCGAATGAATCCTACTCAAGAATCTTCCTCCCAAACTGTGAGGGCACAGTATAACATGAACAGTGTGTCCCAGACTGGATGGATTGGCAGTTCATTCCAGGGTCAGTCAGAAGTCGGCCATCCAGAAAGGGGGTGGAGTCACAATATCAGAAGTCATCGTCTTAATGCGGTAGGCGATGTGTCAGTCATGGATTGGAGGATACGTGATTACACTCGTTACCGAAGAGGGCATGACTGAGGGTATATCAGGGATGTGGCAAAGAAATCTGTTCCTTTTATTATGGTTAAGATAGGACCTGAAAAGGAGAACTGTGATTTAATGTGAGTGTTTTTCTTGTTGTTTTGTCTATCTATTAATAACTGTATTTGTCATTGTTAGACAGCTAAACTATCCAGGAGCTGTCGCTAAAAGCCAGCACCAACTGCTGTATAATTCACTCACTGTTGGACTTGTGATTGTGTGTGTGTATAAAGTGTGTGCTTTATTAGTGTTATTATTATTTCGGGACTAAACCCCATGGGTTTTAACTGTGTCATACATATTGTTGTGTAGGGCCTGTTATTATTATTTGCAGTACAAGTAAAGAACTGTTTTTCACCATGAACTGTGTTGTGTTTGTTATTACTGAGTACTGCAAATCACTTTGCCACATAGTCCCAAAGCACTTTACAATCTAAAAAGCAAATGTGCATTCAATTTTAGGGAAAAACTATAACAAACAAACATTTCTGTTAATACTTTTATTATAACATTTGTATGCTTGACTTTTAGCTTTATCTCAGAAAGTATGACTGAATGTTTGAAGTTATGTCTTAAATCTGGAATAAAGAAGCAAGCTATCACTGACCTTTTTAAGCACATTTTAGCAACAGTTAAAAACCATGTACTATTAGCTGAGCATAGTAGTATACATGCCAGCACGTATTAATATTCCAAATCCAGACCATTAATGATCCTATATGTTATCAACTCAAAATCCATTCAACAGAGAATTGGTGAAGTGTCTTCAAACTTGGTGCGATGTGTCAGCACTCCTGCGGCAGAATTCATGGAACACAAGTACTCATTGTGTCCGCTCCACACACAGTCACAGAGTGACCACATGGCTCTTAAACTCACATCCCAATGCATTCTGGTTCTTATCGTCCTGCAGACAAAAATACTTGGTATTAAATGTAAGTTTAAAAATAAATAACTTAATCATCCATGTGACAGGATAGCGTTGTGGGCCCAGGTGTTAGACAGGGACAGAGACTCAGAGACAAGGAAGGCTGCAGTTTAAGCTCTAACGCACACTTTCAATCAACAACAAGAACAACACCAAACATAAACAAAAAGGCATAAGGCCCAAAATAAAGGTTTAAACAAACACAAAACATAGACTGGGCATTTGCCTTCACTACTGACAAAATACAAAAACTGCTCAAGCTGGGCAGAGCCATTACTGAACTTTACAACTACAAAAATGTACAAACACAGTAACCAAAAACAGTCCACTCTCACCAAAACTCCTCCCTCTTATGGACCCTTGTGCTCTTCATTTATAGGATGTGGCTGCTCCCAGTTAGCAACAATTGTTCAATTAGGAGCAGCTACATTCTCACATGTTTTTGGCAGGTACAGGAACTAACCCCACCCCTGCAACCACCACCAAAATACGACAAAACACCATTTACACACAGGGCCCTGTCCTGCCACAGTCGAGAACTGTTGAACTTGGAATTATGTGGTACACCCTACTGTACCTTAGAATGAATGTTGAGTTGATAGTAGCCTTATGTCAGATAATGATCCTTGTAGTGTGGAGTGGTGAACAGCAAGAGTTCCAATGATTGTGGCCTTTAGGTTGCCATTAAGCAGAGACTAGCTTGGTGCCAAATAAACTCTGGCATGCGATGGGTAACCCGAGCCACTGGCTGAAAGGGTCAGTCACTCAGCGCTGCTCTCAGCACCCTCGTCCACCCCCCCGTCTGGGGTTCCATTACAGGGAGATGGTTACAAATCATTACCCTGCTAACAAGGTCACAGGACACCAGTCCACAACTCCCTGAACCATATTATATAAATCTAAAATAAACGAATAAAATGCATATAAGTTCATATATTGTATTTGGGTTTACAATATTGTCAAATACGAAATATATTAAAAAATTAAGTTAACATGGTCTTAATTCCACATAAAACCCACAACAATAGCTGGGATTCAGTTATTTTAGGTATTTCATTAGGATGCTCCATTAGTTTCAATATGTTATCACTATAACTAGGAAACTCACTTAGCATATACAAGTTGTTTAGAATCAGCAGATAATTAAAAGAAACACATAACGGTCCAGGTTATACACAAAGCCTAAAAAAAGAGAGATGTCACATATTCTCAAGTTAAAATTGTATCCAACAATCATCAGTGCAGTTTGCATATAGTGTACTTTACCCAGCGCATTGAATTCACAATTTCTATAACAGCCTTTACTGTAATATTATTATTATTCAAAGTGCACTGGAACTCTATTATCATAACACCACTATGGGATCAATGGCTTACCATAGCAGATTCCAAGCAAGGCACCACTGATATTACAGTATTACCACTGCTGCAGCAGATCACAACTGTATTATCATATCATTATGATCTTAGCACATGCCCTCACAAATCCAGACTTTTAATAATATAGCTGCAATTTTGTTAAAATCTAAAAGCTGTGTGTAACAGGAATGGTATACAGTACATGGTGCTAGAGACTGAATTGTAAAGAGATGAATTACCAAGGGGTTGTAGAAATTGCCTCGGGGAAAATCCAGATTTGTCATGCAGTCTATGTTATTTTTCTCATGGGACTCAATGATTCAGACCACCTTTAACAACAAATTCAAAAATACGATAAAAATGTAATGTACAACATGTGTAAAGTGCACCCCTAACCAGTGTTAAACAAGCACACATGGTCCTAATGACACATGCAGTTCAACAGATTATCGTTTAAACCTACAACATGGAATTATTGGGTACTGGGGAAATATTTCAGTCACAAGGTGGACATTGGTCCCATTACTCTCCTGCTTGAGAAAAGACCATTGCTCTCCTGCTTATAGAAATTTTTAAAAGATGCAAGTCACAATCACATTGCAAGTAAGGGGGCCAGTCAACTGCAAATCCAACAGGCTGCAGTAAACTTGTGTCTGTCTACCCTGGTGAAAATTCCTGGTGAGTTGGTGACTAGTAGGGAATTTAGTGAACAAACATTGGGATTTAGTTTACAGTATTTACTGGTTACACAGTTTGCCTACAAAAACAGGGTTACAGAAAGTAGATCTAATGAAGACACCAAGAAACCAAATGTATATATTTGCTGCATAATGAACTCCTTAGTGTCTACTTCAGCCTATAGCCTCAAGTCTAATCACACCCATTACTTCACTATGTTACATGTGGTGGTATGATGGGAAAAAGCTTTACTTGTACATGTGTTTATCTATTTTTTTATCAAGGAAAAATGTACACTGGGAACAGGTATAGATGTGGGTTTGTTTATTTCTGTTATATAAGTTACAGCATGAAACAGGGTTTTCATTAGTGTGCTGTCCTGCATAGTATGCATATCTTTTGCCTGTAAAACCCTTAATCTCACTCCAGCCTTGAAATTATACAGCCATTTCATCTTTTAGTGTTGCCTGAATGGGTGCAAATCCCACTCCAACACAGCAGTTAAAACATTTTTATTGTTTTTAATTTAAATGGAACAGGTCTCATGCATCTCTTGAGCTGATTCAATTGGCCCAGGGGCACTGTTAGAGTTTAAAGAAATAGTTTGTTAATTGCCAGCCAAGCTTGTGAGTCCAGGTCAATTCGTCTGGGTGTGAATCACACAGTTAGAATGCATACAGAATGCTTTACCACCTGCTCTGACACAACACTTTATGAAACTGGCCTCTGGATTCGATACATTCTACATGATCCAGACTCCATACTTCTAACACACTGATTTAATCGTTATTAGGGATACAGAAATGAAGCTTTTGACTTTATCACCAAGTAGTGCTGCTTGATGATGGCAAGAATATTGTGATACAGAGAAAAAAAATATTACAATTATATACTGGAACTCTCAGAGTGAGAGCATTTATAAAAATCGCCATTTAACGATATAACCTTTGAGGCATGATCATTTCAGCTGCAATATGCATATCCCTGGTCAGAACTGGTAACAAAAAATGCTTTATTTGGTTTCATCTCTGATTTAATAGTTTTTAATAGATTGTGCTGGAGAGTTGTTTATTTGAGAAGTTCAATGAAGGGGAAGTGTCTAAAATTTGGAAGTTTTTCTCTGCAGTGAGTGAGGTCTAAGCAATAGATCCCAGCTCACTGAGATATTTTACAAAGTGTGTTGAGTTGATTACTAGCTGGTCTAAACAAGGGGGATTACATAATAATGTGTCATTGTGATTAAAATGTTACATCACTTACACCCATTTACTTAATTCACTGAATCTACAGTATCCTTATAGAAGTGTACCATAACACATGTTCAGTTTAGTAGTTAACACACTTTGCTATAATATGTACTGTTATTTACAATACTTATTTGCCATGCTTGCCTCTGCATTACCATGCATTCATTATGACTTTTACCCATTGTTTGCATCTGTTCTTGGTTGTCTTTTCTTTACTTTCACTATGTTTCACTACTCATTGCTGTGTTTTTACCATGGTTTAGTACAGTAAATTATCTAAAAGGACAGGAGTGAAGGACTCACACCATACGTTGTGGAAAACATTAAGAAGTTTCTCAATGCAGCCCAAGCATGACACTGACAATGTCACCATTTTTATGGAGAGCAGAGATGTCCCTACAGCTGCTTTTGCTGAACCAGGGCATTTATTCCCAGGAAAAGCAAAAGTTAATGAAATATTCATGCCAGTTGGGGCAGTGCCATGGGAACTTGTAGGTTAAGGGCGATTAGAACGCTATTGATAAAGAACTAATTCGAGAACCAAAGATACTCTCCATAGCTTCTGTTGCAAAGGAAGCTAATGGTGGGAGGGAAAGGGACAAGGAACGTCCAATGCCATGGTTTGCTGCACCCCTCATCAATATTGAAGATGCAAAACAAGCCCATTGACTGTGCGCTTGTTTGAAAATAGAGCCTGTTCTCAAGCTGTAGGGAAGAAGGGTGGTTTGATAAAGATGCAGGTTAAACAACTTAATACAACCCCTGGTTAATTGAATCACTTGCATACTGTAATCAAAACTAGCATTCTCTTTGTTATTCAGCCAATTCAAAGACCAAGACAGCCTCTCCTCCTCTAACTTGTGCACAAAATCACTCAACACCAACACCAGTAATAGATTTAAATACAACTAAAAACTGTTGAAATCACCTCACACTATCAGGACCTTTATATAGATCATATTGTTTTTCATTATAATTTTACACACTTTTTACTATCCTTCCCAATGTTCTCCAAATGGAGCATGTTTAATTTTGGACCTACTTTTTGTTCTAGTTCTTTTATATCTGGCTATATTTTGTTATGTTAGGGAACCATTCATAGAAGATGGTATCTTCAGCCAACATTATTTTTGTAACAGACACTAGCAGGTTAATTTTGGCCTGAGGCCAATACAATATAACAGAAGAATTTTAAAGTCCAATGTCTGGTCTTTAAGGTCTTACATTTTGTTTTCCTAACCAAGAACAGATTCCCTACCTTGCGAAAAGTCGCACAGATACTTATTCTCGCCTCCTCTCTCTCTGACTCAGCCATCACTGTATCTATTAAGACAAATAAACGCTTGCATCTCACAGTGTCACCGGTGAGCAGGCCTGACTTTCCAATGTGTTTGAACTTTCCAACTGTTCAAAGTTTTCATTGCAGCTGCTGCATTTGAAACTATATAGCAATAACAACAGCTGCTGTACAATATCTCTTTTCCATCAAGGTTTCCTGTGGGTTCGCTGAATTCATCAACTCTGCAAGAACAATATTAATGAACATGAACTGCCTTTCATTTGATCAGGTTTGAGATCCTTTTATCTCTTGCACACAGGTTCAAAATTCACCAGGGGAGGTTACAGTGCAGTTGTAGTTAACCAGCATGGAAAGGATTAGATTTATTGAAGTGGAAATTCAATATGGCTCCAGGACTTCTATCTAACCTCTTGCCTCTCTGCCCTCTTTCTTGGTATCTAATCTATACCCCATATTGTATTTATTTGATGCAATTTTTGTGTTTGTTTTTGTCTTAAACTAAAAGAATGCTGAGAGGGATGGCTGGTCTCTAAGATTTCCATGCTTTGATGTTTCTTTCACGTGACCATGTTTAGGACTTGACTGTGCTAGTTGGCACCCAATTAAAGTCATTGTGCATTACTGGAGAGACTAAGTCAGTATCCTGCAAACAATTTGTCTGCAAAGCTTAAGGACCTGCCTGGTGACACAAGTTGTACCAAAAGAGACACTGTCAACTTAAATTGTTTAGGTCACCTCAGTATACCTGATGCTGCTTACATGTTACTACCTATTTCAGCCATCATCTTTCCTTTTCAGTCACCTAACTAAGTTAAATAAGGGTGTGTCCTTAAATACAGGATAAAGTGACTGACATTCATTCTGAAGATGTAGGTTATCGTTAGTTCTGAATTCTTCTTTTTTTTTTAAATAGCAATATTAAACATGCTCATTTTTACTACTGCACAGCTGTGTTTGAAGGGCCAACATAGGGAGAGAGACTGAGAAATGGTATATATTAGAGCCTCAAGAAAAGAAAAAAAGAAAAAAGAAATGTAACCTCTAGAAGGGCAGCTGCTCTCTTTGCAGTTAAAAGAAAACTGGCTCCCCTTGTTCCTCCCTCACTCATTCTCTGCCTCTCCTTTCTCCCCTTTATTTCAACTCCCATAAATATTTAGCAGGAAAAAAGAAGAAAAAATCTGCACAAGTCATTTTCAAGTGCCGCCTCTGATGTGGTTGAAAAAGCAGCAAGTCAAAAAGGCAGAAAAATATATATTTTTAGTTTTTAAATAATAAAAGCCTGGCTGTGACACAAACTGTTGAAACAAAAGCTTCCTAACCCTCCCCTGCTGCCTGGCTTTCTGATTTCATGATTATTCGGAAGTGACAAAAAAAAAAGCATTAAGTGGGGAATGGCGGGGTTTTGGTGCCTGTAGTTAGCAGCAGTGACTTTTTGTGTTTCAGAAAAGAAAGGAACGTGGAAAAACACTGGGGATTTATATCTGTAAAGTGAAGAGAGAGAAAGAGAAGATTAAGAGATTGAAATAATGAGAAGTCAGGGACCTATTTTTTTTTTCTCTCTTCACAAACAGTGTGCTGTGACAGAGCCTGAATGGTGAACTAGACTCCCTGCGCTGACAATCTCTGAAAACCCAACTCCCTTGCTACAATAAGCCTTTACATCAGATGTAATCCATACGTTGAATAATTTATAAATCTATAGAACTCCTGAGTTACTAATGGCTTTCTCTCCCGATATGCTACTAGTGTGTAGTGCACAATATTGCTTTAAAAATACCTTTTATATATTTAACTCTTTCAGTAAAAAGTACACTAAAGACTACCCTAAAGTACTTAATGTAATAGTTTCAGTATGTAATACTGAAAAAGAAACATTATCTTTCATAGACTGCAGGTTTGCAGCGTTGAAAGAGTTAAGTGGGATGTTAGTCTACTTTATTATCCCAAATTGAAAATATCAGCTACATAATGTAGGTGCTATAAAATGATTTCAGTATTACAACATTATTATTATTATTATTATTATTATTATTATTATTATTATTATTATTATTATTATTATTAGTGCTGAAAGAAAACCTGGAAATTTTAGATCTCTGTGTCAATGCTTTTTATTTCTGTTTTGTTTCCTGAGATAATATATAAGAGATTCACAAGTTATACAAAAGTTGTGGCAGCTGCCTACTTGACATTATTCATAAGAGGGTTGATTCAATATTGATCTAGTCGGTGGTGAATTTAAATACTTCCATTGTTAAGATCATTGAAACAGGTCTATTTGTGTACCAAAGTTATGAAAATCTAAGATTTAAAGTGTATGTGAGTCACTTTAGGGTACTTCATTCAGTACAAATATATACGGAATGTAAGGGAGGAGCCAATCTTAATTAGTACATACCAAGATACAAAGAGTCAGGGTAGCTTTAATGATGAAAATGGGGGTTTGGAAGAATGTAATATTGAATACAAATAAAGACACCTAGTTATTTATATGTCCGAGTGAGACAGCTTTGAATCAGCAAAAAAAAAAAGTCATTTTTTCTTGAGAGAATTTGAAGGAGGAAAGTCATTTCCTGAAAAAAACAATGACTTATTATCTAATAAAAACCTTTCTTTCAGTGTGCCAATAATAAAGTCATTGGGTCATTGGGCCCTATTTTGAAGTAAATGCAAAGGGAAATGCAAATTTGAAAGGAATAAGACAATTTTAAATTTCTAATACAGGTATTCAATCGTTATAAGGCAAATGTTCAACGGCCCCAACACCAACATTAATTTGAGAGATGTGTGTGTGTGTGTTTGTGTGTATTAAGGAGGGGAAGTGATGGTCAGATTAAACTGTAAGATACCATGAAACACTGATAAATTACTCTGCTGGGACATCAACGAACAAATAAAAAACCCAGATGTTTCTCTCAGGAAATGTGAATGTCTTTTTTTCTAAATTGACAAAAAGTTAAATAAACCAAGGAAATGTTAAGATAATGTTGTTGTAGCTTTGAACCTTCTATTTACCAGCGATATGGAAACATACTCTAATTCCCATACCCAGTGTGAAATTCCCTGCCGGTTTACACAGCGTGTGTCCATTGTTTAGCTGAAGGGTTCGAATCACCCATCTCATGGATTCTAAAAAAATAGTATTATCTGCAGGATGGTCTGCAGGATGGATGGTGTCTGTGAAAACCTTAAGAACTGACAACAGTTGACTCTGGAGCCCTCACTTTTGGAAACTCTATGAACTGCTGATTTGCTTGTGAAAAGCAGTAAGAAACATACATTTATTTTACAGTTTTTTTGCTGGTAAACTAATTTGTATTTCAACTGCTGTACTGTAAAATGAAATTGTGCTGTCTATTAAAGCTTATAGAATTTACATAATATCTCCTCATATCTGACTCATAGAATCACCAGTTAGTAACCAAGTAAAATATTTGATCTGGCTAGAGGGTAAATGCAGCAACAGGAGATCCTGGTAAATAACCCAGCTTAATATCTTTTTTTTCTGGTAAGGCCCTGTCCAGCATGACTACTGCAAGTGTCATGTCTTCCATATCATTAATATATTTAGTTGCATGAAAAAATGCAATGATTCACTGATGATGATTTCATTAATTTATGTGCTTGACCTGAGTCAATATCAGATGAAATGTTGGGCTATCACATCACTATAAACTGGTGTTTTGACACATGGTTTATTTGGTTATGTGCAAAATGCTACATGTAATCCCCATTCTGCAGTGTTTTCTGAAGCGAAAAATATATTAGATTTGGGCTCCCAAGTGGCACATCCAGTAAAGTCACTCCATGTGGAGTGCAGGATGCATCCTACCACCTGGAGCTTACAGGTTCAAGTCCAGGCTATTCCACAGCGAACTGTGGATGGGAGTTCTAAGGGGGTGGCACACAACTGACCAAGCACCATCTGGGGGGGCTTAGGTCAGCCAGGGTGCCCTTGGCTCATGGCACATCATCAGTGACCCCTGTAGACTGGCCTGGCACCTGCCTGTAAGTTGCCCAGAGCTGTGTGATCCTCCAACATTGCACCTCTGAGGTGACTGCATTGCAGGTCTGCAGAGTGAAAAGACACTGATGGCACACATTTTGAAGGATGAGTCTTTGTCCCTCCTGAGTCAGTGCAGGGCCAGGTTGATATAAACAATTATTGTGCTTACCAAATTAGGGAGAGAATAAGAAAAATAATTGACAATTCCACATTTTAAAAAAGAAAAAAAATATCAAATTTGATTTGTATTTGTATTTTATATTTAGTACATTACTGGAAAAAATATTATATATTAATGCCTAGTGTTCTTGCTTTGATAGGTGGACGTTATAAATAACATTTATACATACAATTTTAGGTAAGGTCAGAAACCTGAAGCCTGTTAAAATGGGTTTCTCAAACTCTTTTATACTGATGAATAAGAATACATATTCATTTAACCATTACATAAGAGACAGATTGAATATATTATATCTGCTGATTATAGTAGTGTCACTGCTTCATATAATTAAATGTGCCTTTGACTCCTTCTAGTCACATTGTCTACTACAGGGATTGTTTAGTTATGAAAATACACTCTCTGTAGTTTTTGTTTTGCAATGGGATTAAAACACATGCAGATTTTATTGCAAATTCAAACCAAATACTTAATTCAGATTTAATCTTTTTAGAAAAGGCAATATTCAAATTCAATTATGAATCTGAATACAAATTTGAGTTCAGGCTGAGCCATGTACTAATTAAATCATTTGGAGTCAAAACATGGTTTATGGGTTTATTTTGCCCGTGGGAAAATGCACTGAGAGGCAAGTCCCCCACTGAGTTGTTAAAGTAGCACACGCAGGACCCCACTGGAAACAAGATGGGGCGTCTTGGTTAGGCTAGTCAGTGTAAATAAGACAATGAAATAAACCAGCACTCTCCCATCCGCAGCTGTTCCGGGCAGGTTTTTTATTAGTTGTGGCTTGACATTTTGCTCCACTTGTGCAGTAATGAGCAGTCTCTGGGTGAGTAATGGTCCAGGTAAGAGTGGGAATGGTCCCCTTTTACGGAGAGTAGTAAAATATTAAATTAGAGCCATTAAACTGATTGATAGCCAGTCAAATGCAAACTATGTGGCTACTGGTTACACAAGAACTGCAATTGCGAAACTGAACAAAAATAAAAAGTGAGAAAAAAATTAAGTTTTTTTTTTTTTTTGACTGATGGCATCTTAATCCCTAAGAGCATTGTAATGGGTGTCCAACTGGCCTGAGTGCCTGTGCCCCAGACTGTTACTGCAAATGGAAAATCATACAACAAGTGCAATCCAAAATGACTGGTAACTGATAGGCGATGACGACAGCTGCAGAGTATTTTGACAAGCCACACAATAACGGTTCAATTAATTTTTGATTGAACCACATCAGGAACCACATCTTGATGCGTATCCTTTCCACTATCTACCTCTAAGGCACTACCTTCCTCATCAGACTCACTATCAGGTTCTCTCTCAGCAGATACACTGGCACATGAAAGTCCTAGGCAGGAAATGTTGTGACTGGAGAGCTCATTAGACAGGGTCCTGCTTGAGGGAGGGCTGAGGCATTGCCTGCAGGGACTCTGTAATAGAATAGACATGGAGGCTTGTGGCTTCCATGGGCAACTCTACTCTCCATAAAGTTCGTCTGTAAAGACCAGAAGGAAGCACGTGTGCTTTTACAGCATTTACAAATCTTCTAGTTGTCTTTAACTTGTCCCTAAAGACCCAAAACATTCTTTATTATCATGTTTTCCATTGTGCATCTAAATGAACTCAATTTACTTGGAATTCATGTTTGACTGTTAACAGGTCAGTTTTTACTGTCTATATGCATTTGTTCGATGGTGCTACATAACTGTCCCACTAACAATGGGCCAGACATTCCTAAATATTTAGCAGACACCTAACAGGCAACACAGCCCACCCCTGCACATGTGCAAACCTTCGCCAACACTAAATCTGAGGCAGCTGCATCTTGACTATGTGCATTAGACTTATATTAGCCCTGAGAATAATAAAATACAGAGATGGTGAATGTCTTAAACACACATGATCAGATTACAGCTAGCTATGAAACTCTCTGTTTCTTCAGCAAAGTCCCTATTTTTACAGAAAAATCTGGACGCCTATGGAAGGCTTTACACAACATACAAGAGTAAACTGCATTTGAAGTTTTACTGGCAGTACCTAGTTCTCACTGTATACAATACAATAAGAAAAAAACATGTATTGAGGAGAACAAAGTCAAGTAAGGGAGGTTTCCTGTAAAGTAATCACACATACACCTGAATCAGGGGAGGGAATCAGGAGACAATAAAAACTGGAGGTGTAGAAAATATGTGTTTTGTGTAAAAATTGTGTCTACCGCTTAAGGCATTGCCATTGACTCTACTAAATGTAATGTACAAGACTATTGATTCAGTAACATTGATAAAAAAAATGGTGTACCTGTACCAGTAATGCCTAACCTGGGGATATCACCCTAAAAATGTCAGCACCAAAGCACCAACATTTCTGTCCAAGGAGAAGGAGAAGGCTAGCAAAAACAAATAGGCACTATTTTCCACTTATCTGTAATGATACGGCATTATGTATTTTTGTAATGTCAAAAATGATGATATAATCACACTTCCTGTAATTACACCTATTTCATATTTTCCTTTTACTCTTCAATAGATATTATTTTCATATTATGTCACTTAACTGAAGAGTCATTTTTAACACGACTGTGAAAAACGGAATTGGAAAATCCAGGCTCATGTTTCACCCAAGCATTTTAAAGGCAATTTATGCTATCTTTTGTAGAGATTCTTAGAGTGAGGAATATGCTATGGTACCACACCATTGGTACCTACAGATCATTTCTGAATCATGATTGACTCTAATAAGGTGATAACATGTGCACATAACCCAGCAGCAGTGTCAACAAGCAGATATGCATAAAAACCTGACTCATTGTGACTGCCTTTAATGCTCAGCATGATTGTGGCTACTCAGTTATACTTAGATTGTGATTAATTCATAAGATATTGTTTAGATCATGTTCGTACCACATAATTGTGTGTTTCAGCAATTGGAAATCTGGGAGATTCATATAAATATATATATTTTTGAAAATGTGTTTTAAATTAAAGATTAAACTAACCTTTAAGTAATTTTACAGCTATATATATACATTATTAACATGCTGTTATTTTAAAAACATGTTCTACCCACAGACCTCATCAGGTAGGCTAAAGTACCAGCTCCCTCATCCAGGCCAGTTGGGTGGTGTACTGGACTGGTCAGTACAGTTCCATTACACAGTACTGATGAAATTCTAAACTCACATTTCCTGGGGATTATTAAATCTACCCTCTATTAAATTTACCCTCCCTTAAATCTACCCTCCGGTGGTATTTCCTCTTTTCAAGTATCTCACTCCGTAATATCCTACAGGACTCACTACAGTCTTCAGTGCCCACTTCTCCCACTGTTCCCCTCTTCTCAGAGCCTCTTGTTTTTCATTTCCTGCACTCAAACCTCCTTCCCGTGTCCAGGCTCCTTCACGCCTCTTCCTCTCAGTCGGTGGGTGGTTGATGTGTCACAGATGTGCCTTATAAACTCTCAATGGCTCAGATACTTGAAGAGGCTGCCAGTGCTGTCTGCACTTCCCATAGCATCAATAGACACTTTCTGCTTGAATAATGTAATTGCAGTGGTTCAAAACCACCCATCAGTCCACTGTTAACCTTGTTTGAATTTGGTCAAATTATAATCCCTGTATTTTGGGAAGTACCATTTTTCTTTATGTGTGGGCATAAACATGGAAAGAGGTTGTAAAAACAATAATATCAATATTTATTAGTTAGTGTGCAATTATAACTAATAATGTTTAACACAAGTAGTTTAATATGCTTAGACTATGCTTTACCTTGGTTAGCCATAGCAGTGCTTTACCATGCTTTTACATTGCTACAGCACAGGTTGCTAATCTTACCACATTATGCTACAGTCATGTTATGCTGCAGGTACCTTTTTTAAGGATACCCTTTGTGATGTAATCGAATCCACTCCAAGAACATGCTGAAGATGACTGTGTTATTCTAAAGCAGTATAGGTCTCATGTAAATACTAAAGCAGTGCAGTGTATAAATCAATCCCTGAAAGGATTGTTGGACAATGCGCTCTCCTGCACTCTGCCAGGTACCCAAGGCACAGCTTAAACGACTCCAAAAGCATGGCCTATATCACCTGAACCGCATTCTCCACTTGGCACTGCTTGAAAGTACACTCTGGCCCTCAAAGTAACTCCATTATTCACTCAAGATAATAAGAAACAGACTGACAGCGCTGCAAAGGGAGCTGCTGAAATGTTTCTCTTGCTCTTTTCATCAGCTCAGGTCAAGAGGGCAGGAGAGCGGGCTAGTACATAGTCCTGTAATTATTTATATTATTATAAAGAAGATACACAGGCTTAACTTAAAATATCAATACCACTGGAAATCATGAAGAAAAAAGATTGATGTGTCAACATATGCAAAATTGTGTAGCCCTTTAAATGCATGTATGTAAGCATACATTTATAGGAAGCAATCTAATATTGTAGATTTTCAACATATATGTGCATTTGCTATGTGTCAGTGACTGGGTCTATATGGTCATATGGGCATGCAAAACCAGTAGATTGTCAGATGGCATCTGCAGGCCTGACTGAGTAAGCAACTCAGAGACATCCACAGGAGCGCCGAGTAAGCTTTAATGAGGCATTGTGGGGGGATATCTGGGCTAATCCTGTCCTCCTCTCCTCACCTGGCCAGCCTTATCTCCCTCTGAAGAGGTGATGAAGAAGAGAATTAACTTTATGAAACTCTGCTCCTTGAAAAGGTCAAGCTTACACTTATGAATGAGGCATTGTGTGCCTTTCATGCTAATTGGGAGCTGCATAGTAATAACCCAGCCATGCATCTAATCAAATGTCAATATCCAGAGAGCAGATACAGCACAGGGGAACATATCGTGCCTGTGGGTGGTGACAGCATTGGAGAATGAGGTATGCTGTCTTTCTAGCTGTGCTGTTCTTGTACACGGCACATAAAGCACAGGAAGTTCCTTTAAAAGGTAAAGGAATGAAAGCACTAGAGACTGAATCCCGCTGTCTGTCTGTATATCTGTCTATCGACAAGGGCAGGTACAGCACATGGATTATAAGCCTTTGAAAATGGAAAGACTAATTCTAGCCTTCTATTTCAAAGTATTTAGGAGCCAGATTTAAACTAAATTCATGTCTATCTCTTTTTTTCTCTAAATAGTGGTGTTGTAGGATTTCATTTGATTTCTATTCTTTGACGTTGACATGAAGTGAACGGGATTGACATTTCAGAACATATTATGAAGCATGAATCTTTTTATTTATTTATTTTGTGGTCTATATTTTAACCTGTAGTCCGTGTGGTTTCAGGATGTCACCAAGATTATAGATTCACATACTCACAGACAGGGTGCCCCAAAACAAACAGCACCATTTCACAGCGATACACAACTGTGTTTTATTCCTACTTTTAAAAAGGTAAACACAACCAACTGAAAGCTGCAAGTAATTGCCTTTGTGATTTGCTTAGAAGTTAGAACGTTTAGAAAGTTGTTTATTTGAAACTAAAACTATTGGTATGCAAATTCTATGTAAATTTGCTATAATAATATTCACATGCTACACAGGATATTCTCCAAAAGATAATTGTATAAACTGTGAAAGCAAAAGTACCAGTATTTGGATTACATTGTGGCTTTTTCATTTAGTTAGGATCATGCAGAAATTGATGGAAATATGTAAACAGACATATAAATGTAGGAAGTAGAGTATATCACTATGATTTATATGTATAGATTATTTTACTATTAGATATGTATTATAGTAATTACGGATATAAATATTGTAATGTAATAATAACAGGATGTGGGAAGTGGTCCTAAAAGTCTTCAACTGTTGCAGTACATAAACATATAAAACAATGTGCATTTACATTTTTATCTGGATACATGCATCTATACATTTATTGGGTGATGTCCAAACTTTTGCCAGTTCCATACCAGGTTTACCTCAGGCTGGTCACAGGAGCCCTACTTATACTAAGGCTTTGTGAATAGGGCCTGCAGTTACACAAATTCAAGCCTCCCTTGATGCCTGTTAAATTTAGAACCTTTATAGTTTTAGTCCCATCGATGGGTTGTCATGACATTTATAAACTGCTCAAGCTCTTGTGTGTTTGTGAGTTACCTTGATGGAACCAGGGTCCCTTGACAGAAGTACATCCCCATGAAGTTCTCCTCTCCTCTAAACCCCAAGGTGAAACTCTAAACAGCAGGCCTGCCTTCAGCGCTCAGCTTCAACCCCAGGCCACACTGTTTCCAAACCCTTAACTCCTGCCACTAGACCACAATTCCCTCCAAGCTAATACACTGTGAATTGTTTTTAATATTGCACAAGGCCAATAAGCTTCAGTTTCTGTTTTGTTTCCTTTGACAGTGGTTTTGTAAGCTTCTTGAGGTTTTGGCAAGCTTGTCACCCACAGTTTGGTGCTGGTCACAGTGTTAGACATATCCATGGTTTTAAAATATTTATAAACATGTGATTATGTTTATTGTAAAAATCTGCCCCCTCCACACACACTAACCATAGCTGATGTCAGAACCGTAGTATATTCATCACATTGCCAGCCCTTCAATCTGGGCACACTGTATCAATCTGTTATATTCTAGATTCTAGACTCTCACTACATTTGATATACAGGGAGATAATTTTTTACACACCTCGAGTTGGCATTGATCAAAATGTAGTCTAAATTGAGTGCATTCTTGTAGTCCAGTTCCTTGAGGAAATGTAATTACAATACTCTTTACCCACAGTAACTGGCGCTGATTGGCATCTTTATTGGTTGTTTCTGATGGAGACCAGCATTTGAACTGAATTACTTTACTGATGATCCCTGTTGAGGACCAGGGGGGATTAGCAGTGTGTGGAGAGGTTTGGCACATCTAAGATGTGTGTTGTCTTTTTTATGTTTGTGTTCCAGGGTTCAGGTCCAGCACCTTTTACAACAATACAGTAAATAGAAAACATGTAACCTGGTAATTCTGGGGTTGCTGTGTAATTATAAAAAAAATGAACAGGCCATTCTCATAACGCTGAGGTAGTTTGCACTGAGTGAATGTTTGGGATTGGAAATGTGTTACCAATTTTAGACTATTTTAAAATGGATTAACATTTATTAATATTATATTTACATTGTCAATATTCTGAATCATCAAAACATAATTTTAATAGCCAATTTTAAAGGTTTTAAGTGCTCCATTTGGGGTGAGGCAAACATGCATTCACAGGAATTCACCCTGTTGTAATGATATGTTTCCTACATGTATAGGTATTCAGATTTATTTCACATTTATTCAGATTTAAATCACATGAGAAAATGTGAAGTTTCCCCCTGTTCCAAATTAATGCAGTTTAACATAACTAATGCAGGTTTTGTTTTATTTTTTTAAAAACATAAAGTGCAGGTATTGAATTTCAATTTGGATAAACAGAAAACAGGAAAATTATGCTTTGTAGAGGTACTGTAATAATAAACAATTCCTTCTGAGTGAGTGTTTTCACTCGCTAATTGTTTATTTATTTTAACGTTACCTATTTCAAACCACTTAGTGGTCTTTCCAATCCATTCCAGGGCAGGGTCTTGTTCCAACCATGTCCATAATGTAATCATGTTATAATCTAGTAGGTTCAATTAAATAACCAAGAAACAAGTTCAACAAAGGTTCTAGTGTGTAATCAACTGTTAACCCCTGCATAAGTTTTCTGTTGTTGGACCTGCATTTAAGTGGAGGCATCATGCACTGTAGGTCCTGTTACCAGTAAAACTACTATTAGGAAAATCCCAGCATTCATCTGACTAGTAGTAAACTGCATTATGCACCATGCTGGAGGAATTACAGCTAAGACATTTTTTATCCTGTCTAATTTCCCAATATCACAATCCTCCACCACACACACACACACACACACATGGGGTCCACATGTACCTCACATACCACACACAACTGTCACACTGACACATTCTCATGGCGCAACACACTCTGCTGCAAAGTACTCTAATAAGAGCCAGCCCACCCTAGGGAGGCACTTTGGGGTAATTGCAGTGGTTGACTGGCTGATTCGCAGATGCGACAGATGTGTACCTTTTTAGCTTTCTGAGTATCTTTATTGTAATTATCCAAGAAGGGATGAACTTGTTGGAAATTGCTTTAAAAAATGGGAGCAGAGTAATGTCTGTTGACTTGTGAGACATTGCCTCACGTTAAGATAATGACCCTGGCAGGGGGCAAAGTTATGTCTATGAGTTACAGGTTTCTCTGTTATATCTGGGTAATATTATCTTGCTAGAAATAATTTGACAAATAGAACAGAAAGAAAAACACAGATAATTCTGTTTGATTATGTGTATTGATTACATGTTTTGATTCATGTATTTGTGTTGTTTTGAAGTAAGTACCTCACATTAAACACAATCTTGATTTAATTGTGTTATATGTGTCACAGGTGTGACTGTATTGCCTACCACAACCCCCCATCCCCTCCAAGACCCCCAAGAATACCAAGATTGTACACATTAAGAGGATAGTCAACATTTAGTACAGGAGCCATAGTTTTTTATTAACCTTTTTTTAAAAACTGTTAATAAAGTTGATAACCAATGAAAATCTCAAAAATATGAATATTTGTAGTGTTCACATTTTTACAGCAAGTGATATTTAAATGATGAACACACTCATATTTAAAATTAGTGGAACCATCTGAAAACTACAGCATAACCAAGCAAATATTGCACAAATGTTCTGATATGGTAGTACATTGTTACTTAATGGATTACCATGTGTATCAGTTCACACCATTGATGTACATTGCTGTTGTAAAAGCCACTGCATTGCCTTTAAATAAAACTTTGAAAGTCATGTTTTATGCAATTATTTGCATTTGTAAGAACAGGGTGAACATATGCCTCAAGGTTCATCAGGACAGTTTTTTAATGCCCAGTGCATTCAGGTACCTTAACCTACCCATTTCATTTAAGAGACTACAAGGACCAGAGTTCTCTGTAATGTGCGGTTAAAAGAAAAAAAAGTAATGTCCAAATCTGTCCTAGTGAAGTCAGAGCCATATGGTCACCCTGTGTGTGCATGACAAGTTGCACAGGATGTGTGTGTTTTTCCAGACATCAGCCAGAAGGAAATGATGCTTTCAGTATGGGGGTAAAATGATCTCACTTCCTACAGCTCTAATTCTCTTCAATAAATTAACTATGTTAAGTAGCTCAGTCACTTCTGGAGGGTTGTGCGAGCAATACAAGCGTTAATGAGATCTTTCCTCACACCTGGTCAGAGAGCATACCAGCAGGATTTACTAGCTTCTAACGGGGCTGTAAACAAGACAATTAGGGCTGTTCTCACTTGCTAATGATGTCCTAATCACTTCTTCATCTCTGAACTGGAAGTCATTCACCCAAGAGCTCACATGTCAGAACAAGGAGCTATTGTAGATGGATTTGAATTGAAGTCTGCAGGGATTAGAGATAAAAAGTGCAGGGGAATTCACCAAACACATTTGAAGGTGCACTTGTCTGCAGATACTAGACAGAGGGCTCCAGTCTCCATTGCTGTTGGTCCTTTTCCTAAAGCTGGCACTAAATTCATATCTGTTAATGCCCATTTATAGATCACTTTTCACCACTGCCTAAAATAGCCAATTTTGCCTGTCCAAATAAAAAATTAATAAGAACACACCTGTTTTTCATTTTAAAACTGTATAGAACCCCAAAAATAAAAAGCTCCTTACTAAAAACGACTCCTAAATTATTCAGGATTCCCTGCAGTAAATTAAAAAGTGGCCGCAGCCTCTCACACTCACTGTAGGCATGAAAGAGAGTTTCCTCTGCTGAGCAAAAAGCGCACTGCTCACTGATGCTGGGGTCCACTCTATGGAGAAACCTGCCTGTGGACACAATGCAGTGTAGAATCTTCCACTGCAGGTCCCCCACTCTCTTGGCGAGAGGCGGCTTGTACAGCACCCTCCACACCGGCCTGTGCCCCTCCTCTACAGCCAAGTAAGCTCGCCACTTAGAGTCTACCAGACCCCTTAGCCTACTATACTCTGTGGCTTTAACACACAATTTGTATATATGTTTTCCACTCATTGTGTGAAAGATAATTTCCTCCACATTCTGCAATTTAAGCAAAGTCCCTCCATTCTCTCCACCCCCCTCACCTTCCTCACCTACTGCTGGTGACACGATCATCCCTGGAAATAAGGAAAGCTGTCTCTGCTCTGTGCCTCTGGACAACTCCTCCCTCAGGACTGCCTTGAGCCGCGGGGAGAGGCAGCCCCTCAACTCACCCATCAGTCTTTCTGCAAGCCTCTCTGAGTGCCAGCCTAGCTGTGCAGTTAGCTGGGAGGCAGTTAGCCAGCAGGAGAGCTCAAGGTTTAACAGGTGGACCATCCTGGTTACACCTGCTTTTAAAAAACTGGCACAGAGCGTCATCGACTGGAGGAACTTAACTGGAAAGAGTGGATTAAAAAATAGGGGCTCCTCAAACAGGTCCTGCCCTGTCAAGGACTCCACATCCCTTTCCACCCTCACCAGCTGCCAGGCTTTTAAAATACTTTGATAAAAAGGAGGAAGTCCTGCTTTACTAAAACTGGTGTTCTCAATTAAAAACAGGTGTTTTCCTAACCCCAGCCCCCCAAATCTATTGAGAAGGAAACAGGCCAGCCTCTTCCAATGAGCCTCCTCCTCAGTGTACAGGAGTCTCTGAACCGCCTGCAGTCTGAAGGCTGCCACCCTGCTGGCAATGCTGACTAGCCCCTGCCCCCCCTCATCACTAGGGAGGTAGAGGACTGCCGGCCTCAAACTGTGTCTCCCGCTCCAAAAGAACTCCAGCAACACTCTCTGGATCTCCTTCACCAGGCCCTGGGGTGGGTCCAAGCATACCAGCTTGTGCCACAAGCTAGAGGCCACCAGATTATTAATAACAAGCACCCGGCCCTTGAAGGACAGTTGAGCCAGCAGTCCCTTCCACCTCTGCAGCCGCCCCCTCACCCTATCCAACAAACCCTCCCAGTTCTTTTTCATGTAGTTTTCTGTTCCGAGGTACACCCCCAACACTTTAATACCTGTTCTGTTCCATTTCAGCCCCTCAGGCAGGAAAGGAGGGGTGCCCTCATCCCAGCCGCCTGACAGGAAGGTGTCACATTTTGCCCAGTTTACTCTGGCAGAAGATGCTCTCTGGAACTCATTTAGAGTCTGCTGCAGCGCTTGGACATCTGCATCCCCACTCACAAACACAGTCACATCGTCTGCGTAGGCAGACACCTTCACTGTGGCAGAGGAGGGTGTGGAGGGCGAGGAGGGCACTGTCCATCCAGCTAGCCTGACCCTCAGCAGGTGCAGCAGGGGCTCTATAACCAGTGAATACAGCATACCAGACAGGGCACAGCCCTGCCTTATACCCCTGCACACTGGGAAGGGCTGACTCAGCCCATTGTTGATCTTTAAAATACTAAAAATGTTGGAATATAAAAGCCGAATATAAGAAATAAAACCAGGACCGAACCCGAAGGCTTCCAGTGTATGAAAGAGGTAGGTGTGGTCGACTCTGTCGAAAGCCTTCTCTTGATCCAGGGAGACCATTCCTACATTAAAATCACAAATATCACTTACAGTTAAAAAATCTCGAATAAAAAACAAGTTATCAAAAATAGAGCGACCCGGTATACAATATGTTTGATCCATATGTATTACAGTTCCAATAACACTTTTTAATCTATTAGCGATTGTTTTGGATAAAATCTTTAAATCAGAACATAAAATTGACACAGGTCTCCAATTTTTAAGCTGGCATAGGTCTCCCTTCTTGGGCAGCAGTGTAACCACTGCCCTACGGCAGCTAAGAGGCAGTTCCTTGTGGCTGAGGCTCTCTCTCAGAACCTGGAGCAAATCCTCCCCCATTATATCCCAGAAATTATTATAAAATTCTGCTGGCAGTCCATCGATCCCGGGAACCTTTCCGCTGGAGAGCTGCTTGACAGCGGCGGTCATCTCCTGGTGGGTCAGCGGTGCGTCCAGCTGAATCTGCTCCTTCTCACTGAGGCTGGGTAACCCCTGGAGCAGCCGCTCAGTGTCCTCTATGTTGCACAGTTCTTTATTATAAAGTTCCTTGTAAAAACGCACCGCCTCTCTGCTGATTTCCTCCCGGGTGTGCAGTTCTTTCCCACCAGGAGTCCTGATACAACACAGCTGTCTACTGTCCGCTCTCTTCCTCTCCAGGTTGAAGAAGAAACTAGTGGGGGCATCCATGTCTCTCAACTCCATGAATCTGGAACGCACAATCGCCCCCTTCACTCTTTCCTTCAGCAAGCTCCCCAGCGCGATTTTCTGCTCCTTTAGGTTCTCCAGGGTCTGTTCTTTAAATTCTGAATTTAAACTTTCCTCTAGGAGGAGGATTTTGGACTCCAGTTCTCTCACGGCTGTGTTCAGTGACCTGGTTGCATTTATAGTATATTGTTGACAAAAACATTTAATTTGTATTTTGCCAATGTCCCACCACTGTCTTAAATCTTTATATTGTGCTTTTTCTTTTTTCCAAATTATCCAAAAAAGTTTGAATTGTTGCTTAAATTTTACATCTTGTAATAATTTTACATTGAAATGCCAGTAAGATGCTCTGTGGGGTTCTGATTGAATTAATACTGTAATTAATAGACAGTGGTGGTCAGAGAGACTACTGGGGATGATTCTTGCTTTGATAAATTTATTTAAATCGTTTTTTGAAGTATAAAACCGGTCTAGTCTTGCTCTATATACACAGTCTGTGTGATACTGAGACCAGGTGTATTGTCTTGAACTGGGGTGCAGGCATCTCCATATGTCAACCAGGTCACTGGACTCTAACAATGCAGCCAACTCTCTGGAGGACTGAGGGTGTGGTTCATCATTATTTCTATCAATATTAAAATTAACAGTACAATTAAAATCTCCTCCTACTACCACCACATCATTATTATTAATATTAAAAAGAGCTTGCTTTAATTTCTTAAAAAATAAAATTCGTTCGCCCCCTCTATTGGGGGCATAAATATTAATAAAAACATACACTGTACTGCCCAGCCTAGCTCTTACTTTTAAAATCCTCCCTTTCTCGATTTCATCTATATCTAGTAAAACTGCCCCCAGGCTGGGTTTAAAAAGCACGGCTACTCCTGCACTAGTACTAGCGCCGTGACTCATCACGCACAGCCCCTTCCACTCCGCTCGCCACGCCTCCTCATTCTCCTGATCCGAGTGCGTTTCCTGCAGAAACACCACCCCCGCCTGCTTCTGCTCTAAAAACTCGACTAGCTGCGCCCTCTTAAAAGACTGTCTGCAGCCGTTTAGATTAAAAGAAATAAAAACGCACCTTTCCATCATAGCTAAAAAAACTAACACACTAAAACAAGTAATAAAAGAAGTTTCATAAAACACAGCCATTTTTAAACAAGAGATTTTGAACCACTTTTAAGATCCTTTTTAATTTTCTGAACAATTTTTTTTAATCTATAACGTTTTGGCTGATCAAATTCTTCTATTGTGGCTTTCCTTGTTATAACGTGAGCGGAGTGGAGAAATAACCTTAGATCAGGGAAAAAACTCTCTATTTCTACTCCCCTTTTCCCTTTTGTTTCTATCATAAAATCATTTACCTGCTCAAGTGTGTATAACTTTTTCTTACTGACGGGTTGGCTATCAGGGATGTCTGAGATAAGCGAGGAGTCAGAGAGCTCCCCCTCCATCTCATCCGCGCTGTCCTCTCGCTCGCCCCCGAGAATCCGTTCCTCCGCAGCTCCCTCCGACTCCTCGACACCGGTCTCTGCCACAGCCGTCACTATTTCAGGCGGCTGAGATTCAGCTAGCGGAGAGTCTTGCACCGCGCCCGGCTCACCCTGCGCTGTGCTCTCTTCCTCCGCGTTGGGAGGGACTGACGCCCCGCCTGGAGCCCGCAGTCTCCCTGTCTGCACGGGTTCGGAGTTCTGCACTGGCTGCGCTCTGCCATCCGGCAGCTCTGCAGCCTTCCGCTGAATTCGTGTCTTTTTCGCTACTACCTTGAATGATTCTTCACCATTCTCAGTAGTAGCGGTATTATCCTCCGAACCCGTCAGTGACAGGCTGCGGCTGGGTCTCTTTGTGCGAGGCCGTGGTGTTGGTGGTTCTGCTCCGGTTTCCCTCTGGATCGCCCCCTCCTCGGTCAGCACGGGCTCGCTCTGCGGCTGCGCTGGGGGAGCCGACTCTTCCTCCCGCTCACCCCCAACACCCCCGACTTCCTCCCCGCCAGCATCGCCCTGATCCTGCCCTGTCTCCGCTCTAGCCTCCTTTCTCGGGCAGGCTTTCCTCTGGTGTCCCTGTTCTCCACAGTAAAAACATCTCATCGTTTCGGAACTGACAAAAACTACACAATTCATCCCTTCCACGTTAAAATTCCAGGCAACATTAATGACTTGGTTAGGATCATTTAGTAAGACAAACGCCTGCCTTCTAAACGACATGACGTGCCTAACACTGTTATTTTTGCACCCCAGCGGGATTCCCTTAATCGGGGACACCAGTTTACCAAAACGAGCTAAATTCTTTTCTAATTGCTCATTTTTTAAAAACGGAGGCACATTAGAAATAATAACTTTCGTAACCGGGGTTACTAGAGGGGAAACCTGAACAAATTCACCTTTCACTGTAAATCCTTCCTCTACCAGCTTGTGTACCAGAGACACCTCCACTAAAAATATTACCAGCGCTTTATTCATTCTTGACGCCGACATAATATTCTCAAACCCCACCACCTCTCCTACTGCCAGCAGGCACTCCTCCACCGAAACCCCGGGGTCAGGCAGGCAACGGACCCCGTGTCGGCGGGTGAGAGCCCCCAGCCCTCCTGAACGAGACCCCATAACGGGATCTCCAAACACACCCACCAAACAAACAAACAAACAAACACACACACACCACTAACCTACGAACAAACAAAACACAAAACAAAAAAACAACTAAGTAACTACAAAAAAAAGAAAAAAGAAATAAATAAATAAATAAATAAATAAAAAATAAATAAATAGATAAATAAATAAAGTTTTAAATTTCCCGGTCCTACCGCACCGGCGTTCCACCTCTCTGCAAGCCCTTCCCACAATCCTCCAGAGAGAGAGAGAGAGAGAGAGAGAGAGAGAGAGAGAGAGAGAGAGAGAGAGACTTTTGACTTTTAAGATCCTTTATTTAAATATTCCAAATAAAATCCATTAAAATTCAAATAAAGGTAAAACACAACAAAAGTTAAGATTCCTACTGCCTGAGCAAAATTTAAAAAATCCTAAAATATATCGTGTTCTCCTTAAAAACAGATTTTAAACAAAATAAAAGGATCATTAAAAAATCAATATTAAACAGTTTTTTTTTTCTTTGTTGAAAACAGATAAAAGCCAAAAATAAAACACTGTAAAACAAAAATTAAATAAAATTAGAACAAAAACTGGAGCTCCCCCTCCTCACTCACAGCACACAAGGCGTCTCCCACACACCACCTCTCCTGAAAGTCCTCCAGGTTACTGACCAGTTTAAAATACTCAAACTCTACTCTGATCTGGCTGACCACGAGCACCCTGAACTGAACCACTAAACTGGTCAGTCCAGAACCAGAGAGTTGATTTTTCCTTGTCTTTAAAATAGCCAATTTTGCCTGTCCAAATAAAAAATTAATAAGAACACACCTGTTTTTCATTTTAAAACTGTATAGAACCCCAAAAATAAAAAGCTCCTTACTAAAAACGACCCCTAAATTATTCAGGATTCCCTGCAGTAAATTAAAAAGTGGCCGCAGCCTCTCACACTCACTGTAGGCATGAAAGAGAGTTTCCTCTGCTGAGCAAAAAGCGCACTGCTCACTGATGCTGGGGTCCACTCTATGGAGAAACCTGCCTGTGGACACAATGCAGTGTAGAATCTTCCACTGCAGGTCCCCCACTCTCTTGGCGAGAGGCGGCTTGTACAGCACCCTCCACACCGGCCTGTGCCCCTCCTCTACAGCCAAGTAAGCTCGCCACTTAGAGTCTACCAGACCCCTTAGCCTACTATACTCTGTGGCTTTAACACACAATTTGTATATATGTTTTCCATTCATTGTGTGAAAGATAATTTCCTCCACATTCTGCAATTTAAGCAAAGTCCCTCCATTCTCTCCACCGCCCTCACCTTCCTCACCTACTGCTGGTGACACGATCATCCCTGGAAATAAGGAAAGCTGTCTCTGCTCTGTGCCTCTGGACAACTCCTCCCTCAGGACTGCCTTGAGCCGCGGGGAGAGGCAGCCCCTCAACTCACCCATCAGTCTTTCTGCAAGCCTCTCTGAGTGCCAGCCTAGCTGTGCAGTTAGCTGGGAGGCAGTTAGCCAGCAGGAGAGCTCAAGGTTTAACAGGTGGACCATCCTGGTTACACCTGCTTTTAAAAAACTGGCACAGAGCGTCATCGACTGGAGGAACTTAACTGGAAAGAGTGGATTAAAAAATAGGGGCTCCTCAAACAGGTCCTGCCCTGTCAAGGACTCCACATCCCTTTCCACCCTCACCAGCTGCCAGGCTTTTAAAATACTTTGATAAAAAGGAGGAAGTCCTGCTTTACTAAAACTGGTGTTCTCAATTAAAAACAGGTGTTTTCCTAACCCCAGCCCCCCAAATCTATTGAGAAGGAAACAGGCCAGCCTCTTCCAATGAGCCTCCTCCTCAGTGTACAGGAGTCTCTGAACCGCCTGCAGTCTGAAGGCTGCCACCCTGCTGGCAATGCTGACTAGCCCCTGCCCCCCCTCATCACTAGGGAGGTAGAGGACTGCCGGCCTCAAACTGTGTCTCCCGCTCCAAAAGAACTCCAGCAACACTCTCTGGATCTCCTTCACCAGGCCCTGGGGTGGGTCCAAGCATACCAGCTTGTGCCACAAGCTAGAGGCCACCAGATTATTAATAACAAGCACCCGGCCCTTGAAGGACAGTTGAGCCAGCAGTCCCTTCCACCTCTGCAGCCGCCCCCTCACCCTATCCAACAAACCCTCCCAGTTCTTTTTCATGTAGTTTTCTGTTCCGAGGTGCACCCCCAACACTTTAATACCTGTTCTGTTCCATTTCAGCCCCTCAGGCAGGAAAGGAGGGGTGCCCTCATCCCAGCCGCCTGACAGGAAGGTGTCACATTTTGCCCAGTTTACTCTGGCAGAAGATGCTCTCTGGAACTCATTTAGAGTCTGCTGCAGCGCTTGGACATCTGCATCCCCCCTCACAAACACAGTCACATCGTCTGCGTAGGCAGACACCTTCACTGTGGCAGAGGAGGGTGTGGAGGGCGAGGAGGGCACTGTCCATCCAGCTAGCCTGACCCTCAGCAGGTGCAGCAGGGGCTCTATAACCAGTGAATACAGCATACCAGACAGGGCACAGCCCTGCCTTATACCCCTGCACACTGGGAAGGGCTGACTCAGCCCATTGTTGATCTTTAAAATACTAAAAATGTTGGAATATAAAAGCCGAATATAAGAAATAAAACCAGGACCGAACCCGAAGGCTTCCAGTGTATGAAAGAGGTAGGTGTGGTCGACTCTGTCGAAAGCCTTCTCTTGATCCAGGGAGACCATTCCTACATTAAAATCACAAATATCACTTACAGTTAAAAAATCTCGAATAAAAAACAAGTTATCAAAAATAGAGCGACCCGGTATACAATATGTTTGATCCATATGTATTACAGTTCCAATAACACTTTTTAATCTATTAGCGATTGTTTTGGATAAAATCTTTAAATCAGAACATAAAATTGACACAGGTCTCCAATTTTTAAGCTGGCATAGGTCTCCCTTCTTGGGCAGCAGTGTAACCACTGCCCTACGGCAGCTAAGAGGCAGTTCCCTGTGGCTGAGGCTCTCTCTCAGAACCTGGAGCAAATCCTCCCCCATTATATCCCAGAAATTATTATAAAATTCTGCTGGCAGTCCATCGATCCCGGGAACCTTTCCGCTGGAGAGCTGCTTGACAGCGGCGGTCATCTCCTGGTGGGTCAGCGGTGCGTCCAGCTGAATCTGCTCCTTCTCACTGAGGCTGGGTAACCCCTGGAGCAGCCGCTCAGTGTCCTCTATGTTGCACAGTTCTTTATTATAAAGTTCCTTGTAAAAACGCACCGCCTCTCTGCTGATTTCCTCCCGGGTGTGCAGTTCTTTCCCACCAGGAGTCCTGATACAACACAGCTGTCTACTGTCCGCTCTCTTCCTCTCCAGGTTGAAGAAGAAACTAGTGGGGGCATCCATGTCTCTCAACTCCATGAATCTGGAACGCACAATCGCCCCCTTCACTCTTTCCTTCAGCAAGCTCCCCAGCGCGATTTTCTGCTCCTTTAGGTTCTCCAGGGTCTGTTCTTTAAATTCTGAATTTAACCTTTCCTCTAGGAGGAGGATTTTGGACTCCAGTTCTCTCACGGCTGTGTTCAGTGACCTGGTTGCATTTATAGTATATTGTTGACAAAAACATTTAATTTGTATTTTGCCAATGTCCCACCACTGTCTTAAATCTTTATATTGTGCTTTTTCTTTTTTCCAAATTATCCAAAAAAGTTTGAATTGTTGCTTAAATTTTACATCTTGTAATAATTTTACATTGAAATGCCAGTAAGATGCTCTGTGGGGTTCTGATTGAATTAATACTGTAATTAATAGACAGTGGTGGTCAGAGAGACTACTGGGGATGATTCTTGCTTTGATAAATTTATTTAAATCGTTTTTTGAAGTATAAAACCGGTCTAGTCTTGCTCTATATACACAGTCTGTGTGATACTGAGACCAGGTGTATTGTCTTGAACTGGGGTGCAGGCATCTCCATATGTCAACCAGGTCACTGGACTCTAACAATGCAGCCAACTCTCTGGAGGACTGAGGGTGTGGTTCATCATTATTTCTATCAATATTAAAATTAACAGTACAATTAAAATCTCCTCCTACTACCACCACATCATTATTATTAATATTAAAAAGAGCTTGCTTTAATTTCTTAAAAAATAAAATTCGTTCGCCCCCTCTATTGGGGGCATAAATATTAATAAAAACATACACTGTACTGCCCAGCCTAGCTCTTACTTTTAAAATCCTCCCTTTCTCGATTTCATCTATATCTAGTAAAACTGCCCCCAGGCTGGGTTTAAAAAGCACGGCTACTCCTGCACTGGTACTAGCGCCGTGACTCATCACGCACAGCCCCTTCCACTCCGCTCGCCACGCCTCCTCATTCTCCTGATCCGAGTGCGTTTCCTGCAGAAACACCACCCCCGCCTGCTTCTGCTCTAAAAACCCGACTAGCTGCGCCCTCTTAAAAGACTGTCTGCAGCCGTTTAGATTAAAAGAAATAAAAACGCACCTTTCCATCATAGCTAAAAAAACTAACACACTAAAACAAGTAATAAAAGAAGTTTCATAAAACACAGCCATTTTTAAACAAGAGATTTTGAACCACTTTTAAGATCCTTTTTAATTTTCTGAACAATTTTTTTTAATCTATAACGTTTTGGCTGATCAAATTCTTCTATTGTGGCTTTCCTTGTTATAACGTGAGCGGAGTGGAGAAATAACCTTAGATCAGGGAAAAAACTCTCTATTTCTACTCCCCTTTTCCCTTTTGTTTCTATCATAAAATCATTTACCTGCTCAAGTGTGTATAACTTTTTCTTACTGACGGGTTGGCTATCAGGGATGTCTGAGATAAGCGAGGAGTCAGAGAGCTCCCCCTCCATCTCATCCGCGCTGTCCTCTCGCTCGCCCCCGAGAATCCGTTCCTCCGCAGCTCCCTCCGACTCCCCGACACCGGTCTCTGCTACAGCCGGCACCATTTCAGGCGGCTGAGATTCAGCTAGCGGAGAGTCTTGCACCGCGCCCGGCTCACCCTGCGCTGTGCTCTCTTCCTCCGCGTTGGGAGGGACTGACGCCCCGCCTGGAGCCCGCAGTCTCCCTGTCTGCACGGGTTCGGAGTTCTGCACTGGCTGCGCTCTGCCATCCGGCAGCTCTGCAGCCTTCCGCTGAATTCGTGTCTTTTTCGCTACTACCTTGAATGATTCTTCACCATTCTCAGTAGTAGCTGTATTATCCTCCGAACCCGTCAGTGACAGGCTGCGGCTGGGTCTCTTTGTGCGAGGCCGTGGTGTTGGTGGTTCTGCTCCGGTTTCCCTCTGGATCGCCACCTCCTCGGTCAGCACGGGCTCGCTCTGCGGCTGCGCTGGGGGAGCCGACTCTTCCTCCCGCTCACCCCCAACACCCCCGACTTCCTCCCCGCCAGCATCGCCCTGATCCTGCCCTGTCTCCGCTCTAGCCTCCTTTCTCGGGCAGGCTTTTCTCTGGTGTCCCTGTTCTCCACAGTAAAAACATCTCATCGTTTCGGAACTGACAAAAACTACACAATTCATCCCTTCCACGTTAAAATTCCAGGCAACATTAATGACTTGGTTAGGATCATTTAGTAAGACAAACGCCTGCCTTCTAAACGACATGACGTGCCTAACACTGTTATTTTTGCACCCCAGCGGGATTCCCTTAATCGGGGACACCAGTTTACCAAAACGAGCTAAATTCTTTTCTAATTGCTCATTTTTTAAAAACGGAGGCACATTAGAAATAATAACTTTCGTAACCGGGGTTACTAGAGGGGAAACCTGAATAAGCCCATTGAACAACGCCAATGAAAACTATCAACAAACAAACTTTGCTCTTGCTTTAACATTACCAGATACTTACAATTAGGCCACCAGCTTCAGTATATACTGTATGCCAGTGTCACATGCACACAGTTAGCACATGCCAGCTCGGAATCTATCCATATTCAATAGAGTCTACCATAGCAGTTTTGCTTTGCTGTTGGTCATCACAGAAGACGTGGCTCTTTGTTGGTTCAGTTTTAGTCCTTAATGAGTAACACTTGCTAGCTGCCTATAATTGTCATTTTGCCATCTGTTTTACAGTACTACCATACTCAGACCAAATATTAAAGAAAATGTATTTCTTTGAATTAAAACACTCTTCTTATACTGTCAGACTTATTTATCACCATTTGAGAGCTCTTACAAAATACACATCTTATATAAACTTGTTTTATTGGCACATCATAGCAAACACCATTAAAAATGGATGCCCAAGAACATGCAATGCCTGTAACGCTAAACTAAAGCAAACTACTGTATGTAATTGTACATGTACCTGCTAGGTACATGTGTACTGCATTTAAAACATGCGTTTTCCAGACAGGTGAAAGTTTTCAACTGTTGTGGAAGACAAGGGTGTGATTGTTGAGAAGCATCATGTCACCAGACATATTATGCATATTTAAGTGTGCATTATTTATTCTTTAATTACAGAAAGCTTTAAAGGTCCAAAAATGTTAATTATTTGTGTAAACAACACAGTAATGAGAACTACATTGTAACTAAAGACACATGTGTAATTATAATATATTTTCCACATATTGTAACTTAAAATAAGGTATTATCTTTGATAGATTAAAAAAAAAAAGCTGAAATACATTAAGTGAGGCGCATGAGATGATTAATCGCCAGTGGGTCAAAACGGCTGTTTTCAATAGAGAGCCAGAAAGAACTCCAGTTTTAGAAACAACATTGCAGCCATGACCCGAATAAAAAGATTGATCCTTCAAGTGGGAAGTACCCAGTAACTACAATAGTGAAGGACCGGAGGCAATTCATTCAATACCATAAACTACAACCAGGCAGCGTATAAACTCAATACACAAATAGACTATACAAATTCAGAACATGCACCAGAATGAAGATATGAGTGAGTTCAGTTGCATAAGATATGTATTTTTGTATTCTGAATAGTAAAAGCACATAAACGTACTGCATAGCTAACAATGGTTTCACTGTATGTAAACATGTTTAAACTTTATTAAAAATGATTATTAACAAAAAAAAAGTGTTGATTACTACCATGTAAGAGAATGTTGTATTATTTGATTTGTTAAATATCATATTTATCTCAATAAAAGGGGAAAGTGTGACGTACAGGTCTTTAAAGCGTCTCACTTTAGCAGGTTTAAAAATGTTAATTCTAAAGTTAAGACCTGTTTAGCTTCAAAATATGATTCCCCCAAGCCACATATTCATTTTTCCTTGGACAATAGTGGCTACTAGACCTGATGTTCAGTAGAAAAATAAATATTACATGATAACATACAGGCCTGCCTGTTACACATCGTGGGTCCCTGAAGAGTAACTGATCAGATTACTCCTCCTGATTTATAACTCAGCAGCTGTACTGGTGGCATACAGGCCCCACAAGAACAAAACCAAAACAATAGGTGGGTCTTAATTTAGTAAAGTGACCTCTTATTACAAATGACTTCACAGGGGTTTGAGTAGAGGGGCCAATTATTATTGACAACCATCAAAAATGAATTAGTCCAGGATATGGAATGGATGAGCTCTGCTTTAGACAGAAGGAGGTGGTTTTCTTGAGACGGTTACTGGTGACTAGCTTTGTTATTTAAGCACACTTTTACTGGTTTATTGTGTCTCGGAGCCAATGGCATCATTTGTGATTATTTTTACTTGAACTAGCTTTCAGTCTCTTTAATCATCGTCATCAGCTAACACAAAGTCCAACTTATATAAAATCAGTGTTGCCCTTTGCTAGAATTTCAAGGTGAGGAACTAGAGCAAAAGTGTAAATGAAATAAGTAGGGTTCACAAAACTATAATAACGAATGGGTCAGCTGGGTTTCAGAAGCGAAAAGTGACCCCTGACTTGTGGGCTGAACATACAGCTCCACATTGAAACAATGAAGTGATGGCTGCTCTGCCAGCTCACAGCACAGATGGCAGATTCCCACATACTCTGGGGCAGAGTATGATAAATGAGAGGCAGGCTACTGTACCACTCAGTGTTATAAATATATCAGGGTTCCCCAGGGCCCACTTATTCTCACTGCTATTCCATAAAGCCCAGGTTTGGTTCCTGCTAGGAAATGGGCTATAATTGTCCTTGTTACCGCTTGAAACCTCATAGGCCTTGCTGGATCACCTTCATTTTTCATGCCCACTAAAAACTGCCCTGACAGCCTTAACTTATTTTCAAGAACAGAATATAAAGTTATGGCAGGACTATCAGACAAGGTGAGAGTGGAGATAGATTAATTGTGATTTTGAAGTGCAACTGTGTGCGTTTATTAATGTGCGTTTGTGAACACGTGTATGTGTTTAGCACACATTCAGATAGCTCTGGGAAAGAATGAAAACACCCATGAAGTCAAAACATGTTTAAGGTTCTAACATTTTCTTTATATTCTACGGTTAGGCATTTGTGAATTTTTATTTTTTTTTTGTTTTTAATGTGCAATTGTTTTGATTGTAGAGTGTATGTGTTTCAATAGTTATGTTTTAATCATTTGCAATCTAAAACTATTGCTGAAAAATCCATATTGTCATATTATTAAATATGGTCATATCCACAATAGTTTAACTTATGAATTATTTAAAGAATGTTAAAGTCTGTTTTTTATTAATAAAGTTAAGACTAAAAAGTAACGACTGTAGTTTTTCTCATCCTGGAGACATGGTTTTGCTGAATGTATTCATCCAGGTCAAATTGAATTGCCGTCCTGGCTTCCTATATAAGAACAATATAGTATCGAGGGTATAGTGTTCTATAGTAAACTAGACATTTAGCTAATACTATACAATACTACTGTATAGTACTTTTTACTGTACTGAATATAATGGAGCCTATCATGGCCCAGCATCCTATTGCCAGTGTTATGGCAGATGTTTATATTTCGCCCTTGTATGTGGTAAGTCCTACAGGTCTTTTTTATTGTATTAAGTTTTGAGTATGTTATGTTTGCTTTCCTACCCCTACAGACAATGGCTCCCAGTGTCAAAGCAGATGCTTTATCTGTCTATGACAATTTGAATTGTCAGCGTTTGTGCCTGCCCTGGTGATTACACAGTCACTTGTTTTTAAATAGAAAATGTCTAGGCTTTCAAAAGACAAATTGCTTCATTGTGGACTTGACTTGGGTGGCCTGTTGGAGCACAGTGTTTGAAATGTCTGAAATCCCATGATGTCAGTGTTCCATCCTCCCTTGATAACAAAAACAATGTACCTCTGAGCCAATATTTATTTTGATCTGGAAAGCTTTCTCCATACAATCTTCTGCACCCTGTGTGACTAGGGACATGTGAGTGCACAAGGTTAACAGATAGGTAGGCTTGTATGGCTTTGGAATTATAAAAAGATGCATTGGCTTACAGTACTGAAATTCGGAGGATATAAAAATGGCCCAGATAACGTCATGGAAAATTGTTACTTGTTTTTCTTATCGATCAATCAATCAGTATCAAATGGAATACCTTCCTCATGGTCAACAAATGTTGTGTGTCTCCCTGTCATGTGAACGCAGGGGGTGGTGTTCATTCCAACTGTAAACCCAGGCCTTGGTTCTGCCAACGTGTGCAGAGGTGCCAGTGATATTTTGATAACCGGGCAGTGCTGAGGTAGGTTGATATAATTTATAGTCGCCATGGCACACACAACAGAAGAATCAAACTGAGCAGCTGCCTTCAACCTAAAATATTTTTCTGACAGAGCACTCGAAACACAGTATCAAAAATAAGCCGCTACGACCATCACTCTGTCCACATATCTATTAAATCTCTTTGTCAACCATTCTTCAGCCAAAACCATATCTATCTGGGGTAGAACACAAAGATGGAAACACTTGCCATGCTAAACATTTATTATTAGCAAACCTATTTCACTGTCAAAAAAGTGTAGGGTCACCATGGACTGCTTGGCCCTTGGTTAAGCAGCTTGGTAACATGATACAGGTTTTGAGGGGAAAATAAGTAATTGATTTGACAGCGGGAAAGTGGGTTGAGACGGTGAGGTGACATTAAAATTTGGAATTTCAAATTAGGTAGAAAATAGAAGGGTGAATCCAATTATTTATTTTTAAATGTTGTGTCATAGCAGTCTGTAATCTCAGGTAAATATAAACATTATACCTTAATTAAATATACTGCTGTTTACAAATATGCTGCAATATTCTCCTATTTGTAGGATTCCAGGCAACTTTTGTTGCCCAAAATGCACTAGATTACACCTCTTATACAATCTGTGACAACCCACACACAATGTTTACACACACACACACTCACTCGCGCACTCACGCACACCACACACAGTTATACTCACACAAGCAGTTTTGATTGAAATTGAAAATAAAATACTTTTTAATTTCACAGTTGATCTCTTTGGCGTTAATGCAGCAGTCTTGTTGTGTGCCTGGGGAGAGATGTCATTTATTGCACCACCAGGGTAGCGATAGAATGAAGCTTTAATAGTTGTTGTATTATTATAATTTGTCATAATTGTATAACTGGTCTCAATCAGTCTGATTCTGCTGTGTGTGGTTTAAACTGAAGGGTAATTAAAAAATAAATGTGTCTGTGTGAGGGTGGGGGGGGTTCAAATGAAATGTACATTACACACACTGTTGAGAATTCAACGTCTGGTAAGAGGATCAAGATGTAAAATCTGTTTAATTCCACAGGTAGTGTATGTGTGTGTGCATGTGAATGTGAGTGTTTGGGTGTGTAAGTGTATGTTTTTATTCTGGCCAAAACTCTATTCAGTTCTGTAATTGAGCTTCATATGGTAAGAAAACAATATTGCCAGGCCGAATAATATTAACCCTTATATATATATGAGGTCCCCATGAGGTCACATCATCATTTAATTAATTGCAGTTACCCAGCTATACCTGCATGTGAATACAGGATAAAAGGGTTACAAATGCTGAATGCTAAAATGAGTACACTGACCGGAACCATGTTGATTAGATCTTTTATTGTCCCACAATCTTCCGGAAATGAAAGAGCTCTGACTAATGTCAAATGTGTCTAAAACATTTGAAAACATATCACTTTACCGGTTGTATAATGACATCACATATAAATTGTTCGACCCATATATACCATATTCTACAAATTCATGATGGGTTCAAATTAAATACCATAGGAAAATAAAAAACACGTTTCTATTGAATTCATATGGATTTAAGTAACACTTTTACTGGTATGCCAAGTAAGAATATGTCCATTTCATTTATAATATTATATATGCCTTATAATAGTTTTATGCTGTATGTTTTCAAATGTATTATTATTATAGTTGACAAATTGTTACAATTACAGCTGTTTTAGTTGAACTAAAGACTTGAAATCAGAGAGGGCACTTCACTCAGCTTAGTATGTAATTTTCATACAGAGGTGCGCTTTGTCAATGTAATATCCTGTTGTCAACATTGTTCAAATTACAGGACTGCCTCAATTATAATGTTTAAATTATGTAGTGTGTAAGTTATAAACATTCTTCCAGCCAATGGCTCTGAAAGCTTCGGGCCCAGAAAGACACGTTTATTACTCTCTACTGGTTCTCTAGAAATGCCAACCTAACAGCTGCCATACCATGCTCACTAATGGAAAATATACATGTATGTAGGTATAAATTCTATTAAAATCCTTTGCTTATATTTAAGAAGCGACGATTATCTGTTCAGTGTTATCAATTATTCAGTAAGTAAAGGATCTGAGGTCTAAGTTGGGTACACGGGGCAAGAAAAGTCCCACCTCGAGCCGTTATGTACTAAGGCAGGTGTCCAAGGCAGGTCAGTATTCATTATAAAGAGCATTATAGGTATCAGAGCCCAGAATCAACCGTTACCTCCTTCATTCAGGGATACACTGGTCCCACCAAATAGCAACAACAGACATTAAAAAAGCAGAGGCATATAGAATATTAACTCATGTTTGTAACTCTTTTGCTAATGCATTGCTGTGATTGAAGCTTGTCATATTGTGTCTCATAAGAGCCATAAAACACTTCAATAAAATGGATCATAGAGCAGCACCGTATTTTTTGTTTGCATCTACCCCTCAGCCAGATTCAAACAGGGTCCTAAAGCTTAGGACCGGACAAGGACATTTTTGATGCACTAGACAGGTTCATTCGCCCTTGTGTATCTTGGGGGTGCTGAGCTTCGAATGATATTCTTTCTTGGTTGTTAATACACAGACCCTGAAACACTTGTGAAAGGTGACCATACATTACCAGAACAGGTGGCATCTGAACCATCATCTACTGTGTGCTATTAGCATATCCAGTGGGCATCTTGTTAACACATTTACAGCTCCCCAGTGCAATACAGAACCCTGAAATAGCCCTATAAATGATTGCAGTGACAGGGTGAATTGGCAGCAAAGGACATTGTTAACCATTGGGTGAGAGAGGAGCTGCCAAGTCACATGGACAGAGTTCCTTGGACAGACACATGGAAACATGCAAAATCACAGTTGTTGTTTTGACTCATGGCAACACATTTCATCTGGTGCTGTCGCTAATTGGTTTTGATATCCAGCAGTGCCATGTTACTTTTCATTCCATTGTATTTCCAGAATGCCCATTCCAAGAATTTCCCTGTAAATGTGACAGCCTGCGTTGGTTAGTTTAATACACGCTGTGTACTTTGGAATGAGTTGCTTACTAATTACAATAATTTCAATTGCATGTGAGTTACAATAAATAGGTGGTGATCTTCAGAAATAATATCTTTTTAATGACTCCTCTAAGAGATTCTTTAAGGAAACTGTTAAAGGAGTCAAGCGTTAAAACACATTCAATATGGAAAATATTCCAATCAAAGCTAAGCTTTCAGTACAAAAGAAAATGTGAGGAACAATTAAACTAAGCAGAGTCTCTGTTTTTCATGACGTTCCCTAACCAAGTTATTTATTCAAATTTGTAGCAAACATGTCCATATATGAATAGACAGAAAATAGCCTCAATTTGGGCAATTTTGGAAATAAACAATGCATACTTTTAGTTTCATTACATACAACACAACAGAACATGCAACAATGTTACTACTGTCCTCTACCTTGGATTTATATTAATCAGAAACAGCAGTGATTTACTGCAAAATATGACTTATACAGTATCTTGAAACAAAAAAAATCACCAAGTGTAGGTTTTAACAGCAGAAATAAACTGCTGTGAGAGTCAAACAAGTGTGACAATAGGAGTTAATACATTTAATATTGGGTGAGTGTCTGTTAGTTCTTAAAATGTAATATATTTATATGTGGACCACTTTTCAAATCATAATTTTATTATGGTTCTAAAGTAAGAAGTAAAATCTCTTTTAAAAATATGAAAAGTAAAAATATAAGCTGATCCCTGGAGCCAGCATTACACTTCAGCCATCAACACCAGATAGAAGGATAGCTACATCATCACATGTAAAGCAACGCAAATGGATGGAGATGCAGATGGATCACATTAGTTTACTGTCAGCATGAAGTTTTAACATCTACTCTCATGTAATGGAAATCATGTAATATCAAGTGATAACTAGGGTTGTTTGTTTTGATTTTTGTTTCCCAAAATGAAGCCCAACAACAAACCAAATTAGGAAAGCCACTGAGGAAAGAGAGAGAAAGGGAGAAAGAGAGGTGGGGAGATTTCAGAAAACTGAATTTTTTATCATTTTCCTGTCAGTTGCCATAGAAACAGCTCCCCTCCAGCAAAAACATCCAGTGATCCAAGATATTCAGTTCTTAAGACTGGGCAAGTCTATGCGTAAAGAGCCTCAAAAGAGATGCCAAGGATTGTTTTTAAACTGACAAATCAATACTGAGTTGTTTTAATAATATTTCACTTATTAATTCATGTTTTTATTTCAGTTTTACTTAAACCTGTCTCTTTTTTCCATTCTGTCACCACCTAGATGGAATTAACCCTCTGGTTTCAGATTTGTTGCCACTTGATTGACTAAAACAACAAGGGAGTGACCTAATTGCACAAAAAGCTGAACAAAAAACTGAATACACTTTTGAGGTCTTGAAAGCTTGTGTTTGTATATCACAGTATCAACTCTTAAAAAAGCATAAATTATATAACTCAAGCTGCCACATATAATATAATGCAGACAGAGGCGTCAGTGGGATTACAATTCCTACAACAACAATCCTACAGCAACATTCCAGCATTTCATATGCTTCTTCCCCAATTCATGCATAAACATCTTTTTTGTTCTAACTTAATCACAGACCAAATGGAATTAATGCAAGCAAATTGTTGTTGTTTTTTTTTTTTTTTTTTTTTTTTACTTTACTAAGTTCTGTACTACTTCCATATTGTGAAGGCAGTAAGAAGGGATTGCTCATAAACTAGCTGAATATTGAAAAGGTGGTGCTTGTGTGTTAAACATTGACCCCAATAATTCTTTAGGGCTTTCTCTTGAACCCTTGTTCCTATCAAGAACCAACTCTTGGATCTATGTAATGGATTTAAAATGAAACACTTGCAGCCCTCAGCAATCTCTTGTCAGTAGTTCTTTGCAATATTAACATATTGAGGTAAAAAAAAAATAAAAATTATGCCATGTTTGCATTTGTAGAGAAGAAACTATAGTACTTCTAGTTTTCTTCTATTACTTAGGGTAAGAAAACACTATCATACATACAGACACGCAGTCTCACAAACACAATCCTACATCTCTTCTTACAACTCTGTCACTCCATGAACTACACAGGTATGCTCCTGCTACTACCAGCTCCAGCAGCAGGTGGTCATAAATGTCTTCTCCAGCCTCCGCTGCTGCTTAGGGAAGAAAAGAAAAACTCATCAAAATGTGCGTCCCCTGAGTGAAGTTGAAAAAAGAAAACATTTGTAGTCAGGGTTTTTGAAAGGTTAATGCATGACTTTTGGGGCCTCTAAGTTACTCATCTGGTCAAGGCATGGCAGTGTGGTGTGCCGCGTGAGTCAGACAGTCAGAGGAGCACAAGTTCATTTCCTGGCTTTGTGAAGTAGCCAGTCATCATTCGGGATTCCACAAGAAGCTTGGCTCTGTAGCTACTGTGGCCCCTACTGGTCTGGGCCCGGCAAGACGGTCATTGTTCTCTAAGGGCCACTAGTTTGCAAACATCCACAGTCTGGGATCTGGGTGCAAAGAAATGGTTGGCTTGGCAGTGGGGTCAAAGAAGGCCTAATGACTTCAAATTTTCCTGAGATGGTGTGGAGAGATACTGCAATGAGGGGAAATCTTAATTGAGAAGAAAAACATTTTGATTAAAATTGGTTTATACAGCCTATCATAAAACTAAGAAAAAAACAACACATATGTCCTTATAAAGCTACACTTTACTTTCATGTTTTTACCATAGTGTAGTGCAGTAAATCTTTTTAAATGATGTACTGTGTGGGGGGGCTGGATGTCAATGGTTCTTTCCTGTGCAAAAACTGAAAAACTGATACAGGATGATTCAGTTCCACATCACTTGTAAAAGAAGAACGGGATTATTAACCAAGTACCCTGGAAAATGGTCCCATGGAAGCTTTACTTCCACTTGCTTCATGCTTCTTTGGAAATCAGACCTTAAATTCCAAAAGCCACCTTGTGTAAACAAGTTCATTTCCCCATCCCAGCATGGGCACAGGACATCCTGGCAAATGTGTGTGTCTCAACACAGATAACAATCCTGTACTGACATCTTCAATGAAAAGAGAACACAACAGAAGGGGCAAAGCACTTTACACACATATGGCCCCAACGTTTACTAGAACAAATTGGGGTAAAAGTTTATCAAAGAATAGTAACGTATAATGAAAGCATGGTAAAGCATAGTAAAGCACTGAGAATTACGATAATTCAATTCAATAGAATTCTCCTTTTTTGGTTATGATATCCTGTTCTCCCATGCTTGGGTTAATGGTTTCTCAGAGAATAAGAGGCCCCAGAGGTATATCACAGTCCCGCTCAGAGCATCTCACAACAAGACAAGTTGTCTATTTTGTGTAATTTTTTTTTTGTTTCATATTTTATAAACATACAGTATAATAAATACATTTATGGATCATTGTTCAAATGTTTCAAGTGCAAAGTTTAAACCTTTATAGGTGTTGTAATGCTTTCCTATCAAAATGGGAGTGATTTATAAGCCTGCTCTTTCTACTAGTCACTCACAAAGCATGCACAAGCACAAGCATGCATTCACACACCCTTGCACAGATTTACTTATACAACATTCAACTTTGTTAATAAAAATATAAGATCAAATTTACTCAGATAACCAGAATATTGTAGGTGTTCCAATTATTAATCAATTTCCTACAGGAAGGGAGGAAGGTCATGGTGGATTAAGCAAAGTGTAAATAAAACCAATACACAATAGAGGCATTGTGTGATTAAAGGACAGTGCAGCTTTACATAATGATAGATTTACAGAGAGGAGTCTCCCTTTTGTTCGCTTCCAGAATGACGGCACACTATGTTGGCCGATAAGGTTACACATAGCCATTTTGAATGGGTGCCAGCCACTCCATTATCGCCTCCATTCTAATCTCCCATATCTGCCTCCCCACTGTGCTGCTATCTGTCGCAAATTACAGGTTTAAAAGCAAAACGTAGCTCTAACTTCTCCAGAATCCAATTAATATCCATTCGAAAAGTAGAAACTAGTTTTCTTTATAATGTTAGTGTTTGTGAGTTGTGGTCTTCAAATTGTAAGGGTCTACTGGGGAGAACCCTTGGGTGTCCAGCAACTCAGTATCAAACAAAAGTCTATTTGCAAGGTGCAAAGGTACAATACATCAGAACATGTTCAGGGTCAGGGTCCATTTCCTGGCACATGCCCATTATCTGCCAAAAATATGGACCACCCAAAAACCTTGGCGGTCAACGGTTACTTAAAGGGGCAACCGTAATATACAATAAGCATGTATTTAAGTAACTAATAAAGGGGTGGCTGTTATGTATATTGTATAATAGGGGTTGTTACAGAATGTGATAGACTGTGATTACATTTTGTTGCAGTCAGGCGCTGGAAACCAGAAGGACAACCTGTCTAAAGTCGCAGCTCTGGAGGATTTCAATGTACGGGACTGCATATTTCCCATGGTACATTATCTGTGTATTATGGTCCCTTGTGAGGCTATTATAAGCAAGAAATTGGAGATACATTTCCCTTTCACATCCTTGTTGCAGTTTCAAGTCTCTTGTTCTGGGTGCCGCTGTGCGCTCAGTAAAAGCTTCATTCACATAACCAAAACGACAATATTGTGTTTTATTAAAAAAAAAAAAAAAAAAAAAGTGTACTGAAATAAAAGTATGTTCAAGATTTTCATTACCTAATACTACAATGTCACAGCCTGACACATGGCAATGACACTAAGTAGTTTACAACCTGGGGGAGAAAAAAAAACTTTTCCCTATAAAGTTTATAAAATTGCTTTGACAAGACAGTGCCGCCAGTTTGATTTATGGGTCCTCACTTTCATCAGCTAGGCTCGGCTCAAAGCAATAGGCTCAAAGTCACTGAGCAGAAAAATGTCATTTCAAAGAAATAAAGAGCTGATATAACAGAATGGGCTCTTTCAAAGGAAAATAAAGCCTTGACAAAGTCAGAGTTTTTATTGCATGCTAGTTTCTCTGTCAGAACAGTAGTACTTTCACTGTGCTTTCAAGTTAAATTGCAGGTAATAGCTTCCACTGCTTAATGGAATGAGTAATAAAAGGAGAGACTAACTTTGACAAGTTATGACATTTAGTTTTTATTAAAATTTCCTAAGCAACCAGGTAAATTCAGACTGTGGTCCCACCACAAGTTAAATTTAATTATTGCTATTATTATTATTATTATTATTATTATTATTATTATTATTATTATTATTATTATTATTATTATTATTGTATTTTGCAATGTTTTTGAATTAACAGTATGGGGTTTCAGTTGGTGACATATCTGTCCTTCAATGCAGAAAAAGCCAAAGACTTTAATCTCATAAAACAAAATACTATGTAATACCATAAAAGGTTTAAAACAGTTCTGCTCATTTCATTTCTCTGAAGACTTGGTTGTAATTGTTTCCATCTGAAGGTGCTGCTACTACGACTACTTCATCTGGAAATCCTAACCTAATTAAACCAAGTCACTCCTCTGCTTCCTTTGTCAGTCTCCAACTGTCATAAGATATAAAGCAGACATACTCGGACTGAATCTGTTAGCGAATGTCAATCACTGGTGACAGCACACATTTTAGAGAAACAAATCACCAGCAAAAATGCCCATCAACTAACAAACAACTTCAGTTCAACGAGCTGAAGATGAATGAGTAGCTATTGTTGGATCACCTTCAAGAAAAAACGGATACAGTCATGAATATACGGAACAAAGAGAAGTGTGCATAAAGCATTAGCAAAATACATAGGATTGCCATGTCAGGTTAATGCATTATGATATGTGACCTCTCTTATGTAATAAATTCTGGACACAAACAGCATATGTGAATGGAGCAGAGCACCAGTTAAATACGAAGAAATACTGTGTTTTGAATGACCACTGGGTTGTGATTTCAGTCATAGGTTTAGTATTTTATTGCTTTAAATAACACATTCTTAATAAATAAAAAAAAAAATCTAACCTGAATGCAATGCTACTCACTATTATCATCTCAAATTCTTAGTTATAAAACACGCCATGAACATTTAAATAATGTGGTCATTTTCAATGTCTTAATGACAAGGTGCTTGACTCCTAAAAACATACCATACTTTTGTTTTATTAATATCTTACGACTGAGAGTTTAAAGCTGTAACTTAATGACTGTTATTAATTTGATTTCTAACAATAAAGTTGGCCTTAAAATAAGTTAGGTTTTTTGCTGGGTTAAGCCAAAAATTGCAAATTTTGACCTGGCTTTTTTTTCTTTTTTTTATCCACTTGCTGCATGCAACAACAGGTTAAATTTTTTTCATGATTGTAATAACAGGTTTTCAATTGTGCTTTTTTCACAAAGAGCCCTGCACCCAACGACATATCAGAGAGTCCCTCCACACCATCAAAACCTTTCTGACCATCCTCACACCTGCCAAAACCCTAACCCTAAACCTAACCCTAGCCCAAACCCTATCCCTAACCCTAACCCTAACCCTAACCCTATCACTAACCCTATCCTCATGCCTTCCAAAACCCTAACCCCTTAGCTACAATAACATTTCACCAAACCTCTAGTTGCTGAGAAAACAATTTCCTCGATACACCACCGACATTTCATAACTGCCAGGAATGGAAGGTGAAATGACTAATTATAGAGCCGTGTTTACCCAGCAAGCCTTTCTCTTTCTCCCCCTTTGACACTTACAGATGTTCCAGTCTTGACACCTGGTAACAAATCGTTAATATTTTAAAACATCCACCCTACAGTAATTACAGGTACCAGTACCATTCTTAGTCTTAGTCTGCCTTGAAACCTTAGTTAATTGCCTCAAGGGTCAAGCCATCTCAGCTCCCACCTTAAGAGATTACAAACTATTAGGCATAGTACATTTAGCTTAAACAAAGACCAGAGCCCATGGGGGAAACAGCCTGGAGTTATGGCTTCCCAACACAAACTGTTAATTCATATATAATCCGCCAAAATTTACCATTGTGTTTCTTGACATTAACTAGAATATCACACTGTTGCGAAAGCAGTGCTTTACCTGTGCTTCAATCACCTATCAAGAATAATACACACAAAAATAAGGGATCAAAGTCATATACTGAACCAGAGTGAGCTGTACTGATGTATGGGTGAATCATAGTAACATCATCAGGAACAATGGCACAATAGCAGGTGTATTGTCACTTCAGTACTATGTAAATGAGGTATAGCCCACTGCCATTGCTTGGTCCCTTGTATATGAACAAGATTTTAAACTGATTGAAGATTAATTTGAAAGAAATTAAAATTCAACATGTACTGACTGAATTTACAATATTATTGTTAATTAAAAACCTAATCCCTACTTGAGCTCAGAAACACAAACTAACCAATATGGTCAGTGCTCACATTTTAATTACTGTTTGTTCTGTGTTGCCCTTTCTAGTAGTCCCGTGGGTCAAATTTTACTGGTTGAATTAAGCAACAAAAATGTTAAGCTTATTATGAAAAAAGCAATCAATTCAGGCTGAGGTGGTATTTAAGTTATCGGCGAAAGATAATATTGGTATCTGTTGGAATTCACAAGGGTTGTGTTCAGTGTAATGCCATGTCATGTGCAGGAGTTTGGCTTGGATGTAGCTAACACATGATGTATGCCAGATTTAAAAAGGTTTTGGGCTCCCGGGGAGTAACCTTTACATCCTCTGCGGTGCATAATACAAGCAAAGATGATTAAAAAATTAACTGCAGATGTTCGTAAAGGATAAGGCTCCACTCAGCTGTTTGGAATGAAGGTGTGGGAACAGATTGAGAGCCTTTAATTAGATTGCATTAAATAATATTTATTCTACAAGTGTGCTTCAAACAAATATCAAGAATACTTAAAACCAAAGAAAAAAAAATCCACTTCATATATTTCTATCTATCTATCTATCTATCTATCTATCTATCTATCTATCTATCTATCTATCTATCTATTATTTTTTAAGTGTTTACTGTACTATACATTCTTTGGCATTTAACTTACTGGGGGAATGTACAGTGAGCACAAAAAGCAGCCCATTGTCAGACAGGTATTGGTGAAAAGATTCATTTTGCTGACTAGAGGATTTAACTCCAATAGAACCAGATTACATTAAAAACACCCTTTTAATGATTGAAGCATATTTTGTGCAATACCTTTGTCTCAACCATTAGATTGTGTTGTTGAATTTAGGCTTCATACTATGATCTTGTTTCTCCCTCACTTCCTATGTCTCTCTAACCTAAACCAAGTATGAGATGTAGTATACCTTTCATTCCTTAGAAGCCTAGGTTTTCAGTTTGGCTTTAGTGTCCTCCACTCACCTAATGGGACATTCCAAGCAGGTGATGCCAATGAAATCCACGCCGTTACCACAGGCTACAGAAATCGGAGGTCATAGCAAGACTTATTGTACATTAGAACAATGCTATTTTCTTTAAAAACAATGACAACAATTTTAATAGCATGCAGTTGTTTCATTATTTGATGTGAACATAGATGTATTCCTGTATTTTATATTCATGTATTGCTATGCTTGGTAACCTGAAATGTGTGCTGCTGTCAGCTTTTTAAATGAGACATGAGGGTCAAAGGTTTTATTACCCAGGTAAAATAAAAGTTTCTACTACACACATTGAATATAATGAGGCCTCATCTGACAATTTTTTTCCTAGCAAGAGACCCAGGGGGCTGTTTGTCTGTGGATTAGAAGATCTTATCTAACCATTTATAATAATACTATGAGCATAATATTGTTTTGATTAAAAAGCTCAATGCTACTGATCTGTCACTACAGAGATTCAGGGCAAGTTTGGTGATCTTGCACATTACTGACTACTATTGTAGTAGTCATTGTTAAGTATCATTATTACCTATACGTGTGCTGTTCTTCTTCGAGGGTTACAGACAATGTGATTGGCACAGGTTCTCACACTATTTTTGTCGATTATGTAGTCACATATCACTTGGTTGCTGGGGGCTGCAGGGAACGACACTAAACCCAGGAGTGTTACTGTGATGTGAGATTTTCCACAGTGTACTTTTGCTAGGAGTCACACAGGTATTTCAGAAATTTACTGCAGTTTGCACAGAAAGACTGAGTACAAATGTTGTCCTCAGCAAAGCAAAGCAGTGCACAGCTTTGAGTGTCAGTTCCAACCAGGTCTGAATCCTCCATTTTAATTGGCATGGTTATGGAAGATAATGGAAAGACAGGAAATGCAATACACTGAAACCTTACTTAAAGGCCACCTCAGGACAACAGCCACCATAGGGTGTATTGAAGTTGAACCTAATATATTGCAGGCTTCTTTGATTTATTTGTTTGGGTTTCAAAACCCGGATTTATCACGAGATTCATATGATAATGGATTAGACAAGAAATATAACTTTCAACCTGAACCTGAATATTTCCACACCTAAACCAGACCTGAGCTGAAAGAGGAACACCAACCAAATATTGGTGATATATGTTAATTTTTGAGCAACATGCATTTGGAATTGTACAAAGTCTTGTGTATGTGAGAGTGTCAAGTGGATTAAAAGTTAGCTTCTGTCTGTTCAGTACAATCATTCATAACACATTAAAATAAAGGGTAAAAGAGAGAAAGAAAACAAATCTAGATAATAATGTTATTGCCTGGTGGTCTACCAACCCGCTGATTCACTCCCCAATTGGTTTTGCTCCTGGCAGTTACTATAGTGATGCACCACAGTAACTCAGATCAACAGAAAATATGCATATGAAGTACCTGTAATTAAGCAAAACAAAAATATAAATAAAAAAAAGCCTCTCTGAGCCTTAGGAACCTGCAATCAAGGGAACACGAACACAATTTGGAAAGCTGTGCGTCTGTGGAATTCAGAATTATTTTTTATAACATTGCAAAGCCAAGGAGCCTTGCTATTTAATAACTTTAAAGCACACATGTCTGATTTGTGTAAGAGTAGAGCACATAGAATAGTAAACTATGAAATAATAACAGGTGTAAAGTCAAGTTAAGCATGATTGTGGAACAATGAAGCTTTAAGCTGCAAGAAGAAATAAATGATTTTAGGATTTGCTAACTCTCAGGCCTAATTTCCATTGTAACAACAAGAACGGTGCATCAAGAACTATCTTCAGAAGAACTTCTCAGGTAGGAAAAGACAGAGTCAACGGCAAACCAGGTTCAGAAAAAGTTTTGCACAGCAGTGAAATCACAAGGTATTACACCAACATTTGCTTTGTCTAACTCCTTTAAAAAATCCATTAAGTCATGCAGGATTTCTCAAAATAAAATAATATCTGTGCTTGTTTTCTAGTGCCCTTTCAAAATAAATGACCTTACTGGCCTGCATGTAAAAAATGTAACTGCTATACTATTGGTAATTTAATGTTATGTTTCTGTACTTGATCACTTAAACAACCCTTGAGCAATCATACATGTTTCCCCTGTTACTAGTCTAATGGTTAATTCCAATTATTATCCATTAATTTGTAAAGCCCTTTATATCTGATTTTTTTAACAATCCTCAAGAAAGTAGAAATGAAGTGCCATACATTTCAGCAAAGAAGTACAAACGTTAAAACTGTTATATTGCACATTAGCAGCCATTTTGATTAGTGATTAAAATAAACATTGCAAATTAGTTCAAAAGAATGGCACAAACATAAAATTAAGTTTACAGTAAACCTTTTCAAATGTTATTTTCTTGTCAAAAAATGTAGTTGTACTCAAATATGCAAAGCTTTGTCCTGGAGTGTAGACTGAAGAATCTGTTCCTGGCTTCTTCTGATGCAGAGGTCAGCATATGAAAACACAGAAGTTTTAAACCACCAGCCCTGTTTTAGTTCCCCCCTTTTAAAACTGTAACTTACACCCAGGCTGGATTTTAAAAAAATGCAACTTTGAAATATCTTTTTTTTGGCTAAAATGACAGAGTAATCAAACTATTTTACCCCAGTCTGTAAAAGAATACCGTATTACTCTAAAATAAACAAGAGAAGTGGTTCTGCCTGGATTCAAAGAGTCTTTTTTATACTTTTTGAAAGTTTGCGATAAATTTGGTTTTGGTGTGACAGAACAGGAGACTGAAAAAGGAACAGTTTGACCAGGTGATAAACCACATGAGTTAAGGAATCCTAACAATTACCTTATTTTAGAGGTTCAGGAAATTACTGTACAATTATTCGACTTGCTGGACTCATGGCCAACTTCCATACGTCAAATATTTTACCAGCCAACTAAAGGAATACTCCCTCAGCCAAGTTATTTTTCTATTACAGTAGTTAATAACTGTTTAGTAGTTTATTGGCCTGGAGAGAGCTTTATATTAAAACAGTTCTGGGTGGCACCTAAATGGGAACTTATGCCTGCTAGTGTGTTATTGCATATTCTCCCAAATTAATATAAATGGTATCCAAACTTACCTGTCTTGTGATCTCAGTTGAATATTAAATAAGAGATAGGTGACAGGGGTCTGAGCCCAGCCTCCTCACATACAAGTAGTGTTTCCCCATGTGCGTGCAACTCCCCTTAGTTAAGGAAATGAATTCAAACCAAAGAGTGTCCGTTGAATCACAGCCTTCATTATGCAAAAAATTAACTGCAGATGTTCGTAAAGGATAAGGCTCCACTCAATTGTTTGGAATGAAGGTGTTGGAACAGATTGAGAGCCTTTAATTAGATTGCATTAAATAATATTTATTCTACAAGTGTGCTTCAAACAAATATCAAGAATACTTAAATCCAAAGAATAAAAATCCACTTCATATTTTTCTCTATCTGTCTATTCTTTTTTTAAGTGTTTACTGTACTATACATTCTTTGGCATTTAACTTGCTGGGGGAATGTACAGTGAACACAAAAAGCAGCCCATTGTCAGACAGGTATTGGTGAAAAGATTCATTTTGCTGACTAGAGGATTTAACTCCAATAGATTTTCAATTTGCCAGTTTGCAGCATTCTTGGCACCTGCTGAGAAAGAATGTACTAAACAAATAGTAATAATTAACAAGCTAAGTATCTAAATAATCACAGTATATACCTTCCTACAGTCCTGTCCATGCTTGTGCGCATTTTAATGATAAAATATGCCATATTAAACAGGTATGTTATTATTTTGTGGTCTGTGTTTCTAGTAATCCCAGACAAAGGGGATCAGATGCAATTTGGAACTGGAAGGTGAGGTATATTGGGTTTCAAAAACAAACAGTATTGTCATGCAATTCAAGTGTGCTATTAAGACAAGATGAAGATAGAACATGATGAAAGAGAACCGAATTATAACAAATGTTTTTCTTTTTTAAACAAAACGATATCCTCAGTAAATGTCCCTGAAAAGATATTACCTCGCTGTTCAATAGGATCAATACATGTATTATTTGTATTAACAGAATACCTGAAGAGAGGTTTTTAATCATGTAACCACACCCACAGTACTTGGTGAAAATCTAAACTACTTAACTCCCTGTGCACTACTCTGGCTGACATAGCCTGATAAATGCCTAAATTAAGAGTTTAGGTAATTCCATGAATTTACAAACATCTTTTGCATGTAACAGTCATCTGTAGCTGTGAATTTATTGTCCTCCATATTAACATTAATACAATAAAATAGCAGGAAATTAAGTTCACCAGATGGATACATTTTAGAGTGGCAGTATTAAGACCCGTCACTGTTTAAATCATTAAAATGGACTGTCGTGTCAGTCACCACTCAAATAGACGTAGACCAATCTGGATTCATCTGGAATGTTTTCCATAAAGTAAGTAGCTTTGAATGTCATTTAAATTGCTTTTTTTTTAAGATTCATGTTTTATTACATCTGCAAAAGGTTTAGGTGGGGCTAGAAAAATGCAAAGGTCACGCTGATACATGATTTCAGTGGAATGAGGAGATCTGTTCAGTCCTGGCACTTAGGATTTACCAGACAAGCGCAAAGCAGCTCAAAGTCAGGTAGAGGTAGATTGTGTGAACAATGATAGTAACTCAGATTTGTGGTATGGGAACTCTGAATGATTGCAAACATGAGATTAGTAAGGGAATGAGGTATTTAAAACTAGTTACTCATCAGGGACGCCTGATTCAGTGGACCTTGATTTTGCTGGCTACCTATCTACTGACAATGGTGTTTGGTGCAGGATGTCTTAGCTACATTTTCCTCTGCTTTCACTGCATTCTGACCGCAGTATTTTTCATTTATTATTCAAGGTATTTTTTTAATTAGTTAATGTGAAATGTCAGCTACAGCTTCATTTCATTCATGGTACAAGCTCCTACACCTAGGTGCATACCCAGAAACCACAGAATCAACCCTGCAGGCGATGCAATTCACTGAGCTTTATCTCGACGTCTATAGAAACAAGCGACTTGCTCTTTCAAATGTAATTATGCCTTAACTACAGGATTCCATACAGTCTATTATTATTATTAATGTGTCAGTCTTAATAGAATAAGACAGACACAGACAAACAGTACATACCTAAAAACACAGTCACATATAGATGTTGGAATCACTACGTCTACCTTCTATGGAAAGCCATGTAACTTATACGCCAATAAATCTACTACATACGACAAATAATCCTCAAATATAGTTTACCTGCAACTCTAGAGCAGTGACACAATACATTTTTCACATAATTCCTTGTGGAAATCTGATCTCAGCTTCCAAAAATTACTACCACCCATAGGCTTTATTTTACTGTCTGCAACAACACATATTGCTGTGTAGGTACTTAATATGACCTGGACCTTATGGTATTTCAGATGGGTAGAATAACCACAAATACACAAATACATAGTCAAATTATGAAGCCTTTCATTTAAACCACTCTCCAGTGAGAATTGAGACAGTACTGGGACACAGAAAACATACTCCTGCAGTATGCAATTGTTTGAAAGGGGGTAATATCTGTATTAGAAAATTACACATGTTGCCCATATAACATGAAGTGGTTGGTTCTGCTATATCTCACTATATACAATGCAAACAAGTGAAGGGTACCAAGTCTCTACCTCCACCGCGCCTATAACATATCCGTTTGCAATCTCAAATGAAATATCTGAATTACATGCTTAGCTTTACTCGTTATAGCTATCTCAAGTTCTGATTTCTGTTCTGCAGGTCCCCGGCATATTGTGCCATTAAGCTCTCACATTGAATATAAAATAATGTTTCATTGTAATAGAACCACAGAAGATCCAAAGATTTTCAATAGGATATTTTGCCAATTTGGGGGAGAAAGTTTATTGTGATGGCACTGTGGGAAAAGTTTGGTCAAATGTGGTGAAGCAAACCCAAAACACATGATAAAATACTGTATGCCAATTCTATAGTATAAGAAAAGAAGAATGACAGTGAACTGCAAAATCTCATTGTAAAACAAGCTCTGGAATGTGTTAACTCAGTACTGCAGGGCCTCTCAAAGTGTCACTTCAGCTTGAGAAAGAAGTCTGTTCCTGTACATTTTCAGCTTTTGTCATTTTTTAATGTATCCTTCCTATGGGCAATGACATTAGCTCTATAGTGGAGCTGTCCTATTCCAGGGGCTGTGCCTCGTACCCCTTCTGCCCCAGACGGGGCTCCCGAAAAGAGACATTCAGTGTTTATTTAAAGCTGTCACTCCTGTCATTTCTCACATATCTGTGGTTGAGCCCAAAGGCATGATGTCATCTCTCCAGCTCCTGATCTCAATCTTAATGGATGTTGGGGGGGGGCACACCCTTGCCTGCCAAAGGCGAGGTTCCGCTCAGCATCTATACACTTGCCAACTAATTAACTAAAGGCCATACCACCAGATCAGGCTTATTAAATAGCCTATTGGAGATTTGGACGTGAGGAGATGGTATACATGAGTCTACAGCTCTTCTGTTTAACTTGCCTTTCGGAAAAGCAATTGCCTGGCACATGATAGTTTTTACAAAAGTTCACGGGTCACAGTCGTGACACAGTTGGGCTACTTTTCATGGAATGCCTCTGCTGCACATGCTGTATTCTGTAACAGTCTTTTTTTTTTTTTTTTCCTGTGGTGTTTATCAGTTACCCCGTATGGGAATTTTATGGTTATGCATGTGCCAATAACAATGACAAAAAGCAATAGCAAAAGATGGATTAGAATTAGAATGGACTATTATGTTCCACTGGGATTGATATAGATTTGCAGTAATAAAAAAATAAAAATAAAAAAAAATAATAAAATACATCTTACTGTAAAACAGTATAAATATTATGAAAATACCAATTTTGGGTCATATGGCTATAATTCCATGAAGCTCACAGTATAGTGGTTTATGTTTTTATTAGATCTCTGAGAATTATGTCTACTATCAAATTCCTTGCATTGCATTATTCTTTATTGTTGGCCATATATACAAAAACTGCACAACTCTCAACCTAACATAACATCTATACAGTCACATGCCATTTATCAGAATATTAATTGTTTCAATGTTGAAGGTCATTTGAAACTAACACCCTATTACAAACGGACCTACACTCTGTATTTCAATGGGGCCAAAACTAGCGTTCGAAACCTTACACCTTTCCAGGAAGGTCTATGGCTTTCGTCAGCTGTGATGCGATTTGGGAAACATTTCAAACCTAAATATTTTTTACTCATGTTTCTATGGTTGCTAACCAAAGTTCTGCTCTCAGTGACATAATAACTTGGCCCTGGTTCTGAAAGAAAACAGAAAGTCAAAGTCGCTTCATTCAGATAGAGTATTAAATGAACTATGGGAAGGGAATTTGTGTTATATAGTATTAAACTTAAACAAATAAATAATAATAATTAGATTTAAAAAAGCAGACTTTAATCATTAAAGATTAGTTTGACGTGTTTTGCTAAAATCTATATTTGAAATTCATATTTTGCCATTTAAAAGTCATCTTTTAACAAGCATGTTGGGAGTGCCTGCATGTTACCTTGAATTATCATTTTGTGAATGAATGTTAGATGAACGAATGTATAATAACATGTTTAATCTACTTTGACTTATTTGAAATGAATGAAAGATAGATTTTCCTAAATAAAAGCAATGGTGTACAGGTGTTTTGCAGTTTATATGAACTTATATAGCTTGATATATTTATTAATATACTTTTTATAAGTTCTTACTTAAATGTGTAACTTTCTAATTTAAGATTCTGTTGACATTTTGCATGTAGCATTCATAAAACTGCATAACTGCTTGCATAATCCTTCATAATCAATTTGAAAATGTTCAAGAATTTATAACACATTGTCATGACATTAATTACAAACCAATTGTACTGCATTTCAAACACGTTTGTGACTTTTAGTTGTTTCCAATTCACTGTAATTTGTGATATCCAATAAATAATATAATTTTGTAGTTTATTGTAATTTTTTAATTTATTTTTTTTAATTAAAAGGTAATTCAAAACCATTCACAACACATTTTTCGATTGGCGGTTCAAATCTGGATGGTCTCAGTTGCCAGAGATACTATACAGACATCCCAAACACAAATTCAGAGCAATTAGGAACAGAGAAAAGGCTGATTCAAATAGCCCCCCTCCTTCCTCCCTCCTCTCCACACTCCCTCTGTACCCCCAAGGAAATATTGATATCTCAAGGCTGGACTGACAGTGCTTCTTTGAGTCCCTTGTTATTCCTTCTCTCAGGTCTACCGTCAGACTTGCACAAACTCCGACCTGGTATAATTGGGCCCCCAGCGCACAAACTCCACTTCCCCTTTGCTTCAAAGGATGCAAAAGGCAAAGGAAACTGAACTTTAGAGAAAAAAAAAAGAAAAGAAAGGCTATTTAAAATTGTCTATGGAGCTCTTTCTATCTTTTTTGTTTCAGACCAGCTATGATGAAAAGCTAAAAAAAACCCATCAAAATATTCAGTATCTGTTCCCTCTGGGAAGCTTGTGTGTATACAGGGAGTGATGGGAGAGTGAAGGATGGAGGAATGGTAACATCTATAGAAACTGGGAAGAAGAAAGACATGAGAAGAGGCAGAAACTGAAAGCAGGTGGACACGTTGAAGTTTGTTGCATCTCTTGAATAAAACCTTGGATATGAGTGATTAAAGACATAAAAAAAAAATAATAACAAATGACCTTACAGTATTTGACCCAACTTATCAACACAAGGTACCATTTTTAGCTCCACTCTAAAACGGTTTAGGTCTCAGGACCCTTTTTTTAGGTAGTATAAACAAAGCTTAGACTAATCAATTTGCAAGATTTTTGCTTTATTTTAAATAGCAACCAAAGGAACTTTCCAAATTACATTTTCAATACACACGCTTAAACCCTAAACTAGAGACTAAAAGAACTGACAACATGTTTAGCTTATTACATGGTAATGTCAGAATTTGCACTTCTCACATTGGACCAGTTACACAAGGTTAAATACAATTTTCTTATCTTTTAAACTTTGACAGACTGGTACGTGAATCAAACACATGGAAATGGCCCATTAACCCTCTATTAATTAATTGTGAACAGGCACTTGATTTAAAGAGTGACAAACAGCATTGTAGTTGTACACATTAACGAGCCAGCCATAAGAGATGTACACCTGTTTCTCATGCGTAATAATTTGAAACCAGACCAGATGTAGCAGCGATCTTACTTTAGCTGACCAATTATTTCATGATTTAGGAGCTGGGTAAGAAAAGGCTTTCCCAAAACCCTTTTACTGACTAAGTCTTTGCTGTGCTCTCATAAGGAGACTTCTTGTATAGTCTACAGCATGTTTGCCTTAAATAATGTGGTTACATTATTGAAGGATTCATTCTTGCTTAGGGGGAGGTTGGTGCATAAGGTAATTAATATCTAATAATGTAATTGTTATTGTTTAGGGAGGATATAACACAACTGAACAGTTCAAAAATTACATGCAAGAAGATGGATTTATAGCATAAAAGACATGTACATATTAACTCATAAAACTGTACATATTAACTCATTATATGTATATATTTTAAAGAGATTAGGATTAGTAGTTCAAAACTGACCCAAAATTAACCCCTTTAAAATGTTACTTTTAAAAGTCTTGCTTTCACCTGTTTTTTATGTCATTCACTGAATGTTTGCCCTCTGGCAAAATAAGAATGCATATGAATATAGAGTCACATGAGTCACACATCGATTAAAAACCATGAGGAGCAGAGCATTTTATTTTTCAGATTTCACATTGTCAAGGGTTTTTAAATCTAACATTAAGCAAATAACAGCAAAGAATCACTCACAACCAATTCCAGTTTCTTAACAGCAATGAAAGCATCTATTAAATAGAGCCAGACATAAATAAAAGTAGGAATGAAATGATTTTTAAAAATCTATTTCAATCTTGATTTAGATTAGAATGTGCTTGATGACACTATCTTGTTGCATTTATTTAGTTTCTTTTAAGTAAAATAATTACCACATTTTTTACGATTTTCCGGGTTTTTCTTTTTAGGTTTTTTTTTTTTTTTTTTTATGGATGAATCATTTGAGGTCATCATACCACAACTTTAAACATATACAAGAAGTTCGAGAGGGAGAAAGAGAAAATGTAGATATAATAATTTACAGAAAGCATTCTCAAAGCTGAGAATGTGGAGATGCCAGGGCCTCAATGGAAGAGTAATGATGGCTGACCTGGAGGCTGTCAGGGGATTATTTACTTATTCATGCCTCCTTGCCCAGCAAAGGCCTTCCTTGGTGTCGGGATGACAAGCAGCTGAAGTCATTACAATCTTCTTTTTATTATTTTGAGGGCCATTTTTTCCATTCCTTCCTGTGCTCTTTTAAAATGGGCTGTGAGAATTATTGATGATTAAGAAAAAAACATCAGATTTCTTGCAGAGACAAGCAGCAGGCAAAGTTGAGTTCAATTCCTCCTGACACCCTTTGATCTTGGTATACATTCCCAAACATTCAATTTAAAAAAATACCAACCAAGCCATTCCGCTAAATGAGGATTTAAGCACTGAGATTGAGAGCAGACGTCTGGATTAAGTTTCAGGCAATGCTTGCTAAATTAGTACTAATGCTGAACCAGTTTTAACCACTAAGAGATACAGCAAGTGAAGGGTACTGGGGCTAAGCAGGTATGGTAAACCCTTTTCTTAATTCCTTTACATGCCACTGCACCTTTTTGACCATCGATTTGCTTGGTTCAAGGCTAATATATACATTGCAGTCTATACCGTTTTATTTCATATTTAAAATGGTTTGATTTTAAATTAAAAATGTATTCACAAAAACAAATGTGCTCTACATTTTTCAAAATAACACAGCTATATCCACATAAAACTTTTTGAAGGAGAAGCCTTGTTGGTCATTTTTGTCAATAAGAAAAAAAGTTGACAAAAAACAAAACTGCACAGTATTTCATTACAGAATTACCCATCTGTTTTTGTTATTATTAAGAGGTAATCAATTTTTACCTCTAGAATCATTTTGATACAGTGCCTCCAGTATCGAGTGCCATGTGTTTTCAATACTGCACACTGGTCCTCTTTAACCACTATAACTAATGCAGACCATCATTAATCTGTAATTTGGTGCGGTGGGTGCCGGGGGCTTTGCAGATTTCAGACATTTTGGTTGATTGGTTCTGGACAGAAAACTACATCAAAAAGATGAAGGTTAAGCACTTAAAAAACAGTAACGCACAGAAACTCTGAGTTCTGCACTGGCCTGTCTGTAAGTATATTGCTTTCCTATTCCCTTACTTGTGGGATGCTTTATGAATGAGTTCAACAGATACAATGCAGCAATGAATCACACAACACAACAGACAGCAATGAATCACACAACACTAGCTGTTGCACTGGCACTGTTTTTTGAGCACCTGTGATTTGGGAACCTCTGGTCTGAGGGATTACACCGTGTAACAAATTTATTTATTTTTTGTTCCTGGGTAGTAAGTGTTATTTCCTAATTGCTTATGCCTCAAAAGTATAGAAAATGGCTATTATTCCCCACAAACTTTGCTTTTGTGACCAGTACAGTGATATTTCAAAATATCAGGCAAATGTGTGTCTTTTCGTTCACATAAAGTCAGAAAAAAACAACATATGAATCCAAATTAACATGTATTTATACTAACGTAATATCAAAAAAGACTACAAAAAATTTAGAAGTGAGTAGTTTTTCGAGATTTACGATTATACTGTATTTACAGTTTTTCTTTTTTATAGGTCTTAAACTTTTAGTGGCGATACAGATACAGGGATAAAAACACGCCTTAACAGTTAACGCTGGGCTTGTGATAACTGCAATACAAATGATGATGGTAGCTTTGAACGTATCTCACTACATTAAGTTCAAGTTTCCAGAATTGGGCAACCTCTGCAGATCAGTTTGAAAACCACTGTTTTACAATTTGACATGCTGCAGTCTGAATGCTGATAGATTTTAAGGAGCGCATTTTTGTGTATGTTGTAAGTTAGTATGTACAGTTGACTATGTCTGTTACGCTGTAGAGTGTAATCTCTTGTGCACTTCAGTAAGTGTAATAGATGATTTTTTCTTAGTTCATGAATAGGTTACAACAATACATATTAACTTAAGATGGTCAATCCGGAACTGTCTTAGGTATGCTTGCAGGAATATTTGGGTAAGCTTGTATCACCTTGCAGAAAAATAAAAATAGATAAATAATAGCATAATACCAGTGTATTGCCCTGAAGAAATCTTAACACGTTTATATAACAGATCTTTACCACCAATGGCGACAGAACACATATGGGTACCCCTGTACTGCTGATAACTACTGTCTACTTGTGCATATCACTGTGGTACCATTCAGGGCGCAGGGACTATTACCCCTTAATTACAGAGCTTTGCCATTGAAGACGGTTGGTAAAAGCTGGCTTGACCGGTCTATAAAAGTGCTGCAACTCTTGAGGATGGAAAAAAAAACATAAGTCCCAGTTTGCTTTATATACTTACAGCAGCTGTATATGAAAATAGTTATTGGCAGTGTCTTCAAAAGATTAGAGGATGTTTAATGTGTTAAGGAAACAGCAGTTTTTGGAAGGATAAGTTTCTCTCCTGCCTCAATGATTCTCTCATTTATTACCCACGTACAGCTTGTTTAATGTCTTCCCATTTTATTTCCCAGTCTCCCAGCCAAGCTGTAAAATGTATTCTTCAATGTGACCCTGAGGCCATCTCGGCATTGCCTGATGTTGGTTCACTATCTGTAGACTTAAAGACTCCACTTACTGTCATTGGCTTTTATACAACTGATTACCCTCCTTGTTTTAACAGTTTTGTTGGCAGGGGGATAGAGAACAGGGAGGAAAGGAAGAGGTAAGTAAATTTGTTCAGAATTTAATTGAGGAAACCTGGAGGACTCTTGCCTGAACACAACTCCAAAATGGTAGTAGGGAAAGCTTTTTGGCTGGAATAATCTCTATCTGCAATTATGTTTTTTTTTTCCCCTAATGCCTAATATATGTAATGGGTCAATAGAGGTACAGCACTGCAGACAATGGCCCAAGCAGTTTGGTCTGGTTGCACACAATCTTGCCGCAGTTCTGGGACCCAGCTGGTAGCCATGTTAAACATCTGAACAAAGATTTCCTCATAAAAACAAAAGGGAATTGAAAGAAATCTCCGTGTACTTATGCACCCTAAAGGCATAATTATGCAAAAATGTTGCCTTGCAATGTTCCACATGTTTTTATAGGAGCACAGATTCAAAGAAGTCATCCAAGCGACACCAGCAGAACAGAAAAGCCACTAAATCCTGCTTCATTCGGGTACCTTTCGATGGCTAGCAGGTATCCAGCTGTTTTGATCCCTATGTACAAATAAAATGTTCAGCACAAAACTAAGCAACATTATATGACTGCCAACATACCAGATAATCCAGTATCCACAATAAGACTACACGTCCATCCAATTCAAATGTGGAATTAAAAAGGTTTCTTCCGTGTTTTAAAACAGTTGATCCATTTATGATTTTTATAGTCTGTCTCAATGGGTTTTGTTTTCTCTGTTTTACATTTATAGAAAAGGATTTACAGAATTGTAATGGGATCTCATAAATCAGCTCATCACTTGCCCTGGAATCCATTCTTGATGAGCACACTGGTCAAAGGATTGTCCTCACCTTCCCATCGCAGGAATCAGGTTCATTCAGGTCTAGGTATGGAAACGGTTAGCAAAGCATCGAGAGCAGATTCAATGAGCACACAGCATGACTGAACAGTTGGGACTACAGGGACTATGGCTTGAAAACCTTCGTTATTTATCAATGTCACATGTAATTCCCTTTTGAGCATGACTTTCAATTTAAATCCAGGTTTGAGCCAGGTGAATTCGACATGATCAAACTTGACGTTGGGATTCATAGCATTAGGTCTTTCATCATGCGAAAGCCTCAGAGATGCAATGAACAGATTTGTGTTCTATAAATAGGGTTTTTTAAATAATAATTAAAACATACAAAATAGACATTTTCATTCTATTTACTTCAGCTGCAGGAAGACGTGAGAAAAAAAAGCATGTCAAATTTCTTCATACAATTAAAGGAAACTGTAAAAAAACTAAAGCATATTGTTCACAATTTTGGTTATGAGAATTCAAACTACACCAGTACGGCCTTGAGGTATCTAAAAAGGTCAATAGTTATAATGACTTGAAGATTACCAAGTTGTTTGGAGTCACAAAATGATTCGCACACAAAGCCCTATTCACAAAGTAGTATCTTCAGTTATTGCAAGTCTCGTTTTGATAAGCTATCCATGAAGAGTTTCTCAACTTTCGGCTTTAATACTAAGAAATAAGTAAATATTTATTCAATTCACTAAAAACAACATACCTAAATAACTGAAGTAAAATATTTGAGGAGAGGGCCCATAGTAACTTATTGTTTTGAGAGAAGTTACCTAAGATTTCTACACGGTGTGAAGAGTTACACCATTTTCTCCAGGGCATTTCCTTTAATTCAGTAAAAGTGGAGCAATATTGTGCTGCATCAATGGGTTCAATTAACACGAAGACCTGGTTTTTCACTCCCAGCTGATCAATGAGATTTGTTGGTGCTGCTCAATTCTTGATAGTCACAGGCTGGTGGAGATGCAATTATTCCAGTCAAATCCACTTGATTCTGGAATATATAGCGGGCAGAATCTGACCCCCTTTAAAAGACCTTTGGAATTTGATAAATGAAAGCGATTGTTTGATGCAGCTGGGGGGGTTACAGTGTTGTCAGATGTCTTGCTTTTAGGGTTCAAAATGTATAATCACAGCATCCCTAAACTCGAAATTAGAGTGCAAACTAAATAAAATGCCTATTCCACCACATGCTTTTGTTCGACAACTAAAATCCAGGCTTCATTAGAAGAATCTGTTTCAGGCGATTATAATAGCTTAGAGAATGTGTAATACATACTTTGAACCAGTAATCCTAATTACCAAACAGCCGGAAGAGAAAAGACCCCCACCCCGGAGGCAGACCGTTTAGCACACCTGAAACTACTGGGAGCAGAAAAGAAATGGAATTGGGTAGGCGGACACCAAAAACAAAACAATAACATAGTATTTACTTTGACAACAGGGCAGGAAATGCCCAAGAGATTATCATTTTTAGATATACACTATGGCCTGATTTTTTAAAAAATTAATTAATTAATTTTTTGGAAGGGGTAGGGTGGGTTCAGCTGCCAAGCCCCAACTTGTTTCAACATCAAAAGGCTTTTTCTTTTTTTTTTTCCTTCAAAAATGTATGTATGTGAAATCACACTTTAGGTTAAAAAAAAAAGTTATTTAAGTGGCCCATTAAAAAATGTAAGTATTATTCTTAGTGTTAGTTAAAAGAAAAATATAAAAAAGTGGCTGTCTTTAATGCAAGTATCTGGAATGTAAAAAGGTTAATGCCGCCCTATTATCAACTGTCAAAATAGAATTGCCTATACTCTGGGCTTTCTTTCATGAACAGCTAAAATGAAGCAATGCAGTTTATAATTTTACAAATCCAATGCCTTGCTGCCTCCTTGTGGCAGTAAATATTGCAGTTTTTAAAGCCTAGTAAAAGTAATTACGCAGTGATTATCTGAAATAGATTCTGCACCTTCATTTTCCTCTAGTTACTGATCAATAAAACAGAGTGACCAGTAGCGTCATAGCACTGTAAAAAGGGTACCTTTTCATTGTGTTCCATATCCAACTTCCACATGCAAGTGGTTAAAGAAAAGGAACCTGTTTTTGAGCGCAGCGCCACAAAACTGTTTAACCTTTATGTAAAATACATTTTAAAAGTACTCATGCATGAAACAATCATTGAAATATTAAATATACTGGACAGATGCTGCCCCGTGTTTAGAACAGGCACTGTAGATAAAATCAACTCCTTTAGTTTTCCTATACTATTGTTTGTTTTAGAAGATACTCAGAAAAAAAGTCTAAATTATTTCTATATCAGTTGTATTTAATAAAAAAAAAAAATAATAAACTTAATACAGTTTACAGAACACAACTGGACAAAATGTATAAAATATACAAACCATTTATTAAAAAGACTGAGCTGCACAATTAGAAGTGGCGCTGGACTCTGGGTCCAAAGTCTGACAGTTGGTCTACCATGCAAAGCCCTCAACCCCACACCTGCCCCTGGGCTGACAACCATGACATGCCACACATCTTGGATGTCTCTTCTTTCATACAAGCAGGCATCTATAAAAGACTTGCATAAACATACTTCACTGGCCTATTCAATTGCCACCCCACAATGTGTTTGAACAACTTGCTGATTAATAATGTTTTATGGGAATGGTGCCCATGTTTCTAAAGAGGAGGGGGCTAAAAACATTGCAACCAAGAACACAAAGTCTGTGTCAGAAAACACTCAGTGAAGCAATCCAGTGTCCCCCTCTAGACATGCTTAGAATGTTCAATCTTGTTCCGTCCTAGCTGTGCTCAGCTAAATGAAGAAAACGTCCTTCAGTTCAATCTGATGAGCGGAGTCGTCACAGGGTTTTGGTGGATCACTCCAGTTCCTTGTAGCGGGCGAACATGGCTTTCCTCACAGCTTCCCGGTATGATCTGGCCGTCATTTGCAGCTCACCAGGAGTTCCCCGGCCTGACCCTTTCTTCTTTTTCTGGGGCCAAAATAACGGAGAGAGAATTTAGCATCATTGAATTCATCTCAATAAAAGCTTCAGATGTTCACGATTTTACATAAATTACACTTTTATTCTCAATTAAAATATTTAAGGTATTGCTTAAAAAAAAAACTACCCTTATGAATTAAAATCTGTATAATAAACAGCTGTATATTAAGTTGCGCAGATTCTATACTCTCATGTGTAGATCCCTATTTCTATCATAGATAATAATACATATGGCCATCATTAAAGTAAAACCAGGTAAGCACTACATAACCTCTACCTCAACAGGCTCCAACATGTCCTGTTCTTCTTTAAAGCCCATGCGGCTTCTCTTTTCTACCGCCTCAGGATGCCTTAGGACCAGAAATGTGAATACATTAGCTTAATGACTTTAGTTCAGGTTGATAAAACATATGCACCACACTGTTCTTATTGCACTCACATTAAGTAACTGGAGAGAAGGTGATCGCAGTTAGTGTCACAGGAGAACATATTGTTCTTGCTAAGGTTCCCCCATTCATACAGTTTGAATGTAATGCACATGTAAATAGGAAATGCAGATTTTACAGACTGATAAATGTCAGATGCTTCTGTATCCATGACTTCACAAAATACCGATGTTTCAATCAGGTTTTTTTTTGTTTTTTGTTTTTTCTGGGGAACTGGCATTAATTATTTTAAACCTCCAATTTCAATGAAATTCAACAGCAAATCATGATGTTTACTTATCCCCCCCGTACATCAAGTAAGATCCTGATTGCTCATGGTGGACCTACCCCTATTGACAGAGTTATCACAAGTGTTTCTGATTTGTAATGTCTTGTTGCTTAGGAGCTGGTAATGTAATGCAGTACACAAAAAAAAAAAAATTCTTTGTAGCAACTGTTGCAGGACAAAGGATAAATGCAAGCATACGTACAAGCCTGAATATGTCAGAGCAATTAGCTGCTTGGCCTACAGCACCTGCTGGGGAGAGGAGACTGGCGCCACCAACAGAACTGCCCTGTTGAAATACTGAGTGCGAGTGAGAGTAGCACTTACTTTGGCACAGAACTCTGATACTTTCTCCGTTTGGATTCAGGGGTATTGGGCCCACCTTTGCTGCTCATCTGGAAGAAATCAAAACAAAGCCATGATTTAACAAATTAAAAAGGTACACTATTTCTGGCACTTCAATCCAGCACAGAACCACAAAAGCAATCTTTGTTAGAAGAGAAAAAAAACCCAGCAAACAATAGTCAACATAAACTCAAGGGATGGTTGCTATTGAGGTTGAAAAACATCTTCTCTCGGCATAGATGAACATAGACACAGCACACACAAGTTTCAGATTGGATGTGGTAGAAACTAATTCTCTTGGAGGTAGGCCAAAGCCACCACAACTCGTTTCATGGGGACCGGAATAGATTGCCTTTCTCCTCTGCTTGCCTGGTTTTGAATATGGCTCAGGTCACAGATAAATTTGGCTGATCTCAACTTACCCCCCAGAGCTCTCAGGGGGAAGCTCCGATGGTTCATGCTAGGACCAGGCTTGGCTGTAGCTCGTGCTATTGTCAGTAACCTTTCATGAGCACTTAAAATAAAAGTTTCCAGGTAAAAAAACACTACTGCATTCCCCCTTTACTCACACTCACATTCACCTCCCTTTCTTGCCTCTCGAGAGCCTCCAGTTCCCTCTCCGATCTTTTAATCTTCTGGTGGATCTCCATGTTTTGCTGAAAACAAATAAAAAAATGAATGAAGTCAAAACATTGCTCATCAACACTTTACGGTCCTATGTCGAACCAGGTCCGACATTACAATTTTCCCTTTCAAGTCTGATGTAGGACCCTGTCCAACATCATCAAAAAGATGTAAAGCACAGGTCTCTAATCATTTTTTCTCTGGAAAAATGAAAGAAAACTTTTCAATGGAAAGTTAGACTGATAGGAGCCAAATGAAGCCAACATTTTTTTAAAAAAAAGGCGTATCTGATAGCCCCATGCACCACAGAGATAACACAGACATAAACAAAGGAGATAGCTGCTTCTGCATCCAGCAATCAAAGAGTATCACTGATATTTGCAGAGCTTTTTGAGATGTTTTAGTAATAAAATAATTACTTGGATCGCGTTATTGCGGAGTTTGGTGATAAAATGAGTTATCAGGAGAGAATTTATCAGTATGCACGTCTATAAAGAGGTATGTGAAAAATGCAGTGAACAAGGGGTGGGTCTTGGCTGGTGATACAGTACTGGGTGTCCTTTTGCGATTCATTGCCTTTTAAACCTGCATTACTTTGAGAAAAATATTTTAAACAGTGCGTGTAAAATAAACAGCGCGTGTGAAAATAAATTGGACCAGACGCACCTGAATAAATGGACTGCTATGGGTTAAACAACTGGATAAGAGCAGGACTCCAAAAAACACACAAATTGGACCATAAACAGACAGTGTCAAGCCCAGACCCACAAAAACCCATGCTCCACTGGTACCTTATGGAGCTCGGAGAGCTTCTGGTGCCTGATGAGAGCATCCTTGTTGGGGAACTGCCTCCGGCACAGTAGGCAGGCCATCTTCTTCCAGTCTGTCAGCTTGTCCACTCCCACAGGCTGGCTCCTCTCTTCCCTGGGTTCCTCTTGCTTGTCCTCTTCCTCATCGCTATCCCCTCCATACTCTGCAACCAGCACCCCCAGGGAGCCTACTTGCTGCTGCTCAGAGACAGAGAGTGACAGAGCTTATTCCTAGAAGCAGTCTGCAGGAAGGTAGTGTACTACAATGAGGGACTAAGCAGAGAGAGGGAAGAAGAGTACCACACAAGGAGGGTATAAAAACATGGGCCCTGAGTATAGGACTGTGGGCAGGGATGGTATTGGGTCAGGTATTAACTTTATTCAAATTTCAATCGCAATTATGTTCAAGGGTAAGAGGCCCTTTGCATGAAGAAAAGGAAAACTATCACATACCTTTGTGCCAACTTCATCCTTCTCCTTTTTTGTTGGGGCAAAGGGCTTCTTAAAAAGATCTTCCCCTGCTAAGCCCTAGGGTGCAGAGGAGCAAGTTTTTTTTTTTGTTTTTTTAAAGTGAAGTAGAGAGACAACTTCTGTAATTTAGTTTATGCCAACAAAAGAAAAGGTGCTGCTACTGAATACTCCAATAAAGGCCAATGAATATACAACCAAGGTAAAAAAATTCCACATATGGTTTATTAAATCTGCAAAAGGTTCCCATATCTTTCAAAACAGCAGTACCAGTGTTTTTTTTTTGGAGGGGAACCGAGACCACACTCTCCAAATTCCAGGTCCTACACAGACTTTCCAATCTATATTCGCTCTGAGACAGCACACACACACACACAGGTTTCTCTACAGCATGCCGATGCATTTCTGTTGCCAAGGATATTATTTTCTCCTGGATTTCTCACCTTCTTCTCGAAGATGGCAAAGGCTGCGTCAGCTGCCTTGGAGGTTTTCTTTTCCTCGCTGCTCCCACGTAGTTGCAGGACCGGGGAGGCCACACGAATGCTCTCTTTCTGTCGGTTCTGGATCTTAGCCCAGCGCTCCATGTCCTTTGCAATCTGAAGAAAAGGTGGTCAATATGTGGAGTACTAAAATAGGTCATATGCTTTCATTATTGAAGTCACAGCAATGACACTGTACACTGTCTCTTGCCTTAACAAACAGCTTGGTATGGGTATGAAATATCAAAGTAATGTTAACTTATTTCTTCTTGTTTATCATTTTCATCACATCCTGGTGACTAAAAATCTCAGCAGTTTAAAAGCTTGAGTGTCTAAATACATCTACCAACAAACTGTCCACCTGCAACACTATGTCCCTAGTGGATGCAAGAAATACCACATTTGTTCTACGTGTTATTTTTTACTTTTATACCCTGATTTTATCTCTTTCTAGATGAAAAAAAAAGCTATGCTGTATTGTCAATGACAAGGCAAAGTCAATTTCCAGAACAGTTGTAAACAAGGCCTGGTCAGAATCTCAAAATGCAGAGTTATCGGGTGACCCTATACCTTATGAGCGGTGAGGCCCCTTGGCTTGTCGTCTTTTTCTTTCTCTTTTTTGTCGGGTTTAGCTGTCGTTTCTTCCTCTTTCTGTTCAGCAGACGGCACTGTTGTGACGACGCTGGAGGAGGCAGGCGGCTGATCCTCGGCTGTATAGTTTGGTACTGGAAAGTAGTTCCTTCGAGCATTGTCCCAGTAAAGGTACTGCTGTGTCTGTGCGTTGTAGTAATACTGGAACAACACAAGAGCTTGAGAACCCTTCCGAAATAGACAATGTGGCCTAATGTGGTTCAAACTGAAAAACATGACTGAGGCTGTGATCCTGGTGCACACTGCTTGCGATAAACTGGGTACTCTTCTGAACACTGGACAGGTAAGACAATTGGGAAACTTGAATTGATGCTTAATTTCCTGCAGCACCAACTACAAACATTAGTAACCACTGAAATGCTGAAGAAAATTTAAAAAACGGTACTCACTTTAGGAGACAAGACAGTGTATTTATTTATTTATTATTTTATATATATATATATATATATATATATATATATATATATATATATATATATATATATATATATATATATATATATATATATAAGGGATGGGATAAATACAGCGGTTCTGAATAATTTTCCTTTAAAGGTCTCACTGAACTGACACATTTCAGTTGGAAGCCAGTTAAACTTTTAAACCACACAATTAGGTTGTGATGTGTGTATAATCTCCAAAGTGCTTTCAATTAAAAACAAATTGTCGCCTATTAATCTGCAAACAAGTGAGTTTCGTGTGGCCGATGCAGATCCACACTCTAAACACACAAACATAATAGTGTGGAACGTCTTCCCTGCTCTGTGGATAAACAGAAGATCTGTCCCTTTTGTGGGTTACCACCTTCCTGCACTATTCCAATTGGAGGAGACTGTTAAGATGCATGTAATGTGTAACACTTCCATATACCCCGCCGTCAGGGACATGCATTCCCAGCAGGGGGTGACAGCCACCTGCTCAGCACTTACCCTGGAGCTGGTGTCATAGTAAAGGGTCGTCTGGGGGTCATAATAGAAACCAGATGTTGAGTCATACAGGTATGTAGACACATCTGGGACAGCTGGAGAGAAAACATAGAAAATATGTTTTAGTTTTTACTGATCTCCTTTAAAAGAAACAGTCTTAACTACACAGAGTGTGATCCAGTTCTTTATTATTAATTTATATTCCCAGAGGTTTTCAGGGAGATAGCTGGTGAACACAGGCAGCCTCCCTCCCACACACTGCTTTCTTTTTTATTTACTCCATGTGCTACTTACACTTCATTGTAAGTGGTAATGAGAACAGTGTATTAGACTTCAGTCTGTCTGGAACATGTGCTACCAATTTCAAATACATTTTGTTATCCATTTAACACACCATGTATCACACAATGCATTTAACAATTTGTGCAACCATGATAGCTATAACTGAGGTAATTGGACTTAATTTCTGTGAAGTTGTTCTCAGACATACAGCTCAACTCATAAAACAGTTTTAATGACAACCTGTGACTCCCTTGGTACTGCTTGCAATGTGCCTGACCCTAATCATCAAGTATGTACTGCATACATTACTTCAGTTTAATTGCCTAGTTCTTGTTAACCAAATGTCTGATTGCCCGCTTGCAATGAGACGAAGAAAGAAAGCTGTTCCCCTTACTGCAGGGGTAGGTAGCAGCATCGTCTGCCAGCAGAGCCGAGTCCTGAGCTACAGTCGTGGTTGTATCACAGATGTTAGGATCTGCTGGTATGGGCAGGTGGGCGTCTACTGCTTCTGAAGACAGATGCTCAGGAGCTGGGGTCCCGGTGTAGCTCACAGGCTGGAACGAGCAACACAAAGTTAGACAGCGCCCTCCACATAGAAGGGTTACCCCCCTGAACAGAGAAGGACTAGCCACACACGAGTACTTAATATGATTTTAAAAGGTCTGTCTGGAACCTAAATCTTTTACAAACCACAACCTCTACCAAATCAGTCCCTCAGTATTAATCTGCATACATCAACCCTGCTCGCCTCTTTCCATCGCCTTCACCCTTTTACTTGCTACCCAAAGTGGCCTTTTCAGATCTGCTGCAGATCATTTGAGGGGGAGAATGGTCTTGCACATACCTGTCCAACATACAATGCCTCAGACGGCACCTGAGTCTCAAGCATGGTGGAGTCTTCTATTATATAAAAAAAAAAAAAAAAAAACAAAACCCACAATTAAAAAAAACATTTGCTGGTCACATTATATATGTATTGGAACCATAAGACACATATATAACACTTCTAACCCAATTAAAGTCTACATCGCCCCCGATTTACAGATGAGCAGGCCTTACCTTGCACTGTGGTAGAGGTCCATATCTCTTGGGCAAGGGGATGGGGCTGCTGACCCTGTTATGGAGAAACGAATTAGCTAACAAATCAATCACGAGTTAAAACGGTAGGAAACTAATTTAAATCACAATCAAACTCAGTATTTCGCTTGTGTTCTGTAAATGCTTACCTGCTTATTGGGATCATTGTGTCCCAAGTTGGATGGCACAGTAGCTTTTTCAAAATCTTTCTTAAAACTTTAGGGAAAAAGAGAGTAGATTTTAATGAATTAACATTTGGGCTGATGACAACTCTAAAACAACATACTGTAGTGAAGTACATTTGCTGACCTGTGGTTTTTCAAAGGTCTGGCTATCTCCACGTGGACCCGAGAGCCATTGATCATGAAAGGCACCGAGAGGTTCCGCAGGATTTCCACAAGACGGGTCACCTCCTAAAAGAGAGCGATTAAAACTCCAGATATAGAGAGGGACACTTAAACTCACTTTAATAGGGAGACGTTTAACCTGACAAAATATTATGCTGGTTATCTACAGAAGTTCCTAGCAACGAGCAAGAGCTTCGGATATGTGTTACATTAAGGGATATAGCTAACTACTGTATCAATGGGTTTTTCATTCTTCACAGCATTCATGGGGCATAGAGGTTGTTTATTTTACACCTTGACAAATGATAATTGATCATAGTTCCATTAGAATATGTCTGGTGTAAAATAGTTACGTTATAGAACAAACACAACCAGTTTGGTTCTAGAAAGTATTCTGGTATTTTACCTGATGCGAGTCCATGTCTACAAAGCACAAACATTTGGTCCCCACGCCTGGTTTGCGTTTCATTAAACGGACATTCCGTTCATCAAGGTAGGCAAAAGGATCCAGCGCCTTCAGAACATGCTCCACTGTGGTGGAGGGCCACAGGTGTTTAATGATCATGGCTGGATAACAAAACACAAACATGTCAATGGCTCCTTTCCTCAGCGTCTTCTCATTACCAGCGATTTCTACCAGTAATCAGCACCTCCAATATACATATTTCATAAGAAAGTCGAGTTATAAATAGACTATTTAGAAACTAGATCAATACTGTATCCTAGTACACAAATAAATTAATGAAGTCTGCTGGATAAATAGGCAAAGGGTATTACTGCTCACTTTTGCTCTCCTGAAAGACAGGATCTAATTGGGTAGATGTCCATGTAGGAGCAGATGCTGGGGTGGGCTGAGAATCCTGAGGATCACCCTGTTCAGAGAGACAGAGGTACTTGACTGAATACATCAGTACAAAGAAAAAGCAGGTCACTACATTCTACAACAAAATACTGCAGAATCAGAACAAACCACCAAAACAAGACAATTAGGAAACGCACTGCAGTAGATCTATGATGGGTTAATATGGTTCTTGTTCTGTTGCTCTAAAGTCTGATCACAAGCATTTCATACAAAAAGAAGTATGCTTTCAATTGGTAATACTTACATCTTTGCTGTTCCAGTCTGGCTGAGAGTACTGCATTGACACTGCCCTTCCACCAATCTTCAGGGTTCTCTGCAGAGACACAGTCATACTCATTATACTACTGATTAACTGTATGAAGAACTAGCAGTGTAGCTGTGTAATAAGGGTTGGTTCCTTCACAGCACAACATAGCGCAACTACTTGAACCCTATCCTTTCTGCTATCGATTCTAATGTAATGTGTTACTTATAAGCATGTATGTGGTTCAATTTTTAATTGTTCATAGAGGACATTGTTTGAGGGTAGAGCACCTCAACTTATTCCTGTCTCTTAATTTAACAGTAACGGTGCATATGAACACTGAAGGTCATGTGTTGTCATAACTGCTGGCCATATTACGCATGAACTTGCTTGTCCACATATGATGTGAATGCATGAGACAACATACAAGGTCAAAAACCTTGGATTCCTCAGCATTTACTTTACTGTACGTCTTTCTGGAATATTACAACTTCTGAGGTTAACTGTGTGCACAGTTGAAGCACGACTGGAGATTACGATTAAAAAAAATGTACCTAGATATGTATGAAATTGTTATGCGGCATTATTATACAACGTACATAGTTTTTGTTCTACGTTCTGGAACATACACAAGTAAAAAATACACTTGCTTAAAGCAGGGGGTATACAATACACCATTTTCTTGGTATCACTTTGTTAAATTAGTTAAATCCTCGAAATCACATTGCTCGAATTGTTGTTTGTAGATAATTTGGGGGTTTAAACATTTTAAAATAGAAAACAACCCCTCCAACATACACAAAAGAAAACATTTGGTCTTAGAAGATGGAATTCCTAAGGTTCTGATAACCAGCATCGATACAATTTTCACTGTTTACTTTTGCTGGTGTACCCTTCCGAGAAAATGGTAGGTGTGTTTCACTGATAAATCATCAGTATCCGACATATGGCACGTCCAATATGCTCTTTACTAACACAGACGTTAGAGCGTTAAAAGCCTTTGAGCTTGTCTGTAGTCAGATATTGATAGTTACATTTTCTTGGAAGGGCCCTGGTGACCAAATACACATCTATTACTTTGAAAAGTCTCTATAGGTATATAACAGGAGAGAGCCATCACTACCATGTTGATCCGCATCAATTACAGTCCCCACATGTTTCTCTACTTAATTCTCAAACATGCGAACCAACAATGAAGACAGGGTGGTCTATAGTCTTCAGAGATGTCCAAGTTAAAAGTTGAACTAAACAATGGGGTCAGTGAAAAATCAATTGCACGTACCACGTTCTATTATTTCGGTAAGAATGCATGTTGTGTTTCATTCAACACATAGAAGTACACTGCTTTTGTAACCTATATACAACAGGATATGCATGTCAACTATGTCTTATTAATTGTGCACTTGGGCTGTTTATAGTAACAATACAGTTTTGAGAATATCCACGATACTGCATAAACCATTAGCATTCCAGGTCCATAAAAAGTAGCACCTGTACCATAATTAATGGCACAAACCACATAACCACTGTTGCACTACTGCTTTGACATTGTTACAAGCAATTAAAAACATGACAGACTAATTTCTATGAAAACACAACAGCAAAAATGAAAGTATTCTTGACACATTTATAATTAAGCAATGCACAAGCATTTAACTACATATGATCTAATTCTAAATATATCAAATGGAATTATACAAATCAATTGCACAAAATGTTATTTGATCATCATTAATAAGATTAGGGAGGTCAGGATTTTCAGAAGAACTGACACGAATGATCTAATGAAACTAAGTCTTGCATACACTCATTCAACAGATGACTCACAGTAGGCAATAATCTATAACTTTCACCTATCTGTCACAAATTTTACTTAAACAGGGACATATTTTACTTAAAACAGGGACGATCGTAATTTGCTTAATAGAATACAAATTTAAAAAGAGTATTCCAGGTTCCCCACCACAGGTTGCAATTCATCTCTCTTTTTGCTCAAATTACCTGTATTAAAATGTATATCATTTTGATGACTAAAAGTGTGCACTTTATGACGTTTTGTGTATTAAGTTTTAGTAACAACTGAAGCCCATTAGTTGGCAGTCCAGCAAAAAAAAAAAAAAAAAAAAAAAGTTACAATATACAACCCTCCACCATACCATTATGTGAATCGGAATCCCATGAGCCATTTCTTACATTTTAAAAAAGTAGACCTTGATTTGCAATGTACGAGAGAATCACAATTCAAGGCGGCTGCTGAAGGCGGTGGCCAAAGTTTTGATTGAAATCACAAGATGAGTAAGACAAAACAGCACTGTTGGGGTAAAAAGTTTGCCCATGTTGGAGGATAGCAACTGAGACTGGCAAGTATCAAAGCAGTTGATCACAGCCCCCTGGAGCGCAACACACAATGTCTCAAAACATTCTAAGAGATTCCACTGTCGAGAGTATCAAAAGCTGCAGTAAGATCCAAGTATGGCAACATGCCAGGATTCGAGTAAAAAAAAATAAAAATAGGGCATTGCTCACTCCGAGCAATGCAGTAATTGGTATGGTCTCAAACCAGACTAAAGGCTGGTTCATACTTCTGTCGCGATGAATGCGATATATCAGGCGCAGACAGCTTTAAAAACTGTGCAGTTTCTCTCTGACCATGCAGCTAATGTTGACATTTTTCAACAATATCCGACCCTATGCGATTTCACATCGCAGATGCATGAGAAAAGGCTGTATTACTTTCCAAAAAAGATGCACTTTGCAAGAGTGTGGATGATGTAATTCCGACCTGTCGCATAGGGTTGGGACCCTCGACTCGACCAGAAATTATGCCCAGCCAAACTGAACAGCAATTTAGTCACTAGCAGTTTCCACAACATAATCCAACCTAAAACAGAATGTTAGAAAATTAGTCCAGAGAGGTTATTACACAAATGGTTGACAAGCCTGGCAAAGCTAACAGACATTTAGGAAGCAGTGTAGTCAATGGCCCACAACACAATCTCTACATGGTTGGCAAAGTAAAAATGCATACAATTAGTGGAATTGGTTGGCTATCTACACAGGGAAAGGATAATGACCTTGGGTCACCCGTTTGTGGTAGCATGGCTCGAATTGATGGTAGAAGACCAAGACTCATGTATTCTTGTGTCTGAGGCAATTCATTTAACATCACAAACTCATAATTATAGCACTGCGCCTTGTTAAGATGGTAGGCATGACCTAACTTAGTTTAATGGATTTCCTTGATAAATGATTTTAAAAAGAAAGTGCCCTGTCATGAATGATTTCAGTGTAATAGATTTCCTTGAAAATGAATAGGAACCAACATCATGCCTCTGTATAATTTTACTGCCAAAAGTAGATCGGAGGGCTTAATCCTTGGATGTCCCTTGAATTCCCTGTGTGACAATGACCTCCAAGTTTGTGACATACTGAGCACAACACGAGCTCCTGAATAGTGGCTTAAATAGCAGTCTTTACCATGCTCAGGGGCTTGTTCAATCCTGTCCTTGTCAATCCTGCAATTCAAAGTATTTATTTCCATTTCAAAGGTAATGCATACCTTCTGTGAAATACAAACAAGCACTTTAGTAAGGCAAATTCTAGAATACTATATTTTGAAAACAGGCAGAAGTCATGTGTGCTCACTACATTGAGAACGCTTTTCCTTAGAGATGGGAGGTCAATATCAAGAACAATTTGTTCTGCAGATCGAAACTTTAATCTGTGGAATTGCATCTTTAAGTCCTCCGATAAACACAGAGATCTGTTAAAAGTGCATCTTTCAACTGGAGTATATCAATCCGGTCATGGTAGAATTATATAAATGTAATACCATAGAATATTTTGAGAATTAGACATTATAGACGAGCTGTCCAAAAAGAAAATGTATCCGAGATTGAGATAAAGGTGCACGAGGGCAAGCTAGATCAAATACAAACCAGTCACAATCTGATGTACATGAAAACATGTCAACAGAATGTCGATGGTTGTGCCGCCTGCTTGCTCGAGTAATCATTTCCATCTGCAATGCAGTACAGAAACTCACTTAGAACAGAGATTTATCAGGTTTACAGGAGACTAAATATACGGATACAAAACCGCTGCAGAGATTCGAGTGGACATGCTGTCTGAACAAGCCCACAGAGGGAGCAGAAGAGCAATTCACATATACTTTATGTTGGAGGATATATATATATTTTAAAAGAACTTATAAAACACAAATGTTCATTGATTTCTAAAAGTTAAAAAAAAAAAAAAAATGACTAACTTATTTCAACTACTTCAAATATGTTTACCCAATCAAATGTAAGCAATTGCCATTATTTAAAGAACACCCAAAAGCCTATTTTTTTCTGTTCAAAACACATGATTGGAGCAGGAAAATAATTTGTGGAAACATACAACGAAAGCCCGAACATTAATGCAGACACATAAGAAATAGGTTGGAAGAAAAACAAAACAGTACAAAGCGTGATACAAGCAAGCATGGATGATCATCCTCATTATATACTGTACTTCGCTCATTCAACTCCTCCTCTCCACAGGTATACAATTAGTACATATGTGACTGAGAACCATTTCAGTGCCCCGAGAAAACTAGAAAATGTCCGATGTTAAAGGCGGCAAATGAAAATAACCGATTTGTATCCAAGAAAGTTACTTTCTAACTTGTTTTTGAAAAATAAAAAAGATCTGAAGAACATGGAATATAAGTTCAATGTAAAATCAATACCTAAATAAATAAAATAAGTGTTACTTAAATTAAGCAATCATAAATCATCGGGTCTAGTTGGATCAATGTATCAAATGTTGGTTGGGGGTAAAACCACTCCTCCATCATCGCTAAATATTAATGGTAAAAGCCATCTCAGAATTCTGACAATAAATTAGATGTAATGCAGACTCAACTTCCTTGAAAAAAGAAAAAGAAACAACTGCTATTCAACTATTCCTTCAAATGAATACAATAAAATGTACTGTACCCTGCAGGACAAGACTCCAACCATAAACATTAACGTTAGCATTCCTCTCAAGTTGCAACAAATGTATTCATAACACAATCAGGTCAATAGACTAACCATTAGATAACACCATGACATCTCGGCTCAATGATTGAGATTTAAACCCTAGATACTGAATGCCACAAAACCTCAGATTTAAAAAAGGATATTAAGTCAGCCACTCATTTTACTTCACTACTTTATATTCACCTCAATAGCGCTGTTTTTAATACTAACAGCATCTGCTCATGTTTCATTTCAGGTAAAGCCACCTCGAACTTCATGCCTCTTAGGTTAAGCAGGAAGATGGTAAGTAAGAAAAAATGAACACTTAAATATAGATGAAAGGATCCCCATTTTAGGGTAATGAAATGAATGACATAAAACATAAAATATGAATCAAAGAAAGACGACATAACATCCCTCTAGGTTGTTTTAATGCACTGCAGCGGATTCCGCATAATTCCTTATAATCACACCATCTGGGATCAAATCAACATCTTGTCATCGCTCCCCCACCCCCCCAAGAGTACAGAAGAGCTACTTAACATCTTATTTGCAATAACATACTCATTACTTACTATCAGTCTCTTAGCTTAAATGCGTAATTATTGGTAATAATATTGTGCCTGCTCTATACTGGCCCAGCAAAGCTAATACAGTTGTCAGGTCAATATCAAGTTACACACAGATAATCTGTATCCAACACAATCTGCAGACATGCAGGAACACCCAAACATGCCGACATAACCTATATGGCAACAATGGATAATTTCAGATCTTACGGTAACACATAATTACTTTCATTCACTTCTGGTAATTGCCAATTGGCTAAATTTAAATGGAACCCACTCAATGCAATCCATCATCCCATTGGGTATCACTGTACAAACACTTCATTTCCACTATGGGGAGCCACAGCAATCGCCTCAGTCACTGCCCATACCTAGCTCTAAACAGATCTGTTGTGAAGATGGAAAAGTACATGCTGGATTTGGCATTAGGATCAAATGTCAATACTTTGCTTTAATGGGCATTTGTTTTGGTTGCTAACATGGGTTTTATTACATCTTAACGGTTAGCAAAACATACTGCATGGCCCAATAAATTTGTTTAAAAAAACAAGATAGTATGTATATAGCTATATAAAATTGTAGCCTATTCTGTTACTAACTATAAACTTATCATGGCTTTCAACCATATAGTATAATATATTTACAGTGACAGTGGGTTTACTTGAGTCTTTCTAAATCAGAGATATGATTTTCCCCATGTAAACACACATTTATTTAGAACCAGATAGCAACAGCAATCACTGCAGCACCCCACTTACCTACCAAGGCCTAACCTTAGTTAAATATAAAGCCCCTATGTTGTTAAGACTTTGGGTGTACTCCTTCATGTTACTCCCAGTTTTAAGCTCTTACTGTGTCAAATCTTGAGAATCAGCACTGCCCTTGACCCAAACGGTGAAGCGATTCACTGATACACTTCCATTCAATCTCAATCTAACCCTGCCAAAAAACCCTCAAGGGGGTACGGCGACAACCCCAACCCACACACACACCCAACCATGTATGAACCAACCTTCCCCTCCCCAAGCCTCCCTCCACCTGCCCCACCCCTTCCTGCCAAGGCAGAGAACCAGCCGAAGACCGATGAGAAAAGGCCACCTGGTTGGACTCCATGAAGCGGACTGCATCCTCCAGGTTTAAAAACTCCACAAAGGCGGTATCGTAGCTGTAACCTGGGGACAGCATTTAAAATACAGATGGATCTGTGTTAGTCAGTGCCTGTCATGAAATTCACACAAGCAATTACACCTTAAAAACACTGTATATAAAACAAAGAAAAAAATAAACAAAAACACGAACACAAATATTGCTGTTTTCTAAATACTATAAAGTGTATTTTTCATATTTTTTATATTTATATATATATATATATATATATATATATATATATATATATATATATATATATATATATATATATATATATGTATATTTTGTGTTGGTCAGAAAATTGAGAAATCAAACACATTAAGGGTAATTTATTATAACAAACCGAGCATACAGCTTTAACTCAGCATTTGACAAATGTCAAGCACCCTGCACAACAACATCTCAAAACATTTCCCGGTTGTTTTGTCAGTATTTGCCTACAGTATTTTAAGTATTGATTAGGTGTGCTCTTTTGAACAGTTTAGTAGTCAATGGTGCACACATCAATCGAGTGTAGATCCAGCTTGTTTTGCATAAATCATATCAAAATGAGAACACACAGTTTGCATCGCTTTAACATAAATTAGTATTGGAAAATGTGACTGGAAGGCTTAATAATGAATGTGTCAAAAATAAGAAGTACCCCGAAAAGCTACAGATAGAACTGTGCAACTGGAAGTCTATATCGCAAAACAAAAGCAGTACAACGATAAACCCTTATTATCCCGGCTGCTCTGGAAACAGAAACATTGCATAAACAGCAGATATAAATGTGGTTTAAACCACCACAGTTGATATTGGTATTTTGCAGTTCAGATAAATGGACTCTTAGAATACAAGGAGTTCTGTTGTAAATATGCACTTAAATTAATTGAATCGATTTATGATGTTAATAGCATTTCTATATGTAAAGCAATTAAGCTGATTTCCATTTATGTATGCAATATTTATGCAAGTGTGTGGCGACTTAAGTTAATTCAAATTCACCAAGGAACAAACGTTTTGGTACCTTAGTTACTTGGAAAGTAAAAAACGCACAGACAGTGAAAAACATGAAGAGATTACAAGCTGAGCTCTTAATAGCAAAAAGGTGAAGCTTACTTGTAGAGTTGTATGCGACATGCATTAAATAGAACAAGTGGATCCGACGTGATAAAAAGTGCATGGATGGTAAAAGAGATCGAACTTTAAAAAGTAACACAAATATACAATTGGCTGCAAAACATTTTTGGTGCCTACTGTTAGCCGATAACAAGAAAATTAGGACAAAACCCACCATTTTTAGAAAGACGCCCAGATAAAATCATACTGACACTGAACTGCTACACATGAAAGGGGTAGTGCTGTATATGATTTACAGTGTTTTAGTGTTAAGACTGCAAGGACAAACTAATGTTACAAATGTTTTCTGTAAAATATTATCAAGATAAATTTAAAAAATGGAATATGTCATCATCATGTCCAAATGGGGACGAGGGCTTATGTCCATCCAGATAAACTGGAGAACAAGATCTGTTATCTTTCTGATTGAAATGATGGCACAGATGGCGAAGCTATGGACAAATGTTGCTAACAGATACCAAGGAACTGTAAAACAGAATGCCTTAAAACGGGTGTCATTTCACTCAAGACAATCCTGCCTTAATACTTGTTTGTACCCTTTCATAGAATCCAGGTTCTTCCCACATGCTAACATCATAAGAGGGGCAAGGTGTAGGCAGGGAATAATTGAAGCTAAAATTTGAGCTTTGAAGGTAATAAAAAGCAAAGAAATTCTTAAACAAATCTGTATTGATGAAACAAAAAATCACTGACAGGAACTGCTAATCTTTGTGGTCTAGCCATGGAAGCAATTCAGTTTCCGTGGTGTCATGCCTGTACTTTGTACTAAACAGAAAATAACCTGCATCACAAATCAGTAAAATTGTCATAATAATGTATGTTTGTAAAGAGATTCTTTGCAGAAAGCATTCAAGAGTGATACTACGACACAATAACCTTTTACACTGAACTTAGTTTGGTCAGGTTCCTCATCAAATATGGAACACAAACTAACACCACGTGACAGACCCAAACTAGTCAGCAATTTGGGAACAATCCCGACACTAATAAAGCTTGCTGTCCTTTCTTCCCCCAAATATTTTAGTACAGTAAACACAAACCATTGCAAGCTAAGGCACAACCCCAGAGAACTACTCTTGGTTCTCAAACAGCCAACATCTCCTATTAGGTAAAGCTTTTGATAAAAACAGTTACTGCAGTGACTTATTTTAACTTAGTTTTCCCTTTTTTTATTTGAGTGTTTAAAGTCATGAATGAATGAGGTACTTGCATGGCTATTGCCTAATTTTCCAGCTAGGTGTAACTAGCGTACAGCTTCTTCCTATTTATACAACTCAAGTGTGGCACGGCACTGCGGCAAACTGCCAAAAAGCTTCACGACGCACAACCTTCTGAAGATCATTTGCACAAGAGAACACGTCCTTGTGACAACATTTGTTTCAGTTTATCGAGTTTAAAAAAAAAAAAAAAAAAAAAGTCTCTACTAGGTCTTGTATCTCACCTGGCACAATGTCCTTTATTTTCATTCCTTGTGGTCGAACTCCATTGGTGTAAGTGAATGCAGAAAGAATCTAAAAGAAAGAGACAGAATGCAAGTCATTTACAATGCTGGACCAAATAATAATACACACAACCAATCAACTGGATTTTATCAAGACTGATGAATTCCTTTAAACTAGTGTGTGTGTGTGTGTGTGTGTGTATATATATATATATATATATATATATATATATATATATATATATTATATATATATTTTTTTTTTTTTTTTTTTTTTTTTTAAATTACCTCTTCCGATGTGGCATTTTTACAAATCCCTTTGACAGAAATAATGCTGGAGACCTTCTCTTTAATTGAGCCACTTCTGTAATCCTGGTCCTTAAATTGAAAAGACAAACAATACATTTAATTTGATGACATTAACAGGAAAGGTCTGAATCCAAGAGGGGATTATAACACTGGATCGCCTCAGATATAACCGTTTTAAAAGCAGAAAAACAGAAATGAGCTTTCTTACTTGAAAGCTGAAGTCACTTGAACTTGGGGCTGGAGGTTGTTCTGTTTTTTTTTGCGGCTCCTCCAATGACAGATTCCCATGGCCGTAGTCAAAGGTCTGACCGGAAGTGACCCGGTAATCACTATCTCTGTAGTCTTGGTCCTTGTAGTCACTATCTTTTTTTCCTTGAAAGTCCACGGTCAGCTCTGGCGCTTTCTCTTCTTGGGGTCCTGCTGAAGGTTTCTCAGACTCTGGGAAGGCAATGAGGGGTGCCTTGCTTTCAAGTTCGTCAAGGGCCGAATTGTTTCTCCCTAGGAGAGAATCAGTGTCCTTGTTATGCAAATGGACATCCTTGAATGATGCATCCTCATTTTGGTCTCCTGGCCTACCTAGTAGGTCCACTCCAGTCCTAGACCGGTGTAGTGTTGCTTCTCTGCCTCCAAAGCTCAATGGATCCAAGGAGGAGTTTCTCTTCCAGTCTTGGGAATCAAGTGGCTCTCTTTCCTGTGACTGGAAACCAAAGGAATCTTTAACAGGATTACTCTCCCTCCCTCTGAATTCAGAGCTTTCTTGGAAATCGCCAGGAATCCTCTCCCTTACTCGGAAGTCCAAGCTTTCTCTGGCTAGGGGAAGTCTCTCTCGTTCTTTTGATTCCAAAGCACCAACGCCCTTCTGGTGCATGTCTACTGGAAAACCATCACTCCCTCCAAAACCTGCTGAGCGCCAGTTTTCCTGTCGTGGCTCTTCTCTGCTTCTGAAAGGTGGTTCTCCTCTTTCTCTGAAGTCACGTTTATTACTTCCGTCGCCACCTCTGAACTTAGGAGAAGGTCCTTTCCACCCCCCAAAATCAGAAGACAAAACATCCCTTCCTTTAACATCTGGTGGGACTCCATCACTTCCCATGAAATGCACAAGTGATTCATCACCACCTCTCAAATCAACTGAAGGTCTAGATCTGCTTCTGAAGTCCATGTCAGATCCATACCTCCCTCTGATAGGTACTGGAGGCATGCCTCTCCTGCCAAAAGCCATAGAAGCCCCATCTCTCACTTCCATATCCATACTTAAGCCATCTATATCCTCATCCCCCATGGGGTGCCTAAATCTTTCCCTTAAGTCCATGTTACTCTCCTCTCTTTCCCTTATGTTCATTGAACGTCTTTCACATCCCAAAATGTCCAATGGAAGCCTTCTCCTTGTATCTACAAGGAGTCCATCTCTTCCTCTAATATCCATGGGAAGTCTTTCTCTTTTCCCTAAAACTATAAGAGGGTCACCAAATCCTCTTAAACCCACAGCATCTCCATCTCTTCCTCTAATATCTAAATCATGGCCACCTCGCCCCCTAATATTTTGAATTGCATCTCTTTCTCTCATTTCCACAGGCAAATCAAACCTTCCCCTGTTATCCATCGGCAGAGTATCTCTTGCCCGAAAGTCCCTAAAGTGAACATCTCTTCCTCTAATGCCTATAGGTTCCAAATCTCTGCCCCTCATGCCAGGTGGGTGACCATCTCTGCCTCTGATGTCCAAAGGTGGCCTGTCCATTGGTCTGAAGCCCATTTGAGGATTCATGCTTGGATGTATTACAGCTCTTCCTCCAAACTTCGGAAAAGGACCCGCTGGACCATCATGTGTCTCTTCCCTCCAGTGAGGAGCAAATCTTGGACCTTGGAGGTTTCCACTGTGAACAATTGAAAAATGAATCAATGCATAGGGCACAATAAGGACATTTCATACAGGAGGCTTGTAAAAACAGTTTACAAGGTGTCATTTGCAATCAAATCAGCATGCACCTGAACACATATGGGAATGCTAAATTCCTTTAAATGTTTCTAATCATTTAAACTTTAGTATTAAACAAACTATTGAGTGATGTAACTATGATGCACTGTAACATTAAAACATGCATGAGTACAACTGATGTTTATTGGAAAAGTTTTTTTTTTTTTTAAATAAGTTACCTTACACTGTACACATCCTACTGTACAAACACTACAGAAGACCTATACTTGACAATGGTTAACCAGCTAGTACAAAATCTCTCACTTACGGAGTATGCCACTGTGAACTATTTACAAATTTGATACTACTAGTTTTATAAGTAACATGTATCAGTACAAAACTAAATGTTTGACTGTAATAACTAGCAACAAATGCAGAATACATGACACATTAGTTTTCCTGTACGTGTACGTATCAGTAGTTACCAGAATTGTTTAAGACGATAAACGGTAAAACTCAATAAAAAGACATTGTGTTATCGTCAGACGTCAATTTTCTCCAGTCTGGTATATGTACATATATATATGTTGATATATATATATATGATATATATATATATATATATATATATATATATATATATATATATATACACACACACACACATATATATATATATATATATACACACACACACACACACATATATATATAATTCTGAATCCTACCTATATTAAAAGATCATGTGTTGTGTCATGCAAATTTTAAGTTTCTTACCGAAAAGGAGTGCCTCTTGGGCCAAACCGAGGGCCACCCCACATAGTCTTCCACTTGAGCCAACAGCACCAGAGAAATAAATTCTAACCAATGCTGCACCAAGCTCCTGCAACAGAAATCAGAGGAATATGAGCGAGAGAAAAAAAAAAAAAAAAAAGTAAACAAACTAGTTTCAGATACATTTATCATCTGCAAAACCGGTACATGGGTCCACTGAGCCCATGCAAAGGCAATATCCTTCATTGCCATGAAAATGTAGGATCACTTGGGGAAGCCCAAGACATGGGAAAACATTTTGTGGTGGACCAGTAGAGTGCTCAGCATTTACACATTCACCACTGGGGTGTTTAGTTTACATTTTAACAGCTGCCAAATTAAAGTCAGTAGTATATTTTATTATTTGCTTTGCTATATGGTCAATGGCTTGTTTTACTACATTTTGTGCTGCTAACCAAATTGGTAATCTCTTTGTAATGCACGTACACATCCTAGCTACAGGGGCCAAACCCTCAAAAAAAGGCATGTGATAGTTCACATACAGCTTACCAAAATGCCCATGGTATAATAATCATTATTTTGCAGCTATATTGCATTCATACCCTTATTTTTTTCCTGTAATCAGTGATTGTGCATAGTATTTATTTGCCTAATCATCACAGTCTCAGAAATTAGTAAACACAACTGTAAACGTACACTTTAGAGAGTGGCCTAATCAAAAAACACCACGACATCGACCTAATAGATAAGACCGGTAAATATACCCACAGAGCCAACCTTGGCTGGTAGTACTCAGTACCTATAACTACATATTTCAAAACTATATTCTTAATTAATTAAATACGATTAAAAGGAGGTTATTACATAATACCAATGCGATTTTCACTGTGTGTGAATAATGACCGCTACATTCTCAGCAAACATGATGCTAACAGCACTGGCACACGTCTCTACCCATTCCACTAATTACTACTAGGGTCACAATGCGGTTGCTTTACAATCGATTATATTATTAAGATCACTAAATTACAAAATATAACTACAACGATGATGTGTGAGAGAGAGATGATGCCATTCTATCCCGCCGGTGCAGGCACACAGCTGCCCACGATTAATATCACATATCTTTACTGAAAGTGACCAGAGATGATAACAGCATTTCCAAAAATAAATAAAACAACTAAAGAAATGATAACAATAAAACTACCAACCCTTTTTTTTTTTTTTTTTTTTTTTAAATGTGCCCACTCTGCTGCAATACACAAAACATGGAGTAGACCGGAACTACGGTAGATCGACAAATAGGAAGTGTGGTATTTTTACGGTATGTTGGAAGTTGTAGTTCACTAAGACTGCTCGACTTTAGACTGAAAAATGAACTACTGGTTGTAGTTTATTTCCTCGGCGGTTTGTGAGATACAGGTGTATCACGGTCATATAGTTATGATTTTTAACTCTTTTTTTCCCCCTTCTATTTACAATAATGTATAGATAGTTTTTTTTGGTTTTTTTGTTTTTGATAAATCACCATGTGACCAATGTATCCATAAGCCATTGCAGGGACCGTGTTTAAAAAAGACTCCCATTGCAAATAATTTTGGCCCATTGTTGTAATGTGAGTTTAATTAGTGTATTGGTTACAAGCTTACGTGTGCCAAATTGCAATTAAAAAAAAACGATATGGTTCAAATTGTTATAATGCGAATAATCAGTTCTCTTCATTAGTATGACAATGGAGAACGTTACATTTTTGTTGTACCATTATATTACATATTTAAGCATTAATATGTTTAATATTTTACCACATATTAAGGTGGGCAAAAAAGTCTGCAAAAAAATGTAAAAGACTATTAAACATATCATTATACCATTCTAGGTGAAAAGAGAAAGCGAAAGACTCAAAATCCCAGAATTCAGCGCACTCCATGTTGGACAGTGACCCTTTCACGAGTTCCTCTTTTCAGGATTAAATACAGTAATTGAGAAATGCACTTTCACTTGGGGTTTGCGGAGTGTCAGAAGGTGACGTTTTCCTCTCTTTGCTGTCAACAAAAATTCCGAGCACTTTAAAATATATGTATCCAAGATGCTGGACACCGTAGTAGCCACAGTTTTGCCGATCCCCAGCAGGCATGCAAAGAAGATCAAACTGTAATTGTTACAATCTGACACAGTATACGCAGTTGTAGTCAGCTCCCAATACACTAGTACGCATAAATTCAATCAAGGGCCGCTCCTTCAGATTTGCCATTTATATATTCTGCTTGTGTAACTCTGCTGGGGTAAGTTTCAGTTTTGTATTTTTACATCATGATTAACACTGGTTTGAATGGTTCTGTTTTGTTTGTGTGTGGAGCTTATAACTAGTAAAGTTCCTGACAGTTGATGAGGAGATACTTCTGTGATGAAAGGGGAGAAATTTACAGTTCTGTTTTCCTTATCTGATAACAAGTGCTTTTAAATGTTATATTCATAATTACAAAATAATGTGCAAATACACAGGGGGCACTTTAATAAATCCATTGGCATATTTAATGCATGATGCTGTACCCGTAGCATGTGTTAACATGCCCCTGTTATATTTGTATTAACGGTTTTTCAGGCACTTTACAAATTGCACAGTACAGTTATTACAACCAACATAGATTTGAATACCTTGTTGAAGAACTTATGATATGCAGCAATGTGTGGTTTAGTGGAAAAGTAATTTCATTTAAAAGTAATATTACAGTTTTCTTTACACCTGTCCTTTATCAGCCCAGCCCTGCGCTGTCTGCCCTGGCACTCAGTTTGAGCTGATTGGGAGAATGGCTGCTGACGTCCATAATAGAAAGGTGACCTGGGAGATCCAGAATGGATCCTTGGCTCCTGTGGACAATAGGCGGAGCGAGAGCCCCACTCCAGGGCTAGTGGAGGGGACAGAGCCAGGTAGAGTCTTTCAACATTGGGGTTATAGTATGACTTATTTACATGGTCTGTACAGTTAATTTATTGTTCTTTGTACTGTTTTATTGGTCCTCTGTGTTTCATAAGAATAAGAGGTCAATTCATAAGCAAATAAATAGTTTCAAATTGCAAAATAGCCCACCTTTATATATGACAGCTTGTATTTGCCAGTCTCTCAGTATGGACAGCCAGACAAAATGCCAAGTATAATACCTGATTCTGAACAATAACAAAACAATGATGCTTTGCACTTGTGAACTCGCTTTTAACTTTTTAGTCAATCTGTTACCCATAAGGGCTTTTCACATTGCCATTTTCAACCCGGGGCGAACTCACCTTTGCCAGAGACTAGGGTTGAGAATTTTCAACCCAAACGTTCGCCCTGCGGCGACTCGACCCGGGGTTGAATGATGTAGTGTGAAAACGGCTGTAGGTGTCTCCCTTTCATGGCTTAATTTCGTGCCTGCAATAAGAAAATATTGCAGTTTGTTACAAGCCATTGAAGACAAGTCAAATGTTTACAGTAGCTTTTTACCCCTTAGTCACTACTGACTTGCAACTATTGTTCAAATAATGGCTCATTTTGCTGGTATTGTGAAATGTCACAGAGTTATCAGTTGTGACTGTGAAATGCATCCAGTCTGGACTGATGTCTGGGTTTAAAGAATGCCAGAGTAGTAGCCAATGTTCAGCTTATTTTGATGATAGGCACATAATTCTAATTTTGGTGAAAGTCTGGTTCACAAATTCCTAATTCTGAAGGTAGGGTTACAATAGGTAGGTTCTTAACAGTTGTAATTTTTCTCACTGTCTATTTGTATGTTCTTTCTTTCCAAGTACACAAAACATGCATTAGTAGTTGTCTTGTTAAACCTTAATGCCAATGTATTAATGTATGCAGGTCTATCTCGGTTGTTAAACAGGGACAAAGTCCTATGTTAGTGCTTTTTCTGCTGCATTTTTAGATAAGAAATACTGATTAAGAGTGTCCTCGTAGTGTCAGTCTGATTGCAAGTATGGGCTCTGGCCAAGACGCTCCTTTTACAAGCAGAATGTGAGCAGAGTGAGAGAAAATAAAACTGTAAAAACCTGACTCATTTAGTACAGATCCTGTCACTTATTTACATTAGGTCACATCCTTCTTCTAAAAATGTAACATCTGTAATTTTCATAAAAAGCAGTGTTGGGGAGGTTGGTGGATTCAATCATTTGGTGGAAGAAAATCGCCTTGAATCCCCTCAAATGGAGGTTAATTTAACGACCTAGTTTCAAGCAAAGGTATATATTTATTTTGTAGAATGAGTATGGGTGCCATCTACCTGTTTAATTCTGATTTCTTTGTCCCCTGGTAGAGGATTCAGCATAAACTTTTTTATTTTTTTATTTTTTTTCTATGGTATAAGGTGCAGATGTCAGGGAGTCCTTTAAATGTTCATACAATTTGTTAAACCCAACCCAAGTCTTCGTGGCTATGGACCACTAAGTGTCCTTTTTTATTTTTTTTTTCTGCAGGTGCTGGGCAGGAGAATGCCATGTTCATCCACACCCGGTCCTTCGAGGATCTCACTGCAGATAGTGAGGAAGCAGCCGGCAGAGACAGTCAATCAGAATCCACCTCCGAGCTAAGCCATGACATCAGCCAGCTCAGCACACAGGAAGGAGACCAGTCAGGGGAGGGGTTAGATGCCGAGCCGAGGCAAGAAGGCAAGCCCAGCAGGAGGGTGGATGAGGATGACGTGACCAGCGAGACGTGGAGACAGAGAAGGAAACACGTCTTTGTGCTGAGCGAGGCGGGGAAGCCGATCTACTCCCGATATGGAACAGAGGAGGCGCTGTCCAGCACCATGGGGGTCATGGTGGCACTGGTGTGTTTTGTGGAAGCTGAGAAGAATGTCATTAAGTCGATTCATGCAGGTGAGAGAAGGGGGTAATTTTGTTTAAACTTTCAATTCTGTTTTCTACAAGCCTTGCCCAAGCATAATGAGGACTACACTGAAAGGAAGATATTTACCATCCCCAACTTACAGGTACATATACGCAGAGAACTTTTTCTTGATTTTGATAGCTCTAATTTAGTATTGATCACTAAGGTGAGGTATTTGTATGTCAAACCCCAAAGATTGTCTCATTTGTTAAAGATTTTGTGTTGAATGGCATTTTGTGCTTATATGTAGATCAGATTGATTTGTTTTAAAGAGTTATGTTTTTCTGTCAACAAAAAAGTAATTTAAATTATTATGTACCTTCATTTTTTCATTTCCAGATGGCTACAAGGTAGTGTTCCTGCGGAAGAGCCCACTTGTCCTAGTGGGGGTGGCCCGAACAAGACAGTCGGAGCAGGAGCTGTCCCGAGAACTGCTCTACATCTACTACCAGATTGTGAGCCTGCTTACCCTCACACAGCTCAACCACATCTTCGAGCGCAAACAGAACTATGACCTACGGCGACTGCTGGTCGGCTCTGAGCACCTCACAGACAACCTTCTGAATCTGCTAGACAGAGATCCAGGCTTCCTTCTGTGTGCAGTCACCTGCCTGCCCCTCCCCTCCTCCACCAGAGATGTGATCAGCTCTAGCCTCCAGGCAGCCAAAGCCAAGAACCTGGTCTTCTCCGTCCTGCTGGCGGGGAACCGCCTGGTGTCTCTGGTGAGAAAGAAGGACCAGTATCTCCACCACATGGACCTCCACCTCCTCTTCAACCTGGTGAACTCCTCCAGCTCCTTCCGTGAGGGCGAGGGCTGGACGCCCATCTGTCTTCCCAAATACAACCCAGCCAGCTTTTTTCATGCCCACATCTCCTACCTGGAGTCGGACTCTGACCTCTGCCTCATCCTGGTCTCCACAGACCGCGAGGACTTCTTCAACCTGTCTGACTGCAAGCGCCGCTTCCTGGAGCGCCTCCGCCGCCGCAGTGCCTACATCACACTGCAGGAGGCACTGCAGGCCCCTGTCTATTCTGCCACTCAGGTGGGCATCCCCGAACTGAGGCACTTCATCTATAAGTCCAAGAGTTCTGGGCTCTACACAAGGTAAATGCTTTCAACTATTCATTTGTACAGTATATGTATTTATTCATTAAATAAAAGTTAGAAAATGTTTTTAGTCACTGCTGCGTTAAGATCTTACAGGACTTATAAGTAATGAAATATAGTAATTTCATATCTGTCATACACCTCTATTTGCTATGTCTCACATATTATAGCAAACACAATTTTTTTTTTTTTTTACTATACTGGGTTAAAGAAAGCTCTCATTTTACACACTCAGAAGTTTTACTTCTTAGAAAAATGAAAATACATGCTTAGTTCTTTTAAAAAGTGAACACTGCAACTGCGTTTAGAAAACAAAATACTGTTAACCACAATTTTCAGACTGAAGTAGGGAGCATTAACAAATTACATTAACATTATACATGCAAGTGTCAAAACCCATTCATTTTAGGCTGGCACTATTGTGGGAGAGGACGACAAAGGCCTGCCAGCTAAATCTGTTTTATTATTTTAGAAATGTTTGACATCTTTCTTCACTTCTCTTTTCCCCATCTATATTTCTCTGCCTGCTTGCTTCATCACTTCCATCTTAACCATGCCTCCTGCCCCGCCACAGTCCTGAGCTGCCCGTCCCCTACCTGGCTGAGGAGGAGCAGGAGAGGCTGATGGGTCTGTACCAGTACCTGCATAGTCGTGTCCACCACCCCAAGCGCCAGCTGCACTCCATCTACCACTGCGGAGAAAGAGAGAACTTGCTGGCTTGGGTAAGGCAATTGTTTTAAAATGTCTAAAAATGTTTGTTTTCAGCTTGTTTTAAATACACCCAACAATGCTTTATTCAGTTATTGTCAGGAGAGTTTCTCTCCTTCTCCCTCCTTTGTTATATAAGATAATTCAATAGTGTGCATTGTTTAATGGAACAATGACTCGTCTTTGCTGAGTTTTTATACATTGGTTTCATTGCTTTTTTTAAACTGTTCATATATATTTGAAGTAAGTATTTAAAACTCCACATTGATGCCAGTTCTAAGCACACAAGTACACAAGGAAGGATGAGCCTCATTAGCAGGGATGAAACCCTGGATGTCCTGTACAATAAATTGGATCTGCTAACTCAGCTCACTTAGTTTGTACTTACCTTACACTGGTTTACATTACTCTTGTTTGTGTGTTTCCAGGTGACCAGTGGCTTTGAGCTGTACCTGTGTTTTAGCCCCTTGGGAACCAAGGCACTGGCCATGACTGCCATTACCAAGCTATTAAAATGGATTAGAAAAGAGGAAGATCGCCTCTTCATCCTCAGCCCTCAGACATACTGATCAATACCATTTCCCTAGAAACCGACAGTGGCTACTTCTTTGGAGATGGACCAATTCCTAAACACTGACCATTTTGTTAGAAATAGACAGTACCTGTGTCTTAAGACATTGCTTAAACTATAACCAGTTATACTAATTTGTGAAACCGTCTTTTAATAGATGCTGTTTAATTACAGTGGAACATACTACTTTCTGAATGTGAAACTTACAAAAATATGTATGCATTCATCATATTATGGTTCAATAAGGGAGGTATCAGGTTACACATTGAATAATGAAGCAATAATACTCAATACAGAATGAATTACAAGAGACTATGAACCAGTCTGTCTCAAGTAGACAAACGCTTGGTTAGTCTTGAGCGGTATTAGTTTCGAGTTCATTCAGAATACCCATGAGAGGAGCTTATATTTTATTGTAAATGTGTTAACCCCTTTTGACCTACATCTGCTGTATACTTTGGTGTAATGGTGAGGCATGACCTACTTAACTTAGTAAGGTCAACAAAATATTCTGGAATTATGCTTGTTTTATATTTCCCTTCTATTTTTAAATTATGTTTCGTTACATATTGTAAGTTTTCCACTAGAAGAAGTATAAGGACATTGGAAAATCAACACTGTTTATTTAGGTTATGTCCATAGTGTAGAAGTCAGGTGACATTCTTTAAAGATTTTAAATTGAAGCTGACATATTCAAACTACCTATATGTAATGTGTGATCAACCCATTTGGAAACCTGCTTGTGAATGAATAAATGGCAATCATTTGGTTTTGACTTGTTGATTGTATATTGTTTAGATAGTGCAGGGTAACTCACACTGAAGCCTTGTTTGGCTCGAACTGTCTTTCCTTTCATGTTCTATTTCAGATTTGCATGCCTAATTACATCTCATAGTTTCATCTGTTTGTACAAAAGATAGCCTTATTATAGCTAACTAGAACAATATGCTATATATTTAGAAAATGCAGCAATATATCCAAACATTCCCACAACAATATTAGGTTCTAAGCTACTTTGGTTTTTAAAAGTTTATTTTATGCAGTATGTGTAGAACTGCATGTCATATTCTTTTTATTATTTTGTGTATGTATATGTTTTGGTATACAAAAGACAGCAAATGTAACATTCTTTAATATACAGTCCTGTAACATTTTAGAAGGTATTTTGTCTATACCTTTGAGGTAATTGACACTGGATTTAAATTGTTTAAACTGTTTTGTATCACGTCTGGGGGGAGAGCCACCTCCTGCGAGCCAGCACACAACCTCATACCTAATTACATGTAAATAAAAAGATAACCTCGTTGCCTTGTATTCATGTTCATACACCCGTTCCTTCCCACCCTCTACCCCTACAGCTTCCCTTGGATCAAATTCATTCCCCAAAATAAAATAGAGTCTTAATTGTGTCTGCAATAAACACGTTTAATAAAAATGGACTAAACATTTGAGTTTTCATTGTGAGGGAAATGTATGACCCAATATTCAAATATGTCGCTGGATGATTATATTTTTTCTTTTCATGGAGACTGACATACTGTAAGACTAAGTGATGATTCAGTGATTTAGTTTCTGATAGTTACCATGGCCACAGTTACAGTGAAAAAGACTTGTTTCCAAACAAAGTTAATTCTCAGCATACACAATGTTAGTGACAACAGGCAAACAGTGCTTTTACATCACTAAACAAATGCTGAAATGTCAATAGAAATTTTAAAGATGTTATTTTAAATAAGTCATTTTCAGTAAAAGGGAGTTCAGTTTCAATATGACTAATGAACACGTGTATGCGTTTAAATGTACTGGCACGATGATCTACTATTAATACTACTATTTTCGTACAAAAAATACTTTTTCTTATATGCTTAAAACATGTTTTCCTTTTTTTTTCATTTTCCATCAGAACTATGAGAAAATCATGTGAGACTACACAAATAATATAATAAATATATATATATATATATATATATATATATATATATATATATGTGTGTGTGTGTGTGTGTGTGTGTGTGTGTGTGTGTGTGTGTGTGTGTGTGTGTGTGTGTGTGTGTGTGTGTGTGTGTGTGTGTGTGTGTGTGTGTGTGTGTGTGTGTGTGTGTGTGTGTGTGTGTGTGTGTGTGTGTGTGTGTGTGTGTGTGTGTGTGTGTGTGTGTGTGTGTGTGTGTGTGTGTGTGTGTGTGTGTGTGTGTGTGTGTGTGTGGTGTTGCATCCAGCAGGTGGAGTGCCTGTATCAGTACAAAGTGTTCTTCCCTGTCAACAGGGTCTGCACAAATAAAGTCATATAAATGTGTAACAAATGGCACAGAAATAGCACATGGACAGTTAAGTTTGACCAATTGGGAACAACGTGTGTTTGTATTACTAAAATGCACAGTAAACTCCGCGGGGGGGGGGGGGGGGGGGGGGGGGGGGGGGGGGGGGGTCATTGAAGCTATGTTGCTGTAATATAACATATTTTTATTGGTTACCTGAATACCGTGTCTGTATTATATTGCAGTGTGGTAAGGGAGGGGATATCTGTTACTCTCCCACTGCCAAGTAAACATTGCTTTGCTTGTATAGCTGAGGTGCTCAGTAAACTTTATAAAAGATTACCACAGTAAAAGCATACTGAATGCATGGTAGAGCATAGCAAAGCAATGTAAAGAACAGCGAGGTATGGTAAAGTGTATTAATTAACATGGAAAACCAGGGTAAATTATGGTTAATACATGGTATTACAATGGAAAAAGCATGGTAAAAGAGCAAAAATACCATGACAAAATAAAATATAAAATACCATGTTAAACTTGTATATGGGAAGTGCCTCCACTCAAGCATTAACTGTACTTAATAGTTATCAACTATTAAAAAAAATAATATGTTTTCAAACAGTGATTCCATTTTTGGTTTCTGCACAGTCACTTTCTACCCCTGAAAAAGAGAATCGTTAGAGCATCCTGGAATGTTTCAGTCTGACTCCTTCATGCTATTGACACGCTGCCAGCATACATATTTCTATCCAAATAGTTTGAGCAATGGCCCGTGGTTTTGCATAACCTTCAGTTGACTTCTGAATCTGCTTTCAGACAGTCGTTTATGAAAAATATAGCCTGTTTTAAACCAGACTGCTAGAGGGACGGGAAAATACTTTGTTTTAACATACAGTAAAATTTGAATGATGTGACTAGTGTTCATAATAATACGCTATGATTTGTGTTGCTGTATCTTTCTTAATAAATCAGAAACAATGCATACACAAGCAGTTGAGCAATCCTAGACATTATTTACACAGCCCCTGTCTTAATTGTTATGGAAAGGGAGGGGCATACAATACCTAGACAAAATTACCCCACTACTCACTTTAGCTGTTCCTTTGGGGAGGCATTTCTACACGTTACTTACCGTAGATAAAAGAGTGAAAAACGAAAGAAGGGTAAAATAACTAAAAATACTCCAGCAGTAACATTGCTTGGTCCCGGAGGGTCGAGCTTGGAAAGTTTCTTGTGTCCACATTGAGCCTACGGTGTTTCTTCAGGTTTCTAGTCAGGTAGGGTTAAGTCTGTTGCCTTTAAATATAAGAAACTTTTTTCAGTTCTCTCCATGTTTACTACAGAAGGGGAATTAAATTAATACAATGTGGGCATAATTATGGGACAGTAAAAAAAAAAAATGGTATGTAAGCTATAGCTTCAATTCTCAAGATCGTGACAAGTTTCAAAATGTACTTAGACAAGGTTGATACAGTAACGATGGCAACTCTTCACGGTCTTAAAAACTTAATGAGGTCACAGATTGTGTTGGTAAGAGTGATATGGTGAAATATCCACCTGTACAACCAAAGGCTACGTATTGCACGTTTGGATTTGAGTTTAAAGAAACACCTATACTCTATTATTATTATTATTATTATTATTATTATTATTATTATTATTATTATTATTATTATTATTTATCTACTGGTAGAAAAATACATAGTCTATTTGATACTGCCTTACAGTAGGGCATACATAATGTTCTAAATATGACTAAATATGAATTGTCTGTCACAATTTTATCTTTTACATTAATACTGACATTCTAAGTCTGGAAATGCTTGCTCTGAACCCCTGGCTACCCTCATGAGAAAAAAATGTATTGGCATAGATTTCTACACGCCCTGAGTTCATCATGATGTGCAGAGAACGTGGAATCAATACATAACGGATGTTGTAAAACACATAGCTGCCTGTAGTTTTTCTAAACAATTTAATGAACACTAATCTTTATCTTAATCCTGGTTACACTAGAGTACTGCTATGTTTTATCTCTTATGTCCAATAGAATAATAGACCATGCAATTTCCCCAATAAAAGTTGAAGCCACAACTTAGAAGAAACCAGGTTTATTGTTGTATATCTTGGTATAAAATCAGATAATGTAGCAGTTTATAAATATTTATATAAAGCTTTATGTAAGCATAATGAAAGTATAGAACAGTTCTACAAGGGTAAATCTAGCCTTTCTGAACATGTTTAGTGATTGAAGTTTTTGAGCTAGTCCTTAAAAACAAAATAAAAAAAAAATGATGTTACCATTTTTTAATGAGTACTTTTTTAAGCAGCACTGTCAACAAACTGCTGTGGGGCTTTTGTTGGGAAACGTGTTTAAAACTTTCTTTATTTTCCCACGCTACTACCTGCCAGAAATGTGTTCACGACCCATAATTTAAGAACATCTGCCACGGGCACGATGGCCTGGCTTCACGGGCACGAATTTCCCCGCGGGCACCAATTTGAGGATCACTGTCCTAGAGCCTATTGACATTGCTGGGCAGGTATTACATTTTTTCCAGCATGCGCAGTGTCTTTGTAGTGGAAAACAATGTATTGATGTGTAACATAGCTGCCATCCAGAATAAACCAGGTTAAGTTGTAATGAGTACGTGTCTGCCTTGGGAAACAAGCACACGTGCCATGCAGGAAATCAGCATAGTCAAAAACAGGGAGGACAATTAACTAAGGTTTAGCTGCTTGTGAAAGACAGCATGGGGTTGTCTTCTTAATACTTACAGCACTATGGGAATACCAACATAGATGTGCCTAAAAAAGATTATGTAAAGCCTGATTGAAGTTAGGGAAATGTTCAACCCCAGTTTTCTTGGAATGAAAAAGCTAGTAATCGATCAATAAGACAAAAACGTGCGTCTTTCTAGTTTTTTAACATTATGTTTCTTCATAGGAAAAAAACGTGAGTCACCTTTTTACATGCTTTGATTACAAATTTACGAATTACAAACTATTTTACTGTTGTAAAATAGAAAATGCATTCACAATCAATGTATCTTGTTTTTCAAAATGGCTCTACTACAAATATAATGGTTGTTTCTAATCAAATAAATTAACCGAATGTGCTCAATCCATCAGACTCAAACCTGTAAAAGGTTCATTTTTATTTTTTCGCACACGCAGAAAGCAGATAAAAGGTTTGAGTGATCAACCTGTCAATGTTACCGACGTTTCAGCATAAACTTTAATTCAGAATTTATTTTTCTTTACTTGACGTAGTCAAATATTTTGGAGCTTTACCTGTAATACATTATTAAAAAAATCTAAACCAGTTAGATTCCCTGTACTGTTCAAATATCTCTGACAACTTTCTTCAACAGAACTCTCTGAAACATTATTCTGCTGCTCATCACATTCAGTTGGTAACATTTTGATAATGTGTACAAATGTTCTAAGCCTTTATTCAATGTACCATTTATTTTTCTAAAATGAAAAAGGACTGGTTTGTATTGTTGAAAATTGGTAATGTACCCAAGTGGTTTCTTACCAGTATTGTTAACAAACAGCCCTTTCTTTTGATAAAATGTTGCTCTGCAGCAACAGCTTAAAGTAAATCAGTCCCAAAGAATCACAACTGATTTACATGTGTATTCATTTTTTTACCTGCTGTGAGATTATATATATAAATTCGCCTTTGATTTTATTCTCTGTTGTCTGAAGTATGTTTCAAGCTTGCTAACATGATCATATTTAGGAGGCAATCATAAGTCACAAAGACATTGGTTACCTTTTGTATTTCTTACCTTTTTTTTTGTTTGTTTTGTTTTGTTTTATGTATTTGCTTTAAATGTCTAGTGTAACTAGTCTCCGATATTTGCAACTAGCTTTTTTGACAGGAAATACTCCCATTCAAACTCACCTAGCCCACCGGTATGATAGATGCTACCCTGTAGTAAGAGCCAACATGTACAACATTAATGGAAAGCACACTCAAGGGTAAATCTACTGAGCCCTAGAAAGCCATATAAAATGTTCCAAGGTACTGCACTTGGCATCCTCCTAACATTTTCTAGTGGGTGCGTCACTTAAAGGAGAATTATTCCTTGTTCACAACTGAATACTGATGTGTAATATTTTCCAGCAGATAACCTAGTGGAACCATTATGTGACTTGGCCTGTAAATGTCCACACAAACAGCATGCTTTCCTGTTAATTGATAGCCTTTATGAAATTGTATAAAATTTGCAGTGCAATCATATTCAAAATCATCACTTAAGAGGTGAATCACAAAAGATGTAACTTTCACTGTCTGAAACTCAGCTGTAATCACTTAATTCACAGTTTCCAGATCTGTGTAGAAAAAGGTTCCATGATAAATTACCCCCCTCCCCAATCCTTTCTCAACATACACATATGCAAACGTCCATTGCTAAGTCATGTAGAGAGTACATAATGTAGGAGTAAAAATTTATCTGTTCAAAGTGAGTCACGAAAGATTGTGAAACAGTCATCTTACTAACAACATATTACAGCCAATGGTTTTGGACTTTCAAATCAAAACTTATAAGTACCTAATCAAAATGGAAGTAAAACCTAGAAAATCTGATTCACTAATTAATTCTTAACACCACCAAGGATCAAGTTGTCTTCAGACCATAAGCTACTAAGTGTTACTAACCGGTTTCTGTCTGCTTTTTGGGGATAGGGTAGATGGGCGTGTGCAAGAATGAGACAAGACTAAGTTTCAGTTGGTCTTTTCATTCATCAAACCTAGAAGATTTTTAGCTGGGTGACCACAGGGTGAGTCATTTGTCTGTACTGTATTTTATTTTGTCACTTGTAAAACTTGCCCTTCTGCTCCAGGCATTTTCCATGTAATGTTTTGCCTAATGTAGGCTTAATGGAACTCTATTTCTGACCACTAACTTACATAATCAAACCCAATGTGGTGTTGTCTATGCTCTATGTGGTATAAACAGTGGAACATAAGTACTGTGTCTCTTTCCCAGGATAGGTTAAAGTAGGTTTGAAATGTAACATTAGAACGCATAGCAAGGTTTCACAGCAAGGAAAAGTTGAACAAGAACAGAATTGATGTAAGTAAATGAAATAAAAAAAAAGTCAAAAGCTTCTAATTTTGAAAGATTCTGAACATACAATTTGGAGTTGAGATTAAGATCAATGCCTGACTTAAACAGGTCATCCTGATTGAATGATGGAACTTAAGGAGGTTTGTTAAAAATAAAACTCTCATTAGAAAACCTCTAATGACATAAAAATGATATGGTTTGCAGAATTATCTAATTTGTTAGTAAAAATTACGGTCATTTTACAGGCATTCTTGTTGATGCATGCCCTTCTGCCCCTCTCTTTTAGAAGAACATGCATTGGTAAGTGGTCACATTAAGAATTGGGAGCAAAAGAAGTTTTATTTTTTAAAAACAAAGTTTGTTTCTCAGCATAAGCACATACGCAGGTGTCAGAGACGGCCGAAGCGGGCGGTGTCAGAACCAGGAAGAAGAATGAAATACACAACAGACAGGATGAAATGAAATGATGAAGACGCGTGTTGGCGCCGGTTTATTACAAAATAAAAGGTTTAAACAAGCACGAAAACACAGGACACAGCATTCTACGCCAAAATAAATTGACAAACAAAAACAGACTAAACTTAACAAAACCGTGCACGGACAGACACACTGACAAACACGGCGAGTTTTAAATAAACAAACATCGTGCTGGCTTAAATTTAGTCTGTTTTTGTATATAGCAATTGATATATTTAAGTTTCTTCTTCTCTCGCTCCCGTTCTCCACTCACCGAACACCCAACCCCGAGTATGTGACAACGTGCATCTATATATACTGTTGTGCTGGGATTCAATTACCAGTTAATTATTCACTTGAATCCCAGCACGTGAATTAATAAAGTGCAATTCCCCGTGCTCACATATTACTACATTTTACTTGCACGTGAAGTGCTGTGCAATCCTCGTGCCTAAATACACATATACATTTTAAACACTCGTGTTACACAGACCCGTTTATATCCCGTGTACCAATGTCTATACACCAACATTTAAACACACCACACGCAACACATGACAGATAATATACACACTGGCGGGCACTTCGTCACAGCAGGTTACTGTTTTCTTGCTGGTTTAGAACATTAAAATAATTACATCTTTTCAAGAAAAATAGTGCTATTACATCCTTGAAATCCTGCATTATGTAATATGGTGAATTTGATGTTCTTTTCTCTGTCTTTATAGCAATCATTTTAATGGTGCACAAGATGAGCCAGAAGAGTTCCATACTTAAAGCCAGCAAGTAATGAAAAAAAAGTTGCTGTTTCTTTTCTTCTCTGCTGAGATGGTCTGGCAGGAAATGTTTTGGGCTACCTGCTTCTGGGCAATACGTTTTATAGTCTTAGCTCATAATAAGTGCCCAGAAATCACCTCCAACTTCGTGGATTTTTCAGTGACCTACAACCCACCTCACTACCAGATCAACAGTCCTATACAAAATATAGTTATTGATAGAACCACTTTCAATGATAAAACAACAGTGTATCTGGCCTCTCGGAACATTATTGAAGCCTTGAATTCCAGTCTTGATAAGTTATGGGAATTACGCACTGGGCCAGTGGGTAACCCGGAATGTCAAATCTGTCAATCTTGTGACATAGAGGCTGAGTCCAAGAAACCAGAGGACACAGACAACCAGATCCTAGCACTGGATACGTATTTTTCATATTTATACAGTTGTGGCAGTTCTCAGAATGGTGTCTGTTACTTCCACCAACTTAACCTTACTCACCAACTGGACCCACCCAACTTTTCCAAGTGCCTTTACAAAAAGGAGTCTAACAGTCAAAACAATTGCCCCGACTGTGTAGCGAGCCCCTTGGGCACAAAAGCCAGCTTGGTTCATGACGGCCAGGCTTTGTTTTTCTTTGTGGCAGCCACAGTTAATAGCACGGTGACCCAGAAGTATGGGAGAAAGTCAATATCTGTGCTCAGGCCATTGGCAACCGAGGATGGATTTTTCCCTGAAGTACATGGGTTTACCGTCCTACCTCAGTTTGTTGACTCCTACTCAATCCACTATGTGTATAGCTTCTCTGCGGGAGATTTCGTCTACTTCCTATCAGTGCAGCGGGAGATAGCCGAAATGCCCTCCACATATCAGACCCGGGTAGGCCGGCTTCCTCACTCCGAGTGGGAATTGAGCCACTACCGTGAGGTGCTGCTCGAATGCCGCTTCGAGCCCAAGCGCCGGAGGAGGGCCCAGGATTATCAACGACAGGTGGTCTACAATGCTCTGCAGGCTGCTCATCTGGGGAAGGCAGGCCATGAGCTGGCCCAGGAATTGGGAGTGGAAGTTAGCAGCGACATCCTCTACGGGGTATTTGCCGAGACTGTGCCGGGGAGCAACAAGCCTATCCACAACTCAGCCCTCTGCGCCTTCCCTGTTTCCAGAATCAACGAGGCTATTGAACGAGGAGTGGAAGACTGCTGTAATCCTGATATTGAGCGACTCAGCCGAGGGCTCAGCTTCTTCCAACCCCTCGAGTTCTGCCCCCATGAGGTAAACATTTACACCTCATATTATTATTTTATGCTGTGATTGTACCAAATAGTTCCATAAAGTCCAACTAACTCCACACAATAAAAAATACTGTTAAAAAAAATAGAGCTTTAACTTACTAGGCTAAAACTTAAGGCAAGCAAGAGGCAACATTCCACAAATCATATTCAAAAATGAAAGTTGGAAAAACCTTTTCACCTGTAGTTCACCCAGTGGGGCTTTAGGGGTTAAAAATGAGCCATTTGAGAAAGAGATCTGCTTTGGGCCAAAAGGGGTATGTTTCAGAGGGTTGAACAGCATTTTCTGGTTGCCTACATTTATTACATGGATTTCTTCATGTGCCCAACAATAAGCAACAGATTTTTAGATGTCTGGTACTGCAATGGTATCCTAATGGCATTTGTAAAACTCTCCTTTATACACTACTGAACTGATTAAAATAGCATACTGACTGTCAGTAAATGCATTGAGTGCATTAGAATTTGACATTGAAGAGGTGAGTTGGCAGAACTGCATGAATTGTTGGATTGGGTGATGGGAATAGGACAGCTGAGCCTACAGGCAGAGTGGCATGGTGGGGGTGGATTGTGGTAGGATGACTGTTAAGAAAGCTACTCGTAATTAATCTGCTCATCATACATGGGATCTGTTGATCTTCCTTGCGCTGTGCACATTTCTTCAAACAGAAAACATGACAGCAAACATATATATACTCCCTGGAAGGTAGTTTGTATTTTTAACATTTGTATTCTCCTTCAGTGTAACAAACAAATAACCTAAAATCTATTTAAGTTACTCCTACCCTTAAACTCTTGTCTAATATGATATTTTCGTAGCAATGGTTTGCAGTCCATTGGATTCTAGTAGATTTGTATTTCAATTCATTAGCTCAGGGTATAATAGATTCATATTTTTGGTAAGTCATTTAGTAAAGGTGTTGTAACAGGGGTGTACTGTTACGGTGTGGGTATCTGCTGAGAACATGAGAGACAGGTTTGTATTTGAAACACAGCTCAGACATCCAGGTTTTATTAACTACAAGTATTGCAGGCAGTTGCAGTGGTTGGTGGCCTCCACTTGGGTACCAGAAATGGCAGCCCTAGTGCGGGAGGATATTTACAACATAATACATGCAGAACAAAACACTCTGCAGAAACCACTAGGAAGTAAAAGGTGGCCAAGCGCTACTCCCACTGAAAGAGAGGTCCTGCTTCAGGAACCTTCTCCCTACATCGAGGGTCTCCAACCCTGGTCCTGGAGAGCTACTGTGGCTTCTGGTTTTTGTTTCAGCCAATCCCTCAGTTACTTAATTTAACCAATTATTGGCTTAATTAGTCAAGATTAACAGGTGTTCCAGATCTTTAGCCACTGATGATGTAAAGACACCTATAAAACCTGCTGGAAAGGGGTTCTCCAGGACTAGGGTTGGAGACCCCTGCCCTACATAAACTAAAATAAACCTTTGTAGGATTAATAAATCCCCTAAATTAATTCCTACATCTGGTCCTAAGGATCACAGTTAAACCTGCAGTCATGAGGGACAGGGACAGTGACCTCCATCACCATCACCACCACCTCCTCCTCCTCCTCCTCCTCCTCCTCCTCCTTTGCAAAGCACAGACCCCCAAAATTAAATAAAAAAGAAGAACAAAGAAACTGGCTTTTCAGCCTCTTTTTAAAGACAGATGACCAGAGTTAAATGATTGTCAATTGTTCAATTCACCGCTGGCCACTTGCTGCACATTCATTTTAATTAGGCAACAGGGAGATCTGACCTCCCAGCCCTGCCATCCAATTAAACAAATTAAATTACTTAATTGTTTGTGAGGAGAAAAATACAGGAATGCTCAGAGGTCTGTGAAAGAGGGAGGCGTTCATTATTCGATGGCTCATAAAACAGATGGTATTTATAGAAATTATATAATTACAGGAATTACTAGGAAAGCAAGATTTTTAATATAATATGCAGTAGATATGTTTGTTTTTGTTTTGTTTTTTTCCTGGTCAGTGAGGGACACACAATCATAACCTAACCTCTTCCCGATAACTACCAATAATTCCTTTTGAAATGCCTCGGTAAAGCTCCTGCCTTGGAAGTGAAGTATTGTCAGTAGCTTTCTGAAAAACAAGTAACTCATTGTTGGAATGCAGGTGTGGCCCAGACTGGCGAGGGAAATCTTTGATTATGAGCATAGAAACAGTAAATATATTAAACAAATAGCAGAGTAAGTGTTAGTCATGGACCTGGTGAAACTACAGTACAGACTCTTTCTGTGTCTCAGCATGTTGATGGTACCTGGTTCTGAGTGGAACTGGAGGTCAAATAGGATGTTTCTGTGATTGCAGCAACAATGTTTTGCTCACCTGATTATAAGTCATTTCCCACAACTTTTTGTCAGAAAAAGCACAACACAGTTTGTTTATCTGTCAGGGTTTTACTTACATGTTACTTTAAAAAGAGACCCTGTCCTTCTCTGAGACTGTCTGTCTCTCCATAGGGCAGGTACAGTACAGGGATGCATTTCGTGACTGTGAAAGGTGAGGAACTGAAAGCTCTAGATACCTCAGTCTGACTATACAGTTCAGGGCTGAACAGTGCCTATTTTCTGGCTACATCAAGATTCTCCTTCTTAAAGTGGTTATGGATAACCAAAATTCCATAATTTTTATTGGTTGTACAATTCCAAATGTCCAGTTTTGCAAGGAAAACATTGTATAGAATGTTATGTTATGCTACTGTTTCACTTCCTAGGTCATTCTTGACCTTAGTCTTATTTCTTCTACAACAGCTTTAAAGAGGGACTATTATCTGTTGAATCATGCACATCGAGATTGTATATTAGGTTTAAAATTGCATCACTGAACATGTTCTGCTAAAAGGCCCTTCCTACCGCATTGACTTGGGTAATTTCCTATTGCTGAGCACACTGTTGCAACAGAATACTTTGTACAAACATTATCCCTCCTTAATGAAATAGAAAAACAGCCAGACTATTAAAAACATCTGGAATAAAAAACCTTTGCAAGTACTGATCTCACAGGTCCTCCTAGCCACCACACCATTTGTCTTAGCTCTCAGTACCGTCCTGTTCTGTCATGGAGTGCACTGGGCTGGAGGAGCTGTGGCTTTGGAAACATCATGACTGCACAAAACTAGCTGTTTCCTGCACTTGTTTCCTGTTAAGAGCCTACTTTTGTATTCCCATACTTCCTCTTTGCATGGCACACTTCTGCTGCTATGATTTCAATGGCCACTTGGGTATAATCAGTGCCAACTTGACAGTATTGTTCATGTATCGCAGAATTAACTTCTTCCATGCTCACCTGGATAACTGAAAACAGCTTTCTTTCCTCTTTCCAACACTCTTTAAGGGAAGTAGAAAATACCATGGCTGATCATGAAAAGTACTGACTTTAAAACCATCCTTTAAATCCACATTCCTTATCTTCATTAACATATACAGGCCTATCAACATGGCTTTAACCCATAGTTACAGTAATATACTTTTAACAAAGAGGGCACCAGGGCATGTCAAAAGTGTAAAATAGTTGATCATGATATTATTCAGTGAGGGGGGACGTTTGAGGAAATAATGTTTTGCTATAAATTTGGCATTCATTCAAAAACAAATCTGGGGCAGATCACATTTTCAGCTGACAAGATAAAGTTTAAAACTGGAAATACACAGGAGAATACATTAACGGATTGATTTCTGCCTCACCGAAGATGAACTAAAGGAACCATATAATAAAAAATTTTAAAAAAATAAATAAATCTCTACTTCATTTTCATTAACAATCTCTAAGCAGGACAGTTATTGTTCCTTAGCATCTCCCTTACAAACCATTGCAAAGTGCAAGGCAACTGCAAAAAGGTCTACAGAACCCTAATTGGGAACACCCCATTCGTACTATGCCCAGCCACTGATAGTTCTATTTAGGATATTAAACACAGAATTGTTTAAACAATGCTAACTCTTTAGTTAAACTTCCAGACTAAAGAAGGACACACCTTCTACACACTCCATTTGCAAACATTATTGTGCATTCAGAAAGTTCTTTATTTCGTAAATTGAAGCCTACCATGAAACACAATACATGTTGTACACAAATGTCTTAAATGTATATTCCTCAACTCTGATTAGATTGCATCATATTGCATCAAGTGGGTCCATCTTGTTGACATAGCGCAAGGTGTTGAATAAGCTGACCAGTAGCAGCCCCTCTTAATTTCTTTTGTAGAATGTTTTAAAAAAACAGGAGAAATAAAAAAACCCAGTGGATCTTCATACTGTATGTCGCATCTCAAGCATCACAATATGATATTGTAAGAGCTTAAATGACACAGTTCTGTAACAGCTTGGCACAGAAATGTAACTCTGAATAGGTCTTCCAAATTAAACTGACACTTATGAGTCATTCTTTTGAATAGGTTTTTAGAAATCGCTGTATTCTGGAATAAACGTGATTCCTCCTGTTCCTGCAATTCATGGGAAGAATTCAGACATGTTTAACAGACATTATATACCTGACTTCTAATGTTATGACTCCTTGTTTTGTCCCCTGTGGAACTTACAATATGTACAGTACAGTTTACAGTATATGTCACACTTACTGTACATTTAGAATTCGTTAAAAAAAAAAAAAAAATTGAAACAACAGGGATCTTAACGTTTAATATTTCCTTCCTGTTGTTTAGATTCACATCTTGGTGACTTTTGAACCCAAAAAAGAAGTAATTAGGTGCCAAATTTCTAAGAAAAACATGCTTTCTCATAATTAATGTGCTTCTGACTCACTCTTTTCCAGTTTCATACTACTTAAGCTTCAGCTGTTTTAAAGTGAGCATGCCAGTACCCGTGTGTTTAGTGGCTAGTCAATGTCAATGTCAACCTGAAACACGGACGCCTCTGTATAGCCTTGTTCTAAAATATTAACCTGTACTCTGCAGAACATTTACATGAAACGTGTTTTTTTTAAACTTAGCTTGAAGACCAATCAGAGCTGTAAAACACACAGAAAGTGCACAACTGTCGATTGTTTTGCATGCAAAAACACACTTTGAAAGTTCTGTTGACAAGCTTGTTATCCCGAATAACCTTTAAGGGCTATGCACATCGGACTCGAATGAAGCGAGGGAGCGAATAAAAAATAATTAAATCTACTGATTTAAACGGAGCAAATCACACCGCAGCCGTAGTGAGCGCCTCGAACGAATTTACGAACTTTTATTTCTATTCACGCCACGAACTATTCGCGTCGCAATGGACCAATCAATCAGAAATACGTTCAAAGGTATTACCTGTCAGACTGTGACTGTCTCGCTCAGGCAGAGATTACCACAGAAATATATATATATATATATATATATATATATATATATATATATATATATATATATATATATATATATATATGACACCACATGGCAAGAAATAGCAGAACAATTGGAAATTGATGGCACGTCATCTCTCTCTATTTCACTTTAATTTTAGTCAAAGTGACGGGGAGCACCGCACACTGGTTTTGTATTTCTGTAAAATGACGCTTCTTTGTTTTAATAATGTTGACCAATAATAACAGTCACATTAGATCTTTAGCAAGCCGGCGGTATTCCCCGAACTGTTTACTTTTTATAGTGTGTGGTGTACCCATACTCTATTTCTTTGTGTTTATTTATTTTATTTTGTCTCCACAAAAGGAGACAGTATTTACTTTTTATGACTGGATACAGTTTTTTTGTTGTTGTTTTGGTTTTCTTGTGTGTTTTTTTTTTTTTTTACTCGTGCTGTATTCGTGCAGTTCGCTTCGCTCCCGATGTGCATACTTTATTCGAATTTGCTTGCTCTCGCCGTTCGCGTCCGGTGTGCATAGCCCTTTAAAGCCAAGTGAACAATAAATAATTTGTCGCATCTCCCTAATTATGAACTGACACTGTAACCAACTGCACTTGGTAGTTGCGAATGAATGAATGAATGAACGATCCGTTTCCAGTCAGAGGTCAGTCACGTTATACGACAGTGTTGAGTTATCCACTTGTGTTTTTAATAGTTTTTTATCCCTTCTGCACCAATAAATGTTGAGTTACGAGTAACGCGTAGTGTCGAATTAAAAAATTAAGAGGCAGAATGCATATTTTTTATATGGAGAAAATTTGGGACCAAGAATGTATGTCGAATTAAGGTTTAATTAAGTAAAGTTGTTTTTTTATTATTATTTTTAATTTGTAAGTCCAAACAGCTGTAATGCATGTTTTCACTGTTGATAGGAATTTACATTAAGAACAGTTACATTGCATGCTAAATATTTCACAACAAGTTTCATACCACAGAATTTGTCAATACTGTTCGTAAATAACCAGCAACAAACTGCCTATCCTGAAATTTCAAAGTGTGTATTGTAATGGCGATTCTCCGCTGCCAGAGGAGGCTATAAGCAGATGTGTAAACTGAACGTCACTCCAGTTGTAGCCAGTATTAAGGGAATTTGTTAGATAGTAAAGCTTGTCAGAAAAACGTCTAAAAGCAATCTTTAGCTGAGTATTTCTGGTCTGTTTGTCACGTTAGGACATTCCGGATAGCTATTACATTACACTGATGAACACTTTAACTAACCATTGCCTTCCAAAGTTGAGATAAGAAAAGCCAAGAACAATTCTATCATAACAGGGCACCGTTATGTGTATTTTCCTTTAGTTCTTTGCGCTAATAGGTAAAAACACCTTTGTCTTCCCATATTAAATATTCAATATTCAATATTTAGTTCTAGCAGTAAATGCAAAGCCATTTAAAAAGTTAAGAAAATCGTGATAAAATATTTGGTATAATAATACATATAAAACATAAACAGCAATACAAACAGGAGATCTATATCCCACTCTATAATTTTAGTATGCTTTTATTAAAGCTTCGTATTTGTGGTAGAAAACACAATATATGGTTTTATGTTTTTTTTTTTCTCCACCTTTCGCTAACATCCAGAGAAATATATAGTCTATGAATTTAGAATTGCAGCAAATGTTTTATTCAAAGATCCAGTGTCTTATAGTAAAAAAAGAATATTGGGTTTATTTCTTCTCTCCTTTATCTGACAGTTGGAGGAGCCATGGGATGTATGTGTTGCCAGTACAAACTATTTTCAGCTTCTAGTGTCTATACCAATGGACAGTGTTAGTTTTAGTTTTTATGTAGCAAAAAATAACCACGGTAAGTGGCATTTTGGGATTTGCCCAGCAACTGTATATTAATAAAATAAAAAAAGTAGTAAAGCATAGTGGAAGTCACAATTACTTTGCTAATTTGCCACTGTATGTGCGGTGTGCTGCATCACAATTAAGACACAGATGCATACGTGTGCCTAGTTCCTGTGTAAAAGTTCATACATGTGTTTTTGTGATTTCAGAGTATGAATGGCAACAAAAGCTGCATCGACACCCCAACATTTGTCTCCAAACCCTACTACCGAGTGGATCTCTTCAACAGAGCGATGAAGGGGGTCCTTCTGACTTCCATCCTGGTCACTCCCATTGAAGAGAAGACTGTGGCTCACCTGGGGACATCGGACGGGAGACTTTTCCAGGTAAAGATCTTCTGGCTGGGGACAAAGGAAAAGCAGTCTAGATAGAGGCAAGTACCTTCACGCAAGTACTTCTCAAATTAACAAGTTCTGCACGGTTACTTTGTCCCCATTCTTGTGGCAAATTTCCAACACTGTACAGTATGTAATTAAACCAAGGGCAGGTAGGAAAAATTTATGTATATACAGACTTTCTTCAAATAAAGGTTCAGGTTCTCAAGGTGAAAAAAAAAAAGCCTTTATTCTGATGGTTGGGCAGTTTTATCTGCTGAGTATTGACCTGACTGGACTTGTTTTAAGGCTGTGCTCCGCAGATCAGGCCCCATCCTCTTTGCTAACTATTCCCTCGATGAGAAGCACCCGGTGTCCTCCATTGCAGCAGAGCTTCCACCCGACCACCTGCTCTTTATAACCGGAAACAAGGTACATCGTCTTCTGTCCTCTTACACATTTTGTTTATTTAATATAGCGCTTACCAAATGGTCACACTTTCACTCTCGACCAAAACTCCTACTCTACCTCTTGTATTGATTGAATTTTGACATTACAACTAAAGACCGCTAATTTAAAGCCAGCAGGCAGACTCAAAACAGTATATACACTTTGTATATGTCTCTGGGAATGTTTTGATTCACAAACATTAAACAATACAGTTGAGTGTCCTTACCCTGTTGGGTTGTAGGTTTTGCTCATCTTAACGATATCTCCAAAATTAACAGGTGACTAAGGTCTCCAAAAGAGGACCAGGTTGTCAGCATTTCCTGTCTTGCAACAGGTGCTTGACAGCACCTGCGTTCATGAGCTGTGGCTGGTGTGAGGGAACCTGTACCTGGAGGGAAGAGTGCACCACCCTGTGGACAGATAAATTCTGTGCACCTGTTATCACTGAGGTAACTAAGAAAAATTCAGAAAAAGAGATGCATATTCTTTTTTACATTCTTTTTTATTTATTTATTTATTTAATTTTACAGCAGACAGAGTCATGTAAAGCAAGTACCTACAGCATTAAACAATTAGTTCAGGTAAAATGTATTATGACTATTCAGATGGCATATCAAAACTGATGTTAGTGAGCATATTGTATTGTCCTAATACTTAATTAATGACTAGCATATCCGTTAAATCAATTGTCTTTTTCTAGGCAAGTTTCTTGGGTATATTTAATACTCAGAAAACAAATAGGCAAGAGTTGTTAACATTTAATGCAGAGACGGGAACATTTTATTAGTTGTGTGCACAATTACAACTGTAATATACTGTAGAACTATGGACATAATCAGGGTAAATGAATATTACTGTACAAAAACAGTATTCTGCACACCTGACTTGGATGGTTTTCCTTCTGCTCCTGCAGTTCTTCCCGAAGACAGCACCCCCTGATGGAGGGACAGAGCTGACACTCTGCGGGATGGAATTCCAGTTCCCACTAGGACCCTTAATCAAGGCCAGCACTCATCTGGTGAAGGTGGGAGAGAGAGACTGCAAAGTGCAGGTTGAGAAGAGTAGGGTAACCCAGTGAGTAACTGCACCAAAGTACAGGCTTTCTTCCTTTCTTGTCTTGTATTTTAGACATAGAGCTACAATTAAAAGTTATTAAGTATGTTTAACTCTGCTTGCAATCATTCCGAATGATTCAGTGTTCTGTATGGCTGCAATGTTAAGATTTGTATGCATTTGGCCATTTTGATTGCAGGTCCATTATGTTTTTCCTTGTTTACTGTATGCATGGGATGAGTTTAATAACGTTGATGCTTGTGAATTTTATTGTTCATGAAATATATTTTTTGATATACAGTATGTATACATGTGAGTTTGGTTGCATTGTTGGCTTATCCTCTAATTCTTTCCCTAGTCTGGTCTGCAGAATAGAGACTTCAGGAGCCGATGAGCTCTCAAAGCCTCTCGCCATCACGGTGAACATTAACAAAGGCCTTGTCAACGGGTCGTACTACGTCGAAGGCAAAGCAAAAATCAGCGGATTCACGTTCGTGGTAACTAACTTTGGTTTGTGTTACGGTTCACAGAAGTCTAGAGCACAGGTATTCATGTAATAAGACTGTCTTAGTCACTGAGATAAGAACCCTCAGGAGGTTTCATATTGTTTCTGTCAATATGTTTCTGACTGGGATTTTCTCCTCTTATCAGAAATGCAATGTCACTGGGATCCTGCCTGACTTTGGTCCCAAAGCAGGGGGTACCATGATCACTTTGACAGGGACTCACCTTGATGCAGGCAATAGAAGGACAGTGACCATGAATGGGAAGGAGTGCTGCATCATAAGGTATGAGAAGTGACTCAGCAAGACAGCTTAGTAATTACGTTATGTTTAGCATTATTGTCATTACTGGTCTGGTGATGTCTAATATTTGCAAGTGACACTTTATGTACATGTGCGCCAGTAATGTTGTTAAAATATATTGTGCCTGGCATGGAAATGTTAATCTAAAGCTTTAGTATTATTATTCTATTAAATATTGTCCTAACTTTAAAGGCGAAAGGTCATGAGTTTAAATGCCTGTGTGGCTGTTGTCCTACTCAGACACTGTAAGAAATTGGTTTGGCAAAGTATGACTACAGTATCAACAAAGAAAGTGTGCAAATTAATTCCAGAAGGACTTGTATTGTTTTAAACCAGATTGTTATGGTCTGCGTTTTTTAGTCTAACCCCCAGGAACACCAGCACTTCTTCGATAGTCTGTGTAACTCCAGCCATGGAAACTGTGCAGGAGGTTGTTCCAGAGGTGAAGATAGATGAAGCCCAGGTGCCGATATCCCAGTCGTTCAAATACAAAGAGAACCCCACTATAATAAAGGTCCTCCCAGAATGTGGCTTTGAGAGGTGAGTCTGACATCCCAGCACAGAACACAAAGGAAGGATTGCTTTCAAACACTGGTGAAGCATTAAAATAAATGTTGGCTTATTTATCAACGCATAATTCTCACTTAATTGTGATAACATATACCTGTAGTGCGTTGTCTTGAAGGTCATATATAAATGTTTTATAACTGTCAAGTTTTCTATTTTTTTTCCCTAATACAGTGGATCAAATATCACAATTATCGGCAGAAATCTAGATTCCGTCTACAAGACGATCATGGTGTTTGAGCCTCTCGAGAAGGATTTTAAGCCTGTATATACGGTAGGTCCATCATGTGAAACAGGATTACTGTGAGGAACGGTTCCGGGACGAATCATCTCATGCTGTAGTGGTGAAGTAAAACCAAATACCATTAAATTAAGATGACATGAGTAATATGCAATAGTAATACATACTAATTCCCAAAGTTATTACCTTGTATTATTTGCTTAAAATCGTCTGTTGTTATAATGCTACCATTCTAGAATGCAGTCGTGTCTTGTTTACAGTACTCCACTCTCCTTTACTTCCGACATCAGTGGTTGTGACCCTGGAGGTTTGTTGCAGTCCAGGACTTTGTTCCAATCAAATCCTAAATGAGTTAATTGACCCTTTAATTAACCCTTTGTCTGTGTAATTAGCCAATTTCTCATTTCCAACTGTAGTTCTAACATAAACAATAACAGCTGACTCGTGTCCTCATTACGAATAAAAGTAACTTCAGCTCTGACATTCCTAAAGCTCCCTTTTTAATATTCACTTTTAATGGGAACCACATATTCTCCTATATACAGTCGAACCTGTCATATCCAATCGTGTAAAATACAATACCCTCTATTAATCAATGGACCTCTAGCATGTATCATTTACACATGCTGCTACCAACTGAACGGTACTGATAGAGAATGGTCAATGCACATTTTAATTTCGGTCTAAAACAGTAAATTCAGTTCAGGACATAATGGATTCAGTTGCAGTTCAAACAAAGGAATAAACGTTTGGGAATTCAGGTTTCACTTTTTAAATGCTGTCGCTTCACGGAACTGCCTAGTTTATCCTTGTTAAATAATTACTGTATTGCTAAACAAAGATGAAACAAGATATTCTCGCTGACTTCCAAATCCAATTTGTGTGCACGCATTCTTGTTGTTGTTTCTGTCTTGGGTTAACGCGCACGGTGCAAAAAAACCTGGCTGATTTCTTTGGCATAGAATGCAGTCTTGTAAATTGCCAAATACTGTATTAAGGTGCTTTGTTTTGATGTCATTTTCACAGATTTTCTTTGGATGGTATACGTTCAGGACCGCAATTTGGTGTTTTAGACGCACCGATATACTGCACCTGACATTGTTACTTTATAATCCCCCAGCGTTAATAAAGCAACTACAATATAGTATAACGACCCTCTGAGATACAATATTTATACACATCTGTTCAACCCCTGTAACCCATTAAATCAGATATTGCAGGTTCTAATGTAAGTTATAATAAAATACAACAGCCTGTAATGCTTTTAATGGAAGCGATTTAAGCTACAGTATTATGTTTTGTTCTGCACATTATCACAGCATACAGAACCAATAGACTAACCTGCTTTTCACTCTGTCGACCCATTGCTCAGGTGTGTGGTCCAGCACTGAGCTCAGAGAAGATGGTGTGCCCGGCCCGTCCATTAAAAATCAGGGAAGATAAGGAGCAGGGGGAGCTCTCATTTACTATGGACGGGACTCGGGGACTTCAAAAGTTTACCTTCTTTTACTACCCGGACGCAGAGGTCATCCCCTTTGAACAGGAGGACAACGTGCTGCGTTTGCAGCCTAACCAGGATAAAGTGGATGTACATGTATGTACACTGGGGTATTTGGGGCATTTGTCAATGTACTAAATGTATGATGTGGTGCTCTATATGTCTATTTGCTTCATCTCAGCCAGAGATGTACAGCTTTGGCCACCTTGAATTTTAGAAATCATATATAATGTAAAAAAATAACTATATGAACATAATTGAGATCTTTTAACATCATGTAATCAAATAAACTACAAAATGATATTGCAAGAGAGTCTACCGGAAACTATGATAGTAGTACAGTATGTTCAATTTCAAAATGTCACATTTTTTAATTGTCAGTTTTTTCTTAAGTGTATAGAAAACTACAAAGCGGAATGAATTCAATATGTTAACGTAACATTATTCAGCAGGTTTCATTGAACTTTATAAAGCAAAATTAGTTAATACAATAGGGTGATGCAAAATGTTTGGCTATAGCTGTACTGTACAAACAAATCAATACAAATAAATACATGTATAAATAACAGCATAAACATTTTTATTTTGCAGCACAAGAAGCTGAATTTAGTAACTGAGTGCATGAAAGTTATCATGACTGTTGGAGGAGTGGATTGCAAAGCTAAAGTGCTGGAAAATGAAATTACCTGCAGAATTCCTAAAAACATGTTTGTCCCCAGTGACGGGTTACCTGTGAAGGTGAGTTTATTATTAGTAGTGGTAGTAAATGTAGTAACAGGACTTACTGAGTACATATATACCTACACTTAAAAAAAAAAAGTGTTTTGCCATGTCTTGATTAATCTTATTTAGTATATCTCATAAATTGCCCATCCCTCAGATCTGCATCAATGGTGAGAATGGTCTTTGTGTTGAGCTGGGCCGTGTGGTCATTGTCAGCCAGGGCCGGTCTGTGACAGGCATCGTTCTGGGGACATTCATGGCAATGCTGGTGGTGGCTGCATTCGGCTTCCTGGTGATGCACTTGAGGAAAAAAAAGAGCGGTACCAGCAAGTTTATTATTCTTCTATCATTAACTTAAGAGAAACAATTCGGTAAGGCCTATCAGGTGCGTTTGATCCAAAAATGCTGACATTTAAATAAGTTTTCCAAGTGTGTGGTCCATAAATAAGAACTCAACTTACAAGTGCTTCATTATCCCTGGCTCTACTAATGATTACTATACTATTACTCGAGAATGACAACATCAGTGGACCATTCGAAAAGTAGCAGTAGCAACCAAAGACAATGATAGATGAATGACGATGGATAAGATACCATGTAATAAATATTTGTAATGGAAATTAATGAACATTCATGTTTTTGGACATTTTCAGCTGAAAATGCAGAGAAACACTTGTCTCGCGTCAGCATTTTAAATCTAAACAGAACGGTGGGTCCTACAAATCTGTCACCAGTTGGCGATTTTAACCGAGGTGAGTTTTTTTTTTACAATAGATTTTCTTAAAGTTCTGCATTCTACTCAGACAGAACATAGCCATAAAACAAATCATTCTCATGTGTTAGCAGGAGTTAATTCAAAATGAAATTCCTTAATATCTGCAAGTCTGCATTCTGTAGTTTAGCCAACTTAAGAATTCTGTTACTGATTCAACAACAGCGCTAGGACTGTAGGTCCAAACTCTTCTGAGAAAACTTAGTCCAGGAATGTTCTGTTTTAACCAAGACATACTGCTGGCTCCCGAGTGGCACATCCAGTAAAGGCACTCCACGTGGAGCCCTATAGCCTGGAGATCGTAGGTTTGAATCCAGGCTATGTCATTGCCAACCATGACATGGAGTTCCTAGGGGGAGGCGCACAATTGGCTGAGCGCCGCCCGGGTAGGGAGGGTTTAGGTCGGCAGGGCAATCCACGGTTCACCGCACACCAGCGACCCCTATGGCTGAGAGGGCGCCTGTGGGTCTGCAGTGGAACCATTCAGATCTATGTTGTCCTCCAGCACGATAGGTCTGGAAGCTTCGCTGTGGATCCACAGTGGAAAAAATTCCGGATTGGCAGGAGCATGTTTCCCGAGTTGCCGGGGGGTTGCAGTGGTGAACCGGGATAAAAAATAATAATTGGGCATTCAAAATTGGGGAGAAAACCAGGGTAAAAAAACATTGGTGACGACTAAATGAAAAAAACAAACAAACAAACAAAAAAAACATTACTGTAATGCCTTCCAGGGAACATAAAACAGCACTCACAGCGTGTAACACACTTTGCCTCCCTTCAGACGCACCATCCACTCCCAACACTGGCTCACCTGGGATAATGTTGCAGAGCCCACTATACGCTGGCAGCTGTGGCAGGTCGCTCATCTCCCTCCTGGCTCCTGACAAGATCTCCATCACCAGCTTACGACCAGAGCTGCTGGAGAAAGTGAAGGATGTGCTGATTCCAGCTGAGAAGCTGAAGGTGCATCGAGATCGGGTCATTGGCAAAGGTTACTAAATGACTGACAGCTTCCTTATAGTTCTAGGGTGGGATTTAATCTAAATAAAATAAAATAATTTGTACAATAATATGTATCGGTGCACAGTTTGTAGCGTTACACCATAGGCTAGCAGTTTAGATATAGAAGCAAAGTGTTGGATGAGCGTGCATGTTATCAACGTCGTCAAATGTCTAACAGGTATACCCAAATAGAAAACAAAATACTAGTGCTGTAAAATATCTGCTGTGAAGTGCATAAAGAAAATAGCAATGCTGCAGTATGAACGAGGGTAATTAAGAGCTGGCTACAATAATGTTTCGCATGTCATTTCAGGTCACTTTGGGATAGTTTACCATGGCTATTATGAGGACCACACTTACAGAGAAATCCATTGTGCTGTCAAGTCACTGAACAGTAAGTGTGCCTGTTTTTTCGGTCCCTGTGTTATTTGGGGCTAGAGGGAAAGAAGCAAACAAATCCTTCCTGATGTGTGATCATGTTCTGTAGCCAAAGGGGTGTGAGATCAGACTGGCAGCAGACAGATCTGAGCTTGCAGTGGGGAAGTCAGGAGTTAATTAAACCAGGGGAGATACAGGGTTGGCATTGTTACAGCTGGAGAGGAAAAGTCTACATTTTCTTCAGTTTGAAAAAGCTTTGAAGGTACAATACTGTAGAACAGCCCTCACCTCAAAGGTGGTCAGCACCGATTATGCAGCTTAAACATGGCAGTAGCCTTAACTGGACCTCTCACAGCTGCCATATTGATATCTAATTCAGTGCAATAACTCTATTGGCTTCAACTTTGGCACACGTCTGTGTTCTATGATTCCATCTGCCACCTTTTATTTTTATTGTCCAATTAAAAATGAACCATTTTGTTTTAACCTCTTGCCACATGTCAGAAACTACCAATACTGTGGCAGAGCAAAGCTCTGCCCTTTTTAAATTGGCCGGGATGGGGTTAATTTCCCCTACCTGCCTGGGTTTATTATGTTCAGGTGGCTGGGGTTGATTAGTTGATTAGGTTAATTAAGGATCAATCAGCGCCCAGCCACCTGACATACAAGGAGGTCTCTGCTTCTCATTTGAAAGGAGGGAGCTGAGGAAGCAGTTTGGTGGTTTTTGAATTTTGATAAATCCAGTGAAGGCATTGCCCAGCCTGGAAATTGTTATTTTTGTTAGTTTTGCTTTTTGTCTTTCTTTTTGTGTTTAAATTGCTTTGTTTTGGCCCTTGTGCCCTTTTATTTTTGTGTATTTATAATAATTTTTTTTTTTTTTTTTGAACTACAGACTCTGGGCCTCTATCCACTCGCCAGCCTGCCACAAATACACACCTCTTAAATACTTCTTGCACTTTACAACTACCACTCATTTTTCATCTTGCCATTTTATGTTTTTAAACCATTCAGTCAAGTATAGCAGAACAAGACAGTGTAATAGTAAGTCTCTAATGTGCAATAACATCAGAAACAATAATAGGCTTTTCAAGGTGACATAAAATGATTAGAAATGAAAAGCTCCAATACACTCTGAGTTGAAATTAGGTAACTGAAAGCCCTGTGTTGATGTTGCAGGGATTACAGATGTGGAGGAGGTGGAACAGTTCCTAAAGGAGGGGCTCTTGATGAAGGGCTTCCACCACAACAACGTGCTGTCCCTGCTGGGGATCCTGCTGCCCAATGAGGGGCTCCCCCTGGTGGTGCTGCCCTACATGAAGCACGGAGACCTGCGCCACTTCATTCGCTGTGAGCAGAGGGTAAGACACACGGAAACCACTTAGAGGTGGAGGTCCAGTAAACACTAACAACAAATATACACAACATAATTCAAACTTTTTCTTGTAACAGGCCTAGCTCTCTGTTATATTAAACTGGACTTAAACATCCCTCTTTCTCTCGCTCTTTCTCTGCAGAACCCCACAGTGAAGGACCTGATTGGCTTTGGGCTTCAGGTTGCCCAGGGAATGTTGTATCTGGTACAGAAGAAGTTTGTGCACAGGGACCTGGCCGCCAGAAACTGCATGTGAGTGGTCAATCGCGAATATTGTCATGTTATTTCTGTTCTGGTATTGAACATTATATAACTGTCTGGGAAATTCTCCCCAGTAATACCATTGCACAACCTGATGGTTTAATTCATTGACAGGCTGGACGAGTCCTATTCTGTGAAGGTAGCTGATTTCGGCATGGCAAGGGACATGTTTGATAAGGAGTATTACAGCATCCAGGATCACAGGAAAGCCAAACTTCCAGTCAAATGGATGGCGATAGAGAGTCTGCAGACACAAAAATTCACCACCAAGTCAGATGTGGTAAGTTCACTGCTCAAGCTTGCAACCATTCTTTATGAATTGTACAAACTCATTACTTATTCTTGCTGTCTAGTCTGCTATATGTATGCTTATCCTTATTAGTTTCATGCCACAGTTTAATAAATCACCCAGGGTACATGAATATAGGGTTAATTTGCATTTGTTTGTATGTTTTACTTATATATCGGGATTTCAATGTGCTGTTTTTTTTTTTTTTTTTTTTTTTTTTTTTTTTCCCAATAGTACGATTTTGAGTTCAGGTAATTCTTAAAAAGACTGCAATAATTGTTCAAAACACTGTTGGTAGGATACAACAATAAATATCAAAACAATTATGATTATGTTAAAAGAAGATTTTGTGAGATATCAGGCACAGACAGACACAATTCATCACTGATTGTGTAGCGGTTAATGGTACCACTGTCACAATGGAGCAATATCAATGTTGATTGTTGTAAGTGCTTATATGGTATTGTATCAAGGGGAAAAAAGCTCTTGTTCTTTTCCGAAGGAACACAGTGGTCAAAAGCAATAAATCACTGATGAAAACACTTGCACGAAAAGAAGGGAATAACTGTACTAAATATAAATGAGTACACAGGTTGTAAGTCTGTAAAAAGAATATCAGACAAATTCTGCTTGCTAAATGTACATTTTAAAAATAGACAGCAAAACAATGTTATTAGCAGTTACAAGCTTTCGTCCATACCAAGTACTAGCATAACAATTGTGAAGTCTTCATGCTCTTATCAGTTTTGAGAAAAATCACAGTTCATATTCATTGAGATTCAATAGGAAATAGAAGTGTAGTTCACGTGTACACATTTCTACCACGTTATTTTTACTGTAGCTTGTGTAGTAGAAAACTGTTGTAAGACATGACATTTTATTTTCTTGGGTGATATTTAAATTACACTTTCTGAAATTAAACCTGTTTTCACATTTCATATATTCTTAAATGGCCCTTAAATTCAAGCCCTTAAAATGTGTCACCTAAAGGCTACGTTAAGTAAGACGAAGTGGAGAGCTGCTCCATTACCGTTGTGATGCAATGACTGAAGCCTGCGCTTCCCCCCTAGTGGTCGTTCGGGGTGCTGATGTGGGAGCTGCTGACCAGAGGAGCGAGTCCCTACCCTGAGGTGGATCCCTATGACATCACCCACTATCTTCTGAAGGGCAGGAGGCTGCCTCAGCCACAGTACTGCCCCGACCCAATGTGAGTGCACTTCATTACCACTGATACAGCAATGTTACAGCATTTTGCTGTCAATCAAATTTTCTATCATTTGCTTTGTTATTTCTAGAAATGTTGGGGATTTTAATAGAAATAGTTACTATATTATTGTCCGTGTGTTTGAAATGCAGTTTAGTTTACATGTCAGCCTTAAATATACGCGAATTATATATATAATATATTAGATATATATATATATATAATATATATATATATATATAGTCATAAATGAGTAACTGCAGCTGTTGTGATATTATAGTTTGTTAAGTTAGAAAGTTCAACTATCAACTTTGTATAGTTGCAAAAGTTACTACGTTTTCAATTTACCCCCCCCCCCAACTGACCGGGATGAATTTCTCAGACTACTTTACTTATATCCAGAGAACCACTTTTGAAGAAACATGATTAGGCACACAGTTTATATATGGTAGGAATAAAATCCATGTAAAATAATAACTGCATAATTACAAGAAAATGTAACATTAATTTAACCACAACAGTGACGCTTAAGTCTGCCTCTCTGAAGTGCAATTATTTCCTTGTCATCAACGTAGCTGTTCTTCCCTGTCTTCAGGTTCATTATCATGCTGCAGTGTTGGAACCCAGAGCCAGAGCAGCGCCCCTCCTTCTCGGAGCTGGTCTACGAGATCAAGGAGATCCTGTCAGGCTTAACGGGCGAGCACTACATCAACCTCAAAGTGACCTATGTCAACCTGGACCAGCCCAGGCCCTACCCTGCCGAGGCAGAGTCTGCGGATGAGATGGATTCCACTTACTGAGAACCAGTCCAGTCCCACCCTGCCCTGGTAAGCCAGGCTCTGATGCTATGAGATTCGAAAACCAGCAACTGGAATACAACCTTTAATTAATTGTCGACATGTTGGACCCAGATCCAAATATAAAAAAGGAAACAAAACCAGGAAATTCATTTCTGACCTTTGATGATAGCAGAATCTAGATCCAAATGTAAGAAAGATCAGAAACTGGATTATAGACTGCACTGATGTTACCGTCAATATGTGGAAAAAGAATGTGCTCCAAATGGAAACTGGGAACTGGGAACAAGAGTGTATCTGTGGAACTGGATCCCATTCAGTGTGACAGAGACCTAAATCCTTTGTTGGGAATTTGCGACTGTGGAGTGTCCTTGCACTGATTGGTGTTTTAAAGCAATGCACAAACCTGACCATCCTGATTGTGTGGTGGGAAGACATTTTTTATTTTGTTTTCTCAGTGGATCAAGGGTGTGAGGTGAGGTTGTGGGAAAACCTCATCAAGCTGTATACGGTAGATACAAAAAAAAAAAAAAAGACTGTGCTCGGAGACCTAAAACTGGTACGTCCTGTGAGCCGGAATCAAATCTGTATAATGTAAATAAGTAAAGATGAATGTCCTCAGAGATACGATATACTGTATGTTGGCTGTAAATTTTGAATCGAATATTTTATGAAAGTGTTATTTTTTTTATTTTAAAAATGTATATTTTAAATTGTGATATGATTTTTTATTTATTTTTTAGATAAATTTAAACCACTGGAATTTAATTTTTAATTTTGTGAGAGGGCAGGTCACAGTACTGAATGTTGTAAACTGACTTTATTGAGTCACCATATTCATTTGAAGCAGCAATATGTTTGTTAAAGATGCTAAGCAAAGAGACTGAAGACTATGATGTTTCACTCCGACGTTGTCTCACCCGTCTACTGGGGTTCAGACCCAAGTTTAAAAAAAAATCTATTATTAGTTACTCAGTGTGTGTATATATATATATATATATATATATATATATATATATATATATATATATATATATATATATATATATATATATATATATATATATATATATATATATATATATATATATATATATATATATATATATATATATATATATATAGTAAGATAGCAGGGAGAGGGTTAGATTCCTCCCTGCCTAAAAACATGTGCAAATGCGCTTTGGTTTAATTTAATTAGAGTTCTGTTAATTGTTTTATTATTAATTATTCCCTGCACCCTGTGATCATTGTAAATTACAGCCACGTGTAGGGTATTTAAAGAAAGCAGCCAGTGTGCTCAGGGCCGCTGCTGTGTTGAGGGCCCGGTTGATGGTGCTTTCAACTGTTATGAAAAAAAAAAAAAAAGTTTTTTTTTTTGTTTTGTTAGCTGGTGTAACAGGTAAACAGCTTAGCTGCCCTGTTGTATAGTTTAGGTTCATGTTCAGTTAGTGCTGTAGTAAGAGCTAGGTGTTTATTTTTGTTTATTTTCTATAATTAGAAGTGCGCGTCAGCGCTGTTCCTTCCAATCCTGTGTGTTGGGTCGTGACTTTGAAGGGAAAAGAACCAGAGCGAGCCTGTGTGGCTCCTAAATAGTTAACCATGTTAAATACATTTAATGGAACAAAAAACTGAAAATAGATTTAAACACCTCAGGGCTGTAATAGGGTGTTAGAATTCAGCTGACAAGGTTGTTTTTTAAAGCCTATGCTGAAGTCTGCGTGTCATGTTTTTCTCGTTTCCTGTTGTATTATTCCTCGACAGCAGTGCTGTATTTGGGAGTGGTGGGACGAGAATAGCTGCAGGCAGCCCATAGCCGCCACTCTTGGTTCCCAACAGCAGTTTGGTTTGGGCTCAGAGAGTGAAGGACATACAGTATCCCAAGGTCCTGGTTATTTCCACTCTCATCTGAGAGACAGAAGTGAGGGTCAGTGTTCTTTATTGCTAGGAAACCATATTATTAAGGCTGCAATGTTATCATTGTTGCCAAGTGCAGATGAGAAGAAGGAATATTTTCAATAATGTACTACACTATTACAAAAAAATTCACAACAAATACAGACTATTATGTGCTATTTCAAGAGAAACAACAGCAGATTTAAGCCACCAGAGTTCACTACACCCCTGTCATTACAATGTATCCCAGCTTCCTGTGCTCTTAGGTAGACAACTTTCATTTCCATTATAAAAAGCTAAAATACATATTGAAATCCAAAATAGTCGCTAAATTCCAACTGTAATTCACCACTCTCTCATTAAAACAACCTGCAGTTGCATGTCTTGCCAGTGCTCTGCTAACCTATGCATTATTAAGTATTCTAATCCTGCATTTCCTGGTAATTAGAAGCAGGCACCGGCAACTTCTTTGCATCCAGAATTTAATGAAGTTTAGCCCTGGCTTTGCTTTCAGATCTCAAGAACCCCACTTAAGAGCCACTTGACATCATTGCCCACTGAGAGTACTGCAGGAGCTGGGATTTTAATTTAGATTCTTAGCTGTTCACTGAACTGCACTAAATTCTGACTCGGGGTGGGGCACTTAAAAAAAAAAAAAGGGGGGGTTCTTGCAGCCTTCGTCTACAGTGGTTGTTTTTGCATGTAGTTCCACAGAATTCCCAAAAAGGGCACAGTAACTTCTAGCAATGCCTCCCAGGGATGTGTTCATACTGCTCACAAATCACTCCCCATTCATATTTCAATGAAACTCTCCCTGGTAGTAAAGATGTTGTAGTTGACACCTTGTGGCTTATCCTCATATGTCTTTAGGCCACAACAGCGCTGAAGAGTGATCAATTATTATTTCCCCCACGGTTTACTGTTACAACCTGCCATTCGTTACTCCACTGCATTTTGCATGTCCATTAACTAATAAAGTTTTCATTATACATGAATCTTTAGGCTAATCACTCCACTGACATTATCTCTGACTGGGAGATGCAAACTTTGAGTTCCATGACCAGCGATTATTAGAGTAAGGATATACTTCACCTGAATAACCACAAGATGGCAATCACAAAGCACAAAGCTTTATACTCCACTGTGCTAAAAGAAAATGAAACTGGCGCTGTTACAAAACTAGACAGAAAGAAATTAGAAAGGTTAATTTAAGAACTCGACAAGAAGTTCTTTCTTACCTGTACTAGTTTTGTAACATTACTGATATGTTTGCTTTTCCCAGCGAAAAAATTGCAAATAATTGCCCCCGGGAGGATACAAATTTGTTAAAACAGGAACCATTTAGTGGGCAGCACATGTCAGGGATGTAAGTCATTGGAGATGCATTCATTTCTTATGGCCTGAGAAATAACGAAACGTGAATTACGTTTCATCTTCCTGGCACAGCAAAATCATGTTTGCAAAGACTCAAGAGAAAACAGTGGGGCGAATAAAACCACATGTTTTTTTTGTTTTTGTTTTTTTGTTAGAAAGAGATTGAAAGCAAAATGCCTTGAGAAAAAAAGCCTTATATTCTTGCTCAAGCTCTCATGGATTTTCAAAAAGAGACTCAGCCGAATAACCTGGAGAGCAAAATGGATACAGTATTGTACTTGATCAATATCACCCTGTGAGGCATGTGAGTAAAAATGGATTTTCCAGACAGCGATTTACATGTAAAAAAAAATAAAAACTGTATTTAATATTACACGGAAAAGAAAAAAAAACAATAAAGAAGAATGTGAGTGAGGGAGTGCTAGAGTAATCAAAAATAAAAGAACGGAAGCCTCTTAATCCTCTTCGTGATCTGCTCAATCCAAAATGAAACAAAAAGGAATAAAAACAGAAAAGAGCAAAGTTAGTAAGGCCTCCGTCCGTAATTAAAAGTAAATAACACAGTCCAACCCCACACGTACTTCCCTCCAGCCTTTTTTTCCCCGCCTCTATTCCTCGGGACCAACCCCGAACACAGTAGCACGTTCCCTTTAGTATGCAAACCCCGCCCCGGTAGTCAGTGGATCACCAATCCCAGACTGACAGGTATCCTTAACTTCACTTGACTCCAGTGGCTGGAATTTACATACTCATACTTCCGCCCCTCACCAAGGTGCTGCCCCTCATAAAGATAACTTTTGTCATGGTCACAAGACCTTGGTAAGGGAAGTCCCAAGTTGGTTTGATGCCTTCTACTGTTGGGAGGCTGAATTGCAGACTGAAACCCCTTTGACTCATCACATATCCCACCCCTCAGATAGGAGCCGAAGGAACACTCGGAAACCTCTAACCCCTCCTTTTTCCCTCCCTCCCGGGAAAAAAAAATCAGCGTTTTGATGTAACTTACCCTCACGATGCCTTATTTGAAAGGCGAAGGGCTGGAGCGCTAGGTACCACCGCGTAATCCTAGCGTTTGAATCCTTCATTGTGTCTAACCACTTTAAAGGGGCATGATCTGTGATGAGTACAAAGGGTCGTCCCAGAAGATAGTATTTTAAGGACTCCACTGCCCATTTTACTGCCAGGCATTATTTCTCTACCACAGAGTACCTTTGTTCTCTCGGCAGTAACTTCCGACTAATATATAGTATCGGGTTTTCTATACCATTTTTTTCCTGGGACAGAACCGCCTCCAGACCAGTCTGCGATGCATCGGTCTGAAGGATGAACTCTCGGCTGAAATCCGGGCTTACTAATGCTGGGGCCTGACTCAAGTTAGTTTTAATAGACTTAAAAGCCGTCTGACACTCTGCACTCCACTTAATTTTATTTGGAGCGTTCTTTTTAGTGAGATCAGTGAGAGGGGCGGCTATAGTGGAAAAGTGTGGAATAAAGCGGCGGTAATAACCAGCCAACCCTAACAGTGATCTCACCTGGGTTTTTGTGGTAGGTACCGGTGAATCCAACAAAGCCTGGACTTTTGAAACCAACGGTTTCACTCTACCCTTACCCATTATGAAACCTAAATATTTTGTTTCTTCTTTTCCAATAGCGCACTTTGCCATGTTCGCTGTGAGCCCCGCCTTCCTCAGAGACTGTAGGACGGCTTTTAATCTACTCAAATGTTCTTTCCAGGAAGAACTGTATATGACTACATCATCGATATATGCAGCTGCATACTCTCGATGAGGTTGTTATACCCTGTCCATCAGTCTCTGGAAAGTTGCGGGAGCTCCATGAAGTCCGAACGGCATAGTACAAAATTGAAAAAGACCATCTGGGGTTGAGAATGTCGTTTTCTCACGAGAGGCTTTTGCTAATGGAATTTGCCAGTATCCTTTCGTCAGATCCAAAGTTGAAATAAACCGAGCTCGCCCCAGCCTGTCTAAGAGTTCATCTACCCGAGGCATGGGATATGCATCAAACTTAGAGATAGCATTCACCCTCCTAAAGTCTATACATAACCGTAGTGACCCATCTGGTTTGTCTATTGGTACAATTGGGCTACACCACTCACTTCGGGAAGGTTCAATTATCCCAAGTTTCAACATACACTCCACCTCCCTCCGGACAGAATCTCTCCGACTTTCTGGAATGCGATACGGTCTCTGTCTAACTCTCAGACCTGGCGGAGTGATAACCGCATGTTCAATCAAATGCGTTCTTCCGGGCACGTTAGAAAACACATCACCAAACATTTTGATTAAATTGCTTACCTCTTTGCGTTGATCAGGAGTTAATTGTTCCCCCATCGGAACCCCAGCTGCTGATACTGGCTCAATTGAGGGTCCATAGTCCTCTCCCTCCTGTTCGGGAGATATAAAATGGACCTCTCGTTCTTTCCACGGTTTGAGGAGATTAACATGATAAATTTGATTTTCCTTCTGACGCCCAGGCTGTCGGATCTCATAATTAACTTTTCCTATTGCTCAAATGACCTCAAAGGGACCCTGCCATTTAGCAAACAACTTAGATTCTGATGAGGGCAACAACAACAACACTTTGTCTCCAGGTCGAAAGTTCCTAATTCTTGCATTTTTATTGTAGCTTTGCTGCTGCTTCTGCTGTGCCACTTTGAGATTGTCATGTGCCAATCGACCGACTAATTCTAAGCTATCGTGTAGCTGTAATACATATTTCACTATATTTTTAGAGTCTTTTGACTGTTCTTCCCAGCCTTCTCTTATGAGATCCAAGATACCCTGCGGCTGCCGACCGTACAAGAGCTCAAACGGAGAGAACCCCGTTGAGGATTGTGGTACCTCACGAACTGCAAAGAGCAAGCAGGGAAGCAGTTTAGCCCAATTACGTTTCTCCTGATCTACAAAGCGGCGCAACATACTTTTTAAAGTCTGATTAAATCGTTCAACAAGCCCATCCGTTTGAGGATGAAAAACTGAGGTTCTAATTGAATGGATTTTCAATAATTTGTATAGTTGCTGAATACAGTCTGACATAAAATTAGTGCCCTGATCAGTGAGAATTTCTTTCAGGATTCCCACCCTAGAAAATATTTTAACCAATTCATTTGCTACTACTTCTGCACTCATGGAGCGTAAGGGAACAGCTTCTAGATATCGCGTTGCGTAGTCCACTACTACCAAAATATATCGATATCCTGACTCTGCTCCCTCCAGAGGGCCTACTAAATCTACACCAATCCTCTCAAACGGTACTCCAATAATTGGCAGTGAGACCAGAGGTGCGGGGCGAACTAACTTAGGGGCAGCTAATTGACATTCCGGACACTCAGATACATACTTCCACATAAGACCATAAACCCCTAGCCAAAAAAAACGGACCAGAATTCGTTCCTGGGTCTTTTCAGTTCCTAAATGACCTGCAAATGGAATGTCATGCGCCAATCTCATGACTTCCGACTGAAAAGGCCCAGGAACCAATAACTGTTTTACGAGCTGTCCCATCCCGGGAGCCCGGGTTATTCTATATAATAAGTGCCCAGATACAGAAAAATGAGGAAATACCACTGGTTGTCCTTCCTGCATATCCTTCCCCTCAACATATCTGACCTGTTTCCAAGCATACTGTAACGTGGGATCATTTTGTTGTTCATAGCCTAGGTCAATATCTCGGTCCCAATGATTAGGTACGCTGAGAGGAGTGCCTTTTATTATGTGACCTTCCACATCAGTAACCTCGCAGCCCCAGTCACACTGAACACCTACTCCTTTACCCTGCCGTTTACAAGATTGGTTTACCTTTGAGTCAGACCCCTCCCCTTGTCATCTCAGAGTTCCCTCATATTTTTCCACCCTGCGCTCCCTCTTTGTTTTTCTCGGGCGGATTTTAGGGTTAAACAGGTCGGATTGTAACGGGAAAATCTCACCAATTGTTTTCTCCCACTGCTTAGATTGTCCCCTGGTAGAAACTAAGACCATTTCCCGACCTAAAATACAATAAAAAAATGGCAAGTCTCTTCCCAGGAGAACAGGGTATGGTAAACATTGCGCTACAGCCACTTTAACGTAAGCTGAGTAACCATCAACAGTAAGTCTAACTTTAGTGGTGAGATAAACCCGAGTTTGTCCATGGATACATGAGATAGCTACTTTACCCTGTGGCTCCCAGGTTACCCCCTCCAAAAGAGCTTGTCGAATCAATGTTTGTGCACACCCAGAGTCCGCAAATGCATTAGTACTCTTATGCCCGACCTGTACTCTTAATTGATAAGGGCCCTCCCGACATTCCCCAGTGTTCTTACCTGTTACTGTCAACCAGGATCTTCTTGCCAGGTTTACCTACCATCATCGGACAGTCCCTGGCTATATGTCCAGGCTCATTGCATCGGTAACAAACTGGGGTACAAGGCACCAACAGAGTTTGCTTGTCCTGTGAGTCAGTGACCGACAGGTTAGGGGTTTTTTCTCTCGCCCAAGATGGGGCTAACCTTGACCTCCATGGTCTGAAGGTCTGGTTACCTCCTCTGGGCTTCATTGATGGGTTGGTCCTGGTTAGTTTAGGCACAGGAGTGGGGTCAGAGGCGGCGCCTTCGTTCGCATCCTCATATGCCTCCACCAGGATGATGGCCTTCTCGAGAGTGGTAGGTTGATTCCTTTTAACCCACTCCCGATTTCCTGGCGGTAGTATGGATGCGAACTGCTCTATGGCGATCTTCTGCACCAGTTCTTGGGGGTGTGTTCTTCCGGAGCAGCCACCGGGTGCACTGATCCAGGAGATACTGTCCCGCAACCCGGGGCCGCACCCCCTTGGACAGCTGGTATTCCCGGAAACGGCGCCGGTATGTTTCTTCCGTGATCCCGAGGCGTGAGAGAATGGCTTCTTTAACTTTTGTATAATCCACGGCCTCCGAGGCCATTAATGCTCTGTACGTTGCTTGCGCTTCTCCTGTCAAACAGGGTGCCAATTTCATGGCCCAGTGTTCCTTCGGCCACCCTGCTGCTTCTGTCACTCTCTCAAAGGTGACCAAGAACGCCTCAGGATCATCTTCCAGAGTCATCTTCTGTAACTTTGGTTGTGAAGAAAACATCCGGGCAACCGCTGTTTCCGCCGGGAGTGTCGAGATCTTTCTCTACCAGCTGACCAAAGAACTGGGCGAGCTGTTCCTGGCGCCGCGCTTCCCTCTCCTCTCGCTTCTCCTCCTGCTCCCTAAACATCGCCAAGACTGTAGCTGGATCCATCTTCCACAATGACACCACGTGTGAGTAAAAATGGAATTTCCAGACAGCGATTTACATGTAAAAAAAATTAAAATTTTATTTAATATTACACGGAAAAGAAAAAAAAACAATAAAGAAGGATGTGAGGGAGGGAGTGCTGGAGTAATCAAAACTAAAAGAACAGAAGCCTCTTAATCCTCTTTGTGATCTGCTCAATCCAAAATGAAACAAAAAGGCCTCCGTCCGTAATTAAAAGTAAATAACACAGTCCAACCCCACACGTACTTCCTTCCAGCCTTTTTTTCCCCGCCTCTATTCCTCGGGACCAACCCCGAACACAGTAGCACGTTCCCTTTAGTATGCAAACCCCGCCCCGGTAGTCAGCGGATCACCAATCCCAGACTGACAGGTATCCTTAACTTCACTTGACTCCAGTGGCTGGAATTTACATACTCATACTTCCGCCCCTCACCAAGGTGCTGCCCCTCATAAAGATGACTTTTGTCATGGTCACAAGACCTTGGTAAGGGAAGTCCCGAGTTGGTTTTATGCCTTCTACTGTTGGGAGGCTGAATTGCAGACCGAAACCCCTTTGACTCATCACACACACCCTTTTGTGAAAAGCAGGACAAGACCAGCTGTGTTCACTGCAGTGATGTTGCCATGAGTGGACCTGCTTTCATCTTGCTCTCCAAGTATTCTGGAGAACAAGCTCATGCACACAAATATTAATTTACATTAGAAATAAAAGTATATTGTATACTAGCAACAGCAACAGTTATACATTTTACTTTTCACTATACTTGTACCCCTGAGACCCAGCAAAACGTGTGTTTGTGGACACTTCTGTGGTGTGAGAAAAGGAGAAATAAGTTATATATACTGTAGATACACACTGTATATCTATTTTAAAAGAACTAATTAATTGTTGTGTCTGGAGCTCTTGGCAAATTGAAAACGATTATGTAATTCGAAAGCTATGACTGTCTGCAACAGAATACATTATGAATTACAGGATACTTTTCTAATTAGAAACATGAAACAAAGGCCCTGTTTAGTGGACAAAGTCAATGCACGAGGTCTCAAGAGCCTAATATCAGTATAATATGTGTATAATATAAGAATATATAAAAGATAAACATGGTTCATTGCAGCCAATGCAGAGAATTACACTGAACAAAAATATAAACGGAACATGCAACAATTTCAAAGATTTCACTGAGTTACAATTCAATCAATTGAAAAAAATTCATTAGGCCCTGATATTTATGGATTTCACATGACTAGGAATACAGACATGCATCTGTTGGTCACAGATACCTTAAAATAAAAGGTAGTGGCGTGGATCAGAAAACCGGTCAGTATCTAGTGTGACCACCATTTGCCTCATGCAGCACGACACATCTCCTTCGCATAGAGTTGATCAGGCTGTTGATTGTGGCCTGTGCAATGTTGCCCCACTCCTCTTCAATGGCTGTGCGAAGTAGCTGGATATTGGCGGGAACTGGAACACACTGTTGTACACGTCGATCCAGAGCATCCCAAACATGCTCAATGAGTGACATGTCTGGTCAGTATGCAGGCCATGGAAGAACTGTGACATTTTCAGCTTCCAGGAATTGTGTACAGTTCCTTGCAACATGGGGCCGTGCATTATCATGCTGAAACATGAGGTGATGGCGGCGGATGAATGGCACGACAATGGGCCTCAGGATCTCTTCACGGTATCTCTGTGCATTCAAATTGCCATCGATAAAATGCAATTGTGTTCGTTGCCCGTAGCTTATGCCTGCCCATACCATAACCCCATCGCCACCATGGGGCACTCTGTTCACAAAGTTGACATCAGCAAACCGCTTGCACACATGACGCCATACATGCTGTGCCATCTGCCCGGTACAGTTGAAACCGGGATTCATCCGTGAAGAGCACACTTATCCAGCGTGCCAGTGGCCATCGAAGGTGAGCATTTGCCCACTAAAGTCGGTTACGACGCAGAACTGCAGTCAGGTCAAGACCCTGGTGAGGACGACAAGCACGCAGATGAGCTTCCCTGAGACGGTTTCTGACAGTTTGTGAAGAAATTCTTCGGTTGTGCAAACCCACAGTTTCATCAACTGTCCAAGTGGCTGGTCTCAGACGATCCCGCAGGTGAAGAAGCCAGATGTGGAGGTCCTGGCCTGCCATGGTTACACATGGTCTGCAGTTGTGAGGCCGGTTGGATGTACTGCCAAAGCTGTTTAATCAGCTTCTTGATATGCCACACCTGTCAGGTGGATGGATTATCTTGGCAAAGGGGAAATGCTCACTAACAGGGATGTAAACAAATTTGTGTATAAAATTTGAGAGAAATAAGCTTTGTGTGCGTATGGAAAATTTCTGGGATCTTTTATTTCAGCTCATGAAACATGGGATCAACAGTTTACATGTTGCATTTATATTTTTGTTCAGTGTACATTACATATATACAGACATCAATTAATAATTAATACGCAGAAGCAAGGTTTTAAGAGGCCTGGGGCTTGTAGATAACTTAATTTCATCAGGCAACTGGAGAGAGCACCCTGACTCCAGAGTCCACTTACTAAATGTGGTTTTCTGTGAGGTGAATCTGAATGGATTATTGCAAGGTGTCAGAGGGTTCTGCAAAAACAGGTGCTGGGAGGCAGTGGTGTACAGTAAAAACATCTACAAATCATGGTTAACCAACAGTGCAGATTCACTGACTAATTCTATTTTTGTTGAAAAGGGCTTTATAGAAAAACAAATTGCGTGTTGACAGCGGCAGTGGCATAAGACCTTGGCTTGCTGTCAGTAGACCTGCTCTTAATGGATGTGTGGGTGTTGCTATTGTTGTGTAACCCCTTGCTGTCTGTTGCAAGCTGTCTAAGTTGTTGAACACACAATTCTGTGTCTTAGACAGCGTGGAGGATTTTTTGGACTGGCTGGCATTTTGCTTGAAAGAATAAATCCAACCATGTCCATACAAAGTTAGTAGTTTCCTGGTCATTTAGATTCAATAGCTTCTAAATATCTTCTGTTTTATAGTTATTTTATGATAGAATTTCTAGTTTTACAGATGACGTGGACCAAGTGGACCACAAAGGGAATAACATCCATTCATATGAATTGGCAGCGATATTTGTAACCAAAATGGTTAATAGATATTTGGTTAATAAGTACATTCATTACATGTTCATGTATATTAATTTGCATGTATGAGAATGAGAAGAACACAATGTCGAACCATCAATAGCCCACAACACCACAGGAAAGGAGAGAAAGAGAACAAAACACAAAGCACTTCCATTTTAAGAGGGCACTATTCTGATACAAATGTCATATTAAAGAATACAGCTTCAATCAAACGAAAGCTTTGAAAGTGGCTTTGATTGAAAGGCTGATAGCAGTTTTTTATACAGCAAGTGGCACATGCTGTAAATAAAGTAACACTCCAGAATTGAGAGAGTAGGGTCCATTGCCCGTGTTAAACCAGCACAGAATGAAAATGCAGTGTGTACTTTCTGTTTTACATTTAGCAAAAGATTCCACATGTGACAACAATACTGCTGTAAGAGTCAAATAGCTTATTCTAGTACTTGTTAGTAACATTATAAACCTGTTTTGACAAGATCTTCACTGTTGTCTTTACAAATACATTTATAAAGATTTCTTAGGGTTTGTTTATTGTACAATATTTAGCAGGATCATTTATTTCTATTTATTTTTTGCAGTGTGGTTGCTTGGAATCCTGAAATCACTACATATATAGCAAATGTAGTTCTGTATTTTCTTGATCAGTTTATTATCAGAGTACTCCTTTTTTGTACCCAATTTGAAATGCTCAGTTTGATTGTTGCCCAACTGCTGAAAACTGCTTACCAATCAGGAGGGCTGAAGATCAAAGGCTGATGGGCAGCCCATCCTGTCATTGTTGTGTGTCTGGCCAGCAGTGGTTAATGAAGCTTGATAAGGAAAACTAGCTAATGCAGCATGCCATGTGGGCCTCCAGTCAAGATAGGCCAATACAGCTCAAGCAAGACTCAAATTCTGCTGAAATTACTTGCCCTGCACTGCAAATAGGAGTGCTTTTACATTGTGAGCCACTGGTGAACCTTAATCACCTCAAATTGAGATTGGAGCAAACACCCTTCCTTGAAGGTAATAGTTACTAATTTAATTGTTATCTTTTAAATAATCTAGCAAAGTAATTCCTGTAAATGTTGCCTAATATAAATTATCATCCATTCTAAGGGGTCACATTTTTCAATAAGAAGAAAAAAGAACTAGGGGCTGAATATACAGAAAGAAAAGCCATTATGGGTTGACTCCCAGAAAGCAAACCCTACATGCTTTGATAGTTCTTCTCTGTAATCAGTCGCTGCTTTTCATTTGACTCACATCTTTATAATATCTCTCATTTACATGGCATTTATGATAGATGGGCTTTTCCCATTCTTAGAAGTAGTCACACTTCCCCATGAATCAGCATACATTTATTAACCCTTTGTCTTTTATTGGAGCGGCTTCAGCTTGCCATGTAGCTAGACCAATGAACCTCCAACAACATACAAGTCCTGCTGTTAGCTCTCCTATTCAGGCTTGTGTCAAAAAACATGCCCTGCACCGTTGCTTAGAGACATACAAAGAGTATTGTACTCCCATTTAAGGTAATATTGGCTACCAGTACCATTGAATTAAAAGCTATTTTTAATAAGCAAGCATGGATATCTGTTATCTGTGTGATAATCCGCAGGACAGACTAAAAAAAAAACTGATATTTATAGCACATATGACACTGAGCATATGGAATTAATGTCATAACATAATATATTCTGACAAAAGGGACTGTCACTTATTTATTAAGTGATTAATGTTGGATCTTTCCATCTTCTCATGCAAGAGTGAAATACATTTTTTCATTCAAAATGTATTGAGATTAGTTGTTTACAAAGAAACATCCCTAAATCAATCAATTACAAAGCAACTCTCAAAGGCTACTGGGTAAAGCGTTGTCACCAACATCAAAGTGTTTATGTTCTTGGAGTATTGATGATTTAAAAAAAAAAAAGATAATTATAGTGCTAGTCTTTGTCGAGCTCTCTGTCTCCTGTTTTTTGTGAAAGTAAATAAATAAATGAAAACAAACAGGAAGCTAAGTTTAAAGTTCACTGTGGATATGATTTTCTGACTTCACTGTGGATGAAACAAACTTTCTTTATCTAATATTTCATTTGTTTCCATATTATATTATCACTGGCCCTCTTCTGTGATGCTGAATGATGTGTACATCTTTAATTGACAGTAAAATGGCATGTATAATCTGCATGTCAAACTGCATAGAAAGTAAGACAAATGAAGTGGGAAGCTATATTATATCTGAACAGGAGGTGTTATCAGTATGACAATGCCACTGGCCACAAGAGTAATAATGACTGAACTTCTTCATTAACTTGTGTTATTTTGCCAAGTCTCTAAACCCCTGCCCAGAATGCTGCTCCGAAGCTTAGGACTGATATAATGTTTCATTTTGTTAATTGTTAACTCTATCTAGAATACAATAGTTGACGCAGTTGCTGCTCTATGCAGGAATGCAATTGATGAACTAATTCCATAAATCTGTAGATGATTGTCAATAAGCTATCCTTAATGTGTTACAGGTGGGTCAGCTTGCACCATCACGTTGAATGGTCAAAGGCTTCAGTCAGTGGCAAACCAATGGCAGTTTTCCATGATGATATAATTAAAAGCCATTCACTGAGGCTCTTCACCAGTTAATCTGGACCACCTTTACCACTTTATTGGGGGTATTTCATGATGATGGGGGCTGGTTTTGGATTACTTTTTTGATGGAATAAAGTACTGTAATGTTGAGTCAGATGGCAAGGTTTTTCCTCTTTTACGCGAGAGTGTTTCTGCCAATATTAGAACCACCTCAAAGGACAGTAAAAGTTATATTCAGGTGGGCAGGTATTCTTTTAATTTTATTTTGAAGATATTATGCTACAACAGTGACCTTCAAAGCTGTTCCCATGTGAGAGAGTTTTTGACCCCAGTGTCAACTGACATAATTTGGAACACTGCAGTAGTAGAGAAATTAATCATTACAATAGCGCTACACCCTCTGCTTTTGTGGCATGAAATAAACCTGTCGTGCAACATTGTTTTGTTTTAGATAGTTAAAAGCAGAGTGGAAATTTCATGGTTTACCTAATCATTAACTTCTAAGTATCAGGTTTTTAAATACTATAAGACCATCTGTTAAAAAAAGACTGCTAACAATTTTTCCCTGACTTGGTGAATAAAACAAAAATATAGTGGATCGGATTCAGGTTAAAAGAAAAACCAATTGGAGTTTGGTGCATGGAAGCATAGTCAAGGCTAGCAGCAGGAATAGCAGTGGCAGGAGACTGCAGTTTCAAAGCACAAATTGACAAATTATTTTAACAACCAAAGAAACAAAATAAACAAGCAAATACTAGCTCTGCATAGCAACATGACACTAAATCTCCTGCTCCAAGTCCCTTTTTTCAATAGCTCTCTCTTCAGCTGAGTTCCAGCTCTTTTAAAGCATGTAGCCAGGTGTCAGCGATCATCAATTAATCAATTAGCACCTGGCCACATTCCATCCAGGTTTTTAGCAGGAAGAGCATAATAAGCTAAGCCCTTCTGTATTCTTTTTTTTACAAAAACAAAAAGAAAAACAAAAAAAATAAACTATTTGCATGTGCAGCGCCTCTACCTTGCCACATCGAAAGAAGCCATGACCTATAAGTCAATAAAGATCAAAAGAATAAGCTGTAATTCTAATGCCATCTACTCATTCTTCTTTTTTTTAAATATGAGGCAAGTAAACAAGTATATTGCATCTCATTGGATATTGTTTAAAAAAATTAAACCTGCTGAACGATGTTGGTAAATTCTATAAAAAAAATAAATAATAACTTAAATTAGTTTTGAGTTTGTCTGGATGTCACACATCAGAAAATATTAATGTACCCCTGAACCAACATACTTAAAATAACCAGATCAGCTTCCAACTATATACAATAAACAAGTGAGTCACTAACTGGATAGTTATTGGAAGTGCTTCCCAATTTTCACATACTAGTGTCCTTTCACATAATATCAAAATCATTACATTTGATTAGCAGTGTCTTGCAAATTTTAGCCATCACATTCTTTTTTTTTTTTTTTTTTTAGCTATCACTCTATTTCTGTATTGTAAAAATATAATAATAGAAATGATGAAATCAATTTCGAGACATGAAATACTGTAACAAACATAACATAAAATATTCTGGCTGGGTATTACGAATGAAGTGAGCAGAAATTAATTCTGGACAGTCAGTAATGTAAACGTGGGAATCATACTGAAGGGAATAGATGATGTGAACTGTGGCTCAATGAATGCTGAATTTATTAAAGAGCAGCGAGGCTGGCATGGACTATACAAAACAAAACCACTGCCCAGTTATGCATGGCTACCAGCTTTACTAATCAACTCTCCTTTCTGGAAATCAATGAACTCCGATACTTCCTCCCCAAAGGCAGGGGTGAAATTCTCAACAAGTGCAGGGACTCCTATGCACAGCTGGGTGTAAACATTTAAAAAATGAGACCACTTGAGTGACAATGAATACTTTTGAATACAAAAAACATTTATGAATACAAATTAACTGAAAAAGTATAACCACTTCACTAAAAACTAAGAAGCTGAAAATACTGAAAGCTTTGTACTCTCTGTATGTATCACTCAGTCATGTACTGTAATATAACACTTAAACCTTAAATTACAAGCATTAATAACGATTACACTGTGCAGTAACTACTGTAGAGAGGGAGTTTTGTTTCAAGATATTATAAAAAAGGGACGATGTTTTAAAAAAACAACTGTGCTATGAAAACATGGTACAAAAAGTCAAATAATGTACGATAGGGGCTAAAATACCCCTCTCTAATTTTTTTTATGTATCAGGCAAAGAATTATGTACTTGATTTGGCTGTTTTAATCTCCATAGTATTCTTTGAAATCATCCCCATACTTTCCAGACCCTGAGTAGTCATCTACAGCAGGACCTGGTCATGCTACAATGATAGCCTTAGATTAAAACATATATCCCTGTTATTTCTTTTATCTTTATCCTACAGTAATATATTACGTGTGCTTCTCTGTTGTGTTTATGTGTAGATTAATTACCTTGATTTATTCCAGAAAGATTAATGTATTTCAGAAAGTAACAGTATAGAAGTACACATGACAAAGTGTCAAAAGATACATTTTCATAAAGTAATTACTGTGGTTTACTTATGCCTTTTTTTTTTATATGTACACGCAAGTGAAAACTCAAATATAACTTAAATGAACCTTGCTGTTTTGGGTTTCGTTTATTACAGTTAGGTTTGCCAACTGGGTCCATAATTCCGGGACACTTTAAAACAGGTCAAGTATTTTTTAACTCACCTCTAAACTACAAAATTAATTGGTTTTAAATCAACTAGTGAAGTGGTTGTGAATTGCGTGAGCGGCTTCATTATATGTGTTGAATTGTTTAATTGCAGTGCTGATTCTATCCAGGGAGCATCATAACAACATGAATTAAAATCATATTACTGGTACTGGAAATGTTATATGCTAAACAATATCTATCAAAATAGTGCAATTCCGTATACATTATTTGGCATTCACTCATACTGTTTCTTGTGTAACCTTGTGGTAAAGGTTCTGTTTTTGCAATATTTCTTCCTGCTTCACAAATTCCTGCCCCAGTTAAACAAAAACACCAAGGAGACTGTGTGGTCCAGTGGTTAAAGACAAGGGCTTGGTTCAAATTCCAACTCACTCACACTGAGTAAGTCACTTGTGCTCCATTTTTCAAGTGAGACGTTGTTGTTGTTGTAAGTGATTCTGCAACTGATGCATCATTCACACAACCAAGTCTCTGTAAGTCACCTTGGATAATGGTATCTGCTAAATAAACAAATAATAAATCAGCAAGCTGTAGAAGTTGGATTGATGAAAATGATCTTCACATGCGTGTGCTTTTGGTAAACAATTAAATTCCTTTAGTGACAGTTCATACTCACATTACATGTTCAGTAAAACCACTTAATTTGCATTTAGAATGTTGAGTTAAAAACCTAGCCTGTCTTAAAGTGTCCCAGATGTATGGGGGGGGGTGACATGTTATATACCATAACAGAAATACCTAGATTCACAACAAACAAAACTTGAAACCTTGAAACCTATACTTGACATAAAGTTGCAAGTTGGGTCAGTGTTTGGACCCATGACGCAAACCTTTTCTGCATCCCTGCGTAGGGACTTGAAACTGAACTAGGATCCTTTTTTAATTAGGGATGACCTACTGTCTCAGTGTACGATGCCAAAACAACTATGATATTATATATATATATATATATATATATATATATATATATATATATATATATATGATATATATATATAATATATATATTGATTATTACTATATAATTTATGACATGTATTTTTGCCTGCAAATTCATGTGCAGCAAAGCTCATTCCAAAATTCAGATCATTTCTCTGCACTTAATAATAATTACTTTATGCTGCTGTTTTTACGTCGTCTCTCGTTCACCAACCAATGAGCACTGAGACAAAGAGAGAGAAATGGGATTGTGATGCATGCCAAAATGAAATCTGATCAGAATGAAAGCTCAGCCAATCAACGTGCAGTGATTTTACTGATGTTAATGGTGGCCAATAACAGTTAACAGAAACAAAAGATGAGGAAACAGAATGCAAGCAGCGTGAACTGTGCTGAATGAAAGCGCATTTAAGAAATGTTGCGCTAGTGGGCTCTGTGAGTAGACCGCATTGGATAAGTCCCGGTACCCAGCACCAACATTAAAATAAGTCCCGTTACAGAGTATCGATGAGTACCGGCACAATTCCACCCCTGCTCAAAGCATCATTATCAGTTGTGCTTAGTAACTCCACATCCTCCACAAGTACAAAATAAATAATGTAATACATATCCCAAATAATATAGGACTATCGTAATAATAATATGGTTTATAATAGCCTTAAATGACTGACTTAAAGGTCTCTAATGAGCAGTGTTGTGGGAAAATTACTCTTAGCTTTCTGTTTACTTTTTTATGTTTAAGGTGTCAATACAATAAGTAGAAAAGGAGTTATCAAGTAATATGTGTTTTGCTTTTATAAGTATTAAAAATTGTATATAGTGTGACAGAAATACAATGAGTTCTGGTGATAAATCTTCCTCCCGACCTGTGAGGGCGCTAAAGAACGAGAGAAGAAGTAAAAAAATGTTACCTCGGGAACGTAACTACTCCGTAGTCGAAAAAGAGTGTTTGGCCATTAAATGGGCTACTCACTCTTTATGATACTACCTGCTGGGACACTCATTTGAGCTAGTCACAGACCACGCCCCACTCAAGTGGTTAAGCACAATGAAGGACAGCAATGTCCAGATAATGTCCCTTCATGTACCGTATCTGAAAGGGCTGGCCTGACAGTTCGTTTCCGGGACCAGGAAGAGGGTCAGCCTGGAAAGAAGCAAGACTCTGTTGTAAGACTGTATTGACTTGAAAGGTAAACGAGGGGCAGCTGCAAGTAATAAGGCAGCTGCAACCGTTTGCCTAGATATCATGCGGGATTACATGTAGGGGCCAGGGTAACGCTGATCTTTTCCTTCATTTGGGTTAAACGTTTGGAGAGAGAAAGATCGAGAGAGGAGCTCTCGTTGTTAAAGAGAATTACGTGTTGTGTTTTGTTGTGTTTGTCTGTGTTTTTTCACCACCCCACAGTTAAAGCACTACTCCAGAGCTGTCGCCAAGGGTCAGCACTGTCCGGAGCACCACTGCACACCGCACTGTCTGTGTTTGCACTGACCACCATCACGACTGCACTCACCCAGGACTGGTGACCGTCTGTTCGTTTTTGTTCGGGACTGTGCCCTGTTTATTGTTATCCCCGTGCATTATACATTGTTGTGTATCGCCAGGGATTTGTTTATTTTTCGGTCACCAAACCCGGAAAAGAAATAAAGCACTTTTTCACTGGATTACCGTTGTCTGCCTGTCACTCCTGCACCTCATCACCGCTACACCTGTTCTCCTTACCAGCCACTTTGCCACAATAGAAATAAAATAAAAGTATGTGTTTTTGGTTTCAGCAGACAAGACTTGTGGGGAGCTAAAGGATCAACTTCCCATAGCAACTGACTTAACAAATCAGTCACCAATAGAAGAAGTTGGTAAACAGGACACAAGATAAACCACAAGTCTTATCTGGCTGTCTGCAGGGGTTAAATAAAATGTTTTCATACAATTAACTAGCTGATATGTGACAAAAGTCACGTACACTCAGAACAACTGCCTATATAAGGGGAAGATAGAAATAGAAAATTGGAGCTTCTTTGAGATTGCTTGCAGAGCCTGTGTTGCTCTGTTGAAACTCCAGTCTGCAGACTTAATAAAAGCTTTTGTTTTACTCCACTTTGTCTGTTCTACAGTCTCTTTTATAGGGTCTGGAAATGAAACTTACACCACAGCAAATACCTGTGGGTTGATGAGTGCCACCCTCTTAGGTCATTATCTGCCAGATAGAGACTTCCATGTCTGTCATTAACGCTTAGATCAGAATCCTTTATTACAAAAAAGTTTACTATCTCAACAGATCTTTAGCAGAACCATCAGTAGAACACAGGATCACTTGCAATGGCAACACAGTGGATAACATCTGAGTAAAACTAAAGCAACTCTTCTTTTCCAATGTCTACTATACAAAGAAGCTTCTTTTGTTTTACTAAAGTTATTACATATTACACAATGTGACAGGCATTAAATTCAGTAGGAAGTTTACTGTGGCTTTATTCTTTATCAGGCTGGCTGCTGTCAGGGGCTGTAAGCTTGGTCAACACCTATATAGTACTAGTGCCTGGCAGCACTCACCTATATAGTACTAGTGCCTGGCAGCACTCATCAGACCTTTAATGCTCAGCTGAAACCCTTAATGGAACAGCATCTATTCAGGAATATAAATCCTAATGAATATTTACATCTCTACATTAAAATATAAAGAAGGCATTACATTTTCAGCAGCATCGAGGCTCTCAACGCATCACACAGGATCTGCTCTACTGTTGCGTCAATTATTTTTCTTGTAATTAAACGCAGTGTTATTAACTGTTTGTTTTCCTCGATACCCCTGCCTGCTTTAGTGGTTGCTATTTTTCTCTCCAACATGGGACAAGGTTGGTGCTTCTACAATGCATATAAAATGAACTACTGTACAGTAGTGGAGTCTAGGAACAAGTTATTGAAATAATTGAAGGCTTTATGATAGTCTCATGATAATGTTTAATTGTATACAACAAACATTACTAATATGTGTTTGATGTATTCCTTGTTTGTACCCTTCAAGGAATTCTACTCCATAAGGAAAACTGACTTTGTTTGTTTACATTCCTCAAAGGTATTTTAGCTGTAAAGAAACAAGCTTCCTCCCCCATTGAAATCTGCTAACACCTATGTCATTTTAAGGGCCAAATAGTCTTATTCCTGCTTCTACACCAGGTTAGAAATCTTTAAGATCTATTATAGATCAGGAAGCAACATATTTTACCAAATGGTGTTTTCACACTGGTAACAATAACATTTTACAGGAAATCCAACAACACTACACTCTGCGAAGAGACCAAACTGATGGAAACACTTATTAAGGTGTGGAAAGGCTGTGTTGTTATATAGAAGGAGACTTTATTTGACTAAAAACAAAAGTGTAAAATAATTTCCGTAAAGGGGTTGACATTAGTGCTTCCCGTGGCAAGATACTTGACTCATTTGTTCATCATACTGATTCATAGTGACATATTCACTTTCATAAACTGAGGCAGGCAAACGGTACAAAGTGAAAACGCATTTGGATAACAAGTCTTCCTGACCCCCCCCCCCCCCCCCCCCCCCCCGCTAAGGAAGCCAGGTTGAATTACAGTATTCAGGGCAGCAAACTATTTACTGTCCTGGTCAAAAGTAATTTTCTGGATCAGAAAACCTCTATCTGTAAAGCTGTCTCTTTTGGTTAATTTTGTGTGAGCCTATGCAATAAATAGAAACCCTTGGATCTCACAATTGCTTGTGTGTGACTCGATTGAAATTGTAATTTACATCGTATTTTGTTTTTTCTTTTGGGTGGAGGGATTTTAAGAGACTGCAGGAATTGTGCGCGCATTTCTTTAAAAAGGGATTCCCGCAATTGCACACTGAAATGCAAGCCCTGTTTTAGACATTAATTAAAAATAGGCTATACTGACACAGCATCGATTAGGGAAGGGAGTTCCATAATTTTGCTGCATAGTTGATTTTATTCAGCAAACTGAAAAGTCAAGTGGGAAGATACATTACTCAGGCAGTAATTGTGTTTTTGCTTTCGATGTTGTCCCATAGTCTCTGCTCAACGTTGTATCAACGACCATTTCAGTGTTGATAAACCCACACCAAACCCACATTGAATAGTCTTGTTGTTCAACGTTGCAATGTAATTTCATTCAAAATTCAACATTGAAACAATGTTCAGTGCCCGCTGGGTTTAACTGCTTACATAAATTATACCAGAAAGAGAACTCTGAAACTGACATTCCTTATGATGCAAACATGTTATGGACCTGTTAAAGAAAGAGTAAGAATTGAGTCATGTATGACTGTCAGGCACCTTCATTTTGCTGGAGATAGGCACCATCAGCAGAAGAGGCTCAACAAAATTTGCATGCTGCACTGCTGTGAAAGAGAGAGAGAGAGAGAGAGAGAGAGGGTGAGAGAGAGACATAATCAATTAAGAGTTTGTTTATTTGTGCAGTTCAGTGCTATAAGACTCTGCTCCACTAAACTACAATGACCTGGACTTAAGAGGAAATGTAGTGGGAAATGAAAAATCAATGGACAAGAGCAACTCAAGTTTATCTGGGATATTCAATGAGGAAAGCCTTGTACAAACTTTATGAGAACTGACTCTTCAACAGTATTTTTGCATTTTGGTTCAATTCACTTAACCTCACACTATTTAAAATCAGTTTTTTTAAAGGATGACTTCAAATGGTTAGTAAATGTCAAGGCTATCTTAAGTAATATATTTTTCTTCTTTAGATTCATTGTTTAGACTGTTCATTGTCTGTTTTAGTCATCACTTTCTGGAGACTTTTGAAAACATTTTTTGTTAAAAGTTTAAAAGAAAGATCAAGAAAGCTCACCAGGGTGCAACTATTAACCTGGATGCCCAGTTCCTTTCGCAAAGATTTCATAGCGAATATTTTACAATAGCACTCACTCTTGTATCCTAAATCACTGCTACAATATGTTTTTTATATATACTGTAGGCTATATAAGGTTATAATTCAGGGCTGGCAATGGAACATGAAACAAGCAATGTGACTGGTCGAGCAAGGTTCCAGCTGTCCGTATATTGGATTGATATGGACAGCTGGAGCCTTGTCACATATTCAAAATCACTGCTCTGCTTTCTTAGTTACAGTTACAAATGTACAGTAAAGCTATAAAACTCTGTGGCCAATTACCAGCAAACAAAATCCCAAAAGTAGTAAGTAGACATGCCGATTTGGATGAAGAACAATTAAATGAACTGGAAGACCCAAAACAAAAAAAGCATACCAAAAACAAATAAAATAAACAATTGCTGTCTTGTACTCGCTCACCCTGACTTTGTCACTTCAAATTTTTAGTGGTTTGTAAACGCTACAGAAAAACACAAAAAGACATTTCTGCACATTATCCACCCCACTCCAACACAGATCTTGAAAAATCTGAGACGTCGTTGAATTTATTTTTATTCCTCCCATCAGTTTTGCTCAGTGTCTACACTAAGAGGGGAAAAAAATAACTAAACTCTGCCCCCTGGTGTATCTTTTCAATGGCAATGTGCACAATATCAAAAATAAATATGTACTTTCTTTTGCATGTTTCAATTAAATTAATTTACTCAGCTTAACTTAGTTTATAGTTCAAAGTTATAAATGGGACTAACAAAAATACTTTATTGGCATAAGGATATTTAATTAAAAGAAAATAATTTTTTATGCTTTTTTTCAAATCCACTGTTGTACCTGGATTATAAATACAATAAGACCCTTCACAGTGTCCGTATAGTCGATTATACGGACTTCTTGGTGGTCTAGTGCCGAACAACGCTCCGAGGCATATGTATATTCGACAAATACATACACCCTGTTGGGCCTTACTGCATACGTATATCATCATATGAATAAATTAATAAATAAACACTAGAAAAAGACAACATACTGAAAAGGTTAAAGTCTATTTCCAGCGGTGCTGCGATAATATTGTGTACTGGTGTTAATCTTCCTATTGCAGAGGATCACCATTCAAGCACACCAGTGTTTTTGCAGCCTCTGGGTTGGCATCTGCATGTCATTAAAAACCTTAACCATGGTTTCAAAGCCAATGGTGATGCAGCATGGCAGCCCTGCATGGTGCACAGTCGCAAGGGAAACTGGAATGACCCTGTCAAGCCATAGCATGCCTTTCAGTTTGAAGTTAGCATTTCTGTAATTGCTTATTATTACAAACTGGTTATGCTTATTTTTTTATTTTTGTATGTATTTAAGAATCTACTTTGTCTGACAGTATATGGAATCAACACAGTCTTGTGAAAATAAACTGTACATGAAAGAATTTGTGTTATGTGCACTTTAATTGGCAAAAGGAAAGTTCCTGTTCTAAATAAAACATTGCAGTGAATATGTAATTGTGGTAATTCATTTAAGTGTTACCATGAGGTACCACAACTGCCATACAATTTACAAAAGTTTACAATAGTAAAAGCATTAGAGGTATAATAAACAACTGATGGTAAATTATATCGTAAAGCATGGCAAAAAAAAAACAAGTTTAATTTCAGAATTATTGCACAAATATACAGTGATAAAGTTTGAACTATTAACCAGCAATGTCAACAAATACAGCACAAAGGTCCTAATACTGGTCTGTATTGGTATATTACATTGTGATACAGTACCATTGGTATGAAAATATTATCACTGTAGTTTCATGTCACCAATGGCTCATGCAGAACTATTGAACTGCTATTATCGTGCCACCTCTTTCACATTCTTTGTTAAGGGGCAGTATAAATATTTAGAAGTCTTTTGTTTAAAGACTTGAAAACACTGAAAAAGAGTTTTAGTGTTACTGCACTTTTTACCATTCAATTGCTTTATAGTTCTGCATTAAAATGCATGGTGCTGTACTTTCAAAGAACTGCCTCCCTACTGTAGAAACAAACCAAACAAGGAACACTTTGCAAACAGGCAGTGCTACACTTGTCAGCTCATCAGAATGCACCGATCACCTCCTCTCTGCAAGTGGGCTTCATTCAGTCAATCAGTGCCCTTTGAAGTGGAGCCTGTTTCTATATTGAGGGATGATTCACCTGCACTGGAGACTAAGAACCTCCACAGGGCAGCACTCAAGTGCTTTCAGAGCCCTGCCTTTTAATGACTAACACAGTGCCAGAGCTTGATTAACTTTGGAACAACTTGTTTCGGGAGGAATAACCCTTTCTCCTCTGTCTCAAAACTGGGTTTAAATCTTGACATTTTCTACTGATAGATTCTTTTGAGCTGTACTGTCTGTTTGTGTTTCCCTCAGCCAAATGCCATGTCTAAAAGAAAAGGATTACAAATACACCAAGATCATATATATATTACTGAAAATTTAACAGATCAGTTTTTTGTATAACATAGGCTTTCAAGTTTCAGACTAACAGAAGTAACTTAGAGTGCTTTTTTCTTCATTCTGAGATATTGTGAAATATTGGGTATATCTTCCAGTTGCCCTTTTGCCAAGATCTTTAGTACCCGCGGCCATTTTTCAAGATTTATTTTTCGTACTAAGTTTTCTCATACCGCATTCTGGTAGACAAGATTAATCAATTTTTAATTGATCAAAGCCCACAGGTGTGATTCATCTATTAATCATTAATCAATTAAAACCCCTAATGAAGATGCAACAAACATGGCTATTTTGCGAGCCTCAGTTAAACAGTGATTGATTAATTGCCATGGTGCCTTATCTGGAGACTTATATTTATTTAGTATATTACTATCACATGCATGTTTTCAGTTTTATTTGAAGACTTTTGTAAAGAGTGCACAATGAAGTGTTCTCAATACATTGAATGTTGACAATTATTACCTAATATTTAATTTAAATTGGTATCTGAATGCATCTCTAGTAACCACAGTATTTGGAATATGGTAAATGCAATTGCACTGTATTGTGAATGCAGTTTTGCTCCATCTTTAAAAAAAAGAAAAACTATTTCTATAGCATAGGGTTGTTGGGGCAAAATACATTTTTCTATTTTGAGAAACGTTGTTCCCATAAATATTTTGAATACAATCATCTTTCCTGTACCCCCCCCCCCCCCCCCCCCCCCCCCCAAGACCCAAGACCCAAAAGCTGTTTTTGAATAATTCAAATATTTGTAAATGCTTGAAGAACTCTGCAAAAGCACTCCCTCTGAATAGTTCAGATCCTGAACGTGTGCTCTGGGTGTTGTCTGGGTGTTACGTTATCTGCAGATCATTAGCTTCAGGGGCCCCAGTCAGAATGCACTGAAAGCTGTGGATGTGAAAGAATACATCTTGTCCTCCCAGGTCACAGCACTACACAAAGCTGCTCTGCTCCCCTACTCCCTTCCACATACCCACTGTGCCTTTTCTTCTACATAGAAGCTCTCATGAGAGGTATAACACAGTGCTGTTTCCAAAAAGAAAAACATGTATTTTAAACAGTTTGAAGCAGATGCCATAATGCTTTCAATAACGTGTAGGGCCACCATAGAAAGCCAGGCACTAATTCAACCTGAGTCTTCAATAGGTTTAAATTGGTTCTGGAGGTACAGGGGACCGTCCCTCAATGATCACCACCTCTAGTTCAATCAGGAATTGTTTAAAAGTATTGTTCCCAAAATGGTCATTACATTTGAAACTGTTCCTTGTAAACTAAGTTATTTGTTCTGTCTTGCCAGCCAAGCACCTGCTATCATCCCTCCATCGAAGTCTGCAAAATCTGCTGTTCAGCCCATTGTGACCTGTGACAGGGATTACATCTGCATGACAAATGAATGTGACCAACAGTCTGTTTACACAAAAGTGCTATTCCACCAAGACGTGGACAAAAAGACAAGTCCTGATTGCATTTCACTGTAATGCGTCATTCAATGGTTGACATTTCACAGTTCAGAAAGGCTTCTCCAGGTAGAAATAGCAGAAGTTAGCAACATAAATCAAAGAGTAAAATTAAAAAGCCATTAAAAACAATAGCTGAGAGTTACTTTTTAGAGGCTGTCTTGTCTGATATGTACGTTGACATGATGGTTGTTAAAAGCGTGAGTGAATGGAGAGGGTTAAAGCAATTAAAAAAAAAAAAAAAAAAACCTTAATAAACTAGGCTTAAATTATTCAGTATTAGTTTAAACAAAAGTCAGTATGTTCTATCTGTCATTCAGAAGGGAACACCCAGACAGCCTCTGACACAACCTGCTGCAGGTTTTGGGAAAGCTGTGATTTCATCCTGCTTTCAGAATCACACTTGCTGTCTAGCATCTTAGGTATACATTTAGCTAGCATACTGTATTTCATAATCTCTTACTTCTAATGCATTCAGTCTAACTTTCCAAATATGAAAAAGGAAGGTATTGAGAGAATGATATAAAGTGATTATAGTCTTATAATAAAAAAAAAATCACTAAGTGAAGTGGTAACAAAGATTCCAGAGGCTACAATAAGGTTGTCTCTGCTGCACTCTTGTCTAGGCAATCTTGTCCCTGTTACCTAAAACAAGCAGAGCTTCCTGGGCTCTTCTTTAACTTCTCTCTGATATCACTTCAAGTCATTTGTTGGCTGGAAAATGGAGCTGCAAAGAAAAGCATGGTCTTGCTTAATGCAGTATTACAGTTAAGAGATACAAGAAAGCTAGAATGTGTTTGTCTTTCCATTACCTGGGGGAAAGACTTGCCTGTTGTAGGAGAGACAAACCAAACTCTGGAAGCTTTGTTCAAAACAGCGTTTTTTGTTATTTACTTATTTATTTGTTTTCCCAAAAGTAGTAAGACTATACCCATAGCTTTGATCAAGTTTAGATGTTAGATAGGAATGAACACTTTAATAGGTAGACAAGAGCACTGTTTAAACCACAAATCTAAATAACTTTTCTGAATGATTTTCAGACTTTTATGATGTTTAGAGTAGTTACGTGGAATTTAGTTAATTTGTTTCCTAAAACACCAACGGCAATCGCAAGCAGGTACACATTTAGATGGAAAGGGCAGTGGAATATTTAGTAATAAGTTAAAGCAAATTATTTTCACATAAAATCAGCAACTCTATTCATCAAAAATGTATATTACTATTTTTTGTCCTTATAGTTGCCACTTACTCGCTTTCATATTTCAGTTCCTTGCTCATAGTGGACTGCTAAATGGGAAGGGGGATATAAATGCACCTGAATTTACTATGGGTCTATGACGGGATGAAGGCTTTGATTAGAGAAACACAGATAATTTATACAGGATTTACCTGCAGTAAGTAGAAAGAGTTAAATTAGTCTCCTCAAGGCATCTTGCCTCATTTCACCTTGAAGCTGTCTAGTGGGTGGTATGTGTCTTTATGTGTGCAATCCTTTTTCGAAACACCCTTGAAAGGAAGATTGAGTGTAACAAGGGCTCTGAGTCAGCAGTGCTCAAGGTTTTTTTTTTTTTTCTGAATTCAAATAATACATGTTGCCCCAAAAAAAGTAAGAAAAAAATCTGTTATTCTCCTACTTTCCCAGTGTGATTTGTCATGTCTGATGAGAAAGAAAGAAAGAAAGAAAGAAAGAAAGAAAGAAAGAAAGAAAGAAAGAAGTCTGCACTTAACTTAATTTTAGTTTTTTTCAATAGAATTACAATCCTTTCAGCATATTTTGGTTACATAATTTGGAATATACCATTTCTCTAGAATTCCCAAATTACATGCAACTAAATGAATGAAGTTCAGTTCACATGTCTGATAAAAATCAAGAAAGAAAGAAAAAAGAAAGTCATATATAACTGGACTCTGCCTACCACGCTCATGGTAACAGTGCTATATAACACAGTACAGCTCACACTCAAGTAAGGTCAGTCTGATTACTGCACACTTTGTGGATGGGTTAGAGAGTCACAAGTTCTCTCTCTCCATTATCCATCTGCCAGCAGGCTTTTATTTCCTTTCTGTTTTTTTTTTTTTTAGCAATTTTCTTCTCGTTCTTGAGCTGCTCACCGCCACCATCCAACACAGAAGAAATACAGCTTTGTTTTTCACCCCCATTTGCCTTTACATATTTAGAAGCTGATGAATGATTCTTCAAGGTCACAGCAAACATCGATTTACATAGAATTCTTTACTCTCAGGTTTAAACGAGTCCAAGAGCGTACAAAATGGAAAGCTTTTGCCTGGATACAAGGGCAAGGGTGTTTGTTTAAAATCTTTAGAGAAGAGTAGTATTATATTATTATACTGTATTTACAGTATAATCGTAAATCTCGAAAAACTACTCACTTCTAAATATTTTGTAGTCATTTTTGTATAACTTTAGTATAAATACATGATAATTTGGATTCATATGTTGTTTTTTTCTGACTTTATGTGAACGAAAAGACACACATTTGCCCATATTCCCATTGGAAATAGTGATATTTTGAAATATCACTGTCCTGGTCACAAAAGCAAAGTTTGTGGGGAATAATAGCCATTTTCTATACTTTTGAGGCATAAGCAATTAGGAAATAACACTTACTACCCAGGAACAAAAAAAAAAAAAAATGTTACACGGTGTAATACATTTGAACTTTACTTCCTGGATAAAAAAAAAAGATAGTTATCCTGTGGTTTAATCTGTTTGAACCCTTCTAGCTGCTGTTTTAAACTAAAACAACATTTAACAAATGTTGCAGCTCTCCTGTGTCTCATTCAATTATAATAACTCTTATAATAGAGTTTGGGGTTACCCCTTCTACTTTACTATAGGTCAAGCATGCTGGGATATTCAATAATATCCTGTTGTTGTTGTTGCTTAGGCCTTTAAGCCATGGACCAAATTACAAGGTCCCTGGTGGCAATGGATATTAAAAGGGGAATAGCTTTTTGCATCTTTAAGGCTTGTAGGCTGTCCGTTATGAACAACTGCGTACATTTAACAAGCTTGTTGACTGGGAAGACACTATTAAAAACCCCACATAGGATAAAACTAACTGTACTTGTGAAACAGGAATTACAAATATTTTGGACTGCACATATAATTTTACCTCAAGTGCACTTTCACTAATTGTACTTGTGAAAACAGGAATTACAAAGATTTTGGACTGCACATATCATTTTACCTCAAGCACACTTTTTCAAGACCTCACCGTCCTTTTCCTGAACCCTCTCTCTACAACCTAGTAAAGTGTTCCTCCTGCTTCTGCACACAACTAGTATTTACCTCTTTTTTGTGATTGCATGGAATCTTAAACCCCACAACTCCAAACATTTGATACTTATCCGATATAATATTGAGGCTGCCACACCCTCAATATTCTAAGGTTTTAACACTGCTATATACGTCTCCACCCTCATTGCAAGACTCTGTGCTTATAAAACACTGATAGATAAACAGGTCAGGACAAAAACTCACATAACACTATCAGTAAGGTGTGGGGCTGGTCTGCAAGGTGTTTAAATTTGCTCTGCCAGTGAATGTTTTACAATTTCTCTTACATACTCATGTTATGCAAAACATCCAGCAATGTGTCTTTCAGCGTAAATTAGTTCTGCTAGTTGTTTTTTGTTTTGTTTGTTTGTTTTTGTTTGTCTCTTTTGGAAATATCTGGAAAGTCTAGTTTCATGCAATGTGTCGAGGCCTAATGAGAGCTGTAACAAGGTTGAATGGTATTGCTTAGCAACACAGGGCTAGAGGCAAAGAAAAGCTGCAGAGCACCAAGCCTTTTGCTGCATTATATCTGCCAGTTATATAAGATAAACAACTGGAAGCAGCGTGTACAAAAAAAAACCTAAACAAATTACTGCTATATTTAATGGCTCCTTGCAGAACAATGGATCAAAGTATGGTTGTCACTTTTTTAGGACTAATGCCTAATATTGGGTTGGACTAGTAGACGAGGCATAAGTAAGGTGCCAGAAGGTGTCTCGAGGGATGTTAATCCATTATTAATATGATCATTGAGATGATGCATGCGTCACTCAAGTTCATCCCTGAAGATTGTGTGACGTACAATACTGGCATGGAGGATGGTGCTTTATTGTCTTAAAAATAGTCATTGCCATCAGGCAGTACTTAAGTAAACTATGTCATAATAATCAAGGTATGGTGTACCAGGAGAACATGCCCCTCCACTGGGAAATTATTATTATTAGTTTATTTAGCAGATGCCTTTTTCCAATGTGAACTATGCATCAGCTGCAGAGTCACTTACAACAACATCTCACCCAAAAGATGGAGCACAATGAGGTTCAGAAACTTACTCAAGGTCACACAGTGAGTCAGTAAGTGAGTTGGGATTTGAACTGGGGACCTCCTGGTTATAAGCCCTTTCCTTTAATCACCAGACCACACAGACTCCTACCTATTTCATACTTCCATTAAACCCAGAAACCATGATTTGAAGTGATATATGGTTACGTCGTCATTACTGAACAGTGATATCAAACCGCCTAAGCAGCTCCCCAAACTCTGTCCTCTCAGGTAGAATTTTAGTTAGTGGATATTTTCAAAACTGACACAGTTGCAAGGCTGTGGTGTGTTTGCTATGTGGCCGGCCAAGCCATGACTGTTCTTGTTGAGAACATTTACAGCTTGTCAAACTTTCATAAAACACTAAATTGAAAAGACATTGAAAGCAAACAGGAAGCAGTTCCTCTAAGCCTCACTGGATAGCCTGCACTCCAGGGGCTATCAGCTTCTTACACTGGTTCACAAACGGTCTTCAGTCTTAACCAACAACCTCATCTGCAGAGCAGCAGTGTGTTCATGTGCTTGGAGACAAATCCCTTTGGGGAGGATTCATTAATCATCTGATGCAGCTATTCCATATCACACAATTCATTTTAAATTAAATGGCTTGTTCTGTCTTATGTGCCTGATTAAACAGCACTTCCTAAGGATGGAGAAACGTTAGCAGAACCATTAGAAGGCCATAGCTGAACAAGTAATGGCAACAATGGATTGGAAATGTGTTATTGGTTCTGCTCATATTGGTTCATAGTAGTGTGAAAGAGGTGTAGTACATAAAAGTACAGCACAGAACAGAACCACTCAGCAGTCACTCCATTGTCAACACTACGGCAGCACCAGTAAAAATCACTATGGTAACAGTCATGCGAAGGGAGTGCAGGAGTTGAACTTAAGATGGAGCTAAAGGATGTCTTCATTTTTGCAACTTAGTGACAGTAAAACATGAAAATTGAGCTAATCCACTAACAGGGCTCTTGCATTAAAATTAATAAAGAAATGTCACCTTTAAAATATTAATATTAACAGTGCGATATAATACTTTTTTAAATACTTCAAAAGCGCTGGAGATTTTTTTTAAAAAAAAGCCTATTTAAAAAAAAGTCTAATTTTTTAGATGCTGTAATGCTAACTTTCATGTTTTATGTATGACTGATTCTGAGTAATTGCTTTTTGGATGGTTCCCTTGGAAACACTAGGACAAATATTCAAAGGCCAGAGATTCAAAAGAGATGTAAGCTTTGCAAGGGCAGTTGCAGCGATTTTCTTCCCCTCAAACCTGAGAAAAAAGTTGTGCCTGCGACCACTTTTTAAAATTTAAAATGGGATTTGAGGGAGTAAAAAACTGCTGCTCATTTCTTTTAATTGAAAGTGTTTTTTCCTCAGCTCTGGAAGAGGAGTTGTGAATAATTTTGCAAGTCTGCCTACAACTGCAAAATACAACAAAACAAAAATTACATTTTCCTTAAAAAGATATTATATGTGAATATTAATACAATAATTGTGTAATAATGCTAATTAATATGAACGTTCAACAATAAACACATTTTGGTAGGATTTTTTTTTTTTTATTGTAGAATTGTAAATCTATCAAAATCCCATTTTGGTATATTTTTTTTAGACAACTTTGGTTTTCTGTTTAAAAACAACTACCGCGCCTTGACTCTTGATCACAGGGAAATTAAATGCGTTGGAGAACCAAGCATGAACCTGTCAGAACCTGGGGGCACAAATGTGATCATATTATTGGTCTTCACTCTTATCACGGTCCAGGAGAGCATTCAAACCTTGCTTGTGAAGATGAAAGACATTCCCTATGCTCTGTCATTGCGGGGACAATTACATCAACTGAGACCTATTTTTCAACCTGCCTGTACAAATGGGAGTGTTAGGTGTAGCTTACTGTGTAATTACTTGAATAGGCCCATGCACTTATGTTGAATGGGTTCCGCTTATAAGTGCATGGAATTGTATTAAGGGACTATTATAGAAAAAGATTGAATAAAACAAAGTGAAAATCTTCTAACTCTAGAATATGACTCAATATCCTACTTAAGTATTGATTACTAACTGCTTATAAGTGTTCATTGTGGCATCTTGTTAAACAGCCTACCTAACGGTTAAGCAACTATTCAACAACCTACTCATTATACAGCATTCAACTCAAAGTAACGTAGACCTTAACGAACAGACTGAACTGCAGCAGTTGAACATGCTTTTAAAGTTACAACACATTAGGACAATTTTACTTTTGTTTCCTTTATTGAAACTTTTTTGATAGGTTTTTTTAAATGCCCAATTAAAAAAAATCACCTCACGGCTGGAAACCACATCAGAATGACTGAAGATCAACTGGCCGAACCAAAGCAGATGTCACCAAGCTGCTAGATCCTGGAGTCAAGCTCAGTCGTGAAAGACTCCACCTGGAGTTTTCAGGCACCCAACAAGTAGGGATCACTGGAGACTGAAGCACAATGAGGTGATGCCAAGTAAAGGGCTTTCCCCACGGTTCCCTAGCCAAGACCAGCAATCCAAGGAGTTTAACAGGGCCAGCAAGAACTAAAAAAATGGGGACCAAATTGCTTCAAAGGAAAGGAGAAAACACAGTACAGTATGGATCAAATGTAAACCTCCATGACAACAAAAAGAACAGAATGTGATTAATGGGAAGTGCTTTTCCTTTCATCTATCTATTAATCAAGAGTGACTGCCATGTTCCAGTCTCCCAGGAGTTAAGGAATCAAACAGTGTTCCAGTAGTTCTAAATTACATGCTGCAGCTGTGCCCCTGACAGCAGAATTAATGTGTACACATTTGAAAACACCAACAATAAGAGTCATGTAACCTCACAGTACACTGTACTTAGCAACATTTATCTGTCATTTGTAGAATAGAAGCATGGCTTCCTATATTACTTTTTATTTGTCATGTATAACAACAACAACAACATTTTATTTATATAGCGCCTTTTATAGCAAGTATCCCAAGGCACTTTACAAGATTTAAACAAACTAATTTTTTAAAAACTCCAGAGAGTCTGAACTTTTAATATAATTTGGCAAGGAGTTCCATAGTCTGGGTGCATAAACAGAAAAAGCCCTGTCACCCTGAGTGTGCAGCCTGGAGTTGAGGACAACCAACAGACCAGCCTCAGAGGAACGTAGGCTGCGAGCAGGGACATAGGGAGTAAGCAGGTCAGCAATATATAAAGGAGCAGTGCCATTTAGAGCTTTATAGATTAATAGTAAGACTATTATTAGGAAGGCCACAGAACACATCGCAATAATCCAATCTTGAGCTGATGAGTGCATGAACTAACCTTTCTGCACCTACTGATGATAGAAAAGGACATAAACAGGCAATATTGCAGAGGTGAAAAAAGGCTATCCTAACAACACTGTGTATGTGAGGTTCAAAGGAGAAATCAATAATAACACCCAAGTTCCTAATAATAGAACTGACTGTACTACCAGAATCATCTAACGACAGTGAGGAGAAAGTAACTCTGCACAAATGGTTCACAGATCCCAGGAGCAAAATTTCAGATTTGTCAGAATTTAACTGAAGGAAATTATCATGCAGCCATCTTTTTATATCAGCAATACAGATACCAATATACAGTATTAAAATACTCATATTTATTTAAAGTGAACACCCTTTAGTGGTTACAACAAACAAATAATTGCTATTTGTATGACTAAAATGTATTAATAAGTATTTATCAAATCTTCAATGTGAATCGGCAAAAGGCAAAAACACTCCACAAAAACTTCCTGCATTTGTATCCAAACGAAATGCATTGACTACATTGTTGGCACAGGTTTTCTGTTCCTACACGACTCCTAGCATGTGAAGATGAATGATGAACCTGAATGTTCACTTTGAAAAAAAAATATGAAATTCTTTACTATACTGCAATGTGTTAAATGAATGTAGAGAATTTGTTAAATAAATGTAAAGAACACAGGCCCTGCAGTGAAACATGTTGTTGCAAAGCAAACTGACACTGAATGCACTGCAGCTGTATCCTGCTACACAGTAGTTACTATAATATACTAAATATACTCACCACAAATGTTTTTTGATGAGAAAAAAACAACATGAAATGTGCAATACTTTGATGCCCTCTTTGCATTCCCAGATTAAAACAGTAATGCAAAAACACTTTGACCACATCAGCATATTAGAACTAAACGGCTGATTTTTCAGACTGTTAGGAAACATTTGAGTGGAACATATTGGTGTCTATTTTAATAATAATCTTTGTTTTTATATAGCACCTTTCATAGTGGACCATCATGACAAAGCGTTTTACAAGATACGAGACTAGGGTGTGTGAACTATGCATCAGCTCCAGAGTCACTTACAAAAACATCTCACCCAAAAGAGCACAAGGAGGTTAAGTGACTTGCTGGGGGTCACACAATGAGTCAGTGGCTGAGCTGGGATTTGAACTGGTTACCAGCCTGTTTCTTTAACCACTGGACCACACAGCCTCCTAAACTTGATGACTGACTCCGGGAGATGGAATATTCTGAGCATTCTGATTAGTGCAAAGTGATGACAGGCAGAGTCTCCCATACCTAAAACATTAATTGTGATTAAACTTGGTAAGGACACTAAAGCCTGTGCAACACTGATATGCTTCCCCCACCTCGTTTACAGCATTCAGCCTTGAGGAGTCTTGTCAGAAACATGTTTTTCCACCAGAACATTTAAGCAAACAAGTAAAATATCTGAGCAGAAATGGAAACAGAGAATCATACAGATCAGAATTAATGAAGGTAATATATTAAACATTATGAAAAGGTAAATTAAATAAAGTATTCCTAGAACCAATCTGGATCACACTGCCGATAGCAATGAACAATTCCAGCTCCACATGTACAAGGGGTTGTGTTTTTTTCTGCAGATCTTTGCTTTTTAATTTAATCCCTTCTGAGCTGTATTGGTGTTGATTGTGATAGGAATAATAATAATACAACATCATACACAAATTATGGAAATGTTTGAAGTTTCCAAAGTTTTTAGTCAACACTTTTCCCCTACATTTGTCTTAACTTTCTCAGTTATCTTTAACAATCTATTTAAAGTAAATCTCTGTTCAAATTTCTAATTATAATTTGTGCATAAATCCTTGCACTTTAAAACAAAAAAAATAATAATCGCAGACACATCTAAGAGTAAACTGTTTTAATTTCATATACCAGTAGAACGATTGTTTTTGTTTGTTGGGTAGAAAGATATGCAAGATGAGTACATAATCAAGTAGATGGAAAAAGTAAAAGAGAAAGATTGGAAAGCAGGAGATCACTGCAAATTTATCAATTACCATCTCATATTTAACAATCCCTTTCTAATCAACAGGACACATATTGGTCCAAACGAGAACAGAAACTGTGCACATTGCTAATAAATGAACACATGAAAAATAACCTCAAATAAGTCACTCAATACGCAAAACATATTTTTACAAGTGCTGTACTGACATTTCCTTGGGGAGCACACTACAGCACTGAGCTCCGATCTGTTGCTGGTTCAGTATAATGACGTGTTATGCTAATTGTTGTAGCTTGGAGTGTGAAGTTGGGGATGTTTAGTTAGTAATATGCGGATAAGTGCTCTTGTTTGTTCTGTGCTGAAGCTTTGTGCAGCTCTCCTGCGTAGGATGGGGCCAAAGGGCCACCATGTTTTCAGCAAAACACTGTTAGTTGTAATTAAATTCAGTTTGCTATTTTAACTGGAAACTCACTGGCTTTCTTTCTATTGTGCTGTGCTTAAAGACTAGAGTGGGAATACGGAGTGGGTTGAAATTTGCGGAATTGAAAGCAATTGTATTTGACTTTCCCTTCAAGGTACTTTACTGCAGTTACAACATTTGGCCACTGGGTGGCAGTGTGTGTTATAAAACCTTCCCATGAAAAAATAAACACATTTTATACACATGCTCACAAAGAACCCATAGCTTATTTGAATACAAAATCAGTCACGTTTCATTTAGGAAATTTTAATGGGATGCTAATAACAAGTATTTTCAGTAGCTTAATGCAAAGTTAATTCCAATTCCCAAGATGAGCATGCATTGTGCTCTAAGATAGCTGTACATTAACATTTATTAATCCAGTATTAAAAGTTTTTTTTGTTGTTTTTGATTGATAATAGCAATAACAACCTCCACAGCAGGCATAGCCTGCTAAATAATGGGTCTTTCGTTAAGTGCCATAGCCAACCATTGGTTTAGGACTCTTTACAGTCACTGCTGTTAGCTATGAAACAGGTAATGCCCACTATTTCATATAATACAGCTACAGTAATGTGCCAGGACTACTCACACCTGGGAAGTCAACAAATTCTACAGAGCCAGCAAACTCAACACAATCAGTACTAGGATCTAAGAACCAGCAGATTTACCCAGAGGACTCAGTACTGTGGATCTGAAAAGCAATGAATAAACCACACTGTGTAGCTTAAATGCAGCTAAAACAGTAGAGGAGTTCTGTTGCATCACTGCAACAAGACTGATTTGACTCCTACAGCGCACTGAAGCCAGAGATGGTCATCACAGTGCTGATTGATATTCTGCTGCTGGGACCAGTGAAGTTAATCTCATCCATCTATTTTTTAAAAAATAGCTGCAAAGGTAAAGCAACTCCCATCATGGGATTGCTATAAACAGACTCCTAGATGAGGGTACAAATCGGGCAGATCTTAATAAGGGCTAGAGAGAGGAGCATCTGATTATGCCACATTACAACTCCACCAAATCCCTGTGGATACTTTTATATATTAATTGTAGGAGAAGTGCATGTTAAATTGCTATGAGTTCGGCTGACTGAGAAATATTCCACTGCTATGTTAAAATATATGCTCTGAGCCCTTTGAATAGAGCTGATATTGTTTTTTGCATCTCAATTGGTTTCTTGCTACCTCTTTAAAATATCCTACTTGTAGGTGTATGCAGTTGCTTGCCTCTCCTCCTCTTAAACAAAAGGTCACTGATATATTCCTAACAGGGATAAACGAGAACATACATTTGCATTTATAAGCACCAAAACATAAACTGTGGGGGGGTGGGGGTGAGGTTGTTGTGCACAGTTTCTGGCATTGAGGATAATCCACACCAACTCCAGTAAAACATGCTTCAGTACAGTGTGTGGGTATATGAGTGTGTCATTATAGTTGAGGCTTCTGTGTAACTTTCAGTATTTAGAATTCAAAACCAAAATTATAACTTTAAAAGAAAAAAAAAGAAAAAAAACTTGAAATCAACAAGTTCACGCTGTTTACTTTGCAGACCGACTGCTCCATATCTTTTTGCCCCATGTATCCAGGTAAATCTGAGCAGTATTTTTCCAATTTTCCCACGGTTATACTGGACTACATTTTTACCACAGTTTACCATGGATTACCTTGTTTTTTTAAATATGCTTTGCCGTACATCTATGGGCTTTACAATGCTTTGCCATGTTTTCACTATGCTTTAAACATTTCTGTGACATCCCACTTTGATCTTGTGATTGATTAATTCTAGGAATCTTCTAGCTAACAGTGGCTGTGGGGCTTTTGATCTGCAGGGCAGATATATTGTTGATTAAAGAATCCACAGTTTGTGCTACGAATCGACAGAAAGCTGTTGATTCGCAAAACAAAACCACAGTCAGAGCAATTCAACAGAAAAGTGAAAAACATTTTATTATGCAACAATCATTTGAACAATTAGTTGTTTATCCCTTATTTATTGCACTTAATCTTTTATAAGGACTTTGAGTCCCCAAATAGGTATGCACATATAAATATTCTATTGGGAACAAAAGCAATGCCACTCATTTATCACTGCAGTCACAACAATCAAACAGATCTCCATTCTTGCATGGTACAAGTTATTATAGTGCTGGGTACCCTTGATAGGATCAACACAATAAGAAACTCTCACCAAAACATGGGCCTCTAAGGTGTTATTGGTGAAATCATTACCTCTTGCATGTATAGCTCCTTCCCACGCTGCACACAGAGAACAGAGAAGTATTCAAGTTGGAGCAGATCAATTTGCAGGCTGGAGAGCATTAGAGGGAGTAGGGCAGAAGTGTTTAGAAGTGTGTCTGATATTAACCTGCACGGAGAAAGACAAAATGATCCTGAAACTTGCTGCAACTTCTGAGCATTGGCCTACATGCATATTCACCTGCAAATCATTAACTGGTGTTAACCAACTATAGAAAAAAAAAACCTGCTTGCTGTAGGATCTCAGTATGTTTATTATTTGCTGTGTTCCCTAATGCAGTTACAAAAGATTATTATCAGTAACAAACTACCAAAACAAACACCAATTTTGCACTGCAATAAAAGCTTACTAATATTAGCAAAATGTATGTCTCCATATTTCTGGGCCTTGTGGACTGAAAATCTGGTCTACCATTACTTGACCCCTGGCACAAAGAACCCGGCGCCTGTCATTCTCCTCTGACAGGAGTCTGTGAAGAGCTGGGACACTATTACACAAATAATCTGCCGTTCTAGTCCTGACACCCACAATCCACGTCCAGGAGGAGAGGCAATCAACGACACCCTTGAGGGAAAACACCCCTCTTGATGTGCCTATTTACTGAGGAGCTGCTAATAGTGTAACCAGCAGCACTGCAAATGACTTAATCAGCGTTCATTTTCCATGGCTCAGTGCCATAGAAAGGCTAGTTTCTGATGTCAGACAAGCATAGACTGCAAACCACATCTGCCCACTAAGTTGAATGCAGCCCTGGCCTCTGGGATGAGGGTTTGAATTAACTTTGGGTCAACCCTGCGAATCATTTATTAATCCGGAGTAAGCAACGAATTTATCAGATGAAAAATGTACTAGCTGTGATGCTGAAGCAAATATATATTTTTAACTCATTTCCAGTTGAAAGATCCTTTTTTTCTGTGAGACTGTTGATGGTGTGCAACTAGACACATTTATTTTGTGAACCAAAATTATGTTTATCTTTAAAAGTACATTGTTAAACACAGGTGAATGCTAAAGTAAAACTAACTAATAGGTTTTTTTTTTTTCTGTCACTAAATCTGTTTATTTTTTTTATTTTTTTTTGGATGTTACTGGATCTGTAATTGAATCAGTAATTTGAAAAGCTATGATGAGTTTAATCTTGACTTATGCTCTTTATTTTTAAATTACTGACTCAATTAAACTGAGAGTCTAAGGCCCTCTTGCTGTTCTTTAAAACAGTGCTTGCTATCTGCACTGCTGATACAGTCCAAATGTATTACTATAGCCAACCTGTTTGACCATTTCTTGCTCTAGGATTTTTTTTTAAAGCTTCCACATCCATAAGTGCTTTTCGGTCCTGTACAATTACCAGCATGCAAATCCTTCTAATGAAATCCTCCTTTCAGCATGCATATATTTATTTTTTAAAAATAGACCCTATTGACATTTTTTTTCTCAGTTGGTTGTGCCCACAACTTTTTCTCTTTATTTCATCTTTATTTGTATAACTGTATACATTTTAACTCTTTGATTCTTGAAAATGTTTCATTGTTTATAACTCCTCCCCCAGCCCGAGATGCACGCAGAAAACAGAATCACAGTTGAGCATCTTACAAGCAGCTTTGTTTATGGCTGCAGTACTGCAGGTTGAGGCAATAGGATTCAGAAGAACTTATTTTGGTAAGTGATGAGTTCTGTAAACCTGAGGTAAAACTGCAAGAAATTAGTGTGGTGTAGCCTTATAATTTTACACAGAATTTGTGATTTAATTTATGGATAAATTGTCTAAACCAGCACTAGGGTTTCAAAAACCTTATGTGTTTTATAGTGGGACTAAATGTATGTGTACTACATAATATTTAAAGATGTATCATGCACTTGTAACGAGTTCTGGATTTTCTACTCACTCGTGGGGTACCTAAAAGATGAGCATATATATATAGTATCTATATATATATATAATACATCATAATATTATAATAGATATATTATATATATGGTTATATATACCAATACTTTTCTAGACTAAACCACCTATCCGATATATTACAAAAAAAATAAATAAAGAAATAAGAAAAATCTTGTCACCCACAAACAAAATGAACAGTGGGTGTGACGAAAATAATCATATCGGGGGGGGGGGGGGGGGGGGGGGGGTTATATCTCTTTAATTTAATTATAAACTGCACCAAATCCTACTGGTGATTGAACAGGCTATTGAAACGGAGGTGGCAGATACTACTGAAGCATACTGAACTGAACCACGAGTTTGTTCCCCAAATTATTTCTGCCTGCTGTATCCTGCACAATTTGTGCCAGGACCGTAAAGAGGTGTAAGTCACTTTAGATAAAAGCGTCTGCCATTTGACTCATTAATAATAATAAGAAGAAGAAAGAAAGAAAGAAAGAAAGAAAGAAAGAAAGAAAGAAAGAAAGAAAGAAAGAAAGAATTGGAATATTGAGTAGTATTGTTGATTCCCAAGAAATAAGTCGCAAAAATTCCACAACACATTTTATTTTTGAGAGTGGGTTAAACAATGTTCGTGTTGTGCATTGTATCAAGCTGCGTCATCATATCCTCTTCCCTTATGGATAGTAACACCCGAGCCTCTTTATCGCTCCAATGGACATAAGTGGAGGATGGACACGGGTTTTGCTTAGACATAACCCAGAGAAATTGCATGGAAGTATAATCATACACATTTAAACATAGTACTTAGTAGTACTTTAAAATAAAGTCGTTTTGACAGTTGTTTGTAAAGCTATTTACAAGTGTAATCTGAAGCACTGTAGAGCAATTGTAACCACCTGAATTCACAAGCCCACAATGCAGTTTATCAAACATTTTTAGTATTAGTTTTAAACAGAAATGTAGTAAATACAATCTTATGATATTTTACAAACACATTAAGATCCACGCATGATTTGCATTATACAAAGTTTTAGGGAAGACGGAGAGACAAAGTGGGGTTAACTGCAACATTAATCTGATAAGGAAAATACCGCAAACAAAAAATGTACTTTCCTGCAGTCATCTTTGGACCATTGTAACTTACGTATTCTCATGTGGCTTAGGTAAGGGACTTGAGAGAGCTAATTAACATTTTATGAGAAGATTGTGTTTCCATGTGTAAGTGGGTATCAATTTCACAAGCATTTCCTTGATACTCACAGATAAATTAGACTTTCCCATTAAAATAGTGCAACCATTTTTGGGGCATTTTCACCAGCTTTCCCTGTCAACATGCACGCGCATTGCCACTTCATGTGCGACAAACCACACATCTGAACTGGCCCATTACTAGCAATCAAGATCGCCACTTATTTGTTTAGTTTTTTTTTTTCTTTATACCCATTATTTCAGTGATTCACCACACAGCTGGGTCAATGGATTAATAGATCTAGCTGAGAGATGTTGTCAGTTTGCAGATAAAATATGTACTGGATTACAGTGGTATCTGAAATTGAAAAATAACTGGGTTAAGGGCTAGGAATGTACTCAGGAATTTTCATGTGAAGTATGCAATGCAGTTATTAAAGAATACCTATTAAAGCATGAACAGGGCAGAAAGCAAATCTTAACATCCTCCCTCCATGGCTCCAAAGGAACAAACACTGAGACTTGGGTAATCCTGGCAGAAAGATAATTTTGTGCCATAGCAAATTAAGTCTAGGGCCGGCCTAAGCAATCCCCACACCCTGATTTAAAACAGCAGCTGTCAGACGAAGGCAATGTAATTATTAAGCTCGTGCCTTTTATTTATTTTTAGCTTAGAACAAACAGTAAATGTCACAGTAATACATTGTGTGTGTGTTTTTTTTTTTTTCCACTCAAAACCTTCCTCCAATAACACTTTATCCTGCATCTAATTTTCACCTCTAATTTTAGGCTGTCAGGCACTCTCTTACCAGAACAATTTCAGGCAAGACCACCCAGCCGTGTGGGAACAAAACGCCTTCAGGAAACGATTAGAAGAGGCAACATTTGTTCAAGAACCAAGTGAGAGCTGTGGGGGGTCAGTTAGTCATCAGGGACAAAATATTAGAAAAGTTGCCATAATACTATCAATAGGGTCTTGGGCCCCCAGGATATTACTGTTTTGATGAGAAGTCTTTAGGGATACATAACCATTACCTCCCCCATGGAGCTTCGCGTTTGAATAAGTAGCAAATTGTGTTTTGAGACTGCTTCTCGGTAAACAGTAGTGATTTGTACAATTTGGATAGCACCAGCCAGCCAAACACCAGGTTGATTACTTCAGGGCTCATTGAGTGCACAGGAAGATAGCAGTCATCCGACTGGACAAAATATGAAATGGTGTAAAGATTTTATATAATGTATGTCAAGCAGATACACAGTTTTTTTTTTTTTTTTTTTATGCAGTTTGACCGTGGCACTGTGTGCGATGCAAAATTCAGTGGAAGTGAATGTAAGAATCAGCTGGTGGATGCAGTAACAGAAGTTTGACACTCTTTCAACGTGTGTTTACGTACTGACGGCAATGATGCACAAAAGGTCAGCGACCTAATGGAGTTCTTCAGAGTGCCTCAGGCATTTCAGTGTGGTTTTAGGAGGTATCAAACATAACGTGTGAAGTTCTAGGCAAGGACATCTCCTGTTTTAGAAGTTAAACAGAGCATAGAAATAGTGACTGAATGATTGGCCTTTAGAATTTTAAAGATGATCTTACTTATACAGCTTGTATTGTTAAATACACATCTACTCTTTTGCTTTCCTTTTGAAGTGTAATCTGAGGAAATCATACCCAGTTACTGTAAGGTATCAGGAATAGACACACGGGATTAAGGGTTTAGAAATACTTTTCTTCTTGTGAAGTCTCTTCCTATTAAAGTATGAACTAAGCAGAAGACATAGCTTACCCCAGCTGCAAGGAAACAAACACTGTGACTTGGGTAATCCTGGCAGAAGGATAATTCTGTGCCACTACTAATTAAGCCCAGGGACCGCTTAAACAATCCCCACAGCCTGATTTGAAACAACAGATATAAGGAAACAAGAGGCATGTTTTCATGGGATGCTGTAGACACTGGGTGTTGAACAAAGTACATTTTGTTCTCAAATTTAGCCAGGTACTGCCTTAACAGAGCAATATGATTTGTTGTTTTTTGTTCACTAGAAACCATTGCTTCCTTTTAGCAATAAATGCAATTACATGAGGCGAACGTCTGTGTGTGAGGGGAATAGCATGAACAACCATTAGTCCATTGTCAATTTTCATTAAGAGGTTGATGGAAAGAATACAATTAGGTGGGTGGTAGGTGGCCGATTGTGATGTCACATTTTTAGCTGACTGGCAAAACATGCACTCTGATTGGCTGAGAGATCACCAGCAGGGATGTGTTTTTTAATTGCAGCACAAGGAGATCCCATCTGTAGCAAAGGGTTAATTCACAAGAGAAAATTGACTAACTAACACAAATAGCACAGTACCTGACAGTGGCTTTGGAACGAACATGTCAGTAATAATCACTGAGAAAAACTAGAAATTGATCTATTTCCGGACATTGAGACACTTTCCCTCAGACAGTGAGATTTTAACTGCCTCTTAGGAATTGAATACTAGTAAATCATGTTTTCAAAGAAACCATGCTTCCTGTCTAGGTTAGACAGACCAATTAAGGAGAAAAAAGACAAAGCTAGAAACAGGAGGTATGATTTGTAATTTAAATGAGTTCGCTGTTTTCTCCCTTCTGTGTGTGAAGTTTAGTGCCAAGTTTGTGCTCACCTTTAGTGGTCTGTTGCTCAGGGGAAAGGTCGGAGCAATGCATTTTTTTTATTATTATTATCACTGTTGTTAATACTATTATTTAAAGGTATGTATACAAATCTTAACAGATGAGAGATCCATAATATTGTACTACTTACAACACTTTAAATATTTTCTATGATTTATTAAGCAGAATTGCATTGCCTTATCTACAGCAGATGGTAACTACTGGTGCTTGATGTTAAAGAAAAGACTTGTGTACTGTGAAGTATACATCATTAACTGAATCACTGTTGGGGGGGGGCATCTCATTCTTATTAGAAATGTTACAATTTTTCTATGAATATTATAGTTTAAAGCCTTTCAGATAATAAGACTGCATGTACCACCACCATTAGTCAACAAAAGCAAGCTTCTTCCTTAACATATTTCCGCCACATCAATATATTCAACAGAATTTTTAATAACAAAGCCTTGAACATGACAATTGCAGAATTTTGATATATAAAGAAGATATATAACTAAAAATCTTCTCATGACCAAGTTTTTGGTCTCTTTCCATCGGCATATTGATGTGTTTTGACAATAGTGATCCATGATTAGCAATAGCGGAACTGGTCACAGGTGAAAATTTGTTTTATATGCATCTATAACTCTTCTATGCAAGAACTGATCACTCTTTCCTCAGAGTATTTTACATTTAGGCAAAAACATTGCAACAAATGTATAGGATATTCCAGGATACAATTCAGTCACTGATTCGCTATACCTAATGTGTGTGTATAATGTGTATTTATTCTTCAGTCTACCTTTGATGTACTAATCCCTCCTCCCTCCCATTTGGACTGGCTTTCTAACCCTAGGCTGTGTAGACAATGGGCTACAACGAATGAGTAATGGGTATTTTGCTTGTGTATTATTCGTACTGGGAAAAACTGTATACTGTACTTTATTAGTTCTTCCCTGTTTTATTCCAGTTCTGCTAAATTGTGTGCCACTAGGAGTGTGCAATGTCCTTCCCCTGTAAAACTGTAATATTCATACGTGGAACACAATTGCACACCCTTTGTGGTCAAATCTAAAACTGCCTTTCTTTAGAAATTCAGCTTTTAGAAGTGGTTGAAAAAGTATATTTTTATTGAAATCATAGGTAGCCTGATAAATACCGATCTAAGCAGAAACAACAATAGAGAACACATATAATAGGGTATTAAATAGGCAAGAAATTAAATGGTAGATTCTTTATAGCTTGTTATTCCATGCTTATATAACAGGCAAGATGCATTATATCAGTGCAGCTGGAAATGATTCATCAATTAACAAAAAATAATAATTATAGCATATCAGCAAGTGTTAAAGTTAATGATAGGGAACACACAAGAAAACCAGATATAGGCCACATTACTTATTGTATTTATAGCTATATTGATAATGAATATGTCTGTCAGCAAAAGTATTTACATTCACATTTAAAAGAAGTTTACGGTTTGTTTGTTTTTTTAACTGTAGCACAAAAGGGAAAACTGTAGCGATATTTAAAAGGCAACTGAGGAGTATAATATTTTCAGTCGAATACCAAACTGAATGAGCATGAATTGGTTGTTTTGTAAGGGCTTTGTTTCTAAATGGTGTTTTTTGTATTATATCACAAGAAACCATATCGCCATAAACTAAAAGCCTTCCAGGCTCCCTTATAGAGAACGTTTATCCTCTGCAAGGGAAACAAGTTTATCCCAATTGCACTTCACAAAAAATAAATATTGGGCTTTGCAAATTTCATTTCCTGGGTTTTTTTATTTTTCTGAAAGTGGTAATTTTATACTTTTTCACAAATACATGTTTAGCTTCATATTGTTCTAATGCTATTCTATAAATATTATATATTCTATAAATATATTATATAATATATAAGCCACAGGAGGGAAATGTGACCAACGCAGTTCTCCCGGTGGACGACCAAGATTCAATCCAGTGAGCGCCTGATTGCATTACTTTACTGGATGAGCCCCTGGCAAACGATATTCCATGGTACATTTGTGACAGTGGAACACTATATCAAAATTGTTCCCAAGTAGGTCATATTCTACCAATTGCACACACCTTTAGCAGCCCTCTCACCCATAGCTCCTGTAAGTGCTCCATGGAAGTGTCACTGCATTGCATTGCCATTGAAGATAAAGTAACTCTGGTCATTCTGACATGTATTTAAACAGAGATACAAGACCATTCTATCATATGATAAGCATAATTAAGATAAAGGGATATTATGATAATTAAACCACATCTGAACTGGAAGATAATCCTTTATGTATCTATATTTGCTTGACCAGGCATATCCAATCCCCAACGCTGATAGCAGTGAATTTAGGAGTCATGCTTAAAGAGATTAAAGTGATCGGATTAATCTGTTCCCATTTCTGGAAGTCCATTGAAATGTCCTGTTGCAGGCCAAATACGTGGAATGAAAAAGATTAGAATCTCTTAGAGCCCAATTCCATAAACACATGTTCTCCTGGGGGGAAAAATATAAAAAATAGATCGCTTTTGATTTGATTAACATATCTTTAAAGTGTTACATCATTCCAAATTTAAACAGGAGTTTACTGCATGGATTTATAATTTCCAAATATCCCCTTTTACTGAAAAAGAAAAGTTAATTGAACGTAACACTTAATCTGTGTTTAAGGACAGAAGCTGAAAAAAGTGACATCTTTGGTAAGAATTCAAACTATCGTTGGTTTCCTACACATCTGATTGCTCTATGCAGACCTGATTATTCTGCAACAGATGTGCATGTTGCTGAACAAGATGTTCAGTAATCAAGATACATGCAGTATGATTGTGTGTTGCGGCTGAACTGAATTTCGGGCTAACTGGCATGTGCAGTAATTGGAGTGGACCACAATTACAGATGGACTGATTCATGATTTCTAATTACAGATATCATACTATCATAGAGATGCTGTAACTGTAGTGTGTTGTACTGCCAATATTTCAATATGCCCACCATTGTTTTAGAAGACTATTACACTGTCAGCATGCAACATTTTAACAGGGACACTCAACACCCCTCTCGATGGCTGGCTGTAACAGGGTTAAGCTTTCTTTGCACTTCATTTTTTTCTATTTAAAATTATTTTTCATTTTTTTCATTATTTTACATTGGTATGTTTTGAAAGCACATATGAATTTGTGTAAGGAAATCACAGTGTAATTAACCAGTTAGTTAAATTGTGTGTAGCAGGATACTTTATAAAGCTTGATTAAAAAGAACGAGAGAACTCTGAGGCTGTTCAAGATGACAAGCAGCTCATGTGGGCATGGATACCGGGCTGGGAGTAAGAGCGGCGGTACAGGTTTTGATAAACTGCTGCTTTGTGGATAAAACAGGGTGAGCTGTATGTGAATTTTTTCAATTGTAGCGTATACTGTACTGACAGTGGTGTGTATCCGCATATAACAATTATAGCTCACGTGTTACAGCTGCTGTTACATTCTTAACCTGTCATCAGCTCTGATTGTGGTGAGAGGGGTAGGAGGAGATCTAGAATGTTGAGCCTGTAAATTGAAAATCCAGTTCTTTTCTTTGTCAGCTGTGAGATTAGAATGCATGGAAATGATAACCACCTTACAAACTACACTCAAACCTTATAAACACTACAACTGCATAGATACTAGAAAAGATTATTGCAATAGAAACTATTATTTCATTAGATCTAATATGAAAATATTATTATAACAATATTCTTCCTATTATGCATTCATTTGATAGGTGGCTCTGTACAGTATATCTTCATTGTGGATATATTACGCTATCGTAGTGGCTCTGAGCCCAGCTGAGGATGAGGTGTGCTGGGTAGCCAGTGTCTGAGAGGATTACTCAGCTCCTGCTCTATTGACAAGTCACTCTCTTTGTCAGGTTCATCTCGCTACTCCATGCATCAAACTGACAGACAGCTGCTGGGAACTGAATCGTCAGCACTGTATGCCTATACTGGATGTTTATTTTAAACACATGTGCTCACAGCACCACCAGACAGATCTATCCTTTCAGAAATTAGACACTGGGTTCTACAGTGTGATTAACAGGTAACGTTTGTAGGTAAAGGGTTTGAAATATTTTATGCAAAGTGTAAAAAAAAAGGCACAAATTTTATAAATACACTAAATATGCAGGGTTAAATGAAAAACAAACTGAATTGATAACAACTTAAATGGGAAGTCATTTAAGCCACAATGTTCATTCATTTTTTTTCACCAGGTTTACTCTAGTAAGAAGAACAGAACTTTGTCCATAGCCTTGGCATAAGGTAGTCCTGTTTAATTCACAGGCATTGATCCTGACAGCTGCTGAATTATTCTGGCAGTCTAATTATCCTGAGGCTGTTCATGACTGCTGCAAGTAGGAGATATTTGCCTTGTGTCCAACCTATATTCTCCAGTCATGTTGCATAACATTCGCAGTTTAACATGGGATAGCTTTTATGTTTCATTCTCCCTCGCTGTAAATGAAGACTCCTGCTCATCAGTGCTTAAGCACTTTAAGTTAACACATGGTGCATATGTCGATTTATGCACAAGACCCCACTCCCAATACTATAGTGGGTACTAATAAGGCATATCAAACCTGTGTTTTTTTTTATGGTGCTACCGCTAGTGTATTTGTTGTCCATGTTAACCGACTAAATATCAAGGTATAACCTTGTGTCAGGGTGCCCCGCCCCTGTGCGTATTTTTGTGTTTTATGTTTTATGTTGTGTGTATGAATTGGTGCAGTGTGTGTGGGCTATGTAGCACACGTGATTTAAAATGTATATTTGTATTTAGGCATGGAGATTTGTCACAAAGACGGCTGGAGTAGGGGATGTCAGGCCAGAAACAGGATCCCGGAAATAAATGAGAGAGAGGTGGAGTTGGGTGAAGCTGAGCGCTTGCTTGCGTTCAGCATTTAATGAATTAACAGAACAGTAAATAAAAAGGTTGTAACAAACAAAAACACAGGACACGGCACATTCGCCAAAACAAAACAGATTACACAGACAAACACGGTGAGCTTCTATTTTACTTTACGTTATTATTTGTATTAAATACAGTATAATCGTAAATCTCGAAAAACTACTCACTTCTAAATCTTTTGTAGTCATTTTTTTATTACTTTAGTATAAATACATGTTAATTTGGATTCATATGTTGTTTTTTTCTGACTTTATGTGAACGAAACGACACACATTTGCCCGTTTTCCCATTGGAAATTGTGATATTTTGAAATATCACTGGCCTGGTCACAAAAGCAAAGTTTGTGGGGAATAATAGCCATTTTCTATACTTTTGAGGCATAAGCAATTAGGAAATAACACTTACTATCCAGGAACAAAAATTGTGTTACATAGTGTTATTACTTTTTACTTGCACATGAAGTGCTGTGCAATCCTCGTGCATAAATACAAATATACATTTTAAACACTTGTGTTATACAGATGTGTTTATATCCCGTGTACCAATGACTATACACCAACATTAACACACAACATACACCCAAGGGCGGGCACTTTCCCACAGGATTGCACCACCACTTCACGTGCAGATTAAAGTAGGCATTTATATGGGGGCACGGGCAGTGCTCAATTAGTCCACATGCATATTGTATCGAGATTCATGTGAATGATTGATTAGCAATCGAGTCTTGGCTCAGCTGCATAAAAGAGAAAGAAAGGAGAAAAATAATTAAATATAACAATTGCTACTTGTGTGGGAGGACCTACACAATAGTTCGTCCCTTGTTTGTTTGTCTGTCTATTTATTTTGGCCAACTTGCCGTTTTGTTTTGTGTGCAATGTTTTCCTTCTGTTTGTTCAACTGTTTTTTTTTTAATTTATTAAAACGCACAAGCAGTGCATTCATTTCACTCACAGTGTTTCGTCTGGGTCTGATGTCACCGCACAAGCCAGCTTGCCACAAATCCACAGTAACTTCATCTACCATTACCAGAATTCAGATTTTGCTTGAATTGTGAGTTTCACGAATTTGCAGTGTGAGAGTTATTCAGCTGTAGTACTATAGCAGCACAATAATGCCTTTGTAGTCCTGTGAAAGGTCTAAAATATGGTAGACAAAAAATAACGGAAAGAAAAATGGTTCAAATGTTTGTTTTTTTGTTATTTTTATACAGTATTACTGAGGACAACTTGATTATCCTCCTAGCCATATGGTGGATAGGAGAAAGCGTTTCTGGACTGAAAGTACAGAACATATAAATAAAAAATGTGAACTCTCTCTTGGTGCATTGCATGTTTCTCTACGTTTATACTGTCAGAGATGTGCCATGGCGTTTTCCACCCTTGTGATGTAGCTGCAGACAGACAGACAGAAGGCTTCAGTCTCCAGCACTGTCAGTCCCTCACATTTCACAGGCAATGAATCTGTTCCTGTGCACAACAGCTGGGCAATGGCGCAGGCCTGCAGTGTGGTGTTAATTGGAGATGCCATTTTTGTTCTGCTGTTGGGCTGCAGAATCCTTCCTAGAGGCTCTTGCCTATCCCCCAATCTATGTGAAGCGACTGTATGCCGCTGCATTGTGAGATCAGTGACCCTTGCCTTGTTCTAAGGGCCTGCCACAACCGAAATGTCATGGCATGTCACCTGTCAGAAAGACTCACATCAGCAGAATGTATCTCCTGGATTACTGGGGGAAGGGAGGATGGCCCTCTGCACATTTGTATGTACCTCAGTATCTCTTTCTAAGTTTTACCTCCATATATACCACAGTCCCCAGTTCTGGACGGGACAGGGACTCAGTTTCATGGTCCACAATTTTTTGATGTCATCTGAGTATGTCAATTTAATCACTGCTCTGTATCTAACAGTCCTCTCTCTCTTGTTATGCATAATCTCCTCTTGCTTTGAAGAGAACATCTTGAATTATTTTTTGTGATGCAGCAATCTTTTCCTCCTTTTTTTGTAAGTCTTCTGGTTCTCGTTAATGTACCACAGAGCTATATTTAATCTCCTAATATAGAACATAGCTTCTTTCGTTCTTATTGTATGACTTCATCACGGAAACTGAAAATCTCAAACTCCCTTCCCATCTCAAGGAGAGCTTTATATAAATCAATTTAAAGCTAGGATGATATTTCATACCAAGAGTGGATTTCAATCTTGCGGAAAGAATCATACTCTGGTATTAAGAGGCTGTGTTTTGTTCAAATTCACATTCTTGCTTATTGTTTATGTAACATATTTTATGTTTCATTTCTATTTCAGATAACTCAGACAGGGGTAAGCTTTAAGACTCTCTCTCTCTCTCTCTCTCTCTCTCTCTCTCTCTCTCTCTCTCTCTCTCTCTCTCTCTCTCTCTCTCTCTCTTATCATATAGATGTCTAGGGGATTTGTATTTGTCCTGCCTTTTATGTTAGAAATCAACAGACATTTGTTGTATGAGTAGACTTCAGTGCCAGTTCACCAAGGACACGAGAGACTGAAGCCCTCTGCCTGTCCTTATGTCTCTCTGTACACAGGGCAGGTACATCCATCGGTCGCTAGCTGCAGTCATGAATTTTGAACATTTATGTTTGAAGTTTGTCTATAAAAGCTGTAAGACCAGCCAGAAACTGAGCAAAACAAGCAGGTGCAAAGTAAGTATAATCATTACAGTTTAATCCTGCTGGTTCCAGAAGGGATGATAAAAAGGAAGTAATGGTTTTTTTTTTTTTTTTTTTTTTAAACCTACAAATTAAATTACAACATAAATTGTATTTGCAGTGATTCAAAGACTGAATAGCAATTTCGGTAAATGAGTAAACTATTTGAGTCAATAATGCAATTGGATTGCTGCAACTTCCGGGTGATCAATGTGAAACAAGCAGTGTGTAATTAGGTTGGTTCTAAAGAATGCTGGCTAAATTCTGGGTAATTGTTCTAATTACAGGGCTGGGTCACAAGGCAACAAAAACATTCTCCTTCCACACCTTGCTGCTCTCCTCTCTAGCTGGGTTTTCAATCCAAATTAATCTCAGAGCTGTAATACATTTAAATGCACATCTACACTCCCTGGAAAGAAACTGAGAAAGCTATGAGAATAAGTGGTTTAGAATGAAGCTTTCAAGACTCAATTCAAGTTAGAGAACACAGTGTGGCTTTTACTGTGTATACTTTTATTAAGCAAAAAAAACACGAGAAGGCATGTGTTGTGCTGGATATTGACACTTCTTGGTGTGTTGTTCAGTCACAAGTTCCTTATGGCAAGCCAAATTATTATTTAGAGATATCTCAAATTGCATTTTAAGATATTTTGAAATATTTAAAGATATTTGTAAAACATTTCAAGATATCTCAAATTGAATTCCAGACCAAACTGACATTTAGAGATATCTTAAAATTATGTTTTTAAAGATATCTCTAAATCATTTAAAGATATCTCTAAACAACCTCCTGTTCATTTGAAGATATCTTTAAATGGACAGGAAGTCCATTGAAAACATATCTCAAAATGGCTTCCTGTTCATTTGAAGATATCTTCAGATGATTTAGAGATATCTCAAATTGACAGTTTGGCACGCCATGCTAGCCAAATCCACATATTATTTAAAGATATCTCTAAATCATTTGAAGCTATCTTCAAATGAAAGGAAGCCATTTCAAGATATCTCAAAATAACTTCCTGTGAAAATGCTTTATGTTTTGAATGGACATCTAGTCTATTTAGAGATATCTCCAAATGAACAGGAAGTTATTTGAAGATATCTTCAAATGATTTAGAGATATCTTTAAATCATTTAGAGATATCTTTAAATGATTTAGAGATATCTTTAAATGAACAAGGTGTTATTTAGAGATATCTCTAAATTATGTTGAGTTATCTGAAAAGTATTTAAACATATGTCAAAAACATTTAGAGATATCTTAAAAACAATTTAAAGATATCTAAAAATGCATTTTAGATATCTCATTTAAAGCTCAATTTAAAGATACTCTACATGTATCATCTTAAAATGATTTAGAGATATCTTTAAATATTTGAAGATATCTTTAAATATTTAGAGATATCTGGAAATGATTTAGAGATCTCTTCAAATATTTAGAGATATCTATAAATTAATTTTAGATATCTCTAAATGATAATTTGGCTTGTCATAGTTCCTGCAACCAACCAAGAAGTGAGACTATCCAGCACAACCCATGCCCTCAATTGCCTTATTACTTTTATAAAACATATTTATAAATGTTTTATATAACATTTTTAAGTATATATGATTTTTTTTGTTTCATTAAATGCATTTAATAAAGACTTTTAATTAGCTATACAAATCTTGCTTAGATGTGTTTCAGTTAATTTTTCTGATTTTAAATAACTATAAAAAAAAATTTGTTTAGTTGTGTTTCAGTTAATTTGTCTTTATAGATATTCATTTGACTGTTGCTGCAAATTGCACAATTATTAAAGTAACTGTCGATTGCTGCAGAAGGAGACATTAAAGTGTAGGAAGAGGTTTTGCTATCATCTAATCTTGTTTGTTTATTTGGCAATGCTGTGGAGTGTTCTCCTGACAATATGCTGATGGACATAACTGGAAGAAACCGGAGTACCTGGAGAAAAGCCATGCAAACACAGGGAGAACATTGAAACTGCACACAGACCGACCCCCCTACACCAGATTCAAACACAGGACGCTGGCACTGTGAGGCAGCAGCACTAACCAGTACGCCACCGTGCCGCCCCTCTTCAAACATGAATCCACATTATAATATGATAATATCTGCTTTATAATATTCCCTTTTTATCATGTGTCTGCTTTGGTATTGTTATTCACAAAAATTACCATCAATCATTTTGTATTTTTATGGTACCACTAGGGCAGCTAGAGCACAGTGGTAGCAGTTTCATATTCTGACGTAACAAAGGAATCACAAAAGTATGACCACTGAAATGGTACACTATTGCACCATATAGGTTACCATATCACTTAACCTGTGTACCATGTGTTCTGCATCCAATGTGTTGCCATTGCAGGTACTTCAGAAAGTTATTGTAAGTTCAGTCTGTGGTTAGTTTTGTGAGGAAACTTGTGAGTGAATTGCTTAAAAAGAACATCTTAGTTAGATATGAAAAAAAACACTCTGATTTAGATGAAAGAAAATAACAGCTTTGCTTTGCCATGGGGGGGGGGGGGGGGGGGGGCTAGCGTTGATAATAGCTTTCACAAATAGTTTAACCGTGGGGAAATCAGTGCTAAATAAATCATGTTTACACTGTTTTCACTGCAGCAGTTTATGGTAATAGGATTTCAGATGGGCCCAATTCCTTCAGGCATTGCAAATATGGGTCATTAACAATAGGGAGTCTTCTAGGTGGGTGGAATTGAAAGGATGGGCATTGCTTTACAGTTGTGCTTTTCTAACTGAAAAGAGTGGGGTTTTTTTAACAAAAAAGTGATTTAGTTTTAACTGTTGTTAGTCACTCACCTTCCCCAGACAAGCAGACAGACAGACAGATAGACAGAGAAAAGGGCTTCAGTCTCCTGTGCTTGCATCCTGGTGTATAGTGCTGTTCCACGTGGCAAGCAAAGCTAATCAAAAGAAGATAATTAATTCAGATGCTATTGTGTAACTGCCAAACAATCAAGGTCTAAGGCAGCAATTCAGCCTCAACTCAACAGTACCATCCTGCTCAACAGAATTCATGTTTATCTCATCCAGCTTTAAAACACTAAACTGATACTGCCCACCTGTTTCTTGTTTTAAAATTGCAACATTTAATCCAAATGTCCCTGGGCAGACTGCAGTTAGATAGTTATCATAGTAAATTTTTGCATTTGGTCAAGGGAAATGTATTATATCTGTAATATGTGTTGGAGTACATGAATAAATAACAGATGAATCATATATTTATTACAGCTGAAACTATTTTAGGCTGCAATTTAGATCTGGCTGATGAACAGAAATGGGGTTGTGATCCAAACTCTGAATGTCATTGCCATAAAGCAACTGGGGACCTGTGAACTGCAGGTAGGCTTTGTCTGTTCCAGGGTCCTTGTGCACAGTGCATGCAGCTAGTTCAAGCATAAAGTTGACTTGACTTGACAATTGTATATTTCGCTTGACTGTGTTTTTGCACTCCTGAAGGTTAATGGATCTGAAATCCTCTGAGGATCCACTAGACAGGCGGAGGGCATTTGAGCATCCAAGGCTGCCAAGATCATAACTTCAGCACCTTATCCACCAACGGGGCTCATGAGAAACACAGCATGCTTTTCAAAAAGGCAAAGTAAGAATGGGTTTTAAATGGTTTTGCAACCTAATATATGTCAATGTCAAAATGGCTCCCTAAAATGACAAACGAATACAGCATTATAACTTCAATGTATAACAACGCAATTAAGTTAACAGAAAGACCAGCTTAATATTGTCCTCCACTTAATATCATCCTAACTTCAAAATGAAATCAAAATAAGTGCAAATGCAAATGAGCCCTATCTGCTTTGTGCTTTCACGTGATTTGATTGGCTCTTGTAATGCTAATCGGGGAATTACAAATCTTAGCATTACAAGAGCCAAACAAATTGTGTGAAAGCACAAAGCAGGCAGGGCTCATTTGCATACAAACTCCAGATTTAGCTGGCCAGTTAAATATTTAGTTAAATGTTAAATCTTGTAATTAGATTTATAAATTATATCTCAATGTACACATTTAAAAAATATATTTATTTATTTTCACAACATTTATAAATCTGGGGAAAAATACAAGATTTAAGTTGAATCTGGGAAAAAATACAAGATTTAAGTTTAATATGGGAAAAAAGACTACCGCTTTTTTTTTTTTTTTACACATGGCACCCCATACCGTTAAGAGACGCGGAATTTAGTGTAATGGGACAAGCCCAATAACAGGCTGACTCCCATTTTTCTCAAATGGGCCATTATGTAATCTTGATTGTGTTTTCTCATTTCTGCATGCTGTGTGTCGGCTTCTTGCCTGGCAGAGGCAAATAATTGTCTCTGCAGGGTAGAAAACACTTCACTTGGCATAACAGATCTTCTGAATGTCTGTTTCAGATTATGATTCAATTTAATTTTAGTGTATGGAGGCTGGCTATTGAGGACTCAGTGATGGGCAATGTTGATAATAATTCAGAGCTGTTTTGTAATTTATCCGGTCAGCAGCTGTATATGGATTCTGTATTCTTTAGCTTCAACCACATTTACATTAAGTTTGTTTTATTGCAGTTCATCCATTTGTTACTATAAAATGCTCAAATATAAGATATGTATCAATACTAAGAGAAGTAAAGTTATTTGACAAACATTTCGACATGAAGGCATTGATATAAACTTCTCCAATTTTTTTAAATGTTTTTATAGGATAATTATCCATTCAAATTCTAAAATGAATTTAGAAATAACTCATGAACACCTTTTTTTTTTTATTAACTGGTATCAACTAATGACACGTTTATATCTAGTAAAATACCGTAGCCTATATCTACCGGCATAACAGCACGACTCCATTCTCTTCCTGGTCTGACGGCACAACAGCCAGCCTGTTCAGAATGCTCAGGAGCATAATCTTGCTTTTTTGTGTGCACTGCACTTTTACAAATAATAAAAATATGTATGCAGGCTAAAAGGAGCTAGATCTATCTATCTAACTATATGAATACATGTGTCTGTTCATCTGTAATAAGTGTTGTACCAGCTGAACTAATACTGCAATATGTTTGTTGTAGTAGTGCATCTTTGCAGCTTTACCAGGACTGCAAAAAAATATCCATACTGCTAATTGACTGCAACTGCATTGTATTGCACTAAAAAGAGATATTAATGGTTCATTATACTGTAATCTGTTGGAATAATACTGTAATGTTTTGTGAGATAGTCACTCAAATAAGGGGTGACACAAAATGTATGTCTTGTCAGTAATGGCAAGGCAAACCAAAAAAATGTACATTTAAAAGAATTGATCTATTCCATTTAAACCTCTCAATGACAGTTGGGTTTCCATGACAACCTCTATTCATTTGCAAGCACCAGATGCAACTGCATAGATTTTATATTATATTTTTTTTTTACACAAAAACATTTTGTTAGTCAGTGTGATTTAGCTAATGCGGATCAAAGCCTACTTATGATTTTGTTATAAACAAAGCCCTTTCTGCCTTAACTACAGGGGTTATACAGAAGATATTGTCTAACACAGTGTAATGTTGTTGAAACAGGAGAAGCCAGAGCTGCAACAAACATACACAGACACAAATTTAAAAGAGCCTTGAACAAGCGCTTCATACTAAAATAATCACGAGCTTGCATTACAAATGTGAGACTGAAATACATTAACTAGAAAGCTTGAAAGAGTTTACTTTCATGATGTAGCAGTAGTGAAAACCTGGGACTGACCACTGGCCCGAATTTGAGAGAGGGCTGAACTAGATGAAACAGGTTGGTGTTAAAATAGATTAAAATTAAATGGCGCACTGAAAAGAAATGAATCCTCTAAATTATAATAAATTATACTAAACAACAAGTGGACAGTTATTGGTAAACATTTAAAACAATCATGCAGGTTTAAGGAATGAAAGATAAATCTCGTCACTGTGTTTTCTGCAGTAGGGAGTCTTTCTGGTTGTAACAAGCTCAAGGCCACAACATGCAGATAATGACTAAAGACAAGCACAGATTTTACTTATTTTATTTGCAACTGCAGTGGATATGGTGTACACTTAAAAAGCTCAATAGTAGCCATAATATCTCATTAACTGCAAAGGAGTAGACTCAATTCACACAGTATGAATATAACTTTGAGTCTGCACGCTATCCTAAACTAAAATTGCGACTGGCTTTCAGGCATCCTGGCAAGAATATTTGAACAATGCAAACTTAATAGTGTGTTCATGAAAGAAAATTAGCTGTAGGGCGATTTAAATAATAATAAAAACATGTACATAATAAAAAAATAAATAAAATGCCAGTAATGGCAAAAAGATATTTAAAAAATAAGTATCTTTAAAAAACAAAATAGAATAAAGCCTTTATAAGATGATAAGGGCTATGTGTTTTTTTTATGATTTTTATGATTCAGAAATATTGTGGCATTTTCAATAGCCCAAGGTAATTTCTTGAAAATGCCTCTTTTCAGAATCTTTATATGCATCAATATTCCGCATAATTGCTGTTTCCAAGAGATATGGGCCTGCATTATATTATGCATATTGGAAGGATGTACAGAGTGTCTTGGTCTGTAGAATTTACAACAATATTTTTTTTAAATACTTAATAATTCACTGAAAAGATTTACAGGACCATTTCAAAAGCTAATCAGTAAGTGGCATTACAATGTAATGTGTAATTTGCTTCTATGATTTAAAATATTCAGTCAATTCCCAAATATGGAGTAATATATTATGTACAAAATACAGTTAATAATCAAATATAAATATATACATAATTAAAATACTGAAATATTATCTAAATCCACGTTATTATGACCTATCTAACCAATTGGATTCCCCCTGAATTAGATATGCAAATTAGGTTTATCATGTGGTGTGACATGTGATTCCGGCATTATTATCTCCAGTGAACAGGTTATAGTGGAGGTGTTGAAGGCTGTAATCAGACCAAACAGTGGTCCAACCCAATATTAGGTGCATGTCCTAATAAAGTGGACAGACAGTATATATACACATTTATTTTAATATGTATTACACATGTTAATTGGTCTTGCATATATACGTCTCCAGGTTAAGGATGATGATTTGATAAATTATTATTATTATGATGTTGATGGTGATGTTGATGGGTCTACAGCTATGGCCAAATGTTTTGCATCACCCAATACAATTAACTAATTTTGCTTCATAAAGTTGAATGAAACATGCTGAATAATGTAAGCATATTGAATTTCATACCGCTTTGTAGTTTTCCACATACTTAACGAAAAGCTGGCACAAACTGAAAAGCATGACATTTTTACATATAACATGAAATACTGTATTACAGCTTCCAGTAGACCTTTATGAAATCAATGTTTAGTTTCTTTGATGACATTATGTTAAATTACAGATCTAAATGGTGTCCATATGTTTTACATTTTTTTTTATTATTATGTCTCAATCCTAAAATTCTAGGTGATGCAAAACTTTTGCCATAGCTGTAGAGCACTAAACAAATCCATCCATGTGAGCTGATATTCCATCAACATATTTGTAATAATGTTGAGAATTTGTATTCCAAAAAACTGATTTCGAGACACTGTCTGTGCTGCCTCTCAAATCCAGTCTGACTGCTGACCTCTCATTGCAAGGAGGAAAATGAGCTGGCAATCCTAGGCTTATTAGTTGCCATTGATTGAAGGATGACATGAAAGGGGGAGTTAACTGTAGACCAGTCTCTATTTTACAAGCTACACATTCCATAGGGTCTCACCTGCAGTTTCCTGAAACTCTACTGGTTTGCCACTGTAGGTCAAGTCTCCTTTGGTTATGCTGGTAATGCACTGCTTTATACGAGATGGGGCTGGCATTTCTATAAAGACACTTTATAAAGACATGTATGTCTATGGAAGACAACTAGAACTGAAGTACCAACTATTGTCAAAGCAAAAACATTAATGTGAAGCTAAACAAATTTACTGTGATTGAAGTTGAGCAAAGGGTGATTAAAAAGCCATTCCTTCTGTATGTAAATAAAAACTCTGCCTTTTTAACAGTTAATTTTTGCTAAACAAAAATACTGCTATTTTATTTCAGTAGAACAACTAAAGATCAGAGAAACACAATCTTGATCAGGAAATATTAGGGATTGTGCTTAACAAAAGAAAATTGGGTAACATTTTATATTACGGTTCTGCTTATTAGTGTTTTATAAATGTTTTATAAATGTATAATATATGCTTAATAACTATGCTATGGACTGTTAATAAAGTATTATAACTATGCAATAACCATAGACGGAATTACGATTAAACGTCCCAAAGTAGAATAGGTCTCTAAAAACTGTCCACTTTATATAAAATGTAATTCTGCCTATGGCTACTACATGGTTATAAACCATCCATAATGCTTTATTAACACCCTATAACATAGTTATTGAGCATTTATTATACATTTATAAAACATTTATAAAACATGAATAAGCGGCACATTAATATAAAGTGTATTTCTACTGTATTGTATTGATTTATAAACAAACAATACATATTAATCCTGGCATTAAATTATTTTTGCATGTGTTCTTATACCAACACAATTTACACTATATAGTCTTTAAATATAATAATCTTGAAATGTGTAGCTCTATAATATAGATCTATGGAATTTGTTTGGTTGTAGAGAAAATAAACAGAAGCAAGACACATCATGATTAAAAATAAACGCATAAACGTCTTTTCATGGAAAATGCTTAAAACAACAAGAAACATTGCAAGATGAGAAAGCAATAGATGGAATTTTGTTTAGAAATCAGTCAGCACACGGTATTTGAAAATAGTCAACGAAACTTCAATATTTTATTCTTATAGCACATCTTTATTCATGTCCTCTTCAAACAATATTTTCAACTTTTTTAAATCTTGCATCTTACTGTCAAAACAACATTCTGTATATATTTTTGGCCTGCTAGTTTTGTGTCTTTTATAGTTTTACAAACCTTGAACTTCCAATAACATGAGTCGGTGGATCACTGACATTACTACCAAATTCTCCTGACCCTTATACCTCAACTAAAGCACTGAGGATCAATAATTTCACTTAATTGTAATATTCTGCCAATCACCCATTCCTACCACAGTGTGAAATCCCTTTATAATGAACATTCTGCAACAGCAAAAGTCCAATAATATATTCTAAACAATTACATGGCCCTCTTGCTTAAATTGCTGCTATAATTAGGTTTAATAACGCAGAGTATATTTAAGAGGGAGTGCTCTCTGCCTGGAAATGCATAGGCATCTTAATATTCACACAGTGTTAACCAATAAATCTAGCCTCCAATGCAATTGAAAGTGTTTCTCTGCATTGCAGGACCACTGTACACCCCTCAGAAGATTCTGCTAATAGAATATAGAAACACGCCTTATCTTATCTTACATTACATCTGGTAATTATTACTGTTTCCACTCTTCTTCTAATACATGTATATTTTTTTAATAACACTTTATTTTCCAACACAGCAGCATGTCTTACTACATCGCAGTGGACATTGACAGTAACCCCATGCCAAAGGCAAGAACACTTAAAGAAAGACATGGTTAATTATATAAAAGGTAATATCACTGTTATCAATGCAATTATGAAAGCTGCTTGAAATCTCCTAGAGGGTACCGTCCATATGATAATGACAGCACAACTTAGAGCCTGGTTCTCTGTAATGTTTATTATCTAATAACTAGGCATGTCCAGTGTAGGAGGCGATATCTGTCCTCCGAGTGAAGGATTTTATACCAGCTTTGGAGACTGTTGTTTCCAAGTACACTGGGTTTGTCAGTAGATTTATCTACAGTGCTCTCCTTTTATAATACAATAGTTGGGAGCCCTTGGTAAGAAACTGTACTATTTTTGTTTCGCCTTATAACAAGAATACAAGTGCTAGTGGAATGGAATTATGGCACAAATGAAAGCCACTGGTTCTGCAGTATAAACAGCCACTAGATATTGGGGGTGCACTATATTGGTGTTTTGGTATTTTGTTTTTGAACTCGTGGATTTTCATTTTTAAAAAAAGTCATGTGGTGCTTCACGTCTGACTTCGACTGCATCAGTCATTTGGCTCAGCTACAGGCTACTGTCTATGGACCCTTTGTGATGTTTGCTTATCTAAACTGTAACTGTATCACAACATAACAGGATTTGAAATCCTAATGAAAGTAAACAGCAGAGACATACATAAATGTATATCTGACAGTCATAAATAACAATTTTCACTAAAAGTGGCTGGATGAGGAGTGAGCATTGAAGTTGCAGGAAACATGTTGAATATCATCAGTATAACTGAAGATGAGACCGGCTCTTTTGCATGGTGGTTAAGACACTCCACTTGCAGTTTGCTTGGTCATTCAGCCTCTGCTCTGTTGCATATATGCAATCTTGTACTTAAAATTATTGTAAGTGTAATACATGGCCATCATTGACATAGAACCCCTCAGAGCAGTATTGTTGGTAACTAGTCAGAGCAAGAACTGGTTATCTTTTGTTACACATTTAGATAGACAATGGATACATTAATAGACACAGGCAAAAATCGGTCTAAACTCACTGCACTGCACTTCAATTTGCCTAGTTGAGTAATCCTGTTGAAGGGCTGTTGAGGTGACAGAACGGAATGACAGAGTACACTTGACTCCCCGAGCTACACTGCACAATCAGATAAAACCTTCGCTGCTGCCTACTCCCCACCCCCGTCCTCCAGCACCATGGCTGCTTATTGGAGAGCGAGGCCTGTGGTTCACTGGCGATCCTGCTGACCTCCACACATCAGCAGTTACCATGGCAAACCCATTCTTAGCGGCTTCCACTCCATTCGATGGCAGACCCATCTCACTGCCATTACAGAGAGGGCTACCGCCACCAGACACTAATGCTTCACAAGTGCTCATTGTGGCTCTTGCTGAGCGATGGTTTTGATTAAACCTGGAGCCAGATGAGGGCTCTCATAGGCTGCTGGATAACCTCACTGTCTTCCCTCTTTTGTGTGTTCCTCTTACAGAAACAAGGGCTGTTGAGCAGTCAATGCAGATACTCAGGGAGACATGTATAGTACTATAGCTTCGCACTATCTGCTCACCATACAAATTTATTTCATCCACCTAGGTTGCCCCTGGCTGAAGCCGGCATGCTTTGTGATAAAACCGCCTTCTTTTGTGACTGAACCAATGACAGAAAATATTTGAATTGTATTAATGTTAGCTGACAGTCTTCAATTGTGCATTGGCACAAAAAAAAGAACATGTATATTTTAACTTCTGTTAAAGAGAGACTAGTAAAACATGTTAAATCTTTCTAAAACGTAAAAATTAAAAAATGTGTTTGTTTTGCTTGCTGAAGTCTACAGTCTGCTGCAGTGGGTGACCTACAATACCAAATGGCAAACTGTCCAATGCAACACAACAGATTGTTTTTTGTAGTAGTAGTATTTTTCACAGTGGTACCATCTCTATGGCAGCTCAGCATAATAATAGTAACTTGCCCTTTTTTTAAAGATTCTAAATCTTTCTGACAGCTGGGGTTCACAAGGGATAAATTGGAGACTGAAGGCATCCCTCCTTCAGAATCATCGGCAAATATAGTCATCAAATGAAGTCAAAACATCTCGACATTTTTAAATTTTAAAACACATTTGGCATATCCCAAAAATGTGTACCTTGGATGCTTTAACTACCAGATACAACCTATATGTCTGGGCTGACAGCAAGGCTTTCATATGATCTTTAGTCTTAGGAAACACACAGATACAGCAATGCAGGTTATGGTACTGCTTGCAGTTTTCCCTCTGAAGACAGTCCTCCTGATGGTGTGGTGCCTAGCCTGAGAAAATATTACTTGGTTAGTTGGCTGACATCTATAAAATAGCCTGAAGTTATTTTATTCTATGAGACTATATTTTATTCTTTTCCCTAATTACTGGCGGACTCTTGGCATCTGCTGCTTGCTTGCTTGTTTCTGATTGCAGTTGACTGAGAGGAAAGGTAGCCAGCCTCCAGTGATGATTGCTGCAGATCCTTAAAATTTTCTGGCACCTGTGCTGCTCTCAGAAATCATCTTTTGGTAGACCTGACGTGCCCAACAAAATTTATGAGAGAGTGCAAGCATATTTTTTTTCTCAATGGAGCATTAATCTAATGGCAAATTCTGACAAATGCATTCCATACAGAGTATCACCAAGAGCTCAGAATTACAGGGATATGTTTTTAGCTGATTGTCTCATCCGCAGTGTATCCAAATAAAAGCTCCCCCACAAAACACAGTGTGCTTATTTTAGTGATCTCAGTCTTGAATACCCCAGACAGTTCACAACATAATAACTGCATAATAACTAAAAATGTTAGTGAGAAACTGAAAACTGTTTCAAGTATGTCTTATTGCTAGTATGTTTACAGAGCCACTAAGCTTGTTTCTATGTCTTGCATTGAATCCATTCTCGTTTACACACCTATTGTCAAAACGAAGAATGAAACAAATCGATAGAGCTTCAAAACACATATGATTACAGAATATCGAACCTAAATGACAGTAGATTTGTTACACTGATAACACCTTTTGTTGAACTCAACCATTTAAAAACCTTTCAGTTCAAAAGGGTTAGCAATAATACTGTAGGCAGCTAAAAAGCTTGGCTTTCTTTATATAGATCAGTGCATTTCACTTCTTGGAAACTGATCTTTGTAAAATTGTATAAAGAATCAAATTTGCCAGTAAATGTGCTATGGAAATTTAATCCACTGTAATGAAAATGCAAAGGTTTTGTAATAAGGGACAGTGATGGCACATAGGTACTTCATAGGTATGAAAAACTGGCAGCCTGGTATAGAGGAATCATTTTCTCATCACATCAGTACAAATTCAATCCAGGATGCAATTTAACTCATCCAAAGGGCCATATGTGGCTGAATAGTAAACATGTAAAGACCAGTAAATGTTCCTTTAAAAAAAATAAATAAATAAATAAATAACAAGAAATGTTGTGAAAGAGAAGAGGCTGTTAGTCCACCAGGATTTCTCCATTGCTGGTATATCGTTAGCCACAGGGTATCACCTCATTGCTTTAATTTGGGTGAAAACCAAAAAATGCTTCCTACCAAGTTCTGAGCTTGTTTTTCCTTGACCCCTACAACACTTTAAAGCTACAGGGAGGGTCCAGTAGTCACGTTCAGTTTTAGAGTAAAAAATGACTCTTGCATACCAGTATGAGTTTCATTATTAGTTTGTTCACATATAAAAAAGGTAGTTTCAGCTTAAGGCACCTAGGCTTCCCTTATACCTGAAAGTCTTCGTCCATTCTAGAAACTAAACAAGTATACAGTATGTAATAACAGCCAACTGTAGCTGAGGGGAGGAATAAAATGTAATGATAATAATGAGACCTATCAGGGACACTTTAGCCACAGGACAGATTAGTCATGATTGCTTTTATGTTAAAAAATAATTTAAAAACTAGAGAAATTAGAAAAATACCACTGATATTTAATTGTGTTGAGAAGCAATTAAAAATAGACATTAATGCCCTACAAGCTGTCATTGATAATGTATGAATAACTAACATTTCTACAAAGTGTTTTACTTGGTTTAATTGTGTAAAGCAATATCCCTGCTCACTAAACCTGGAATCTTGTTTCAGCTGTGCATGTATAGCATCACAGATAGAAAGTAAAGAGACACTTCTGACAGTGACGTTAGAATTGATCTATTATACAGTTGGAGGTCCTGTATCAAAACAAGTTAGAGCCACAGTGACACAACACCTCAATACCAGGACTGTATTGTAGATATTCCTGGAGGTTCGGGAGGTTTTCGAATAAACCCTTTAAACCTAAAAGAGTTTTAAAGAGATGCAAATAAAATGTGTTGCTGCTGTAAAAAAATGGAATATCTGCACTGAGTACTTAAAGCAATGGAAAAGTGAGCATCCTTCTAATGCCAAAGCCCCAAAATGATTTGACAGGTGACACTTAATCAATAACTGGATGCTAGACAAGTGATCACACTTACAGGCACATTAATGGATAGGTACTGAGGGGCTGAGGTTAGCAAACAATGGTATTATCAGTATGGTAGCTTTCTTTGAGTGTCCCTATAAAAAGTAATGATTGTGTTATTTGTGTTTTTTTAACCCTGCCTGTCCTACACTACCATTTTGGAAGGCCTCTGTTTCACATGCTTTGACTGCTATCACTTAGCTGCAGTCTCCATATTAACCCACCAGCCAGCCTGCACTCATTTCCTTAATATCCAGTTGCAGTTTGGAATGTAAACAGTAGAAGCAACAGATCTAGTGGAAGTAGATGAAATATATGATTTCAGCTAAGTTTCAGATGGAAACAGACATGTAGCTGTGTTTTCTGTGGAGGAGTTATTGTAGCCATTACTGATTGACTGTCTCTCATGTTAACATGTGCTGTGCCATTCTAAATAAGTAAATACATTAAATGTTATTCTAAGCTTGTTTTCCTGTACGTTTTGTAAGGAAAATGTAAATGCTGTGCAACATAATCCATTGAAATTAGACTTCTGGTTAGGGTGATGAGTCTCACCATAAATGCACCAGAAGCCAAAACATTGTGGATTTATACTCTAGTGGATTAATCTGTCCATTGATTACTAAATTGGCTTGGCAAAATAAATAGGAAGTTTTAGTCATGCTTGTACATGTATTTGAGCACTAGCTTTCCCTGCTGTGCTGATAAAGATGCAGTAGTCAAGTCAGTGGATAAGAGGAGTGTGTGTTGCAAGACTGATCCTGCTGTACTTAACACCCTATAGAGAATGTATACACCTCTTGCGTCTCTTCTTTCATGCTCCAGTGGTTTGTTGTGTTTATGTCTTGGCTTAATAAAAGTGGCTTGTAGTGGCATGCACTTTGCTGGACAGTACAACTACAGCCTCTGTATACTGACAACCCGTTCACCTCCACTTGAATGAGCAAGACATCATAAAAAGAGAAGAGGGAGCCCTATTTAACCTGACAATGGTCTGCCAATGTGTTACATGGTTGTACATTGTATAATATTATACATGATATATATATATATATATATATATATATATATATACGTATATATTATATATATATATATATATATAATTATATTATAAATTTTTTTTAATTGGTTATTTTTCAAAAATTGAATAATATATTTAAATATATTTGTGTGTCCTTTTTAAAATAGTATCATACATATATATATATATATATATATATATATATATATATATATAGATAGATAGATAGATAGATAGATAGATAGATAGATAGATAGATAGATAGATGAATCAGTGATTGGAAATCCTGGCCTGTGATTGGTTAAAACCTCATCATATAAGGAAAAATAGATTGAACTATTGCCCTAACATCCTTATACCACTGGTCAATAGTCTCTGTCTGTCATGTGATTGGTTCACATCACTGTCAGTCCCACCCCTTTTCAAAGGAACGCCTTTCTCCCATGCATGCTTCACAAGAAAAAATGGCTGAACACTGATTCTGTGAGTTAACAGAAAATAAATGACAAAACATACTGCAAAAGAAAGATGCCCCAGAGACTAAAATGGTGATTAAAATGTCACAGCCCACTGATCAGCACTTTTTGAAACTTTAGTTTTGTTAATATCCATTGCTTGCTTTTTCCGGAGAAATATAATCTGGGTTTGAGCTGGGTTTTTTTGTCTTTTCTTTTTAGAATTGTATGATTAGAAACCTATACATGTTTGTTACCTTTCATTTTGTACCATTTCTGATATATCAAGAAAAAACACTGATCTATCTGCCTTGGGCTAGACACCATCATTATCTTACATAGTAATGCCATAGTGGCACAACAAAGAAAATGTAATGGTTCTCTACAGAACCATACAATGGTGTCGTAGAGTGGTTCTACAGTGGAACCATTTTCAGATTTTGATGTACCAATGGCACTGACCAATTAAAACTGGTAATCCATTGCTGTACCACAGTACCATATGTGTATTACTTAAGTGTTTGCATCTTAGGTTGTTTATTTTTTTTTCAAATTCATTGTTTTGTGATTAATGACAGTGCTGTGATCAGTTAACGGTTTGTCTGTCGTTTCTTCATAGCACTACAATGGCATTACAATGTTATCCAAATGGCATTTGACTGTATGGTATGGTATGGTATGTGTTAAGTGTATATGTGTTTTAGCCTGCCACTAATGAAAATATTCCCTGTAACACTAATCCAGGTACGCTAATGCAAAGCTTTTGAGCCATTCACATATTAAAATACGTCACAGTCTGTGGTGACAAGTGCTTTTAGTTTCAACTGCTAATAACCTCATCATTAACCAAGAGAGTTACTGATCCAGTAAGTTGGTTTTGTAAGCTCCAGTGAAAAAAAGATCAAAGCTAACCATAAGCCTCAGAATGTTCATCAAAGCTGCACGTGTCACACAGTCTTGTTCAGTTTTGCTTTAAAATATAATTCCTACTGTATTATTCCATAGTGTATGCTACTGCACATTCCACTCTCAGAAACCAGACCTTCTCAATCGGTCTGTTAACAAATTGTTTATTTGTCCCAAAAGGTAGTTTTAAACGTTATGACACAAACACCCGCCCTGAATTCCTTCCTGTGTTACAGGTAACAGGACCACACTTGAGCCTTACACCTTCATTCTACTCTGCCTTTAGGAAACTATGTGGTATCAGGTGGGACCTATTACTAGTAACACAGGAAGTGAGAGAAAAGAAAACAAGTTATTGTTTTCTGAGGATACACAGGGTTCTCCTGAATGAAACAAAGAGGTTGACAGCAGGACATAATGGGAGCTTGTGGGATTGTTGTTATGCTAATGAGAAGTAAGAAAGTATTTTTTAAAGTCTTGGGTATACACCTTGAAAAATATCAAAGATAATGGTTGTTACAGATCTATTTGCTAACATTTTAAAAGTAATTTTCTATCTTTCATTAGCTTTTGTAATTTATTGTTTATTGTATCCTGACATTTATATTTTTAAAAAAAATGTCAATATGTTTCAACAAATTTATAGGTTTTGTGTGTGTGTGCGTGTGTGTGTGTGTGTGTGTGTGTGTGTGTGTGTGTGTGTGTGTGTGTGTGTGTGTGTGTGTGTGTGCGCGCAACAGGTATAGGAGCCTCCAGGGTATTTTTAATGATCTAACTTGATTACATTTTGCTGCCCTTTATCTCTGTATTAATCTTAATTATGTTTTCCTCAATGGCAATTTACTATATTGACTCCTTATTAACATCACTAAAAACGATAAAAATGCAGTGGAAAGAAGTTCATGTTAAAGCAACGAGGCTCACATACTCATTGACTGCAGTGGCATTTATATCAGTAATAGAAAACTCCAGAGTGGAGGGGGAGAAGGAGATTAGTGAATGAAGTGTTGGAAATTGGCTTTTAAAAAGATTAGGGTTGAGCCAGAACACGAATTTAATTTGGTTTCAAAATAAATATTACAAATAATTTGTGTTCTTTTTGTTAACAGTACTTCATTGGGCATCTGTCTTAGTTTCACCAGTGTAGGACCCAAGAAATAGATGATTATCTATTCTGGGATACAAAAAACAAGAACACACATTTATTGTTTTCTTTCTGGTTAGTCTGGTTTATAAATAATAAGCACCTTTTAAATTAAAGTGTACTTTAATGATAAACATCACAGTGGAAAATAAGTTGACTGACGTTTAACGATGAAAGAAAGGGACTTTAAATGTATAGATTTTCCTTGAACGTTGTTCACTCTTGAACCAAATTCACCATCTCGTGAACTAGTACATCTGGGAAAAAAAGGGAATATTGGCAGAAGTAGTCACGTTTAGTGTTTCTATTGTTCTGAATATCAATCTCTCTTTCTCTCTTCCCCACTCCTTCCCCTATCCTCTCACTCTCCTCTCCTCTTCTTATTTATCAACCTCCTTTCTTTCCCCTCTCTACCTCATCCATGCCCCCTCCTCTGTCTCTCAATCTCATGTGTCTCTGTTCCTGTTGCTTATCTACAGCAGCTGAGAAGCGTTAAGTTCACAATGTATAGTATATGGGTTTACACATCTGTCTGTGCATGTCTCCCCTGCTGCAGAGAGATATTCCAATGCAGCCAAGTGGCTAACTCTACTATAAGCTTCAGTAGGCTTATATTGCTGACAGCACCAGTCTTACTAATGCTTGTTATTATTTGGCACTAAGAGCCCAATTAAATTAGCATTTTAGCAGTGTAAAAAACATCTGGGGACATTATGAGCTAATACCATTTATACTGTTGTAGACAAGGTGCTGGCCATTTATCCCATGGTCCCCAAGCAAGAGACTTACAAAAAGATCTGTATGAGCTAGCAGCTATGGAGCGAATTTTTAGATATCTTGTTCTGTCTTCTCTCCAGTAGTATTTGTAACTGAAGCATCATCACCACTTTATTAATTATCATATCTTGCATGGACCTATTATTGTTGAACAAACAACTTTTTGTTCTTGGCTGATTTTTCAAATGTCATTTAGACAGTTTTAAACTGCTTGGTACCTTATCATTTCCAGTGCTGTAATTTGGCCAGTATGGGAATGAGGATGAGGATGCTCCACAGAAAGCATCTAAATGTATTTTTGAAAAATAGTCAACAAAGGATACAAATATCAGAAAAATGGGGACCACTGATATTGTTTCTAATACGGTAAGACAAAGAGTTCTGAAATCTTTGCTTTTCACTTTGATATAAAAATGATGACACATCACTTATCTATGTTGAAAGGCTGGTAACATGTGCAAATTGGACACTAAACCTTATACAGAAAGGCTAAAGAGTCATCCAGTTTATGGCATAGGCATTAAGCTTCTTTAGTTATTTAACAATATATAGAGATTAATATATAATTCATAGCTTCCTACTGTGTGGTTGTTAACTCACTGAGAAACAAATTGGCAAGCAGGTTATGTGAGAGGAAAGAGGGAGTATATCACAGAAGCCACCTTTGGAGAATGTAAACAAATCCAATATAATTATTTAAGTGATATTTTTAGTTCAGTGCTAGTTTATCCTTTGGATATAGCCTTAGAAGGAACATAATGTACAGTTCTTGATAAAAAACAAAGGAATAATTGTTTGAAATTGGATTAATTAAAAGTAGCTGAAAGAAGCAGCAATGGGCAGAGGGTGTTGCAGAGCGTGACTTAATTTATTAATATAAGATCGCTGCCCTCTGTAATGTATTCCCTGCTTTGTTGTCCATGACAGTCCCATACATCAGCTCTGCATTTAAGTGTGAAATTACAGGATGCTGCCTCTGTAGTGCAGCACATGCTGGTGAGATGTTAAGAGCCCCTTTGGTGCTCTGTGTTTGGCTTCTGTCAGAGATTCATGGGCTAGAATAGTAAAGCGTTTTTTTTTACTTTTCCTGAAGCTCTGACAGTATAGTCTCTCAAGCCTTCTTAAAGAGCTGAAAAAGCATAAATACCCATTTCAAGCGCAAATTGGATGCAGTGTCTTTGCCTTTGAAAAACTAATAATTCCCTTCATAATGCAACTTCATTAAAAAAGGGAAAGGATAAGGCATTGACAAACAGAAAATGGTTATTTTGTACTGTGAAAGGTCAGCCGCTTTTCCCTTTCTCTGCACCTAATGCCAGTCCCTCAGTGGCTGCAGAAGGGGGAAGTTATTTGTGTGAAGGCACAAGGGACAGCAGTCTCTAATTACACAGTGAACCCTGGCATGTGACACACCATTCTTACCCTTTCATTATATCTTAAATAACAGAGCAAGACCGTTTAAGGAAAATAACCCTCTAGTTTAATGCTAGAAGGTGACAGTTTAATCTGCATGTAAGACTTCATTATCAACTTTGAAAAAAGCATGATATTCAGGTCACTGGAAAGGCAGGAGCATTGCTGGAAATAAAAATTAAAGGAATTTACTGTGGTGTCTTCCTACATCATCCATCTACTACCACATGCAGATTTGTTAAATAAGATGTATAAGTAATATACAGATAGTTAGAAAACCACTGTTTTGCCAATATTGTATATACAAATGTGCAGACATACTCCACATAGATGACTCAGCTTAATATGGAATGTGACCTCTTGGAAATATTAGTCTTTCAAAACTGCACATTTGAGACTTATTTACCAAACGGAAGTGCAAAACAGATAAGATCTCCCTTATCAAATGATTTTAAGCAATTGCAAAGCAATGGTTTCATACAAAGAGTAAATGGCAGCACATGTGTAGTCTAAGTAGAATTGCTCCATAGTGGTACCATTTCCATATTTTGACAATGTATCACAAGCATGAATCAGTAAAACACTTGCAATCCACTGCAGAGGCATTATGGCTCCCAAGTGATCATTTAACATATGGTCATTATATTTTCCTCCATATACTCCAGCATCTAATGACATGCACCATAATTAATTACATTGGAATTTGTGTAACTGCGTAACTACTTGTGTAAACACAATTGCCAGGTCATGGAATGATTGGAGAAATTAATATCTATCCATCTGTCTGCCTATCTTGGTGAAAGTCTCTTCTTGTGTGGGTGCAGCCAATTCCGTCTTTTATAGAGGTTACAGTAATGTGTGAAATATGTCATGCTAAGAACATTGTGGTTGTATGTACTCAGGGCACAGTTGCTGCCAGTTTTTCAATGGGTTGACCTACTCAGTCAGCCCACATTTGCATTTAGCGGCATGTTCAGGCTTTTAATTAGCGACAAACCTTAATTTGATTTGAATGCTTGTCAGTTTGCTTCAGTACTGTAAAGACCCTTGGCCTGACACAGAGCGAGACAGCTAAAACAGAGCTTGTTTAGTTTGCTGTTAATGGATATGCTGTGAATTTCTGGCTCCCTCTTTACTTGTAATTAAGGTGTAATTAGGTAGTGGTTGTTAGCAAGGGAAAGGTCACTTTTTTTCAGTGTGGTCATAGGTGCTTGTTAAAGGTGCCCGGTTGACTGTAGGGTCCATTTCCTTTCATGAACCAACCAGCAGCTCCTCCAATTGACTGAAGTGCTTTCAGTCAATTGGAGTGCTTTAACCCAGCAGACATAGCTGAGGTGAAATGACCCAGGAAGAAATAAAGCATTACTGCCCACTGCCTGTGGCTTTTTCATCCCTCTAGGCATTAGTTTTCCACTATAAGAATCAACTGCAGTATACTGTACTATAGGAAACTTTAGTGTTTTTGGATGGTGAAGGAAAAAAATAACCTTATGAAATGTAACTGATATGATTTGAACTGCAAATGTATTTTATTATATCTTAGATACAGTAAGCATGTGATGTATGACTTTGCTGAAACCTTCCCAAGCCATCCTACAGGTGATTGTGACAGGTGAATACATGCTAAATCTTTGAGTAGCTTCTCTTCAGTACAACTGATAGGGTATTTGTAATACAATAACAAATATGTGTTTTAAATGTGGAACGAGTTTTGATACTTGGAATCTCTTTAAAGATCAAACGAATAAATAATTCAGTGATTTTAATAAAACTAATCATGGCATTTGTCCTTGCACTTTTACGTGTTAAATGTTTTATTTAGCATTTTAAATGATGCACTGCTCAACATTACATTGAAACCAGCAGTGCTTTTTACATGGTTCCCGCCATGACAATAGTATCTCAAAACATATAAATCCAAGTCCAAACCTAAAGGAGGTCTGGTGGAAACCATGACAGCAAACAGGTGTTTTTAGCGTTAATTCAAGAGCAAGCTTCAAATATAATTTATTTGTTTCACCTTTCCTTTGTCTTTTTTATGTCCTTAATCATTGAGTGTGGTTCTGAGTTCCAATTTTGAGTCATTATCGTTTTTCTCTAAATCTACCTTTACATGACTCTCAACATGCTTTGAACTTGTCTGGACAATTCTATCTGCCTAGCAGATTTCAGACTTCCATTCCACTCAAATCATGGGATAATGTGACCATTCAAACCTACTGCCCTTACATGGTCTACGTATAAGGAGAGGGCTGAGTTGGTGTGATCAGCCAAGTTGAAAGGTCACACTGTCACTTGATTTGAATTGAATGAAGAAGTCTGTTCGATACCAGGCAGGTCAAATTTTCCAGATGCGATCGCCGACAGATATAGAAAAAATGCTGATAACTCAATATTGGATCAGTAGAACCCAGAACCGCTCAACATAATTGCAGAGATTTTGAAAGGGTAAAAAAAGGTGAAATAATAAATAAATGACATTTGAAGGCTCTTGCTCTTTAATAAAAATGAATATGGAGTCACCAGCACCTCCTGCTCCACCCAAGTGAAAAGGACTGAAGATACTCTGCTCCAGAAACCAGATACAGCATAAATCACATGAAAAATATGTACATTTAGTGTACCTCATTGGATATTAATTCAAGCAGGATCTGGGATAATGTCTATTAGACATCACCTAAACAGGGTTTCATAGGAGCTATGAATGAGTTTGCTTTAGTTGATTTCAGTGTAGATTGTGCTTACATTTCAGTACGGTATTGCAGTGCAGTTATTTGGGGCATTGTGTTGGAGGAGTAGTTGCACAGATGGTGGCTCTGTAAGGGAGGATCTTTCCTCTGGTTTAGAACACAAGCAACACCCCAGCACAGTGTAAGAGGTCACTGCAATCAGAGGTGTGTTCTTCAGGGTGACTCGGGTTTATAGTGTTTTAAAATGTCTCCCGTCTAAACTACAACAATTAACTTGTGGTTAAAATGTCCCCTTGCTATGGCAAATCCAGTGTTAAATGCTTTCCACCCCCCACACCCCTTTACACTGAGACCAATACAATACATGATGGTGCGTGGCAGTGGAACGATATCTCCTGAATAACATCTTCAAATCAATAAATTAATTAGTTCCATTTGGGAACTGACCAGAAAGGAGGAAAAAGTTACCCTCCCAGTAGTTCTTTACACAGTGATGGTGAAATGAATTCTGCAAATAACTAAAGAGAGCGATTACGCAGTAAGACTTTAATTTTACAGTACATAAAAAAAACATAATAGATCATGATTTTACGTTTACACATTTTTTTTTTTTACAAACCTACATTTTTAGCAATGTAAGTCAAGCCAGCATGCTAAGTTCCATAACTGTCATATTTTCAGGTAATTTTGAATAATCGGGATGTTTAAAACAGGTCTGATAAAACCATGCCTCATCTGACTGCCAAGTCTATCATTTTTTCAACCTACAATGTCATGAAATACTCTCACCTTTTAACTCACTGCACTGGAGGGACCGGTATTCCATAAGTAAAGTGGTTTGGGTAATTCTGCTGCAATTTTATCTGTATAAAGTCTAAATCCTTTTCAAGAGGTGAAGGAAGGTAAATGCACTTTAGTAATTATGTCTTTAAGAAATAACAAGCTAGACTTGCTTCTGTCCTTAACTGTGGTCTTTTCTTTTTTTATTTGTGTCTCAGGCTATTATAGATACATGCTTAGAAGTGGCCACATGCTGAGAAGTCTTTCTCTCTCTGTCTCTCTCTCTTAGTGTGTGAGAGAAAAAATTTTACTCTGGACCTTAAATTTAATCAACAGTCGCATTTTTTGAAATATCATAGGGGTGGGGTGGGGTGGGGTGGGGTGAGGTGGGGGGAGGTGGGGTGAGTGGGTGGTGAGGTTTACTTGACTAACGACGCGAAAACCGTGCACAAACCCAATGCCCAGTTTTAAGCATTTTTATGTAAACATTAAGCTAGCTTTCTAACATTATCAGATCTTTCATCACAAACAGTTCTATGCCAGATTGTCACAATCAAGAGAGCTGCAAACAACGCTTTACAGGCAAGGGTCTTTTTTACCGACAGCTGCACCTGCACTAACCTCAGCGTTTGAAATGGAAGTATCATCACACTCTCAAGCTGTTAATAAAATTCAGAACTACACGAGTCAGGTTCGGCCAATGTTGATGTCTGGCGTTTAGCTTTTTTTTGAAGAAAAACTCCAAACGTAGCTGTCTTTTTGCCATTTTAAAAGGGCTACACTCTGTTTTTAGCACATTTTCGCTGACTGAAAAAGTGAAAGTCTCACACGAGAACAAACGTAACAGTGAAGGGTCTTAGACACTATTTGGTTGTGTTATTAAGGTTTGAAAGTTTGAAATAAACGGCAGACTTACATATTCTTTTACCCACTCACGAAAAACATAAAAATACTGTATATATTTTTATTTTTAAATAATAAACCCTGACAAAAGTGGTGTAGCCAGGATTTTTTGGGGGGTGGAAATGGTAACTTTTTTAAGGTGAGTAATTGGCAACCTGATTTCTTATTCTTGCATTGACATTTTATTTTTCAAAAAATAAAGAACAACCTTTTTTTAACATAAGATCCAATAACCAAATACACTGTTGTGCAAAATAGTAGGAAAAAAAATTAAAAAGATTCAGTTTAGAACACTTCTGATTAAAAACAAAAAAAGGAAATACAAAGCAAATACTTGAACTTTTAACGTGCACATTAGATTTCAATTTCACATTATAATAATAAATAAAAATAACTATATTTAAAGCAAAGCAAACCATTTTATTTAATCTCAGAAATCCTGACTAATTTAATTACCGTTTGCCTGGCGCAGGACTGCTGGTGGTAGCTGCTAGCTTGTTGTCATCAGACTGTTCAACAACAGTTTTCTGCCGTTTAGACAAATTAGGACAACGAAAACAAATGACTAATTTAATAATTATGTTTTCCTTTCCCCTACCGCTGTCAGGTCATACGTCACCTCTCTCATTCAGTGTTATGTCACGTTGCACATCCATTTGGACTGTAAAGTGTAAAAGCTGTGTGCATTGCCCAATCAGAAGAGTTCAAGGTTGAACCTGTCACAAATGACAGTAAATAGCCCAACCACAAATAAAAATTTGAAACGCATGCTTTGGCAGACAGCGAGCATGTCAGTTGTGAGTGGCGGTTCATGTGTATACTAATTCAAAGCAGTACTGTCTGAAGAGTATTGAGACCACCAAAAAAAACATCTTTTCAGCACTTTTTTTTTTTTTCTGTAACACAGTGGCTAAGCCACTGCCTGGCTGAAATCTGGGGGGTGAGGCACGTGACCAGACTTTAATGACTGTGGTATCCCTTGTTTCCTGACAAATCTGAACAGAATTAGTCCAGAAATATTGTTTAATGTGTAACCTTAAAACAATAAACTGAAATAATGTATTTAAAAAAAAAAAAAAAACATGACCTTAAAAATATTTATAAGAGAAATGGAGGAACATTAAAAATCAGTCTCTCACTGGTAAATCCATCTCAGTTACATATGTGAGCAGAAGGATGATGGGAAATGTAGTTCTGAGAGGTCCATGCAGGTACATGGGAAGCCATCTTGAGGCAGCGAATTTAAAAGTTTTAAAAAAGTGGTCAAAATTAAAATAATAATAATAATAATAATAATAATTAAAACAAACATTATGTAAACAGTTGTAGCAACACATGTGAACTCTTTAAACACCACTAAGCCAATTATTGCTTCAATTAACAAAATTAATTAAAGTTCACTGGCTTTCAGAGAATGCAATCAGAGAATACAATTGTGCTCTAGTATTGAGCTACTTATAAATGACAATGTTCCCTGAAGGCCTTGAGCAGGCTTTTTTCTCTTTTTTTATGTATTCATATTTTATTGTTTCTTTAGCAGCTGACAAAATAGAATACTTCACAGTGCAGTCTCCATTAAAACACAAACTGCTTGATGAAGCCATCTGTTTATGTATTACACAGTGTCTTCAGTACCAACCTGCCAACTGAGCCCCAGGTGAGTCAGGTTTTTTATGTTTGTGCAGGAACCACAGTACAGTATGTCTCCAAGCAAGTTTTAAAACATCCCCTTAATGTTTTTCAGACTTTGTGAAGCCAATTTATCCTAGCACCCAATGCATGTACTTCCTGTATAGCATAGCTTTACATGCACAGTCTTGTCAGGTCCTAATGTCACAAGTGATGTTTTATCAATTATTATTATTTTGTGCACTGAAATTATTTATTATTGTGCTTTCTGTTTACAATGTACCTTTACCTGATTTGTTTTTCTTTTGTATTTTCTTCTGTTGTTGCACTCTGGAATCTGCACATTTAAATCACTGTTTATTTTTGCGTGCACACTATTTCACCATCTGCATGAGCACTTTTCCTACATTAGTAGGAAGTCCCGCCGTACACCCAGTCAAGCGAATGAGAGTATCCGTGGGGATATAAAACAGGAAGGACAGGAAGGAGGAAGGAGTGGTGTAGGGAAGCAGTCTGGTTGTGGCTGCTGAAGGAAAACTGGTTGCTGGAATTGTTATACGGACAGCAGAGAAGGCCTTGGCTACCCTGAAAGAAGGATTCTAGCTGTAGGGCAATCAACGGATTTCAATTCCTTTGTTTTGCTGTTTTGAGATTTTTGTTGTTTCGGGACAGTGCTACAAATTTTCGAAACTCATTGCAATTTAAGAGATGTTTATGGAGCTATTTTTTTTTTTTTTTTATTTCTCTGTCGTGCTTGCGTTTGGCTGGGCTACATTGCAGGGGCTGTCCAGGTTTGAGCAGACAGTGCAAGGAGTCCTGTGACCGGTGAAGAGAGAGAAGGGAAGTGATGTTCATTATTATTTGCTTATTCTCTTTGATATATTACAAACTGTATCTCTATAACTTATATTTACCCACCCTGAATCAGCTCTGTGTACTGTCAGGGTATGCATGAAGCCCACCAGGGTGACACTTACCGGTTTCACGTCGGAGATCGAGGTCCAGGTGTCCATTCCAGGGTGATAATTACCTGTCCATCATTGGGGGTTGAAGTCCAGTGGTCCAGTCCAGGGTGCAATGGTCGAGTTCCAGAACCAGAGAAAGGGGGAGATACACGAGAATCAGAGATGAGCTAAGGGGAATTAATCAGATGGAGTGCATGAGAAAGCTTTACTTACCATTGTACATGGTTTTGATGACCTCCTTTTTGTCCGCCCCCCCCCCCCCCCCCCCCCCTCTCAGGTTACCCGGGATCTCCATCTTCATCTTCTTCAGTGGGTCGGTGTATCGTTGCAGAGAGGTCCGTTGGTGGCTCGATACGTGGGATAGTGGACATTGGGACGAGTGGGTAGCTGAGCGGTTTGGAAACCAACTTTAATTGGATTTCCAATGCTTTTACTGGACTCTTCGTGTGGCAGCTAAACACAAACATTATTTTTATATGTTTTTTTTTAGAGACTTTTACCAACAGGAGTGGATTACCTCCGTTGATATTTTTAACTGTTCTATTTGGTGCAAGTTTGTATGTGTGTGGTTTTTTTTGTTTGTTTGTTTTTTAAGGGCATTTTTTACCCTGTTGAGAAACAAAAAAAAACATGTTTTAACCTACCTGGGTTTCCCTTAGTGTGTGTGTGTTGGGATCAAAGGAACCTTTTCCGAGAAGGTTATTACTACGTGATCATAAAGTTCCTTGCCCTTTTCAAACTCTAGGTGGTGTAATACTTACTATTCAAATTATTTATTTACTTGTGGTTACCCCTGGTCACCCCACCCATGACACTAATTACACCAAGAAGAATTTGACAAAATGTTTGGCTACTTGACTATAGTTTTACCTTAGGCTTTACCTCAACTACCATTTTTTTTTCTTTTGAAAGATATCACATAAACACTTTGCTGTACAATATCAGGTAATGTAATATATTTAATTTCTACAAGTGTATTTTTGTCGAGACTAATATGTTTTTACAGGTATTTCTAACTGAATATCATCCCACAAAACTTGGGGTCCAGGGGAGTGTCCCCTATTTTTTTCCCATTCTTAAGTAGACAAGTACTACAATAAATGTTTAGTAATTTCTCAACAAAGCCCAGCACAATCCTTAATTAACATGAAAGACCAGTGAACTGCCCCACTACACCATCTATCCAGCTACAACTATTTTTGGATGTTATTGATGAATCCACATATCACATAATTGAAGTGCTACAGAACTATGGGGAAAATACAATCAATTGGATCAGCCACTGATCTGCCTATATTTTTTTTCTTGAGTTCAAATTATGCAGCTGTCTTTGACATCCTAATTTGCATGCCTAAACATGCTTCAGGTCTTTGAATTTGTTGGAAATGTATACTTTCATTAATTATCAATGAGTTAGTGTGCCATCTATTAGTTTTCCCCCAGTAGTATATGTGTACATGGGCTGTCCTATATACAACTTATTAATATGTTAACCAAATGAGAGCTGTGATCTTCAATTAATTTTGCCAATAGTGATGACTCTATGGACTGTTCTGGAGATGACAGATTCACAGTGACAGATTTCAAAGAGGGATAATAGTTGGTGCTTGGAACAAATGTGATTATTAGACCATAGACAACAGCATATTTCCATCCCCAACTTCCCTGAAGGAATGTAGGAATGGTCATATGTCTCTCCAAAATTGTCCAAAGTATTGATTACATTAAATGGATTCTACATTAAGCAATAATATTGAATCCTCTTTAACTGAACATCCAGCATTAATAATTTTTCATGTCAAGGTTAAAGACTTTGTATGAGTCTTAAATATCACTATTAACTTGTTGTTTAGATTTACTTTGTATATCGTTTTTTAATTCCATCAAACCTTTTGACTTTTCAGAGGTTTGATGGACCCCTGTGGGGGTTGTGGCTAGCTATCCACATGCTTCAAATTCACATGTATTTACTCCAGTTCTTGTCATTTGAAATATTTGTTGTGGAAATGATTATGTATTACAACTGTATTTCCTTAACCGAAAAGGATCGTATAAGGACTATGCGTTGGTATCGTACACTGCGATTGCAAATGGAAAGTCATGGTGCTCTGTGTTATGAATCTTCAAAGAATGCCACAGTCCCCAAAAGACAACCAGCAAATGACTGATAATCTATAGGCAAAGCAAAGGCTTTAGAGGACTGTTCAAATCAATACACGCAATAACCCAAAGGCCTAATGCACCAAGTGAGCTGCTCATGAAGGTGTGGCCACAGCCTCTATTTACAATATGCTATACAACTTGAACACACATTACACATGAAAATTAGTCAGTGAAATATCAGTAACCAGAAATATGAACAAACAATCATTTATATACTACTACGATTGAGTGTGAATAGCCAATCAGCTTCCAGATCTAGCAGGCTTCTATTTTACATAGATGCCCGCTGGATCGCTGAAGTGCTTAACTGCGAATTCAATTTTAAATCAATCCACCCATGAATACCGGCTTGTTCCCCTAACGTTCTAATCTACAACTAATCTCATAATATAAAAAGCTACTTAAACATACTTTCTGATGCTGGTCTAGAGGCAAGCGAAATCATATCTGTGACAGGACACTGTAAGGAATGCTCAATTCACAGCTACTGGACAGCAAATCAACAGGAAAGACATGATTGGTCCACAATTATGTCATCAGCTGGATCCAAACAACACCCTCCCTCAAAATCAGCTAGTCAAACTGCCAACCCTGTTTCAGTTCGTTCCGCACCAGCCAATCTACTGCCTGCTAGCTTGAATGATGCCCCGCCTCCAACAACAAGTTTCGAGTCTGACTCAATATTACACTATTCAACAATTGATGTCCAGATAAATTATACTAAGAAAGAGTAAGACCCCAAATAATAAATATGTTAGCCAAATAATAATAATTTTAATAATGATAACAACGTTTTCTCTACGTGTATGTTGTTAACTATAAAATTGTTTTGTTCCTTAATGGTTTAAATATTCTGTATGCACTTTGTAAGCACAAGTCAAATTATGCTAAATGTTTTTTTTTTTGTTTTGTTTTATTTTAACAGCCTTTCATTAATCTAAATTGGTTGTAGATGAGGCTCATTATAAGTTAGCCTTTTACTGTCAGAATAAGCCCCCAGCTCTGGGGGGGTGGGGGGTGGGGGGGTGGAACACAGCTGTTTATACAAGACAGAGCACAGTAAACCTCTTTGCCACAGCTATTGGATACAGGGAGCCTGTAGTCTGCCTCCCCTTGAAAAAAAATGAGGTTATATATTGTAAAATATTGGGATCTTTGTATGCCTCTACATATGCCATCCCTGATATTTGTTCGGCAATATATAAATGTAGCATTGGCTGTTTTTCTCTATACAAAAGTAATAACTTTATGGGCCATAGTAGAATTGGGAAAACAGGCTGCAGATTTCTAGACCTGAATAACCTGGAGGCTTTAAAATAGCTTAGTCTTTAAATTGAGTTTAAGTTTGATTTTAAAATTTGAAATAAGACCCACATTCTCGTATGAGGTACCTATGCCATTCCATGTAAGCAAGTGTATTTTACATACCCACAGGCAGAATATTTTCCACCTTATTCTAATCACTATAATTAGGTATTATCTATTGTACAATCAGCACGCTTGTCTGTCTTGATAATCAGTAGCTTAATCAGTATTCTTTTTTTTCAATGGCCTGCATATATCTGTTTTTACCATTCTCTCCAATAATAATAATAATAATAATAATAATAATAATAATAATAATAATTATTATTATTATTATTATTATTATTATTATTATTATTATTATTATTATTATTATTATTATTTAAGGATTGCACTCCAGCACCAAGGATATTTAAAAACAGTGTTGTTAAAAACAAAACAAGATAGAAATGATAATACCACTAAATGTGTTTTCCATTGGTAGCAAGAAATGGGAATAAGATATGCTGCTTTAGTGTTGCCTTTTATCATTGTGAAAGTTTCAATATTATATGTTTTAGTTGCTATTACTTCATAGTGGTCTTCAGAATTCCTAATAAAAAGCACACAATGACATTAACCAATCAAAATCTATAAAACTGAAATTAATGAAGCTAAAATACAAAATCAGAACTGAAATAAAAGTGCCTGTACCCCACTGGTGTACAACACAGCTTGAACTGTACGCACCAGTAAATCCACCTAGATTGTAGCAACCATTTATTTTTAGGGGTAATCCCTGGTTAACCAGGTATTGGTGCAATCTACGGTGATTTTTCAATGCTGTAACATGCTTTGAAAAAAATCCAGTTTTGGCTTATCCAGCTGTTGTATAGCTTGATCAAATCAACTTATTATGCAAAAATGGTTGTAACTGTTATTAAACTAGACCCTATATTCTCAGGAATGAAAAAATAAGAATATGTACTTAACGACTACACTTCCCATCCCAGTCTCTCCTTGTTGCAGCAGGTGGTGCCTCCAGGTAGGTAAGTTGTCAGCTTGGAGTAGTGCTGATAACTACATGGTGGAGATTTCTGTTTCTCAAAATGGAATTCTTCAATAAGGTTTGGAATGATATTTCTTAAGTAAGTAAAACATCGGACAATCTGTTGTAACAGTTCCCACTTTAATGAATTTACACTTTTAAGTCTGTTGTTTCAATCCACTCTGTTATGTTTGCCAGTGTGAAATACGTCATGATCTGTCTAGGATTCTGCCACACTGTTGCCCTCATCACCCTCATTATTTGTCACCTACCATTAAATAATATAGTGTATTATGTATTCTTCTTCTTAAATTATGTATGTCTGTGCTCAAATTGTCAGACTGCATCTGTCAAATTTGTCTCTTAATGGACTAAAATGAGAGAAAAAAAAGAATCTTGAAAAGCAATGCTGTTTGTAATGCAAAAGAGACGGTAGGGTGATGTGTGCTGGTCGATAAGTGGAAAGAAACTCTTCACAGAGAGTGGATGAGGATAAAGCTCTATTGCTACAACTCCAGTACCAGAAAAGGTAAATCATTAGTCAGTTTTAAATATAACAGCTAGAAGATAAAGATGACACCAAGCCCTGCCTTCAGTTCATGCAGCATTGTAAGACAATTTGTGTTGCTACCTCACGGTGAAGAAAACGATTGATTTGAGTAGATTAAGTCATTTTGAATATATGGCCATTATCCTAATGCCTTGTGAAAGATAAGAGAGACAAAAAAAAGGGAAAATGCTGGAAAACAACAGATAGAAATAGAATGAGAAATAACTTAATTGAGATAGAAAAACTATGATATTGTGTTTAAAACTAACATTAAAACGTTATAGGTTTAGAGAGGGACTGTAAATTTAAAATAGGTAAAGAAATCTAAAGAAATTTTACACCATGAGACCAATGTTACAAATGCTGAAAATGAGACTTTGTAAAACCTTTTGTAAAATCTTATTTTGTTTCATTCAGATTGTATGATTGAGCATTTGAGGTGGCAGAACCTGAAATACTGTATTGACAATAACTGATTGCACAAGACCACTAACACATCAATGGAAGAGGGAGAAAGGAGTCGGTCAATAAATAATGTGGATGAAGTCATTCAGGTAATTTGTTGGAATCCAGAGGGGTCAGAGAGATAGAGTGTACTCTTTCTCAATTTGGGGGAGGTAGTTAGGGTCAAAAGCAATTAGAGTACTGAAACAAGTAAATCAATGAAAGCAAGAAGGTACAGACACAGATTGTGACAAATGAGTTATAATTATCTGAGTTATAGTTATATCTATACACCACAAAAAATACTTTGAGAAACAAAAACAAAGATGATAAACAGGATATATTTTAATAGTACTTGGTAGATTGAGTGTTTACAAAAATAATAAAGAGGTCCAATATCATTTAAACTCTATAAGATTAAAGATTATTCAGTCAAAAATACACATAGGTTCCCATAGGCCTGGTGACAAATTACTGTAAACAATGCTATCATGTTTGTTTTTATTCTTGACCAACCATATAGTTCCTCACCTTAATCTACTCTATTCATGACAACTGGTTCATGGCCTACATTATGATAGCACAGGTTGTCATGGAAACTAAAATAAACCCAGTGTATTTGCAACAAGTACAGATCAGTTGTGTGTGAAGAGAGGAAAGAAAGAAAATAGAAGGTTAAAATATTTAGAACTAATAATGGATAGGCAACATTTACCAAAATCGAGAATCGAGTGTCTAGTGGTCCAGCGATATATCCCAAAAATGTCCCTAAAGAGACTTTTAAACAGACTGTTGCTATTATAGTGGACTCAGATTCTGGATACACCAAAGCTGGGTTCTCTGGAGATGATTAGCCCCGCATAGTACTTAAAAGTTCTGTGGGGATCGTCCCTCAGAAAAGCCGGTCCACAAAAGAAGGGCCAGAGTACTTCATCGGACACAATATTCCCAAAGAGAGGGTGGACATGGTCAAAAAGAAGCCAATCACCCACGGCATTGTGATGGACTGGGATGCCCTAGAGAAGCTATGGCACCACATGTTTTACCAGGAGCTGCACATCTGCCCGGAAGAGCATGGCATTTTGATGACAGATGCCCCACTTTCACCAACCACAAACCAGGAGAAAATGGCTGAACTTCTCTTTGAAGAGTTTATTGTGCCAGCAATGTATGTGGCTCACCAGTCCCTATTGTCTGTCTACTCCTACGGATGGACCACCGTCTTGGTAGTAGAATCCGGCTCGGGTGCTACCTAGGATACTCCATGCCCCATGCCACTTTCTGCCTAGATCTGGCTGGCTGTGCCTTAACTGACTACCACGGCAAGCTGATGGCAGACGCAGGTAATCTTTTCAGCTCCCAGGAGAAACCTCTGGTGTGTGAGATCAAGAAGCAATGCCGCTATATCTCTCAGGACTATGGGGTGAGCTGAGGTATGAAGAGAGTGGCTACCTCAAAGATTATGTGCTTCCGGATGGGCATGCTATCACACTGGGTAATGAGCAATTCCCCTGCCCTGAAATCCAATTTTGCCCCTCCACTCTGGGGATGTCGGAGGCTGGGATCCACGTCATGACCATGAACAGCCTCCAGATGTGTCCAACGGAGCAATATGAGCAGATGATGGACAATATATTGGTATGTGGTGGCTCCTGTCTGCTGTGTGGCTTCCCTGAGTGCCTCTAGATGTTGATGATTAAACTGCCCCCCCAAGGAGCCAACATAAATGTCACTGCCAGCCCCCACCGTGAGTTCTCTGCCTGGATTGGAGGCTCCATCATGGTCTGTCTCAACAGCTTTCAGCCATTGTGGGTCTCAAATCAGGATTACAATGAAAGAGGGCCTTTCATGGTTCACCACAAGTGCTATTAAAGACATTTGGGTGGTTTAGGAATTGCCTCTTGATCGATGGATCATGTCAATAAATGATTAAAAATCCAAAGTGGTTTGGTGTTTTGTGAATGGATAGCTGAATTCACAGCAATACAAAAGAATGTATTATTTTTGAAAATAAACACAGCATTTGCTTTTACTTGCTTGTGCATTCTGGTTTATTGTGGTAAATAGTTTTAAAAAGAATATTAAGTAGATATTTGTGATTTGTTTTAAAATTGACTAAAAACTAGTTTTATATTTGAGAAATGTGTCCTAAACTGCCCAGCACAAGTTTTCTAGTTCACTTTTTAAGCATAACTGTCACATTGACGGTCGGTTCAAAAGTTCACTGTTTATTCTATACCGTACATGCAAATGAACGTACACCTAAATCCTAAAATAATTTCTGGATAAACATTAACGACCAAGAATATATTTGTGTATCATTTGTGCTAATATAAAAAAATACCTTAGTTATGAATATTTAATAAGCGGTAGGCATAATAAGTCCAAGGCATACTGTTCCGTACCACTCAGGAAATTAATCTCATTCATAACAGTGCCATTTTATATATATATATATAATATATATATATAGATATATATAAATATAATATCATATATATATCTATAGATATATATATAGATATATATATAGAAAAATCCTTACGTACCTATTACCAACACAATATAATTTTCTGTAAACTAAAATGTGTGTAGGTTATTAAGTTATCCACCCCATCTTTTTTAATTTTCCAGAAAATTAAAGAAATTCAATTGGTAGGGATTTACCTGTGTTGTTAAACCAGTTCAACAACCAGCATCTCTTGAACCAGTACAACCAGCTAAAAACCAGTAAAACACCAGGTCCGGCCAGCATCTCTCCCGCGCTGGGTGCTGTCAGTATCAGCACCTAACTTGCAGATACAGGCACATAATGTGTCTCCTACAGAAACCAAAACAAGCAAATATTAACCAGCTCCTGCACTGCGCAGAGATACACGGACACTCGTTATTACGTGGTTTGCAGTATTTCCTTTGATAAATAGTAGCCACACCTCTTGTTGGCTTGTCAGTGTAACTTGCTGTTGCTCACTCCCCCCTCTCCCTTGCTCGCTCGCTCACTCCTTGGCGGAGCTCCCCACCACCTCTCTCTCTCTCGCTGAGTGTTTCTTCTCACAATCCCCATCCAACTCCGGCTGTCCAGAAAGCTCACGGTGGATGGACCAGGAGCATTGGAATTTACCCCTCTCTTTTAGAAAAATAATTAAAGAACGAAACGGTGCTCTGCACACTAGTCAGGACATCTCCAATAACATAGTTTATTCTTTATTTGTCAGAAAAAGCAAAGAAACGACTGTGGACCTTTAAATCCATCAAGGATCTAAGGTATGTGCATGGAGCGGTTCTTTGGGTTTAATTATACCGAAGTTATATCACACTTCTTTGAATAAAAATGTGCAATACAAAAATACGCATTAAAGTGATTTTTTTTTTTTTTTTTAGAGGTAGGCTAGGCTTTATTATTCTGCCGTTATTTTTCTTTGTTTTTTTCTTTTTTTTGTATCATTCATTTATTTATGTATGTGTTTATTTTGTTGACTAATTCTCACATTGCTTCAGACCTGTGCAAAGTTCGGAGTGCAGATGCGTGCTGACATTTGGTCTTCGCTGTGCTCTGCACTGATTCGCGTGTTAACCCCATTCCAGTACACATAGTTCCAAAGCTACGATTTTTAGCAATGGAATTTACACATTCATATGTAAATATGCACAGATTTTTTAAAATTGTTTTAACTGTCTGTCTATTAGTCGAACAGTAAAATCTGATGAATATATTTGTATTCGTCGTAGCAGTAGACCGTAGTATTCGTAGTAGCTGTAGTAGATGAAGTATTTCTAGTAGTGGTCGTTTATTTATTGATGTATGCATGTTATTCGTTTTTTGTATATGTAAAAATGTATTTGCACGTACTGGTGTATTATAAAAACGTATACTGTGCATGAATAAAAACTACCTGCATTTCAGAATATATCTAGCTCTTTGTGTATTTAGTGTATTAGATATTTCTCCCACTTTTTGTCTTTGATCTAAGAAGCACAGAGAAGTTCAGAGTGCTTTTGCTGTGTCTGCTATGTTCAGGGAGCTCATTGATTTCACATGGAGAAGACCGGCTTGAGGGAGCCGGTGGTTTCTGATGGGAAAATAATCCATCTGTCTCATTTAAACCCAGGCACTTGAACGTTTAGGAATACTATATGTATAGTGATGATTTTGTGTATCATGTGTTGCATTAGAATTCTGCTGTTCCTTTTTAAAACCAAAAATATTGAACATGTTCCCTCTGGAAAGATCAATTATCACTATTTCAAATGTGCATCTGTTTCCAATAGGGCAGACTGAGCACTTTAAGACCCTAATAGCTAATGCATTCCAGCATTAATATTTACAGAAGCAGTAGGTATATATGCACAAGCATTTGCTGATTGATGACATTTCGTTGCTGTGGTTTGGTACTGGACAAGTCTTGTCAAAAAGGGTTGGCGATTGAGCAGTAAGATGAAAAGCACCTGTCCCAGTGATGGCATTTTAACTTCCAGTTCAGCTTGGGGAGAGCTGAGCTGAGTCTTTTACCATTAGTGGGACACTTTACCACTTTACTTTGCCATTCTTATGAACAAGAGTTGGAAAAAGTCTGTTCATATTAATACATGTGGAATTTTCTTTGGAGTCAAGCACAAAACAATAGTTAAATTCATATATAATTATATTTGAGTTGCCACTTAACATTTTAATATCGTACCTCACTGTACCGCATATAAATTCAGATTAAACAAAAGAACAGAATTTAGCAGTATACTAAAACAGCAGAAGACATTAATTTATCGGAAAGCAGTTTTGCAGGCTGCTGATGGAACTTGGTAAAGGGGAATATAAGAATATTGATTCAAGTTTGCTCAGCTGGTAACATCCAGTTATTAAATAAAGATGTGTGCAAGGCTTTGCAGATACACTACATGAATGTGTTTCAAATGCTGTGCTAGTAATCTCTGCCTATGGGCCATGGGGTATTGAACAGTTCCACAAAAAAAAAAACATACAGCGTGAAAAATAAGTAAATGTTACTGTGGAAAGCAGTGTCCCGACTGACAGGTGGTTGATCAAGTTAAATACTTCAGCAAGGACACTCTGAAGTTCATTGTTATTCTCCCTGTGGTTTAAAATGTAATTACGTGTGAAATTAAATATTGGTATGTCTTTCCTGTCATTCTTCTGTTCTGCTTTTATGAGCCTTCTTCATTTATTACACAGTGTAATGGCCTTGTTTTGTGGATCGAGGACAGGGGGCTGGTTAGACATTAGAGATGTACTGTATGAATAGGAAATGTACTGTACCTATTGCTGGAGTACAGATGAACACAGCGGAAAGAATTACATAATTAAATTATAGACAGACAGGCAAGGAAGGATAGGGAGAGAGGTGGATTGATACAGTTGATGACAAGACGTGCAAAGGGATTTCATTTGTGATAAAGCCATATCAACAAACATAAATCTAAATTGATGCCAGTTTGGTCTCTATTTTATTCAGACAATTACATCCTAACAAGTTCTCTGAATTAGTAGTGAGATCTCTATGTTGAGTATTCCAGAAATTAGTTTTTCTAATGAATTTCCTAGTTCTCATATTCCCAGTCCTCATTGCTCTGTATGAAATTCTCTCTCGTTTTGACTTGCATATGGTCACTGCTATAAAGGGAATTTAAAAAATAACTGTCAATCTTGGATTCACCTCTGCTTGTGTATTTGCTGGACTCAGTCTGTGAGAAACTCATTAGCAAAGCCATATAGAAATTAATACACCATTAATTGCAATGCATCAAAATCACAGTAAACGTAAACAGGTAGACGCTACCATTGACTCTGGCAATTAAAGAATCATTAACGCAACCATGTGATTAACATTTAATCACAACTTGAAATTTCTTACTGGTTTCTTACTAGTTTTATAATATTAACACTTTCTTTAACAGAAATTTATTTTCCTTTAATAATTCAGTAAATAGCAGAGAAACCTTAATACATTTGGCCCATTGTTGTTAAAACGTCTTTCTCCTTCAGGCTTCATAGTGTCTATTTAATTTGTCAATTATCAATACTCGAGAATCAATATTATCAATACTCAACGTCACTTGGTGGTTGAATATTGTTTCAATCTGGGTACCTATTCGGCTACAGCTAATGCAGCACAATTTGCTTTGCTACAAGATTGAGGTGGCTGAGATCAAAGTGGGAGCCTTGAAAGAAAGGGGCTTCTTATCATACGGTACCAAATGCATTAGAAGTAGTTATAATGCATGTACATGCTAATAATACAAGGTACTAGCATTGTACTTAGCATATATTATTTTTTAAGTGCATGTAATTACCTTTTTCTTTAACTAAAGCACACTGCTGATGTTTTTTTCATGGTCTTAGATCTTATAAAGAGCCATATCTCTTCAGCAAATAGATGTTTTAATAAAGGCTGTGAGCTTGAGCTGTGGTTAATGGAATATTTTTTCCCCTAATAAACCCATTTCTTACTGTTTTATATGTCTTTGATTCCTTTAGAATGGTCTCGGTGGTATATTATTAACAGAACAAAATGTTTTGTACCTTACTAAAGTTTTACTTTGATATGGCGCTATAAAAGCATACAGTACCCAGTAAAGGCTCTCTGCGTGAGTGCAGGATGCAGGATGTAGGGAGTGCAGGTCCCTATAGCCTGGACATTGCCGGTTCGAGTCTGGGCTATTCCACAGCCGACCGTGGACGGGAGTTCCCAGGAGGCGCCGCTCAATTGGCTGAGGGTCTAGGTCGGCCAGGGTGTCCTCGGCTCACCGCGCACCAGCGACCCCTGTAGTCTGGACAGGCACCTGCAGGCTTGCCTGTTAGCTGCCCGGAAGCTGCGTTGTCCTTCCATGCTGTAGCTCCTGGGTGGCTGCGTGGTGAATCGTCAGTGTGTAAAGAAGCGGGCGGCTGATGGCACACGCTTCAGAAGGCAGCGTGTGTTCATCTTCGCCGCTCCCGAGTCAGCGCAGGGGTGGTAGCAGTGAGCTGAATCTAAATAATAATTGACCATTTCAAATTGGGAGAAAATAAAAAATAATTGGCAACGACTAAATTTAAAAAAAAAAAACAGTAGCGCATGGTAAAACATTGAGAAAGAATGGTAAGCACATGTAAGCATGGTAAAGGATGAACAAGTGGGATACATCATGGGGAAAGATGTTAACACTGTATGGTAAATATATTGTATAAGCATGAAAAGGCCTGGTATTCGGTACAATACATTTTTGTTAATAAATACAATTAGCTTGAATAGTTTATTTTCATTGTTTTTTCTCTCAATACATGATAATTATCTAGTATGTTTATTAAAACGACTATTAGAATCAAAGGTAACCAATTATAGTCAAGAGGGTGGAGATATTCCTTTTTTTGCTTATCAGTATTTATCTATTTTTCCCTTGTTTATAGTAGAGAGTTTGAATACCAATTAATAAGATAGCCCTTTACAGAGATGATAAAGGAGTTTTTTGCAGTATGAGAGTGTACTTCAGTCTAACTAATTATTCTGTTGTTAATTTCACTCAGAGACTGCTTGCAATCGTACCAATTAGTGCAAATTGGGATGGTGCTTTTAATTATTAATAAAGCACAGTTTTGCTTGTAAGGTGCAGTGATTTCTTCTGAACATTATGGTGTTATGTCAAGCAAACTGCTACAAATAAAAATAATCAGCCAATGATGCAATCGAATAAACTTGGTCACCTCACTCAGGTGATTTTGTTAAATGATATGCATATGATAGGTGACAGTATAGGTGTGTTGAGACTGAGCACTCATTATTGAGGATTTGGGTGACAGCGCTGGAGAGCTAGGTTTTGCTTGTCATTATTTCAGTGCAGTTTGAGTGTTGGAGAGCTGTGAAGGCAGTGTTTGGACTAGTGTGCATTATTAAGGGGCAGGATGACAGTGATTGAGAGCTAAGACTTTATAATAAAGTGTTTTATATTGCCTTACACATGCAGATGTTCCAAGGGAGTCTATTTTTCAGAAAAATACAGTGCGCTGAAACCTGGCGTGTTCTAGCATCCATATTCACGAAAGCAGTGATGATTAACAATGATTTGAGAGTTCTCATGAGTGCCTCTGTCTTCATGAATGTGTTCAGCTCTATTGTCCCTTCTATACTGTTCCACGCCCAAAAATGTCACTGGCACTGGTCCTCTTAGTCCATCTTGTAGAGGATAGAAGATATAGTACAATAATGCCATGTTTATATGAACAGATCTCTGTAATCCTCTTCTCCTGCTCTACATGAGGCAGACATGCAATGTTCTTAATCTAAAAGACGTAATCTACATTTAATATCTTACTCTTCGCTTATTGATTTTCCTCAGTTGGCACAAGGATTGTTTAAAGGTTGCAATCTGGTGAACCAGTTGAGTTTAGAGTGAAGATACGTTGCAGAGCCATATACAAATTGATTCTCACCAAGAAATGAATACATTAGTTAAAATAGTTGTGTTAATTCAGACCTGTTTCAAATTGCTCTTTAAATGTGGCCACAGTATTTCAGGTTGTGGACACTCCAGCTAGTTTGTATAGAGTAGAACACAAGGTCTTATTGTGACCAGAAAATATTTCAAGACTGGAATGATTTGTAACATCATCAGGAATCAGGGCTTTGTGTTCAGTTTATTGACATTTATATCCTCATTCAGTGATAGTTAAATATCAATGCAGTGTTTGAATATTAACCATCTGGAGTGTAGACTAGTGATTTATATTATTATTATCATTTCTGGTTGATGAATTAACCTTGGCTCAGTGTTTTTTGAGGTTATGAAGAGCAAGTTAGATTGCAGCATTATGTTTCACCTGCAAAATAAAATCGGCAACATTACATCATGCACGGCCACTGAGACACGGAGAAAGCAGCATTTCTACATCCAGTTTCTAAATAAAAGGGTTATAGATGACACAAGTAGGCACAAAAGAGTTCTCCCTGACTGGATAACATGAGAATTTGAAATGAAAATGGATTAATATTTTACCTCTGGTTGATTCATGCTGCTAGCATAGTCCTATAAGAAATGGATGGGCAAAGCAAGGCATTGCTCCAAGGGTTGTTGCCATCATCCAATTTGCCGCAGGCATAGCTAGAGTGTGTGTGTGTGTGTGTGTGTGTGTGTGTGTGTGTGTGTGTGTGTGTGTGTGTGTGTGTGTGTGTGTGTGTGTGTGTGTGTGTGTGTGTGTGTGTGTGTGTGTGTGTGTGTGTGTGTGTGTGTGTGTGTGTGTGTGTGTGTGTATATATTTATATAGATAGATAGATAGATAGGCTACAAGTGGAAATATTATATCAATGGCAATTACCATGCCATCTGGTCTTTCCCATCCCTATCCGAACAATTTTCGGTTAGTGACATAGTAATTGGAACTATTAACAGTACATTGAGAACAGATTAGTGGTGTGTGGGCAGGATGGCTTTGCAGGAACCAAAACAAGGACTGGCGGAGCAAAACTGAGACGCTATGGCGCTCAGCTCTTTATTAAATAATAAACAAAAGATTTAAACAAAATAAAACACTTTTTCAAACAAAAAGGCACATTGGCCAAACAAGCAAACATACAAACAATAAACAATAGCAAGTATCCTGCTGGTTTATTAACCAGCATGTTTAGTAATTGTTATTTCTATGTTTTTACTTTATTACCTCCTCTCCACACGCGTTCTCCACTCTGAGCCCCTTCACCAAGTGAAGCCAAACTGCAGATCTTTTAGAATTTGTGACTGGCAGTCATGTATTCTCACAAGGTATTTAAAACAATAAGCAATAATATGGCTCACGGCACCGCTCTCATCCTCACCTGTCTGTCACCAAACAATAAATCAAAAACACAGCTTTTCGCCATCGTATATAATATAAATCATGATACAAATACAAAATAATACAATAACTCATAAAAACAGCGCATAAATATACATAGGGGCAGGGCTCCTGTATTAGGAGACCTGTATTATATATAATAAAAAACCTTAATTGCTCTGGCTCCATGTTTCCATGAAAATCAAGTTGAAGATTCCATCTTTGAAAATTTGTCATGTCCTTGCTTCACGTCACCATGGTGATTTTGTTCAACATTAATTCATGGTACAGGGAACTAAATCTTTTTTAGGCCAACACACACGAGGATGTTGCACACTTGTCCTATCTTTCAGTTATGTGGATATTGGTAGTTTGGTGAATTTTCTGGTTTTGAGTGCACATTTTCTATTTTAACCTAGCTGTTGGCACTAAACGGCTGTGAGGAAAATCAAGCATTTTCAGTTAATTTTTTTCTAGGTCACTTTTTTACACACACTTCATATTGTTTCAGGGCCACTACCAGTCACCAAAACCTGGATTCTGCTCCAGGTTAGATTTTTTACCAGTTTATTCCTATAGAGATTTGAGCTGATGGCCAAAGTGTTTGGTTTCTGCTTGTGTTTTTATATTCTATTATTTGTTAACCGTGGTTTAATTGTGGAATTCTTAGAAAGTGATCGATTCAGACTACTTTCATGTGGTGTTATGTTTATTATCCCATAAATAAACAGAACAGAATGAACAAAATCAAGCACACTTTTACCAATTGATCTATTTAAATTTTCATATGAGTAATATATTACTTATTTTATATATTAAAATTACAGTTTATGTTTGCAAGGGGATCTTAGAAATTCAAGTAATCAGCATTCTTCATCTCATTAATTTTGTTATCTGCTGTTTAGGACTGGAAGGAAAAGGAGCTGAAACTTTCTGAATTGCTTTCAGTATGTAAAATGACTAGCTGATCTATGAAGGGTCAGGAAGTCTGGGGGCACTAAAGTATTGAGATTTTGTAGGCAAATTGATCTGCGTTGTACGAATATCTAAATGTTACTCATCTGAACTACATAAATAAAAAAATATGTAAAATAAAAGCTGATGGAATCACACAGAAAAGAGAATAAACATTCACCTTATTAATCACATTTAACCATATACCAAAGATAATGGGGGCTAATGTTGTTACTGCACAAGCCTGCCCACGCAAACAATTATCAGAAGAGCCTGGGAATTAAAAATATATACAGTAAGTCAGTGCTGTGTTCTGCAAATGGTGCTCTTTGAGTTTCTCCAAGGAACACTGGTGTTGTTGCTTCTCTATCCTAGTAAAATTGTTATGTAAGGCTTAATATTTTCCTAGATCTACCAATTATTATACAGTGTTTAGTACATGAAGCTGAGAGTACAGTAACGAAAAACCTGCAAAAAAGTTATCTATGTGAGAAATAGGAGTTCTGTGAGCTGAGGGATGAGAAATGTCAATTGGAAATGTTGTCCTGTGGAGCCAATTCATGAGTAAGCACAGTGTAGATTGAGAAAGGAGCCCAAACGTAGAGGAATATAAACTCCATGTCTGTGATGGTGCAAATTATTGATCTGAAGCTATTTGTACAAAGATACCATGTGGGGGATGGATTTTTTTTAAATAATTTTAAAAAATAGCCTTTTCAGTGTATTGACAGACTGGGATCAAATTATTTTCTATACTGATTTGAATGAAAAAAAAGCTGAATTTTGGTCTCTGGTGCTTGGTTCTGGTTCATTTCCAGAGCACTAAATGCATCAGAAACTCAACTAAAACATAAAAGGCAAGCTTTCCTGCTGCTTGGATGAGAATATTGCCATCTGCCCCTTTTTCAAGCCTAGGGATCGGAGCTGTGGGTTAAGGGGCCCACACTACAATCTCAGAAGAGTCAACATCTTATTAGAAGCCTTATCAGCCTCTTTTTCAGTTTTCAGAATCTTGCAAGAGTGTGGCCGATGCGAATCAGTAAACGGCTGCTTCTTCTGTGGAAGAAGAGGCCTACACTGAAGAAGCAGTGACTGTTCCAGCTCTGTTAACCAGGACCTGAAGTCAGCTTGACTTGCCAGGTAGTCGTAGCAGGTGGAATACAATTCAAGGCAGACTTGCTGCCACTTAGTCATTTTCAAAACCTTTTGCATCTTTTTTTTGTGCCCTCCAAGCCTTATTACTGGACCTTCAAGGTCAGAATTATAACCTATGCTCTTCATTGCTCCCCAATAGGGTCTCTGTTTTCCACCAAAGTCATGTTAACTGTTTTTTGAAAGACATGGGATAAACTGGCCAGCTGGCACAGCAAAGAATTGAGCCCTCTGCTTCTTTGAGTCACAGGCCCTAATCTTAGTACCGTCTGCTGTGAAGATCCTAGTTATGAGAATATGTGTTCCTTCAGCTCAGCAGTAAAATGCTCAGCACTGAGTTCAGTTATCCCTGTCGGCATTCATACTGTCTCAGGTATTGCCAACACAACATCAAAACGTTATTTTTTTTTTTTTACCAGAAAAGTACAGATTTTTATTAACATTTCAAAAACATTTTGCTCTTACAAAATGTAAAAAGAAAGTCACAAATTACAAATAGAATCTGTGCAAAAAAGACAAAAAAACAAAACAAGATAGCTAACCTAATATCAAGAGCAAACTGTATAAGAATCCCTGGCCTACTTTAACACAATTACATGGAATAGTCTGCCTAATTCAAGTTTACCTGCACTGAAATGTACAAACTTAATGATGAATTACTGCAGCTGGGTTTTACAGAAGCCTCGGGAGAACAAGGTATATTACTGCACCATCAATTATTGAGCAAAGATTTTTAAAAAAAGGCACAAATCGTAATTGTTAAACAGCAGTGGCAACAGAAGCAATTAAATTAAAAAACACCCCTGGCTGCAGAGACTATCTATATAAAAGTCTACATTTAACCTTTCATGCCACCAGTAAATATATTGTGTCGTCTATCAGGAATTTACTATATGAGATATTGGGAGAATACAAATATGTTAAATATGTTGTTGTTTTGTCAGAGCTTCATGACTCCTGCTAATTTTGCCTGACATCACTATTACCAGTACTTTTAATATGACATTGCATTATGTACTAAATCTTGCATCATGATCTACCATGTACCATTGCGAAATTCTAAACATTAAAGAAATGCATGATCTTCATAACACTTCCAACAAAAATCCTAAAACACAAGAGCAGCAAGCTATACGCTCTGGGATTATGCCTGCAGATCAACACGGAGAAGAGGGCTGCTGTTATACAGTACCTTTTGAAATGTCTAGAAATTAGAACTGAACAGTTACATTAAATTGGAACCATGACAAGAATACTGGGGCAAATTAAGGGGAAGATTTTTTGCTTGGGCTGACCACAGCCATAAGAGGTTAATTTAATGTTATGCCCTTCTGCTTGTGGGTAGGTTTGGTGTTATAGACAAGACGACACTGTATATTTACTGTTGACACAGTTTATTATCAATAGCAGATAAAACCGTACAAGCTGTGATATTGCAGCAAAAAATATGACCAAGCTCTGGGCTGTAGTGCTCTCTCACAGTGTGCACAGTTGAAGATCCGTTTGAATTGCTTTGTCACTGGGATATCTTAAGCAACAGAATTAACACAATAATAAACTCTTCTCCTAGTGGTACCCAAAGTTTTAAGTATTGTACCGTACCATAGCTTAAAGTGTTACTGAACAGTTTCCAGCACAACACATTATTTTCCCTAGTTTTCCTACTTTGTTGTACGTATTCCTGTAATATCTTTTTCAACATAATTGCGATTGTTTTGATATTTTTATTAACATGTCACTGGTCATAAATCAGTTTTGATTTTAGTTTTACATCAGTTATGCACCTGGTCTTCCCGTCAAAATGTCTTGTGAATTCACAACATCAGCGGCTTCAATCCAGCCTGATCATTCAGAAACATTTCATTGGTTCCCGACTCTGCACACAAAGTTCAGCATTTTGATTGGTTTGCTCACTCCGGCACAGGTTCCGAGGGATAGGAAAAGGTATTAGGCATGACAAGCCCTGTATAATCACAACGTCTGCTTTAAAGAGCCCTGCCCGGATAGAGAGAAGATGCAAGACGTACAGGGGGCGTACCTCCAACCGTATCAATATTTATGTTTGTACTCAAAATGTGCTTAAGACATTGTCACACAGAACACTTTATAACCTAGGCAACCTGTTGTATTGCTTAGCGTATAGAGTTCTTGTTTAAGATTTTGTTAGTGGTTCTTATTCCATCCTAACTCACCAAAATATATTATTTATTTATTTATTTAGCCATTATAAAACCTTTTCCCATTTAAGAAGGTTAAACTACTAATTCATGGAATGGCATCACTTCTTGTGCTGAAGGTCAATTGCAGATCAGCTGCCCTGCTCCCACTCTGGTAAAACATGGGAGGGGTTGTGTGGCACAGGAAATGATGTTTGCTACTTGAAAAATATGATTACTCCAAAAGAACCCAGCAGAGAATAAAATAATGAGTAAACCGATGTTGCCAATATTACATTTAAGTAGAGGTACTTGAAACAACTGATACAAAAACAACTGAAATATAGAAATTAAGGAATCAGGGTATTTTATTTATTTTTTTTTTTTTTTTGCATGCAGTGGGAGTAATTAAATTAAACAAGTCAGTCACAAACACTGGTTCCATCTGTTGCTCCTCTCCCAAAAGCAGCAAGACTCTCCCTGAAGCTGCTTGTCTCAAGCCCGTTCCTGCAGCTCCTCATCCATTTAGCTTCACTGCGACTCGCAGACCCTTGAAAAGCAAAGCCTTTCAAGTATTGCAGCAAACTGCGACATGCCTGCAAAAAAAAAAAAAAAAAAAACCTTACTGAATTAAACTATGAGCAGAAGTACAAAAATACAGTGGCTTGCGAAAGTATTGACCCCCCCTTGGCATTTTTCCTATTTTGTTGCCTTACAACCTAGAATTAAAATGGATTTTTATTTGTATTTCATGTAATGGACATACACAAAATAGTCCAAATTGGTGAAGTGAAATGAAAAAAATAACTTGTTTCAAAAAATTCTAAAAAATAAATAACGGAAAAGTGGTGCGTGCATATGTATTCACCCCCTTTGCTATTAAGCCTTTAAATAAGATCTGGTACAACCAATTACCTTCAGAAGTCACATAATTAGTTAAAAAGTCCACCTGTGTGCAATCTAAGTGTCACATGATCTGTCACGTGATCTCAGTATATATACACCTGTTCTGAAAGGCCCCAGAGTCTGCAACATCACTAAGCAAGGGGCACCACCAAGCAAGCGGCACCATGAAGACCAAGGAGCTCTCCAAACAGGTCAGGGACAAAGTTGTGGAGAAGTGCAGATCAGGGTTGGGTTATAAAAAAATATCCGAAACTTTGAACATCCCACAGAGCACCATTAAAGCCATTATTAAAAAATGGAAAGAATATGGCACCACAACAAACCTGGCAAGGTAGGGCCGCCCACCAAAACTCACGGACCAGGCAAGGAGGGCATTAATCAGAGAGGCAACAAAGAGACCAAAGATAACCCTGATGAAGCTGCAAAGCTCCACGGCGGAGATTGGAGTATCTGTCCATGGGACCACTTTAAGCCGTACACTCCACAGAGCTTGGCTTTATGGAAGAGTGGCCAGAAAAAAGCCATTGCTTAAAGAAAAAAATAAGCAAACACATTTGGTGTTCGCCAAAAGGCATGTGGGAGACTCCCCAAACATATGGAAGAAGGTACTCTGGTCAGATGAGATTAAAATTGAGCTTTTTAGCCATCAAGGAAAACGTTATGTCTGGTGCAAACCCAACACCTCTCATCACCCCGAGAACACCATCCCCACAGTGAAGCATGGTGGTGGCAGCATCATGCTGTGGGGATGTTTTTCATCAGCAGGGACTGGGAAAATGGTCAGAATTGAAGGAATGATGGATGGTGCTAAATACAGGGAAATTCTTGAGGGAAACCTGTTTCAGTCTTCCAGAGATTTGAGACTGGGACGGAGGTTCACCTTCCAGCAGGACAATGACCCTAAGCATACTGCTAAAGCAACACTCGAGTGGTTTAAGGGGAAACATTTAAATGTCTTGGAATGGCCTAGCCAAAGCCCAGACCTCAGTCCAATTGAGAATCTGTGGTATGACTTAAAGATTGCTGTACACCAGCGGAACCCATCCAACTTGAAGGAGCTGGAGCAGTTTTGTTGAAGAATGGGCAAAAATCCCAGTGGCTAGATGTGCCAAGCTTATAGATACATACCCCAAAAGACTTGCAGCTGTAATTGCTGCAAAAGGTGGCTCTACAAAGTATTGACTTTGGGGGGGTGAATACTTATGCACACTCAAGTTTTCTGTTTTTTTGTCTTATTTCTTGTTTGTTTCACAATAAAAAATATTTTGCATCTTCAAAGTGGTAGGCATGTTATGTAAATCAAATGATACAAACCCCCAAAAAATCTATTTTAATTCCAGGTTGTAAGGCAACAAAATAGGAAAAATGCCAAGGGGGGTCAATACTTTCACAAGCCACTGTATGTATTTTTTATTCATAAAGGTGTAATTGTAGGTGCTTTGTCTTTAGTTCTTTATGAATATCACATTATTGTAAAATTGCTTTAGTTATTCTCATTTGTATGGGGCTCGGATGAAAAGGTTGAGTGGAATCAAAAACCGTTAATGTTTCAAAACAAGAAACTTTGATGTAAGTAGGACAGCAAATTAGCATGCTGCGTTTGTTTCAAGCTCTGAAATCTATTTGAAAGCTTTTTATGCCTTATAAAAAAACTGCAACCTACAAAGGAGGAATAACTGAGTAAATCTAGCCTATTATGTGTATTAATAAGATGATCGTCAAAGCTTTTATCTTAAGCGCTGCTTTTTTATTATGGAAAACTGTTAATGTTCAGAAGTAAAGATAAACAACTCCACAAAACAAACCTTGAAAACCCTCTTATTGTATTGAAGCTGCAGTGTCCCACACTAATGTTAAACTTTACTTTTATTTCAGTATTTCATGTAGGCAAATTGCATTTCCTTGTAGCTTATTAACCAATTTGTGCTAAATTAATTGCAGTAGCAATACGTTGGTATAAATGGCATCTGCAATCTGTGATTTAGTTCAGGGGAAGCAAAACACAGGGATTGTATTTGTTAAACTCATAACATTTTACAGGAAGTATTACCTACTTATAACAGATCACCTCATTCTCAGTTCTCAGCAGCACTCTATGTGGACACCACATTATTAATGCAGCACCTGCAGTGTATTATAGCGGCACCAGGAGGCTACAGCATGAACGAGCTTGAAAAAAAACAAAAACACATTGAGTTTGATGTGAACTAACGCATTTTGGTTTCAGGATCAAATGACTTTACCTGACTAGTATTTAGCAAAAGATTTTGCCAATAATAACTTGAAGTCAAAAGCATTGTGTTTAAAGATTGCTATTTGTGGTGTTTAGCAATTAATTGAAGTTGGAGAAAAACATTTATAATGCTAAATTGGATAAATTAAATGGCTAATTAAAATGCATGGTTTTACTGTATTTCATCTATCAATATATGGAAGTCTGAGTTTAGAGGCTCACTACAGTATATGTGTTATTACAACCAAAGTATTACTTGTATTTTTATCAATATAGTCTTGCACTAGGAGATGATGTACTGAACTAAAGAAGTGTCAGCTTCTGCTAAGGGAGACAATTTCTTCAACGTCTCTGACAGCGTGCTGGCTTCAAAGCCGCTTTGGTTTCGACAGCTTTTTTGTTGCCAAGGGAAAATGCGATTTGTATTTCTGTCGGAACAAACACAAACATGTTCTGGAATGCGCTTCCTTTATCCAGTTTTTGTTATACTGGGAAAGGCAGGGGTGAGAGCAAGCAGTTTGTGGGTTTAGCGGCTGTGGACTTAGGAATATAAAAAACAATCTGGCACTCCTGCTCAGCTCCTTGAAACACTCTCTGTCTATCCACAGGGCAGGTGCAGCACTGGGACAAATTGGGTTGAGAAACTAACACAAATAGATCAAACTAATACATTCTAAGCTAATCGGAACTTTTATAATGACTACTAAAGCACTGATTTCTCACCTCACCAGTGCCATCACTCAGGGTCTTAATTATGAGCACGAGAACAGTCCGTTCACGTCTCTGATGCACTGTCACCCAGCACTCTAATAATGAGTAGTCGTACTCGAAAATGCAGAAAGAATAAAAAATAATGAAAAAAACAGTTAATAAAAAAAATACTGATCTGGTTTTTCAAAGAGAAATACAAATTAAAGCTGCCAGGCAGTCTTCTATTTAATTGAGGAATTGGGACATCTCACTTTGATATCTTTGAAGGGAAAGGCTAACAAGCCTTTAATTAAGATCAATTGAAAGAGACCCCATTACTAGTAATCTCCACATCCACACTGCTGCCTGTTACCCCAGCAGGAGGCACCTTGGATTGAGACAGCAGGTTACTGTGGCACTGCAGCTGTGAGATTGAAGGAGGATGGAGATTTAAAAACGTATGAAGTCCAGTTGGATGCTCTTCAACATCAGAAGGTTTAAACTAAAACCTACAGTCCCCTATCAAAATGCAAAAGACAGCTACAGACATTGTCCTGAAAGAGGTTTTGCAGTACATGGGCAAAAGCCATTGATATTACAGCTAATGTCTGTTCCTCATTGATATCTGTCCATTTGCAGTAGTATTTGTGCATAGCACACATGTGCCAACAGTAGCCAAATGCGCCAATGGTCTTTTAACCACCTGTTGTAATTACTGTGTACTTTTTAGTTATCTGACATAGCCTGTGTGTGATGTGTTATTTGTGTGTGTGTGTGTGTGTGTGTGTGTGTGTGTGTGTGTGTGCATGTGCGAACCCACGTGTACCAGTTAGGTTAAATCCTTTAAATCTCCCCCAAATAGCTTTTAGTACTGCTGTATTTCGAACCTTTCTCTAAATTCCTGGTTTACTATGTGCATAATACTCTCCTGAGCTCTGTCAAAAACACTTATTTTATAAGGAGCTCATTTAAAGCCTAAATTACAAGAGAGAGAGAGGCAGGAGGAGAAAGAGAAAGGGTTAGAGAGAGAGGTGAGAGATACTATATGATTAGGGGGAGGTAGATGTAACTCCCAGTACTTTTAAGTCTTGCCTTATTATAATTGTTGTCATTTGACTTCTTGAAAAGAAGAACTAAGAATTAGGTGAGTACAAGCAAATGGGGTAGATTGAAATGGCAGCAGACAAGCTGTGGCAGAGAATAAACTGTAGAATAGACTAGATAGAACTTGACACTTGTATTGCAGGTAACATTGTTTCTGATGTAATTCTTCATTGTATTCCCATTCAGAAACTTGCTTCTTGTTTTATTGTTGCAGTTTGATTGTCAGGACTAAGTTATAATTGGTCTACAGTTCTAAGTTATTATCATTATTTATGTATTTGTTTATTTGGCAGATGCCTTTTTCCAAGGTGGCTTATGGGTATTATAAGGCAGTACAGGGTTACAATGCAAGATTCATATTTAAATAAAGTATAGCTTACAGTAAGTGTAATAATACTACTAGAGTACAATATGAAGTAGGATGCAACTATTGCATAACTACAATGACATAGTAGTGCAATAATGCATTAGTTGAGGATCCAATAACATGGTGCTTTGGTTAGACAAGTCCAGTGCATAGTAGGAGGGGCAGAGCAAGAGATCTGCAAGTTACAGTATTTCTACAATGGTAATGTATCTTAGCAGCTTGAGGAACTACCAGTATTTTACTAGTTTTATAAATATCTTAAGCATTAGAAATCTTTCTTTTCCCAGCAGTTTAAACTAAATTAGCATTGTTGTTTTGTTGGCCTCCATTGACTTTGTGTTTGTTTAAAGGTTACATTCAAACAAATACAGTATCAACAAACCATGATATCTCTCAAGTGTTTTTGAGTAGTTCACCTGGTTATAAAGGTTATATATTTTGTGTAGGGATTACTTATTGGTATTTTAACACCAAAAGGCATGTTACAGACATCCACAATGTCTTCCACTTCAGTAAGAGTGTGCTCGGCTAGCAGGCTGGAGAGTAGAAGTGCAGATGGTTACTGAGCAGAGTCAGTGCTGCATCGACGGGCAAACTTCCCTGGGAGCTACCAAGAGAAACTGGGCCATTTCATCTGGAAGCAGGCAGGTTTGCAAAGAGAGCTTCAAAACCAGACTGTCACATCAAACACAAGACGGCTGCGAGCACTGTGAGCGACTTCAATAGAGATGAGTAACAGAGGAAGTGAGAGAGAGAAAGAAAAAGAGAGAGAGACAGACACACACATCTCCCATTCTCAAATTACATTAATTAGGATTCCAAATATGTCAGGCTATTTTCAGACAACTCCATCTGTTTTCAGAAAATTCAGCAGCCCGAAGCAAATAAGCAAACCTGATCTCTCCTTTTCCCTAAACATTGCCCTTTAAGACAATAACTAAATAAATAAATATACAATCAAATGTATCCAATTTACACATATCTTCATTAATTAAATATATTATTGGAATTTGTCTAGATTATTGTACAGTGCTCCCCCTACAGTACTCTCCCTTTATAGTGCTATAACCAGGAGCCATAGTTACAAGTACATGCTGTTTGTGTTCCGCAGTATAACTAGAATGAAAGTGCCAGTGAAATTGCGTTATTGGGCAAATGGGAGCCACAATCATGCCACCTTATAACTGGATCTGTGGTATAACAAGACGCCTTAACTATTCTGCACCAATCATGGGAAAGCAGAAGGATCTCCCTTGATAGTTGGTTCCTGTACAACTGAGACCTCAGTCGTCTCTGGAGTGACACCAGAAAGCACAACTCTGATTGAAAGAGTGTTGTGAAGCGAGCCCTGTATTGTGACAAGCAGAATAAACATCTCAGAAACACACAAGACAGAAAGCACCTATTTGCACTCAAATATATCAAATATTTCACTTATAGCTATGCTTTGTGGGCTTTGGTAGGTGATCACTAATGTTTTAGTCAGTAAATATTGTGAGTGATGCTCAGCACCCACTCTGTTTATTTCGTTGTTGACAAACAATTACTATTTGCAGTTTTTTTGTGAATCACTAAAGCACAGAACGTGGACAGGTAGAGGTAATACAATTCCATTGGCATCACTACAAATGTATAGCTGTGTTTTTGTGTTGATTTCTTAATATAGGCACTGCTTCTCTCCAGGACAAAATAACATCAAAGGGGCACACTAGTCTTTTTGGTGAATACAGTAACATCCTTTATTTTAAAACAAAAAAAAGCTGCAATAAACAGAACTATAATAAAGTGGTAACTCACCCACTACTGCATTGTGGGAATAACCAGTCAGAATTTTAGCCAGATCTTCAGTTAGCTGTAAGAAAAATTGTAACTGTCTCTCATTATTTATCACCTCTTTGAAATCTGAAAAGCGGGGCAGAAAGAAATATTTTTTGTTGTGTCAAGGAGCAGCAACAGCAGAAATGCAGCGTTGTACAATTTGGCTTTCTGTCGAGGATAAAAACAATTATCATATTTAATTTACATAGCCAAGTCAAGATGCCCTACAGCTGAAATTTCAAACCAAACATAAGAAAACATTTCAGCATTAGTATTAGGAACAGGAACTGATTAGCTCAGTAGAACACTGGCTATCTGTTTGTATAGTCACTTGTCATTTCATCATGAAGTTGTACTGTTTTAAAATATGTTTTTAAATATTTAAGAGGCTTTTAACTGCATATAGGTATCAGTATAGCAAAACTATTTTTTGAGTTCTGTTATTCCTGAGCCTAAAGGTAACATTTATAACAGAGTGTGCCGAGCAGGTTTAAAAGGGAAAGTCTTATTCAAATTGTATTTATCTTACCTGAATTCTGCTCTCCTGATTAATCATGCACCTTTTATTTCAATATTGGCAAACCCCTCTCATTCTCAGTTTGTATAAATGTATGTTCTGCCTCAAACGACTGCCTGCTTGGTGCCGCGTGTAACAGTCCTGTGCTCTAAATATGTTAAAAAAACAATCAATAACCAAAAATCTGCGACAGGGCAAATTTGAGAAACAAATCAGTTTGCCACATATGGTCAAATTGTAACCATTTTACAGAGAAAAAGTTAAGTTAGCATTCAAAATTGTGTTATTAAACTCTACATAACTGAAACGGTGCTCTCTATTTAGTAAATAATACAAAAAGTACTAAAATAAACGGTTCAGAAAATAACGAAACAATTTAATAACATAATGAATGCATTTAGTGACTGATGTCTTTGAGTTTAGTTGAAACTTTGAATGAATGGCTGAACATGTGTAAGCTGTGCTTTGTACGTGCCTTTAAACGTCACCCCCGTTGCAGTCGCCGCCCCCACCCCTACCCCCTACCTACAGCTAAGACTGTATTAGAATATGCTGCTGTAACCATGGTTTGTGGACATTGCATTTTTTTTTCTTTTTTTTTAATTTAATAATCAGCAATTATTTTAATATTTTCTCCCAATTTGTCATATCCAATTATTTTTAGGCTCAGCTCACTGCTACCACCAGTGTGCTGACTCGGGGCAGTGAAGACGAACTCATGCTGTCCTCTGAAGCGTGTGCTGTCAACCGACCGCTTTTTTTCATACTGCAGACTCACTGTGCAGCCACCTCAGAGCTACAGTGTCAGAGCACAACACAGCTCTGGGTAGCTTACAGGCAAGCCTGCAGGTGCCTGGCCAGACTACAGGGGTCGCTGGTGAGTGGTGAACCAAGGACACCCTGGTCCCCCCCCCCCTGGCGGCACTGTGCGCCACCCCCTGAGAGCTCCCATCTACGGTCGACAATAGAATAGTCTGGACTTGAACCAGTGACCTACAGGCTATAGGGTGCATCCTGCACTCCACTCAGAGTGCCTCTAAATGATGCGCCACTTGGAAGCCCCTGGGCATTGCAGTTTTAGCAGAAGAAGGTTGTCACATCTTAACAGAAAGTCATTAAAAAAAAAAAACACTGTAATGTCATTTTTCCATCTGAAGGGCTGCTAACAGTAAAAGCAATTTTGACCACCATGATAAAAATTCAATCCTGGAGAGGTTTGTTCCATTTGGAACCATAGTAAATATGTCCCTCAACTGCAAGAGCACAGTAACCATGCACAGCGTACTGCAGTGCAGTTAAATAGTCACAACTCAGAAGAGCCTATCCCCACTCTAATACACATAAATATATCCCTAAGCAGCAGAGCTGCACAGATGTCAGAGTTAATATTGTGCTCATCTCTTTTTCTCTTTACCTCTCTGATTCAAAGTCCCCTCTAGCTCTGTCAATACAATTTTTTTTCCTCTTCACATGTTTCAAATGAGGCAAACATGACGTAGAGAAATCAAGCTGTTTGGCCACATGAGTTTTGCTTTTTCATGCAAAACAATAACCAGGCTCCCTAAATTATTAATCATCTCATTGTTAATTTATTATTTCCTATGCCCTACTTACGTATTTTATCCTCATTGCAGGTTTTCTCATACATGAGATGTTTTTACTTTGGTCCAAGTTTCAGGTATTTGTAAATGTTATTACCACTTTTTCAAATGTTTTCAGACAGGATGGGCAAAAGAACAGCTCTGATAGGGCTGATAATTGTTGTTTTCTAGGCAGGTGCTTTCATTTAGAAAATTACTGCTGTATAGACCTTGACTTTAAGGGCAGTTCTGGAGAATAGACTGAGCTATATACTAGATTTAGACTTAGGTATAGACATGTCCACCACAAACTGAATGATTAAACATCACTGGATCAATTTGTGCTGACCTGTGTGCAATGAACAACAAAGCATATAGAGCATTACTGCAAGGGTTTCTAATTTTTAAATCCAAAAGAATTTGGATTTAAAATAAATAACCTACAAAGACATTATTTGTTTTTATTCATGTGAAGATAATCCAGTAATATTAAGGGTTTTCCAACAAAACCTTCTTGTATTATGTGCCTGCCTAATATTGTGGAAGCAATGAGCTCCACTGAGGTGATCCTTTGGGAACATGTTTAACATGAAAAGGAAGAATTTTTATTTGGATTTTAAAAAATACGCTATCAAAAATGAAATGCTCAAACTCACACTGTAGGCTATATAAGTGCCATAGAAGGGCATAATGATTTATTTCTTAATTTTCCAAAGTATAAACCGTTCAATGAAACCTTCCTTTCAATTTATTGTAGTTTATTTATTGTAGTTGTAATTTCATAATTATTATTTTTTTTATTTTTTTTTTTTAACTAAACATGACTTGTGTTTTCTTGGATTTTTTATTTTTTTATTTTTTGAATGCGATTCCAATTAACATAACTTTATTGTGTAACTCAAAACTCTTCTTCATTAGCTGAAAAAATACATAAGGAGTATATTGTAATAGAAGAATGATATTATTAAAATGAGTGCAAACACTGTGAGCCAGCAGCAATACTGGCATATAGAAATAGAGATGAAGATGGAAAGATGGCAGGGAGACAGTTATATGGCATTAGCGGACAGACAGAAGACGACTGTGGCTGCAAGAGAACTGTTTTGGATGAGATTCAAAGGTTCAATAAACTGGAGTTCAGATAAACTGGCAGCTGGCACTGCCAGTCAAAAATAATTGATTTTGATACCTATTTTTTTCTTTTTCTGCTCGTTATTTTGTTCTTGCTCTGTTTCCCTTGGCACAGTGCAGGCTGAGAGCGGGAGAGGTTTGTTTTGAAGGCTCTGTGATGATTAGACACGAACGACGCTGGGCGTCTGGCAGGGATTCAGTTTCTTCTGGAGAGAGCTGGTGCGTTGGCTACCGTCTGCCGGCTTGGGTCAACCCTCATCACTCCAGAGTGCAAGACCACAAATAGGGAAGCATTGAAAGACCACAGGATTCAATAGATTTAAACTCTTAGATTATTCCTTCTGAAATCTGTTGAGAAGAGTTCATCATAAAAATCACAGAGGAGTGACAGCTTTGAAGACAACTTAATTAGTAGTAAACACCACAAGACAGTATTGGTGCTGACAGAGATTAACACTGACTCATGCAGCAAGTATTAATAGCCACGGCGGTGGATGTATCTTACTGACATACCGGTTCAAGCATTTTACAATCAAGTAACTTGTTTATGTAATCGCAAAGAAAACTCTTCAATTTACACATTTCTATTTTCATCAGCAGTATAAATACAGCCCGTGCAGGCTGACAAATCAGGTTCCATAAGGAACTCAGACTGTGACAGTTTGAAGTGAAACCCTCAGGCGCTGTACTTGGATGTGCAGAAGAAAAGTAATGAAATTCACTACTCTGGTGGCAATGTCTGACTTATTTGTTTCATTGTCAGTCTAACTGTTCCCACTAAACACCCTAGCAGTTCCCATTACTGCAGGCTCCTTTACATGATCAGGCTTTGGGTTCATTCCTCTGCCAGGTGCATCCAGCAGACCTTGCTTTCAAGGGACAAGTGTACTTAAAAACACCAGAGAATGTTAGCCCTGTAATGGTAACACCATTCTGACTCATTAATGTTTCTAGGTTCTGTGTGTTCCCCTTTATTTATTAATGTATGTATTTATTTGTGTGTATATATTCAATGCTGTGCAAAAGTCTTTGGGGGGGGGGTTATACTACCATAGAATCAACTTGTGTCATGTCACGTATGTATTTTAGATTAAAAAAAAATTAAAAACTTATTATTTAATTTTTTTTGGATGCTTCTCATGCCCAAACCCCTCCCCCATTAGAACCACAAGGTAAATGTGATGGATTAGCTACTATAACACTTGATATTAGCTGCTCATGTATAGTTTACTTTGAGTTCTTGTAATCACAAGTTTTTGATGATTCTGATCAATGTGAATTAAAGATTGCTAAATGACAAGCTTGATTTATTCTCACCCAAACTAGCTGTATTAATAACAGTCAAAGTTGTTATAATAGTTGAAAACACCAGTGGAGGCTTTGAGTAAATTGTTGATTCTCATAACATCGATGTCTATTTTAACTCCTGAATGTGTCTAAGACTTTTGCACAGCAGTGTATATGTGTTAAATTTTGCTTGACAGACAAATGTGGGTCATTGTGGATAGTAGGCACAATGGGCACTTAATCAGAATTGGCAAAACAGGTTTGCATATTGGATCTATATTTTTGTGCACATTTGTCAAATTATAAATATATATTACCACTGTGATACCATTCTACTAATAACTGCAGCCTTAGTACAGAACGATTGAACACCTATTCATAGACTGCTCTCTGAATTTGTGTTCTGGCCAAAGGTGGGTGAGCTACTGCTTTCTCATCTCGCTGTGGACGAGATACTTTAGTTCATCAGGTACTGAAAGCCTAGAATACCTTCCCGTGTGTATCCCTCGTATGAGACTTTATATTTAAAATTACTTTTGCATGACTAGACCCCCTTGCTACATGGGTGGGATGACACCCTATCTAGTCATTTGTTTTTACTTTAATTGCAAATGTCATTGGTTGTTTTTACATCCTGTCTACATTATGATTAATGACTTCTTAACATGCTGAAGAGTCCCCAGAAATGTTCTTGCAGAACGTTAAATGCAGACAAAGAAATAGTAAAAGGCACACTATGACTATAATGTACTGGTTTATCTGCGGTTCAGTAACATAGAGAATAGGAAATGTAAGTGCCCAAAAGTGTATCTACTGTGTGCAACAGGGGTCCATTATCCTCTCTTTGCAGCAAACCTATTTGCCAAACAGCTGCAGAGGAAAGGCTTTGTTTGCATATCATATCTACTGCAGTCTTTGCATATTTTAGTTCTATTTTGATAAAAAGCAGTTATATAAACAGAACCCTTGAGATTCATATAAGCTGACTAAAGTGCCTTTGTCACAGAAAAATATTCAAAGAGTTTCTAGCAGATTGCAGCTGACAGATGTGTATTTACTATCCTGCAGTAGCTGAAAGTTTCCACTTGGTGGCACTAAAGACATACAAATGCCTATTTATTTATTTATTTATTTATTTAAAATTAAAAATATATACTTTTAGGATTTTGAATTGTAATGTATGCATCTGAACAACAAAAAAAAAAAAAAAAAGGTTTATTTCCCTCCCAAATGTAATTAAGGATTATTGGACTCAACATTTGTTTAATTGCATTCCCAATTATATTAATTAGGTTTAGCACATCAAGCTTAATGAGTAGTTAAACATTAAATAATGGGCATGACAAATTAGCATCGGGATCTTTGCAACACATTAAGCAAGTATGAACATTGAACTGTTAATGAAAAGTGAAAATGAATAACATCAGTCCCACTTCTCATCTGCTGATGTCTTTCTGTAATGTCAAAACCAAGCTCACATGCGGTTTTATAATGTACCAGCGCACCTCTAAACCTCCCAGTCAATACACTATGAAGGGCTTAGTGGATGTCTGTTATATGTACAATTTGGGTATACCATTAAGCAAGGCAATGCTTAATTTTAGAAATACTTAAAGAAATTTAATAAATGCAATGACAAACGTTTTGTGTCTTCATCAATGTCTTCAATAATTGAAACGACTGTTATTAGTTGCATTAAGTTTTTTAGTATTTTCTAAATTTGGCACAGTTGAGTGTTCAATGATAGTTATGGATGATGGATATATTGCTTCCCAATATTTTTCGATATGACAGCTATGTCATGGAAGGTAAGGGATAAATAATGTCTATTAGTCACTTTTCCCATTAGCTAAACCCTTTTCTGTTTGGAGAGGTTCATGTGCTTCTTACCAGGAACTGTTTCTAAACCCTGGTCTGGATTGTAGCAGTATACCGTGGTAGAGTTTATTGATAGCATGGTAAAGTTAAGTCAGGCACGGTAAAATACACTTAAGTATAGTAAGACTTGATGAACGCAAAATATGCACATGGGAAAAGCATGGGACACTATAAACTAATCACACAACTTTTATATGGGTGACCTCACAGACCGCCAAGGATGCTATCATGATTTCAATTGTTAATAAGATTGGTATCAGCATTGTACTGTAAAGAATATTCATCTAAAAGGGAGTTTGCCTGACCCAGAAATCACAGGGATGTGTGTTCGCAAACGATAGCCTGTGGGTGGTTGTTTTGAGTGCTTTGAGGGGAGCACTTTATTATTTGCAATTGTGTGCATTCCATTTCCCTAAGAAGCCATATACAGATGTTCAAATCAATCCAATCAATCACAAGCTGTAAAAGTCAGAAACGTTTGATCAAAGCGAACACCCACACGTCCAAAGAAGAAAATATATAAAAACAGCCTGTCTGCTTCAAGCACTTGCATACCTAATGGTTCAGTTACAAAAAATTAACAGTATATCTGTAACAGAAGTTTACAAAAATGATAACGGACTCTGCATGTAACCGTGCAGGTTTATAAAACCTTTCGGCCTTATTAGATACGTCCTTACTTACGCAATAGAGCCCTGATTAGTGGGAATGCGATCTGCTTGTTGAACGTGTCATGAAGCTAAGAGGAGAGGGCTCTACCGTACAGACAAGGCCAACTACCAAGATAATGCCCAATCCTAGGGTTTTATTGTGCTAGAAACCGGTAAACAATAGCTTTTTTATGGTACATTTAAACATTTCATATCAGTAGATTTGTTTACCTTTTCCTTCTGTTTCTTTTTTTTTTAAAGCTTGACATTCCATTTATATTTATTTCCATCAGCAGTACCAGATACATTTCCCCAAAAGAATAAAACTGAAAATGAATCATTTCTGTAATGGGAGAGATGAGTTACAGTAGAATTATAGCCAGGCATCTCATATATCTGTAGCCTGGGCTAATTGCTATGTAATCCCTAGCTATTGGAATATTTTTAGTACATAAGGGGAGAAGCAGTTTCAAATCGCAAAGCTTTCTTTTGTTAGTTACTGCATAGGCATTTATTTGTGTCCCTTCATTTGCCTTCAGTGTTAACATTTGGTGACAAAACTCTCCTGCAGTTCAATTTTGGAAATGCTGCTGGAACTGCGATTTTTTTTACTTAAATTTTTTTTTTCACTTGTTTTCATACAATATTCTACATTGATCATGGATGCAGACAGATAAAGATCATTTTACTCTGTACCTATTTGCCTGAAGCAGGATTTATAGATGTAATTATTATGATTGGGGTAATCAGCGATCATCATTCTTGTTTATTAAAATCATAAATATTTTTTATTAAACAATAAATCTGACAGCCACAGTGTAATGGGAGACTCAGGAAATGTTATGTGTCTCCCTGGAGATGAGTGTGCGAGTGTGAGGCTTTGAACAATTTGCAAAAAGAAATAAAAAAGGAGCTGACCCAGATTTTCTTCAGCAGCTCTTCTTAAAGGGATGGTATATAAATCAGATTATTGGGAGAACAAAAGGTGAGGCGAGAGTTTTGTAATCCCTTGCTGGATTTTTTTGACTGCTTACTGACAGCACAGTCATTTCATACTATATTGTCTCTCCCCACCAGGGTATATTTATTAACTCTCTTATAGATGCTTGATTAGAGCAAGTTTCTGATGATAAAACTATTTTAACGGTATAAAAGTAGCAAGGAATTTCCCAGAATGATTGTGCACCTGTTCTGTAATCAAGTTGCTTGTTTTAAACATCTAACGTGTTTTTTTTTTTTTTTGTTCCTTTCAGAAAATGTGCCGCTGTTCAAATTAAATTACACTTAAAAACACCCAACAGTCATCTTAATAGGATGTTATATGATAGCAAGGTAAAGGAATATTAAAGCAGTGTAGCTGCAGTGAAAGAATTGCAAAAACAAACAGAACCACAGTGAAGTACGGTAAAGCATCGTATAACACAGAGGTCTGCATGATAGAAAAGAAATCCATGATTCATGCAAGTACAGCCTGAAACATTTTAGTAAAATAGCTGTATAATATAATGTGTACTTTATTCGTTTATTGCCATGAAGTAAAAAGGTTTGTTGCTGCACTGCAGGTACATATGATACATATTTAAGACCGAGGGCTCTCAGGGTCTTGTTGTGTGCAAACACAGATCTTTTCAAGCATTCATAATGCATTGCTCTCATGTTCCAGCTTCAGGCTAGACTCTTACAGCAGCTATGTGTATGATCTACACAACATAACTGTATTATTAGCATAAGGACAGGGCTGTACATAAAGCTGTAGCTTTAATGAGGGTTTCTGGTGACACCATATACCCACAACAATGAAGCTTTCATATCACCAAAGATAGCATTATTATTGTTGTTATTATATGATCCATTTTTCTGATCCATCAACTGTTCTTTTCTTTTGTTAATATACACACCTCCATACAACACACTTCACTATCCAATCTTTAAGTCTTTGTTTGGTTTGGTGATCCAGATAATCACAGGAACATTCTTCTTATTCACTTTCACTTACTGTTTCAGCCCAAAATCAAAAGTCAAATATATGTTTCAAATGAAGTGTCTTTCGTTCATGTAAGTCCTATTAAAACAAAACTTCCATTTGAAATGCCTTTACCAGCTGAAAACCTGCACAACCAACATAGACCCGTTTTACACCAGTAGCCATTCACACTTATTGGATATTACAACATGCTTTACCTGCTTGCTTTTACATTCTAAGATGTGCATGGTGACCACTTTTGACATTTCTTTAACAAGAGGAGATTTGCACTACTTGGCATTTTTACACTTTTTCATGTTCTCTAAAAATGACCTGACTCTCGATATTTGAAGGAAAATCATCCAACCCATTTGTTAACCATGGGATACAGTACTGTTCAATATAAGCTCCCTATTATCTCTACTCTGTAGTGTCTTGTGACAGTCATACAATTATCCTGCACAAAAGTACCTGAAAACTTGAAAGGTTTCAGCACTAAAAATGGAATTTAGCGACTGTCTCCAGGGCAGCTTCCGGCTGGAATGACGGCAGCATTCCGTCACCCTGCTCTTGCTCTGCTGTTACCGACTGCAAAACACATTTTGTGAATGATATTAACTGGGGAGATTTTGTTGTAATGATTTTGTCAATTTACCTGCGCAGACAATCTTAAATATTACTCAGTTATGAATTGCCCAGTTCAACCGATTTGGAAGGTCTCACAGGCTTTGTGGTGTTCTCTGGTGACAGACAATTGCTGTATCACACATAAATGATGTCCAGTACTATATATTGCTGTTAGACATGTGAGTCCCATTACTTATGCAATGGCATGAGGTCAACCTTCTGTCCACTTATATATATAAAATGTAGAAAGTCCTGTTTAATTTCCAGTTTACAGGAACTGTTGTTGGCTGATGTTGATCCACCCACTCTAAAGGTCTTGAACTGTATCATGACTTGGTTTTGGTTTGTCTAGATATGAGTTGTAAATCGCATCAACAACACATGTAGATCATATGAACAAGCTCTACAGAAATATTTTTTTCTATTGCACATTATAGTATCTGAAGCATTAGCAAATACAGGTGAAGTAAAAAATCTATTTCTTCTGCTATTCATGCAGTCCTCTTGTGTTCTCATGCTGACCCGCTGGCTGTGTCTTGTGCTGCAGGGCAGGAGAAGGCCATGCCGTTTGGCTGTCTAACACTGGGGGAGAAGAAGGATTATAACAATCCTTCTGAGGTGACCGAAAAGTATGACTTGGGACAGATCATTAAAACGTGAGTATGAATCTCTGTACTTCACATGTACCCTGTATTTCATTGATTTATTAATTTATTTTTACTTCATGATGTCACGCCCTCGGTGTCACATCTCATCAAAATGTAGTTATTCCTTCAACATACAGTACTGGTAATTGTTATGTTATTCTGCTTCGCTTGTGATGCCTGTTTCATAGAGATTCTAAGTAGGTTACACAAGAACAATGAGTGATGACATTGGTTATATGTGTTCTCAAGCACAGATTATTTGTGTGTTAGCCATGCAGAACCATGTTTTCTGTTCTACTCAAAAATAATCCATTTGTCTTTTTTGAAAAGATTTTATTTTCTGCTTAAATTTGAGCGTTTACAGCAAAGATACCAACTGACACGCTGTAATGTTTTCATTTGATTTGCCCATTGAACTGTCTGCAAGTGCACTAGATAATGTAATAGGATTTTCTCCTTACATTATTTGATTTATGGAAAATAATTTAGATTTGGAATAGCAACATAACAGGATACTATCAAATATGAATTGCTCTGGGAGTATGAGATATAAAACACTTGCTTACACATACAACTGCAAGAACCCGCATAGTAATCTCACAGTCCACACAAAGCAATGATGCGTTACAAAGAGAGAGCACAGAACAACTCAAACACTGCAATCCTGAACATATCTGGTTTAAAGAAGGTTCCTTTGACGGGAAGCATCAATCGATCCCCTTGATTTCCTCACCACAGGGAGGAGTTTTGCGAAATCTTCCGGGCCAAAGACAAAGCGACCTTGAAAATGAGCACCTGCAAGAAGTTCCTGAAGAAGGATGGGAGGAAAGTCCGAAAAGCTGCCAAAAACGAGATCGTCATCCTGAAGATGTGAGTTTCCTCCACCTTGTTTTTAGCCTTATACGGTAAGATGATACATCATCAAGCTTAAAAACTGAAGAGTAAAGCAAGTGTGTCAGTGTCATAAGCCTCTATGACTGTAAAAACTAAATGTGAGCTATCAGTGACATTAAAATTACATCCCCGTGACTTACAGCCCTCATTACAAACAGACAGATACCACAGTATGGCCCCAGACTATTATCAATAAATTGTGCAAAAGAATGGACTAAGCAGTTTTCTAGATGTATGTACAAAATATATTATGGCTGAGAGAGTGCAACCTTTCCTTGGTTTTAGTGAATTGATTTCCAGTTTGTAAGCTACTGTCTCTCTTTCTAACCTTTCCATCTCTCTCTGTTTCTCCGGCAGGGTGAAGCATCCCAACATACTTCAGCTGGTGGACGTCTTTGAAACCAGAAAAGAGTATTTCATATTTCTCGAACTGTAAGTGCCCCTTGTGTTGACAAATTATGACCATGAGGCAATGTCTGTTTTAATAATAACTGTAGGACTAGACACACGTATCCACACCAGGCTCAAATATTGTTGTAATGTTACTAGTAAAGGTGGTCCCACATGGGCTGGATGGTACAGAGTATGGTCTCCCTACACAAACTTGGCCTTTCCCTCCACAGTGCCACAGGCAGGGAGGTGTTTGACTGGATCCTGGACCAGGGTTACTATTCCGAGAGAGACACCAGCAACGTCATTCGGCAGGTGATGGAGGCTGTGGCATACCTTCACTCCCTGCACATTGTCCACAGGAACCTGAAGGTAACACAGTGTGTGTGTGTGTTATCATTTTGAACTGTTTTTCAATTCTTGACAGTCCAGATTATTTACATTCCCTAAAAGTAGTTTTAGCTAAGTGACGCAAGCTTCCAACCTCACCCTGTTAAAGAAAGCGGATGTAAACGCCCAAGCGTGTTTTTGTTGTGCCGATAACCTTCTATAGGAAGCACCTACAAAAAACGGAACCCTTTCTCACATAGTGAAGGGAATAAAATAGATTTTAAGAGTTTAAAGAAGGAAAACCTCAGTATTTTATTCCCTCTTATCTCAGCTGGAGAACTTGGTCTACTACAATCGTTTAAAGAACTCAAAAATTGTCATCAGTGATTTCCATCTGGCCAAGCTGACGAATGGGCTCATCAAGGACCCCTGTGGCACCCCGGAGTACCTGGGTGAGAGTGAGGCATCAGGGAAGGCTTTTTGGAGGGGAGTGGGTGTCCCATTGGTATCTTAAAATATGTGCTGTAGGTCTGGATAGCAGGTGGGAAATGGATACAGAATCTGTCAATATGGGCTTTGCTTTATTATGTATTTGTTATATTAAACAATAATATAAATACTTAAATCACTGCAGAAAATGAGAAAATAAAATTAGGAATGGAAATACTAGAATCAAAGGTAACAATAACAATTCTTTTTTTTGATGATGATAACTCCTGATGATAATGTCTTCGTCCTCAGCTCCAGAAGTGATTGCCAGGCAGAGATATGGAAGGCCAGTTGACTGCTGGGCTATTGGAGTCATCATGTACATACTGTAAGTATTCCTGTACCGTTATTAACAAATGTTACCTTAGGAAAGTTAGTCCAATCTTAATTGCTTATCAGGATCTGTGAAACCAACTGACCAAGCGATTTAGATTATGAAGAAACTTGAAGAGGGAAGTCTAGTGTTGCTGTATTGAGATTAACTGGTTTTGATGTTCCCAGGCTCTCAGGTAATCCACCGTTCTATGATGAAACTGACGATGAAGACTACGAGAATCACGACAAGAACTTGTTTCGTAAAATCCTGGCAGGAGACTATGAGTTTGATTCCCCATACTGGGATGATATTTCTGATTCAGGTAAAAAAAATAAAAATCTAACCCCATCATCTAGTTATTCTTTTCAAAGTCTGTTATTATGACTAAAATACGATTTAATATTCCTGAAACTGTTGTTGACTACTCACAGCCACAGATTCTGTTAATATCCATTATAGTAAACGTACAGTACTGATAAACATAAATGACAATATTGATTATCTTATTCTGTATCTGTAAATGTTTATGGACTAGGATGCTTTCTTGGACTTTAATATAAATAAGTGTAAATAGACCCTTTCTAACTGAACTGCTTTAGTCCAGACTGTGAAATGATGATTGCCTAGTTCACAGTGTCATCTTTCATTGTTTGCAGCCAAGGGGCTGGTGAACCGGTTGATGGATGTGGACCAAGACCAGAGACTGACAACACAGGAAGCCATCAACCATGAGTGGTAAATTAAACTGTTTTAAAGTAAAGGTACATTACATATTTACTTAATATGATATCCCTAGTCATAGCATTCACACATTATTACCTACAACATGATTTAGTGCCTTGTTTTACTTTACTGTGAATAATTAAAAAAAAACTTTGAAATGGTCATGGGAATATATTTGGGTTGTGGTAAACCATTCCCAATGTTTTAGCATTATTCCAACCATTTTCTTTCCCGCAATGTTTTTTTTTTTTTTTTTTTTTTCCAGAGATATGTGCATAATGTATTATTTGTATTGTTGATGAACCGCTAAAAACTGTTTCTGCAGGATTTCAGGGAATGCTGCATCAGACAAAAACATAAAAGACGGTGTCTGCGCACAGATTGAAAAGAACTTCGCCAAAGCAAAGTGGAAGGTGATTAACACTTCACAGAAATAGTCATTGTTTTGTTATACAAAACTGGTGAGCAGTTTTTTTCAGTGGGCTGATACAGTAAACATGTGCTCATTAACACCAGCAACAGAGTGTGACCCCAGTGTGAGCTGTCAAACTGTAAGGAATTCCAACCGTACCTCACATTGTTGCTGACTTCTCTTGCTCGTTTCTTAGCCGGGGAAACATTGCTCACCAGAGATAATACCAAATATTGCATGCGTGTGATAAATGAGAATTTAATGCAGACCCTCAGGGTGGGGTGCTTGGATAAATTACACTTATTTACACACTACCCCATGCATATGTATATGAATATGTATGGCTATGTATAATTAGAAAATCCAGACAATTTGGTGAGCATTTCAGAATATTAAAATGTGCTGATGCACAGCACCCGGTTCATCTCTTTCCTCTGTGCCCCTCAGAAAGCGGTGCGGGTGACCACAATCATGAAGCGACTGCGGGCACCTGAACACAGTGCGTCAGCAGCCACTGCTCCAGCAGCTACAGCAGCTCCAGCTGCCCCGGCAGACCCAGAGGCACCAGCGGCATCTGCAGACCCTGCTGCACCAGCCTCCAGCGATACCCCCACAGTCATAGAGTCAGAGAGCAGTCCGGGCAGCAGTGAAGCCACAACACCATCAGAGCCCCAGAGCGCCGAGCCAGAGAACAAACCAGCCAGCCCAGAGGAGGACAGCCCCACCCAGCCTGACAGCTCCGCCCAAGTGGGTGTGGTGGAAGAGGAAGAGGCAGCATCTTCACGATGTAACGGGGAAACACCCATCCCCCTGGAGCCTGCTATGGAAGCCTGTGACGAGCAGAACGGCTAAAGTACCGCACAGCCCCACTCTCCTTTGTAATATAGCCGCTGTCATGGTGACGCTGAATCCGCTAAACTCTGTCACGCAGCAGAATTATTATCGAGTTTAAGGAGACAGTGTCCCATCTCTCTGGAAGGATGCCTAATGGATAGTGCTTTTTTTCTTTTTTGATTCTTTTAAAAGAGCCTTTTTTTCTTCTCCAGAATAACCGTCTATTTTTGCAGGCTGCTTTGTAAAACTAAGCTAAGTGAAAACTGTTGCTACTGCTTCCACTCAATGTAGTCTTACGAGGGACTAAATAGATTCATTTATTTTTCGTTATCTTTGTTGTACTTTCAGTCATTCAGATTGGTTTTGATTTCCGTTGCACCACAAATGAGATACTCAGCTAAATCCACTGCAGGCTATTCTAACTGCCTGTCATGTTCTTCTTTGACTTTTCTGTCGGCTTAATATATAATATATAGTGTAGTGTAGAGCAGGCTTGGTTAGGGTTAGGGTTATTTATTTGTAGGCTTGGACTGCTGTTTACACATTGGCTCTACAGACATCCCTGATTCAATGTTTTTTTTTTTTTTTTAATTGACATTTTTATTGATGCAGTGAAGATGTTTTTATTTTATTTTATTTTAAAACTTTTATTTGAAATGCCTTTTGTTTTAAACTCATCGGGGCCTGACAAACTAAACTAACCATGGGCACTTCAAAATAAAACTGCGGAGACTCTGCTAAATAAACTGATTGAGCAAAGGGGAGAGAGATCCTTCTTGACCACCAATATCACTTTCTAAAATGCAGCTTTTCGTTTTCTTTTAATGGAGGCCTCACGTTTTAGTATTAGACTGTTATGAGATTAAATTTTTTATTCTATTCACTGTAATGTTTTGGGTTAAACCACATTGAAAATGAGTTGGAGTCAACTGAATTACTTGCAAGTTTGACATTATGAAGTTTTTTGTTCAGACCTTTGTATTGCAATCATATTGCCTCTGACAATGGGAACGTGTTTGCATTTCTAGGCTGCAGTTTTACGCAGGCATCCTGCAGATTGGAGACACTGCTCTTAACTTACTGCTGTAAACAAAACTCTGTAGAAGTAGCCAAACTGGAATGCATTTTGAAATTTCTTATACATTTCACATTGTTTGTAAGCAACTGATGAATAAAAATTTGGCATAAGCCTCAGCCGTGTAAATAAACATAAATATGTAAGTATATCGCACACATAGTATATATATATCTATAGTTGCATTCCCTCTAAATTCCATGCTTTTCGTGATAAAATGAACAACTGGGCTTAAATTACAAAGAGAGATAGATGGACTGATTATGTAGATGGATATATTTACAGGGTCACTGTAGATAGATAGATAGATAGAGAGATAGATAGATAGATAGATAAAGACACTGTGAGCAGTCTGTTACAGAAATAATTTAGAAATATATTTAAATATTAATGAACATATAGTACATTTGTCCATAAAACTTTAATGCATGCACATGTGAAAATGCACATGCAAACGTTCACATGCATTGAATACAAAATCACAAGTAGAAGTGCAGAAAAGTATGGTATATAAGTGTGTAATGGTACTGATTTAGATTAAGAAGTGTCCAGAAAATCTAGTCATAATGATGACTCAAATGTAACCATTTCAACTTATTTTATGATTTATCTTATTGGTTTGATCATTTTCAATTATTTATTGAAATACTGTAGGAACATCGCAGTACATCTTAGTAAGGGATATTTATTATAAAGCTTAATACGTAGACATGTATACACACATACTTAGCCACAAATGTACTCACCCACTTTCATATTATATGCACATAATTCTGTGCAAATACAAAACTAAACTCAAATACCTACTGTATATGTTTCTGTCTCCCAAGTCCAACAAATCCTTTTCTATCAGATATCAGCCTTTCTCTTCTGGACAAACGACTTTTCTTTTGTGTTTAGCCTGTCCTTCATGACCCTTTCTGTACAATGGCAGGGCCCTGCTTGTTTGTAGGCCCAGTCTTTCACTTGCAGGTACTGTGCTTCTTTATTCCTCTAAACAACAACAACAAATATATACTTAAAAAACATATACTTAAACTTTGCTCTTAGACACAAACTTCCTATCTTGTTATTTTTAACAAAAAAGCTACTGTGCCTCTTTATTTTATTCTTATTTTGGTTGAGAAAAAACAATGAAACTAATAATAATAATAATAATAATAAAAAGATTAAAACCATGGGCAGGGAATGGCAGCGGCCTGGTGGAGAGTTCTTTCTGGATCTGTTGTCACTCCATCTAACTCAAAGGGTAAGAGGAAAAACAGGAACTACTCGAAAAGGGGATCTCCTACTGGATGGTCTTTTTGTTTTGTGTTACAGAAAGCAGTCTATCCTGCATTTCCAAAGCAATGTCGAAAAGTGCTTCAGACTCACTGAGTCTCCACTGAGGCAGCCAAGCAGCACTGGTGTGTTTTACATCAACAATACACCTGTCATATATTCCATAGGCCATTAAGCACTCCTAAAGCATTACTTTTTACAATGTAATACATTACCTTAAACTTTGTAATAAAAGCCTGTGGCTCAATAGACGGCCATTATAGACTGTGATACATCTGAAGCAGCCACATATCTATCTATAATGGTAGTGGTGCAGGTAAAAGTGGTCAATGGTTAGAACAGGTGCCTAATTTCCAAAATTCTCTTTGAGTCTTAATCTGGCCTTGTCTGTGAGTAAGTCTTTATACAGTTATGTTACACTTTTATTTCAACATACTGTGGATGTAGGTTGTGATGTTCTCTAACAGATTTGTACAATTTTTAGTTTTATTTAAGATTATGGGAATTTACTCTTAAATCCCTTTAATTCACACGGCATTCATTTTAAGTCATTTCTCAATGTTCCTTTATATAAATATTTTACACAACTGAAATGGCTGCTAATTGTGTAGTTCTGTGCATTAAGCAATACAGCATGGTTCATCATTAAGATTCATGACGTCTAACTTTGTGTTTCTTGAAAAATGCTTGAAAGGGTAGGCAAAGAATAGAAAGGAGGTTACAATATTTGATTATAACAGTCTGTTTTTGTCAGCTTTTTAATACAGTACTTTTCTGTTGCATAACCTAGACACCATGTTGGGCAATATTTTGTTATCTGAATGTATTTATTTGTTTATTTATTTGTTCGAATGAATATGAATTGATCAATGAACTGGTGGCTCATGTTTCCTATTTAAAAGCCCTCTGTGTCCCCTGTTCTAGCCATGTTTGTTAGAATATCATTTGATGGTAATAAAGATTTCTTCATTGGACTCTTGCAGTTGTTTCATCTGTCAGCTTTTTTTTTCTCCTGTGTTGTTAAAGTTGTAAGACCCCATAAGGTATATTAAAAATATCATGATGCATATTTTCAGAAATCCAGTATTTAAGTTATAAAGAAGGGTGCTTAAGAACCCTGAAATATATATATATATATATATATATATATATATATATATATATATATATATATATATATATATATATATATATATATATTTATTATATATATGAAAACGATGTTTGTCAGGAAGATCAGAACTTATCCAGTGATGCATCATTCTTAGGGAACACTACTAGATCAGGTGTTGCTTTAATTAAACTGAACTATTTCGAAGTTTTTTTTCAAATGTTTTTTTTTTTTTTTTTTTTTTTTTTTTATGCATTACTCATACAGTACTTAATATAAACATGTTTCATATATTCGTGGTTATAACTAGCAAGCCAGTATTTTGGTATACTTAAAGTAAGCATTTAGAACCTAGTTGAAACAGAAGTTCTGATGAAACACTAGAATACATCTTTAAGGTCCACCTTTGGTAGGCTTCTGAAAAAATTATTGAATGTTAAACCCAGCAGAGGGCAGCACAGAGCAAAAACTTTGTTAAAATCAAGAATGATGTGCTTAGTTGCCAATGTACTAACGTCTATGAAGATGATTTAGGTGTTCTCGGCATAGTCCTTATCGCATCATGTTGTGTACATCAGAAACGGTGCACCACACGATTGAGAATAACTGTTCTTGCAAGGATTTTGCCACATGCAGTATTCACCGGTTGCCTCCCGACTGACCAGTGCTATCTCCTGCATAAAAATAACAAAAGCTTCCATTAATGCCACTTTCATAAATTAAACTAGATTACCCCAGATCATGCAGTTGACCACTGCTCTGCATCTGCTCATCGCACTTTGTACATACTTTTTTCTGCACGTTTCTGTACACTTTTTTCTGCACGTATGATGAGGCAGAAGTTCGACGCTTCAATTTTAAATGGAAAAAACACAAATCGTTATTGCTGGTTTTTATGTTTGTTTGTTTTTTTAGGTTTTTTTTTTTTTTCTGAAATAAAGTGCTCAGACTTCGATGACATTGAGAATGGCAACCCGTTTAGATTCAGACTCCAGACAGTACAAAAGTTAACACAAATGTTCTGGGCAAGACACACACACAAAAAAAATAATTAATTTTTTTTTTTTTTTTTTTTTTAAATCATTTAATGAAGAAATCAAGCAGCGCTGAGTGGTAATATGAGTTCTGTTCAGTTTGCCAGAATGACTTTGAAAATTATATTTTAAAAACATGTTGCTGTGTCCAAACTAGAAAATAACCGACATATTGTGTCTTCAAAACGCAGAAAAAGTTACTTGAGCAGAACAACTTTTTATTAGTTTTCTTGTAACAATAATTTGACTCGTCTATTCCACTACTGTTATGTCACTGTAGATGAAATGGGTAACCCTAACTCGTTGCATCTTATTTCATATTGTATTTTAGTAGTATAATTTGTGGTTACTAACTATAATGTATTTAAATATTGTTTTGCACTGTAACACATGTAACCTTGGAAAAAGGCATCTGCCAAATAAACTATTATTATTATTATTATTATTATTATTATTATTATTATTATTATTATTATTATTATTATTATAATAATTGGGAACTATCGATGCAATTTGTTCCAAGCCTTTCACATATGTATTCATGCAAGCAGTGATAAAGATGGCAAAGAATTGGTGTTACTAGAGCAGTATTTTAATGAGGGGGAAGAATTGGTAGGGTCAGAAAGTTGTACAAGGAAGCTGCCAGAGCTCTTCTCGAAAAGCTCACAATGAAGGATGACATTTTAGACTGTTTGTAGCTTTCAGGAAGAGAAGCAGACATGAGTTGTCTAGTGAAGCTACTGAACACCTTTCCAGTATTTCCCTTAGAAGAAATGTACAGCCTCAGCAATTAATTTATTGATTATTAGTGATCAAGCAAGTTTGACTTGAAACTGAATCAATGCTAGTGGATGTCCTTAAAGTGTGAGACCTCTTGGAGACCATAGTTTCCACTGCTTTCCAAAGCCATGAAAAATGCCTTAGTGTTGCCTCATCGCAATGGTGGCTGTGATGATTGTCTGCATGTGTGCAAAAATTTGCACCAAGCAAAGAAATTAAATCAAAACTACCACTCTATGGGGTATACTTGCCACCAAAGTGAATCTGTTTTGCAAACAGGACTGTTACCAGCTCAGTCAGAGCAAGAATGTGGTACAGAACTGAGTGCTACCTTAAATGTACTTCAGCAAGATCATTTTAGGGTAAATACATGCTTCTATATTATACTATAGCAAAGTCCTATCAATAAGGGGGATTCGAGTCTGATAAGCTTTAGCATATTAAGAACCACCACAAATCTCACTGAAACTAATTTGAAAATGCTGGTCAATACATGAATGGCAAATTGAACAGCTGGCGGTCCCCAAAATGTTCCATAATTAAATACAGAACACTAATGGTGAGTTCCACCAATGCCAATACAATATAGTTATGTGCATTTAAAAAAAAAAATTAAAAAAAACTATGCAAAATGATAATGCAGTAATAGCATATTAGTTTATCCTAAAATGTATGAGCAAGATGCCTTGAGCAGTTATTTCAAAATATAAGTACGAAAGGATGCTTGGAAATATTTCACAAAAATAGTTTGACGTTATATGGTTACTCAATATAGTATTAAATTAGGCCTACTGTTATTAATAATTATATATGTACATGCATACAATGTATGAATGTCCCCTTTTGTAAATATGGCTTTTTTTGTAAATGTGATATAATCTAGGTAGCCTGGTATTGTTTTAGTTCTTGTTTGAGGGTGTTTCTGCCTCACAAGTGTCATCGCATTGAATAACCAAACAGCAAGAGCCAGAGCGCTAGCCTACAGCGGAAGTGTGTAACGCGTTTGGCCTAAATTTGAACTGAGCGCGGGCACAAGAAAAAAAAAAGAGCGGAAGTAAGCGACCTACAGAACATTTCGTAAGCTCTACTCATTAGACGTAAAGCCACCGAGTTGAACAGATACAAGAAGCCGGTTATGTAAAGCGAAATGCGTATATGTTTCGGAGAATGAGAAATGTTGCAGGCAAATGTTTAGGAGGTTGCAACCAGTGGAGTCACAGTTCGTAATTCGTTGGAGATGAATATATATATATATATATTATATATTATTATATATATATATATATATATATATATATATATATATATATGATATATATGTCATATTCCAGGTAATTAAATTATTGTTAAGGTTTATTTATTTAATTAGTTTTCATTTATGTCCAAGGGATACAACTGTGTAAGTATGTCGCATTTCGTTGTGTTTACGTTTTGGTTTGTTTATGTTTTCTCCTGTTGTGTTTGGTCAATGCAGTCAGAAAAAAAAAAAATGAAACCTGAAAAAAAGCAATCTAAAAATAAAATGCTGTTTACGTAATCTAATCCCACGCACTAATTTTGTTGCGGAATTGTGTAATAACCACATTGTTTTTAAATAATGCAGCATGCCATGTTTCATTGTGCTGTGTATGGCCTTTGTGTATTCAATTTACAACACTAATCTAGAATCTCTATTAATATAGTACTTTCAAGTGAGTTATATTCTCTTAGGCGTCTGTTTTTCTTGTTTTAGGCTACAGTGGGCCTATTACTTAAAAAATGGAACAAACAAAAACACCAGAGTAACCGTATGGAATATCTAAGAAGACGTTGGTAGGAAGACCATTCTGCAGTGTAACGTCATTAATACATGATAGAAGTGCACATCATTTTACAAGTAGATGATTTTAGTTTTTTTGCTTCTATCTTTATGTATTAGATTTGAGAAGCCTGTACACCTGGCTTGCTGATGCTACCAGTCAAGCATAATCGTATAGAAGAATTATGGATACAGTAATGTAATAATTTCTGCATTTTACTTTAAGTAACTTAAATTAACAACAGTAGTGAAACGGTCAATAGCATACATTAATAACTAAATAGATATGTATACATTGTCATTTTGTATTTGTCGTACATTACACATCATCACTTATAAAATAAAAATACAGGACTTTAAAAGAAAGGGTAATTTTGTTAGGCACAATAAACAAGGCACAACCTAAAATGGATGACTGGCCTCTTGTTTGTTTTTTGTTTGGTTTTCCCATAGGCTGTGAAGAATGCCGATTCGTGCATACTGCACCATCTGCTCAGATTATTTCGATAACTCGAAAGATGTGGCTGCTATACTGTGCGGGCACACCTTTCATTATGAATGGTAAGTGAGACACATCTGGTGTACACAAGAAGCAAACCAAGTTATAGTTATGTTTCTATAGAAACTTTATATCGCAAGTGTTTCTAGAAGCTTTTTGTTTATTGCACATAATCCAAGACAGCCGTACACTTTCTTTCACTTTTTATATGTAAAGTATTAGGCCTTCATATCTCCATGCAGGGTATTAAGGAATATTTTGAGCTTTTCAGGATGTTAATGTTTTTTTTGTTTTGTTTTGTTTTTTGTGAAATGTTGATGTGCTGTAATAGATAATCTTATCTGCTTTGCAGTCTTCTTCAGTGGTTCCAGACAGCTCCCTCCAAAACCTGTCCACAGTGCAGGAAACAGGTATCTCACAGATCTGCCTTGCACCTTTTTAATATTTGATGTAACCATTTTAGTTTCACTTATCTAGTTGTTATATGTTAACCTTCTTTTACAACAGTTTTTATTTGTGTCTCAGGGGCAATGTGCTAATTATTGACCACTCAGTTAGGTTACATATATTCATGAACATGGTCCAGACTGCAACACAAGTCAGATTTCTATCTCTGCAATAAGAGCAGAATTTGCCTTTTATTTTTCAAATTGTGTAATTCACTAGATAGTACTGCCATTTCAACAACAAAACTAATATAAACTATAAATAGAAATATGCACATTGTCAGCACTGCCGTTTAAAAGGCTGTTGAATAAAATAATTGAGTATTCACCTAGTGGCACAATCATGGTGTATTACTTGACACTGTTCAAAAACTGTTATCATAACATAAAGATGGCATTACCACCCCAAAATGATGTGCAATATTGACTCTATTCATCCTCGGTTAAAATGTTTTTTATACATTATTTTTTATTAAAAAAATATTGTAAGACTGTTGACCGTTAGTCTGGAAGCATCTAATTCAATGTTGTCAAAGATGAAGTTAGCGTATAATCCCATGTTGGTATGAAATCTCTTACAAGAGTCTTCCGTTCCCTTCCCTGTCCACCAGGTCAGCCCTAGACACATCATAAGCAAGCTGTTCTTCGATCAAGTGTTGGAAGAGGGGGCCCCCACTCTGGACCCTGAGAGCTTACAGGTATGACTTCTTTAAATTTGAGTCAGGTGGCAAGACTACACATTTTAATTGTCTGGATTGTCAGCGGATCTAATTTTGTTGGTGTAGTAATATATTTTTTTCCACTCTGGTGTATGTTAAAATAAATAGTAATTGGTCACACTAATTATTCAAATATGTTTTTAGAATGAATTGGAGAGGATCCGGGTGCTGCTCAGCACAAAAGGTAGGCAGGGCCTTTTTTTTTTTCTTTGAAATGACCAACATCTTAGAGACTGGGCAGTCAAAAATGTGATTTATTGTGGTTATAAAGAAGTATTGAACCATAACTCATGGAAATTCTTAACCAATACAAATTAAGATAATTGTATTTTGCATCATGAAAGTAGGACTAATGTATAGTACTGTAGTTTGGATCACACTAGTTTTTATTGTGTTGTGTTATTGTCTCCCAGCAGTAGTCTGGGATGTAATGGAGGCATTATGTCACACTTTATTTTTATCTGGAGAACAGTTCATCCAAAACTGATGAACCTGTGGACATTCATGAGCCAGGTTTTAATATAGTTCTTGGTTTGCAGAATCAGAGTGGAGGGAAAGCCAGAAGATTATTAACTCCTTGCGAGAGACTGTTAATCAACGCAACACCACCTTGGAGTCCCTGCAGAGGAGTCTAGAGGAGAAGGAAATGTTGTGCTCCACCCTTAGGGTAAAGGGGATGGGGGTTTCATGTTTTCCCATATGATTGTCTGGTTAATTTATAATGTATTGTCAATTCCAAACTTCTAAATGAACATATTATCCTTGTAACAACAACAGGAGGCTAAGTATAAGATCCTCTTCCACCTTTCATGAACATTGGGATAATAAGCAGTTTCATTGGAATGTGAGTGAAAAAAGGCATCTGACCCGCTTTTCCTCCACCCCTTAGAAACAGATGAAGTACCTGGAGAACCAGCAAAATGAGACCAAGTCTGCAAAAGAGGAAACACGACGCCTGAGGACCAAGATGAAAACATTCGAGAGGTACACTCACTCCTTCACTCATGTATAAAAAGTACTTTGAAGATATGACACTTTTTTTAGTAATTGTATATGCAAGTACTGTTACCTAATCAGTCCACACAGTGTCATGTGAATTAGGCTTGCAGCATTCACGATAACTTTACTGTTGTCTAAGAGGTAAGAATTGATTTATGAGCCTTGGTGATCTCATTAACACATGTTTACTTATGTACTTAGAAATAATCTGTTTATTCCACTAGTGATAATTTTCATTGTACATGTTTACACAAATATATCGTTTTTAGTTTCGGTAAGCACTGGCAGTACAATATCTTCCTCTGGCCTTTCTATATTATGTAAAAATGCATGTTTGCTAGTACAAAAATATCCAGAAGACAAGACTTAATGAAATAAGTTTTGTTTGCCCATGCTAACCAGAGTGTTTGTGTCTTGTTTCCCCCCACAGTCTTGACCTTCTTCTCCAGGGCCAGCGTGGGGAGGTGGAGGCCATGATCCGGGATATGGGAGTGGGCCAGGGTGCTGTAGAGCAGCTCTCCGTCTACTGCGTCTCTCTCAAGAAGTAAAAGCGACACCGGATTTGCAGCCCAGCAATAATAAATAGTGATATGAAATGTTTCTAGTTACATTTTACTTCCCTTATTGATCCTTTTGTTTTATTTATTAATTCTTCCTATGGGGACATGTATTTGTGAAATGTTAATGGCAATCTGGTTCTATTTGTTTATTTATTTGTTTACATAATCTTTAGTGTGACCATTCATTTTAATGCATGTCATGTTATTGGTTGTTAATGGCTATAAGAAGTTGTGACTGAAGATCCTTTTTTTAATCCTCGTGACCAGAGAATACGAAAACCTGAAAACAAACCACAGATCCACAAATGAGATGACTGAAAAACTTAAGAGAGAACTGTTTTCATCAAACAGCAAGGTAAATCAAAGGGGCAAATTCCTGGGACTGTGAGTACTGTTGTAGCATATAAAACATGTTAGAAATGTGCTTACTGCCTAGATTTTAAAAATGTGAAGGCATGTGCCACCCCCTCATACATAGGCATATGATTTCTCTGGTTCTCACTAATCATGGTTACAGCACCATCACACAACAATGTTGCAATAACAAACACATGGTCGATGACCTGCACTACATGCTTACTCTGCAGTTTGATAAGGCTATGTTGGAGCTGAATCGAACAAAAGAAGATTTGAAAGCAGCCCAGCAAGAACTGGTGAATGCTGATGAACAAATCACGGTGAGAGTTTCTTTATAATTCATGTTCTACAAGTGCATACACAATATATCCAAATGAAGGAGACTTGGGGGAATTAACAATGTGCAACTTCAAAAGGCTTGCATGAATTGAAATAGTTTCCATGGATATTTATTTTAAGGATTTTATTTATGGATTTTCTTTCATTTACTGCGTCTTGTAAAGCGCTTTGTGGTGGCGGTCCACTATGAAAGGTGCTATATAAAATAAGTTGATTTCAAAACTTTATTTCACTTGTAAACTGTAAATGCATTTGTAAGATACTGTGGTTGGTTGAGCCTAAAGGCTATGTTTTGGAAGCACTTGTCATATTTTAATTAAAGGATGCATATGTGTTTGTCTCAGAGTTTGAAGAAGAAAGTGGAGTTCCTGCAGAAGACTCTAAGCACGCCGTCTCGTACCAATGAAGCCATCAGCCGGCTGGTCTTTGAGAGGTCAGTGATTGCAATACTGAGAAATAGCCAGTGGCAAGACAGGATACAAATGGTGAAATGTATCAGAGTAAATTGAAAATCAGATCTTGATTACCTTTTATGGCTTTCTGGAGTTGGAGAATTAAAGACAATGGGTAATTCCACAGTTCAGGGAAAATTGTACATTTCATATGTGTGGTGCAACAGGATTTGGGTAAGAACCAGTCCTTTTTTTTTTTTCTCTTTACAGTCCAGCACCCATAGAGTTGAAACAGCCCTGCCTGCGACAACCAATGAACAGCGAGGACACTGACCTTAACATGACCTTTGACATCTCCACTCCAGAGGACCTAAACAAGAAACCTGTCACTTTCCCCTCCAAAAAGATCAGACTGGAGGCCACTCAGTAAGGAGCAATTCTCGCTGTATAGCATCTTGCATTAACAGCTGTGCCAGAATTTTCCACAAGTGCATCTATCTCATTTATAAAGATCACAGTTCATATTCTAAACCTTTTTTTTATTAGCCTGTTGTCTCAATTTGTTTGTTAACATAAATGTCTGCTAATTGCACAATATACTGTATGCTACAATGCATACAGTATTCACTATCCTTTTGTTGCTGAAATGTATACAGTATGTATTTTGTATTCCATGTGCACATTGCAGTGGTATAAATAAATAATACACCACCTTTTGTCTTTTATTCTTAGATCTACCTCAAGCCAGCCTGCTAAGTACTCCATAGAAAACCAGGTAAAAAATAATAATAAATAACTGGCTTGACATGAACCCCAGGCTTAACTAATATAAGATACTGCAGTGAGTGTGTCAACTGAATGAGCGCAGGCAGCTGATCTCGGCTCTGGAAGGTGCATGAAGAGGATAATTTCCTGCCCAGGTTTACTTCATTTTCCTCATATCCTGCTACTGTTCCTTTCTTTAGAGCGCCAAAGGCAAGGAAGCAGAGGAGGATATTGCTCTTGCTCCATTCCTTCGCAACTCTCTGCTTTTCAGAAAGAACGCTTTTGGAAGTCTGCTTCATCCACAGAGAGGCAAAGGGGGTGCTGTAAGTGGGATCCAGTGTACATTCCACAATGCTGCCTAGCATAATAACCATGGAGTTACTCAAACTCACTGTTTAACACACCTTTTAGACCAAATTTCCAACTAATAAGCTCCTCAAATCTTCCACACAGCAGCCCAGCACTGCAGATTTAAAATACATTTTCCACTTACAATAGCAAAAGTGTAATCTAACAGGATCCACTACAAGCCCCAGGCAGCTGTTTATAATGAATGTTTTAACCTACTAATGAGATTATCTTAATACATTTTAATGAAAACTGATAGAACATGGAAAATAATTTTTTTCTCAATGTTGGATCATTTGTATTATAAAATTAAATGAATAACTTGAAACAAGGCTGTCTTCAATAGAATTAATCTGTAATTGTGTAAAACCTGCAGTTTTATTATTGGACACTTCAAATGATAACATTTACAGTTTACTTAAATTATTTGATGTAAATGTCTAGCGATCTTTTAGTTTGGGGGCCCATGCCAGTACAACCAATTCAATGAATACCTAAAGCTTAAATAATAGTGACACTGGGACTAATTATTATTATTATTACTTGTATAGTGTTATATGTAATAGCTTTGATTAAGTTTTGGAAATGAATGAATATTCCAATACTTGCCTGAATTTTAAATGGATTTTCAATAGCATGTCCTTCCTGTTAATAAAATTAAATAAAAACAAAGTTAATCTCATTTTTTTTTTTTAGATAATGACTTTAAATTTTGTAGTTATTGAAATGCACTCGTATAAATATAGAACTAGAATCTTCCAACCAATTTATCCATCCAAACCAACTCAGTCTTTTTTTTTTTTATTCTTCCATTGTACAGCAAGTTTCGCGGTATTTTCAGGGTTATATTTGGCTGCTTAAGTGACATGTTAAGAAATTATATTAAGAATGACAAGTATTTTTTTTTCCTTTTCTAGATAAGAACTGGTTTTGATGGACTTGGAGGAAGAACAAAGTTCATACAACCTGTATCCTAATCAATAAATGAGCTAGAATGGCTCTGCAAAGCTTGTATGCTTATAACGTGGTGAATTGCTGCTACTTTCCCTTTCGCCATTAATGGTGCAAACTACACTGCAGAGTTGACTAACTTTTAGTTTAGTGGAACTTCTCTGTGGTAGTGAAATGTGACAAATGTATTATTAAACTCAAACAGCTTTATTATATTTTTTTTTTCAGTGCCTTAAATGCAGTAATAAATCACTTGCCTTAACATGTAATGTACTTGACAAAACTTGTGCAATAAGACTCATAAATCAGAAACACTATATACAGCATGTTATTTAATAGTGATTTAAGACGTATGTATTTTGGATCAAAGTACCTACATTGCCCCCCCCCCCCCCCCCCCCCCCCCCCCCCCCCCCCCCCCCCCCCCCCCCCCCCCGCCCCTTTTCAGCTTAAATTTGGTGGTGCCACCTGGTTTGTATAATCATTGCAGTTTCATTGGTTGACTTGGAAGTAGGAATTGTGGTTTCCTTTTTAAGTGGTCTGAAGCAGGGGTAGCCAATCGCTCGGTTTAAAAGGTCAGATGAGATAATTAACTACTGTAGGGTCTGCAGGTGTAATTGGTTCATTAAACAATTTAGAACAGGGTTGTTTCTGCTCACCTCATAGGGTGGTCCTGGTACTAACAGGTGATTACCAGACTTTCCATTCAGGTAAGTGGACGTGTGTGGTTCAATCTGTACACCACCAATTTAGGTTCGTATCCAAAACTATCACCCCATGGGGAAAACTATATGTTGGTTTTTTTGTTTTTTATGTTTTTTTTTTTTTTAAACTCTTTTTTGATTCCTTATCATGATTCCTCAGTCTCCTCTCGCAGATCTCTCTCCACCAGTACGGAAGGTTAAGCGTAAGAAAGTAACAAGGCCACTGAATGGGATGCTTTCCGCCAACCTGCAAAAACTAGATGGCTTTCTACAGCTCTGACTGCTGGGGGCCAAGAAATCATCACAGAGAGAGCTGCTGTATCTCCTAACCTGCACTTCTTTCCAAATCTACTAGTGGGTCAAGTATGAATTGGATAATTTAAAGATGGATAGTCTTGTGCTGACCAGATATAGTAACAATGCTTGGATGTAGAGAGGCATTAATACACTTAAATAAGGTTTCTTCCAGTAGGCCTTCTTTTCATGCATCATGAAAAATGGCAAAAGTAATATTGAAAGTGCTAGATGTGAGCACCATCTCCAGGCTTATTTCAGTGCACTGCATGCATTCTGAAACCACAGTAGTAAACACTTTCGTGTTAGGATCAAACTGTGATGGTAAAGAAAGGGACTTGTGGACTTCAGATTTGCAGTCATGGGTTAATTTTCAGTTGGTATTTTTATTCTGGTATGTATGTGTTTCAGAAATTAACTAAGTATAGGTGTATAAAGTGTATAGATTATTCCATTCATGTTACCATATGTTTCTGCCATATGAAAAGATTGTGTGAATTACATGTGTGTGTATATATAGAGTGTTTGTCTTTTAAATTTGCCCACAAATAAACAGTTGCATTTTGTTACATTTCAATTAAAGGTTATGCCTATTTTTGTGTTTTGTTTTGTTTTGTTTTTTTAATTTGTGTTAAACTTAAATACTTTTTCAAACAGTTTTCTTGTTTGTTTAGAATAACACAAATTAACACAGCCTTGTTCAGTAATAAAGAAAGCTTGTACAACAGTGTAAACGGCTGCAACCGAGAATCTGCCTTGTAGCACTTTTATTGCACCAGAATATGGAGCTAAAACAAGGGATCAAATCTGTGATCTACACATGGAGGGGGTTGTTTAATTACATGGACCTCAGTTTGTCTGTGACCTAATGGAACACAGTACTTTAGTATGACACGTGGCAGATTTAGGGGTGATGTAAAAACGTCCAGGTGTAAATGGGAGCGGTGGTCGGATTCCAGTGTGTACTCTTGTCCATGGCAGTCTTGCTACGGGGTGGTGGTTTTACTTATTTGTGTCTGAGTGCAACTGTTTACAATCAGTGAAACAATAAAATACCGTTCAACTGTTTTGTGTGTCTTCATATTTTAAATACACAAATTGAAACACGCATCGGTCAAACCAAATAATGTGTACAAAGCTTACCCAAGTTAGAAAAATAATATTGATGTTAAATGGTCTTTTTTTTTCTTTTTTTTTTTTTTTTTTTTTTTTTTTTTTTTTTTTTTTTTTTTAAGGAAATTCAAGCAAGCAACTACCTTAGCCTTTGACTGCGGTGTTGTCATCTATACATGCTGCAATGAGCTTATTTCACAGCTGATTACAATTAATTAATTTGCCAACGTGTCAATATACTGCAACTGAGAAGTTTTACAATTCGGAACACAAAATACTGAAGGGGGTTATGTAATACTGTAGTGTACTGAAAGTTATACAAGAAAAGGAAGCATCTGTAATTTTGACGGAAATGTATGTTTGCAGAAGAGGGCGTTGCAGAAGAAAACAAAATACTGTATATTTTAAATTAATTCAGCAGCTGTGAGTCAACGGCCAGTGTACAATCTATTCTAGAGGTGCTACAGTGTACCTGTTATCTCGACTGCACCAGCTCTTAAGGAAATAAATATACCGTGCATTACTGGAACAAGGTGACTTACGCTTCTGCGCGGAAAATCGAAACTGAAACTCCTTGATAGTCGCTGTGCAAAAAGTGTGTTTTTTTTGTATTTTTCATTAACTCCTCTGGAAAAATAACCATCTCATTCAAAACAGATACGATACAGAATAACCAGCCTACACAAACAGGTGAGTTTGAAATACAAGTGCCCGTGTCGTTGAAAAAAGGCGAGCTATGTCCGTGGGAGTAAGCCGGTTTGGTGACCCAGTTAAGCTTGAGGAAAAAAAATGTTTTGGTAATCTGCGAGAATGACCGATATGCTGTAGCTTGGATTTGCTGTTATATGTGTCTGTTTATCTGGTACCAAATGAAACGTTAATTTGCATTTTGGTAAAACACAACTGCGTAGCTTGCCCAAGCATTGCACTGTAGACTACTGTAAATCCCTTAGGGACTGTGCACTAAAATGCTTAACCCTAATCAGGTGTCGACCGTATAAGGCAATTGTATATTAAAACAAACGAAAGTCTGTTTGGGCTTTCACTTAGGGGAGGCCGGGGTTGTTTGTCACACTTTTTACTCTTTATTATTTTCCTCAATCTGGTGACATGCTGCGAGATTCTGTTCATGTACAAATTGATGTTTTGTTTTGATTTATTTTTTATTTTTTTTTTATTTCAGCATAACTTTATTCCAAATATGATATTTAGACGGTTGAAAATGCGCCGGTCACCTGTGACAACCAGCCCCATACTGGGGTTGGTTGTCACATGTTATCAATGCATATATATATATATATATATATATATATATATATATATATATATATATATATATATGTATATATGTGTGTGTGTGTGTGTGTGTGTGTGTGTGTGTTAAAGTGTTATGCCTGATTGCTGTTCCTCAAGTAGTATGTAATGGATTGAGCAACCTATACAAATGCAACACATACTCTCTATCACATGACTGGTTTTGTCACCTGACATGTATTGTGTATTACATAAAACATGAATGTCCCCAAAGCAAGTTGGTTAAAGTCACAGTTGGGAAATAATCTAATCTGAGAGACAGAAATCATTGAGGAATGGTAGCTTATACTTCAGAACAATTCAAACACCTTGTAGACTTCAAATCTTTGTCATGGCTGGCCTACATCCTATTGACTGTACTAGCCCTGTATAATGTTTCTATTTCTTTGTCCATCCTATATAAATGACCGTATATTTAAACCACCCATGTCCTTCACACTGCTCTAACAATGTATATACATTCCTGTAAACTGTATCCTTTTTCAGAGATGGCAGACAACACTGACATTGATGAAAGTCTTTACTCTCGACAACTGTAAGTATAATTAAAATAATATTAATAATGTGTTTTCAGAGACCCCGGTTAGCACTGTTTTAACTAGGGTAACGTTGGGTAGCTCAGGATTAGTGCTTAGTGGAGTCTGTTAAACCAGTTGTTGGTGTTGGAAACTGATAGTGAGTGAAGTGGATGACAAAGCATTTTAATCTTGCATTATTTAGATAGTCTGAATAGGTTAAATGTGATCTTTACCAATATATGAGAGCTTATTTTGCACCAATCTGCATAGATCCCCACACCTAAGCATTAAAATAGTTTATTTATTTACTAACTATTTATTTATGTATTAAACATGATGAAATATCCTGCCATTTTATCTTGAGAACTGCTGTCCTCCTTGTATGATGTCCTGCTATTCTATCTTGAGAACTGCTTTCCTCCTTGTATGACATCCTGCCATTCTATCTTGAGAACTGCTGTCATCCTTGTATGACATCCTGCCATTCTATCTTGCCAACTAAGGCCTCAATGTCCGTTTGATATGCAGTTTCATACTTAGAATGAATGCGATATTCTTCCACCAATATTCAGTGTTTCAGTTTAGCAGTGGTTGTCCACCCAATTCTGGGTTTTTGGACCACCATTGTTTGCTGTATATTATTTAATTGATCATACCCTACATCCCTGTTCACTTAACAATTGCGTCCTGTGTATCCTGCACAGGTATGTGCTGGGCCATGAGGCGATGCGCCGCATGAAGGAGGCAGACGTGCTTATCTCTGGAATGAGGGGATTGGGAGTTGAGATCGCCAAAAACATCATCCTGGCGGGAGTGAAATCAGTCACTATCCACGACGAGGGCCAGACCCAGTGGGGAGACCTTTCCTCTCAGGTACCATCGCAGCCTCACAGATATAACACTGATATGACGCTCTCTGCACATTTCACACACTAGAGGGCGCCAACTGACTACAAACAGGGTAAATCAGGTGCAGATTGCATTACACCTTTTCAACACCGGGCGTCAGCATTCTGTTATAAGAACATAAGAAAGAACATAAGAAAGTTTACAAACGAGAAGAGGCCATTCGGCCTATCTTGCTCGTTTGGTTGTTAGTAGCTTATTGATCCCAGAATCTCATCAAGCAGCTTCTTGAAGGATCCCAGGGAGTCAGCTTCAACAACATTACTGGGGAGTTGATTCCAGACCCTCACGATTCTCTGTGTAAAAAAGTGCCTCCTATTTTCTGTTCTGAATGCCCCTTTGTCTAATCTCCATTTGTGACCCCTGGTCCTTGTTTCTTTTTTCAGGCTGAAAAAGTCCCTTGGGTCGACACTGTCAATACCTTTTAGAATTTTGAATGCTTGAATTAGGTCGCCACGTAGTCTTCTTTCTTCAAGACTGAACAGATTAAATTCTTTTAGCCTGTCTGCATATGACATGCCTTTTAAGCCCGGAATAATTCTGGTCGCTCTTCTTTGCACTCTTTCTAGAGCAGCAATATCTTTTTTATAGCAAGGTGACCAGAACTGCACACAATATTCAAGATGAGGTCTTACTAGTGCATTGTACAGTTTTAACATTACTTCCCTTGATTTAAATTCAACACTTTTTACAATGTATCCGAGCATCTTGTTAGCCTTTTTTATAGCTTCCCCACATTGTCTAGATGAAGACATTTCTGAGTCAACAAAAACTCCTAGGTCTTTTTCATAGATTCCTTCTCCAATTTCAGTATCTCCCATGTGATATTTATAATGTACATTTTTATTTCCTGCGTGCAGTACCTTACACTTTTCTCTATTAAATGTCATTTGTCATGTGTCTGCCCAGTTCTGAATCTTGTCTAGATCATTTTGAATGACCTTTGCTGCTGCAACAGTGTTTGCCACTCCTCCTATTTTTGTGTCGTCTGCAAATTTAACAAGTTTGCTTACTATACCAGAATCTAAATCATTAATGTAGATTAGGAATAGCAGAGGACCTAATACTGATCCCTGTGGTACACCGCTGGTTACCACACTCCATTCTGAGGTTTTTCCTCTAATCAGTACTTTCTGTTTTCTACATGTTAACCACTCCCTAATCCATGTACATGTGTTTCCTTGAATCCCAACTGCGTTCAGTTTGAGAATTAATCTTTTGTGTGGGACTTTGTCAAAAGCTTTCTGGAAATCTAAATAAACCATGTCATATGCTTTGCAATTATCCATTATCGAAGTTGCATCCTCAAAAAAATCAAGCAAGTTAGTTAGACACGATCTCCCTTTCCTAAAACCATGTTGACTGTCTCCCAGGACCCTGTTACCATATAGGTAATTTTCCATTTTGGATCTTTATAGTTTCCATAAGTTTTCATGTAATAGAAGTCAGGCTTACTGGTCTGTAGTTACCTGGTTCAGTTTTGTTTCCTTTTTTGTGGATCGGTATTACGTTTGCAATTTTCAGTCTGTTGGTACCACTCCTGTGTCAAGAGACTGCTGCATGATCTTGGTTAGCGGTTTGTAAATTACTTCTTTCATTTCTTTGAGTACTACTGGGAGGATCTCATCCGGCCCAGGGGATTTGTTTATTTTAAGAGCTCCTAGTCCCTTTAACACTTCTGCCTCAGTTATGCTAAAGTTATTTAAAACTGGATAGGAACTGGATGACATGTGGGGCATGTTGTCAGGATCTTCCTTTGTAAAAACTTGTGAAAAGTAATCATTTAATATATTTGCTATTTTTTTTTCTTCATCTACGATTTTGCCATTTGTATCCCTTAAACATTTAAGTTTGGTTATGACCAAAGAAGACCATTGTTTTGAAATAGCAGACCGTTTTCTGTAAATTAGGGGTGCTAGCAGTCTTAAAATCAGAAGTTCTGGTGTATTCCGTCACTTTATACCCTTGGGGAATTCATGTTGATTGTAATCTATATAAATGCAATTACAGTCATAAGAAGGGTATTGCTAGTCAGTGTTTAAATGTCAATCAGCTCATGCACACACTGGATTTTTTGACGCAAGCCTCCTGCTGTATGTGTAGAAGTCATTGTAAGGCTTCCCTTTGCCTGTTTTTCAGTTCTTCCTGCGGGAGGGCGACGTGGGACAGAACCGGGCTGAGAGCTGTAAATCCCAGCTAGCCGAGCTCAACGTCTACGTCCCAGTGACCTGTTACACTGGGCCTCTCAGCGAGGACATCCTGTCAGTATTCCAGGTACTGAATTAAATGCATGGCTGAACCTGCCATAATGTCTATAGTAAATACAGTCCTGATAACCCAAACTGGAGTTTACAAATCAACACTTAACAGTACGTCACATTGCAGAACAAAAGTGGGTGAACGTAAGGAGAATTAGATTTCACATGTCTATGGAGTCATTGAGTGTGCATTTGCACAGTAATTTGCTTACTCGCATGTTCATCCTGTGTATTTCCCTTGTTTCACCAAAGTTAGCCGTATTGTTGCACAAGACTTTACCCGACTTATCTGTGATTTACCATGTCTTTCAAAGGCAATACTATATGGTCTAGCTATTCATGCATTGTAGTGTATATTGGAAATAAGGTTGGACATGAATATCCTGCTCATTTGAAGCAGAACAGAACAGGGCTGCAATCAGAAAGTTTGACCTCCCAAACAAACCTCCAGAACCTCATCCAATCACCTATTGCAGGTAAAGTAACTCCCATGTGTTTCACAGGTGGTGGTCCTGACGAATGCTTCTCTAGAGGAGCAGCTTCGGATTGGAAGTTTCTGTCACTCCTGTGGTATTAAATTCATTGTGGCGGACACCAAAGGCTTGTGTGGGTAAGCACTTTGGGTAATAGTCAACAGATTAGTTAAGGCAAATCTAGCAGTCAGCCAGCAATGAGGAAATAATAAATAGAGCTTACTGTTTAAGAAACAATCAACACTTTGAACTGCTGCTGTTAAAAAAAAAAACACATTCTTATTGCCTTTGAAGGTACCGTCATCATCAGTTTTTCCTGTGAAAATGCTGCACTCTGCTGTTTATACTCTCATCTTGCTGAAACCATTTGTTGAGGAGAAAGGTTTCCATATCAGCATGTAAACTAGCATACGCAGCATAGACGTCTTGGCAGTGAAATGATATCTATATGTCAGCAGTACTTGACACAAATGCAAAGGCTTGGTCTGTGTTTCGGTGAATTTGAGAGGTTTAGATGACACACTGCCTGGGGATGATGTTAAAATGCATGCCTTGTTAAACCAGTCATTCTGTGGATTGTAATGTGTTGTGCTTCATTGCAGCCAGCTTTTCTGTGACTTTGGAGACAAGTTTCTGGTGACTGATCCAGATGGGGAGCAGCCACTTTCAACTATGGTAGTTCACATCTCCAAGGTAGGGCCTTGTTGCCTTCAGAAAGTGTTTTAATTGTGCTCTTTCAAATTCATGGAAATGCATGAGATCATGACACACATGAGTCTTTTACAATAGGAGATAGGGCCAACTGTACACATGAACTGATAAGGGATAATTTCTATACGCCATGTTCTTGATTGTTTTCTTTAGGGCAATCCTGGTGTGGTGACCTGTTTGGATGAGAAGAGACATGGGTTACAGGATGGAGATTACGTCACCTTTTCTGAAGTCCACGGCATGACGGAACTCAATAATCACGAACCCATTGAGATCAGGATCATTGGTAGGCTGGTAGTACTTTTTCTCATGCTACAGTGGGGATAATAAGAAACCCGAAAGTTTCAAAATAATATTACCGTCACACACAAGGGTTTTACAAAAACTGTTGGCCAGTTTATCACAGATTTTAGCTCAGTTTGCCCCAGAATTACTGATTACACCAAAAAATCCACACCGTTACATTCGGAAGATACGTTTAAGTAAATATTGTTTAGTTGTTTTTTGTGCAATACAATAGTTCCCCTGATAATAATCTGTCACCCATTTTGTTTAATAAACTGAGATATGAACATAAGATAATGGAAGAATAACAAGAGGTCCTTCTTTATTGCAGGCTGAATAGATTGAGTTCCCTCATCTTCATAAGTCATACCTTTTAGCTCTGGGATTAGTCTAGTTGCTCTTTGCTTTACTTTTTCCAATGTCCTATAATAAGATACACTGACAGGAAACTATAACCTGCACCTTCGTTGGGTTTCTACAGATACGTACATGTTCAGTATATGTGACACTTCAGGATTTTCAGAGTATAAGAAGGGAGGGATCGTCACAGAGGTCAAAATGCCAAAGACACTCACCTTTGTAAGTACTGCTTTGACAATGCCGGTCAAAACTACAATACAGATTGTAGTTATCATTTTTTGTAAACTTATTTTTAAAAGAGTGGGGGTGGGGTAGCATTGAATACTGAGGTCAAATCATCACTACACTGTCAAATATAATGGCATTCGTTAAAACCACAGTTCAGGTTGGCCTGACATTTTCTTACCTTTCTCTGTCAAACAGAAACCCCTGAAAGACTCCTTAAATGACCCTGAGATGAATGTGACAGATTTCAGTAAGATTGAACGCCACTACACCTTCCACATTGCGTTCCAGGCTCTACATCGCTTTGTTAAGGAGACCGGACGACTGCCTAAACCCAGAGGAGAGGTAGAGGTCACTGGACAGTGAAGCCTGTCATTATACATGCACAATATTCAGAATATTCAGATGGTTCAAAATTTGCTAGTGTATAGGTTTTGAGTTTAGAAAACTAGAGGTTATGACTACGGCCTAATGGGTGTCTTTCAAACCCCTCCATCCATAGTGACTTTCACTGTTAATCTCTCTCTCTCTCTCTCTCTCTCTCTCTCTCTCTCTCTTTCTCTTTTCCTGAAGGCTGATGCAGAGAAGGTGGTTGCCATCACGAGGACCCTGAACCAGGAAGCCCCATCCACCTCGCAACGAGAACAGTTAGACGAGAGCGCTGTGCGTAAACTGGCATTGGGCGCGGCCGGAGACCTGAGTCCCATCAATGCCTTTATTGGAGGAGTGGCAGCCCAGGAGGTCATGAAGGTAACACCAGTGCAGCATGGCCTGCAGTGTATAGTGTGTATTACCATTTGGGATACAGTAGGTGTAGCAATGAATTTAGTGCCTCTGAAAGGGAATTAGAGCACCGGAGACCTTTGAATATCCACGTGGACAATACAGCGCAAGTAAGAGTTTGGCGCTTGTGAAAGGTGAGTGCTGACTGGCATGATGCTGAACTCAGCAGGGATTACCTGTTGCTTCATATTGCTGTGACTGAGCCTGGTTTCACTGGGTGTCTCTCTGCACAGGCCTGCAGTGGGAAGTTTACCCCCCTGAAGCAGTGGCTGTACTTTGATGCTCTAGAGTGTCTTCCTGAGGAGAATGAAGAGCTGGCTGTGACAGAGGAGACCTGCGCACCAGTGAGTCTGTTTGCACTGCCTACAGTGTAGTAGTGGGCAGCTGTGAATTATTGTATGTCACTATTAAATGTTAAGCCTGTGTATGTACAGTTTTATTTGTTATGGAACATATATAGGTTTTACACCAGCAGGATATTCACACTTCCTTCTTCCTATGAGTGAATCACTTTCTATTGTCAAATTCCATGTTCTGGCAAAAAGGACTCACTCAGGTAGACCTTGTGTGTGTGTGTCACAGGAAGTAATGTTGTAACAGGGAGAGCAAACACTTAAATAACCTTTTTGATATATAGTAGTACTGAATTTGGGCCCATACACGATAATCCTCTACCTCCAGCATTCTCTATTTCACAAGTGTATTTGAGAATGGTTCTTAGCTCTGCATTAATGGCTATCTGTGTTTCTTGCAGAGAGGTTGTCGCTATGATGGACAGATCGCAGTGTTTGGCTCGGCTTTCCAAGAGAAGCTGGCTGGGCTGAAGTACTTCATGGTAGGTGCACTTCCAACAAGCCACTACAAGAGGGCTCTCTTTACAAATAAATGTCTGTTTTGTGACAGAAGCTCTGCAGTTATCTTTGTTGATGCTGCTACCCAGCTGACACATGCAGGAAACCATTCTGATTCAGCTGGCATTTCCTGTTAGTTTGTCAAACTCTGTGGGAAGCGCCTTGTTGGCTTGGCCGTTCTTGTGAAGGTATGTGTAACAGTAGATAAAACAATACTGTTTGCTTATTTCAGTTTGTGTAGAAGTATACTTTGTTACACATACTTTAAGGAATGATCATTATTGAAAACATTTTGGAAAATGTGAACGAGACAGTCATTCCTTCACACTTTGCATAGTGGGTTATTGTTTGCATCAGATCACTAAGACTCATTTTAGAAGGAAGATGAAAGCAAGCCTACTGTGGATATGACTACTATATCCAGGAAAGGCCCTGATGATCAGTGTGTCTAAATCTGTTCTCTAGCATGAGACCAAGGTCAAGTGATTTGGTTGACATGAGCTTTTGAAGTGCCCCACCCCATTAGTATATTCTTTTTTCAGTAGTGTGCAGATATGTGAACAGGTTAGACAAAGCCAAAGGGGTTATCTGTTGTACAGCTTGCCAAGCCATGCTTTCTGAGGGTTTTTTTTTTTTTTTTTTTTTTTTTTACTGTTTATGCACTCTGGTTCAGTTTGGAGACATTAAAAGTCTTAGAAGATGTTCTTTAAGCCTTACCAAACACATTACTGAGTTTCGAGACAAACTCGGTTTTGTCGCCACCGTCATCTGTGCTGCACCAATCCTGCAATATCTTCTTCAAAATTCTTGCCTTTTTTTTTATGTTTATTATTCATGTGCCCGCAGTCATCAATCAACTATACTGTGCAATAATACCCAACAGATCCCCCAGCATAAACTGGGCTTAACCTAGAGAACTGTTCAGCTAAACATCATATCCTTGTGTCACATCTAAAAGCCTCCCCTGAACAACCTTGTAGCATGTCTGGATAGTAAAGACAAAGGCAGGAGGTGCTTTTGTTTGTTTGCACTTTTTTGTGTTTTCCCTTCATAAAGTATTGAGCACTGCAGAGCAACCCATTAATCCATGTTGGTCCGTGCCTGTTTGAGCCCCCCCCCCGCCTCTTCCTTTGCCAGACAAAGAGAGTCTCTTTCCAGTCAGAACTCCATTTAAACCATGTTGTGCCATTATCTGTACTGAAACTGTGGCAAGTAAACCAGAGCCCGGCACAGAGGGTTTTGGGGGATATTTTCAATACTAGGGAGCTCCTTTTCAGTGTTGTGCCTTTTCAAGTTGGTTTCAAAATATTTAATATACTTCCTAAGCTCTTTCGTGCAGAAAAATAGGAAACCTTTGGTTGTATTTTAGGTGGGGGCTGGTGCCCTTGGCTGCGAGCTTCTGAAGAACTTTGCAATGATTGGCCTGGCAGCCGGAGAGGGTGGGAACATCACTGTGACAGACATGGACTCCATTGAGAAGTCTAATCTGAACCGTCAGTTCTTGTTTCGTCAAGGAGATGTTACGGTATGAAAATGGGATGGATTGTTTTTAAATGCTTCATATTTATATGTTTATATAGGATTGCCAGTATTACCATAAAGTGAAAGTGGACATTGTCAGTGTTTGTTGTGCTCAGAGGATTCATAGGTAGTTGGCTGTAACACTCAGTAGACTGCATTAATACTACAGTAAACTAAGATAGACTAGACATATTCATTTCTTCTTGCAGTGCTACAGTTCATCCATAACTTAGATCTTTAATAATACTCGTAAAGATTGGCATTGTGAAAATGTTTTGTAATTGTGTCACATGGGGCTGTGAGGCTGAAGGTAGTTCATCCATAACTTCAAACAGTCATTTTAAGATTTTCAGTAATTCTAAAGAACAGAATATATTAGGCTTCAGAGCCAAGACCACTCAAATAGACATTGGACCTCAACTGCTCACTATCTGTCCAGGTTTACCTCCTTGAAAAAGTGACAACCCAAAATGAGACAAAAAGGACAAAAAAAACGTACCCCAGGTATCCATTACCAGCCATCATCAAATTAGGGAATATACAGTTGAATTTCAGATACATCCGCCTCCACTGCCCTCCAGACACTGACCATCTGCATGTGAAAACCATGCTCTACTGTGCCTCCACAAGCAGTGTCAGTACAAAAGAATGAGGGATAGAAAATGTGGTTTCTTATGAATATATTTGGTCAGAAATACTTTTACAGTGGTTATTCTGACCTCAAAGAGCTTCTATTAAAACCCTTTGCTCTATTATTGAACCCACTGTATAGAGCCTTCTGTTTTTCAGTATTGTTCTTTACAGAACCTAACAAAAAACTAGGTTGCATAGAAAGACGTAAGGAAACTTATGTTTCTCTGTAGAACTCCCAGGAACACTTAAGAGTACATGATAAAATAAGACCTGCTACTTTGTAAGACAACAGTGGTGTGATTAGGAGGTATAAGAAAAAACCCAGTTGCATTCCCCAAGCTGATAGTGTCAATCCTTGGAGAGTACTTCTTAAACCAAAGCAAACTTTAGAAATAGCATCACTAAATGTGTATAGTTGCTTTAAATCCACATGCTTCCATAGTGTAGTCATGGATGGTAAAAAAATTAAATTATTCAATTACTTAGATAAAACAGGACGGGTGCTGAAAAGATTGATGGGATTTGAATCCCTCTCCTTTAGGGTTGTTTAGTTTGTTTAGTTTAAAATATCAGTTTTGTATCCAGGTCAGTTGAGTGTCTGGTGCTGTCTCAAAATGATTTATTAAATGAGCTTTTTATTATTGCATAGGTTATCACATGCTAATGGAATCAAAAATGTATCGCACTCCCAGAGCAGCCACGTTTATCAATGTGTATCTCTGTGGGTGGAGCAGGAGTATCTATGTCATCGCTCTCATTGGCTGGCAGTAGTAACATCTGCTTACAGCAGCAGAGCCATCAGTTACCCTCTGAGCTGCTTTGTGGAATAGGCAGGTTATACTTGTAGGTTCATTTTTAAGTTGTCGGTAAGGGTTGTGAAATGGTAGGGTCAAAGGTTGCTGATAATAAGGGGGAGAAGGATCAACTTTTCCTTTTCATGTCAATGGGCTCTCGCATGACAAGCTGCAGTCGCCAGCCTCCCCCGAGATCCCAGTCCTGGAGATCGCCCCGGGGCTAACCCAGTGAGACAAAAGGCTCATTATTAATGCCACATGTCTACCATGTTTCTAGTATCTTCATGTGTTGTAAGCTCTGATTTCTCTGTCTTCCTGCACTGCCCATCTTGATACAGAAGTTGAAATCGGAGACCGCCGCCCTGGCCATCAGAAAAATGAACCCCTCACTCCACATATCGGCTCATCAGAACAGGGTCGGCCCAGAGACGGAGCACATCTACGGACACGAGTTCTTCTCTGGGCTGGATGGTGTGGTCACCGCACTGGACAGCGTGGAAGCCAGTGAGTGGAGATCAGAATTGACTGGGTCAACTGATTTAACTCAAATCTCAAGCTTACAGTAGTCTGGTAGCTCATTTCTACTGCTGGGTAATGTGAATTAGCTAGAAGAAGAAACTCCAAACTTGCTGGTTAAATAATCAACACTCAGAACCAATGTTCAGCACTGAATTTGGGGACTATAATGCATTCCTTCACAGACATTAAACTGAGGCTCTGTCAGTTTTGTAGACAGCAGTGATACCATGGCACTATTTCTTAATATTCCCTGGTCAAATTCCTACACTAAATTCTGGCCTGGCTGTTTTCACCTCCACTGCCTACTTTTCAGTCTTCATTTCTTTTAATGGTATAAATGGTATAATTGGCCTGTCTGGATATGTTAATCGTCATGGATTATCCACAGATTGTGCAGTTCTAAATGGTTACTTAATATTCCTCCACTGCGAGGCCCAATAATAGTTTAGTTGCAAAATTCCATGTGGGGCATACTGTTGCTAAACCCTATGTTGTGTTGGTTGACTGTTGACATGTTTCTGTATTCCTCTTTAGGGATGTACGTTGACAGGTGCTGTGTTCGCTACCAGAAGCCCCTGCTGGAGTCGGGCACTCAGGGCACCAAGGGGCACACACAGGTCATCGTGCCCTTCTTGACTGAGTCTTACGGACAGGAACAGGGAGGAACACAGAACACCTTCCCCATGTGCACACTCAAGAACTTCCCACACTCCATCCTGCACACCCTGCAGGTAAGAGACAGTCAACTCACAAGGTAAACATAGTGGCATTAAAACACTCCATTCTGAGCTCTTCAGCACTGTTATCCTGCACATTGATAACGAAGCCCAGCCCAAGCTCACCATTCTCAGCTCTCTAGCACTGTTATCCTGCATGTTAATAATGAGCACTAGTCTAAACACTCCATTCTGAGCTCTCCAGCACTGTTACAACAAACACTGCAACACTGCAGTGATGTCTCTCTGCGTTTTGTCCTGTAGCGTCTAGGGCCCGAACGGCTGCAGTTTCCCATGCCTGTCTGATCGCAGGGCTGGTATTTGGTCTGTCAGGATCAGGCAGGAAATGGGACCCAGCTGCTGTACAAGTGGAGGCTATTGACTGAATGTGCTCAGGGCTGCTCTGTGTCTGCCTGAGAGTAGCAGCAGAAAGAAGGGCTTCTCTTACAAAACAGTGAAAAAAAAAAGTGATTTACTACCACAGCACAACTATTAAACAATTTTCTGCTTTTTTCAGTTTTCTATAAAAAAAATTATCAGAAAAATTGTTTTTAGAGCCAGTGCTTTTCACTCCTTGGAATTTATCAGTATATATATATATATATATATATATATATATATATATATATATATATATATATATATATATATATATATATATATATATATGTTTAATAGCTGTTAGTAATGATTTTGTAACACGTTGAAATAATTCAGAATTGCATGATAATATCCTAAAGAAAAGTGAGGGAAATCAGATGTTACAGTGTATAAAAAAAGCAGTAGGGGGCACTCTTCCCTCTGCATCAGCGAACCAGGTTATCATGCATGTCTGCTTTTTAAAAAAAAATGTAGGAGTTCTTTAAATACTAACCTATGGATGTTACCTTGGGTAAGGTAGTCAAGGTTAATGCCAATAAGGGTCTGTGAAATCAGCCATTAATAGTACAAACATAATAATAGAAAATAACATAACAATATGAATATGTAAGCGATCTTAAATGTAATTCATTAGCTGATTAAGTATTGTACCTTTAATAAGTGTTTTTCTCCTTTCACACATTTCTAATGGCACCTTAAATGGCTTTTTGAATTTCCCTCATTGTACTACTGTATTTTATTTTATTTTATTGATATATTTATTCATATTTTTTCCTCAGCGTGATATATCTGGGGCCCAGAATATTGTACAATGAAGTTTAAGAAGTGTTACAAGCAGTAAACCAGATGTAGCATTTTTTTTTTTTTTTTAAATTAAGAGTGGACTGGCAGCTTCAATGAAGATTGCTGCACTGGAGTTGTAGACACAATAAAACCCAATAGCTAGTACTATATACAGTGAATTACTGCTGGCAAGTCTTCCTGCAAATGGTTTGTTTAAGTTCAGTTGATAAGTGAACTCTGCATTGGGGTAGCTGATTTCTTTTTAGTACACTAGCTCTTCAGTTGTTTTGACAACTTTAAATGGGTTGTTTTCCGATTTTATTCTGCTGCCAAAGGAGGTCTGTAATAGAGAAGTTTAAAAAGAGAGACGAAGGTATTTTAAAATCGCTGTTTTTCTTGTGTTTCCTTAGTGGGCCCGAGATGAGTTTGAAGGGCTTTTCAAACAGACGGCTGAACATGTGAACCAGTACCTGCAGTAAGTCTTCTGAATCCCCCTTTTGTTCTTCTTTTTTTAATAGTGGGTTTGGGTGTTCATGAAAGGTGCTAGTTTAGCCTTACAAGAGACTGAATATTTTCCCTTCAGTAATTAGGGATAGCACCTTATATGCACTTTGACAATCTGTTTAGATCAATTGAACAAACCCAAAAGAAACTACATTGGAGGGGTATGTTGTAAATCTATATTCATTCAAAAATATCTGAGTAGATTGTTTGGAGTAATTGGGCTCATGCCGACACATTAGACACCTAAGTTTTAAATTTTCAACCATTTTACACAACAAATCATTTTTTCCGTTAGCAGCTGCCTTGTGTAAATTCCTCTGACCCTACCCAAGTGTAACATGCAAATACCTCAATCACCAAAATATAGGACAAAACAGCCGCGGAGCAGAGCTGAGGCTGCGGTCCAGTGAGTAAGGTCAGCCCCTCACTTACACAGGCCCTTATCCATGCCTGTGCTGTATCTGCCCTGAGACAGACAGAAAGACATGCAGCTTCAGCCAGTCACCCTTAAAACTACGGGATAGCTAAATTGCTTGATTAATAAAGTACATGCATGTAACAAAAGAAATTAATGTATCCTTAAAAACAGATGCCTAAGACTTGATCAGAACCATACTGTTAATGTCAAGCCTACAGGTTACACAGGAAATCCAGTTCTCCGTATGCAATAAACCTGTGGGAAGTCATTAGGCCTGTCTCATTACAGGAACATCAATAATTTAAATGTCATTATAATGGAGAGCAGACCAGGGCTAAACGAACAACCGGCCGCCAACATCCAGTGAACCCCCTTTGGACACGTTGTAAAACAGACCCGGGGGGGGGGGGGGGGGGGGGGCAGATTTAATAAAGTAGTCATCTTGTTCCTCCTGTGCAGTACAGATCTTAGAAAAAACAGCTTAGGCATGTGTTTTGGTGCTTAACTATAAAAATGCTCAACAGTTTACGGACTGCGGTTTGAGCTCTGTCAGTATTCTGTCTGGCTTTAGATATAGATCTTTTTTTTTTTTTTTTTTTTAATTGCAATACTATATATTTCAAAGGTTCAAATATTCATTGGACCAAACAAAACAAATCTGAGAGAATATCCCATGAACTTATTCAGGTTCATTTCGCACATCCTTAATCAGCAATAAAAAAAATACATTTGCAAAGACATTATAAGTATTTTTTCTATGTACTGCTGTTGGGTGTTTAAAGTTATATGACACCAGATTCCCTTCCTGTTCTGCAGATCAGCCTCACTCCCATGGTAGGGTTTGCTCATGTCCCCTTGCACACAGGACATTCTAGGAATAACCAGTTAAACCTTTATATTTGTCTAAAATCTGCTTATTCCTAACTGAAGTAATAAAAGATATTCATCATAATAGAAAGAGGACTAGTGATAATGGTGCACATGGTCAAGACTGATTATAAAACCTCGGTTATCACTTTATTTAGTTGGTATGATGTTGGGGTTTTTTTCAAACACAGTTATTATTTTTAGCCTAATATTTATATTTCATAGGCAAGTTTTTTTTTCAGTAAACATGTACTTACAACACATAAATACAGTGCACAACCGTTGCCTGCAACCTGTAACTTATTTCTCTCGAACAGAATGTGTAATTATGTAATCCTAGAAGAAATAACAATGCCTTTGAAAACTGAGTCTGTTCGAAGTTTATTTTCCACTTCGACAGACAGTGAAGCTTTTGAAATGATTGCCCAGTTTTAATTGCATTTTAATTGCGTTTAATCACATTATAGCTTGACGTATGTTCTCTTTCATGGGTTCTGTTTTTAGCTAACCCTTTAATTATGCCACATAGCCCCAGATTTGCTGTAAAAAAAACCTCTACTCTGCACAATCAAACTCAACAATAATGCACTTCTAGAAGAAAGAGTTGCACATTTTTAGCAGAAACACTTACTGTATAATGAAAACAAGTAAAGATATTGTAGCAGGGGACATATATTTTAATAGATTGAACCTAGGTTAGTATCGAGCCAAGGGTTTTATTTCACAATCCCATATCCCATTACAACTCCACTGAGCCAAGGAGCACTCGAAACATCCAGCCCTGCTGGACTGGTAGATAATATCTGTATATAGTTATATGAAGGTAGAATACTCCCCCATCCAATCTCATTAAGGGCATAGAATTTGATGCATGGACCATAATTGTTTTCATAGACTCAATAAATCTTGCGAAGATTTAACACGACCCCCTTAAAAGGCAAAAAAACGCACCGGGCAAATGAGGCCGCCATGGAGTGAACAGGGATTAGAACACATTAAACTCCAGATGCTTCCAGATATATTTAATAGGCAAGCTTCCCCGAGTAAAAAAAAATATATATATTAAAAAGTCAAAGCTGTATTTGCTTAGGGAGTTACTGTCTGTTAACTCTTGTGGAGTTGCCACCTTTGGTTTTCTGAAACAGTCCACATGTACTGTACCTTAGATAACTAAAACAAAAATCCAGTGCGGTCAGTCTGCCCTGTTGATAGACATGCATGCAGACAGACAGGTAGACATCAGCTTTCACTGGCAGTGAACGTATCCCTATGTTGTTCCTGCACTGAGACTATGGCAGATAGTTTCAGTCTCCAACGCTTGTCATGTTTCAACAGCACTGAATTCAAGACAGAATATCAATGAAGAAGTAAGGAGACTAAATGAAAAAGTAAAGTCTGATTAAATTTGCTTCAGATGAAGGGGTCTATCTTTAGCCCCAGCAGGAGCAGAGCGGTTTAACATCAGTAATATGTTACTATCCAGACTACAGGCAAAGCTGGTCTGCTTCCTGTTTAGGCCCCAGAGTGTAAACATCTGCAACTAATTTGGTTTTACTTTCCCCACCACTGTTTAAAGAAAAGCCTGTCTGTTTATAGAGAGCTGGTTTAGGAACTTGCAAGCTGGCTCGAGATCCCAGAAAGCATGTGAACTCAGAAGATAGAAGAAAGGAGTGTGGCCAGATTTCTAAGAGCTTCCTTAGGGTCTAGTGGTCTAAGACCTCTGTGATTGATTAAAAAACAATTTTCCAGTTTCCATATGGTAGGAAGAGAACAAAAGCTTCGGAGGCCTGAAACCCATAACTTTTCCCACAAAATAGCTTATATACAGTAATAGATCTCTATAGAATTTTGTGACATACGTACAGTTCCCACAGTGCACAGCCAGATAATTTCAATGTACTCAGTTTTGTGGGTGAAAAAGTGTGGGCCACATATCTTCACTCTATGGTAATACAGTGTTTTTCTCAGGACTACTATAAATGAACCATCAAGGAAAACTCGGTAGGTGCTGTCTGAATTGCGAAAGTCATATAATAAAACTACTACATATAATTGGTTACTGTATAAGGATGAGCCTCACCCAACTCGACATATTTATTATTCTACTGCCATGTCTGCTCCACCCTGCCTTGCATGTTAAATGTGAACCCCCTAAGAATTATTACATGTGTTTTTAAAAGAGCAGTACTTACTGCTGCATTGTTATTTGTTTTTTATCCTGGTGCTCTATTAAAAAATATTTACAAACAAAACATACTGCAGGCTGTGAAACATGCGGAATGCCACAGGTAACTAGAGTAGGAAAACCCACAAACACACACAAAAAAAAATTGAACACTACACAAAACTCCAACCTTTTGCGAAATCTTGTATGTAAAAAGTTGGCTGCTATTAACATTATTAAACTAGATCTCTGTCTAAGTAGTCAGTAATTTAGTTATATACCTAATAAACCTGGACTCGATTGGCAGCACAGTCCAGAGTTAACACTCCCAAGTTTATCCTGAATGACTATATGACGGGGTGCCCCCTGTGCCATGTTAGTGATCTGTGTGTGATCCTGCCACCAGGGACCCCCAATTTGTGAAACGGATGCTGAAGCAGGGAGGGGCAGAGGCCCTGGATATCCTGCAGGGAGTGTACGACAGCCTGGGAGCACGGCGGCCGCGAGACTGGGCAGGCTGTGTGAGCTGGGCCCGGTGCCACTGGGAGAGCTGCTACAGAAACAACATTCAGCAGCTGCTGCACTGCTTCCCGTCTGACAAGGTACAGTACCTAGAGGTAACTGTCCGTCTGTCTGGTTGTGCTGCACAGAAAAATCCAAATTGTTGCCGCAATTACACCACAAGGCCACCGAGTGGCAGTGTTTCTGTGCAAAATTGCATTGCCTGTATAATTAACATCAAAGTGATTTTATCCAAAATATTCTGTTTTACACACTCCTATCTCTCTAATCTAAAGCGACATAAAAGCAGTTCTCAAAATAAAGTTCAAAATAAAATGAAACCCAATACTTATGTGCATCAAAACCTTTCTGTATTCACTATAACAACACTGCTGTGTAAGTTCATGTACTCATTTTATATCTTTTTTTTTCTAAATGCTATTTTTAATTCATTTAAAGTCTTAACATACGTTTTTATTGTTTTTTTTTGTTTGTTTTTTTGTTTTAACATTATACATTTTTATTTTCTTTTATAAATGTGTGCCACAGCTAGGTAAAGCAGACATGCACAAACATGAAATCTACCAATACCACCTTATTTTTTGACTCCTGCTAAAGTAGTGAATCGCTGTCGATTACCAAACTCTGGTAAATTTGTTTAAACACATTAACTCAGTAGTCAAGAGGCAGTAACAAATGTTAACTGTTACAAATGCTAATTGTGACAAACTGCTTTTGTAGATACAATGGTAGTACACTGTTGCAGTTTATATTTGCTAGTCGTGAAAATGTTCCCCCTTTCTTGAAAAAAATTATAAAACGTGGATGGTAAATAAAGGCAGAAGGACCTGCTTTGTTTTTAGTATTTTAATACACTGTTGTGTCGTGCTGTATGTAGAAGCTGTTAATTATTTATTGTTTAGAGGATCTTTTTGCCAAGAGCAGTACTGTATGTATTATTTAAATTATCATTGTGTCACCCCTCCAGCATGGAACACAAACTAATTCCAGGGAACTATTTTAAGACTTATATTAAAGGGAATGTGTCTGTGTTTTTTTTTTTACTTTCCCCGGAGCTAAATTCACAGCACTGGGATTATGGTATAATGCAGTAATACAAGCTGACTTTAACAAATTCAAAATCCAGGAAGGGAGTAGATTGGGGAAAATAAATGCAGATCAGTTCATATATTTTCCACATTCATTAGAAACAGATTTAAGGTGGCCATGTGCTACAATGAATAGGGACTCTCTTGTGATTTAAAGTGCATATTGGTAAACCTATGTGTTTCTTTTATTATAATTGCATTTCTCAGCATTTCAGATAACAGTGAATCAGAGGTCATTCATTACTGTACGGCTATGAAAAGAGGTTTGAAATATACTATGAACAGTGACAAAACAATTGTGAGTTGTACTGAATAAATGTTCAGAATTATTTCAGTTTAAAACAGCCCTTCCAGTACCAGTTTAAACACATTTTTCTAAACCTGGTTGTTGTAATGTATCTTCTCTTAACTCGATTTAAAGATAATTCCTTTTGCCAGATAACATTTTTAGACTAGGTTTGTATGTTACATTGTACATATTAGTTTGTACCCCCTCAATGTAAGGAGCCATTTTTTTATTTTTTTGAATAATGGATGAAAGCATGCAGTATAATGAATAGATTAATCAAGAAGTGCTGTAAACAGGGGAAAAAAAGTACAACGGCTGAAAAGGCCAGCCAGCATCCACCCAGGTGCCAGCACTGTAAAACAATGTCAGCACTAAGGTGGTCCTAATGACAAAATTGATTTTATTGCAGCTAGCAGACCAGCAGCTATCACTGGGGCCTCTTTCTGTTATTTTGAAAACTATGTATGCTTCAACCCAAACTAGGAAGTGCAGGATAACCTAAACATTGAGCCAGTAATGCAAAAAGACATGGCCTATTTTAGTAATGTTGAAGTCAGTGATTAATATGCCGGAGCACGTGGTTTCATCACAATTTTGAGCATGCAGAAGATCACTTGAAAGCATTGTTAGTGACTCCCTTAAATGACTTCAGAGCATCATGTGAGCCCTCATGCTGCATCATGTGCAAAGGGTTTTCATAAAAGATCACTGTTTGGGTATTTTTATAATCATGAATGGTATGAACACATATTTTTGTCCATGCACAGTATACCCTGTGTTGCCTGTTCATCCCACACTTATAAAACCATTATTTGATTGGATTCCAAATAGCTGAATGTACACAATCATCCTGGATTGTAAAGTGCATGTAGAATGTAGAAACCATTCCGACCCTTTCTTTCTTGCTAATAGAAATCATTGCAGAGTGTCCCAGTTAGCTGAACAGCAATAGCCCTGTGTTTCTTTCTCTCTTCAGGTGACGAGCTCAGGTCTGCCCTTCTGGTCAGGATCCAAAAGATGTCCTCACCCCCTGATCTTTGACCCCAATAACGTGAGTGCCATCCCACCCCTGTAATACAACAGAATACACTTCATCGAATTTAGCAATTAGTAAAGGTTAGGTCTTTATTTGTCTGTGGCATTTTATATGTTTGTGATTTGAAGCACATGTTATGTTAAATAGCAATATGGATTCAGGCATACAGTAACATCAACAGAAATTGCGTAAAAGACGCAGCATTTTATACCAAGCAATTGTATTAAGAATGGATACACACAATGTAATAAAACTGATCAAATAACAGTATGGGTTTCATGTTGCCTTTGGTACAGATTTCAGGTTCATCTTTCCCAGTGGCAGACATGCCAGGAAGGAATCCATGAAACACACTTTTAATAGACCAAAATGGCTAAATAAATACCAGCTTCCGAGTAAAGAGCAGCTAGTTCTAGGAATTCCCTTCCAAATAATAGTTCCTGCAGACCTACCCTGCATCAAGTTGGTACCTGTCTATAAGATTAAGCTGCAGTATGGTATGAATCCATTGGAATGCCACTGCTCATAATTCATTATAGAGTTCTTTGAATTAAATGTGTTGATCAATGATCCAGTAGGTTAGCTCCAATGTTTATTTCTATTATCCCAGCGATGGGAATATACTAGGGAAGGCACCCTTCTGTACAGTATACACTTTCACATAGGTCATTTGTGGGGACATATTGAAGCGATTCAAAACATTTTTAATGTTACACATTCAGCAAGAAACAACCATTTTTCCTCCTCAAAATATTGATCTTTTTTGTCCTTCTGGGAAAAAAAAAAAAAAAAACACCTTTGCACTTGCTTCAAAACTGACCATTACTTTTATTATATCTTGAGAATTGTATTTTGATAAAACTTAGCTCAAGTCCTTGAGGGCCCTAACACACTTTCTTAGAACTAATTCCACTTTTCAGATTATTAACTGAGCGATTGAAGGATGAATATATCTTGGAAAACCTTAGCCCACTTTCTTGTGTTCTATCAGTTCTGTGACAGCAATGATGAAGAATAAGCATATAGCTTTGTAACATGAGCAGCTACTGCATGGTTTTAGCTTGTTTTATGTATTATTTATGAAAGACTACTGTTTATTCCCCTGCAGTATTCCTGTCTATTGTCCAGAAAGACAGATAAAGAATGTTATACAAACCGTAGACCCAGGCAACAGGCACAACATCACATTACAGTGTCAGCATCAAAGTGAATGATTTAAACAGGAACAGTAAAGCAGGACCATAGACCCAACTGCTTGGTTTGATTTGGATTACAAAACCATTGCTTGAAAGTATGAAAGATGTTTAGAAAACATTCTGCATAATGTACACGAAAGCATAGTGAGCTACTTTTTTATGGTACCGACAACGTATTACTGTGTCTGTGGGGACTTGTATGTTAATTACATATGTTTAGTGCTTACATAACAACGCTTGTGTTGAATGATTGATTTTGTGGCCCGTGATGTTACATTCAAAAACGAAGCCAGGTAGACAAAAGCTAGTTACCTCCAGCAGTGTTATTCCTCTCCAGCCCCCAGTACTGAGCTCCCTGTTTTGAATTTGAACAGGTAGAGCCTAGATTTTGCCGAAAAGATGCCTGCTTTTAATATTATAAACACTCCTTGGTTTACTTATCAACTACAGTGGTGATAAGCCTGCTAAATGGTTTCTAGTAGTTTGCTTGTTTAACATGTGCCATGTTTTACAGACCACCCATATGGACTACATTGTAGCATCGGCTAACCTGTATGCCCAGACCTACGGTATCGAGGGAACCCGAGACCGAGGAGAAATCGCCAGGACACTCCAAGCAGTCAGCGTGCCAGACTTCACCCCTCGGTCCGGCATTCGGATCCACACCACTGACAAGGAGATGCAGGATGACAAGGAGGGAGTGGGTGAGTGGAGCAACAACTTAATTGTTAAAATGATTCCAGGTAAGCCTAGTATTAAATGTGTTGATAATGTATCTCGATTGAATTTCACTGTTTATGTGATTTTTTTATTTTTATTTTCAGACAACAGCAAGCTAGAAGAGCTGGAGGTCAAACTGGCGTCTCCACAGAACTTTGGCGTGTCCAGTATGAACCCACTAGAGTTTGAAAAGGTAGGGATGTTTTTTATTTTTTTATTTTATATTTGTTAGACCCTTGAGATGATACTTCATGCAGAATTCAGGATATACTGAATTGTTATTTGGCAGCTTTTTACATGTCATGAGGATTGGTTGGTATGCAAACTATGCTATTTTAAGGACATAGTCTGTGAAAATTGCCCATAACAATATTCAAGGTTGGAAATGTTGCCTACAAATATAAGAATATACACAAGAGGCAGTCCATTTACATATAAGTGCGTGCTGTAGGTGGCAGGTGTTGTCCAAGTCATCTCATTTGGCCATGGTAGTAGCACCCTGATAAAACACTTTAAATATTAGGATTATTGTGCCAGGTTCTGCCTGCACTGTTTCTGTCCAGTGAAGTGGAACTGATCTTATTGCCATTGCCAAATTAAGTGGAACTGTCCTTTTTTATTATTATAACTCAAAAGCTGAAGACTAAATAAATCCTGTATCTGGATTGAGGGAAATTGTCTAGATGCGATTTTAGTTCATTGTTGGTCGTCTTTACTTCGCCATCCACTCTGCAGCTTACTGTCGGAATAATCACTGGGTCATTTAGTGGATTGGCTGATTGATTGATTGATTAAATCAGTAGACTGCGCCCGTGTGATCTTCATGGCATCAGTTTGCTCTTGTGGCTTTTGTGCCTGTGGGCTATCTTAGGCTTTCAGAGATCAAGACCTGTTTGGATCTTTTTAAAAGCTGTGAGATTTTATAAAAGTGAGATTTAGGATAACATCCTGGTCCCCAAAATCTGCCCAATCAAGAATGTAAGCAGGTAGAGGGACTTACAGCACAAGCAAAAGTGTGCATCATTCAAGGATGTAGTGTTCAGTGTCACTGAACATTTTTTGTCTGCTTACATTAAAATAATGTACATTTAATTTGTGAAAGTAAGAGTTAAAGTGAGCTACACTATATCACTTTGTGAAAGAGATTATTGTGAGTTAAAACTAACTGTTTAATAGTAGTACATTTGTTAACCTTTGTGGACATACAATACTATTCCGTAGTTAAATACTATTCCTGAAAATAGAAAAACATAAGGAGGGTCCACTTTGATTCCAGCCTGCGTACACTGCATTCAGTTTAGAATGAGACATTACTGATGGATGAAAAAGAAGTGGACAAATCAGAGCTGTTTTCTTAGGAAGGAAATTCCAAGTGTTGTGAACAAAAAGTGTGCAAATAATTCCATAAAGAAGTTTTATGGCAGCCTTGTCATGCCCAGTGGATTACTTCCAACTAACTGCTTTCTAAAACTATTTTCTAGGATGATGACACAAATTTCCATATAGATTTCATTGTTGCTGCCTCTAACCTACGAGCTGAGAACTATGACATCCCCCCTGCTGACCGGCACAAGGTGAGAGAGCTCATCGGTTTGGAGAATGTCTGAGAGGGACATGATTAGTGGGACTCATTAGAACATCTCATTTCATTTTGTCTGTTCTGTGCCAGCCTGTAGATAGTCAGTGAGGGTTTCAGTCTCCAGCACTGTTAGTCCCTCACCTTTCAAACCCATACCTGTGCTGTATATGCCTCTCGATGTCGAAACATGCAGTATGTTTAAGACAGAGTGCTCCAGTCCTCTTACACTTCTCTATGTTTTACCTGGCCCCAGGATACACAAAAAGGCTTTAATTGGATTGAGGTGGTCGGACAGATGTGGGAGAGGGTAGGGTGTGCTATAGAGCGTGTGGAGGGAAACCGCAATGAGATCTAGTTTCCTCCCTTCGCGTGCCAGACTGGATGTGGAGGCACGGTGGCAGGAAAGGACCTGCTCTCTCTTAGGCAGATCTCTTTGTGTGTCGACTGGGCCGCGTCTGTCCAGGCTTGTCTGTGTGGAGCAGGCTCACAGCATTCCACAGCACACTGCCTACATAGGAGCCAGGTGCAAGTGTTACTCAGCTTGCAGCTTTATTTTTTATTTTGTTTAAAAAAGTAAAAGAAAACTCCAGGAGGAAAACCACTAAGCTACCCGTTGTTTTCAGTGACATTAACACCTATAGACTGTCAAAGCCAAAAAGTTTGTTTTAAATGGTTAATTCACCCAGTTTCTGCAGTTTTCAGCTTGCCCCATGAAGCCCCTTGATATGCAGGTTGCTAGGAATCATGGGAGTCACATAATCATTTGGCACTCTTGATGATACAAGTTGAAAGCAAGATCATACAAAGTGTGTTTTGTTTCATAGCCAGTGATCTGAGACATGCATACTGAATAGTACTGCATTCAAGATTTACTCAATTAATTTACAAAAAGGATTGGCATAAGTTTATTAATTTGAGCATAAACACAGTTTACTTTGCAAGCATGTTTGTTTAGTTTGAACCAAACGAAAGGGCTGTACACAACATAATTAACCTGTAACAATCAGACTGAATACACCACAAAATTAAACCATTATTCATCTGAGAAAAGTCTGCTTATCAGTGTTGATTTCACTGAGCTTTTCGCCTCAAACCTACTGCTTCCACACTGTATCCTTCTCCCTGGTCTGTTTCTTGCAGAGTAAGCAGATCGCTGGGAAGATCATCCCCGCGATTGCTACCACGACGGCTGCTGTAGTCGGCTTGGTGTGTCTAGAGCTCTACAAGGTTGTCCAGGGTCACAAGAAGACTTATCAGAACAGCTTCATTAACCTGGCCATGCCGTCCTGTAACCTGTGGAAGCCCATAGAAGCGAGGAAGCATAAGGTGAGAGACACCGCGAGGATTCACAGGGCACTCTTTATACAGCTGCCCCTATTAAAAGCCTACAGTTGGGTGGTTATATAATCATGTAGTGGAAACCACTGTTTTATTACAGGTCACTCCTCTTATAACGGACTCCAAGGGACAATGGAAATCAGTACTTTATAAACGAAGTGCGTAGTAAATACAATTCGAAATGCTGTATGTAATTAGGAACAGAAGTAGCTTAAATATAAACAATTTATTATTTGTGCAAAACACTCCCCTGAGGGCCGTACAATGTAATAAGTAGTACCATTTTACAAATGTATATTTTCACTTACTGTATACATTGTACATTTAAACTGCACAACAACTGTGGCAACAAAAACACAGCAGAATAAAAGTGAACAGCAACTGTTTTTCCAGCCTGATATCACAAATGCTGCCTTTACTGTCCCGGATGTACCTTATTTGTTACCTGTGGAACAGGAAAACTATACTTATTAAACAGTACTGTATGTATTAAACTGTGCGTATAAACCCAAAACATCAGGAAATAGGTTATAAACAAGTCAGTTTTGACCAGAATAATTCCACATTAAAACCCAATGGAGTTTGCAGAAACATGCCTCCTCAATACATTGTAAACTGAACTCTCTTCTAACAGGATCCATTCTAAGTGGAGTGCACCTGTAGTACCAATTTTCTGCCTCGTTGCGATAGTATTTGCAGTTGCTCTTGGATTTTTTTTTCCAAGGAAATAGAAAAAAAATGTTGGTGTCTTAAAAAAAACTGGGAAGAAATTACTTAGATGCACTTAAGCATTTATTGATGTCCTGACTATGTGGTTAATTTGTTGTTATAACAGACTTAGCCAGTGAATGTGTTTGTGTACGTGTGTCTGTGTGTCTACACAATGAGGGAAGGTGAGCAATGTGTTCTTAGTACCTGTAAGTGTGTACTGCATACAAGCGAGTGTTCGCGTGCAGAGGGTCAGCTAGCGTAAGTGACTGAGTGCTTGTCTTGAGAGTTAATGACTTCCCTTAACCTGGGCACTTTATAAGAAAGTACTGTAAGCATTAAACTTTTAAACTCCCTCTGTCTCTCCTGGCTGGCTTGCTGGCACGGGGCCACTTTCCCAGCTCCCCAGACAGGCTGCTGCGCTCGAGCTCTGCACCTGACCTCTCTCTGCCTCCAGAGCTCTGGCACCCATCAGCCCACAGGAAACAGGCTCTGATCTTTATATTAAACACAGATCAACCTTATAAACTCACCTCCTGGGAGGAGGGCCCCTGGGGAGGGGGAAACAGCTTCAACTTCTCAAAAAAAAAAAAAAAAAAAGAAGACATCCCTTTAAACATGTTCACTAGTTATAGACAATTCTGCCTGTCTCCCACCATTTTGAGACCCCCCCCCCCCAGACCTTGCTAAAAGTGACACTCACTCATATAGTGGGTTAAGAGGCATTTTCCTACTCTGAAATATAGTGCTGGTATTCACCAAACTGTAACTTTTCACTTGGGTTAGAGAGCGATTCAAAGCACCCAACTTTAAACCCTCTTAAGAAGAAACAACCAAGAAAGGCTTCAAATAAAACATGAATGTGAAATGAGAATTTTAATACCAAGTTGCGTACAAAAGCAACGGCGACAGATTTGTCCTAAAAAAGGACCCCATGCATAGGGTGTCTGTTATTATTATTCATCCAAACTGCTCTCTTAAAGATGATATTTACCAAATGATCTAGCAAAATGTACTGGAAAGACAGTAACCAAAACCATTGTTAGAACATACATAAGCAGAGGATGAAATACAGCTAACAATACACAATGTTCATTTAACCTTCAGTCTGAAACATTGCAAACAAGGTTTCACTCATTGCCTTTTAGTGCCTTTGAAAAAATCTTTTGTAAACTATTCTTGAGATATTTGTTTATTTTTTCAAAGTTTGAATGGAATATTTGCCTGTGACACCAATCCCTAGTTAGTGCCTCAAAGCTTAATTGCAACGTAAACTTGTCAGCATGCATACAATACACCTTGTATAGCTATCCATACAATGGTGTTGTTTTATTGTTTTTTTTTTTTTTTTTTTTTTTTTTTTTTTTTTTTATGAATGTGGTTATCTTTAGCCACTGTATTATTTATGATGGTGGTGCTTGAAATTATTGATTTATTCACAATGGTGCCATTGTATTCCTGGAGCAATACATTTCCACAAAAATAAGTGCAGTTTTACACAAACAGATTTCTCCATATATTTTGTAAAATATGTTTTAAGAAGGTTGTTTCTTGTTGTCATTGAGGTGTGTACATGAGCAGGTTTCTTTCTGGACTGGATAGAGAAAAAAATTGAAAGTACAAAGCAAGCTGTTCTTACACAGATAAACCCTGAATTAATTCTCTCACCTAATAACTGTGTTTTATAAGTGAGAAAGAATAATCCTATCATTTTAATTTAAAGCTGTTGTAGCTCGATCTAAGGCAATGTAAGTATGGAGGACCCGTAGACCACACTTTTGCTCTATGGCCTGGGAGAGTGTACTTCTCAGCACTTCTCAAAGGCACATTGAATTGTGTTACTGTGCTAGGTCTGAGATCAGAAGACTGTATAGTCAGCTAGACTTCGTCCCATAACTTCTGTTATATAATCCAAGGAAAAGCCTGGTAAACCATCATTTTTATTGTGCTCCACTTACAGAACAGTTATCACATCTACACAGGCAAACATCTATGTGTGCGGTTTATCCAACAGGTCGATCTGACAAAAAGCATTTCTTCTGACTTCAATTTGCAGTTGGTGTTTTATATTCATTACCATAATTTAATAGATCTAACATTTTCCTACATAGTTTGATTGAAAAACTCTCCTTTGCCATAATGTGTGCTTCTTTCACAAGTGAAAATGTGAGACCTACAAAATGTTGGCAATACATATTAGGTAAGATTTAGTAGAATCTGCTGTGCTACCCAAGGGAAACTATATGGTGGTGTGGTAGGGTTCTGTAACCTACCTGTAATACAGGAAGTAAAGAGGGAGATTAACCCATTTAATGTGGGTGTCCTGTGGCATGTCAAATTGGCTTCACTGGAGTCTGAGAGAAAATAAAGTCTTCAAAACAAAAAGAGATTTGTGAGAATGTTATGTCAATGTTTTTTTTTTTTTTTTTTTGCATGGGCTAGTGGTTAAGTTGAAAAGGAGTAAAAGCAATTTTGCCCTAGAGGTCTGATTCTCTATATAGCTCCAAACTTCTTGAACACCCCTCATAAAATAATAAATAAAAGTGTGCTGTACTTGCAAAACAAGGAGTGCTTTAGATAAAAAATAAAATAAAATAAAATAAACGGTTCCATGGTAGGTGTCCAATTCAGCAGTTTGGCTGCCAGCAGACGCTTGGAAAAAAAGGGTGAAATTCAAATCGGAGCTTAAAAGAACTTGATGGATTTCACACCAATCTGTGTGTCATCATCACCACACAAGGCAAGCGGTAAATTTATTTCAGCTCCATCTGGCTTCCTTATGTCTCCCTACTCTTGAGTAACTGAATCTGCTGCAAACATTGTGCTTTGAAGCCTGGATTGTATATGTCATTCATGTGGATCTGTGTGTTTCATGTTACATGAGAAGGAGACAGGATGTTTCGAAAATAAGATTTTTTTAAGGTGCTAGGTGGCAGAGGTGGAGAGCTGAGAATTGAATGTTTTGACTCATGCTTTATTAAGGTGCAAGGTGACAGTGCTGTCGTGTTTAAAGCTTCACGTAGTGTATAGTCTGGCAGTCATGTACAGTGTTACATAAAAGTTGCAGCAAATTTTTTCAGTAACTTTCTAATCTAGTGCAGGTTTTGGGTAAAGAAAAAAATGCAATTGTCTCCCTGCGAGTGTTTTCCAAGTGCTGTTTTCAATTTGTATGGCACCACTGGTTTAGAAGCAACATAAACAGCCCTGAAGTTCAATTTTCTTGCTTCAACCTTCTGGGAATGTTGACTTTTAAACCAGTCTGGAGGCACAGTCTCTGAAGACTCAGACACAGACAGTGAAGGGCACGAGTATCTGACAGTACCAAGTGGGCAGTTAAGTGGTACAACTGTGGTAGCATTTTTGTATTTTCATAAACCTGGTTCACAGGGATTACTGACAGCCCAGTTTTCTGTTCCAGTCTGGTAATTAAATACCATAGGCTCAAGTAAACTCTCAGAGGATCTGACCACAGTTTGATGCTTGAAAGCAGTTATTTTAAAATTAAGATAAAACCTCCCAGTCCTGCACTGTTACTGGTCATGGAAGACTATAACTAGGGACTATTGATTTAAAGCTGGCTACTATGGTAACCAAAGCTAACTTTAAGACATGGGGTCTCCTTGGTCCATCTGAACGATGGCATAGTATTTTTATGACATGTTGTCTTGTAATTATCATGTAACCCAATTCTTAGTGTTGCAGGTTTGCCATGCAAATTAGTCCCTTGGGGTGAAAGTGATCCCACTCCCTGACCCCTCACCCTCTCAATCTCTTTAGGAGTAGAGGGCTCTAGCCTGTCCAGAAGGCCTGTCTGTTTAGCATTACCTCTGACCCTGTTTAAACTGAGGTGCAGGGTCGCAGTTTTGGAAATGCGATTTCAATACCGTCATAAATGTTTATATTGAAATATGCTATTGCTAAAGTAAGAATGGTAGTGATTAACACAAATGGTATTGGTAAACTGAATCACCCTGGGCTTTCTCATCATTGCATCAGAATATGCATGCATGAACTGGTATATGTACCCCACCTGGAATTTACTTCCCATAGTATTAACCCTAACGCTGAAGTATTTAAAAACCAAAAAAGTTGTTTTGTTTTCTTTTTTCTTATTGGATTTGCATACTTTTTGTTGTTGAGCATTATTTGACAGGCAAAAACAGACCAGACACTCGTACACTCAGTGGTATTTGTAGAGGGGGAAACTTGAAGCTAAACCAAGGTTATGGGTGTATGTACTTTAAGGCTCATGAAAAGTATTTCTAATGAAATAAAAAAAAATAAAAAAACTTGTTACCAGAAAGACAGCAAACGAATAAAGACACTGTAATCTACCTCATTAGTTCCCAAATTGAGGTCCCAGAGATAGTTTCAGCGAGACCGTAGCACATACAGAAACATTATCGCCTAAGTGACCCAGTTCAGTTTATTTACATGGATCACTGCTGTTAGGTCTGGATTATTTTGAACAGCTCTGTCGTACATTTATAATCTTCATTTTCAGTGTGAACGATTACAGCATATACCAATTAAACAAAAAAAGGAGGTTATAGGAGGAGATCAAAATTTCACACTTGAATGAAACCATTGAGAAAATGTGGGAACCCCTGGTCTACCTTGTAGTATACTTTTTTTTAAATTTTAGTACAGATCTTATAAGTGATATAGTTATGGATGTAAATGTATCATTGTGTAAATCAGCTGTTCAAATTGCATTTGATTAATTGCCTGCTCTGTTTCTAACACATACTTTGTGCTTTGTTTTCCTCTATCCTCCCCTCTCTGTCAGATAATATTCTCAATATACAGCAGGATTAATGACCTCGTCGCTTGCTACGGACCTGAGTCAAGGACTGTGGCTAAGTCTCTGTTTATCAGTGTGACAGAACGATCTCTCTTGCTGCTTTTGAAAAGCAACAGAACGTCTTGGCTGATTTTAAAATTCACATTCTGCAAGACCTTGTTTACTAAGCCTCTGTGGTAGTACAACATCGGCACCACTTTTTGTTCTGTCAGGAAAACAAACTGCTAGTGTTGCAAAACAAAACAACTGAAATTATCTTTCAATTATGTTTAATGCTAATTTTACGTGAAAATACCAGCTGTTACTAGTAACTAAACTAACAAGAAAGCATGCAAAAGCTTTCTGAGCTGATTGGAGTTTTTCATTTTAGAAATAAATGTCTTTTTTTCTTTGCGCAAGAAGGATATTTTCTCCGTCACAAAAGCCTGTCTCACAAATCGGTCCCATGAGTTGAACATCTTTCAATCTCCAGCTATATGTCTTAAGTGGGGTCCTTACAGAAAATGCAATGTTTGTTGTCTTTTTTTATTATTCCATGCTTCCCTTGTCCATCAGAATTTTCTTGTTACTTGTTATGGGCGGTGTTTAATAACTTACTGTATGTTTTGTTAATTGGTTGTTAAGTAACAAGGTTAATGGTTTGTTTAGTAGAAATACTGTCTTTTTGTTTAGTTAGTTTTTGCAAATATCGTAATAACATCATATTAACCTGCCATCATATTAATCTGCCGTGCGATGTAAGCCCTCTGATGGCAGGGTATCTTTGACATGTGTATCACTTTGATATCGGTGAGATTTCAGTAGATATAAAATACTTGCTATAGCTTGTTGAACATAACCCAAACCAAGAGGTTAGATTGACAGCACTCCTGTCAAAATTTTTAAAAAAAATATTACACACCATATACTTGTTTAACTGTGTAATGATTGTCTTGTTTTTAACTTTTCATAATACCATATAAAACATTGTATCTGTTAAAAATCTTGACATCCCCCCTGAACTCTTTTGAAATAGACCTGAGTTCAAGCTTTTTGAAAGACTCCTGCTTACTGCACCAACAGCCTGGAGAGTGTGGCAATTACAGTACTGTATATGGTACTGTGGTCCAATGGCAGTCAGTCCATATGGCAGGAAATCTGCTTTTGTATTTAGTTGCTCTTGGTTTGTTTCCTGAGATAAAGTGTAACCCTTTTATAGTTCCTCCTATATACCTCAGCAGATGTGCTGGTGATATACGTGTCTGTGCTAAAGAAGAAAGCAAGCAGCACTGAATTTTGTGTGATGCAGCAGACATGACCTGTTAGGTAACTGACAAAAGTCAAGCGGAAGGTGTTATTGATAAAGCTTTTATTTTATTTTATTTTATTTAGGGCACCCAGTCCCCCCCCATGCCACCCAAAATGATAAAACTAAATACAGACAAACACACACACCCCCACACACACAAACATAAGACAGAGTAAATTATTTTTTATATAACAGAAGTCAGCAGCCCATCTGGTAGTAAACCTGGGCATGTATTTAGTTACTTTTAGTGTCCTTGTAATCTTTTCAAATAGCGCTCTGTTTACCTGAACAGGCTGCAGCAGCACTGTTTAGACAGATGGAGATCTGTAGTAATCACACAAACTACGGTGTCCTCAGTTCTAGTGGTTTCGTAATGGGCTGGGAGACCTGGGTTCATATCCAGTTGCTTGTAGTAAGAACATTGTGCCCTATATTACACTATGCAGTAACAGTAGGGCATAAGTTAAGTTAATTTAGTAGGGTAATGATATTGCAATGTAATTACACTTTCTGTATTTGCACCTGTTTCATTAGATTTTTATTTTGTGTGTTCCCTTGAAGTGGATGTCCGTAGTAGGTGGATAGGATACATTTTTAATGTAGTGCTTGTGCTTATAAAAGATAATGGGGAATGATACTGACTGCAGTTAAGCTTGGTTTCAGCAGAAACCATAAAAGCCCCCTTTCGCCACTATGCGAGCACACTCCCAGGTTAAGGGTGTGAGTTGTTCAGTGGTTAGAGTTCTGGGCTGCAATGTGGAAGGTAGTGCATTTGGCTGGGGTGTGATTGCTTAGTATCGCACTTTCAAGATGTACAGTGCTTCAAAAAGATTAAAAAAATAAATAAATAAAAGATTCCGCTTTGTTTTAGATTTGCTCCACCAACATATGAAGTCCTTTTTGTGTAATCACTAAATAAGCCTAATGAGACAGAAAAGTCTGAAAACGTGCCCAGCAAAACAGCAATTAGAAAGATTGCGTTACAGATTTGCAACCCGATACAGGCAGGAAGCTTTAAAGTCCCTGTGATACCCAGTAAAGGCGCCACTTAATTTTATTACCTCCAGCTAAATTGTTTTGAGACATAACCTAGACACAGTCCATTTACCGTCGTCCCAGCGTGGTGTGTGAGGGAACTGTGTTTGCTGACATTCAGGTATAACTTTGGCATACCACTTGGACCATCACCACTGCATGGCATGGAAGGGAGGGGATCATCTGTGCATGCTCCTTCTACCAGCTGGATGTTCTGCCTGGTGCCGATCGATTTCTTCTGCCCACTGAAGGCTCGGTTGTTTATTTTCACTTGTGGAATTGTACGTCAGACTCCTAAAAGGAAGGAGTAGCACAGTATCCCACTGCAACTCCTGAGCCCCTAGCAAATACAAAAGAACTTCATTGTCCTGAAATTGTGTCGGAAAATGCTGTTTAAGCTTATGTTTTCAACTTGAATGGAAACAGGTTCCCGGTCATAACAGAGCTGGCCTATGCTTTCATAATTTGTCCCTTATTTCCGGACAGCACTACTGCAGTATCCGAAACAGCTGTTTCCCAAAATAGGAGTTTTTTTTTTTTTTTTTCTCCGTAATGTACACAGATGTAAATGTAAACATTCCCAGTAAAAATGACAAAGCACACGGCAAAACAACAAAGCTCTTCAGCGTTGGATTACAGAATGCAACGGTAAACTTGATATCCTAGCAGGAATAGTTTTCTCAAGTTGTAAATTCGAGCACTATTATTAAAACCATCCATTTACTGGACTCCAGCGTGCTTTCATTGTATTCTGTACTGTGTGTGTAACTAGTAATTGTAGGAAATATCAGCTTTTGCAGTGACGTTTTCCAGATTAACCTCTTTTTGGTAGATGGGTGCTGTATTTCTTGCAAAACAGTTTTAAGTAAGAGTAAGAGACCTGTTAAGGTTTGCCAGAAATGCAGCAATAATATATTATATATGAACCCTGTCAAGGCTTAACATCACATCTACATCATTTACTATTTACTTCATTTTTGTTTTTCTTTGGATACCAGTATGGTTATACAACACTATGCATTCATGCGTAATGAATAAGAAATGTTTTTTAAATAGTACGTTGAATACTGAGAATAAACGTCTGACTTTCTCTAGAGGAGTTGAAAAGGTGCACTGCAAACTTGATTTAATTCATCATAATGTGATTTCAAAAAAAAAAAAGTCCTTAACTAAACATTACAGTTTTGTGAACTGAGCCTATGGGAATAATACAGTCATTGTATCAGTGAAATGAATATGAATATTCCAGTTATAGTAGTATCTTTAAAATAAAGCTTACACGTGCATAATGAATTCCAGTGGCATATCATGGGAATAGCAATTCTGAGTTAGCTTATTTTAAAATGTTCAGAGTTTTGCCAGGCTCATAGTGAAGACGTTCCGTAGTCTTTCTCTAATCGAATGCAGTACATCGGAGGGCAGCATCTGTGAGTGCCCCATCTCCTAATTGAATTAGCCTGAGCAGGGCTCACTTCTGAGCTCCCTAAAGTCACAGCCCAAGGCTGTGGATCACAGAGACGCTTTGTTGGAGTTTACAGAGTGAAGGCCATTTCCTGCTCTCACAGGAAACCACATATTGGAACCAGATTTCCCTGCGAGTCCCTCTGATCTCTGCCTCTTGGTATCTAATAATTTACGAGCCAGCAAAGAGGAAGATCCCTTTGAAACTCATCCACCCTGCCTCCTTTTTTATGATTACTTTTACAAAAAAAAAAAAAAATGAAGAAAGCTTCCAAACATTCCTCATTTCTGTTTCTTCAGCTTGAAAATCACAGGGGTTCTCAGTTCTGTAACAGCAAGTGTAGGGGGTATGATACATCGGGAGAATCAATAAAGTAGTGGGCAGACTAAAAAAAAAAATGGTTTGATTCAACACCAAGCTTTGTACAGTGTGGAAATTTGTAGCCCCTACTGAATTTTTTTCATTCTATCCTGTTTTCTGAGTTATAACTGAGGATGAAGATGTACTTTATAACTGCAGGAAGTAGCAAGTTTGCCTGTTTCTCTCACAAATTGTAGCAAGCAAACCCTTACAGCTATGATTTGGGAAATGTAACCAGATAGTTGGTAGTCACAATCTGGTTTCCAGTGGCAGGGCGAGTGCAAAAAATATATAAACTATGTTGGATTATAAACCTGACATATTGTCAATCAAATTTAGTGTAGGACAGTCAATGTACCACAGCTAGCTGCCTTCTAAAAGCTAACTGAATTTTAATTTCTCAGCTGTTTGGTGGAGGTTCCCTGGGATTTTGTTTTAGGTCCCTTGCTGTTAAGAATCTATATCAATGACTTACCTGAAGACTGCCCTGGGGCAGGTCTGTATGCAGATGAAGAACTGTGATAATGCTGTATGTATGATGTGGCTCGAAACAGCAGAACAATTAGCAATGTCTTGTCCGTCATATTTGAAGTACATTCAAATAAGGTTCAAGTATAGACTCATTTATTTCACTTAAAAAAAATCAGTATTGACCATATTTGGTGTATTCTGTTATACAACATGTTTATGTTTGAGTGTTTTTTGTCCTTTGCTGCGTGAATCATTTTAGGAAATATAAACTTAAACTGTAACCCTTTTGAGACCAAGACATGTAGTATTATTTTTAAAAATGATCTGAAAACATGGTAGTTTCAGTTATCTTTTCTAGGATTTTTTATGAATGAAGATTCAAAAGGTCCTTATTTATTTTGCACTCTGAGCAATTTCTTCATTCATGTGGCTAATCTGTTGATATGATCTAATTTCTCCACATCCTGGTCACAAGCTAATAGCACAACCATTAAACCACTTCAATAAATATGGGCTCTGAATGTTTTGAAATGAAAACTACCCCATAGTCTCACCAGATTTTGCTAGTCATCAAATGGCTACATGTTCTGAAACCGGGCACTGTGGTGATAACTGTATGTTGGCCGGAAACGTGGAATATATAGCTGGGGGAACAGAGTGAGTGTGGCCCAGATTATATAATTGGGGGATTTGAGCCAATATAATCTAGCGGATATTGCTGAGGGACAGGTACATAGGCCAGCCCAGTAATTATAGAGCTACTAGAAATATGATGGGCTGTAAGAAAACCTTTTAGATTAAAATAAATCATTGGAACCCTGGTGCCAAGCTGCTTCAAGAAGACAGTGTGGCAACTCCAGGTGTAAATCAGTAACCTGTCCACTCCCCCAGGGAGATCTTCTCCTTGGATTATCACCGTGATAACCCTGAGGTCACCTGGAGTGTGCAGGAGATTAGAGATCCAGAAGACATTTAGCTACTGGTTTGAAAGCTTTCAGCTTCAGCGAGGGGCAAGTGTTTTAAGGTATGCATTTTCAAGCCATTAGTTCATTAATTATCAACACTTTGTGATGGGGCATTAAGTACACAGTTAGTGTCAGATTTTGGAATCTTTTAACAAAATGAGTAAAGTGAGGTCTCATTGAGATCCTGCTTATACTGTCTGAATTCTGATCCTCTTGTTTACTATGCATTTTTTGGTAGCCCTCCTTCCATTTCAAATTAAATAAATGTATGTGCATTCCCTAATGAAGCCTGGTTTGCTGACACAAATAACAGACACTGCTGCTTCTTCCCAGAATCCTACTATAAAATGACATTGTAGTGAGGTCAAAAGTTTGACTATTAATATGTGGATAACATATTAATAACTCCATATTAGAACCAAACAATCCAGATACAAGAGGGGTGCAACAGTGGGTGAAATGAGTTGGTTTAAACTATGTTTTTGTGCAAGTCTTGCCCTAAAAGATGTAATGGCCATTGAAAAATAGTGGGTCCCCAAACAGTCGTAGCGAAAACATTTAAAAGATCTGATTTTGAAGTGAATGAAATAAGATTTCATGAGTCGGTTTCGTCACTAATTAAGTGTTCACACAGGATTTTATGAACAAAAGAAAAATCTTGATGCTGGGTTTCCTAGTCCTATTCTTCCTGGTTTGTACCACAATACAGTCAGCTCTCACTAGATGGCAGCATCAAGCATCATTGCTCCCTCTAGTGGACTACACAAGGAGTAGTGTATTCATTTCTGACTCTTACTACCTCTCAGTTAAACTAACATCTAGCCCACAAACATAATTATACATTGTTCTTTTCCACTGGCAAAAGATTACCAAACGTGTCCTTTTGTATTTAAGCACTTTTAAGCATGTTTCAGGAGGAACTTTTTCCCAGTTCCATAATGACCAGTGTACTGCAATCAGATGTTTAAAATCACATGCAGTTTTTTTTGGCAACATCTACAGGCTGCCATGAGACAAATCTTTTTGTTTGTTTATTTTTGGAGTCCCTTTCAGCTTGAATGCAAACACAAACGTTTCTGCGGAGTGCAGTGTTGTTTTTCAGATTTTCTCAGACCCAGAATGTGACTCTTGTGATTCCCACAAGTCACTCCATTCAACTGACATGATTTCATTAAAGGTTATTGATGTTGGCCCCACCAGCGACGGTTCCATTTTGATATAGTCTGTAACCAGAGGAGCTTGTGAAGGCTTCCCCCTACTCTATATAATTTCTCTCATGTTCAAAATATCTGTAGGTTTGTTGAAGATGAGTTACTTGCATTGTAGTAATTACAGGGTTAACGCTGAAAAACCATCAATGGTCATACCACATGGAACAAGTTACATGCCACACTCAGCATATGAAATGCAAACTTTTAAACACTGGATGTGGGGTGAAATCACACGAAGGTCATTGGTCATTCGGGTGTGTACTCTTTTCTGTCCTGACTGCCTTCCTTGAAGTCAAAGCAGCATCACATGTATCTTTGTCTACTGCCTTTCCATAATGATTATTACTGCCTAATATAATTAAGTCTGGACATACTTCATTGAAATTAATTCTGAATTGAACTAGTGCAGTTCTATTTGTTCCATAATGTTCATATTTTTGCTTCCTGAGCCATTTACAGCCTGAAAATGTCATTCATAATCTTCCACTGCTGATATTAGAAGAAGGAGCATTTGAGGAAGCTTCTATACATATGATTAAAACTACTTTTGTGGAGGAAACAAACTGGTTATCAAGGTCTACTTTCTGAAAACAGAGAAGGCAGAAAGAACTGAACAACAGTGTAAAATTGAATATGGAGAAATATAACTTTTAACAAATGCCTCCTTACTCTGTTTTTGATATATGGGTTCCTGTATATACACCATGGCCTTAGCATTTCTACACTTTACCATAACTATTGTCATTTTTAATAAGTCAGTCTGGGTTCCTTTTAAGTACCTTTGAAACTTTAGTTAATCCCCAGGCTGTTTACAATACTATGTAGTGCTCTTGTTTCGTAAAGCTCTGCTTTCAGCTACTTGGTTTGCATCAGTGCGTGTCACTGGAATTATAAATTCAAAGGTATGGGCCTCCTGCTGGCTCTATTGAAGTGCTGAACTCACCTGTGCAGGTGTTTCAAACTGGGTGGGTATTCCATAATCCACACAAGGTACTGTACTGGGGGCAAGATACAAAGAGAAAAGTGTTTTGAAATGCCTTTGGTGAAAAAAACAAAACCTTTTTTTCAGTAACAGTGCAGTTACTTTGAGGAAAGTTTACGATTAAAATGCTGCTTACTACAGTTTCTAAAACATTTCTGAATGTTGTTGCTATTTTCCATTACTGTATTTGACATGATCTATTAAGCAATTTTGTACTGTAGTAGACAGGTATTTCAACAGTTGTGGGGTTTGTCAGTAAAACTTTGTGGTTAGCAAAGACTTGAAGAAAACCCTCTTTCAAATTTCAGTTTGCAGGAGAATAAAACCACAAAAGTAATAAAATTAGTGAGAAACAGCTTTCATTCAAAGACTCTGAAGTGGAGTGGCTCACCTTGTAAAGGCACGGCAATGTGGTGTGCAGGGGAAGTCAAAAAGTCAGTGGAGCGCTGGTTTGCATCCTAGGTGCGAGAGGTGCACTGGCCTAGCGCTCAGGGAGTTTAAGCCGGAGACCTGCAGGGCTGGCTCTTCGGGAAGCTTGCATTCAGTATCGAGCTCCAAGTTGTAAAGGAGCACTTGCTTGGTGGTGGGCTTCTGAAGTCCACCCAGGTAGTTTTGTAACTGGTGTATTGACCTTTCAGATATCTTAATTACGGTCCATATGGGCAGATTTGTCAAGGTATTTGCTTCAAAGGGCAATTTAAATAACTGTAACAAGCAACTGGAAAGGTTGATTAAAGGAATCAGAATTGTGTCTAATTGGTTTCCAGTTTTTCTAACATTAGCAGTTTCATTAGCCTCTCTCAGAACACAGTGCAAATTGCACCTTGGAGCATGGGGACCAAAGGTTGTAGTGTCTGTTAATTAGCAACAGTGTGTGTGATATGTAATTAATTATATGTAGTTATATATATATATATATATGTTGGAATGTGGCATCAGGTCTCCCATGTTGCACTCTTATCACAAGCAGGACCCCCACTAATATCAAGGGCACTTTGGTTTGGGCTGTCATGAAGTTCACACTGAAAGTAGCTCCTATTCTATTTGCAATCATGGATATACCCAAACTGTACATTACCTCTAACCAAATATTTGCAAGCAATATACTAAAATGCTGTTTGATTATGCACCAACTTTAACAACATCAAACAAAGCCATAAATGTGACTATTTTTAAGTAACCCAGTGGAATGCTGTGCTTATGTATGGGGATTCTTTGAGTTGTAAGATTTGTTTCTGTAATACAGTGTATGTGGTTTGCCAGACTGAGATTAGTGGCTCAGTGTTTCAAGCTCTATTGTAGGTTATGGAATTTGTATATTTTATGGGGCAATCTGTAAAATTAGACATTGTATGTTTAGCATTTAAACAGGAAAACCACATCATTTATGACAAGCATTGAAATAACACTGTATTCAAGTAAACATTTACTATCAAGTTTTAACCTTTCTGTATTTGACAGTGACGTGTGCAGTGTACGTAAAGCTCTCAATAAAAATGCATTGGAATAATGAGTTGAAGCAAATGTTAGAATAAAGTCACATAAAAGACTAAAATCTTCATTTTTTCCAGTGTGTTCCAAATAACTGCATAGTCCATCATATACACATGTTATACGCACTCCATAACAGTGCAATCATCACCTATTTTAATGTTACATAGTGCACCCCGTGGTCATGTCATTTTTGAAGCTTAGTAGATCTGGCCCTTGCTTTTTTAAGGCAGCATATGGGAGCTATTAGGTAGGCCTGAGGCCTGTAGTTAAGAGTTTTAATTGAAGCCAGTGCTCCCTCCAGCTGCTTTTAACACCTGAGTGTCAGGGAGGCAATAGAAGATCTGGAGTCCAACTCTGGACACTCATTTCAGGGGATAATTAAATTATTCGTAGACTGCTTTGAACTGCAGAGCACCCAACTCCTGCTGTTGGCAGCCAGAGAGAACAGTGCTGTGGGGTTCCTCCACGTCTGCCACATTGACATCCTCATAAAAGACAACTTTCTGGGTATTTTGATAATGAATTGCTTTTGGAAATGAACGACGTGGTCTGATTATAAAGAAGTCTTTAACACCTCACTGTTGTTTTCGGAAACAAATTATCGTTGAAACCTGATATTTATATTTGTATGGGCCCTGGGGTCTAGAAGTCCTGCATTAGGTTGAGTATTATCAGTTAATATAGAAAACCAGATACTCCCATGTAATTAAAAATAGGTTTCTGCTATTTCACAATGCTTCATGCGTGTGTTATTATTTTTATTCCTTAGGATCAACTGCTATTTGAGAACAGCCAGCAAAGTATTTTCTGACCCCATTTTAAGTCCTGTGTGGCTACTGTTCTGATAAAGTGAAAGGGGAAACTCTTCAGAGGGAATGGGTTGTTGAAATAGACTAATGCCTATAGATTAGTGACCTAGATTGAGGTTCATTGACATTATTAAAGTATAACCGTTTTAAAGTAGCAATATGAAAGAGATCATTAAGGCTTTCAGCAATCGTTGTCTTTATTTTGTTGCTTGAATCTAATATAAAGCTACTAGCAAAAAAGAAACAGAGAGAGAAACTAGTGTTTCCATCAGTTTTACATTTTAGAATTCATGATTAAGTGTTTTAAGTTATGAATGAATTTCATAATTTATAATAGTCTAGTACGTTATATTAGTTCTCCACTAATGGAATATACTGTATAAGCAGCTAAATAATGTTATCTACAAATCTCCCTTAAAGCTGCTTTCCCTCAACCATCCATCACTTGTGTTGTTGGGTTCTTGGGTTATACTGTTCTGCTAAATAGGTTATTACAGAGGACAAACATTGCTTTATATACTTACAGCTATGACTGTAGCACTTTATTCATGAAAGTATGTATGACCCATTGAGTATTCACAATACTTATTGCGTTCCAGGCATGAATTTGATAGAGGCGTTGTGTTACCCTAAGGTTATACCAGGTCCATTATGACTTATTCTTGCATTCAATTTACATTCAACATGCTGTATCTTACAGAGCACTTAAAGCAGTTATCCCAGTATCATATATCAAATACATGACTACATGATGTTCAGTCTTCATACCTGCACAATCCTTGGCCTCTTTGCCAATAACATATTAATGGCAGTTCTTGAAACTTTTTAAAGAAGAAAACTATTACGGCATTAGTGGAGAATTTTCTCAGTCTTAAGTGGAATTCTCAAAGTTTTCTTAGGGTTCTCTTGACTTTCATTTTGTCAAGCCCTGGTCTCTCTGTGCCAGTACCACTGGAATGTGGTTGAAGTAAATAATGTAAATATTTACTTCCTTGTCAAAAAAATATTTACTTCCTTTGTCTAGTGCTTAAGTGCAGTTTGAAATTCTGATGGGTGTTTTCTACTGTCAAAAATCCCTGCAATGTAAACTGTGTTCATTTTAGCAGACACTTTTTTTTAGTGTGTAACAACATGCATACAGTAGGGAAATGAAAACTAGTTGGATATTCTGCTACATATCTGTTTGATTTACATGGTTACTTTACAAAGACAGGGGTGGGAAGACCACAGACCACCATATGTGACAAGTGACACGTTTGTATTGTTTCATTATTGAGTAAATTACTAATTGTGAATTTCCCTTTTCTGTTTTATTAATGCCCGTCAGTGTAGTCCTGTCATTGGAGAAGTTGTAGGGGTTCCCTCTCTGTGACAAACTTTTTAAAACCTGATGACTTGAGGGGAAAAACCAATTGCACACCATATACCAGGTACTCAGTGCTTCTATCCACTTTTTGAAATGGTGAGTAGGTGGTTGTTTGTTTGTGTCATTAGTCACTGTGATCTAATATATAAGTTGTAAAACACCTACAATATCTGCAATGATAATACAGTATGTAAAATACCTGGAAAATATAGTAATTCTACTTCCAGCTAAAATCTCAAAAATATCCCAGAGAATGTTGTTGATTTTCCTCATTGCATTGTCAGTCAGTCTATGTTTGCACAAGCCTGCTACAGTCTGCAAACAGCAATAAAACAATGAATGCATTATCAGAACATTGTATAATAAGCCATCACTGATTTGTATTTGTATGTACCAGAACAAACATGTTAATCAAAAACACACAAGTTTGTTTTTTTAATCATGAGAGTGTCCTTAGATATGAGTTCCGCTGTACTTCCCACACAAAAAAGTAACAATTGCCTCTGCGTAAACCCGAATGGCTGTATTTTACCCAGAGGGCCTGCCATTTTGTTTGTGTACTGTTCTTTCCCTCCCATATACATTGCTCCAAGCTGAGCTTTCACCAGTGTTCACAGCTGACAAAGTCCATCTCCCCTCCAGCAGGATAGAAGTGGGTTTGAGTGGCCGACATCGGTCAACGTTTTTATTTTCTAATACAGTAAGGTTTAGTACTACACAGAGGATTGTGAGGGTCTGGAATCAACTTCCCAGTAATGTTGTTGAAGCTGACACCCTGGGATCCTTCAAGAAGCTGCTTGATGAGATTCTGGGATCAATAAGCTACTAACAACCAAACGAGCAAGATGGGCCGAATGGCCTCCTCTCGTTTGTAAACTTTCTTATGTTCTTACTGACTGGACAGGTGGTCAGGCAAGTCCTACATACTGTATTTAAGATGTAAATAACAGCTAAGACATACTTGATAATTGAGTCAAAGAAAACTAAAATGAAGAAAGAAAAGCTGAGAATGTAGTGTTCCCATGCTCATTATAAAACTGCAGAGGCAGGGCTGAAGATATTAGAATGCAGTGTTTAGACTGGACTGGTGCTCGTTATTAAGGTGCTGGTTGACCATGCTTGAGAGGTAAGATGATGTAGGTGCAGGGTTGACAGTGCTGAGAATGGAGTGTGTTTTGGAAAAGTTACAATTTTGCTAAAATGGTGAATACGTAAAAAGTTTGGTCTAAAAATGAAAAACATTTCAATAAATAATTGACTTAGATTCCTCATCCTTTTTTAAGTGTAAGGTTCTGCAGAGAAGACCTGTTGACTAAAGATAATAGATATACTTAGTTTAAAAAGCATTGTCACAAATTTCTTGATTTACATGTGATTGCATTACTCATCACTTTATTCTAGTAAATGCATCATTAGATTCTAGTCAGAACTTTCCAGGGATGTGCCTTTGAAAATGTTGTCTTTTCTCACGGAAGGTAGAATGAGGATTTAAAAAGCTCACTATAGAGAAGTAAAAATCCCCACAAGTCACAAACAAACATCTGTAAGAAAGATAAAACAGATGGTTAATAAAACACTTAGTACAGGAACTCGCTCAAGACTCCATGAATATTAACTAATGAACAAAATAGGCAATTACTTGGATGTGCTGAGTTTACTACCAGTTCACATTGCACTGCGAGTTGCTGTAATGAACCAGAGTTGTACACTAAGCTGGCTTTTGGTTCCTCTGATCCTCCTGCATTGGGAGTGTGAAGGAATCAAGATTAAAGTGTTTAGAAGGATAAACTGTGGTCTTCAGGTGCGAGGAGCTAACTGATACCTCTTGCATATGAAAAGGGAGAAAGAGGAGAGGAGGGAACCATTTGGTAGCAATATGTGGTCTCTTGAAGGTGGGGGTGTTTTTGCTAAATAAACTTTTATTAACTAAGGCTTTCTAATGTATTCAGAGATTAGAGGCTCAAAGTCAAGCACTGATGCCAGGGGACAGCTGTCTGAAATCTAAGGGAGCTCCACACACCTCAGTCTGCTAGACACCTATCCCTGCCTTGCACTGCCGTGGCAGGTGTTGGGATAGTGAGCAAACTGTGGCGCTCACATTAAAAATATTGACACTTAAGAAACCTCAAAAGTGATTGCTTAAAGCTACAGTAACACATACAAAAAGGGCACACCATGGGCAGCATGAAGGACCAACAAAAAAAAGTACCATGACTCAAATGATTACATTACATGTCATGCCTTTTGCGATGCTGATTGGGTTATTCCACAAAAAAATATAAACCTGTCACATGGGCTTTTTTGAGCAGAAGTAAATAAAGGTCGACTTTGTTTTTTGGTCTCTGACTTTGGAATGTTCTGTAGCTTAATAAACACTAAAATAATAACCTTGATATAAGAACACCATTAAAAGAGCCTGCTATGATAGGACACAGAGTTCACCCACATAAAGTGTTTACTCACTCCTATTATATTGTGATGAGCAAATCCTGGCTATAACAAGGTTTAAACAAAGCCATGTTCCAATTTGTTCTATAAAGTGACTCTGGTGTATTTACTGATGGGCTGAATCTCTTGTGATTAACCTTTAACCCACCACAACTGACATGTATGTAATCTAAGGGCATCTGTGCCTACCATGAACACCAAAAAGGTCAGGTTACCCTCTTCGATTTTTACCACGACAACACTTCTCAGTCTCTGCTCTTTAGATCAGGGATGTCACACACATTGTAATATTTGATTTGCTGGCCTGAAAAAAAACACGTCTCATCACTTTTTTTTCTTTTTACATACGTTTGGCCGGTTTAGGGGAATATTAATCACTGCTGTCTGGCAAAGTATAAGCACGAAACATAGCTCAGTGTCTCACTGCAATATCTTTCCTAAGTCTTGAATAAAACTTGGCATTCATTTGTTATATTTTTCTGGCCCTTGCTTGTATCATAACATTTCAAATAAGAAAAAATGTAATCCCATTAACCCTTTAGCAGCTCCTTAACCTAAATGCTAGCTTTAGTCTTTGGTGGGCCAAATAAAACTGACTGCAATAAATAATGTACTGTATAATAATAATAATAATAATAATAATAATAATAATAATAATAATAATCTCAATTGGAAAGCATGTTATAGGTAAGTTGTTTTCACTCAGACTAAAGGAACTATGTAACAGTGATATTATAGAATGTATCAATTTGAAATAATATCAATATTGGAATTCTAACAAGGAAATGGTGAGGCACTTCATATGGCATTTTATTTTACTCTAAATGCCAAATTCATGCCCTACATTATCAGTAGCACATATCTAAACAAATGAGTGTTAATAGCCACATGAGATTGCATCAGCAGTTTACATCTTATTAAACATCAGTGGATATAAGTGTGGTCTTGGTGCTACTTTCTACTGCTGATGTAGATGTATTGGCTTCCCAAACCCCAAAGCTTCTGATATCAAAGCTTAAAATCCCAGAAATAGTGTCAAATGCCCTCTCTCCTTCTTAAGATTTGGACCCTCCATTTTCTGTAAGTGTTTGGCTTTCCCAATTATCACATTTTCCTGCTCTATTCACTGATATAGGATGTTAAATGGTCCTCAGTTAAGACTTAATTGAGGACACTTAAACTTCCTAAATGGGTGAATAGGGCAAGGAAAACAGTGGTAATTAGAGAAAAAAAACTAACTATAAAACTAAAAATTAAAACTAAAAAACTAACCAGAAATGGTTAAAGCCATATATTGCATTTGAGATGAGATCATCACTGTAGGTTATTTCTATGGATATGGTGACTTACATTGCAAACTGCATTGAAACTACATGTATTTTTGTAAGGGAGAGATACTTTCTTATACAGTATATATAAAAACACAAGAGAGGCACACATACTGTGTAATGTGTCCCTGCAGTGCGTCACGGCTTTGTTCTACTGTGAATGCTGCCCCTGTTACTACAGCCTGGTTAAAAGTTACCTAGCTTACGTGTCAGCAGTGTGAGGTCACAGAGAGGGTCTTTAAGCCTTTTATGCAGGATTAGGTAAGAATGCTCTGAGTGTGCAGAGCTTAAACAAACGTGAGTGTGCGGAAAGCTTTGTAGGCCGTTGTCACAGAGACGGCCGAAGTGGGCGGCGTCAGAACCAGGAAAGGTAATGAAATACACAGAACACAGGACGGATGAATGAAATGAAATGATGATGGCGCTTGCTTGCGCCGGTTTATTGAAAAAATAAAAGGGTTGAACAAACAAACAGAAAAAGGACACGGCACTGGTAGCCAAAATAAAACAGACAAACAAAAACGGACTAATACTTAACAAAAACGGTGAGCAGCTAGACACACTAACAAACAAGGTGAGTTTTAAATAAACAAGTATCGTGCTGGTCCCACCAGCACGTAATAGCAATTGAAATATCTAACTCTTTATCCTCCTCTCTCTCCCGTTCCCTACTCACCGAACACCCAACAACACCGAGTGAGTAAAACGTGCATCTATATATACTATTGTGCTGGGATTCAATTAACAATTAATTATTCACTTGAATCCCAGCACGTGAATTAATGAAAAGTGCAATTCCCCGTGTGCACGTGAAGTGCTGTGCAATCCTCGTGCCTAAATACACATATACATTTTAAACACTCGTGTTACACAGACCCGTTTATATCCCGTGTACCAATGTCTATACACCAACATTTAAACACACCACACGCAACACATAACAGATAATATACACAGGGGCGGGCACTTTGTTCACATATACCCCCTCCTGTGCAAAGCACACATGGCCTCAATGGCCACCTCCCCCCTTAAAAGCCCAAAAGTCCCGCCCAAAGTCCTTGGCCAGGACCAGAGGCTTCCAGGGGCCCACAGGTCGTAATGCTGTCAGCAGGGTAGCATTCTCCTGCCAGGGTAGTCCTAGCAGCGGAAAGGCTGCTTGGGGTGTGGTCTCCTGACCTTCCCCCTCCTTCGGCGCCGGCAGCTCCCCTTGGTGGGGCTTCAACCACCGTTCTTCCTGCAGGGAAGAAACTGCAGAGGGAGCAGGTCTCCGGACCTCCCCCACGATCTCCGGCGGAGAAAACTGCTGCTGGGGTTGGCGGTCTCCAGACCTCCCCCCCCTCCTCCGGCAGCGAAACTGCTGCTGGGGTTGGCGGTCTCCAGACCTCCTCCCCCTCCTCCGGCAGCGAAACTGCTGCTGGGGTTGGCGGTCTCCAGACCTCCTCCCCCTCCTCCGGCAGCGAAACTGCTGCTGGGGTTGGCTGTCTCCAGACCTCCTCCCCCTTCTCCGGCAGCGAAACTGCTGCTGGGGTTGGCGGTCTCCAGACCTCCTCCCCCTTCTCCGGCAGCGAAACTGCTGCTGGGGTTGGCGGTCTCCAGACCTCCTCCCCCTTCTCCGGCAGCGAAACTGCTGCTGGGGTTGGCGGTCTCCAGACCTCCTCCCCCTCCTCCGGCAGCGAAACTGCTGCTGGGGTTGGCGGTCTCCAGACCTCCTCCCCCTCCTCCGGCAGCGAAACTGCTGCTGGGGTTGGCGGTCTCCAGACCTCCTCCCACCTCCTCCCCCTTCTCCGGCAGCGAAACTGCTGCTGGGGTTGGCGGTCTCCAGACCTCCTCCCCCTTCTCCGGCAGCGAAACTGCTGCTGGGGTTGGCGGTCTCCAGACCTCCTCCCCCCTCCGGCAGCGAAACTGCTGCTGGGGTTGGCGGTCTAAGACTGCTGCTGGGGTTGGCTCTAGATCTGCAGCGAAACTGCTGCTGGGGTTGGCGGTCTCCAGACTCCGGCAGCGAAACTGCTGCTGGGGTTGGCGGTCTCCAGACCTCCTCCCCCTTCTCCGGCAGCGAAACTGCTGCTGGGGTTGGCGGTCTCCAGACCTCCTCCCCCTTCTTCGTGGCCGGCAGCTCCCCTTCGTGGGGTTCCGGCCACAGTACTTCCGGCTGGATGCGGAGCGGCGGGCAACCCCAGGCGATGCAGAGCGGCGGGCAACCCCAGGCGCAGAGCGTCGGGTAGACAAGGCGGCGGGCATCCCCAGGCGATGCAGAGCGGCGGGCAACCCCAGGCGATGCAGAGCGGCGGGCAACCCCAGGCGATGCAGAGCGGCGGGCAACCCCAGGCGATGCAGAGCGGCGGGCAACCCCAGGCGATGCAGAGCGGCGGGCAACCCCAGGCGATGCAGAGCCTTGGGCGAAGCCAGGCGATGCAGAGCAGAGGCATCCTTGGGCGAAGCGAGGCTGGCATCCTTGGGCGAAGCGAGGCTGGCATCCTTGGGCGAAGCGAGGCTGGCATCCTTGGGCGAAGCGAGGCTGGCATCCTTGGGCGAAGCGAGGCTGGCATCCTTGGGCGAAGCGAGGCTGGCATCCTTGGGCGAAGCGAGGCTGGCATCCTTGGGCGAAGCGAGGCTGGCATCCTTGGGCGAAGCGAGGCTGGCATCCTTGGGCGAAGCGAGGCTGGCATCCTTGGGCGAAGCGAGGCTGGCATCCTTGGGCGAAGCGAGGCTGGCATCCTTGGGCGAAGCGAGGCTGGCATCCTTGGGCGAAGCGAGGCTGGCATCCTTGGGCGAAGCGAGGCTGGCATCCTTGGGCGAAGCGAGGCTGGCATCCTTGGGCGAAGCGAGGCTGGCATCCTTGGGCGAAGCGAGGTGGCAGTCAGGACAAGCTGGGGTGCGGGTGTTGGCCCTCTTTTCGGCCACTGCAGCCGGGAGGTTCTTCCCCGTGCTTCCCTCAGCAGCCTATGCAAGGGCTGCTGAGGACCGCCAGCATCTAGTCCTGGTCCTTCTGGTGCAGGGAGAGGCAGCTCCTGCTCCTCTCCCCCTGATGGAGGTGGAGGCAGAGGAAGCTCCAGCTCCTCTCCTCGTGATGGTGGGGGAAGTGACCAGCAGGCATTCACCCTCTGCATGTACCAGCAGGCATTCACCCTCTGCTGGTGGAAGGGACCCAGCAGGCATTCACCCTCTGCTGGTGGACAGGGACAGTGCAGGCTTCTCCCTCTGCCGGTGGTGGCGGAGGCAGAGGCAGCTCCTGCTGCTCTGCCCCTGCCGGTGGAGGTGGCGGAGGCAGAGGCAGCTCCTGCTGCTCTCCCCCTGCCGGTGGAGGTGGCGGAGGCAGAGGCAGCTCCTGCTGCTCTCCCCCTGCCGGTGGAGGTGGCGGAGGCAGAGGCAAACGGTGGAGGTGGCGGAGGCAGAGGCAGCTCCTGCTGCTCTGCCCCTGCCGGTGGAGGTGGCGGAGGCTGTGTAAGGCAGCTCCTGCTGCTCTGCCTGCCGGTGGAGGTGGCAGGCAGAGGCAGCTCCTGCTGTCACGGTAGTCTCCTGGTGGTGGAGGTGGGAGCGGTGTGTAGTCTCCCCTTGTTACAGGGGACTGGTGCGGCTCTCCCTCACTTGCAGGGGACTGGTGCGGCTCTTCCTCCCTTGCAGGAGACTGGTGCGGCTGTGGAGACAGCGGTGGGACCTCTGCCTTCCTCTTCCCCTTTCCCCTTCTCTGCCACCTCCTCACCTTCCTCTCCTGCGGCAGTTCCTCCTCTCCTTCCTGGTAGGGGCAGCGCACCACCGGGTGCCCAAACTCCCCACAGGCAAGGCACCAGCCCTGGTCCTCCAGACCACCGAGGAACTCCTCCAGGTCCTGGCAGCCATCTCTCCAGTCCCAGCCTTCCATGTTTTATTTTTTTTTTTTTTTTTGTTGTTGCTGTGGTTTTTTTTTTTTTTTTTTGACAAAACACCTCTCCTGGTCTGACGCTTGGAGGCGCTGTTATCCCACGCAGGACACCACGTGTCACAGAGACGGCCGAAGTGGGCGGCGTCAGAACCAGGAAAAGGAATGAAATACACAAAACACAGGACAGATGAAATGAAATGAAATGATGATGGCGCTTGCTTGCGCCGGTTTATTGCAAAATAAAAGGGTTGAACAAACAAACAGAAAAAGGACACGGCACTGGTAGCCAAAATAAAACAGACAAACAAAAACGGACTAATACTTAACAAAAACGGTGAGCAGCTAGACACACTAACAAACAAGGTGAGTTTTAAATAAACAAGTATCGTGCTGGTCCCACCAGCACGTAATAGCAATTGAAATATCTAACTCTTTATCCTCCTCTCTCTCCCGTTCCCTACTCACCGAACACTCAACAACCAGTATGTGCAACGTGATTGTGCTGGGATTCAATTACCAATTAATTAACAAGCACGTGAATTAATAAAGTGCAATTCCCCGTGCTCACATATTACTACATTTTACTTGCACGTGAAGTGCTGTGCAATCCTCGTGCCTAAATACACATATACATTTTTAAACACTCGTGTTGTTTATATCCCGTGTACCAATGTCTATACACCAACATTTAAACACACCACACGACACAGGGGCGGGCACTTTGACGTCTTTCATGGAGGACCTAGCCTCAACTGACTGGCCTGTTCTCCGAGGCACAGGGTAGGCATTGAGGGGGGCAAGAAGGCCTGCTGCTGCTGGAGAAGGCTGTCCTTGTGGGCAGCAGGGTTGGGAGAGCAGGGATCATAGGCCTTCTCTGTCCTGACAGGGGAGTTCAGGAGAAATGTTGCTGAGGTCATGAGAGGGCCTGTTTCCTGTGACATTTCAGAACAATGAAAACACATCAGGGGCTGTTTGGGTTAGAGAATGGACTGTGGACTAAATATTTTTGGCAGGTATTTTGCTTTTACACATCTGGTTCAGGGACTTCTTGTTTAAAAAATGGGTAAAAAAACATTAAAAACCACAACAGTATGCAATAGCCCTTTCAAAACGTATTGTGCTCAAATGTCACATGCCTATCTATCTGTCTGTCTGTCTATATATCTATCTGTCTATCTATCTATCTATCTATTGTTTATCTGTAATTAACTAACTGTTTTTTAAACATTTTTTAATAGATTTCATTCTTGCTGTGAAAAGTTTTCAAAAAAAGTTTGTTACCATATTATTGATATATTGTCTGTAAATCTCCATATCAAAGAAACAATACAGTACAGTTTCCTATGCTATTTACTGTAGTATAATATCAGACATTGTAGTGTTTTTGGACTGGACTGTAGTAATTTTTAGTATGGGCCATTAGTTGCTAATCTGCATGTGATAATTCCTCCGAGGTTCTAATGGTGTTCTCTTGAAATTAAGCACTTACATACTGACAGAAAAATACATACATACATACATACACATGTGACTACGCGTTGACCCATGCATTACACAGCATTATAAATACAAATAAATAAAAAAAACACACACATTTTGACAGAAGCAAAAGGTTTATATATACAGATGTGTACTATATAAAACACACATGTTCAAACTGTGTATCTTCATGTATTAATTGAACGTATTACTATTGTTATTGTTAACTTGTATTTGATTCAGGTCTTAAGTATTGTCAGCCTAAGTGTCAAAAAGAACCAAATCCCAAGAACTATTGAGGTTTTTGGTATCATCCTGATAGCTTTCTTTAATTGATTGTCAGTGAAGGTGTCATGTTTAGCTGTGCTATGCTATTATTCAGGTTGCCTGTGAAATTTAAGTGTTACAGCTCTATTACAGGTACGCTGGCCTCTTCCTGGGGAGTCAATATCACAATTTATCTTGAGTGTGCTGATCTTTAATAAAGTGTGAGAAGGGTAACTTTGGAGGAGCAAGAGCTAGGAGTCTGAGAATGAAGGATGGCGCCTGATCACATCCTATTAACATTTTCAATTAACCCTTTGTAGGAGATGGGCTTTTCACAGGTCAGCCCCCCTCTGCATATTTGTGTTTATTTACAATCCAGATGCTGCACTAAAAGTGTTAGACTTCTACATTTAAATAAATGTATAGTACCAAAAGTCTACATTAACACTTGCACACAAACAACCTTTCTTCAGTTCTACGGAAACAGTGTGAATTGTATTGGTGCCAGTGTGTCTGTGATCCTGTTAGTCAAAGCTGAAGCATTTCTGGTGCAAAAGCATGGGACAACTGTAGCATGGATTTTTCATGTTCAAATATGACTATTCAAATATCATTTTATTGTTAAATATCTGAAAAAAAGTGTTGGAAATATCACTGTAATATAGTAGAGGAATAAAATGAATCTCATTACCCCACTCTGCTGTGCTGTAGGATTTGTTTGATTTGATTTAATCTGTCAATTTGCACACACAGACTTCTTTCATTATCCTATTAGAGGGCTCTCCAATCCTGGTCTTGCAGGTTTTATAGGTGTCTTTATGTCTTCAGTGGCTATAGAGCTGGAACACATGTTAATCTTGACTAATTAAGCCAATAATTGGTGCAATTAAGTAACTGAGAGCTCAGTAGAAACAAAAATCAGAAGACCTTGTGGCTCTCCAGGGCCAGGGTTGGAGTCCCCTGTCCTAATATAGACACATTTGGTGAATATGGTCATTTTGACCTCTGAAGTATGCACAGTAATTGTGTACCATTTTCCAATTCCTTTGCATGTTACTTTGCTTTACTACACTTCGCTGTGCTTTTACCTCAGAACAGCACAGTAAATGTTTTTATAAGATGGTTTGCCACAGGCGGTGTTAAAGTTATTGTAACTGTACCTGACCTGTTGACAGGTGCAATGTGAATGAACATGTGGATTACTGGATATAAATACACTTAAAAATACTTCACACATTTAAACAACCGTGGCCTCTTATCCACACAGCATTCCACAAACTGGAAACCATTTCCTGCCAATTTGGTTCTGTAATTGGATACCAATTAGCTCCCCCGCTGTGGCTGGCTGGAAGAATTGTAATAGCCTGGAGTGATATGAATTGAGGGCTGCACTGCTGTTTCTCTCTCTCTCTCTCTCTCTCTCTCTCTCTCTCTCTCTCTCTCTCTCTCTCTCTCTCTCTCTCTCTCTCTCTCTCTCTCTCTCTCTCTCTCTCTCTCAGGTCCTTATGAAAATGGTACTATTGAGGATATCATTATAATACCAAGGTCATAGCTTGCAGACCATCACGTTACCAGCTAATGTAATTGATTTGAGAGAAATCTTTTCTGATATCGTATCGTGGTACTACAATGGATTACCCATATTGGGCGTATTGGAATGTGCAAATTATTGTAATACCATTGGCACATCAAAATATTCTATGTTAATACCACTGGAAATCATAGGGTACTTCATATTGTGTAAAAGGAATGATGAAGCACAGTAAAGACATATAAAAGATCTTAGTAAACTGTAACACGGAGGTGCTGAGTTATCATGTATAGACATACCTGAATTGTTACTTTAAGAACTTTGCCTAACAGATTCACAGAAGCAGTGTGCTAAACATATGTTACTGCTGCACATTGGTTTTCACCAATTTTTTGACAATATTTGATGCTACCTATTATGTATTATGTATTATTACGAATTTGTCATTTAGCAGACGCTTTTATCCAAAGCGACTTAGAGACTTGGGGGTGAACTAGACATCACGATTGCTGCTGCAGCGTCGCCGCTTACAATAAGACCTCAGTTTTACATCTCATCCGACGATGTGTTTGAGCTTGTATTTAAGAATGTGTGACTCTTAAAAAGAGTGTTTGTATTCAAGTGTAAATGTAAGCCATGTGTAATGTATATAGTTTTTGTGTGTATATCAGCTTGTGTTTGTGCTTGTATGTGAGTGTCAGTGTTCATGGTGCACATCTGTAGGTGTTAATTTATAGTCACACACACACGTTAACACATGCAGACACAAAGCACATAGTATTGTATTTGTAGTGTTAGTATGTGAAAATGCAAAACTATTGCACAGATTTACCATGGTACTCATCTCCAGTGGCTTCTGTGAAGAATCGTTGATATATACATATTGCAGGTGAACTCATATGACTTCTAACGGAATACCATTGGAAAGATAAAGTTCCGAAATTGTGCATAGATTTTCTTGGCATACTGAAAATGCAGTGCAGCCACAAATCAAATCCTTTGGACTACTAATGGTATAAAAGCCTTTTAATGACATGGATTTGCAAAGTTTAAATATTAACTGAGTTAAAGAAACGGCTAATAAAATTAAATACAATAAATAAATGGGCCATTATTTATTTACTCTAGAGCAGGTTTTATAAGGGAGAAAGAGAAAGGCTCTTCATGTTACTTGACACAAAGTATAGGTTTGCAGTGAAAGATGTACCTTAATGAATTACTCTACCAACTTTGACTTTAAGTGTAAAGGGAACACTCGAGTCACGGTCGCAAAAGACTCGGACTTGACCTTGTGTGACTCGGACTCGGACTCGAGGTTTGATGACTCGACTACAAGTCTGATGTATATATATATGTGTGTGTGTGTGTGTGTGTGTGCACATATATTACTAGTATGCGGTTCTGCGGTTCTGTAATGTCAAGTTTTTAAAATTCTGTCATGTAATTGTTGTACCTGCACAAGACAACATTTGTGGCACTATTAATACAGTATTTTGAACATCTGCAGGTGATTTATAATCCATTTTAATTTCTTGTTTAAACTCACCTAATTCTTTTCCAATTCTGAACTGTGCATTTTGTTTGAATGTATTTCTGAAGTGTACTTGTTGTATGTAGAGATGCTCTGTTTCTTTCTTGGTTAGACAGTGAAGCTGTTTAAGATTAAATTAGTCCTGGACAGTCAGGTTAACAGCCACGTTGTTTGTCATCGAATGATAGGGCTTTTCCATTCACCAGGTAATTATCTTTATAAGGATCGTATCTTAAACACATAGTAGCTCTAGAAGCTGGAGTGTTGGTAGATAAGTATAGCATATCAAATAGACGACAGGCTGTTAGATATGATTTTTATACACTGGATGATTTAATAGACTGGAGCAGGCTACCCAGTTCATGATAACTCACAGTCTGTCTTTATTATTCTAATGCGTTGTATTCCGATATTCAGCCAAGCTTCTCTACCACATGAAAAAAAGTATTTTATTAGGTCACAGTGACTGTTTTGTTAAGAGTTTAATTGTCAAGAGGTACAATATCTAAATAAAAATACAATTTGTTTTAGAAAAATTGTGTGTGTGTGTTTTTGTTTTAGTTTTTTTAAATCATTTTGGATGCAGGACTGTTTGGCCTGGTGCTGTTTAAGGAATAGATTATGAGATACGATTGAATAGATAAGATTGCAGATATCCACACGCATTTCAGAGCTGCTGGTACAGTAGATGGTGTAGATGATAACCAGCATGTTGTGATGCAGATAGGTGGGCCCAGGCAACATCCTGGCACCTCTGCACACCATGTAGGCAAAGGTAAAGCTGGTCCTAGATTTTTGCTACTGAGAAATGAAAACCACTTTTGTTTAAGACTCTAGTAGCTTGTGGGGCATCCAAATCCCCTTATTTCTACACACAATCACTGCAGTCAAGTGTTGTCCAGGGTCCTAATTAACTCAGTTTTCCACTTCAGACGTCCCCCTGTGAGGGGTAGGGGAATAGGGCAGCAGTGGCTAACTGGCTCCTTGTGTATGCCAGACAGCCAGGGAGCAAGGGGTCGGGCTTCCTGAGGATAAAGCCATTACAGTGACAGAGAGGCATTTGTGTGGCTGTTTCTCTGCCTGAGTTTCTGTACTGGTGTGATGGCCCTGGCATCAGACTTAAACACAGACCTCTAAGAGGAATATAGCTCATGTGAGTCCAGTGATGATAAAACAGTTGTCTGTGCTTTTATCTTATCTTACTATTGAGAACCTAAGCATTCGATGGTGACTTTTGTGGCCATTTATGTATGTCTCTCTATGTTTGGGCCTCTCAGCAACTTTTTTTTTTTTTTTTTTTTTTTTACTGTATTGAACAGTGACAGGGGGGTCAGCCTTTCTTCTTATCTTAAAAATGTAATAGTTAATCAATCTCCAATGAGGCATGCGGTGTCTAGTAGGTAATTCTGTCTGTCAGGAATGGTAGGAGGCGAGGCCCAAGGCTCTTAATGTGCTGCATGTAAAAGGCGTCTATAATTAGATTAAACGGCTAATTACTGGACTTTTTATCAGTAGTTTTTAATTTTTCTTAAAGCAAAAATGACTAACGTACAAAAATACAAATGTTCAAGAACCGTGCAAAAGTGCACAATTCCATTACGATTTTGTTCTAGCTTGTCTGAGAATTCAAATCTGTCAGGCAACAACCCTAGATCCTGGCAGAACATTTTTTTTTAGTATATATGTTGAGATGGTGTACAGCAAATTCTCAGACTTTTTGGTATTTCCAAAACCCTATTTCTGCTTTCCAAAGTGTGGCCCAGGTCCTTATATTAGGCGCAAGGAATAAGTAATTGTGTACTAATATTTCTTGCTTAAGTTTTGAGTTATGCATCTAACGTTTGTTTCCCAGGTGTAGCATTGTGTATAACAAGTCATGCCAGTTTGAACTTTCCTATAAATTTTCCACCCTCCATTGTGCTGTGCGCTAGAGAGAAAGTGGGTTGTGGCTGTAACAGTTTTGTAGTGCTTTAAATTGGCATTAGTCACACTGTGAAATTAACATGTTAATACTTGTTGAGAAAGCTTGTTATAATTTTATAATGACTTCCAGCATTTAATCATTGGTATACAATAGAGTGACACCAAGCATGACTTCCCATATACTGCATGACATACATGCATGAGCTCCAGAATGGCCCAGAGAAGCACACTGAACATCCAAAATCTGAACATCCAAAATATGTCATTGTGACTGAAACACACTTGCAAGTGGGGAGAGGACAGCTTTAATACATTACAGGATTGTGGCAAAGTGCCCGCCCCTGTGTGTATTTTGTGTTGTGTGTTAATGTTGGTGTATAGTCATTGGTAAATGGGATATAAACAGGTCTGTGTAACACGAGTGTTTAAAATGTATATGTGTATTTAGGCACGAGGATTGCACAGCACTTCACGTGCAAGTAAAATTTAATATGTGAGCACGGGGAATTGCAATGCAGTTGTACCATGACTTCAGTTGAATGATTGATTAGCAATCGAGTCTCGGTGCAGCTGCATAAAAACTGCATGTTTTCACCCACTCGGGGTTGTGTGTTCGGTGAGTGGAGAACGGGATTGGAGACGGAGGTAATAAATAATAAACTAATAACAAAAGTTAAAATATCTTCTCACCATGTTTTGTGTAGTGTTAGTCCGTTTTGTCTCTCTTGTTTTGGCGAATGTGCCGTGTCCTGTGTTTTTGTTTGTTACAAACCTTTTGTTTACTGTCTGTTCATTCATTAAATCTCTGTCGTTTATTTTCTGGTTCCTGTTTCTGGTCTGCCGTCCCCAGCTCCGGCTGTCTTTGTGACATGGATACATGTCAAGGATTTCATTTGTATAAAAAATTAAAGTGATATCTTTTTATTAAACATCAAATATTAAAACTATATATATGTTAAACTTTTAACAAAACAATCACCATTGCTAAACTGGTGTTCTAAACATCAAAAGTGTGACTTTAATTTACTAGTTTCTTACAGTCCTAAACATCATTCTCTCATTGTTTTATCAGTGGTTAAGTCAAATATAATTATTTGTTTGAAATAAATAAGTAACCTTAGTAAATAGAGGTATTTATTTAACTAAAGACATCATGAAGCAATCCTTTGTTGTTTTTCAAAAAGGGAGATACCTCATCAATATTCTCAGGAGTTTACATGAAGTACAAGTAACTTGAAATACATGTTATGCTGGCTAACTGATATTAAAAACAAATTTAACGTGACAGACACATGCCTCTGATATGTTATGAGGTGTTTATTTCATGTAAAATAAAGCTGTTGTTCAGTAGTGTGCATGCATTATTTTAAAACATTTTCCTAGCTGTCATTTTAAATATTTCTCAGTCATTCTGTAGTTGTGAGACTGGAAAGCGTAGGCATTAGCAAAAATTCTTAAGGGTATTAGAATCTAGGCCCTAAAGTCTGTTTTTTGTATGACTTGTGCTTTATGAGTTTTGACCACAACAGTTTAACCAAATTTACCCACGTGTTGCTACACTTAATGTACCTGTCATTTGTCTTTTCGTTGTTCGCATCCTGACAACTTTTTACACTTATAGCTTTAAAGTCTGTTTCAAATTGGCCACTCTAGTGCACCGGGGTTTTGAGATCTGTCCTCTAAATCACTGCAGGAAGAGCTCAAAAAAATAACATAACATAACAACAAGGGCTCTTGCTGTGTTACCTGTTTGACAATAATCCTTACACTATCAGTGCCCTAGAGCAAAACAGTTTTGAAACTTAAAGTATAAGTTATAAGTGTAAAAGATTGCCTGGATGTTAACAATGAAAAGAACAATTACAGGTACGTTATTTAAACAGCTGTAGCAACATGGGATGTGTATTGCTGTATTTTTCGGAACCCGCCACTTACTCTTTAACTGTCCAGCAGTTTGACATAGAGGAGAAGCTCCTCTTTAGTGTTGTACAGTACCTTCAAAGGCTTTTGGAAGTGAAGACGCATAAGTACAAAAAGTAAGAAATCAGTGCCGTGCAGTTAGATTGCATGGAAAAAAAGTTCTACTTATGTTAAACAGAAGGTGTAAATAATGATCTTAAATGGTTGATAAAATGTGATTATAGCACAACTTGTACAGTTGTTTGATTCAGGGTGTTTTAAATTGGTATGTTCTTATATAAAGAAACATTGGAATTCCGTTAACAAATATCAATAGAGCAGTTTCAATAGTTGACCACCAAGTGGTGCTGTGTAAAAATCAAATCAGAATCCAAGGCAAATGATACTAGCTGAAAGGGGAAGGGATTTTAGCTACAAATCACATCCCTTTAAATATTCTTGACTAAGAACATTCATAAACATGTCCTACTATATTAATTGTTTGAAACAGACCTTTATTTCCTGTGAGTACTGCATTGTGCTTAATAGACATAACACAGGGAGTTACAATCTGTCAATCTGTCACAGGGGGTGTGTCTAACAAGTCAATTGTTATCAGTGTTGTATCTTGGTAAACCATAGGCACTGAAGCATATGAATATTGAACTATTTTTAAAAAACTGAACGCATTTGGGATAAAGCTCCTAGCACAGTCTATCAGAAGCCAATAAACATGTAGAAACATTTTGTGATGGTGGTCCACTATGAAAGGCGCTATATAAAATAAAGATTGATTGATTGATTTTGTTAATTAGCGTTGTGCTATACTGTAGGTCTATGAGAGCCAATCAATATGTTGGACTTCCGGACCCAAACAACAGAAGCCAGGTGAGGCAACCTAAGTGATTACAATTACTGCAATTTCTGCTGATTTACAGAGAGGTGCATTTTAAAAAACGAGAACCAAACACTGGTCGACTGAGCTAAGCTTTAATGCGAGTGTTTAACGTGTGCTTCCATTAGAGCAGGTGTTAACCTCTTAGTCACTTACTTGATTACAGCTCGACCGGTTTGCTTAAAGTCAACACAAGCCCAAAAACTGATAGCAAGTGCGGTTCCATTTCTTGCCATCTGCTGTTGTTTCATATTCTGTATAAACCATGAGATATAGAAAGACAGATGGTGTTGTAGCCATCCTCTGTACGTGTTTTATCATACCTGATTAATATAGCCGCTATTTGTCTGGAGGAAGGTTCCATTATCAACATTAATAACAGCAGAGCACACAACATTTCTTGACGGGTGGCAACCTTATGTTGCAAACTGGCCAATCTGCTCTATAAGCACTCTGAATATAGTTGTATGAGTAGCAATTTAAATTAAATCTCTGCATTATTTACAATGTAACAATAACGATAAAACAGACAGGGGTTAGTCTGTGATTCACGCCTTTAAAATGTAATTGCAGACAGTTACACCAGAATGATTCATTGAGGTATATGAAAGAGCTTAAAGATCTGCTTTAACAAGATGAACTGTTAACAATGAGAATTAGGAAGGTGTGCTCACCTCCGCATGCAACAAAATTCAGAAAAGAGAAAGCCCCCCCCAGCTGACTACCTTTACACAGCATGGGTTATTCTGTTTGTAAAGAGTTAGTCATATATATGCAATTAGTGCTAAAAAATGCACATTCAAGGCCTGCCTGGAAAGACAAACTGCCCTGAAATGACCCACTAACCAGAATTTTGCACAGCTATACCTTGAACTTTACCACAGTCATGCTTGACTTATGAAAATATTACAAGTTGTAATATTCATGGGATGACAAGGCAATTATAGCAGGCATCTATTGTAGGGCTCTAACTTACGTCAAAGCAGATCATCACGTTATCAAATCGATTGTGTGACTTGATTGTACAACACAGCAAATTAGCCTGCTATTGTATTTATAATATGTTGTGCATTTGGAATTTAGGAAAGAGGAAACTGTTTGTTCAGGTTTTTTTATTGTACTTGCATACAGATACACAGAACACCCTGAAGAGATTTAGGAACTTGGACATGTTGTCGACTTTCTATAAGGCAGCCTGTTCTCTCCAGTTACACATTGCAGGGTTACAGGAGCATCACCAGGGCAAGGGCAGGAGGTCAACAGATTCCTTTTTTTTGCATTCACAAGGCATTCATTTAGTAAAATAAGTTTACATTTAAAAGTTGGATTTACATTATATTATTCTGTTCTTCTTCAGTCCGCCAAAGCTGATTAATTCTGTTGTGTGTTTAAATATTCAAGCCAAGACATGTATTTTCAGTGTCACATTCATAATGTTGGTCTCCATTTCAATTGTTTGAATACTTTTTTTTTTTTTTTTTTTTTTTTTTTTTTTGGCGGAATGTAAGTATGTTAACTTGGGTTCAAATAACAAGCATTTCATTTGACAGCATATTAACTGATTGGCTGCACTCTAACACCGGTCTAAGACTTTAAGCAATACAGTTGAATGGCATTGCTAATGCATTGACTTCACTTAGTGTTTTGTAACTGCAGCTGCTGCACTGTTAACTGCACATGTTACAATGCACATATCCAGAGTCTTAAACTACAGTATAATTTAATAAATATTCTATTGATTTCTTATGTATTCACATATACATTACATATGTATATATTTATGCATACTGCATACTGAAATATGTACCTGTTCATGACGAGTAACTGTTAGTTCAGTTCATTACATTTTAACATGAGCGTGGAGTCTGTCATACACAGCTGTTAATGAATTCAATATGAATAGGGAATCACATGTTCGTTCAGACACAATTACATTTAAATTACTGTCAAGTCTCTTTAGCATTACCGTTAAAGTTTGGGTTGCAGATAATTACAATAAAAAAAAAAGAAGAAAACATCATTAGTCTGAATGCCTTGCTTTAGTCCACTCCCCAGAGGCTTTATTTTTCCTGGCTCGGATTCCGTCTCATTCCAGCGAGGCAGGATCAGCAGGAATTGTGCACTAGTGTTAGTCAGCCCGCTCAACTGAAAGTGATGACTCAAGAGTTTAATTTGTTAATAAAGTTAAAAATAGTGATCACCCTAATTTACACAAAGCAAATACTCTTCTTCAGTATAGCACTGAACATTAAAAATACAGTTGGCGGAATGTGGGCGTGGTCGCTTTATAATGAAACAGAAACATTCTAAAAGAGCCTAAAGAGTATCTTTACACTTCATATTCTTAGTTTTTTTCAACATCACATCATCAACTGTTATGCAGTTAGTTGGCTGTAAAACAGCTAAGAGTTCGAAGGGTTTGAAAGAGACAGTGGGTGCACCACTAATCAAAGCCTCTGCTATCCAGACTGCAGTGAAAGTAAGGGATCGTTGTGTCACATGTGTTTAAGAAAAGCCAAAAGTCCTTCCAATTTGTAAATGAAATCCAATTCATGGCCCCATGGATATTGATGAGATTTTCACAAGTCTTTACAGTGGACAGTCTCATTATTGCCTATTGCATAAACAGCATGGTCAGCCCTTGCTAATCTGTTTGTTGTGTGACGCTGTTAGAGCAACGTTTGGACATTAGTACGTGCACAGTGCAGATGATTTAATGCACATCAGCTGGGGAGACTAAAAAAAAAAGAGGTGAACTAAGAAAACATCTTTACAGCCACCTTAAGTCGATGCCTCAGCTGCTGAGTGCAAACTGGGCTTTTGAAAAATCTCCACAGGCGCTAATTGAAACTGGGAAAACAAACGTGAGACAAGGCTGGCTGGTGGTATAGCTGCAATAAAATAAAATTTAAAAAAAAAACAAAAGGTCCAGCCAAACATTAGAGGTTGAGACACTGAACAACTGCGAACAAAGTTTTTATCTCGTTCAGCTATTGCTGTTTGTTGAAGAGAGAAAGAAAGAAGAAAGGGACCCCTGGGGAGTATAAGTGGAACTGTCACTTTAAAAAGAATGGAGGCCTTACATTTGAATAAATGCTTCATTTATTTCTCTGCCATCATTCTTTCCAGCTATTAAACGCTATAAAAATGCTTCCATTGTAGAAAGTTGGCTGGGGACCATTCAGTGACTGCTGGGGGATTGTTGTGTGAAATTGCCATTTTGTGGTATATAACAGGAAGGGGGCTTATCAGGACCAGAATTTATTCTGACCCTGCTTCCTGCTCTGGGAGAATGGTTCATTGTCTAAAAGGGCAAATCATAAGGGTTACAGTTTAAGGTTGACTCCTGACCATGATAACTGCTGAACATCTGTACATTGCGGTCTTATGTCTGTTTTTGGGCTGTTTAGCGTCATGAACCATTACAAAACGATCTTCAGTGACACTACAATGACAATCAAATGATTAACTTCTCTGCAAAGAGGAAGGACAGCTATAATGGTCTTTGCCCTTGGAAGAATGGTACCACTGTGGTTTCATTTCTGAATTAAATGTGTACTTTTGTGCAAATTGTACTTTTATGGCGCTTGAACTGTTAAAACTATTCTCTCTTGTAGGTAAACCAACATGAGGCTTCTATCTGGGCTTGCTGGGCTTGCTTTTTAGACCTATCTAAGACATAATTTGGAAAGTGTGGTGATATATATGATGTGCTTTAGTTGGTTTGGTAGGAGTGCTGGCTTGGTCTGGCTGACTGGTTGTTTTTTTGTCTTGGCCATTCGTTTTAATATCCTTCTGAATACAGTATAAATACAAGTGGTTTGAAAGAACACTTGTTTAGAGTGACCACCTGTCCATAGCATGTAGATTTACCATGTTAGACCACCTGCCTCTGAAGATTACTTATTGATCTTTATGATCAGTGTTGGATCATTTATTTCTACTTTGCTTGTACTGGGCCTGGGATTGCTTCATCACAATGTAATGTAAATGACTAATTAATCGGTGAGAATTTGCATTGCACTTTAACACCTTCAGCTGTATCACAAGCAAGAAGTAATAGAATTTTCAGAAAAAAAAAAAACACAACTCATTTCATAAGTATGGGGTTTGCAGTTTGCAGATACCACTGTGCCTGAATCTCCCTCTTTGTTGGGGTTTCTAAGTGTGATTATTCAAACAAAAACTGCCACCTTTCTTGTCTTCTTGTGGCTTTGAGTAAGGGAAATTGTTCCAGTTTTCTTTATTATCCAGTGTCCGGCTGTGATGGTGTGTATTGAAAAGGGTGTGGTGGTCCTCAAGGAGGACCGTTCTCCTGCTACACCCCCCGCCCTGCTGTGACAGACCCCCCTGTCTCCTCAGGAAGCCCCCCTGAGCATCTCAGATTAGTTGCACTATTTCCTGCCTCTTTACTGCAAGCCCACATTCTGCTGGCACTGGATATCCTGTACAAGGAGGCTCTGTTTCTGCTCTCTGACCTCCCAGTAACTCAATCTGGATTCAGTGCATGGCTACTGCACCTCAAGTCAGATTCCATCTACTGTACAACAACCTTCCAAATCGCATTTGAATTACCAAAATAATATGTACGTTACAGAAACAGTCAATAAAGCAGTAATATTAATTTAACAGTCTTAATTTTCTTTTCTTTTTTTTTTGGTGCATGCTGAGTCACACTGGGTCTACAGCTATGCTGCATATAGGGTATTCCAGAAGTAACTTTACAAACCGGAGACGTTTATAATAAACATAAAGTACTTGTCCTATTGCAGGTTTATTGAATGACTCACTTATTTGCATACAGCTGTGGTTCATGGGCCACACAAGAAACAAATTGACAGTGGCATTGATCAACAGATAGACATTACATACATGTGGTTTAACGTGGGGAATATTTATCGAAGCCGATTCATGTGAGAAGTCATTATAGGCAGGTGGACTTTTGCTACTACCTCAAGTTAAAACTCCCAGAGTTTGGCTGACACAGACCTGTTGAGTGCCCGTGCATGTTATGTGAATTTACAGCACTAGATTTCTTCCTTTAGGGAGTCCTAAAACATCACAAGTTCGATATGTGACCAAGCCTCGAAGCACTGATGATTGGAAAGAGCACATTGTAGCACTTGTTTTCTATGACCTCCAGCCAGAGCTCCCTTGTAAATGTTTACCATGGTCATTTTGCATGGCAATTTAGCAGTTTTTCATGCTTTTCCCAGGTCTACACAAGACATTTTATTAGTGTAATATAATGATATAATATATAATACAGTTAATATATAAGGAAGCCGTATCACTGTATGAACTTTAGATGGAGACATCCATTGACTTGTATCTGTGTAATTAAGTGTCTTTTGAAGTGTGTATTCTATTAGAAAAATAAGAAGTTACAGCAAGTGTTTAACACTGTTCTACCTCATGGATCTGGTGGTGAAAACCCCAACAGTATTCAGATCTGATACTGTTTAGATCATTAAACAGGCCCCCTGTCTTATGTTATGTGTGAATGTATTCGCAATATGCCCTATGTGACAGGTGAGTTATCTGTTTGTGTCCATATCGTTGTCTTCAGAGTTTGTTTGGAAATTATTTTCAGGATGTTTTTTGTTTGCTGCCTTAAATGGCCAAGGAAGAGCTGAGGCTTTAGGCTGAGCCCACCTAACAAGCTTTACAAACAAGCTCTGGTATTTAAACAGCTCTGGTATTTAAAGAAATGGGATTTGGAGCACCATTGAGCTTGTGCCAAAGAATTCCGGAACACATGCAGAAGTGACACGTTCTGGAATAAAGATCAACAACGTGCTTGATTGAAGTCTCAAATGCATATTGAAGTCCCAAATTAAAAAGCTGTAAAAGTCAGAAGAAACACATTCCATCTAACATGGAAGTCAGCCTTAAGCCAATGTCAGTGCTGCAAGGCTGGAGTTCTGGTTGTGTGGTTTGTGTTTTTACTGTTAGTAACAGGCTGGCACAAGGCAAGCAGAGCAGACTGGTTGTGCTGTTCAGCAGGGAGGATAGCCAAGAAGACAACTGAAGAAGCAGGAGCCATTCACTATGCTGTCATCCAATAGGAAAGGGTCAAACTTTTAGTGCACTTATTTTACACTGCAGTATTAAGAACCTCTTTGTGGAGGTAAGAAATATATAATTTGCGAGTACCATGTGTAACAAATCCACTAGAAAACAGAATGTTGCAGGGGGACAGATTACTGGTTACACTTTTGTGTACCAGCTGAACTTAGAGATAAGATATATTTCTAAGAGCTCCTCTGAGGCCACTTGGGTGCTTTAAACTTTTTAAAAGTCATCAGGATATGATGACATATAAAAAGGTTCTAAACATCAAGACAACTACATTAAGTATGACAACTGTGATATTTCAAAACCATAATATGTAATTCACCCCGAAATGAAAGAAAATGCATTTTCTAATTATTATAATATATATAATCTATATATATATATATATATATATATATATATATATATATATATATATATATATGATATATATAGTGTGTGTGTGTGTGTGTGTGTGTGTGTGAATTAAGTCTGAATAAGAATAAAATAATACAAATGATCATTATCAAATAATAGTTTTTAAATAGTTTTTAAATTCTGTATTTGAGTCTTATTTTTGGGCTGAAAAAAACATGACTTTGGGAAACAAGAAAAATCAATGTTTTGCTGCAGCGTGTGGCTGCAGTTGATTACAAGACCCGTGATTTAGATTACAAGAGCGTGCCTCTGTTGTGTACAGTTGGGATGCCTGTGGTGACCTTGTCTCAGTTCCAGCTGCATTGTGCTCACTCAGGCGTGGCTCGCAAGTCCTGGCAGGCCCTTCCTGACACAGAGAGAGGGGAGGGGGGCTGGAATAAAGTATTTCATCTGAGAGAGGGGGGGGATCCCAGCTTCCATACACATGGCTCACACACAACATCCCAGTGTGGGGCATTGCACATATAAAACATGCAACACACACAAATGTGGGAATGGGTGGAGAGTGGAGCCTGAAATCATTTAAAAAGTCTGCTTTACTGGTAAAACTAGTGGGTTTCCAATTACAGTCTGGGTCAGTGTTTGAACAAGGACCCAATATTCATTATAAAACTGCTCTGCATTCCAGTGCACTAAAAAACTGCACTTTCAAAAATTGCAAGTTGTAAACTGTAGTAACAACATCTACAAAAGATTAGTAATATCTGAAAGTGAAAAACATTTCAAGACAGCAAGACATTAGCCTGTTACCCAACCATTTTCAGCTACTGACTCTTAATCAGTGGGTCTTATAAATTACATTTTTAATGACTTTTTAAGTTTTATCCAGTAAGAATTGTAGTGCCAGAAACCGTGTTTGATGAAAATACTGTGAATTTCTGTCAGTAAATTTGTGTTCATGCATAAGAAGAATGTATGACAAAAGAAGATTTTCAGGAATGTATGTGAATTAAGAGATTTGTATAAACCACTGCCGTTCAGAGTGAAACAAGGTTGAGTGGGAACAATTCAACGCAGTGCTTCAAATTTGGGACGCTCCTCCCAGTTTGGGTGGTTGGGAAGGTCCAGGTTTGAGTGGGAACGAGGTGTGGATGAATGATGGAGATATATAAATAATACAGGCATACACCCTTTTCAAATAAAAATAAACTAAGAAGGAAGTAAATGCAATGATAACTCAACAAAAGCGTGGGAACAAAGTAGTTATTCAGGTCTGTCACTATTACAAATTAAAACTGACTTTTTAATCAATAATAAGCTAAGTGTGAGAATATAATGGATTATTATTATTATTATTATTATTATTATTATTATTATTATTATTATTATTATTATTATTATTATTATTATTATTTCACACATGTAAATAAATTCAAAATATTGTAGGATTAAATGCAACAATTCCTTGATGTGTAGTACTTGCTCTGGGGACAGACAAACAGCTTCATACCGTTGTTTTTAACAAGTACTAATTTAATTCTATTTATTCTGATTTGATTTTATGGTAGCTGGAAAACAGCCAACACTTAGACATAAAAAGGCAATAAAACTTAAAGCTCAAGAATATTAAAACGAATACAAACACACTATCTACAGATCAAATATATTTGATCTCAGAATTGGCAGAGTTTAAATAAAAAGTAAAAATCTAAAATAACAATAAAAAGTTAATATCCATCTGCAGCTGTTAACATGAATGAATCCCATGCTTGAAAGCACTTGGAAAAAGCAGGGGGTTCCCCATCTGTAAAGATGTGTAATCATCGGGTGAGTTCTGTCATAAAGAGGCATTACTAACCAAAGAATCTTTAATAAAGTAGACCTGACATCAATACTAATAGCCTGGCATGTTAGACAACGCCCTACACACAGGTACACGCACACGCACACTCACACTCACACACACACACACAAATTGCACATCAGCAGACAGAACCTCTTCATTGAAAATATCACTCAATAAAAGACATGCACTGAGCAGAGTAAATGGGCTAGTTGGGTAGGACTTGAGGGCACACATGGAAGTTAAAGTTCAGAACAGAAGGTAGAATGCTCATTTGTTACCCTTGAGATTTATAATGGTTATACTTCAACACGTATCAGGCAGCTTCAGGATAATCATCTACATATTTTTAGAGGGTAGCGTTATCTGTGAAGTGGTTTACCTGTCAGGGTATTTCAAGAAACAATTGTGAGCTCTGTTTCAATGCAATGCAGATATTTAAATGACACCTTTGCTGTGTGTATCCTATATTCACCAACTCACAAGATATGGCTATAGACATGCCTTCAGCCTACACAGTTAGAGCACAGGCCGTGCATGGCTGATAATAGTTAAACGGTTCTTGCTCTGACAGCTATGACGTGTTTGGTACTGCATGGAGGGGTATGACACACGCACCTTCAGTTCTAGGACTATGATCACAGGACTTGAATAACTGCAATAAAGATGACAAGTTCTGGCACCGATTGCTTCAGTTCTTGGGAAGGTTCGAAGGGGAGCTGTGTGGCACAGCACTCCAACAGCACTGGACCTCCCTTTGATCCAAGGATGAAGTTGGCTTAAACAAGCCTTGTCTGGCTAGAACAGTATGAAATAGCAGTGTCAGATTCTTTGTTTTATCTCTCGCCCCAGGTCTCAGAGCTGGAGTATACTCTTTGGCATCACTTCCCCATCCAGGGCTTCAAGGCTGATGGAGAGGAGATGACCGTGACTGACCTCCTGGATCACTTCAAGGTAACTCCACCACCTGACTTCTTGATCAGCTTTCTCATGAGGAAAAATAGTTTTATAATTTCAAACAGCTGGGCCACAGCCTCCTATTCCTCCCCACTAGGTCACTAGGATATGCTGCATTTTGTTCCTTAGAACTAATCACAACGCACAGTGCTTTATCTATATGCTTCAGCGTATAGCGCAGCACAAATATGCTTCCCCACAATCAGCCTTGAGACATCTTTTCAGAAGCAAGCATTAGCTAGTACACATGGCAAATAGTAATCTATGCAGAAACAGCAATAGAAAACCATAGAGAAAACAGATAATAAGTATTCACTTCTTCAGTACGGTTTAGTGTAAAAAAAAAAAAAAACCTTCACTTAACACCTAAGCCCAGTTAAATGGTCCCGGTCTTGGGTATGCCCCTATATCATTTTTTAAAACTTTATTTCATACAAAAAACTGAGACAGTTAAGTTAGTGTAGTCTTTTTAATCTGTCCTATTTACTGTAATGAAGCTCAGAGGGCGCCTGGTGATTATTTAATTCAATGAAACCGCATGTCCCAATGTGTGAAGAGACACGTTTTGCTGAAGGGCTGAGATGTGGTTACGTGAAGTCACTATACCTGCTCAGAGATTAGAGGTGAGGCACAGCGCGTCCGTACAGGTTCAGTATTGCTCTATTCATCTGCTTTCAATTAGAGTGAAGAGAGGCAGAGGCTTTCTACCTGTGCCAGGCCTTTTATCTGCAATTAACACCAGATCATCTTTAATCATGTCTGTCTCTGATGCTGTTCTTTTCTTTTTATCACAAAAACTAGTTTAAAAGAACCCGCTTTGATTAAAATGATCTTTCTTGATAATACTTTACATATGCTTTTGTAATAAGTTCATATATTCAGTTGACCCTATCTTGAAAGGTATAAGAGAGTTGTATCTTAATATAAAGCTACAGTTTATTACAATGTTCAGCAATAGATAAAATATGATTCCTTGGTGAATGTTTATTAAATGCTTTGGATGTTCTTGCTTTGGTGGGAAATTGGAAACTATACATTGTTGACCTACCAGTTTGCTTACATTATGTGACGTAGTTTTAGCTGCAGGCACACAAGCTTCCTTCATGCTTGAATCTCATTGACTGTCACTCTGTGAACTAAACTGCCACCCCCTGCTTTTGGAGTGTGAATGTAGAAGTACGGTATGTTCTTATTTTGGGGTTTTATTATTTGCACTGTTTTCAGGTTAAATTTTGAATTTAAATAAAGGGTTTAATTTTACTTTCATTCCACACTTTCACACAAGGCAGGGGGAAATCGGTTAAAATGGAGTCATTATCTTAATTGTACCAAATGTCAGAAGCTTTGCTTAAGAAAGTATCCTTGCTCTATTGCAGCTACACAACCTTAATAAAATAATCCGTCTATTACTTTAATGACTATTTTAGTTTTATACCCTTTTCAGATGAAATTAGAATTTATTTTATTTATTTATTTATTTAAATTAAATTTTTTCACAACCCCTTGATATATGTAAGCTCTGTATTAAACTATTTAAAATTATGTATTAAAAGACCTCAAATAAATGTCCTAGATACTTCATGAATTAACTTGTATTGAGTGTGTTACTTCTTTCTGAAAAATTACACTAGAAGCAATGTTAAGTAGAGAATCTATTCCCCATCCCACCAACCCTCCCCAGGAATACCCTAGGAATTCAGTTTAGTTTGAGAGGTAAAGAGCCGGGCATAATTTATGTTATCATAGAGTTATTATATTATATATATATTATATATATATCTATATCTATATAATATATATATATATATATATATATATACAGATATAATATATATATTATATACTATATATACTAATTGAACTTGTGAGCTTTTTTTGAACCTTGAGAAATTTGATTCAGGCAGCTTGAAGGTTGAAAGAGATAACAAAAACTTAAAAGACAGGCCAGACTGCCATTGACAGTTTCTATAGGCTCCTAGAATGCATTTATCAGATTGCGGGTTTTACAGAAGGATTTGGGACAAGTCTCTGCACGTGCCTGGGCATCTCGGCTACCAGCATTTCTGTAATTTGACCCACTTTACCATAACACACCAAGAGCATTGTGTCGCTCCTGAAAACTGCCCCAGGTATAAGACGACCATCCATTGCACCATCAATGGGAACCAGTGCAGTTTGCTTCTTAATAAGTTTTAGTCCTTATAACTTCATGTGGTCGAGCTGCTACCACATTATATGACCTACAGGTAACAGAATGCAGTTGTTTATCTATTGTGATGTATTTTAAATATTTGCACATCTTCAATAAATGTAACAAAACAGGTAAAGAATTATTGAAATATGCCCCTGTTTATCTGTGTTGCTATGGCAATGGTTGCATTTTGTAGATCTTGCACCTCCCCATGAACAAAAATAACAAAAAGTCAGACTCATTTTGTCTGTTTCTCTCTCTGTTTCTCTCCCAGATCACATACAGCCTGGAGATAACCCAACTGTTTTATGGAGCGTCAATGCTGTACTACTCCGGCAATTCTGAGGAGAAACGCACTAAAAGGCTGAAACAAAGGTACTCAACAGTCCATTGGCACCCTACAAGCACTGACTAAGTCTTGATATACATCTTGTTCTCTCAATAAGATCTAATTCTAGATGGTTGTAACAGGTAACCATGTATGAAAGCCCTCCTCTGCTGTGTGATTGTTACAAGCTTGGGTGTGTCTAAACCTGGAATTGTTCAATCTGCTATGCAAGGGAAATCCTATTTCCAACCAACATACCTTCCACTCTGCACCCCAGCACTCACTGAACTATTCATTACCTCCAGACCACATTTATCACAGTCGCACTGCAGCCTAGCTTACACAAACCTGAGTCTATAACCTCATTTACACAATCGTGGAAGACAAACACTAAGAATCTCTGGGTGACACATTATACCCTCATTTGTGTCATCCTTAATTATCCTTTAAATCACCCTGTGAAAACTATCAATTACTATCTTACTTTAGTTAACGATCTGTTTGTTTACTCGGGGGGGTCCCAGAGGGTCTCGTTCTGCAGCTCTGAACAAAGAAGGGTTTCTCGGCCTGACTGCTCGCTCTCCTCTCTCTTTGCAAAAACAACCATCATTCTGAAGAGACGATTGACTCCCAAAACCTGGCTGTAAATCTCATGTTGAATTTCCTGAACTTGTGTTTGTGTCAACATTGACATTTGAAGTTGCTGTATAATGGGTGTCCGTTTACTGCATTCTTCCACGGTTCAGCCTGTGCACTCTACTAGAAAGTGGACTTTTTTTCAGCGTCCTGTCTTGTTTACATTCTCCAAAGGTGGCTTTAGTTGCAGGTTAGTGCACTAGCCTTTCATATCTGGTGGCCTTGGAGAAAAAGGAAGCAGTGTAGGGTTGTTTGTTATTAATGTTGAATTATGACCTGAATACTAGAGAATTGGTGACTTTACAGCCTTACAAATGAAAGGAATATGTTTGTAAATGTGAACCATTACCTCAGATAAAACATTTAAAATTAGTTTTGGGTGGGGGTGGGAACTGCCCCCATTCACAGCCATTTAGACATGCTGTAGCAGTAATGCAACATAATGATGTGTTTGGCTCTCCCTTTTTTGTGGGTTACATTTTTTAACTTTGAAATCTAAAACTGACCACAGCACAACTCAGAGAGCTCTTATGAGTTGTAAATAGAAATAGAATGATACAAACAGTCATACACAGCCATTTTCTAACAAAAACAAATAGTATGAATGTTTAATCTATGCAGATTGTTTACCACTGTACATGACTCGTTTTTAAATAACATATGGCCCTATTGTGAACTGAGCGCAAAGTTTGTGAAAGGAACACTAGCAAGAAACCACTCACCTGGTCCTTCCTGACACTTATAGTTGGTGTAGTTAATTTATTCACATACTTTAGGCAAAGCACTGAGTAAGAACTGGTGACACACTGTTTTGTAATATTATGGACTAATGAATGTTGTTGTCGACTACCTAACAAGTCTTTCCACTGGGGGAGCAAAATGGTTTTTACTGAGTTTTTACTGAGTTTATTCGGCTGAACTGCAGTACCTTTGAGTCATTTGACCTTTCCATGATGCCATTTTGTTATCAAACTTCTCCATGCATTTTAATAAGTTGTTACAGTCAATATGATAATTTCATTTTGAGACCATTGATGTAATGATGACATGATGGTGGCAGATTGAAATAATACAGGGTGGGGTTTGGGACAAACCATTTATACACTGCAGTTTCAACTGAGAGGCTGTATTGAGACATATGCAACACAATATTTAAAAGACCTGCCCATAATACTGTAAACATGGTTCAATTGTTCTAGATGTGGGTTCCCGAATGGTTATCCTTGTAAAAGCATGGCCGTGGTGGTGTGCAGAGTGAGTCATAGAGTCAGGGAACACAGGTTCAAGTCCTGGCTGTGGGTCACATTGTCTCTGACACTCCCAGAGGTTAGGAAGGCAAAACCAGAAGGGACTGTTTCTCCTCATCATGCTACAGAGGGCCCTACTGGCCAGGCTCCTGGTGAGCTCAGACAGACTCCTACAGGGCTAGCCTTTGTCCTCCAGAGGCTGGTAGCTCACTGACATCTGCTTTCGAGTTCCTGGGTTTAAAAGAGAAAATTGGCTTGTTCTTGGGATTGGAGGACTCCCTCTGAACCTTCAGTTCTCCTGAGCTGTGTGGATATGACTTGCTAGTGAGGGAACATAATTGTAAATTGGGGAGAAAACTGGGGTAAAATAATCGGGTGTATACATTTCTAAATAATTCAGCAAATTATCTACAGATTCACAGATAGATTCACTTTTGAAAAACTGGTAATCTGTCCTCTGTCGGATCTGCTGCCTTGTGACTAACATGCAACAGGGAAGTGTACCTTCTCTGTATTCCGGAACAAAATGTCAGTGTATCCATGTGCATGAGAAAAAATATGAGAAGAGTGCAAGGTTTGAACCAAGAAATGAGAAAAGAGTTTACTTTTTTAAAAGATTTATACCCACAAAGTCTTGTTGATAGCTAGACCTTCACAGGAGCTGAGCTTAGGTCACAGAATGCAGTCAGTTTCAGGTTATAAAAACAATTAATCTAATATAATGTAATATACAGTCTTGTAATAGCTGGCTTGGGGTGAATTTCAAGACAGTGATATAAATAGGGGGTTTCGGATGAAGTGCCACATGAGATAACTCATTAAATCGCAACTTAACAATAATAAAGTCATCCAAACAACAAGATTGGATTACAGCCATGCAGTGTAGCTCCTTTACTAGTTTAAAATGTTTTATTATCAGAAATCCTTTAAAGGCTGTTTCGTTTCTTTCCCCAATCGATGTGCAGTTGATGTTTTTTCTAGTACTATTCCTATCATCTCTTACCAGGTCAGTGCAGGTTCAGTTTTTAATTTTTGCCAATGAATGGCTGCTCCATGTAATATTAATGCCACAAAATGTCCTGGTTTCTTCTGATGTGACGCTTTTACACCGCTCCTATCTTCTGCACTCTCGCTTGAAGAAAGTAACACTTTCCTGATTCAGCTACCCAGTGGTAAGATTACCGGCTATCGACTTTGAGTTTTTCCATAAAAATCCTGCTCTCTTTGGACAGATAACCATTGGCATATACAGGCACTCTCACCTGTGGAGAACGTTACTGTATCGGGCAGAAGTTTCTTCTCAGATCTTGGGTTGTGACTGTCCACCGCCTGTGCAGCTCAAATATGGAAAGAGAGTCAGGGCATCATAACACTGCCTGGCCAGGCCAATCACAGACATGAACACCATTGAGCACGTGTGTGCTATCTTTGACCGACCCCTGTGAAAGAATCCCAGTAAACCCACCTCCTAGGACTCCCAAATACAGATTCTGTGCCAGGAATAGGGCTGCAATCCTGCAGACCACGATTGCTGATCTTGTGTCAGCGCACTGCTGCCTTGCATAAGGCAAAAGGCTACACCACAAAGTGTAAACCCAATCATATTTTGCCAGTGTTAGAATAGACAGGTGTTCTTTCAAACTTGGTTGTCTATTTACTTATGTCAAGTCTCTCTATATTTCCATTCTTTACTTACTCTGTTTGCATGAAGCTTTGGCGCTTATGGATTTGCACGGTCTGTTGATGTGCTATGCGTCTGGCTCCGAGAAGAGACCCTCACCTTTCACTGATTGACAGACTGAGAGCAAAAAGGCATCAGCCGCCACTGCTATCGATCACCCACCTTCATCTCTGTGCTGTACCTGCATTGTGTACAGAGCATTAGACAGAGGGGTCCCTTACTTATGATGAAGTGAGCAGGGAGGAGTGCGTGAGGCAGGGAGGCAGCATTGTTGGATAAACATCCTGGACCTCCCCTCCCCCTCCATTTCCCCTCCTGTTTTTTTCTCCCTCTTCCGTCAAACAACACGTTTCTTCCGGGTTTTAAATAAACACAGGGACCCCACTAAAACCAACTCACAGGGAACAAAGGCTTAAGATCATTTTGAAAAATGCATTTTTAACAGCAACATCCGAAGCAGTCATCTTTGTCACACTTTTTTTCTTTTTTTTTTTTTTTTTTTTGTGTTATTATTTAAATATAAGCCCTAAATATAAAAATATGACAACCGACAAATAACTGGGCCCAAAAATGCAATTGTTTTTCTCAGTATTTTTTTTTTTGCACTTATCAGAATATTCAATTAAAAAAAGAATACCTCTTTGTTCTGCATGAGTTTCATTACATTAATAATTTATGTGTTTCTTATAAAACGCCAGGATCAAGTTGAGTCTCGGCAACTTGTTTTCAACAGTGTCCAGACTGTGTATATGTTTCCAGTCCACTTGGGAGTCTTAACTATACAAGAGTCCTTACCTTATACCTCCCTGGGTTCCTGAAAGGAACATTCCACTCCTGCATTCTGGCACTGCTTTGACATGGTGCCAGGGAACCTAAACCACTCACAGAATGGTAATTGTTTGGCCAGAATATTTCACCTGGGTGTTATAAATGAAGAGATGGCCACAGTTTTTGGAAGGGAGCTGGAATAAGCCAGTTGTATTGGTAGCTAAAGATTATGGAGACAAGGTGTGGAATGTTTACTACACACAATATATACTGGGGGTTTATTTGAACCTTTCCCTCTCCAAGCTAGATGTTAGACCTTGAAAAAAATGCTGTTCTGAAATACTAATTTTGATATTCAAAAGTACTAGTATTTACACTTTAAAGTAAGTTCTCATGCTGTATATTAAGAGATGCAATACTGTTGAAGTTTGGGCCAGTATAATAAATCTGTCTGTCTGTCTGCAGGGTGTCTGAAGCCATTCAAGAGGTCACTAATATGGAGATCCCCAATCATGTGCAAGTGCTGGAACTGACGCCAGTCTTCGCAGAAGAGAATGACAGTGAGGAAAACCTAACGGTCCCGTTTATCCTGTATTACCTCCGGTCATTTGAACCTGGCCTGGCCTGGCCAGGCCAGTCGCCCCTCTCCTGGATACAGAAAGAAAAACATTAGGAATAACACATTAGAAACTAAATTACTGTCCACATGATTTAAGAGTAGAACAGTAAAGCACATCACAAAAAGACCTTCCAAACAGCGTTTAGTTGATAATATTTTGCATGTTAACATTGAAACATTTTGTAATGTAGTATACCTTAAATATAATGCTGTCAGTCTTAAAAACATTTTGCAGCATATAGCTATGGCCAAAAGTTTTGCATTACCCTATAGCAGTGGTTCCCAACCTGTGGATCAGAGTTAACTCCAGGTGGTCCGCAAACAACTCCCAAAATTCATTAATGCCGTTCTAAACAACATAACAAACAGCTTGTGATCGTGTAAACACAATCATACTGAAGTGTCATTCTGTTCCCGTGATCGGGTAAACACGATAAACGCACTTCGTTTCTTTGACTTGCTAGGCCACTATAATTTGCAGTACAGCTTGTTAACGCATATCATTGGATAGGAGAGGAGTATAGTTTAACTGCGTGCTTGTTTGTTTTTTGTGCGATGTCACATAGCTGTAGTTTAAAAAAAAATGTGTATCTCAAAAAATGAATTTGGCTGTGTCACATTAATAATTCCTGACTCTTACTGATTATGTTTGGCTGTGTACGGCTTGCTGTGCTGCTGTAACACACCTGCTGCTACTTTCGTGCTGCCTCAGTAAACAAGATGTCTGTATCACGGGATCAGCCAGTTTAAAATGTTTTAATGCATAATAAACATTGAACTATACACACCAAGTAAAGACCAAGGTGGTGTTTACTTATTACTAGTTACACAAGTAGCCTTTGGCACACAAAAAAAAGCTTTGGCTCTGGACTCTTAATAGTAGCCTGCATACAGCAAATATATAGTGTAAAAGCTTTTCCTAGCAAGTAGGATTTACTGTATATTCAGTGACATTGTGTGGTACAGTATGCCATAAACTTTCTTCACAATAAATACAAAGTAAATCAATGCCCTGGCCACTTAGGGGAACGTACTGTTTAGCTGCAGTTCTATTACCATGGTACTTTTGTTTGTCACACAGGGTATTGGATAACTGTTATTTTGCGTAGCAGTAGGGTGTAGTGTTAAGAGTGCGTTGTGATTTATTGTCTCACTGCTGAGTTTTAAAGTTCAAAGGCAGTTCTAGGCATCCTCTGTTTTTTGGGCAGCAGTTATCAAATAAAGCCTACTCACGCTCAAAGGAAATCCTTAATCACAATCCGTACAGGCAGCTTGGAAAGCTATGAGATAGAGTAAGGCCGGTCCCGGTTGCTGTGTTCATTTGCTGTAATTCAGATACTGTAAGTCAGAACATGTAAGTAGATTACTGAATAATTGGACACCCTACACAAACCCAGATGGGAATGTGTGTCCCTACAGTTTAAAGTGCCCTGAGGGTATGGAGACAAACTGGACTGCCAACAAGATATGCTAAATCATGCAAGAATAAAAACATTTTTAACCCTTTGCAGTCCATTTATTCACTTGGCGCCTATCAGGTCCAATTTATTTTCACATGCACTGTTTAAAAGTAATTTTATTCACAGTAAAACAGGTTTAAAAGGCACTGCATATCAACATGACACTCAGTACTGCATCTCCAGCCCTGCCCCACTCCTTGTTCACTTTATTTATCACATATTTCTTCATAGTAGTGCATACTGATAAATTATCTCCTGATCACTTGTTTTATCACCAAACTCCTCAATAATGCTGTCCAAGTCATTATTTTATTACTATAAAATACTTGTACTTGCAAATGCCTGTGATATTCTTTGAGCACTGGATACGGGAGCAGCTATCTTGCTTATGTCCATGTTATGTCTGTTAGGAACTATGCGTATTGTTCCGATCCACCTTCTTTTTTTCTGCTTCTCTCGGCTTCCAGAGAAAAAACAACTAGGGACCTGTGCTTGATGTCTTTTTGATGATGTCGGACCTGGTCCGACATAGGACCACATAGATTATTGGACACTGCAACTTTCAGAACTTTAAATTACAAATGTTTTGTTGTGTGGATATTTATATTCTCCTGCGACAATATTGGTACAACAAGGCAACCATTGCTACTCACACTGAAATAAAACAAATTCTGTGTGAGATATTAGACTGTGTTAGCTGTAAACAAATCCAGACGTGATGTCGCAGCAGTCTTTTCTTCCTTCATGCTTGTGTGGATATATTTCTGAAACGGATAAAATGGGGTTTTGAAAAATAGAAAAAGCTGTATCTTTGTATTTGTGGTGTTAATTTAATAACCGGATTAAACCATATTAGGATTTGTGATATTTTTAACTTGGTTTTCTGGGTTATAAGCCAGAGAGAACCGTGTAAGCTGGACAAGTTTTTGCTGGTTGCCAGCTGTGCACAGCTGTTGCCGCCTCCCCCAGAGAAATGATGGAATGGCTAAATACAAACATGCTGTCTCTTTGAATGCCTTGTACTGCAGCTCGCTTTCATTTATTTTCTTTAATAAAGATTTTGTGTTCTTACATTTATACTCTCTCGTGTTTTGTTTTTTTTTTAAATGCAAAATTCAGACAGTAAACTCTCTCGTTGTGACCAGCTCCCTCTAAAGACTAGCTCACTTGAAGGCCTTTCAGAGAGAGTTCTATATAAAACACATTTGTAACCCTGAGAACTAACCCTGTAAAATCAGAGACAAATCACTCTTCTAAACAGGGTCATGTCCCTACTGGTTAGAATTGGCCTCCTCTTATGTATTCTGAAACCATTGTCTTACAAAATGATAGTTTTCATTCTTTGAGACTATCAATCTTTTCTATCTCAAGGATATCTTCTCCTCAAAGGATTAGAAGCTGCATGCACACAGGGGGCGTGGTTATTTTCTAATTGTTTTACCTGTTTTTGATTGAAGGTTTGGCTCATCACACTTTTTGATCAATGTGGATATGATGGAAAGCTGCCTGTCATTGGTGTTTCTAACATGATATCTTTGAACATGTTTATTTAAAGGCCAGATGTGTGATTTTTTTTTTCAATATTGTGAAAAATGTACAGAAACCATCCGATCATTATCCATGTGGCTGTTTTTAATTAGCTTCAAGATCAATTCAGTTAAAATTAATAAAAACATAAAATTTAATTTTTAAGCTGTTTACTTGTTAGTATAAGTAAACCTTAATGAGGACAGAAACTGATTTTTTGTAAAGATGTGGCCTTTATTTTTCAAGAAAAATACAACATTTTGAATATGACATATAAACCATCAAAAAAATACAAAAGAAGAGAATAGTTCGTAGGTTATATTTTGGCTGGTTAAATATAACCAATGACGTCGTTGCAGATGATTGGTTGCCGGCTCCCAGTTTTCATGAGTTCGGTGAACTGGTAAAAGCCTGTTCCCATTTCGTGGAGCCCTGTGTGTGACTGGTGGAAGTAGGGAGCTCTGACCTGGAAACCGGTTGGACAGGAGAGGCGCTTAGGAGCTCCCGCTCTGTTAGCTTGGTTTCCCGTGACTGATTTCCCCCGCTCATCCCCATTCCGTGACATGCCAGCCAGCTTGCGGCGCATGTTGAGCATAAAGTCTTTGGCCAAGCGGCGCCCTGAATTGGGCTTCAGTTCAGCCGCTTCTGGACAGTCAGGGAGGTCCATCCAGTTCTCAATGAGGTCAGCAAAGCTGTTGTCACCCAGGACCAGAGGCTGGCGGTTACGTCCCCTTGTGAGCAAAGAAGTAGTCCAATCCTCAGGGTCATTGGACTCAAAGGAGGTCCAACGCTCCAAACAAGCGTCCGACGTGGATTTGGGCCTCACTCGACCACTAGGCGCTCGGTTGGTACGCAGACATGCCCCCGAAGACACCCTGATGTTTCTGCTCCTTCTAAGAACAACTGGATCATCTTGCCAGGAGGCCTCCGAGTAACCCGAGTCAAACTCCAGACTCTTCTCACTGCTGGGGGAGCCCACACCCAATCGGCCGCTGCCATCTTCCTCCTGCATTGTTGCCAAGCAAAAGGCTGAGTCGTAGGTGCCCGTTTCGGAAATGTCAGAGTTGCGGAGCTGAGCAAGCCGTTCCCTCTGCAGCACCCTCTTCTGACAGCCTCGGGCATTCGCAGACAGGGGGCTGGGGTTGACAGAGGCCCTAAATCCCCGTTTCATCTGCTTCAGGTCCTGCAGAGTCTTCATCACGCACTGCATCTGTTCCCTGAGGCAGTCACCAGACTCACGCACACATAGCTGAGGAGAAAAGAGAAGCAGATAACAGTTAACCACAGCTGTCTTCCAGTAATACGTTACGAAACATGTCAAATTAAATTTGTCAATTCAAATATCCCATGAAAATCAAAGGGAACCAGATGCATCTTAAAGGGGGGCATGAGTTAGACACAATGTTTTGTTTATTTCATGTCCATGAACTGTATTTAAATGGCATGGGGAGCACTGGGGCTCATATTCCATTTGTTCTAAGACGGAAGGCTCTCTCTCTTCCTCCCTCTCTCTCTCTCTCTGTCTCTCAACAAGGCAATATTTCCTGAAGCTGCTGCAGTTGTGATCACATGCCAACCTCTCAGAACAGGATTGACTCCCGCAGGATGGAAACAGTTGCCTGGATTCAAAGGTCACACTTCCTTATCCTGTTTGTGTTGGACTTACTAGAAATGTGCTTTGTAGAATAAGCTTTCGACAAGAACTTCATGTTCCACATCTGAAGTATAAAATCCTACTTCTTAAAGCCAATTCTAAAACTCGCTTAAACAATTATGCGTGCAGATTCCACAACTCAAAACATCTATGTGCATGGACCCCAACACTGATCTACAGCCCTGATCCCCAATCCATAAAATGTGTTGTATAACAAGGACTTCAATGAATAGATAAAGATAACAATAGATTAGTATCTGGGATAGCTGAGGAACATGATCAGTGACATGATCAGTTACAGCTTTGATGTATGCTGGCCATAGCCAAAGGGTAAATGGTGGCAGAGTCCTGCAGCACTGTAGGCGTTAAACTCTTGGTCACTCAGGTTAGAAAGAAGGATAGGTTTCTGGGAGTTTTACAACAGATATGTTTTTGTTTGTTGGAGTAAAGGCTGAACCACAGTTATAAACCTCTCTTGTGCTCCCAAGACAGGCAGAGACTTGCAGGCAGAAGCAATAGCTATTTGGCAGTTTCGGTACTGCCAGAGCCCTTCCTCTCAGGCAGCTGAAAAAACAGACAGTTCACAAAAGGTGCCTTGCCCATTACGGGACACTTATACCTGATCTCCCAGCTCTTCCTTCCACATCTCTAAACAAGCCATGCTTTTTAGAAATAAGCCCACAGAAGTCCCAAAATACTATTAAAATATCCCTAGTTTATTTAGGCTCCCCCCTCCCCCCATTATATAGCAGGCTGTGATTTAGCCTAGCCTTTAAAGAACATAAAGTAAAACTGTTATAAACGTTATTCAGTTTATATGGTTAGAAATGCTAGTGAAACAGGCTCTCTGTTTCTTTTCCAAGTAGATTGCAATTGCAGAGTAACTGTGGTGAACCTCACAGGATCATGAGCAGTCATTTCCTTGACTCTGAGTCACAGGAACTCTTTAACAGGATGGCCAAATCAGCCTTCAAGCCGCTGGGAGACTGAGCATCTAATGAAGCAGTTAGGAGTTATTGTTGTTTCTCCTGCCAAGACCTTCTGACTGATTCTCCCTCTAGGACACAAATATGTACAAAACTATTAATACTGGCTGGAGAACAGTTATGTTGTGTGTATAAATGTTAGGAACATAGTGTAAGCAGATATGTCTTTTTATACAGCAAGACAACAGATGTTTTTGTTTGTTTTTTTAATATGTGCTATGTGAAATAGTACCAGTACAGTGGTGTTTAAAATGGTTTACTCTGCAATCAAACTGAAAACACTATTCTAAACCCCAATAGGCAGGTAAATTGTACCACAGCAGGGATAGTTAATATACTTCCTTTTTTTTTTTTTTACAAACAAATGTTGCAGCCTCTTTCGGTTTCATTTTTAAATCTCTACTACCCCCTGGGTAAATGGTTCCGTTTGTTTTCTAAGCAATTATGTGTACTCCTCCAATCTCTTGTGGTTTTCAGCAAATATAATTACAGTGCACGCTGTTTATAAGAATTACTGATATAATAATCAACCGCATATAGTGATCAAAACCACTGGGAAAAAATCATTCCTCTCCTAACCAATGTAAAATAATCTGCTTGTAAGAATCAAGCAATCCGCTTATAAGAATCATTTCGGGGCAAACTGACTGCATGTAATATGGTACTGTATCAAGTGCAAAGATGTGTACAGCCAATAAAGCTGTTTTTGAATTTGAATTTGATCACATCTTGTGTGTTTAGGCACGTACGCTGCGTGTATACAGTATAATCCCTGGTCCGCAGCAACTCCCAGTAGACAGGGTTTTTTCTCTGCTAGTGAAAATTAGTTTAAATAAAGTGAATACACATTCATTGAATACATACTAAGCACAGCACTGTTATTGTGCGATATGCATGTAGAGGGAGGGGGCTTGCGTAGCGGTGCGGTGAGGAGGGGGGGGGGGTTGCGGTGCTTTTCATCTCCGCTTAGTGAAAAAAAGCAAACCACAGATGCTTAAATGCAGTGGTAGTCCTGGCAATAAAATACTTTACTGTAAAGTCACTTTAATTAAAATGTCATTACACGTAACATGTATGGTTATGTGTGGATTAAAATCCAACAGTAGTCTGCATGGATGTTTACAATATTCTATATAACAGCTAAACTATTCACATATGTAACTATATGCCTTATTCACATTGATAAACATGTGAGTGAAAAACGTTGTGAATACTTGAACTAGTACTGCATGGCTATGTTATTACAGCTGTGGAAAATTCAGCTATTTGGCTCCAAATTGGTCCCTAAGAGAGAGAAGGGGGGTGACAGGAGGGGAGAGAAACGATTTGTTAAAACCCCTAGGCGCTCTGATTTCAAACTGGTGACAGCGTCGAAAGTCAGGATACAACCAAGTTCCAGAAATGCATTATTGTCCCTTTTATAATAACAGATCAGATATGTCAGCATGGGTTAAGAATGCTTAAGCAGCAAGAGGGTTTTGGATCCCTGTGTGGAAAACTTGCAGCCAAACTGGGCTGTGTTTTTAGAGACATCTTGAAATATTTAGAGTTGCCGCATGCTTCCAATTTCTTTCATAGGCTAAACAGTTAATACCTACAGTGTGTGAAAACAATATCACTTCTGTTAAGCACAGTCAAATTGGTGCACACACATACACACACACAACTGCAATATCTGAAACCCTGCCCACAGAATAATGAAGACACATAACAAAAGGATCACTGGGAACCAAAATGTGGACTGGTAAGGAACAGTTGAATTATTTCTGGTGTTCATTAGAAGGATCCAGGAACTTGGTACAAGGATGGTGTTTCTGTGGCCACCACCACTGTAGAAGTTGGTCTGGAGCCTACCAGAGCTCATTATGCAAATACAGTTGTTTACCCCCCTCCCCACACCCCCTCTAAACTGTAGTGTCCCCCTCTTGTATAGAATACACTGACTTGTCTAACACCTGGAACTGGGCACATTCCAAAGAGTAGTCACATTTATTGTCCCATCCATCTCCTCAGGGCATTTCCAATTCTTATTAGCTTTACTGATCCCCTCTTACTAACATGCATGATGCTAATGTAAAACAAGTTCAAAGCTCCTAATCCCTCACCCCCTACCACCACTCACATACATATTGATATGAGGCCAATTACCCATCAAATTCCTAGACCAATTCAACTAATTCTGACCAAACAAATGAATTCGAGCAAAAAATAAACCCCCAAAAAAGGCTTTATAACTGATAGTGATAGTAATAAAACGAGAGAGATATTTGCGCCAAAGCCTAGGTTATCCAAACTGAAATAGGTTGTTCGAACTGATGCCAAGTGTCTGTGCAAGCGTTTCACAGAGCAGGGTAAACTACCTTTCAGTAAATCAGCAATACCCCAGAAAAGCAAAACGCAATATCAGTATGATTCAACTCTGCATGGTTACCAGCACTGGACGGGACGTGTTCAGTTTCTAGTTGTTATTTTTGGGGGTTTCCCACTGGGTGTATCTTTATAGACATCAGCAACAAAAGTCACCATTTGGTTGCGCTTAGCAAACACGGCCCACATAAAAACATCTAGTCTCCTAGTATTTACAAGCACATAGATCATACAGCGGTAGGTAAATAAAGTCAACGAACAGACAAATGTCTTGTCATGGAACCTGAGAATAAGTTGTTCTCATACGAACAAATAGAAGCACCTTACTCGTTATGGTAGAAGTGCAGTTCTCAAACTTGTTTCAGAAAATACTGTAAACGTACACAACGTTTTAAAGAACATGTTTTGGTCATACTTTATCTTTGCTGAAATATAAAATCACCTGTTTAACAAACAAATATATATATATATAGTAAAAAAAACTTACCATCTCTTTTTTCAGTTTGCTTTTGTCAAAATCCAATTCGTTTTCCTATAGAAGACAAAAAAGCCCCGTTTTTAAACCGGTCACTATTTGTTGACAATAGCAGTTATCCTCCTAATACAACAACACAGTTTTTTATTTTTTATTTATTTATTTTTTTTTTTTTTTTTTTTTTTTTTTTTTTTAGAAATCATGCAATTTTCTAAAACGTAAAAAAGCAACAGCTGCTTACATTAGGATGACTTCTTGAGTCCAGGAAAACAGATATTCCACACCAAATTCCAGTTACCAAAACCTCCGAGACTTCAGAACTATAACTAACTCAATAACTTTACTTATGCGTTTTGAACACACTGCAGCACAGCGCCTTGCTCTTTTGTACAAATCGTGCCTGCTTCTACTGTAATAAGCAGCCAGTCAGAATTGAGCATCGCCGTCTCAGCCAATGACAGTGCCCCTGAAATCTGAGCTGTGGATAAATTGCATTACAAGGGTGTGCTGCGCTTGGTACCTCGATAAGGAAAATGATGTACCCACGGAGTCAAATGGTTGAAGTCAAAGGAGGATGGGGCAGACTGTCATAGTCGTGGTGAGGGTCATTTACAGGTAGCCGGGAGCATCTGGACTACTTTGCATTCGTTTGCTCCCGTCTCCACAACAAGGCAACTTGCTAGCGCCAATGCCAGCAGACATTGTATACACAGACCATTTGGCCCAAATTGACGTAGTACTGGAGAAGTGAAAACATCGTTTTTATAATATTGAAAATGAAATACAATTCAATGACATTTGGAGGAACTACAAAACATTATAGGCACACAAGCTTACAACACACGTAGCTAATAAACATAAATCAACGCAGATTATCTATTTGTGCTTCCGAAACTTTAACAATAACGTACATTTAATTGTACGATGTGACTTTGTTATTAGATTTAAAAACATTGAACATTTGTTTAATGAATTCGTAATAGCACTATTGTACAATATAGCGTGATTTGTGGACAACCAGCGGTTGAGGGAAGGAAACGACAATAATGTAAAGTTTAATAGGAGCCACGCGGTTTAAAATGTTTATTTAATTGTAATGTTCTGTTTTAATGACCTTTTGTTCAATCTTTGTAAAGTTAAGTCTTATTCAATATTAGGACGACCCAAATATTGTGTTATATTTTAATACATATTGTTTGTGAAAAGGTAGCTTTGATAAAACGAAGACTGATATTTCCTTCTCGTCTATATAAATTATAATTTGAAAATCGAACGCACACTTCAAAAGCGCACACATCACTCAAAACTGGTTTAGAGCAGACCCTAAAATACTCGCCCGTCGGCTTCATTGTAAATTAACCCCATTCTCTACGGGTTGATAAAATCAGTGATTGTTGTAGGTAATCTGGTATTGATTCTCTAAACGCATTGCATTTCAGCCACACTTCTGTTTCTAAGCTGGGAGGTCACTGGATGGAACCAGTATCTACACTGAAATGTGTATCTGCTTACTTTAAATAGCCCTTCGGAGTTTCACACATTGGATTTTTTTTTTTTTTTTTTTTTTTTTACTGTTCATTAAATACAGTATTTTTAGGCTTGTTCTCTTTGATACTAATGCAGTATGACCAGTTAAACTTGACAATATGTCTTTACCATCACCATCGCGTAGTGTAACTGAAGAAGTTCTTCACGTCGAGTTCTCTTATCACCGACCCCCTAAGGGGAATTGCAACAATGGGGTGAGTGCTCAGTAGGTGACCGTAAAGCACGCGGTCAAGATAGGATTCAAGGCTGGCGTTGCGTTTGATCGTTGCATCTGATACCAGAGCTTCTGGGTCACATGGGCTTTATTTATTTTTAGCTGCCAAAGGCCTGCTGTAATTCAATTTTCAGATCTTGTCAAGACACTGTTGATGAACAGTAATTACAACTGGGCAATGTCCTAAGTGTACACACACACTCTCACTTGCAAAAAACTTGCTATATATATATATATATATATATATATATATATATATATATATTCAGGATACTATATTATATATATAATCCATGCAGTAAAAAAACTCTGTTATTGATACATTGTTCTGAACTCTTATTTTCACTGTTAAACAACTGAATGATGGTGCCAGTGATGTGACAGTTAGATATCTAAGGATCAGTTGTGAGCTGGGTACTCGTGGTAGTCAAATCAATCAACACGATCAAATAGGTATATGATTCGGCAGGTATATTATGTATAAAATAATAATAAATATCCGATATGTGGCGTTATTCTAGGTATACAAAAAAAACAACAACAACAACAACAAAAAAAACACATTCATTTTATACAGGAGTTAAATCCCCGTACCAAGTATATTGATAGATACGGTATATAGATAGTTAATTAATTTATGTGTGTATACAAATGAATTTATATTGTATTTATTATGTAATGATTACACTGCACTAAAGTACAGGGGAAAAAAGCAAAACAGACGTTCACATTTTTTCTGTTTCCCTAGTGACCGTTTTGACTGAGCAAATAAACTTTTTCTTTTCTTGTTTTCCTGGAGGATAGTAAACGTAAGAAATGCATCTGACTTGCTTTATTATGCAGAGTTGATTAGTTTTGTAGTCTAAAAGATTCGATTCGTCGAAATGTAACGCTTGCAGGGTTTTAGTAGTGAATGGGTTAATTATATAAATGTATACCGATATAGAAACACATATAAATGTGTAGCACCTCTACAATGCACGACTGCATTAGAACACCGCAAAGTGCTATATTGATTCCTTTATTTACATTACATTGCATACTTATGTAGTTTAAATACAGAACAAACAAAGTGTTAACTGTGAATATTGATAATCAGGTTATTTTAATATCCAGTTACGGCGTTTGATGTCACATTGCAATACTGTTTGGGTTTTGCAATGTGGCACGTGTATATGTCTTTCTGAGCAGTGTTCTCGTTAATAATGGAAGTGGGGTCAGCTGAACAGCTCCTAATGGTCCGGTAATTCGCACCTGTGGTGGTAGGAATGCAGTGAAGTCGCAACACTGCAGCGAGGAAATGGGGTAAGGAACTTTAAATGTTAAACAAACATCTGTTTTATTTAAGCATACAAAGATGTGTTATTTCCTACTAGTACTGTAAACTACACGAGTTTGCTTGCCGTAGGCCTATGCCGTGCACCAAAAGTGTTCCCACAGTCATTTAATTGTTTGTTTTGATAAAACGTTGGAATGTACAATATTTATATTTATGCATGCGATAAACACGTATTTACAGAACGAAATAATACGAATAAACAGTACAAAATATGGTTTACCTTTGTGCTCGATGGGCCGTTTGGATTATTATTATTATTATTATTATTATTATTATTATTATTATTTTTATTTCTTTAACCAATTGCTTGAAAGTATTGCCATCTAGTGTCGAATTTGTGTACTTTGGTTTGAGAAATGCATTGGTAACACAAATGTTTTGAAATGACTTGCTGCATAGTTAGAAAAATGTAAACCTGCATGTGTTTTCTTAATTAGATTTGCTTTTCTGTTTAAAAAAAAAAAAAAAAAAAAAAAGAATGACACAAAACACACGTACATCACATCTCTAAACAGTTTGTGTTCAAATATATAGTCTTATAAATAAGCCGCAACTTCATGTTCTATTTATTTATGGGATTCAATCTTGATCCGAGCAATTCGTGTTCTAGTATTACATCAGAATAATGGCTTTATTTACTGATTCTTCTGTTGCACTTAAACAAACATAGAAACGTCACACTTAATTTCAATAATCTGAGCAGTCTGTGCAATTTATTATTTTAAACACATTCTCTTCTAATTTGATATAAAAAATAAATACATGATATTACTGATTTTGCATAGTATTAGTCGGTTATTGATTCTGGGTTTGAAACTTCCACAAGCCCTGTCCACAGTCCTGGGCTGCTTAACTTCTCTTTTTTAGGTGTGTTATTGAAATCAATAGGTGCCGGTAGTTTGAAAAACCAGCCCCGTGGTAAGTCTGCTCTGAAGTGATCATGCTTGAAATCTCACCCTCGTCTGCAAGTTGATTATTAGGAGCTGTTCATGCAGCTATAAGGGAAGAACAATATGTTTAACGGGCTACTGAGACATTTGGATAATATACCGTAGTTAACTGATGGTATAATGGTGCGGGACCAGTAGGGGGTTATTGTTGAGTTTCAGTGTCTCTCGACAGGAACGGGATGTCGGTTTTATACGTAAATACAATTTCAAGATTACAACTCATTTTAAAGCTTTTTTTATTTTTATTTTTTAAACAGAATACTGAAAAACTCTAATGTGTAATTTAACATCAGGTTATCAGAATTGGGTTCCTGTTATCGGTACAGTAATGCAACGATAACAAAACTTAATGTTTTAAAAAAAAAAAAAAAAAAAGAACTGTAGTAAAATCTAACCGTGCTATTTTTTATTTTAATAGTTAAGTTTCTTTATCAGTTAAGGATCCAGCACGCCTATTCACTGTCAAATGGGAAGAAATATAATGGTTCTTCTAGACATGTGTACGTTTACTGCCCTCTAGTGGTAGTTTGTATTTGTTCAGGTAAGACGTTTTTCAAGCTGGAGTTTGCAGAACTTTAAGTCTGTGGGGAAAATGCTTGTGAAAGTAGTCAAAATGTTCTACCTTCTCATTTGGGCATTTTGATAAATCAAACATTTTCCACAATTGAGTTGTACATATACATTTAACCATAGAACCAAACTACATTACTGGAATGTTTGCTTCCTGGTAACTATGTTGCATTCCAGCCTCACTCTGTTTTATTATGTCATTGCAAGATGGTTAATTAATCCCCACTGGGGAGAAAACACTAGAAGTATTTAGTTAAATAGCAGCAGTGTTTGATTGTCTTTTATTGTGCTTATATTGGGAAGCATTAGATTAATTTCCGGATCTTACTGTTAAACATTACATCTGTTTTGGATTGCCTTGTATAAATACTGTATTTTATCAAAAATGAAAAGGTAGTCGCCTATTTCAGTTTGACGCTGTAGTCTCTGACAAACAGGTTGATAAGCAAGCAAGTAAACAGATTGTTCTGTGGCATATCACTTATGCTTATCCTTATGTGGTAATATTTTCCTTAGCAGCATGAATGCCAGCTTGAAGTATCACAGTAAATCAAACTGACCAGCTCAAACCTTGGCCCACATGCAGATAAACCCTGTCGCTAAGTTTCTGGAAAAGGTTGCTAAGAAATTTCAAATAAAATATGAGTAACACACAATGACATGTCAGTTTACTAAAGTAATTGTAGCTAACTAAATACTTGTATATCCCCCAGTTTGAACTTCCATTAGTCGTTTTTATAGTGTTGTTAAAATAGGTCTTTCCAGTCTCCTGTATAAATTTGATGACATTTTGCTTGAATGTTTGTTACAAAAAGTAATTCCATACACTGTGATAAATGTAGGTCATGGTAAAACACATTTTAACAGTGCTCACTCCTGATTGACTCTGGTATCATATGGCTATGTCTTGGGAACCACTGGTCTGGTTTTGATTATCCTATACACGGACATGCTGTGATGCATGTTATAGAGGTCTGCATTTACATGACGCTTCTACTGATAAAACCAACTGTGTTGGACACATACCTACTATAGTTAATGAATTGCTCAATTACAGCAGGCTTTACCCAAACAATAAAACAGTCAAGGCTGGACACAAAGGATTTCATTAGTGTTGTAATGCAGTAACATTTATTGAGAAGGTATCTTTCCCTTGATGATATTTTTAACCAGTAACGCATGACCACGCTTGCCTGGAGTCTACTATAAACAGAGCTCCCTCAGTTCCTGGAAGGTGTCAGTATAACAGTTCTGAGTTGCCAGGAAAGCTGTTCATTTGGAGTCGGATACAGCCTGACAAGATGTATCAAATATCCTCTTTCAGAGCGCTTCTACTTGCCCTCTTTCAGATTTGCGTTTTTTGGAGGTAATCCAGGTTTAATGCAATTCTCTTTAGAAACCAACGTGATTTTTGATACTGTTAAAGGCTTTTGGTTAAAAACAATTATGGGGATAATTAAGAATTCCCGAAATAGTCAAAGCCATTCCCACGTTTGTAGGTCAGTAGTTTGGATTTAAGCTGGAAAACTTTACTGCACATTTATTTTTTTACAAAGTAGCTTAATACTTTGAGGGATTTGTAACGTCGAATAATCGTATACATACAAAAAACACATTTTAAAAGTCGGAAAAGTCCAGTGTCAAAATAAACGAGAAAACAAAGTTTTTTTTTTTTTTTTTTTTTTTTTTTTTTTTTTAAGCAGTCCTGCAAAATATGTGATATAGTTCATGTTGGATGTATACTGATGGACCTGTTCTGGGACCATCCCATTCCAGGTAGGAGGAGGATACATTCCTGTGTACATTTTTATCAATAATGGTCACCATTTTTCATTAGATCGTCTTCAAACTCAACTCGACATCCCTTTTTAAAAAAAAAAAAAAAAAAAAAAAAAAGCAAGCAATTGCTTGCTGTAAATGTTAAGAAATCCTACTGGCTGTTGTGAACCAATTGGGGTAAGGGGAAAACCACTCGGGTTGGACAGGCTTGTCAGGATCTGGCTACAAATTCCCTACGAGTGCTTATTGCAAGTCTTAAGTTATCTTAAGTTAACAAAGAAACAGTCCTGCTGCAATCCAGTGAAAGCCTGTTATCGGAGGGACGCTTGGCAGCACAGGAGCGAAAGCAGCGAGGTGGAAAGATGGAGATCATGATCGGGGGGGGGGGGGGGGGGGGGTCTTTACTTATTGTCCAGTGTACTTGTTGGAGGGTAATGTATCAAGCTTGTATTTAAACTTGGAATGGGTAAAAAAAAAATTAAAAACTGCTGTGCAGTAAGAGTTGTATTTCCATCCTGTTTTGTATATACCGTAGATCATGCATGGTATACTCTGAGTGTTTGTTCCAGTTAAATCCTCTTCTCTCTCTCTCTCTCTCTCTTTATGCTCAGGTAAGACTCCGCAGTAATGCCTCACTAGATTTTGAGACTGAGATTATACAGGTTAGAGCTCAGGGTGAGCGCTAACAACAGCACCACCACACAAACCCTGAAAGTAGAAGTGTTGAAATTCAGTGAGCCACCACAGTGTGGTGCTGTTTTCCACTTTCCAAGTAGCTCTCCATTCCTGAAAAGCGTGGACTCTTGAGTAGACCAGCAGTGGGTGCTACATTATAGTTGATTGAATGTTTAATAGTTAACACACAGCAGATTTGTATTTGTATGGACAGTAATTAGTTTTATAATGTTGAATGAAACTTTTTTTGTGGTATGAGCGATGGCATCAAACATATCTTTACAGACACATTTTTGGGTGCCACTGTATTACATTGGAATTATTCAAACTTCAATTAAAGTGTAGTTGAATTTAAAGTTATTTTTTTCTCTCTCTCAGAAAGTTAATGATAACCCACTGGAATGCAATCCATTTTATGAAACAGAAACTTGCTCCACGCTGTCTAACTGAGGAAAGCCTCTCGCTGAATTGCTGGGATATTGATGGAGATAGACTGACAGCAACAATGACCAACGGTATGCCTCAAAGACAGTTTATTTAATATTGTTCTTATACAACTGGCAAGCAAAGTCTGGAGTTATTGGGGGGGGGGACCCAGCAATCGTCATGTATGTCCATCAGATCCTGAGACTCAACACTCCCTATGAATTGATACTTTTATTACCTGCTGTTTACCTCATTGACTATTGAAGTGAGACTTTTGTTTCTGCTGTCAGTCTGTGATTTCATGCACTTCCAGTTTGCGCTAGGTTTGTTGTGCACTATCGAAAAACAATTCTATCCTGAATGTCTTTATTAAAATGGTAAAAATGATCACTTTCGTTTGAACGAACTACGGCTGTTTTCCAAAAATGCCTTCTCATATAATCCAGAAGGGATATTTGACCCCATGTCTTTTGAGCTCAGAATTGAGGTGATGGATGGCAGATTTTCCACTATGGTTCTGGTCATTCTCCACTTGAAGCCATGGACAACCACAGTACCCACGACTACAACACCAGAAAATATGCCCCTGTTTATCTGTGTTGCTATGGCAATGGTTGCATTTTGTAGATCTTGCACCTCCACATGAACAAAAATAACAAAAAGTCAGACTCATTTTGTCTGTTTCTCTCTCTGTTTCTCTCCCAGATCACATACAGCCTGGAGATAACCCAACTGTTTTATGGAGCGTCAATGCTGTACTACTCCGGCAATTCTGAGGAGAAACGCACTAAAAGGCTGAAACAAAGGTACTCAACAGTCCATTGGCACCCTACAAGCACTGACTAAGTCTTGATATACATCTTGTTCTCTCAATAAGATCTAATTCTAGATGGTTGTAACAGGTAACCATGTATGAAAGCCCTCCTCTGCTGTGTGATTGTTACAAGCTTGGGTGTGTCTAAACCTGGAATTGTTCAATCTGCTATGCAAGGGAAATCCTATTTCCAACCAACATACCTTCCACTCTGCACCCCAGCACTCACTGAACTATTCATTACCTCCAGACCACATTTATCATAGTCGCACTGCAGCCTAGCTTACACAAACCTGAGTCTATAACCTCATTTACACAATCGTGGAAGACAAACACTAAGAATCTCTGGGTGACACATTATACCCTCATTTGTGTCATCCTTAATTATCCTTTAAATCACCCTGTGAAAACTATCAATTACTATCTTACTTTAGTTAACGATCTGTTTGTTTACTCGGGGGGGGTCCCAGAGGGTCTCGTTCTGCAGCTCTGAACAAAGAAGGGTTTCTCGGCCTGACTGCTCGCTCTCCTCTCTCTTTGCAAAAACAACCATCATTCTGAAGAGACGATTGACTCCCAAAACCTGGCTGTAATATTTTTTGTGTTTTTTTAATTATTAATTTATTTTGAAAATTTTTTTTTGTTATTATTAATGTTTTATTGTTTTTTTTTTTGTTTGTACTTAGTTTTTAGAGTTAGTAATGAGGTCGATAATAGGCAAGGAAAATATGTTGAATTTCCTGAACTTGTGTTTGTGTCAACATTGACATTTGAAGTTGCTGTATAATGGGTGTCCGTTTACTGCATTCTTCCACGGTTCAGCCTGTGCACTCTACTAGAAAGTGGACTTTTTTTCAGCGTCCTGTCTTGTTTACATTCTCCAAAGGTGGCTTTAGTTGCAGGTTAGTGCACTAGCCTTTCATATCTGGTGGCCTTGGAGAAAAAGGAAGCAGTGTAGGGTTGTTTGTTATTAATGTTGAATTATGACCTGAATACTAGAGAATTGGTGACTTTACAGCCTTACAAATGAAAGGAATATGTTTGTAAATGTGAACCATTACCTCAGATAAAACATTTAAAATTAGTTTTGGGTGGGGGTGGGAACTGCCCCCATTCACAGCCATTTAGACATGCTGTAGCAGTAATGCAACATAATGATGTGTTTGGCTCTCCCTTTTTTGTGGGTTACATTTTTTAACTTTGAAATCTAAAACTGACCACAGCACAACTCAGAGAGCTCTTATGAGTTGTAAATAGAAATAGAATGATACAAACAGTCATACACAGCCATTTTCTAACAAAAACAAATAGTATGAATGTTTAATCTATGCAGATTGTTTACCACTGTACATGACTCGTTTTTAAATAACATATGGCCCTATTGTGAACTGAGCGCAAAGTTTGTGAAAGGAACACTAGCAAGAAACCACTCACCTGGTCCTTCCTGACACTTATAGTTGGTGTAGTTAATTTATTCACATACTTTAGGCAAAGCACTGAGTAAGAACTGGTGACACACTGTTTTGTAATATTATGGACTAATGAATGTTGTTGTCGACTACCTAACAAGTCTTTCCACTGGGGGAGCAAAATGGTTTTTACTGAGTTTTTACTGAGTTTATTCGGCTGAACTGCAGTACCTTTGAGTCATTTGACCTTTCCATGATGCCATTTTGTTATCAAACTTCTCCATGCATTTTAATAAGTTGTTACAGTCAATATGATAATTTCATTTTGAGACCATTGATGTAATGATGACATGATGGTGGCAGATTGAAATAATACAGGGTGGGGTTTGGGACAAACCATTTATACACTGCAGTTTCAACTGAGAGGCTGTATTGAGACATATGCAACACAATATTTAAAAGACCTGCCCATAATACTGTAAACATGGTTCAATTGTTCTAGATGTGGGTTCCCGAATGGTTATCCTTGTAAAAGCATGGCCGTGGTGGTGTGCAGAGTGAGTCATAGAGTCAGGGAACACAGGTTCAAGTCCTGGCTGTGGGTCACATTGTCTCTGACACTCCCAGAGGTTAGGAAGGCAAAACCAGAAGGGACTGTTTCTCCTCATCATGTCTACAGAGGCGCCCACTGTCCCGGTCCATGACCACTCAGACAGACTCCTACAGGGCCTAGCCTTTGTCGCTCCAGAGGCGTGCCTTTGTCCTCCAGAGGCTGGTAGCTCACTGACATCTGCTTTCGAGTTCCTGGGTTTAAAAGAGAAAATTGGCTTGTTCTTGGGATTGGAGGACTCCCTCTGATCCTTCAGTTCTCCTGAGCTGTGTGGATATGACTTGCTAGTGAGGGAACATAATTGTAAATTGGGGAGAAAACTGGGGTAAAATAATCGGGTGTATACATTTCTAAATAATTCAGCAAATTATCTACAGATTCACAGATAGATTCACTTTTGAAAAACTGGTAATCTGTCCTCTGTCGGATCTGCTGCCTTGTGACTAACATGCAACAGGGAAGTGTACCTTCTCTGTATTCCGGAACAAAATGTCAGTGTATCCATGTGCATGAGAAAAAATATGAGAAGAGTGCAAGGTTTGAACCAAGAAATGAGAAAAGAGTTTACTTTTTTAAAAGATTTATACCCACAAAGTCTTGTTGATAGCTAGACCTTCACAGGAGCTGAGCTTAGGTCACAGAATGCAGTCAGTTTCAGGTTATAAAAACAATTAATCTAATATAATGTAATATACAGTCTTGTAATAGCTGGCTTGGGGTGAATTTCAAGACAGTGATATAAATAGGGGGTTTCGGATGAAGTGCCACATGAGATAACTCATTAAATCGCAACTTAACAATAATAAAGTCATCCAAACAACAAGATTGGATTACAGCCATGCAGTGTAGCTCCTTTACTAGTTTAAAATGTTTTATTATCAGAAATCCTTTAAAGGCTGTTTCGTTTCTTTCCCCAATCGATGTGCAGTTGATGTTTTTTCTAGTACTATTCCTATCATCTCTTACCAGGTCAGTGCAGGTTCAGTTTTTAATTTTTGCCAATGAATGGCTGCTCCATGTAATATTAATGCCACAAAATGTCCTGGTTTCTTCTGATGTGACGCTTTTACACCGCTCCTATCTTCTGCACTCTCGCTTGAAGAAAGTAACACTTTCCTGATTCAGCTACCCAGTGGTAAGATTACCGGCTATCGACTTTGAGTTTTTCCATAAAAATCCTGCTCTCTTTGGACAGATAACCATTGGCATATACAGGCACTCTCACCTGTGGAGAACGTTACTGTATCGGGCAGAAGTTTCTTCTCAGATCTTGGGTTGTGACTGTCCACCGCCTGTGCAGCTCAAATATGGAAAGAGAGTCAGGGCATCATAACACTGCCTGGCCAGGCCAATCACAGACATGAACACCATTGAGCACGTGTGTGCTATCTTTGACCGACCCCTGTGAAAGAATCCCAGTAAACCCACCTCCTAGGACTCCCAAATACAGATTCTGTGCCAGGAATAGGGCTGCAATCCTGCAGACCACGATTGCTGATCTTGTGTCAGCGCACTGCTGCCTTGCATAAGGCAAAAGGCTACACCACAAAGTGTAAACCCAATCATATTTTGCCAGTGTTAGAATAGACAGGTGTTCTTTCAAACTTGGTTGTCTATTTACTTATGTCAAGTCTCTCTATATTTCCATTCTTTACTTACTCTGTTTGCATGAAGCTTTGGCGCTTATGGATTTGCACGGTCTGTTGATGTGCTATGCGTCTGGCTCCGAGAAGAGACCCTCACCTTTCACTGATTGACAGACTGAGAGCAAAAAGGCATCAGCCGCCACTGCTATCGATCACCCACCTTCATCTCTGTGCTGTACCTGCATTGTGTACAGAGCATTAGACAGAGGGGTCCCTTACTTATGATGAAGTGAGCAGGGAGGAGTGCGTGAGGCAGGGAGGCAGCATTGTTGGATAAACATCCTGGACCTCCCCTCCCCCTCCATTTCCCCTCCTGTTTTTTTCTCCCTCTTCCGTCAAACAACACGTTTCTTCCGGGTTTTAAATAAACACAGGGACCCCACTAAAACCAACTCACAGGGAACAAAGGCTTAAGATCATTTTGAAAAATGCATTTTTAACAGCAACTAGGCTTCGTCCGTCAGAACAGTCACACTTTTTTTCTTTTTTTTTTTTTTTTTTTGGTGTTTATTTAATATTATAAGCCCTAAATATAAAAATATGACAACCGACAAATAACTGGGCCCAAAAATGCAATTGTTTTTCTCAGTATTTTTTTTTTTGCACTTATCAGAATATTCAATTAAAAAAAGAATACCTCTTTGTTCTGCATGAGTTTCATTACATTAATAATTTATGTGTTTCTTATAAAACGCCAGGATCAAGTTGAGTCTCGGCAACTTGTTTTCAACAGTGTCCAGACTGTGTATATGTTTCCAGTCCACTTGGGAGTCTTAACTATACAAGAGTCCTTACCTTATACCTCCCTGGGTTCCTGAAAGGAACATTCCACTCCTGCATTCTGGCACTGCTTTGACATGGTGCCAGGGAACCTAAACCACTCACAGAATGGTAATTGTTTGGCCAGAATATTTCACCTGGGTGTTATAAATGAAGAGATGGCCACAGTTTTTGGAAGGGAGCTGGAATAAGCCAGTTGTATTGGTAGCTAAAGATTATGGAGACAAGGTGTGGAATGTTTACTACACACAATATATACTGGGGGTTTATTTGAACCTTTCCCTCTCCAAGCTAGATGTTAGACCTTGAAAAAAATGCTGTTCTGAAATACTAATTTTGATATTCAAAAGTACTAGTATTTACACTTTAAAGTAAGTTCTCATGCTGTATATTAAGAGATGCAATACTGTTGAAGTTTGGGCCAGTATAATAAATCTGTCTGTCTGTCTGCAGGGTGTCTGAAGCCATTCAAGAGGTCACTAATATGGAGATCCCCAATCATGTGCAAGTGCTGGAACTGACGCCAGTCTTCGCAGAAGAGAATGACAGTGAGGAAAACCTAACGGTCCCGTTTATCCTGTATTACCTCCGGTCATTTGAACCTGGCCTGGCCTGGCCAGGCCAGTCGCCCCTCTCCTGGATACAGAAAGAAAAACATTAGGAATAACACATTAGAAACTAAATTACTGTCCACATGATTTAAGAGTAGAACAGTAAAGCACATCACAAAAAGACCTTCCAAACAGCGTTTAGTTGATAATATTTTGCATGTTAACATTGAAACATTTTGTAATGTAGTATACCTTAAATATAATGCTGTCAGTCTTAAAAACATTTTGCAGCATATAGCTATGGCCAAAAGTTTTGCATTACCCTATAGCAGTGGTTCCCAACCTGTGGATCAGAGTTAACTCCAGGTGGTCCGCAAACAACTCCCAAAATTCAAATTAATTTGTTGATTTTTTGTCGAACACTCGCAAGATGACTTCACAGTAAGCCAAGGGCACTAAACAGCTTGTGATCGTGTAAACACAATCATACTGAAGTGTCATTCTGTTCCCGTGATCGGGTAAACACGATAAACGCACTTCGTTTCTTTGACTTGCTAGGCCACTATAATTTGCAGTACAGCTTGTTAACGCATATCATTGGATAGGAGAGGAGTATAGTTTAACTGCGTGCTTGTTTGTTTTTTGTGCGATGTCACATAGCTGTAGTTTAAAAAAAAATGTGTATCTCAAAAAATGAATTTGGCTGTGTCACATTAATAATTCCTGACTCTTACTGATTATGTTTGGCTGTGTACGGCTTGCTGTGCTGCTGTAACACACCTGCTGCTACTTTCGTGCTGCCTCAGTAAACAAGATGTCTGTATCACGGGATCAGCCAGTTTAAAATGTTTTAATGCATAATAAACATTGAACTATACACACCAAGTAAAGACCAAGGTGGTGTTTACTTATTACTAGTTACACAAGTAGCCTTTGGCACACAAAAAAAAGCTTTGGCTCTGGACTCTTAATAGTAGCCTGCATACAGCAAATATATAGTGTAAAAGCTTTTCCTAGCAAGTAGGATTTACTGTATATTCAGTGACATTGTGTGGTACAGTATGCCATAAACTTTCTTCACAATAAATACAAAGTAAATCAATGCCCTGGCCACTTAGGGGAACGTACTGTTTAGCTGCAGTTCTATTACCATGGTACTTTTGTTTGTCACACAGGGTATTGGATAACTGTTATTTTGCGTAGCAGTAGGGTGTAGTGTTAAGAGTGCGTTGTGATTTATTGTCTCACTGCTGAGTTTTAAAGTTCAAAGGCAGTTCTAGGCATCCTCTGTTTTTTGGGCAGCAGTTATCAAATAAAGCCTACTCACGCTCAAAGGAAATCCTTAATCACAATCCGTACAGGCAGCTTGGAAAGCTATGAGATAGAGTAAGGCCGGTCCCGGTTGCTGTGTTCATTTGCTGTAATTCAGATACTGTAAGTCAGAACATGTAAGTAGATTACTGAATAATTGGACACCCTACACAAACCCAGATGGGAATGTGTGTCCCTACAGTTTAAAGTGCCCTGAGGGTATGGAGACAAACTGGACTGCCAACAAGATATGCTAAATCATGCAAGAATAAAAACATTTTTAACCCTTTGCAGTCCATTTATTCAGCGCCTATCAGGTCCAATTTATTTTCACATGCACTGTTTAAAAGTAATTTTATTCACAGTAAAACAGGTTTAAAAGGCACTGCATATCAACAGGACACTCAGTACTGCATCTCCAGCCCTGCCCCACTCCTTGTTCACTGTATTTATCACATATCTCTTCATAGTAGTGCATACTGATAAATCATCTCCTGATCACTCGTTTTTAGTGGTTTGGAGGACGTTTAATACTAACAGTTCAGTAATAAAATAATGATATTTTTTATGAACATGAACGGTTGACGGGACACTATAAGAAACTCGTGACCATGCCCTCGTCGAGAGACGAATAAAGTACCAATACAGACATGCAATCCTTTGATACGCATAACAATGCTAGGTGGAAGAAAAAAGACGAAGAGAGCCGTAAGGGAGAAAAAAACAACTAGGGACCTGTGCTTGATGTCTTTTTGATGATGTCGGACCTGGTCCGACATAGGACCACATAGATTATTGGACACTGCAACTTTCAGAACTTTAAATTACAAATGTTTTGTTGTGTGGATATTTATATTCTCCTGTGACAATATTGGTACAACAAGGCAACCATCGCTACTCACACTGAAATAAAACAAATTCTGTGTGAGATATTAGACTGTGTTAGCTGTAAACAAATCCAGACGTGATGTCGCAGCAGTCTTTTCTTCCTTCATGCTTGTGTGGATATATTTCTGAAACGGATAAAATGGGGTTTTGAAAAATAGAAAAAGCTGTATCTTTGTATTTGTGGTGTTAATTTAATAACCGGATTAAACCATATTAGGATTTGTGATATTTTTAACTTGGTTTTCTGGGTTATAAGCCAGAGAGAACCGTGTAAGCTGGACAAGTTTTTGCTGGTTGCCAGCTGTGCACAGCTGTTGCCGCCTCCCCCAGAGAAATGATGGAATGGCTAAATACAAACATGCTGTCTCTTTGAATGCCTTGTACTGCAGCTCGCTTTCATTTATTTTCTTTAATAAAGATTTTGTGTTCTTACATTTATACTCTCTCGTGTTTTGTTTTTTTTTTAAATGCAAAATTCAGACAGTAAACTCTCTCGTTGTGACCAGCTCCCTCTAAAGACTAGCTCACTTGAAGGCCTTTCAGAGAGAGTTCTATATAAAACACATTTGTAACCCTGAGAACTAACCCTGTAAAATCAGAGACAAATCACTCTTCTAAACAGGGTCATGTCCCTACTGGTTAGAATTGGCCTCCTCTTATGTATTCTGAAACCATTGTCTTACAAAATGATAGTTTTCATTCTTTGAGACTATCAATCTTTTCTATCTCAAGGATATCTTCTCCTCAAAGGATTAGAAGCTGCATGCACACAGGGGGCGTGGTTATTTTCTAATTGTTTTACCTGTTTTTGATTGAAGGTTTGGCTCATCACACTTTTTGATCAATGTGGATATGATGGAAAGCTGCCTGTCATTGGTGTTTCTAACATGATATCTTTGAACATGTTTATTTAAAGGCCAGATGTGTGATTTTTTTTTTCAATATTGTGAAAAATGTACAGAAACCATCCGATCATTATCCATGTGGCTGTTTTTAATTAGCTTCAAGATCAATTCAGTTAAAATTAATAAAAACATAAAATTTAATTTTTAAGCTGTTTACTTGTTAGTATAAGTAAACCTTAATGAGGACAGAAACTGATTTTTTGTAAAGATGTGGCCTTTATTTTTCAAGAAAAATACAACATTTTGAATATGACATATAAACCATCAAAAAAATACAAAAGAAGAGAATAGTTCGTAGGTTATATTTTGGCTGGTTAAATATAACCAATGACGTCGTTGCAGATGATTGGTTGCCGGCTCCCAGTTTTCATGAGTTCGGTGAACTGGTAAAAGCCTGTTCCCATTTCGTGGAGCCCTGTGTGTGACTGGTGGAAGTAGGGAGCTCTGACCTGGAAACCGGTTGGACAGGAGAGGCGCTTAGGAGCTCCCGCTCTGTTAGCTTGGTTTCCCGTGACTGATTTCCCCCGCTCATCCCCATTCCGTGACATGCCAGCCAGCTTGCGGCGCATGTTGAGCATAAAGTCTTTGGCCAAGCGGCGCCCTGAATTGGGCTTCAGTTCAGCCGCTTCTGGACAGTCAGGGAGGTCCATCCAGTTCTCAATGAGGTCAGCAAAGCTGTTGTCACCCAGGACCAGAGGCTGGCGGTTACGTCCCCTTGTGAGCAAAGAAGTAGTCCAATCCTCAGGGTCATTGGACTCAAAGGAGGTCCAACGCTCCAAACAAGCGTCCGACGTGGATTTGGGCCTCACTCGACCACTTGGCGCTCGGTTGGTACGCAGACATGCCCCCGAAGACACCCTGATGTTTCTGCTCCTTCTAAGAACAACTGGATCATCTTGCCAGGAGGCCTCCGAGTAACCCGAGTCAAACTCCAGACTCTTCTCACTGCTGGGGGAGCCCACACCCAATCGGCCGCTGCCATCTTCCTCCTGCATTGTTGCCAAGCAAAAGGCTGAGTCGTAGGTGCCCGTTTCGGAAATGTCAGAGTTGCGGAGCTGAGCAAGCCGTTCCCTCTGCAGCACCCTCTTCTGACAGCCTCGGGCATTCGCAGACAGGGGGCTGGGGTTGACAGAGGCCCTAAATCCCCGTTTCATCTGCTTCAGGTCCTGCAGAGTCTTCATCACGCACTGCATCTGTTCCCTGAGGCAGTCACCAGACTCACGCACACATAGCTGAGGAGAAAAGAGAAGCAGATAACAGTTAACCACAGCTGTCTTCCAGTAATACGTTACGAAACATGTCAAATTAAATTTGTCAATTCAAATATCCCATGAAAATCAAAGGGAACCAGATGCATCTTAAAGGGGGGCATGAGTTAGACACAATGTTTTGTTTATTTCATGTCCATGAACTGTATTTAAATGGCATGGGGAGCACTGGGGCTCATATTCCATTTGTTCTAAGACGGAAGGCTCTCTCTCTTCTCTCCCTCTCTCTCTCTCTGTCTCTCAACAAGGCAATATTTCCTGAAGCTGCTGCAGTTGTGATCACATGCCAACCTCTCAGAACAGGATTGACTCCCGCAGGATGGAAACAGTTGCCTGGATTCAAAGGTCACACTTCCTTATCCTGTTTGTGTTGGACTTACTAGAAATGTGCTTTGTAGAATAAGCTTTCGACAAGAACTTCATGTTCCACATCTGAAGTATAAAATCCTACTTCTTAAAGCCAATTCTAAAACTCGCTTAAACAATTATGCGTGCAGATTCCACAACTCAAAACATCTATGTGCATGGACCCCAACACTGATCTACAGCCCTGATCCCCAATCCATAAAATGTGTTGTATAACAAGGACTTCAATGAATAGATAAAGATAACAATAGATTAGTATCTGGGATAGCTGAGGAACATGATCAGTGACATGATCAGTTACAGCTTTGATGTATGCTGGCCATAGCCAAAGGGTAAATGGTGGCAGAGTCCTGCAGCACTGTAGGCGTTAAACTCTTGGTCACTCAGGTTAGAAAGAAGGATAGGTTTCTGGGAGTTTTACAACAGATATGTTTTTGTTTGTTGGAGTAAAGGCTGAACCACAGTTATAAACCTCTCTTGTGCTCCCAAGACAGGCAGAGACTTGCAGGCAGAAGCAATAGCTATTTGGCAGTTTCGGTACTGCCAGAGCCCTTCCTCTCAGGCAGCTGAAAAAACAGACAGTTCACAAAAGGTGCCTTGCCCATTACGGGACACTTATACCTGATCTCCCAGCTCTTCCTTCCACATCTCTAAACAAGCCATGCTTTTTAGAAATAAGCCCACAGAAGTCCCAAAATACTATTAAAATATCCCTAGTTTATTTAGGCTCCCCCCTCCCCCCATTATATAGCAGGCTGTGATTTAGCCTAGCCTTTAAAGAACATAAAGTAAAACTGTTATAAACGTTATTCAGTTTATATGGTTAGAAATGCTAGTGAAACAGGCTCTCTGTTTCTTTTCCAAGTAGATTGCAATTGCAGAGTAACTGTGGTGAACCTCACAGGATCATGAGCAGTCATTTCCTTGACTCTGAGTCACAGGAACTCTTTAACAGGATGGCCAAATCAGCCTTCAAGCCGCTGGGAGACTGAGCATCTAATGAAGCAGTTAGGAGTTATTGTTGTTTCTCCTGCCAAGACCTTCTGACTGATTCTCCCTCTAGGACACAAATATGTACAAAACTATTAATACTGGCTGGAGAACAGTTATGTTGTGTGTATAAATGTTAGGAACATAGTGTAAGCAGATATGTCTTTTTATACAGCAAGACAACAGATGTTTTTGTTTGTTTTTTTAATATGTGCTATGTGAAATAGTACCAGTACAGTGGTGTTTAAAATGGTTTACTCTGCAATCAAACTGAAAACACTATTCTAAACCCCAATAGGCAGGTAAATTGTACCACAGCAGGGATAGTTAATATACTTCCTTTTTTTTTTTTTTACAAACAAATGTTGCAGCCTCTTTCGGTTTCATTTTTAAATCTCTACTACCCCCTGGGTAAATGGTTCCGTTTGTTTTCTAAGCAATTATGTGTACTCCTCCAATCTCTTGTGGTTTTCAGCAAATATAATTACAGTGCACGCTGTTTATAAGAATTACTGATATAATAATCAACCGCATATAGTGATCAAAACCACTGGGACAAAATCATTTCTATACTAACCACTGTAAAATAATTATGCTTGTAAGAATCAAACAATCCGCTTATAAGAATCATTTCGGGGCAAGCTGACTGCATGTAATATGGTACTGTATCAAGTGCAAAGATGTGTACAGCCAATAAAGCTGTTTTTGAATTTGAATTTGATCACATCTTGTGTGTTTAGGCACGTACGCTGCGTGTATACAGTATAATCCCTGGTCCGCAGCAACTCCCAGTAGACAGGGTTTTTTCTCTGCTAGTGAAAATTAGTTTAAATAAAGTGAATACACATTCATTGAATACATACTGAGTACAGCACTGTTATTGGTACAATGACAATAACACGCTATACGTACATCCTCCCTTCCCCCGCGTAGCGTTGCAGGTAGCGGTGGGGGGGGGGGGGGGGGGGTTGCGGTGCTTTTCATCTCCGCTTAGTGAAAAAAAGCAAACCACAGATGCTTAAATGCAGTGGTAGTCCTGGCAGTAAAATACTTTACTGTAAAGTCACTTTAATTAAAATGTCATTACACGTAACATGTATGGTTATGTGTGGATTAAAATCCAACAGTAGTCTGCATGGATGTTTACAATATTCTATATAACAGCTAAACTATTCACATATGTAACTATATGCCTTATTCACATTGATAAACATGTGAGTGAAAAACGTTGTGAATACTTGAACTAGTACTGCATGGCTATGTTATTACAGCTGTGGAAAATTCAGCTATTTGGCTCCAAATTGGTCCCTAAGAGAGAGAAGGGGGGTGACAGGAGGGGAGAGAAACGATTTGTTAAAACCCCTAGGCGCTCTGATTTCAAACTGGTGACAGCGTCGAAAGTCAGGATACAACCAAGTTCCAGAAATGCATTATTGTCCCTTTTATAATAACAGATCAGATATGTCAGCATGGGTTAAGAATGCTTAAGCAGCAAGAGGGTTTTGGATCCCTGTGTGGAAAACTTGCAGCCAAACTGGGCTGTGTTTTTAGAGACATCTTGAAATATTTAGAGTTGCCGCATGCTTCCAATTTCTTTCATAGGCTAAACAGTTAATACCTACAGTGTGTGAAAACAATATCACTTCTGTTAAGCACAGTCAAATTGGTGCACACACATACACACACACAACTGCAATATCTGAAACCCTGCCCACAGAATAATGAAGACACATAACAAAAGGATCACTGGGAACCAAAATGTGGACTGGTAAGGAACAGTTGAATTATTTCTGGTGTTCATTAGAAGGATCCAGGAACTTGGTACAAGGATGGTGTTTCTGTGGCCACCACCACTGTAGAAGTTGGTCTGGAGCCTACCAGAGCTCATTATGCAAATACAGTTGTTTACCCCCCTCCCCACACCCCCTCTAAACTGTAGTGTCCCCCTCTTGTATAGAATACACTGACTTGTCTAACACCTGGAACTGGGCACATTCCAAAGAGTAGTCACATTTATTGTCCCATCCATCTCCTCAGGGCATTTCCAATTCTTATTAGCTTTACTGATCCCCTCTTACTAACATGCATGATGCTAATGTAAAACAAGTTCAAAGCTCCTAATCCCTCACCCCCTACCACCACTCACATACATATTGATATGAGGCCAATTACCCATCAAATTCCTAGACCAATTCAACTAATTCTGACCAAACAAATGAATTCGAGCAAAAAATAAACCCCCAAAAAAGGCTTTATAACTGATAGTGATAGTAATAAAACGAGAGAGATATTTGCGCCAAAGCCTAGGTTATCCAAACTGAAATAGGTTGTTCGAACTGATGCCAAGTGTCTGTGCAAGCGTTTCACAGAGCAGGGTAAACTACCTTTCAGTAAATCAGCAATACCCCAGAAAAGCAAAACGCAATATCAGTATGATTCAACTCTGCATGGTTACCAGCACTGGACGGGACGTGTTCAGTTTCTAGTTGTTATTTTTGGGGGTTTCCCACTGGGTGTATCTTTATAGACATCAGCAACAAAAGTCACCATTTGGTTGCGCTTAGCAAACACGGCCCACATAAAAACATCTAGTCTCCTAGTATTTACAAGCACATAGATCATACAGCGGTAGGTAAATAAAGTCAACGAACAGACAAATGTCTTGTCATGGAACCTGAGAATAAGTTGTTCTCATACGAACAAATAGAAGCACCTTACTCGTTATGGTAGAAGTGCAGTTCTCAAACTTGTTTCAGAAAATACTGTAAACGTACACAACGTTTTAAAGAACATGTTTTGGTCATACTTTATCTTTGCTGAAATATAAAATCACCTGTTTAACAAACAAATATATATATATATAGTAAAAAAAACTTACCATCTCTTTTTTCAGTTTGCTTTTGTCAAAATCCAATTCGTTTTCCTATAGAAGACAAAAAAGCCCCGTTTTTAAACCGGTCACTATTTGTTGACAATAGCAGTTATCCTAATACAACAACACAGTTTTATTTTTTATTTATTTATTTTTTACTTTTTTTTTTTTTTTTTTTAGAAATCATGCAATTTTCTAAAACGTAAAAAAGCAACAGCTGCTTACATTAGGATGACTTCTTGAGTCCAGGAAAACAGATATTCCACACCAAATTCCAGTTACCAAAACCTCCGAGACTTCAGAACTATAACTAACTCAATAACTTTACTTATGCGTTTTGAACACACTGCAGCACAGCGCCTTGCTCTTTTGTACAAATCGTGCCTGCTTCTACTGTAATAAGCAGCCAGTCAGAATTGAGCATCGCCGTCTCAGCCAATGACAGTGCCCCTGAAATCTGAGCTGTGGATAAATTGCATTACAAGGGTGTGCTGCGCTTGGTACCTCGATAAGGAAAATGATGTACCCACGGAGTCAAATGGTTGAAGTCAAAGGAGGATGGGGCAGACTGTCATAGTCGTGGTGAGGGTCATTTACAGGTAGCCGGGAGCATCTGGACTACTTTGCATTCGTTTGCTCCCGTCTCCACAACAAGGCAACTTGCTAGCGCCAATGCCAGCAGACATTGTATACACAGACCATTTGGCCCAAATTGACGTAGTACTGGAGAAGTGAAAACATCGTTTTTATAATATTGAAAATGAAATACAATTCAATGACATTTGGAGGAACTACAAAACATTATAGGCACACAAGCTTACAACACACGTAGCTAATAAACATAAATCAACGCAGATTATCTATCTGTGCTTCCGAAACTTTAACAATAACGTACATTTAATTGTACGATGTGACTTTGTTATTAGATTTAAAAACATTGAACATTTGTTTAATGAATTCGTAATAGCACTATTGTACAATATAGCGTGATTTGTGGACAACCAGCGGTTGAGGGAAGGAAACGACAATAATGTAAAGTTTAATAGGAGCCACGCGGTTTAAAATGTTTATTTAATTGTAATGTTCTGTTTTAATGACCTTTTGTTCAATCTTTGTAAAGTTAAGTCTTATTCAATATTAGGACGACCCAAATATTGTGTTATATTTTAATACATATTGTTTGTGAAAAGGTAGCTTTGATAAAACGAAGACTGATATTTCCTTCTCGTCTATATAAATTATAATTTGAAAATCGAACGCACACTTCAAAAGCGCACACATCACTCAAAACTGGTTTAGAGCAGACCCTAAAATACTCGCCCGTCGGCTTCATTGTAAATTAACCCCATTCTCTACGGGTTGATAAAATCAGTGATTGTTGTAGGTAATCTGGTATTGATTCTCTAAACGCATTGCATTTCAGCCACACTTCTGTTTCTAAGCTGGGAGGTCACTGGATGGAACCAGTATCTACACTGAAATATGTATCTGCTTACTTTAAATAGCCCTTCGGAGTTTCACATGGATTTTTTTTTTTTTTTTTTTTTTTTTTACTGTTCATTAAATACAGTATTTTTAGGCTTGTTCTCTTTGATACTAATGCAGTATGACCAGTTAAACTTGACAATATGTCTTTACCATCACCATCGCGTAGTGTAACTGAAGAAGTTCTTCACGTCGAGTTCTCTTATCACCGACCCCCTAAGGGGAATTGCAACAATGGGGTGAGTGCTCAGTAGGTGACCGTAAAGCACGCGGTCAAGATAGGATTCAAGGCTGGCGTTGCGTTTGATCGTTGCATCTGATACCAGAGCTTCTGGGTCACATGGGCTTTATTTATTTTTAGCTGCCAAAGGCCTGCTGTAATTCAATTTTCAGATCATCCGTACGACATAAGTTAAAAGTACTATGACAGTCTGACAACTACTTGTCAATTAATGTTGACCCCGTTCAGGATTCACATGTGTGTGAGAGTGAACGTTTTTTGTGAACCAAAAAAACTTGCTATATATATATATATATATATATATATATATATATATATATATATATATATATATATATATTTATATATATAATATATTAGTTAGGTACCATGCAGTAAAAAAACTCTGTTATTGATACATTGTTCTGAACTCTTATTTTCACTGTTAAACAACTGAATGATGGTGCCAGTGATGTGACAGTTAGATATCTAAGGATCAGTTGTGAGCTGGGTACTCGTGGTAGTCAAATCAATCAACACGATCAAATAGGTATATGATTCGGCAGGTATATTATGTATAAAATAATAATAAATATCCGATATGTGGCGTTATTCTAGGTATACAAAAAACAACAACAACAACAACAACAACAAAAAAAACACATTAATTTTATACAGGAGTTAAATCCCCGTACCAAGTATATTGATAGATACGGTATATAGATAGTTAATTAATTTATGTGTGTATACAAATGAATTTATATTGTATTTATTATGTAATGATTACACTGCACTAAAGTACAGGGGAAAAAAGCAAAACAGACGTTCACATTTTTTCTGTTTCCCTAGTGACCGTTTTGACTGAGCAAATAAACTTTTTCTTTTCTTGTTTTCCTGGAGGATAGTAAACGTAATAAATGCATCTGACTTGCTTTATTATGCAGAGTTGATTAGTTTTGTAGTCTAAAAGATTCGATTCATCGAAATGTAACGCTTGCAGGGTTTTAGTAGTGAATGGGTTAATTATATAAATATATACCGATATAGAAACACATATAAATGTGTAGCACCTCTACAATGCACGACTGCATTAGAACACCGCAAAGTGCTATATTGATTCCTTTATTTACATTACATTGCATACTTATGTAGTTTAAATACAGAACAAACAAAGTGTTAACTGTGAATATTGATAATCAGGTTATTTTAATATCCAGTTACGGCGTTTGATGTCACATTGCAATACTGTTTGGGTTTTGCAATGTGGCACGTGTATATGTCTTTCTGAGCAGTGTTCTCGTTAATAATGGAAGTGGGGTCAGCTGAACAGCTCCTAATGGTCCGGTAATTCGCACCTGTGGTGGTAGGAATGCAGTGAAGTCGCAACACTGCAGCGAGGAAATGGGGTAAGGAACTTTAAATATTAAACAAACATCTGTTTTATTTAAGCATACAAAGATGTGTTATTTCCTACTAGTACTGTAAACTACACGAGTTTGCTTGCCGTAGGCCTATGCCGTGCACCAAAAGTGTTCCCACAGTCATTTAATTGTTTGTTTTGATAAAACGTTGGAATGTACAATATTTATATTTATGCATGCGATAAACACGTATTTACAGAACGAAATAATACGAATAAACAGTACAAAATAGGGTTTACCTTTGTGCTCGATGGGCCGTTTGGATTATTATTATTATTATTATTATTATTATTATTACTATTATTTCTTTAACCAATTGCTTGAAAGTATTGCCATCTAGTGTCGAATTTGTGTACTTTGGTTTGAGAAATGCATTGGTAACACAAATGTTTTGAAATGACTTGCTGCATAGTTAGAAAAATGTAAACCTGCATGTGTTTTCTTAATTAGATTTGCTTTTCTGTTTTAAAAAAAAAAAAAAAAAAAAAAAAGAACACAAAACACACGTACATCACATCTCTAAACAGTTTGTGTTCAAATATATAGTCTTATAAATAAGCCGTAACTTCATGTTCTATTTATTTATGGGATTCAATCTTGATCCGAGCAATTCGTGTTCTAGTATTACATCAGAATAATGGCTTTATTTACTGATTCTTCTGTTGCACTTAAACAAACATAGAAACGTCACACTTAATTTCAATAATCTGAGCAGTCTGTGCAATTTATTATTTTAAACACATTCTCTTCTAATTTGATATAAAAAATAAATACATGATATTACTGATTTTGCATAGTATTAGTCGGTTATTGATTCTGGGTTTGAAACTTCCACAAGCCCTGTCCACAGTCCTGGGCTGCTTAACTTCTCTTTTTTAGGTGTGTTATTGAAATCAATAGGTGCCGGTAGTTTGAAAAACCAGCCCCGTGGTAAGTCTGCTCTGAAGTGATCATGCTTGAAATCTCACCCTCGTCTGCAAGTTGATTATTAGGAGCTGTTCATGCAGCTATAAGGGAAGAACAATATGTTTAACGGGCTACTGAGACATTTGGATAATATACCGTAGTTAACTGATGGTATAATGGTGCGGGACCAGTAGGGGGTTATTGTTGAGTTTCAGTGTCTCTCGACAGGAACGGGATGTCGGTTTTATACGTAAATACAATTTCAAGATTACAACTCATTTTAAAGCTTTTTTTATTTTTATTTTTTAAACAGAATACTGAAAAACTCTAATGTGTAATTTAACATCAGGTTATCAGAATTGGGTTCCTGTTATCGGTACAGTAATGCAACGATAACAAAACTTAATGTTTTTAAAAAAAAAAAAAAAAGAACTGTAGTAAAATCTAACCGTGCTATTTTTTATTTTAATAGTTAAGTTTCTTTATCAGTTAAGGATCCAGCACGCCTATTCACTGTCAAATGGGAAGAAATATAATGGTTCTTCTAGACATGTGTACGTTTACTGCCCTCTAGTGGTAGTTTGTATTTGTTCAGGTAAGACGTTTTTCAAGCTGGAGTTTGCAGAACTTTAAGTCTGTGGGGAAAATGCTTGTGAAAGTAGTCAAAATGTTCTACCTTCTCATTTGGGCATTTTGATAAATCAAACATTTTCCACAATTGAGTTGTACATATACATTTAACCATAGAACCAAACTACATTACTGGAATGTTTGCTTCCTGGTAACTATGTTGCATTCCAGCCTCACTCTGTTTTATTATGTCATTGCAAGATGGTTAATTAATCCCCACTGGGGAGAAAACACTAGAAGTATTTAGTTAAATAGCAGCAGTGTTTGATTGTCTTTTATTGTGCTTATATTGGGAAGCATTAGATTAATTTCCGGATCTTACTGTTAAACATTACATCTGTTTTGGATTGCCTTGTATAAATACTGTATTTTATCAAAAATGAAAAGGTAGTCGCCTATTTCAGTTTGACGCTGTAGTCTCTGACAAACAGGTTGATAAGCAAGCAAGTAAACAGATTGTTCTGTGGCATATCACTTATGCTTATCCTTATGTGGTAATATTTTCCTTAGCAGCATGAATGCCAGCTTGAAGTATCACAGTAAATCAAACTGACCAGCTCAAACCTTGGCCCACATGCAGATAAACCCTGTCGCTAAGTTTCTGGAAAAGGTTGCTAAGAAATTTCAAATAAAATATGAGTAACACACAATGACATGTCAGTTTACTAAAGTAATTGTAGCTAACTAAATACTTGTATATCCCCCAGTTTGAACTTCCATTAGTCGTTTTTATAGTGTTGTTAAAATAGGTCTTTCCAGTCTCCTGTATAAATTTGATGACATTTTGCTTGAATGTTTGTTACAAAAAGTAATTCCATACACTGTGATAAATGTAGGTCATGGTAAAACACATTTTAACAGTGCTCACTCCTGATTGACTCTGGTATCATATGGCTATATCTTGGGAACCACTGGTCTGGTTTTGATTATCCTATACACGGACATGCTGTGATGCATGTTATAGAGGTCTGCATTTACATGACGCTTCTACTGATAAAACCAACTGTGTTGGACACATACCTACTATAGTTAATGAATTGCTCAATTACAGCAGGCTTTACCCAAACAATAAAACAGTCAAGGCTGGACACAAAGGATTTCATTAGTGTTGTAATGCAGTAACATTTATTGAGAAGGTCTCTTTCTCTTGATGATATCTTTAACCAGTAACGCATGACCACGCTTGCCTGGAGTCTACTATAAACAGAGCTCCCTCAGTTCCTGGAAGGTGTCAGTATAACAGTTCTGAGTTGCCAGGAAAGCTGTTCATTTGGAGTCGGATACAGCCTGACAAGATGGATCAAATATCCTCTTTCAGAGCGCTTCTACTTGCCCTCTTTCAGATTTGCGTTTTTTGGAGGTAATCCAGGTTTAATGCAATTCTCTTTAGAAACCAACGTGATTTTTGATACCGTTAAAGGCTTTTGGTTAAAAACAATTATGGGGATAATTAAGAATTCCCGAAATAGTCAAAGCCATTCCCACGTTTGTAGGTCAGTAGTTTGGATTTAAGCTGGAAAACTTTACTGCACATTTATTTTTTTACAAAGTAGCTTAATACTTTGAGGGATTTGTAACGTCGAATAATCGTATACATACAAAAAACACATTTTAAGCAATCGTCATGTATGTCCATCAGATCCTGAGACTCAACACTCCCTATGAATTGATACTTTTATTACCTGCTGTTTACCTCATTGACTATTGAAGTGAGACTTTTGTTTCTGCTGTCAGTCTGTGATTTCATGCACTTCCAGTTTGCGCTAGGTTTGTTGTGCACTATCGAAAAACAATTCTATCCTGAATGTCTTTATTAAAATGGTAAAAATGATCACTTTCGTTTGAACGAACTACGGCTGTTTTCCAAAAATGCCTTCTCATATAATCCAGAAGGGATATTTGACCCCATGTCTTTTGAGCTCAGAATTGAGGTGATGGATGGCAGATTTTCCACTATGGTTCTGGTCATTCTCCACTTGAAGCCATGGACAACCACAGTACCCACGACTACAACACCAGCAACAGTGAGTGACACAGTCACACACACGTAGTTTGATAAGTTTGAATAAGTCCACATTCACAAGACAGGATCAGTGCATAAGTGATTATTGATTATAAATCCTGAAGTAGTGTTTATCAATACAGGTTTCAAATTTAAAGATCAAGCATGTTATATTTAGAGAAGTTTACCAATTTCAGAAAAGTTGCAAGCCCAAGCCTGCAATCCATACCCAGCGTGTTTCTTGATTAACAGGTAATTGTTCAATACATAATTACTCAAGCACTGACTGCAAACTGAGAATACCTGCCGTCTTGAATTAGTGGAATTGTTTAATCTGCTCACAGATCACGTTACTGATTTTGGTGCACTAGATGTTAAGCAAACATTCCTTGCACTCACTCTAATGATATTGATTCATTCAGAAGTGATTGCTGTCACCCACATGCACATTCTACCACTGTGGACAGGTGATGAGATCAGATTATCATAAATTGAGTTGCTCTTTCAGGGCTGTGTTCTCACCATATAATTTAATAGCTAGTGAAAGGAGGCTATGCCCATCAGTGGGGATATAGAGAAGGCACTTGTCTTGGATGTGCCTGCGTTGGTCACATTTACAATTTTAGCTCGAGGATAGCTCGTCCAGTCATAATAAAGTGAGAAACAGTTTTGAGAATATCTGAATCTTGCTGATGGTAACGTGCTGCCCCCTAATTGATCATACTAATACAGGATCTTCAGAGTTGCTCATTGATACTGTTTTCTTTCCATGTCCTCCTGCTGTGCTGTGTTTCCACACTCAGACCAGGAAGCCACGGGTACAGATTGTGCTCAGTTCTTGCTGGGAGCTGGAACTCCTCTCACGCAGTCTAATATTACAGCTGTATTCTATGATTCTCTCAGGTAAGTTCCATTGGTAGTAACTTTTTTGTACTGGCGTGTTGTTTTGATAGTGTTTTTACCAGGCGCTTTGTGGTTCTTTTTAAGTCATTGGTTCTGCCACCTCTAGATTTTCTAAATACATGTAGGTTTTATGTTTTCTATAGCCTGAAGCTGTCTCTCATAGACAATCTTTATTTATTTATTTTTTGTTATTTCAGGTACTTCTGGAAAACCTACCAAAGAGATGTCCCAGCCGCTACTTCAAAACATGTGCGTTTCTAACCATGTTTCATATCTGTATTTGTCAGCACAGTATTGCCTTTTCTCTTTCCGCATAATTGTAAAATGTGTTATGCAAGGCTCCAATAATCTGTTCTATAATAAGCTTTGCTACGTTATGGACAAGAAATGTAAAGATTGTTTATTCAATTCTGTGTTGCATGGGTTCCAAAATGAGCCAAATCAAAAGATAATTTGTAATGACGTGTGAATTTCTACTCTTGATTTAATTTTTAAACAGGTACGTGAATTTTGCTGATGAGGCCAAACCACAAAACCCAGATGACAAACAAGCAGCATCTCCAACACATCAGGTTAGTGCTGTACTCTGCTTGTCTACCTTTAGACCATTTGGAAACTGACTCCTTTACAGAATTCAGAGTTTTAATTTTCTGCCTCCCTATATGAATGGTGGAGTTTTCACCAATGTCGTGTATGCACTGATAATTCCATGGGGATCAAGATGGGTAACCAAGACCTTTTAATGGAAACACTGGGTGTGCAGAGAAAGATCTTTCCTGGTTGAAATACATTGTAACTGGAAATCTACTTCAGGCCTTGGCTTCAAAAAGGAATTTGTGTGTGTGTGTGTGTATACACATCAGGCGTCAGTGGGACTAGTTGCTCATTAATAGAAAAGCATTTGTTTCTGTTATCTCCACTAGAAGGAGCAGTGTGCCTTTTGAAAAAATACAGAATGCATTAATAACAGGACCCCGAATGAAACAAATGTGTACATTGTTCTATAAATATGAAATGATAATTACTGGGTCAATATAGATTCTGTACAAAGTGTTATTGAGTAATACAGTACACAGCTGGGAACTAATCCAAGCTGTGAAAGAATACTTTCTTTTTCGTTTTCAGGTATTTGATGGAAAAGCTCAAGATCCAGGTAGAATCAGTAGCAAAACCTCCAATATCCAAACTTGGATTTCACTTGTGTGCAATCCAAACAGCAACCTGGTAACCAATCATTTTGTGTAGGCAACGCTGTGCAGTGGCCATTGAAAATGTGCATTATAGTGCAGTACTGTAAATACTGAATGAAAAGGGGTTACATTGTAATTATTTAGAAAGGTGTCCTTGATTTGGAATGTCATTAAACATGAGTATTTTTTCTCCTCCTGCTTCAATTTAGTTCAGATTACATTTTAACAGTAGTGTAATCAAAGTGACCACCAAGTGTTAATATTAATGTTAAAATTAACAATCGGAGCAGTCTACAGGACACTAATGCATTTTTTGTTATTTTTATTTACAGGAAGAAACTACCTGTTTAACTCAATCACAGGGGAGAGATGTTGGACTTAAGATTTGAATCCCATCAATCAAAAAAAAAAAAAAAAAAAAAGAATCTAGGTATTCTGCGTATTCTTTTTTTTAAAACTTTGTAGTGGGGGGTAATAATGAATGCATAGTGCAAGCATTTGTATATCATTAAATGAGTAATGCCTATGGTTTCAAAATCCATCATTTATTGCTAGTGTAGTTCACTATTTGTAAAACTGTGCAATATAGGTACATGCATCGGAACTATATCACCAAGAGGGGGGCTAATGTATCAAAGGATATTGGCATGTTTGTTGTATATTACTTCAGGAAGAATAGAAAATAATTGAGATTAAATACAACAATGCATTTTAAAACATTTGCAAATCCTTCTTGTTATACCTCCTTTCACCAGCAGGTGGAAGTCAAGGGGATATTGATAGGATGTTGCCTGTTCCCGAGTTGTGCAGATTTACCCTGCAATGTAGCCATATGCAGCAAGAGTTAGGTACCATTGCTTGTGTATTAGGTTTTGGAGTGAAAATAATTAGTTTTATAACACGTTTGTCCTGCAGTCATTTGAAAGTGTTGTTATGTAAAGGTAGCTATAGAAACACAGTGTGCTATTAATCAACTCAGTTATGTGATGAAGATGCACCAAGGAAACAGGACCAATACATGTATAATGTATATGTAAACATACTTAATTACATGGTGTCTTTAATGTTACAAGAGTATATATTTTGATCCCTGAAAAGACTGTGTTACAGTTCAACATTTGGTTATTTACAGTTTTTTTTTTTTTTTTTTTTTTTATGGTCACATACAGCTTCATCGTAACTGCTTACTCATGTTCTTCAAAAATACAATAAATACATTTCCCAAGAGCCTTACATGCTGTACACTTCTCTACACCAGGGCAGGTCAAAGATTGCAGGGGTATTTTTTAAAGTGCCATGTATTCATGGGTTGAGGTGCACTGTAACTAAAATCTTGTGTTAAGTGCGTTTTCAGATAGATAATCCCAATCTTAAAACAGCCTCAATCATCACCATTAAGTTTTTACCATAAAACATGGCTGTACTGTTCAAATGGATATTTCATTATCACATAGTACAGCACAGTTGCCATTAAATTTAGTAATCTAGTCTAGGGACATTTTTTAAATAATAAAATTAACTTGCTGTGGGTGTCCTTGCATGGCTTCCTGGCATGGAGACTTAAGTGTTCAATTTACAAAGCCAAAATCCAATTCATCTTTTTAGATTCATATTATATTGTAAAACAAATGGTTTTTTTGTTGTTGTTTTTTTTTTACACCAGAAAACACGCATCGTTTATGGCCTCTATGGCTTTTTGCTCTTTACCCAGCATCAGTGTAATGCAACTCGCCAACCTTTTAAAACAAATAGTACTCTGAGACAGATTTGCAGTTTACAAGACTCTCCAGCAATAAACAAAAACTGAGACAGTGAAATCTAGTGACTGAACTTTTATTTAAATTAAATCATTGTATGACTTAAGCATTTTTATGTTCGTTACCAAAAGGTCTATAATTTTTTTTTCCTTTTTGTTTAAATTTTTTTTCCCCATGATGAAAAAGAAAAACAGTAAGCCCTACAAATGAACACTATCGATACCAAAATGAATCTACGAGTAATAGATGTAAACAGAGAATAGCCAAAGCACACAAATTACGACGAAAGAAATGGAATGAAAAAATAAAAACAAAGTATGTTAGGTAATTACATGTTTTAAATATGTTAACAGGTGTTAATTGCTCTCTCCCACCCCCCAGGTCTAGAAGCGTTATTGGTTTATTGTTTCTTAAATGAATGTTATGCTGTTCTGTGCAAATGACAGAACTGATGATCTTAACTATCAGCAATCATGCAGCACATAATGCAGATTTAGCTAAAAATTAGGACTTTATGTAAACTATAAAAAAGCACTTTCCTTTCTTGCTCTTCTTCTCCAACCCCATTATTTATCTAAAGTAAAATAAACAGTTAAATATTATATATATATATATATTATATATATATATATATATATGCACCACTCAAATAACAATTTCAAATGAAAGTGAGGGGGGGGGGGTAGATTTGTGGTTCTGGCAGACTTGAAGATTTAAAACAAGACATCTTGGAATGAAATAAAAACCTCCTCAAATGGAAATATAACAACAAAAAAAGATAAAATAGGGTGTGATTGAGGGGCGATTACCAATCCTTCATCTCCTGCAAGGCTCTCCCAGTTATCAGTCTATTTGTCTTCTTATGAAAGCAGGATTTGTTAGCCAGTGCAGTCTGTCATGGTGGGTCCACTCTCCATCTCTGTGGTGAACAGAGCAGTTCAAGTAATCCTGCAGGGACACAGAACAAAGGTGGGGAGTCACTCTCACTGTAACAAAGAGCAAATATCCCCTTATTATTTGTTCTCTACTTAGTTAAGGTTGTGAAGTTAAGGCTGTTAAGGTTTAAACATCTAAGCAAACTCTTACGATATCAACAACAACTTGCAATATATTCATATTAAACACTGTGTATGTTTTAGCAGAGTCTGTAACAAATACCAAAGACAACAGGAGATCTTACTCCCTGAATTTATCTTGTTAATTGGGTTATACTATTACCCGGTATCAGTATCATCCACTGAAATATATATATATATAATATATATATATATATATATATATATATATATAGATCATATATATATATAATATATTAGAGCTTCACAAGAATACCTGATATTTTAGAGACTATGGTATTTATTTAATAAATGTAATTTACCATTAGGCTGCTAGATGTGAAATTACATGTGTACCAGTACTGCACATCAATAGAAACTATAATTGTACTCATAAATGCTGTTGAATGAATTATCCTAGGCTTTCTGTGTAGTTACTTCAGGCTCAAAGGGCTGAGGTGCACCTCCTTGAAATGGATTTGCCTGTTCAGGGAGCCAATTGTGAATATACAGAAATATTTTGTGGTACTGTGAAGCTGCCTTATCAATACAATCTACTCTTTTTTTTTTTTTTCACCTAGGCAACCAACAAGGTTTCATAGCTACCACAGGCCTAGTCATAAGCACTTCTCTCTTTATGGGCATTTCACATGTCGGCAATGTCAAAGCAAATAATATATACAGCAAAACAGCGTAGAAATTGTGAAGCTGAAATAGTAATATCTATTTGGACAAATATCTACTGTGTCAGATTCTGATTTTACCGATTCATCAGCATAATTTGTGTCCCCGTTCATTTATTTTTAATTGCATGAATAGGTCATACAGAGCAAGATATTCTGAATAGAAATAACTCATAATTCATGGTACCTCAGAAAGTATCTTAAGAATGCGTGTGTGTATGTGTAAGAGAAAAGCCCTTACCTTTGTGTCTCACCCTCCTTGTCTAGAAGAGACCGCAGTCCTTCAGGTTGTTTTTGATGATGACATCAGTGACAGCGTCGAACACAAACTGCACGTTCTTGGTGTCGGTGGCGCAGGTGAAGTGGGTGTAGATCTCCTTGGTGTCCTTCTTCTTGTTCAGGTCCTCGAACTTTGCCTGGATGTAGGCCGAAGCCTCTTCGTATTTGTTTGCTCCTGGAAAACAGGAAATTTAAAGGTGTTATTTAAATGCAAAACCCATGTCATTTTCATAGCAAGATAGGAAAGTGTGTCCAGTCTTAACCTGGATTATTTAAAAACTGCACCGGCAGTTGTGAACAGCAGCCTATATGGAAAAACAGGTTTGATTTTCTTTCTTCCTTAGTCTTTGAGGTTTTTTGTGACAGGGATGTTACCAGCATATGGGCACTCAAGGACTTCCAATGTTTATTTTCGAAGTTGGCCTCCTTAATATTAATGAAATCCATGTGTGTTAGGATTTCTCAAATACAAAATCTGAAAAGTGAGCATTACTAGGTTAGGGCTGTATTTTACAGAATATCTGTCTTAAGAGCCTGCTGGATTGTATACCCAAACGCCCCTATACTTGGAATAACAGCACACAGCTGGGACGGATAAAGCTACCTGCACAGAGACATAAAATAAAGCATGACAGACCTGGAAACTGGCACGACTAGAAACCAGCTTTTCCCCAAAGAGCAGACAGCTTCACTGCTGAGGAAAAAATCATGCAGCAGAAGCTTTATCTATCTATCGATCGATCGATCTACACTGTATATTAAAGAAAGAAGCTATATCATGAACCTGATTTATTGTCCTGCGCCAGGAAATCTACTAAACTACACACTTGGTTTTGGGTGAACCTATCAAATCAGATTTATTTTGTACTGCATAATGTGCTCAAGAGTGCAAGGGGGTATAGATGCATGAGCAGGCTCTTATGTCTAGTACCCACACAGAAACTTTTCTACTTGGTAATTCATAAAAGTCTCCTTATCTCTGTAGCCCTGACGTTGCCACACTATTCCGGTCTCTCTGTTCTGACAACCATGTCAAGCTTCCTGTTTCTTTTAAGAACAATAAGTTAGAACAGAAAAAAAAAAAACACTATTACAAAATCGCACCCTGAAGATTTCAGCAAGGATTGCTGTGCTACGCTCCCTTCTAATAATCATTGCATTGGAAGGACACTTTTTTAAGGTGGGGAATTATCGCCCACACAATCAGAGAATTAGAACAACACAACTAACCTGCGATTCAGTTCTAAACCTCAAGATGTCCGTGTAGCCACTCCAACTAAACTGATCAATAACATTATTATGTAAACAACCCACTACATTCTGGCTAATTAGAAAACATCCACTAATTACAAGTGAGCAATTTGCCGTTTACAAATTGATGCATTTAAAGAAAAAACTTACCTCGAGACTTGCTATTTTTGAACAGAGATGCACCGACAAATTCAAAAAGCATTTCTTTGAGAGGTTGCACGCAGTAATGTCCACCTGGGGTGCTGCACGTAGATGGGTAGAACTTATTTTGAAAGCCGTAACGTTGGAAAATAATTTCCATTCTCAATCTGCCCCTACGTACTGTACAAAGAATTAATTCAAGCCCTAGTTGACATTTTACAAATCTGCAAAGCAGTTTGCTTACTGGCTTAGTTGGTAGCGCATTGGACACTGAGTTGCTGAGCAGTCAGTTCAAGTTATTCCTTCATTGGCAAAAATATTGTTTAATTTATAGACTTATAAGGTTTGGCTTTGAATCCTGATTGTCACAAATGAGTTAAGACTCCCCAGGTCCACGTCACACAATGTAATAATGTGTTTCATGCAGTTGGTGCACTAGCTCTGTAGGTAAAGCGTGGGACTCAGGTTAGTGGGTTCAAACCTCATGTTAAGGGGCATGTGTTTTACTTTCATTTTCAAAGACTTTGCCCTTTTTGAGACTAAGATAGTATAAGATACTTTGATAGTTTTACAAAACGGAACCAGGTGTGCTCTTAAGCATAAAAATAATAATATAAAAATAAATTGATATAAGATATCATATGCAATGTTATATTTGCATGGAGCCAAGTGGTGCAGTGGGCTAATTCACTGTGTGTGTGTGTGTGTGTGTGTGTGTGTGTGTATATATATATATATATATATATATATATATATATATATATATATATATATATATATATACACACACACACACACACACACTTTTTGTGAGACTGGGTTTGAAGATGGTCCTCCTTTCCTTGTCTCAAACACTTGGTTAATTTACCCTTATAGGCAATAAAAAAGCAAGTTTTTCCGTGGAAGTGAGGTGGCACGGTGGGTTAGCTCACCAGTATGTTGTGCTGTTTAGGTTCAGATCTGGCTCATTCCTTCCTTCATTTTTCAAAGACTTTGTTAATTTACCTTATAGGCAATGAAAAAGCAAGTCCTTCCTTAGAAGAAAGATAGCGCAGTGGGCTAATTTGTTGGTATGCTGCACTATTCTCCATGAGGGCTTGGGTTCAAATCTGGCTGATTCCTTCCTTTATTTTCAAGAAATGGGTTAACTGACCCTATAAATCAGTCTGCAACATACATTTACTGTGGGAGCTGGTGGTGCAGTGGGTTAATCCCATGGCCATTTCTCCCTGAAGACAACAGTTCAAATCCAGCACCCAGAGGTGAGTTTCTGAGGTAAGTAATAATGTTGGTTGTAACTAACTGTGTTGGTTGTGTCTCCCCAGATGGAGGTAGAGGAGATGATGTCCTTCCCTGTGGAGGGATGAAGAGGGGGGGGGCTGGGCCCCCCTCCAGGGAAGAGAGTGGAAGGGTGGGGTGTTGCTAAAGAAAACAAACACTTTTGGTTGAATCTCAACTAATAATAGTTAATGAATTAACTCCATTAGTTATTATCAGTTGAACCATACTTCTTTTATTTCATTTCCTTCAGCAACACCCCACCCTTCCACTCTCCTCCCAGGAGGGGGGCCCAGACCCCCCCTCTTCATCCCTCCACAGGGAAGGACATCAACTCCTCCACCTCCATCTGGATCTGGGGAGACACAACCAACACAGTTAGTTACAACCAACATTATTACTTACCTCAGAAACTCACCTCCAGGCACTGGATTTGAACCACTGTCTTCAGGGAGAGAAGGCCTTGGTATTAGCCCACTGCACCAGCAGCTCCCACAGGAAAGCTTTGTTGCACAATGACTTATAGGGTCAGTTAACCCATTTTTTGAAAATAAAGGAAAGAATCTGTCAGATTTGAACCCAGGCCCTCATAGAGGGCAGTACAGTATACAAATGAATTAGCCCACTGCACTATCTCCCTTCGAGGGGAAAGCTTGCTTTTTCATTGCCTATAAGGTAAATTAACAAAGTCTTTGAAAAACAAAGGAAGGAATGAGCCAGATTTGAACCCAATACTCCAAGGAGAATAGCACATCAGACTAGTGAATTCACCCACTGCACCACCTGTCTCCTTATAACAGTCTTATAGTTTAATTTTGTATATGAGATTAACTTCCCTGTCCAGAGAGTGCACACACCCAAAGTTGATTTTAGTTGCTCATTTTGGACAACACCTTACATCAATGTAAATAGTATGCGTATTCAAGTATTTCTGAATTTACATTTAGTTATTTTATATACTAATTTACTTATTGTTCATTCAAATGTTTAAACTGAGTAATTCAGGAATTCGTTTTTTTGAAGGGCAGGAAATAGTGGAGCTTCTCCTGAACCTCAGCTCTGGCATGCTCCAATGACCCCAGCTCCTGCTCCTGCTCCTCTCCGGAGTTCTCCAATGACCCCAGCTCCTGCTCCTCTCCGGAGCGCTCCAGTGACCCCAGCTCCTGCTCCTCTCCGCAGTGCTCCAGTAACCCCATCTCCTGCTCCTCTCCGCAGTGCTCCAGTGACCCAAGCTCCTGCTCCTCTCCGGAGCACTCCAGTGACCCCAGCTCCTCTCTGGAGCGCTCCAGTGACCCCAGCTCCTGCTCCTCCCCAGAGTGCTCCAGTGACCCCAGCTCCTGCTTCTCTCCAGCTCCTGCTACATTGCAGTAGCATTCCAGCGATAAATCCCAGGATTAAATGCATCTCAGCAATGCAATCCCATATTGCACCAAATACCTAATCACCACTGTAGTTATGGTCATGGGGACAGTAATCATTTATTTAACTCAGACTCAGGCCAACACACAACTAAAGTGCTAGTGCAACCCTCTTGACATTGAAAGATACCTGAGTACTCAGAGTAGCAGATGGACAGGGGGCTGCGGGTGATCTTCTCCTCAAATAGGTCCTTCTTGTTAAGGAAGAGGATGATGGAAGTCTCAGTGAACCACTTGTTATTACAGATGCTGTCAAACAACTTCATGCTCTCGTGCATTCGGTTCTGCAAACAGACAGCAAGCAAACAGTCAGCCGAACAATCAGACTGGACTTTGGCTTTGTGATCTACACCTCAAGTCAGTTTAAAAAAAAAAAAAAAACTAAAAAAAAACTTTTGGCCACTAGGTGGCAGGTATTCTACTGAAAATAATAATATTCAGATAAAAAGCAAGCATTGTGCAGATGGATCAGTTCCAAAGAAAAGAGAGGTGGAATAACCCATAATATACCTCTTGTTTTCTAGCTTTTGCTTAGTGCAAGGGAGAAAAAACAACAGTATCTACAATAGCACAGAAAGCACCATACAATAACTGTGAATAAAGTCATAGCAGTCCATGTTTAAGATTTATAATGTACTCCGTACAACAATGTTGATTTTATTTGTATATCCCTACCATCTCCTCATCTTCAGCCAGGACCAGGTCATAAGCACTCAGAGCAACACAGAAGATAATGGCTGTCACGCCCTCAAAACAATGGATCCACTTCTTTCTCTCCGACCTCTGTCCTCCAACGTCAAACATCCTAAAAGAAAAAGCAACAAATGGGTCATCATTCCCTACATCACTAAAAAATCCCTGGGCGCCACGTTTAGATTTATCCTCTCAAAGACGAATGGCACACATTGTCAACATTGAAAACTAGCAAGGTAGTTCATTTAATCTGCTTATTTTCTGTAAGTAGTTGCTTAACACTGGCAAGATGGCCATATGGCTGGGACAGGACCAGAATACATTACATGCCCCAGCAGCTGGCTTTCTCTTTCAGAATTTTTTTTTTTACTTCTAACCCTCTTTTTCACTGAACCCTGCAGATAGAGCTACAGTAGAAAGCCTGTGAATGCTTAGCACATCTACAGAGTTAAATAAAAAAAAATGCTTTGGTGACATGCAATGCAGCACAGAATGGTTTTCCTTATTATTTGCAGGTATTATTAGAGGGGCTGGGGAATACACATTCAATATGTGCCTGTTTCTAAAGAGGCCCTGTCCCTACGCTAAGATTGGAAAGTAAAACTTTCCTTAGAGAGTGCTTAGACAAGCAACACAACCCCCGTGTTCAGCTCAACACACCCCAGCACCAGTCAGGGAGGGAGACAAGCCGTTGATTCTTACGACACTCAATCATCACCTGCCTTTTTCAGCATTATTACAGTGTAGGCGTAAACACAGCACTTGCTTATTGCAGTGTGAGATTGCGGTTAATGGAGAGGTAAGCTAGTTGAGGGACTGAGCCGAGGCTTGAAAAACAACTTCTCCTGGCTGATGAATACTGCATGTGTTGACTAGGAAGCCTCTGTCACAGAGTTTGCATTTTTTTCCCCCAAAGCGGGCAGAGCAGATGCATCATGTCAAGAGAATGCCTGGCCTCACACTGCACGGTGCACTCCCTGCTCCTTTCACGGAAAGAGCACCAACATCCTCTCATGGCAAAGCTCATACCCCAACTTGTACCCTAGCAAACATCTGATAGACAGGTATCAGCAACGAAATAAAAACACACTTTTCATATTCAGTAAAGTGAACGCAACAGTTGCAACACCTGTTTTGCTAAGTTTAGGATTAGTTAACAATTAGCATTTCCTCAAATCGCTCTCTGGGGACCAGTACCTTTTAATATCCAATGTATGAATTAACGGCATTACAAAGATATATATATAATTTTTCTTTAAATTCCTGGATGGCCATTATAATAAAGAGGCTTTTTGAAAAACAAGCATTGGAAAGCCAAGGATTATTCACAGCTGGAGCTGATGAAGTATGAATGATAGGATTAGCCAGGCAGCTGCAGCTACCAAGAGGGTTGCTATTCAGCGCCATTATCGTACTGTTTATGTTGTTAAAACAGGTGAATAGCAGTCACTGGCTTATTATTATGTCATCTGAAGGCATCGCTAACTTAACATGCAAGGCATCTCTTATACTACATTACACACATTACAGCTTCATTACAATGACATTTTGTTGCAAATCCTTTCCTGTTGGTGTTTCTTTATTCTCTGCAGCTATTCAATTATCTTAAATCTATTATCAGTACCTAATGGATTTAATGTAGTAGCACAGCACACGTAATCCATGATATCAGATTTACAAAAGCTGAGGACTGACCCCAAGGGGGCTTGGACCTCTGTAACTTCAGCTAAGGAGGATCCTAACCAAGTCTCACAAACATGACTGAAGACACAATTATCGGGACTAAGCAAACAGCAGTGATTTCAAAGCAGACCAAATAACTGTACCAAACTAATGTGATTGAATTCTGAGGTGACCACATAGGAAAAGAGAATCTCGGTCTGCAGCTGTGAGCTGCTATGCTTGGTGTTCACGTTCCCACACACAGAGCCTCTGTGCAATGTTTAGAAAGAGCATTGTGGCATCTAAATGTTTATTGAAGACTGGCCTGCACACCCTTCAACGTGGAGTCCCAGGCTACACAGAAACAAAAACCAAGAGGATTCAGGCGTTCCCAGCAGTGCAAATCAAGAGTTACATGTACTGGACTGGAAAACTGCACACATTTATACCCTCAGAGTGACAGCCGCCTTACGATACGATACTTAAGAGACTGAAACTCTGCTTGTCGATGGAGAGATCATGCAGAGAAGGGCAAACTGAAACTGTAAACAAACAAAGCCATTTTCTTTTTGCATTGCTGAATATGTTCTCCAGCTGGGGTACTGTTAACAGTGTCAAGAATGTAATTTGTGTAGACTTACTTGTGCAAAGTATCAAAACTGAAAGCTTACTATAAAAAAATAAAAGAAAATATTGTAACTGTGCAAAGGCCAACAGATACCCTCATTGCTTAACAGAGGCCGCACTTACTTGAAGTGCAGGTCCTTGAAGGTGAAGTGGGTCTCCACAATGCCGGTGGTCTTCACTCTGGTCCGCAGAACGTCCTGTTGGGTGGGAATGTAATCCTGTCTGGCTATCCTCTCAAGGTCATTCAGGTAACTGCAAGGAAAGACGCAAACATGTTTATGCTGTGGCAGTACATTCAAGGTTTCACTGGAGATTACTGTATGACTGGTGATAGCCTTGGGCTTATTTAAAAAAATAACAACCACCACCAACAACGTTCTGCATTACTTCTGTAATCAAAATCCTTTGCAATTCATGTAAAACAAAGTCACTGGTCTATAATCATCAGTGACCTTTACTACCAGAACTAATGAAAAAGTGAAAGGAACCCAAACTACAAAAAAAGGTATTCAATCATTTTCAAGTGGTCAGCCCCATGTAGTGAATCATAACATAAGAAAGTTTACAAAATGAGAGGAGGCCATTTGGCCCATCTTGCTCGTTTGGTTGTTAGTAGCTTATTGGTCCCAGAATCTCGTCAAGCAGCTTCTTGAAGAATCCCAGGATGTCAGCTTCAACATTACTTGGGAGTCAGTTCCAGACTAACAATTCTCTGTGTAAAAAAGTGACTCCTACTCTCTGTTCAGAATGCCCTTTTATCTAATCTCCATTTGTGACCCGTGGTCCTTGTTTCTTTTTTCAGGTCGAAAAAGTCCTTTGGGTCAACACTGCCAACATCTTTTAGAATTTTGAATGTTTGACTCAGACTGCCGCGTAGTCTTCTTTGTTCAAGACTGAATAGATTCAATTATTTTAGATGTCTGCACATGAGATGCCTTTTAAACCCAGAATAATTCTGGTCGCTCTTCTTTGCACTCTTTCTAGAGCAGCAATATCCTTTTTGTAGTGAGGTGACCAGAACTGAACACAGTATTCTAGATGAGGTCTTACTAATGCATCGTAAAGTTTTAACATTACTTCCCTTGATTTAAATTCAACACTTTTCACTATATATCCAAGCGCCTTTTTTATAGCTTCCCCACATTGTCTAGATGAAGACATTTCTGAGTCAACATAAACGCCTAGGTCTTTTTCAGAGTCCTTCATCAATTTCAGTATCTCTCATATGGTATTTATAATGCATATTATTATTGTCTGCATGCAGTATCTTACACTTTTCTCTATTAAATGTAATTTGCCTTGTGAACTTGCCCAGTTCTGAATACTGTCTAGATCAATTCAAATGACCTTTGCTGCTGCAACGGTGTTTGCCACTCCTATTTTTGTGTCGTCTGCAAATTTAACAAGTTTGCTTACTATACCAGAATCTAAGTTATTAAATATAGATTAGGAAGAGCAGAGGACCTAATACTGATCCCTGTGTACTCCACTGGTTATCTTGCTCCATTTTGAGGTTTCACCTCTCATCAGTACCTTCTGTTTTCTACATGTTAACCACTCCCTAATTCATATGCATGTGTTTCTCCTTGAATTATTTTCATGCAGCTTAGCAAATAAATACAGCATCAGATTTATGTTCTAATAAATAAAGACCAGCACACCAGCTAATAAATAAACGATTACACTGTATTACAATGAATATGCATGGACACTGCATTCATGGCTCAAAATAACGTAAAATCCCTGAGCTTGGTGAAGGTGGTATTTTTTTTGTTGTCTCTCCCATTCAGACTAACTGTGGTAATATTGCTTAGCAGCATTATCACAGCCTGGATTGCAAAGACATTTAAAAAATAACGCTCGTCCAGGTCTATCAACTATAGAAACTGGAAACCAGCTGTTTGTGCAATGCTTAGGCACTTTTCACCACTTTCAGTCTGCCACAACCCCTGCCTCACTGCAACACTGAATTTACAGGCAGAGTTGTAGGCCTCACGCATAATCCTGTCATTAAAATGGGTTTTGAATACCAGTAGTGGGCTCAGAGGATTGAGGGTTGCGAGTTGCCCTTCTTCACCAGCATTGCACAAAATCAAAACCACATTCAATTGCAGAGCAAAGAGGCAGGGAGAGGCAGCAATAAGTAAAGAAACAGCAATAATCTGAGTTCTAATTTTATTTACAGAATGGCTCTAGATGGGTAACACAAAAATAAATCAGTCAGGGAAGAAGGATACAGTTTCAAGTTGTTTACAGCGTGTCTTTACTCACAATCTGATTTTTTTTTTTAGTTTCTCCACAAAGAACCATTGTGTTTTCTGTTTATACCACGCATCACAAACAGTTTACTTGTGATGATAGACCTAATCAAGCATTTTATTTTTGTTTTACATATTAAACATTGCAGTTGCTATGGGGAGCTCTCAATTCAAAGCTTGGCAAAACAGCTATTGTAATGTCACTGCTACCACAGGCCACTGAAATTTGAAAAATGAATAACATTTTAAAATACTCGAAGAACTATAGGTTCTGGATAAGACATGGAGAAGGACTCAAATACATTTTATTTGGTAATTAGAGATTGTTATGGTAATGTTGAGGGTTTTTAGAGGGGGCTGAAAGCAGCTACAAGCAAGGTCGGTCTCATATATTACACACACAGACAACATCATTATTTTTCTTAAATGTCACTAACAGAGCCGTGCTCCTGCCTTGTGAGAGTACAATGGGTCATATCTTAACATTTAGCATATTTACATTTGCTGATTATTACAACTTACCTTTACATTTATAATTAGATTAATCCACACTCAAATTTATTTTTTCTAGAAGGGCAGTTCAGTTCACTTCCCAGTGCGATCTGTAGAGGGGAGATGTGTCTTTAAAGGGACGCCTGCGTTTGAAGAGCGCAGACGAGTATTTCTGCTGTTCTGCTTACCTTCCAGACCCTGTCCTTTTCATGTTGAGTTTGTTTTGGAAATGCAGCAGAAAGAGGAAACAAATTAACAGCTTTATCACCATAGAAACTAGGTGGCAGGGGTCTGGAGCTCCTTATAAAGGCCTTCCATGAGCAGAAGAAAACCAGACATGTTAACATCAGACTAGCGTATGGGGGTTACTCTGCTGAGGTCTGCAATGCTGGACTACAACCCCAATTCCAAATCTCATCCAATTTAATTCCACCATCCAAACTGTCACGGCAATGTGGGTTTGGAAAGGATAAAGGGGACAAAACTGGATCAGAATTCACAAGCCTTTGACCTCAGAGTATTCTTATTGGATAGGAGTGACCTGTGGACTTATAATGACCAGACCATCCATAGGCTTAGTCAGTTTTACACTGGCCTCCAGAAATTGCATTTAGAGGGACTGGATGTATTTATTTGGATTTTAAATAATTACATACATTAAAAATTGCACTGCAGGCACTTCAATCCAGCTCACCCGGCTTCTGAATGAATCAGAAACCAAGCAAAACATAAACAATAAAAAAGTAACAAGTAACAAGCATGTGCACCTACATTTTGATGGGAGCTTGTTCCAATGAAATGTTAAGTGTTGCTGCCGATTCAGTTTTATTTTTTATTTTTAACTCCTCTCGTCTGTTTTTTGTGCTATCACAGCTTCTAGTACTTCTTGTTTTACATAAACTTCCTGTCCTGGATAATGGGGTTAGTAGGAATATTTAAAGATATGTTTTATCAACTTCTTGACATCACTAAAAAATAGGCTACAGGCTTTAGTTGTTAAAACGAAATAAACAGAGACCCAACAAGAGATTTCCCAACAGTCCCCTGGGAAGGGAAAAAATTGTTCTACTAAATATTATGAATCAGATTATATTACTACTTAAAAAAAAAAAAAAAAAAAAAGATAAAAACATGAGTGTCTATTACTTCTACCAACTTCTCAGGACATTGCCATTACCAAACACGTCGGACAATCTAGTCAATGTTGCAGAGAGATGACTAGGTACTAAGATCTAGGCTGCTAGACAATGTGTCATTTCTTTCAGGAAATGTCTACAATGTACAATTATTACTGTTTAACAGGGATTATAATAAAAAAATAAAAGGAAAACAGGCAAACTCAGTTGTTTAGAAAATAAATAACAAATGCAGCTGATTTATTTTATATATACAAAAAACAGGTGTCCTTAGACAGATATCTGGATAAGTGTTGCCTAGCAACACACATATAGAGGCTGTTAATGTGGCAGGGATGAGCAAAAAAACAGAATATTACGACTCATGTAATTTCCTCTTTGATGGATGTCTACATTTACATTTTCATAAACTGTAATGTTTATTTAGGATTTTACTTGGTATATAATGCCACTAGGTGGTTGCAACCTGGCTGGTATATGTGCTGAGAATTGAGGTTACTGTTTGGGTTAATCTCTTATCATGCTTTGAAATAATAGGCCATAAATATATTACAATGAATGACAAAGACAGAAATAAAGCTGTACAGCTCTGCAATGCTTATGATGAAGCGCTCTGCCCATTTCCTCTGTGGAAGTGTTACTCATGCTTAAAGCTATATCCAAATACCTCCTTGCATCTGTAGAATTCGTTTGACAGAAATAACCCCAGGATCACACTGACGAGAAGGGAACATGGACTTGAACTGTCTTATGGATCACAGTCATTTCCTCGCAGTTCAAAATAAAAACAGTAGTTTCAAAGAAATATCTACAAATACTGTACTTGTGATAAAACACAAATACGCCATAGCTTGTCTGATAATTAGTCATATAGACGTGATGTTAAAGCAGAAAAGATACTGCCACAAAAGGTTCGATTTTTCTTGTGCAATACCCAGGATGGAACTTGACCTAAGAGAATCACAGAATACAGTTTAAACCGGTATCACAACTTGTTAGGTCATGACTCATGATCATTCAGATACCAAAAGGTGATGTTATCACAATACGACAGCCATGTTAAGTCATAGGTCACAGTGAACTGTACTGTTTTTGCCCAAGGAGTTTCCAAAAATTATATATATATCATTTTATTTATTTTTCCCCCCAAAGATCATTTTTACACAGCAACCTAGTGAAATAAGGCTCTTGTCGCCTATTTACTGATGCAATTTAATCAGAGCTTAGGTTAGGCTCTCATCTAATTTGCTGCTGTTAGAAACCATCCCAATTAAGTAAATGAGATACATTAATTAATAAGTAGGGAATTTACAGCACTTTAGTGTGGTAATTATTCCACTAAAGCCCAGAGCAGGCAGCATCCTCTTTTACAGTCTTACCCAGGCGCTAGGCCAAAAAAATATAAGGACATCATTTGTTGGCACGCAGGGGTGTCCAGGGTACCAGTTTCCAGGACATACTAAACAGTCTGTCACTGGGAAAGCGGGGAAAGAAACAGTAGCTATGACTGGGGAATTATGCATCCATAATTAAGCATATACCAGCCATTAAAGCAATAATTGCTAGAAACCCTTCAAGGTTTTCAAACTCCAAAAATAAAATAAAATAATATCCCTGTTGCATCTATAATTTTGATTGAAGAACAGACTGAGAATTACTGTGGCCTAGTGTGGTTAGAGAAGCACTGGAAGGTAGTGTGTTCTCATAAGATAAACCATAAGCCATAAACTGGCTCCTAGCAACTGGCATTGTTAAAAAGTATAATCCTGTAATCACAGTCATGTTGGCGCCCTCTAAAACCTGCTTTACTGGAAATGGTCACTCCAAAGATACCTTTGACTGGAAATCTCAAATATTTTAATTTTTAATGGAGCATTTCAGCTCAATAATATGTAAAGCAAAGTGTTTTCCTTGCCATAAACTGAAAAGCGATCAATCAACCCAGCCATCTATCTTTTTCTCTGCAATAAATGGTACAAGATTATCCTTAAAATACTAACACAACACACTTGATTAGGTGTAACTTCCAATATCCCACAGATAATTTTTGAATCATGATTGAAAAGGTGTCTGGGCTACAGCATATCTGTTATACAGCTTCTTATCTCTTTGTTTTTTAAATGTATTTATCTTTGGTAAATGTTTAATTACATGTAGGTGCTTTGGCTGCTAGGCTAAACATTACTGAGTTTAGCGACACTCACACAATTCAGCACTGTTAATGTACTGTTTCTGTGCATCTAATGCAGTGCGGATCAAGAGCATACCCATTAGAAGCAGTTTCACTGTAGTGAAACTGCATTTTACTGCTCAGCTGTGAGTTTATTAGCACCGTTAATGGAGATTATAGACCTACAACTGAATTTACAATGCAATCAGTGTCTATAGCTTGTAATTCAGATGTAGTTGTAGTGTGGGAATCAAAATATGGTCTGCATTGACTTTTCACACCAATTAAATTTGTAAATGCAAGGAAACCACATTTGTTTTTTCAAATGGGAGGAAATGAAGGTCACAGTAAAACAGTGCCTTTTCCACTGCAACAAACTGCACTGGCCCATCTGATGTACAGACATAAAGCTTTTTCCTGTTGTGTTTTAACTGTGTGTGTGGGGGTGTTAAACTATTTAAATCTACTTTTATTTACAGCCCAAGTATGCATTTACACCCACACTCACTACACTTCAACAGTGTAATAACGTTTCAGCTCCTTTGCATGTAAAACAAAACATGTTCCAGCCGATCTTGAGGCAGTAGAGACAGACACCTCAGCTGTTAATGGTGGACACCCATTGTGCAATGTGGAAACTTTCAGAAAATGGCCCAAGGATTTTGTGGTAACACAGGAAACGTGGAGTTATAAAAATCTTTCACGTACATCACAGGCGGCCACCCAGAGCCAACACACCTCTGTAGTCTGCAGCTTCTCTCTCCGACAGACAATTTGGTCTAAACCTGACTGTTCAGATAAAAGCCTCACTTTGTAAGCACCCCTTTTGTACGCTCAAACACAGGTTAGTCTGGGATTAGCCACCCAGTGGACAGTATGTCATTAGCTTATTGGACCTCATTACTGGACCCTAAATATCTTGTATTCCAAGACGCTAGCAACCTGTCGCTGTATGACAGATTCATTTGAAACAAAAATCTGAATGAAAGCAGCATTTAACTTGCTTTTTTTTTTTTTTTTTTTTAAACCAGTTCAATCATACATACAGACATAATTCAGCAAAGATATAGCACTGCTTACGTCACAGAAAGCAGCCAGAAGCCACCAGCTGTTTTTGTGCAGTTTGTCAATTACAGGGATAAAGATTTCCTTTAATCTCAAACAGAGAGCAGATGTAAAGGGAGAAAACAGCAGTCATTTCCAGCAATGAATGCAGTGGACTGTAATTGACGTTTTAATCATCTCCAACAGCTGAGCCTGACTCTCACCGTCGCTCCTTTTGAATTAAACGCAGAAAGCATTTAGAGCAATCACAGACACACGAAAAAATAATTGACCTAGACTCGTGGGGTGTAAAGTGATCAGTATTAATGAACAGACTCTCGGTTCTCTGTTGTTTCACGACCCTCAGAAAGTACAATTCAAAGCCTCAGGTAAAAGGACATTTCTGAAGTTGACAGTCAACTTTACTGTGCCTCACAGTTTTCACTTTAAGATTTAAATTAGTTTCCTGGATACCAGGCTGGTCTGTAGACCAAATCACTTCCCAGCTGATGACAATTGTATTGTTTTTTTTTTTTTTTCTGTATTAAATAGAGATAGACTCTATCATGATCTTAAAACACACTTAGGCATTCTGCCAGGAGGACCAGACATAAGACCATATTCAACAAATGGGAGAACAGAGCCAAATCAACCTATAATTTTACTATTGAATCCATGGACTATCACAAGCAATTCAGTCAGCTCCCTGTACTTCTCATATAATGTATGCGCAAGGAGCTACAAGAAGCACACTTTAATGTCCTTGCTGGAAGCCGTCGATGGATACTCACTATGCGGCCGAGTCGTTCAGCTGGTACTCTCTGGAGCGGGTGAAACAGCACTGCACCCCGGTGTCTGCCCACAGCCTCCTGATGACACTGGACAGGTCGTCAGACATGACACCCTGCTCCTCCGCGCCGCCGGACAAAGCAAAGAGCTGGCGGGCATCATCCTGCAGGGGGGCGACAGAAATGTCTTTTACGAGCTTCCCCACAAAGCATTAAAAAAAACAGCTTAGCAGTGGAACATGCATTGTGTAAATGCTCTCCCTCCAACCAGTCTAATATAAAAGAGATACCACACAAAACATTTTGAAAGACCAATATCTGGGCTGATAAATGATATGGACCGACTACCTACAAACATAAAATGACACACATTTTTAAAACTACAACAGTGAAAAACAGCACAAATCAGTATTGCTTAAGAGAAAACCTTTAATCAATTCTCACAATCTACCAACTTGACAGATTTTCATTAAGATTTTGGCACCGTAGCGTGCATCGTTACACTTTTTCATAAAGTATTGTCTTGGTTTTGCTTGTCGTTTTTCCTCCCTGAAAAAGGTTATGGCAACACATTAATCTTGGCGTAATTTTAAATAAATTGACGCAATCGAGCTGCCGGGGGTGCTTCTTAGAATTACTTTTACATATCTGCTGGGATCTAAGGGAGCAGTGATTTATGTGTCAGTTAAACTGATTTACTGCCAGCTGTGAGTGAGCGAGCGAGATTGCACAGCGTTCAAATGTGCAGTACAGAGGCGACAAGGGAAGCATATAGACCAGGCCACTCAAAGATTTACTGGAAGTGCTAGTGGGTTGCAAAGAACACCAGGAGCTTCCATTCCCAATTTCTGACTATCATCAGACTCTATAGGCCCCTGCCAGTTTGAAGACAGTGTATCTGGTTGGATCTCCATCGATGTTCTTTGCACCAGGCTATGTGGAAGCCAGGCCAGCAGATGTCACAAGCAAAATTTAGAAAAATGCAAAAAGAATGACAGCAATGCATTCGTCAAATGCAGATGCAACAACACTTCAGAGCCGTACTTTTCCACTCCCATCCGTTACACGTATGTAAATTGGTCATTCTTTACATGGACTGCACAGCAATAGTCTACAAATTGGTACACGGGGAAGGCTATAGGATTTAAAGATGAATGAAAATAGAAATACGGTAACGATCCTGAGATTTTATGCTTTCAAGTCTGTTTTGAACAAAGATGAAGCAGGAATATATTCTAGCAGACTGTAAGCAGGTTTCGAGTGCAGATTGTATGTTGTGTGCCCTCCATGTTCACGCCACTTGGTGCGGTGTCAGAATCAAGCTTGTGTTTATCAAATCTAAATGCCACCGGACATATCTCCATCCAACAGAACAGCTTGTCTCTCCAGAGTTCTGGCATGAATATTTTTCATGACGGTGCAATATGTCACTACCCGAATGAACAATGCATGGGGAGGCAGAGAACTGACAAAAAATGTCTTCAAATCACTGACAGAGACAGAGGTCAAATGGATACTTAGCAGTCTGTATTTTGGCCCTTTCTTGTGCTGGCGATGGAAAGAATAGATAGGTTGGGCTAAAACACTTGCCAGAACAATGTCAAAATAGTTGGGCCAGCACTGGAATCCAGGATGGTACAGATTGGATGTGACAAGTCTGCAAAGTGTTACGATTGTTCTAAGGTGACTGCCGACTGTTCTGGTGATGACTGCCTCCGACTCCTTTGGAAAAAATGAAAATCTGCAGCAAAGACCGTTAACCAGAATGACCAGAATTGCTCAGAAGGTAGGCACAGACAGCACAGCAGCAGGGGCAGGGGGGCGTGGCCCATGTGTGTGCCTTTATTTTAAGACGTTACAATATGTACACATTAAAGCAGAAACAATCAAAAAAATATCCCAAGAGTAAATACGTTGTGTAGGCTTTACTTTACCCCAGTGAATGAACAACAAAACAAAGGATGCCAAAAAGCATTTCAAGTTTTGTTTTGTTTATTTCCAAAATAAATAGTACATAAAGTTGGCACCACAGTTTATTTATTTTGTACTTTCACTACACAACATTTCCAGCAAGTTGGGCACTGTTTAAGTGAGGCATTTCAGAATAACGTGCTTCCCTTTTTCCTGTTCCATGAGATTCTGACTCACTCTAAAGCACCCACAACCTGGGTTTTTGACCCAGGTGGTCTTCTATAGAGATTACTATGCGTATGTGCACACATTATCCGGTTTGTTTACTTTTTGCTGTCTAACATTTTAAATAGAGGCTCAGGAGCAGCTGTGTTGATCCTTTTTTGTTAGTGAATACACACATCTCATTTTTGTATCCAAACACATGTTAATAAATATTCATTTGTCCCAGCACTAATTTTTACACATAGATAGATAGATAGATAGATAGATAGATAGATAGATAGATAGATAGATAGATAGATAATCTTTTAGTAAATGAGACTGTTAAAGGATTCTGGAGGTAGATAGATAATCTTTTAGTAAATGAGACTGTTAAAGGATTCTGGAGGTTACTGTTAATTGATCTCTGGATCATGTGTCTATCGCAGTGCATAGCCTGACATGCTAACAGGTTTGAAGAGGCTCACTCATGACAATCCATACACTTATATGGCTTGCAGAAGACATTCAAATCTTCTAACTTGTATTGTTCCTGCAACTAAAACAACCTTTTAAGAAGCACAGATTGAAAGGATAGAAAGGAAATTCTAAATATATTCTGTTCACTGTACTTCAAATTCAGGTGGCCAGATGTATTCTTTTAGTTGTAAAAGTAACTCGCAATTTCAATTCAATTAAGCAAAAGAAGTCCAATCACTGTCCCATGGAGCTGTAAATCTGACAGGGCTCGAGAGTTTAGCAGGCACATGCCCCTCATGGTGTCCTGTTTTTGAGGAGCTCTTCTGACTGATCAGCAAGGCAGGGGAGATGTAGTAACCTTCACTCAGCAGCCTTGCTTATTATTACTGACAGCAGGAACTCCACATGAAAACTAATTGAATGTGTCACTTATATTGCAAAAGCAACGTGAAGCTGGCACTGCTTTGTGCCTACCCATCCGACACCAGCCCTGTGAATGCACAGAAGAGATTCCCTCCCCAGTGCTGTCAGACCCTGTTCACAGGCACTAAATTCATCCCTGTGCTGTACCCACCCTGTGGACAGACAATCAGACAACAAACTTCAGTCACCAGGCTACACTCATCCCTTCACCAACCTGTCAAGACTTCCAATCACAACCAAACTGGGTCAGAACTGGGCCACGGCTCACACTGCAAGAGCCCCAGTGCTCTGGTCAACTCACCGCTCGGGAGGTGTCTCCAAAGTCAATCTTGAGATTGCCCATGGCTTTGATAATGGCCATGATGGACTGGATGGTGTTGCTGTAAACTACGGCTCTGTACTGTTTGCATTCATCTTCCGAGTAGCCATCTTCATGGATAATTCTAGCAGGGAACAAAAAACAGAAACCATAGCAATACCAAGGACAGAGTACGACCTCAAGATTTTCTGTAGAATGTATAATCACATCCATTTACATGCTCATTTTAATGAAATTCGTTCAAGAAATCTGCAAGAAACATCCACTGAGAACAGCAACATATCTTCTCACACCTTGTGAAAATGCTGAATATTTATCACGAGGTGTCAAGTAAGCAATTTTACATTTGTTGTACAGCTATGGCCAAAACTTTTGCGTCACCCTACAGAATTAACCCATTTTGCCTCAAAGTTGAATGAAACCTGATGAATAATGTTACGTTAACATATTGAATTACATATCGGTTTGTAGTTTTCCATATACTGACACATTTTTTAAATGTGACATTTCAAAATCTAACATGAAATACTGTACTACTACTATGGCTTCCAATAAACCTTTGCAATATAATTTTGTATTTTCTTTGGATTACATGAAATAAAATATCTAAATTATGTTCCTAAAATTCTAGGTGATGCAAAACTTTTGGCCATAGCTCTGCATCACCTGGATTGTTTTCATAGTCTGTGTGACCATGTTTTTAAATCGTTAGCCTTTTGGGAATATATTTTATTTTAACTAGTAAATGTTTACATCTGTATAAACTATAAACTACAGGAGTGTACAGCACAGCCTCGGTGTTGTGTGACCCCTGCCACAATTATAACATGCCTGCACTGTAGTTTATAAAACACATACGTTACACATATTCAAATCTTAAACATTACTATAAAACCAAAATCCAACTACTAAAAACAGATTAGATTTTTTTTCCAGTTGGAGGAACGACTTCTATCCAATCATACTGTAACCTGACAGTATCTACAGTCGAATCTCTCATACCGATTCTTTATGATACCAGTACTATACCCACTATTAACCGATCTCTGACCTGTGTCATTTATACGTGCTTCTACCAATGCACAGATGGAAGCTGATCAATGCACATTTTACTTTGGGTCTAAAACAATACATGGAGTGTGTGGGAATGTAGTTTCACCTTTTACAGTTTAACCATGTTAAATAAAAGCTGAATTTTTTTTTTTTTCACCAACCTCCAAAGCCAGTTTTTACGATCATGCTTTTTTGTAATTTGTATTTATTTATTATTATTACAGAACCTTACTTTGGTGTTTAAGACACACTGATGCCCCAGACATTGCTAATTTATAATATTCCAACGCTAATAAAGCAACTGCAATCGATAATGACTCCCAGTGAGTCACGACACTCTTCCCTATCTAATGAACCACTGCAACAAACTAAAATCGCAGGACAGGTTCTACTGCAGTTCAGAAAGCCTACACTGTAGAACAGAAAGGTTGCTAAGTAAGCAGTCCTGTAGGATTTTTTTTGCAGAAGTATTGTACGCTGTTTTCTCATTTGGGTTAACGCATCTGTTTTCCTGCCTCATCTGGTGGTGTATCTGTGACAAATTGAAGCTAATCTTAGCCAACTGTGAGATGTGAGAAAGGAACAGGGCTAATACATCTTTGCTGCCAGGATGTTACTGTTGGTTTTAAATATTGGTGACCTTAAAATATCCACTGGTGTGGAGAACCCTGGAAGGAGTTTGCTCTGCAGAAAACCAAAAAGGAAGAGACTTACTTCATCTGCTTCACAATGGTACTCTTCCCTGACTCACCAGCACCTGCAGAGGAAAAGAAAATAGACAAAAAGGTTAAAAATATATTTCCTTTAGCTGCCAACTTAAACAATGAAATGCTTTTCACATCTGGTACCTAGTCTGCATTGGACATCATCGCGTTGACTTATGGAGTTTGGCTTGGTTTTGTATAGGCTCTAAACTACGGAATTTTTGACAGCGGTATTACATTTTATTTGTAGGTCAAGTGTCTATGACCCACGGGAACAGTTTATACTGTGACATTTGTGTTCAGCTCATCCTAAAAACTTCACAGTTAATGACAAGATCACATTCTAGTTAAAGATCACATTGCAGGAAAAATGGTAATAAAATACCGACTTCGCTCCCACTGGCATCCCCAGTTCTAAACCAGGGTACACAACAAGCATTTCTGAGCTGAACAAAAAGCTTTTTCAAAGATGTATTGTGTTTCACCTCTCCATCACAATTGTATTCATAAAATAATTCTTCTTTTTTTCAATAAATAAATCAAACAGCAAAGCTCCAATCTGTGGCAGGAAGGAGAGAAAGCTGCCACACTTTGACCTTGAGCCTGCCAGCTTGTCAATTAAAAGGTGGGCCTGTGCTGTTTGTCAGAAATCTGACTGCCGGATGACCTACCCGTCTCTGCCTCTTGACTCATAAATAGCAGGTTAAATTAATCTGAGGGCCCTGCACACTGGCTACTGGCTGTGTGAATCATTATCATCATCCCTCAATCACAGGTAATGACAAGACTATGAAACTCTGTACAAGTGGTAGGGATGCAGTGAAGTGCCCCTGCTCCTAATGCAAGGGTGGAAAAGTGATGCTATTAACAAGGTACTGTGCTTTACCATGAACACATTGCAAACAGAGGGCTTGTGCCTCACTGTACAGTAAGTACAGTACAGCAGGGTTACAGTCCTCATAGGTTACAGTAAATATGGGGAAGGGTCTATACAAGGAGAACAGTGTGGCTGGGCTGCAGAATAAATGAACTTGTTACACTCCATGTTGGTTTGCACCCCATGCACTTCAACACCTGTACTCTAAAATTAATAATCCTGCTCTTTGCAGGCTTCTTTCTGTTGTGTTGTGATTTACTAAGGTTTTACTAAAGTGATTTCAATAGAAAGGTGCAACAAATCCCACAGATTCTAAAGCAAGAAGCCTTCAGCCAGGCTGTGCCTGCAGATCTCCCAAGGTGACTTTCCAAGCACTTTTTTTGACATCACTGGCAGATTTTAGCGAGATCTGACTGTGGACAGCCAGGCACTAAGATAAAACAGGTTGGAGTCAGGAGTCAGCAGTGATGTTGGTGCCAGGACTGGCTCTGGCACACCATGGATCGAAACGCTGATAAATGGGTGTTGAAGAAATGCTGTACAGTTTCCTCCAGGTCACTTTATCTGGCTACAGAGAGAGGGGACACTCAATAGGCTACTACTGAAAAACACTGAAATTAAAAACCATCACAAAAATGTGTTGCCTGAGCCTAATGAATGATTAAAGAGAGACAAAAAAAATAAATAAATAAATAAATGGAACTGATGTAATGCGTCACCGAGTCCTTCTGCCCTATTCGCTTCAACTTCCTCCACACGCTAACAAAGCACCCCACTGCTTTTGTGTTGAAACACTTCACTGTGTCACTGCCAGTCTCTTTCCTTTGCTCTGGAAGCCTATTTGGCTAACTTATTAAACAAAGCCACATTTCTGAATGTCTTCCAATAGGTGCTAACCTTGATAGCATTTAAATTAGATTAGATTTTCTAATCTGTTTTAAGTCTTAAAAAAGCAAAGTAATGGAGCTCCAGGTTTACATTGTGGAGAGAAATTCATAAAAGACAGAAAGCATTCCAGGGAAGTACAGTAATCCATCTCCCAGCACTGTCACTGCAGTCACAACCATCCTGAAGCATTAGTGAAGCACTGGAAACCAGGCACTGCTAATAGGGTTTTGTAAAGCTATTAAAGCAGGTACTGAAAAGCCAAGAAAACTCCATTTGCACCTTTTATCCAGTGATAGATCTGACACACTCTGTGTGTCTGAGTCAAAGATTAAACTGACTAATGAAAGTACAGTGCCCTTAGTAAACTAATGTTTAATATGCTTCATACCATTGCTTATAAACAGAGAAGGCTGTTGGGTAATGAAACTTGGCAGGCAAACAATGGGAAACAATATTCTAGGACCACTACTCCAGTTCAGATTAAAAAGTGACCACAGCGGTCGATCGGCTGGTTTCACAGAACCCTATTAGCACTAGTCTTGGACTACTTTACCTAAAATAACATCAGTGAGTCCAAGATTAGTGATAATCAAGGTCTGTGAAACCAGCCATGTATGTTTTAACATCAGCTGCCTATCATTGGTATCGGAGAAGGGTTAAGAGAATATTAAAAAACAACAGAATGCATCAGTTTTACAGGGACACTAAATATCCTTAAAATGAGTGGTAATGACATTTTTTCACCTCTCTACGTGACACCCATAAAGAGTACCGCACAGAGGTAAACTAAAATGCCCTACCACAGCACCACTGCAGACTGGATGCCTTGTAGCAACATGCAATACAGACGGCTCAGCTATTTATTCTAGAGCTCTTTAAACCTGCTAACCAGTTCTGGCAATGACCAAGACTGAACACACTATTAGTTGGGAAACTGCCTGTTTTATCCAGGTCACAAATTAATTAAATTGTATTGATGTTCAAAATAGTTACATGCCTATCAATGAATAAATGCTTTTATATCAGGCCGGTGGGATGCCAGGGCATTGACCTCTTGGTTCTGGCTGGGAGGTTGCTTCGTGCACTGCCGAAAGCGTGCTCAGTCTGACTTAACAATGACGAGGAAATTGCGATTTCATACGCAAATGATATGACATTCTCTTACCAGTCTTCCGGCGTGAGCATCCAAGCGTGTCACAAAAGTGTCTGTCAAATGATATTGGTACAGGATTGCCTGAAAAGCATGCACGGTTGTTTTCTTAAAAGGTCTTGACACAAAAGCCCTGAGCCTGCACCTTTCAGAAAAAAAAACTCACAATACTGCATAGCTAGTGAATAGTGGGCTCTGATTGACGTGGTGCGTTATGATCATCTAGCACAATACAAGAAAAAAAAGGTAAAGCATCTGGCAACAAATTAAAAAGCCAACAAGGTGCATGAACTGTAATATTTCTGAATTACTTATTCATAACTTTTGTGTATTCAGAAACATCAAGCTCTGAGATTGTACTGCAGGGTAAAAGCAGCCGCCCCCCTAACACCGCAGTAATCTGTGCCCCTTTAACAACCCCTGAAGACTCAATAAAAGGAAACTGTTTATCTTTCCCAGCAAACACTCATTCGGTTTTAATTAAAGCAGCTGATTTCCCAACCGTTCACATCACTGCTGCCACTGAATCTATAAACTCAATGCGGTTTGTCTTACAGTCAGCATAATTGTGACCCCCCCCCGAGTTGCGAAGAAATGTGATTCATTGCCATGTCTGAAACTCCTACTGCAATTATCAAGTATTAAACTGTTAATCATAGAGTTGCTCACAGCCAATGAAATGGTGTGATAATCAAGCAATCCGATCCTATCAACCAAGGTGCATTCTGGTGTTACCAAACTTGATTTGTGACAAGCTGAATTTAGACCCGGTTGCCAGAGGTGAAAGAAAACCTGACTGCTCCACCAAAACGCTTCTATGGAACAGAAAGAAAGGGCATTCGGTACAGAGCAACTTTCCTGTTCTCCCTGGTCAGAAACACTAATATTCAATACAAAAGACACAGTTCAGAGGTCCTGTTTACACACATCTGTAGATTATTTGAATTGTAAGGAGCCAAATACTCTTTGCTGCTTAGCAACTGGCAATTCAGAGACACGCACGGTAGTCACAGCAATTTGCTGCAGTGAGCCAACCTCCCACTGGAAAAAAAAGTGGACTTTTAGTCAGAGATTCCCCACTTAGTCCAATTGGATACAGTTAATTTGATCAGTATTTCTGTCACGCAGATCACAAAAAACACTACAGCTTGCTCATTGATTAAAGGAAAAATTATTTCAGGGAAATAAGGGTCCATTTGACCGAATAGAGTAGAGCTACAGTAAAGTGGTTTAAAGGACAACAGTAATGAAAATAAACCTGGGTGTTAATTTGCTATTGAGGTACAAGCACTAGAGGCTAGATATTTATTATACAATGCTTTCTTTGAATTCAGTAGCTGTGGACTACAGTACTAAGAACTTCCCAAGGCTACCAGGTTTAATCAAGGTTAGACACACAGTATCGGCACAAATTATAGTAACAACAAACGGTTTATAGCAAGACTAGGTGTTGGATTGTATTGCCCATTTTTCCTCACTCAAACCCTTTACTTACTATGCCCTGGTATCTCTGAAGACAAAATGGTACCCTCAAATCTCCTTTTTTTAGGAAAGCAGTACAACTGGGGTACCATTCTACTTGTGAGATGTCTTGCTCAATAAAACATTTAAGAGGAGACAATTATCTATTCAGATACCAAGGTATTTAGTAAGTAAATAAAGGGTCTGAGTGAGGAAACATGGGCAACACAATCCCCACCCCTAGTCTTTGGTGGAAATCTTTTGTTGTTTCCATAATTTGTGCCGGTACTGTGGTTTCATAACATTCAAAATAACAGGAAAATAAATGATGCAATACTGTATATGTGTGCCAAATAAATAAAGAAGGCTTTTCAAAACATTTCTTTCCTCTTATTTAGCATAAAATGTTTTTTTTCAGTTAGCTGTTCAGTTTTATTGACTTGCTTATTTTCACTTTGCCTTTGGTGAAAACTCACTATACTGTAAATCTCCAATGTGTTTCTTCCTACCAATTCTATCCTGGATAACGATGAGGTTTCCAGCACTGACGATTCAGCTACAAATCGTTTGGCTTCATTCCTGTGTTGATTATTTCCACTCTGAACAAGCACCACAGGCAAGAATGAAGACCCAAGCTGACCCTTCAGATACTTACTTTTTCCAAACACTAAATTGCTGTTCCTTCAATTTGAACACGCTGCACGAAAGCTTTGATTCCAATGTGGTAGGCAATAAAAAAAAAAATCATCGTTTCATGGCAACAGTAATGAAATCTGTATCTGAAAAGGGAACTGAGTGTTACAGTAGGAGACCCTTGAAATCACATTTAGAGATATTGTGGCTAGAATATTTTTTCTTTTAGGGTGTCATTGACCCCATGATTCAATTGCAATGGTGTATTTGAATGCCAGCTTTACACTTCTCCACCCAGTGCTTGAATACTGTAAGTGCAAGCAAAGAGTGGAGATTGACTTGTGTATCCTGCTCCTGACAAGCTGTCCTTGAGATACCAGCTTTCTTTATTTCTTACTGCTTTTTAGTTCATAGTTTAGGTCATCTTCTCCCATGTTAAAAACTACTGTAAAAGTATGTTCCATGAAAAGGTATTCTGAATACATTTGAAAAAATGTCTGTCATTTAATAAACAGTATTAAAAGTACAGTGGTGTAAAACAAATAAAACAACATCTTGACAAAGAAGCAGCAGTACAGCAAAGCCCCCCCCCCCCATTCATAAATCATTATTGTCCCAGCCTTTTGACGGGTTAAATAACAAGTCTCGCACATTATCACTCAGGCTATTGGGTAACCTAGTACTCCCTAATCATTAGGAAATCAGCTGGCTGACACATATCTTCCGGTTGCCAGGCTGCCCAGTGAAATCGCTCTTGTCCTCTCATCACGTAATCCCTCTTGGGAAACAAGCACTTTGGGTATTAAAGAGAAAAGGGCCCTGTAACAGAATTACTACTGGTGAAAAATCTCGCTCTACAGTAAGATTATAGACACAGCCTCGGACACACTATGGACTTTAGATCAAACTGTGGACTCAAGGCAATCATTGCAGCTTAGCTGGGGAAAACATTGTAAGATAATTCAATAATGCAATTACCATAATTCCCCAAGTACAACGTGTGCTCTGTGTATAATGTGCACCCCATGTATAATGTGCATGACTGAGCTGCCATGGGTTACCTCTGATACTGTATAAGAAGTATCTTTGTACACTGCCATGTCAAAATCACTTTAGTATACTATATGGAATACAATAATCAGAATATACTGTACACATATGCACATCCTGTATACGATATAGAGTTTCCCATAGGGAGTGTACTGTGGTATTGCTGTTACCTAATTTGGAGTCATTAGTACATCATGCATATTGGTTTTTATTGTTTATCCAAACAGATAATGTGTCTTAAATGTTCTTATGAATTGTGCCTTAACACAGGCTGAGAGGTACAACAAGGGAAGATATTCAGTTTAAAATCAAAAGAAACAAAACCACTTAGCAAATAAACTTTGTCAAACTTCTTTTTTTTTCAGGGAAAAACAGTTCAGAGGTCACCTGGATGCGCTGATCACTATACAAATAAATACTAATGCCCAGCAACAGAGGCTTAATTGATCCCTTTGGGATGTCAGGAAATAACAATTGTGATGGTCGCCAAGTGCTGAAAACAGGTCCTGCTTACTAAAAATCCAACTTTAAATTAGTCCGGGTCTAGCAGTCAGTTAAATTATTTTGTAATTGTTGGAAAACATGGATCGGGAATTGATTAGGAGTTTGCTACGCATGTGGACTGGCAGAGCTATACTGGTGTTTTTTTCTGAAAAGAGACTAATATTGCAGATAGCAGACTGTTTGGTTCAAATTGCATGTACTGCTTACAATTGACAGAGACATTGCGTCTACAAGTTTCTTGCCCAGCATTGACTGCAAGCTAACGAGATAACAATGCTGTGGACTAGAAGGGAACAGGCTCTAAAGACTTCCGAGAGATCGAAAGAGATAATGCCACTAGGATCAAAGGGGGTCGCAAGAAGAAAACAAAAGGCAGATGTATGGACCTTTTGTCTCCAGGAGTGTGAAGAATGCACTGAGTTCAGAGGTTGTCACACTAGACTACACACACAGACACACACACACACACACACACACACACACACACACACACACACACACACTCACATAATAAATTAAATTACCTTGACCATTGGTTAAGTGTCAGAGAAAGGGGAGGTGGACCATCTATACAGAAGGGTATTTAATGTCATGCAAACATTGTAATGATGAGTATTCTGTTTGTCCTGTACCTGGGACCAGACTCCCTGCATATTTCAATAAACCTGGCAACTGATTGAAGAAAAGGACTCTGTGCATTTTCTTGAATCTACTTAATCACAATCTTTTTTTGTAAGATACTTCAGTAATATATGTATATTTTACTTTATTGTTTTTTTTTTTTTTTTTTACAGACACTATAAACTTAATAAAAGAAGTGTGCTTTAGCATGTTGACCAGTGTTGAAATTTCACCTGGAACATGGTGCGTTCCCAAATCCCATGCAAGCAGTTTGGATTAAAAGGTGGAAACTGGGCTGACTAGTATGAAGCTTTTTCCTTCAACATATTGGCTTATAAAATTGGAAACCAGTTTTCTCTTAAATGTCAAAACTGAAAACTTTGTTCTTCTGAACTGTTATAACACAAGCCTCTCCTTCTATATCTATAAATTAGGTTCAAAGCCATTTATTTAAGACTATATCTACTGGTAAATATTTAACGCTTTATGACTCCAGAATTTACTGATACCATTTCTATGAAGTACACCTTGGGTAATATAAAGTATTTTGCATCATAGCTGTTGTTATTGTACCACTAAGATATGACACAGTAGATAAACACAGTATGCAGTGTCTGTGAATACTTTACGTCACAACTGATTAGGCCAACATGCCAGACACTGTAATCATTTTCTAGTCCAGTTTCTAAACACTATCCCAAACATGTTGATGGTAAATTAATACGTGCATATGGGTAATTACAATCTGTACCATAATTACAATATTAGTGCTGCTGTGTGTAAATCTGACATCAGTGAGTAGGTTAAGCCATAGAAAGAGCAGCTGTCTGTGGGCTACTCTGCCATCAGAAACAAATGATTACAGCAGCTTTCACTACAAACTAAATCCACCAGTCAGGTGCATCTCTTGGTTATGTGTTGGGTTTGCGTTACTCCTAGAACTGTTTAGGAATTTCTCCTAGGTCATTAATCAATCAATCAATCAATCAAACTAACTCCTCTCTCTCCCTTTCTCTCTCAAATCACCTTGGGCTGAATTGCAAAATTGCTCTTACTGTGAAACGATGATAATTCCTAATTAAAAACAAACATATTTCACCTCAAAATAGTAAACCATCAAAAAAAAAAAAAAATTACTGGTCCCTAAAAATGACTGTGTTTATTACCACAAAGTAAGTAAGACAGGCGACTACTGTTTGTTAGGTATGGCTGGAGGTTTGCCCTGTAAGCTGTGTTCTTCTCAGAGTACGTGCATCAGTAGCAGCAAATAACCACAGTCAAGAGTCACTTCAAGTATGTATTGGTTATGTTCCTTTCCACTGGGTACAACACTACACTGCAGTAAACAATATATACTTGGTCTGTCCTTTCCCTTTCTCACAAATGGCTCATTGACTCCTGCAGTCTTCTTAAGGGAAAGGGAGAGAGAAGGTTGGGGAGAAACCCAATTCTGTAAGCTGAAAGAGAAGAAATGACTTCTTTTTAGCTTGGTATCCGTAACTGTGTTGAGCACCAGCCCTTTTTCCCCCCAAGGCAGCACTGGACAGAAGACAATACTTTGGATTGAAGGCGGCATCACAAAGACAGCACTGTGGATTGCACTGGCAACAGGAAAAAAAGGGCCCCTCTGTTTACTCTCATTTAGTTTACAACAATAACATCTAAACCTGATCCAGAATTTTTCTGGCAATTAGCAAACAGGGCCTCTGTTATTCATTCTCAACTAGTTATATTTATTCTATGTGCCAGTGAGACTAGCTGAGCTTTCCTCTCTCTATCTGTGAGTCCGGGTGATGCAGGCTCCCCAACTGAAAATAACAAGCCTCCATCCTGCTTTTTCTTTACATCGGGCCATCAACAAAAGAGTCCTTGTACAGCACAGGGACGTCTTATGTGAAGCATTATGACGAAGTACAGTGATTTCTAAGAGCTTGCAGTAATACTGGATTAATTGGCTTGTGTGTGTTTTTTTTTTTTTTTTTATCGGTTATGATGTTAAGTTTCTTTTATTTTTTGAGTATCCTCCGACACACCAGGTCACCAAATGTGGCTTTGTCCGAACATTAGTCGTCTATTGACCAAATTGAATTCAAATCCCAGCTCAGCACACTGACTCATTGTGTGACCTTGAGCAAGTCACTTAACCTCCTTGTGCTGTTTGGGGTGAGACGTTGTTCTAAGTGACTCTACAGCCAATGTATAGTTTGCAGTAGTGTACTGTACTAAAGAGTGCCATTACTGATCTTACCACCTGTTGTTTTAGGGATTTCAGTGTCTGCTGAAATATTCTTGACTCAACATGTTATGGGTTTGTACTGAATTACTACGCATAGCAAATAGAAAAAATAAAAATACCTGTCTTTGTGTTTGATCAGAGAGGCCTAGAAGGGGAACAGCTTCTCACCACAGATTGTGAAAACACCACCACTGACACCAGACACAACTACCCTGGTTTGCTATTAGCTGCAGGGCACCATTTTCGATATAAATACTGAATAAAATGTGTGAGCTGTCCCGGCAAGTGTCAAGGTTAGGGCTGGGCAACGTCTTATTGCAGAATGTAGTATCTTCTTCAGCTGAACTTTACTCTGTCTCAACATCATCTGTAATCGGGGAATTGATGCCAACAGCCAACTCGAGAGGCGCTAATGAATACATAATTCATTACTTGCTTATGTGAGAGAGATGGAAAGAGATACACAGCAAGAAGTAATTGTTAATTAAAACCATCTGCTTTGCTGCCAAACTTATTTTACCTACTTGTGCTATTAACATCTCCAATCTTTATTATTATTATTATTATTATTATTATTATTATTATTATATTATACCCAATATGCAAAATGCAATGTTTTTTTTTATAAATGTTCTCAGGACATTGGAAAATTGACTGCCAATATGTCATAATTTTAAAAACTTACAGGTTTTTTGTACGTCCCTTTATCATTTTCTTAGAGTAAATAGTGGTCAGAAATATTATAGTAACTCTGCATGTTTAACACGATAACAGCATTGCTTAGAAAAATCTAGCAGTTATAAACTTTCAGGTAGTGTCCGATTATGAGGACCCTCTAACTGTGGCTGCATGTTTTTTTTCTTTTATTCGTAACACTAAACACTCAATCACAGACTATATGAAACCGATGTACTAAGGGGTGAAACAGTGAAAGCTTTGGGGCTTTAATGCTGGAACGGTACAATTAAAGCAGAGTCTGAAATACTCGCAACCCCTCAGCCTGCTCCTTGGAACCACTGTAAGATAAGTAGAACAGTTTCTTTGTAATTGAGTAATATAATGTATCATTATTGTTTATACTGCATATGTCTACGATGCCAATTAAACCCCACTATTAATATTTTTTACACTGTATAAAACATTATTATTATTATTATTATTATTATAGAATTCCTTAGACTCACAGACAGCAATTGCACAAGCTTAAGCGAAGCACAGACAGAGCTGTATTATAAACCTTTCTCTACTAGAAAAAGCAGCATGGGACATATTGAAATGAAACCCATATTCCTGTCGTCTGCTGTCAGCATCACACAACAAACAAACATGCTGCAGGAACATAAACTTGTTTTTGGCACTGTGTAAACATACACATAAAGTACATTCAGCTAAAGAACAATGTAAAACACACAAAATGATTTGATCTTTTTTTTGTCCTTGACAAAGTGAGCTGCATGTACGTATTTTTGTCTTGATCTGCTGTTAATACTATGCCTTGCTGTCTGCCATCTTGTAAATGAAGCAACTTTCTTAATGGTTTGGTTATAAAACAGATAAGGTCAATCTTGGAAATGGCTCCTCTGCAAAGCCCATTTAAAGCAAGCGAGATCGAGTCGAGACTCTTACAAGGTTCAGGTTCCTGACATGTCCTATGAAGCAGTTCAGACTGAGTGGAAGTGATCTTAAATCAATAGTCTTCAGTCCGTCAAGGGCAAGGGCTTGTCTTATAGAAAAGCAGTGATTGATACAACAGCAACAGCTATTCCACAACCCCCCCCACCTCACCCCACCCCCATCTATAATGAATCAGTTAACCTTTAAATAGATTTCTGTATTGATTAGACCCCCATAGAGCGTTTAAAGAGACCTAAAGGTCAGGAGTTTAGAGGAAAACAACAAGCGAAGGGGAGGAGTGGGGGCAGGGCTAACTGCCCTCCAAAAACTAGAAATGGTAACCGCTCCCTCATAGCGTCCAGCACTGCATGCTTTAAAATGCCCTGAGACCAGTACATTTCAACAATAACTTTTCTGAGATTAGCAGGATTTTCTTTTTGCTCTGCCTGTAGCGTGCAGAAACAAACATCTTAGACATGCAAAAAAAACAAAAAAACAACAATAGACAGCAAAGGAATAATTACATTTTTCAGCCTAATGAACAAAAGGAATGTTTTTTGTTTTGTTTTTGTGTATAGAAATTAGTATTAAACAATAACAGCTGATTTGTTTAGCTATAATATGCCACAGAAGTGCACTTAAGTTGCATTTGTTTTCCTTAAGTTTCTGAAGAAACACTCTTGGTATCAGAAATGTAACCACAGTGACAGTACACACATTATGATAAAAATACACTGCCTACTAGTCTTTGAAACCTACCGGTTTGTTAACTTTGTTTTCATCTAGGATTCACAAGAGCTTTTTTTTTCGCTACAGATTCCCTCCTTGCACCTGGCTAATATATTCCCTGACCTCCTGCCAGGAGGTGAGGCTACAGTAATTAAGAGAAGAAATACAGTATGCTTCTCTAATTAGGGAAACAGAGAAGAGGATGTTAACAAGGCGTTATCTATTCAAACACCTGCAGCTCCTGCTCCTGCTCCTGGAGATTACTGAAGACTGTTACTGTAAGAATACCTGTCATCTCAAAGTAAGTTAATAAACTGACAGAAGACAAGGTCATGACGTTTAATGTAACACTTAACAATGGCAAATCTCCTGATTGAGCCAAAGTTACTGCAGCATCTCTGAATTCCCTCACAGCAAATTCAATTCTTGCATCCTATTACAAACCAAATGCCTGCAAATTTATGTTTATCACATTTCAGGACACCCGTCATATATTCAGTTCTAAGTATTATTTATCCCTAGAATGCTTATGTAACAAAGTACATGACGACTGCGATTCATCATTCACGACCTAAACACACCATGGGGGAGAAATAATACAAGGATGATTCAAGCCTGCTAAAAGATCTGCCGTGACGAGGCTGTGCTTTAAAAATCACTGCTGTTACCAACAACAATAATGATTATGGGTATTCCTGTTTCTGCTTATACTACCCATGCAAGGCCTGGAAACCCAAATTATCCAATTGCAAAACACACTGCAGATTAGAGACACACTTACAATATAAAGGCCACGTGTAAAAGGCTTCAACAGAAAATGTAAATTGGAAGTCTACGACCCAAGCCAATAAGAACCAGCCTTCTGGGTTTACTTATCTACTGTAGCACAGTCTCAAAGCTTGGAGCACTGTATGTGACTATGTACGTGAACAGCTTCAGGGGGAACCTCACACTTTGTAGCTGTTCCATGCAAGGCCGTTCCTTACTGTTCATATTGCACTGCTCTCACTGCAAGACACTTTACTTTCTTGGCACTGGGACAGGGCTTTGTTGGAAAATAGAAAGCACGCTCTAGGGCGTACCCTGTATACATCTCCTCACTACACTGCAATACTCCATCCAGGATGTAAACAGGGGCCCTTTGGAAACGGGGAGGTACCTGTTTTTGGGGAGGTAGGGAGTGGGTTGCAAACACTCCAAAACAGTACAGGCACAAGAAAAAGTGCAGTTTATCACAGGCACATCAATGTTAAGATTGGCATGTTTGGAGAGAGAATGCGCAGCATCAGAGGCGTTTCTCTTGCACCAAAAAATAGAAGACGACGTAATCCCCAGGAGGAGAAACAAAAACCTCTGTCCAATTTTCTCCTTGTAATTGGATGGCAAGCTAAACTTCTGAATCATCAGTCTAATTTAACAACTCTCAATTTTCCACCTTAATTGCCTGAAGGAGCAGGGTGGCATCCCTGGAAGTTGCCTGGCAGCGAATTGAGCTGCAGCACACTGTGGTTTCATCAGAATCCTCTTCCTGTTCCCTTCAAATCCCATCCTCAAGCCCCACCCACTTCGATCTGTACAGCTCAGTCATAATAACACTCCTAGGCACTACCCCTGAGTGGACCCCAGGTCTGTGCACATTGTAAGGGGTACACCCTATACTGGAGATGGGGAGTGCTTAAAGCAACTGAAGGGAAAAATTACATTTGTGAAATGCATTAAAAAAAAGTCAAAATGCGCAAAAGTTTGCAGAGGTGGCTTTTAACCCACAGAACTGATATTTTTTCTTTTGTGTCCCCCTCGGTAAGGGTAGGTGTCTTTGCAGGGGTGCGTTTATCTTTTTAAAAAAAATGGGAAAACCTAAAAAACTGGTCACCAAAGGAACATTTGTGGCAGCTAAAGACGCATGGCTGCTTATTTAAGGTGCCTTTGTCAGTCACTTGGAAAGAGCAGGTGATGGCTTAGGGCCCAATTCAATTAAACGTTAACTGGGAAAAGTGTTCTGGGAAAAATACAACTGTGTGCAATAAGCTGAGCAAATCTGGGTATGTTGTTATTTTTTAAACATTATAAGCGATTTGTTAATCAAAACCTGTTAATTACTTTTTCCCTTAGTTCAGATACAGTACTGTATAAGCAGAGGTGAGATACATACCACATTTTCTGTTATGTTATACACACATGTGTACAGTAACAGCTATACTTGTGTACATACTGTACATATATTAGCAACATTACCAAGAAAATGTGCAAAGCATTCAAGCAACAACAGATAAGATGCACGTACCACCACTACATTTGTCCTTGTAGGTCCGTTTTTGTGTCCTACATTCACACTGCTTTTGTCAGGTTTTTATGATACTTTGCATGCAGTAGAAGTACTGTGCCCTAGAGGGATGTATCAATGTTAACTGTTGCAGCAGTTTCAAAAAAAGAACAGTACTACAAAATACAGTGTGATTGCTAGCTGTAAGTTCTGGTGAACTATGCTGGGCTAAACCATGCAGGCAGAAAGCCATACTGGACAGCTTTTTGTTTTTCTATTACTGAATTAGTCCTGTTTTATCTTGACGTCATGTCAAGGGCTCCTCCTAATTCATCTGCTGTCCTCATATCCTTGTCTAGGTACCACTCCCAGGGCAAAGGGGCAACAGCTTGAATCATCTTTACAGTGACAGCGTTCCTGTGAAACTTCCTGCCTGTGAACCATTCGGAAGAGAAAACACAACAGTGTTAAGTAAAACAAAACAATAAATGATAATAGTAATAATTCACACGGGGAATACTTAATTCAAACTTAACAAAATAAAAAAATACACACATTTTCATTTTCAAGCCTGGCCACCCCCCCACACCCCCAGTCCCTCCGCTGGCTGCTTTCAATGTCCAGTCCCTGGGAACCTGTGGCTCTAGTTTGGGGTTGTTTTAAACTTTGCTTGTTGTTATTTTTAAGAACCACAGGGGCTCCTCCTCCCCCCCCTCCCCCAATCCATCCCATCCCTTGAATAAACAGACTGGTTTATCTCCTACGGGTACAGCATCCTAGAAAGAGCATTAATTGGTTGAGTTAAAAGACCATTGATCAAAAAAAATGAGCGTGGCTCGCGTCTGCAAAACAGCAGGAAGAGAGGGTAATGGTGTTTGAAAAAACAAACACCTTGAAAACAGAGTGAGAGAAACAGAGACAAGGGCAACAAAATATTAGACAGCTGACATTTGTGGCTTACGCTACCGTGTAAACGGGCTGTCCCTCACGATTCTTATGTACACATAAGCTGCATCTCCCTGCTCCAAGTCAATGGGCAACACAGCAGATCTGACAGACTGAGGTGTACAGCAGATACCTGAGGTTCTGCTATATCCAAGACTGCTGAAAGATTTGGCCACACTGGAGATTTCTGTTCCCAATATATAAGGAATTAAGAGCAAGTGACATTCAGGCATAGTCAGGGGTCCCTTCAGACCAAGAACATCTTTCAGTCACATTGAGTCAGTGTCGCCCTGGCTGTACACATGACAAGCGTTTCTCTCGCCTGCTCCCTGAAATATCAAGGTGACACCATTCCTGACATTCACAGTACAAGCCAAAAAAAACAAACTTACTCTTTGTAGTCACAACCTTTAAAACTGATTTAACAATTCTGTAATGAAGTACACCACACACTCGCTATATCGCGGTCTGATATAAATCCGATATATATCAAGTGCCACGATATAGCGAGACCAATAGAAAAACAAACAGGCTAACAAATACTGTACAATCACTCCCTCATTTTATCGGGTGCGTCAGGGTCCAGTATAAATCCTCTATGCAACCTGCTTTTTCTCATTTTTAAAATATAGCTTGTCTGTATCTCATCATAATTGTATACTTTTCCTACAAAGTTACAATGAGTTGAAAATTCTTCATTGGCCCCATTAATGTTTTTGTTTCTTTAAAAATAGTGTGTATTTATCTGCATGGACAACATCCGAGGGCTGCTAAATTCCCTTTAAAAGGTTATCAGTCTAATCAGTGCAACATCATGCTATTCTGTACACTGTAGGATTACATTTATTCAGTAGTGCCACAAACCATACTTTCTTTTTTACATCCAACAGCTTTCCCTACTGCTGAATTGTTAGACTAAATGCTCTGTGTACAGAAATGCTCAAGAAACAACAAAGCAGGCTCCACCTGGAATCAAGCTGAATTGCTCGATCTCTAAAGCACTGATTAATGTAACTAGATGTCTTGCAAACCAGACCAATTGTATCGAGTCAGCACTGAAGCTTGGTGTTCGGACATCAGATATGACTAAACACTTACTGTAGTACTAGCTCACCAGATAAGTACAGTAACATATAACAAAAGATAGTCTGGGTGTCTAAAGCCTTGAAAACAAATCGAGTCACCCGTCTACATTTTGGTTTGCATATGAAGCAAGTCCATGCTTGACAACAACAAATTCCATCAGCCTTCCCAGCAGCAACTTCTCGGATATCTGCTCATGGGTTAAAGCTTGAACACAATGAATTCAAGCAAGCATCTGGTTTGGTGATTCTACTTCCTTACAGTGGAGGCTAAAAGGACCTGGATTTTATTATATCACAGAGGAGGTCATTCAGTTAAATACTGCCTTGATTTGAAGAGAGCCTGGCGCCAAACAGAAATGTTAGCATTGCTCTAAATCCTTAAGTAAATATAGTACTCACAATGCAGAAAACATTCAAACAGTTGGATTTGAAGATACAGTACACTAATTTCACAAGATTCAAACAAATCAATTAACTGTATCTTAGTGTACTAGATATCAATATACATTGCTAGCTTTATTTGAAACACTATGAAAGCCTTTGAGTAACTGCCTGTGACGCACATGAAGCTGCAACTAGACAGCACTAAAAGGAAGCGAAAGGACCAGAGAAATTGAGTCTCCAGATATACTGTAAATGCTACCCGGGTTAGAAATTAGAGCTTATACTGCACGAGATATAGCTCTGGTGTATCAAAGTAAACCCTATGGTTTAGTAAAACCAGAGATACAGAAGGTGAAACTCATCTGTGTGCTACTGTAACCTGCTGGAAGTTAATGTCCAAAGTTCCAGATTCACAAGTTGTGACCCAACCTTTTTTTTTTTTTTTTTTTTTTTTTAAATAGCAGTAGATACGGCATTCTGCGAAACAAGCTCATTCATCTGATCCTTTGAAGGGGATGTGCTTGTCTGCGCTTTGAAGTCCTGTGCACTGTTAATCAGATGATTAAAAGCAATGTGGAAAAGCAGAGGGGTGGACTCCTGAAGGAGGCTTTAATTACAGCTCATTTGCTCAGCAGTGTTTTTGTGCTCCCGCTGAGCTGTCAGTAAGGCAGCTCCAATGCCGGTCCGACACAGGGGATTTGCTATTAAACACAGTAGGAGGCTTTACTGGTCTTGCATGCTGGGACATTTTACAACAAAAACATTTATTAAAACAGTTAAATTGGAATGTCAATTATACTCTGGTATATTTCAGAAAAGTTGATCCATTTCAATCCAATGCTTGGAAAGAATTGCACTAGTTTACTGGATTCAAACTTGAATACCCAATCCAATTAAATTATACAACACTACAAACGGTGTTATCAGTATAACTTCCCAAACCAATTAGAGCAAACATGACTACTGAACTCTAAAACAGTTACAAAAAAAGACAACAAACCCAGCTGTATGTACCATTCTGAAGCTTTCTCACTGTGCACGAGGATGCTTCAATCAACCTTAGAAAGTGCATATGAGAGGCTGATATTCTGAGTTTAGCACTGGACTCCTCAGTTACAGAACTGATTTGTCTGTGTGACTCACAGCTTTACTGATCTGATACAGTAGCTGAGTGATATCTTTAATTACATCGCCACAGTCATCCTTTTCATATGGGAACTTGGGCTTTGCTGGCATTATCCCAGCCTGACTTGCAACCTTAATGTATTTCTTATTTATTTATTTGCTTTCTGCAAATTTTGTCCTCTTGACAGGTCGGACCTTCCCCATAGAGCACCATACATGCAGCTGAATAAAGTGGATTTGAGAAAGATCACACCCTGATATTTAGTCCAGTGTCTGTCCCAAATACTACATAAGCTACCTGCCAGTCTACCAGTTAAGTAGATTACCCTAGCTCTATAAAAAAAAAAAAAAGATCAATGTTGGTTCTCTTCCGCTAATAGAAAATCCAATAAACGATACATAAAATGCACTTACCCCAATGACAGCCTAAATTAAAATGTCAGAGCACCCTCCTGACTATATGATTGTTCAGAACAGAAGTACACAACATTACTGCAATCAGATATCAGAAGCAATGATTGAGCCAGGATATTAAACAGCGGAGGGTTCGCAATTGTTTGGTTTCCTGATGTATTTGCTGAGAAATACCTATAAAAAACTGGCTAACAACGCATGCCTCTGGTCCTTGGGTTACACAAGAAGTGGGCTGGCACACAGCCTTCCATGAAAGAGAAGGCAAGCCAGTGACCACGGACGGGCTGTGCAAACACTCGCACATGGACAGGGAAAACATTTTGCAGTCCAGCACAGAGTACATACATGTAGGAGGAGGCAGCTGGGAAACATTTTGCCTTTGCTGCTTTCTTTTCAGCCTGAAAATATTTAATGTTTTCACTCCTTCAACTCCCTCAACATGGAAGAGGGTCTGTCTAGAACCTAGCACGTAAGAAATGGTGATGCATGTTACTGTATATGTTCTATATTGTATACTTAACAATAATTTAACAAAAAAAGGAGAAAGAAAAGACTCCAGATCATAAGATACAGTACATCTACCCTTACAATTGTGGGCTTACCCTGTCTGCTGTTGAATGGGACACCACCAAAGAGCTGGAGGTGTCGAAGCGGTGTTGGGAGACTTTTTCAACCAATGCCTTAACATGGTGTTAGGGTGTGAAACTGTCTCTAGAATCAACAGTAATAACCGCCTTACACTTCCTTTTTATAATGTGTTTTCCTGTCGCTCCTGTCGACTGCACTCCGCAGAGGAAATCTGATGCTAATCCAGAAAGCCACCCTGCTCCTCCCCGCTGTCACACTCACATTAATGGATCAGACCACTGTGATCTCACTGGTTGGGAATGTTCAGTCCTGTCCAAAAGCCTGGCAATCAAACCAAACAGAGAGCAGGGCGAGGAGGGTTGAACAGAGTGTACTATCCTAGTTGAGAGAAGGCCATCGGATCAGTCCCAGCCCGCCAGCCTCAATGCCAAGAGTTTTCTATGGTAATTTACTCTACTTTAACCATGTTCTACATCCATTGCACATTGCTATCTAAAAGCTACTGAAAATGTATTGGGATGATGCATACCTTGCATCAAGCTAAAGAGTGGTTTCTACACCTTACAAGGCTGGGGGTGACTGGTGGAAAAATCCATAAGGCGGCAAGGTGGTCCCTACACATTCATTTTACAATGTGAAACTAGACGTAAAAGCAAAGGGCCTAATAACAATATAATTGAAAACCACCCTACATGGTATTGAAGAGGGTTCAACCAAACTGATGGCAGCACTATTTTAATATTGAGCACCAAGACCAGGCAATGCAGTTTAATCATTTTTATCAAAACTTTGTACTGTAGGGCTCAGATTATAGAAACACAGTCCTTTGGGGGATGTTTATTAGTATTTGCCTGCAGTATATGGTTCTTCTTGCTTTGAGGAAGACAACAGTTTCCTCTGAATTGTGCTATAAATATAGATCTTCCTGGAATGAAAACACATCTCCACAGAGACTCATCGGTTTCTTTGTGTTTCTTTTTTCTCTTTTGAAGCACCCTCTCTGGTTCACAAAGGCCTATTTTTTTTCTTCCGAAAGCAGAAGAGACACGTTCACTTTGTAACATGGCAACCAGTTGCTTGAAGGTGAAACATCTTTTTCTTCTTGTTTTGTGGCTTGCATATTATTCCATCTGTTATCTTAAGAACTGTACATTATGTCAAACTTGAGTGAGCGAACTCAGCTTTCACTTTCCCAGCCTGCATCTAGACATTCATTGTAACGTCAAACATTATGTGATTGTTTCAGACACTCAGATTCAAGTTTGCAAATCGGAACTTTTGATTAAGATTCTAGCATTTCCTGCAACAAGCACAAAGTACTTTTTGTGAAGTTGTTGAAGTCTGTACTGTACGTCAGTTTACTGTAGATATGAAGTGTGTGTTAGTGAGAGGACATCGTTAGCTGGGGAGGACCCAGTTATTCTCAGGTGTAAATGCTGTAAAGAGAAACATTAGATATAAGATCTATGGTACAACTGGCTAAGGCTGAGGGCCATGGGAGTAACTTATCATGGAATTACTTTCACAGCTGAGATCTAGGAATCTATTTATTTTTTTTTTTTTTTAAAGCCAAGTGTATGTTTATAGAGTTCATCCGAATCCCCTGTCACAAAATAGTACCGTTTGTGCCAAAGGTTTTTTTTTTTTTTTTTTTTTGGCTTAGCCTTACAGCTTTCTTTTCCGCTCTGAACCAATTAAAAAACTCACAACACAGTGAAGGCAACATTAACATGTTGCATATTTCTAGATGCTAAAAAGGTCACCTTGAAAATGCAGAGCTTGAGAGCAATATGATTCTTCTCAGCTCAACGCTAAACTTGTTTAAAAAATAGCTGCCCTTTGTTGTTTTAATCTTGGCTTGGCTTCTCACCTAGTAGGATTTTTAACGGCTTGCTTCCGTTCTATAGAATAAAGAAAGAAGGATGTCGGCCATGATAGGGGTTTTTTTTTTTCCCCGCAAAAGCAGGGCCAACATACAAAGCTTGTATACAATGCATTTTCTAAACAGGAACATAACACGCCCCATGATCATGCTCAGTTTAACATAATTCTTAGCCTTCAGTACAAAGAGCAGCCCTTTTCATAGAAGGTGTCTGTCTTACAAGTTAATTATATCAATAAAATCCTATTACAGTATTTCACAACTAGCGAAAGTTAAGCTGCCAAAATTTCAGTGTACGTGCTTCTACACCTAAACAAGGAGCTTAGATAAGCAGTGAACTTCCTCTGACAGAAACCACATTAATGTACAACACCAATCTACTTTTTTTCCCCCCAACAATAGCCAATTTCACTTCTTGTAGACAAAACAATAAAACTAATTGATAAAGATGCCAAAGAATTAGATTTCTATTTTGGCAAAAAGCTGCTTACACCTATAATGTACCACCAAGCATGCACTTCTGATCAGGGTAGTACCCAGTACTGCTAGCCAGTAAGATAGAATTGCATACACTACAAATGATATATGTGAATTATACAACCAGCACTGTCAAGAAGATGCATCTTGATTTTAGTACTGAATACATTGAACCACCAAGACAATAAACCATTGCATTTCATCCCTTCTGTTATGATTTGAAAATCCTTTAATCAGGGGTCCAAAGTACTGTATGGCAACTACTTCTGATGCTTTTGGGAAATAAATGCCCCAGGTTACTTGCTCCCTATGTAGTTGGCAAAAACAAAAACAGTGTGCCGTGTTTCCACATCTGTCTGGGACGTAATGTTTCAGCTCTCCCTAGTCCCAGTTCAATCACACTCCGTGACGACAGCGCTCTCAAATCCATGTGCAATAAATTCGGATTTCACTTCCTCACTCCCTACTGTAATAAATCAACCATCTGCACCAGAAGCAATTAGGAGGTTTAAACCACTGTGTATCAACTGACAAATAGTAAAACAATGTCATTATTCTTGCGTATTAAGGCTCAGTGTTGCAAGATTGTTTAGTTTTACTCCATTTACTGTTCTGTGTTACAGGTAACAGGACCTCTATAACAGTCACAGGAGCGGATTACCTGTGACACAATAAGGTTTGCGAAGCATTTTAAACAGACCAAAAAAAGTATGTGCTTTTAGTAAGATATATGAATATTTATCACAATGTGAATCTTGCATCAGAAGATTTTAGATTTGTATAGTACAGATTATCTTCTTTGATTTTTAACAACTGGTGCCCTAGTAGAAATGATCTAAATGGCTGGCCAAGTGCAAATACAAACTCATTAAATTGATTAAAATTAAAACAAGTCGAATGGATGCCCTGAGTTTCTACATGTTTTGCAATGTAGTCTGCCGTGAACTCCTCCCCCTGGAGCGTACTATACAGCTCCTGTGAAATAACAGAATTTTGGATTACTAAAGGACTCTGCGGCATTGGTCAAAGCACTGTTTTTTAAAGTCCCAACGATGCTGCATGCAGAAGTACAAAGGCTCTGTGTAACAGTGAGCCTTTTGTCCCATTTCTGTACCAGTGCAGAATACCCTCACTGCTGGCAGCCAGGCTGAAAAAGCAAACACACTGACGAGTCAGTCTGGTAAGGGGGTTGGATGGAGGAGAGAATCACGCAGCTGGTTTTTATAATATTCCGGGCATTCAGCTAGGGGGATGGTACAGAGTGAAAGTCTGGTTTTGAATAATCAATCAGGGAGCCAGTAATTCAAGACAGTGAACTGACCGCAAACTGTGCAATGAACGTGCCATTCAGATAAGGATCTGGGTATAATACTTTGTTTCCACTTAACTCCGGTTGAAAATATGACTATATTGACTATATGAAACCTTCATTTGTCAACCTAAATGCTATCAAAGTTATGCTAACTACTTAACTTTCTATTCTGTTAAACTCTGACCCTTTCCCAAAGTGGGCTTGCTCAGATCAGCTCGGATTGGCGAATAATCCATTCTCATGGAAATATCTGGCAACATGGATTTAAACAGGCTGTCACAAGCAGCCCTGTCGTTTGGTTCCTGCACGTTAGTGTGTAGTACATTGGGCAGTTAGGCTCACCAGCACTGAGCGAATCACGTGGTCCGGATTGGCTGAGGGGCATGCCAAGGGATGATGTGCAGAGTTCAAAAATTGTATGCGTTACGGGCCTACAGCACAGCCTTTGCCACACTGATGGGCAATGAGTGAAAGCTTGCTTTGTTTACATTAAGGAGGAGAGCGTCCACTCTGCAGGACAACTACTACGGAACACCTCGACTGCAAGACAGTGCCTGCGAAGGCTGCCCATCCAAGACCGTCACAACCTGGAGTCGCTTGGTGGCCGGGACTTCCGAAGTGACAGTCGTAGGTCAGCTTAGGTGGTGTTGATCCCAAACAGTATAAAGAGGGTTTCAGTACAGTAGTAGGACATTCCTTTTAGTGGGACTAGCGCTCGCCGCTCTGCATTTCACAGAGAACTGTAATACACCACTAGCACTTATTCACTGTCAATAAGAACTGTATTTGCATTTTGTGTTTAGTGTTGGTGTGTTAAACTGGACTTTTGGTTGCGGGTCAAACCCGTGGGATTCTTACAGACAAAGTGATACACGCCGCTGTATTCACTTTATTACTTACAGGTCTTTGCCATAAGGCTCTGAACATTGTAGTAATTTCAATAAACACCCTTGCTCCTGTTCATAATTGTCTGCGTGATTCTTACATGCACTGCACTGCACTCACCTGTATCCACCCACCACTTTGCCACAGGCACTTATTTTTATTTGTTTTCTTTTCTTTATTACATGTGACACTACGGCTGCATGTGTGGCGTGTCAACACCAATGCTCTGTGTCTGCCTCGTGATTATTAAATGACGACCCACACATGTAACATGTTACACAGGACTAAAAAGTAAACCCCAATCCTGCTGTGATCACAGCTTTCATAGCCGATTACAAAACTATACTTCTGTAACAATACACTGGAACATGTGGCCTGATGGTTAAGCTACTGAAGAGCCACAAGACACGGTCATGTGCTACCTCGGGAGAGTCTCGATATGCGGTTTCAGCCTGGTGTAAAGAGGGAATCAGCAGTGGGACGGAGCTTGCTTGTCATCTTATCTGCATTTAAATCAGTCGTCTTGTTTCAATGCATATTCTGGATATTGCGACTCTTTCAAAATAACAATACATATATAATACAATTTTATAATATATGGTGTAAATCATTCCTGCCACATGTTGTGCAGTGCTTACTTATGGCAGCACTAACTTTAGTAATGTATATAAATTAATTTTACTACAGCATGTTTTGCTCATGATTGCTTTTAGAGCTGTGGAAAAAATAGTCCCTGCATCTTTGTATTTGCTTCTATACGAAAATCAACTTCACCTTAGCGATGGGTGGGGACAAACCCTTTATTCAATAACTTCAGTCTTTACAGCACCCACTTCCTTTCCAATACAGATCACACTATACACTGAATAAATAACAATTCTGCTTTTCACTTGCGTCTCAGGCATTCCCCAGCCAAAAGGGGAAGGGCTGCAGTGGGTTGGGTTTGTATGTATGGTTTGCGTACTTGTGAATATCCAAATGAATCTAATTAATATGGGGCTCATAACTGAGGCAGATGAATGCATTTGTGGTTTTCTGAAGAAACACAGCAAGCTCATCCCTTAAAGTAAAATTGTGCTGGAAAACAGAACGTGTGAAGCAGGCAGCATGAATAAGAAATATAAGAATGCATTCTGCACTTTAAACATGTGGAACTAAAAAGATACTTACTGTAGTTTGTAAAATATTAGTTTTACTTTATTACTGGGTCTAGGCTTTTAAGGAAAATTCTAACAGATACCTATAGCTGGTCTGTAAAATAAATGTGAGTGCATCGTCCCTCAGTTCATATGGGGACAACATTTAAAAAAACCGTCCCCATCAAAAGATGCTGTGGGGCACAATGCAGATTACTACTGCAGCAGACTGGAACAAAATAGAATTGCAGGGTTTCTCCACATAGCTGATAAAAACTTCAGAACAGGGAACAGAAGATTCAGAATGAGGAAGAACTACAGGACTTTACAGAACATCCTGTATCAGCCCAGCACTAGCAAGAGGAGACCTTAGTGACACAGGCACGTTCCATCCGGGTTCAGAAAACACAATCACGCAACTGTGCAATGTGTATTACGCTGCATTACGCACTTTTTATGCTGTTGCCAGAATAGGGTTAAAGGTGTTACTCCTTTTTAAATATTATAATTTCATGTCTGAGAATTTTTGTTGCTAGATAATTAAACTGAAAGAAAGACAGCAAGCATCAGCTAAATCTAAAAACAATTCTGTCCCTCAAACAGAGCCCTATAAACAGGAAGCGATAACTACCAGGTCTAAGCCACATTCTGTGCTCCTTCCGTCATACCAGCCCTGCAGAAACATCTAAAACCTGACATTTACTGCTTCTGTAAAGAGAGAGGCCACTACATGAAAGCCATTTGTCTACCTAAACGCTATCAAAGTTTATTAAAATAGTTGTGCTGATTATTTAACTTTCCATTCTGTTAAACTCACTGGCCCTGGTAGATTGTGGTAAACTTGGTTTCCCAACATGCAGTATATCAATAACCCAAATGATCGAAAAGGCTGGGAATTTGATGTCAACATTTACACTGGAAAAACCCAGCACACCAGCACCAAATGTGGGGTGATATTATAATAATAAAAATAATATTATTTTTTCTTAATGCTTGATGGGTTTACGGTGTAGCACTACATTTATTTACAGTGCAAACCAATTGTATTTGTGGTAGCTGCAGTCTACAGTTGGGCTGGGGCAATGGGTAGGGGCTGGGGTGTAACCTCCTATCCCCTCGAAAGGGAAGCTATTTTTTTGGTCTACAAGAAGAAAATGACTAAACATGAATCTCCTGTGCAGAAAAAGTAACTCACTCAGTGAGTGCCCAAGGCAGGCCTGTTCATTACTGGAAAGACTCCTAAGATAATTACAAACATTAGCCTGCAGCTGCTGCTGCCGTTTAAGAGAAGGGTAAAACATTTAAATAAATGAAGGAACCAAAAAATAAATAAATAAGGAGGTGGAGTACAGTAACCGAGCAATGCCAGCCTCTTCCCTGCCTGCAGCCCACAGGTTTCTGCTCCTTTTATCACAGAGTTGGGAGCAAAGTGTCTGGCCAGGTTCAGCAGACTGTATGATCTCACCTCCTTATTCAGCGACACTCTGAACGAGCCAAGGGCTGCCACGTAGGACACAGTTGACTTTCCCGGCTCTCCCATTCAAAAAGGCGCCTGGGTTCTCATCAGCTGAATGCTAATCCCAAACTCTGAGCTCGCAAACAGCTTGCCTGAAATATCTTCTTACCGCCGCTATACTGTACGGCCACATTTTCCAGCTACGTTATCATTTAGATTAATTTTTTTATTATTATTATTTCTAGCTTTATTATTATTTCCAGCTGCAGTAGAAGCGTGTCAGGATTCCTATTTTTTAACAGTTTTTCATTCCCTGTTTAAAATATATTTTTTGCGGGGATGTATAGAGCGATACTCTGAGTACATAAAACAGAATCTCTATAATTTGGTACAGTAAGGTACTCATTTTAGATATAATTATCTTTTACTGAGTTTAACATATTGTAAATACATGACGGTACATACAATATTTACAATCAATTTAGCAAACAAGGAAGACAGTTTTACTCCGAGTTAGGCCTGTCCAATAAGGTTCAAGTCTTTTTTTTATTTTTAATAATAATAATAATAATAATGTTTCATTCAATGGAGACTGGAGTATGAGCCCTGACGGGTTTAATCGCAAGATATGCCAATTCTGTTCCGAGTCTGCAAAGCGTAGGATATACTAATCCCAAACTCTGAGTTTGGAGGATGTACCAACTGGGAATACCTAGAGAAGCAAGCTGGGCAGTCAATTCCACCATCATACAACGTACAGGAATCAAATCCAAGTATGGCAATTACTAAAATATAGTAAATGGATCATTCTAATATAGCCATCTATTATGACATTATTGTGTACAAAATTAGCACAGCGAACAAGCAAATTAAATATTGGTGTATACTATGTGCACCTAAATGGAACACAAGCCAGTTCATCTTCAGTTTGTCTCTGTTGCTAATCCTTTGCAACAGAAGCCCAGCAAGTACTATATATCACTGACACATATAAATCACTGTAATCCCCTTGCAAAGAGATGACAATTGCGCAAGTATGTATAGCTTGAGTTTACTGTTTTACTTTTCAATGCTGTATTTAGCCATCATTAACCCCAGACTGGAACAACCAAGATTTAACATCCTAGAATGAGTTCATGCTACTCAGTTTTAAAGCTGAACAGAATCAGGGCAGAAGAAACTAAGGCCTTTAAACAACTTTCACAATTTCATTGCAGTCAAACATTAGAATGTGCTCTTTCTGCAAGGAGTCTATGTGATTATGATGGAAAAGTCACGCACAACTTAACTTGGGAATAGTCTGGGAATTTCCTGTGAGATCTGTCACGAAACAACAAGGTTGGTTAAAGAAGCAAACAGACAGCTTGTCTTAGTCAGAAATACTGGCCAAATCAGCCATATTTGTTGGCAACATTTTCCTCAAGTAAATTATTACAAATTTAAAATGCAGAACCTGTATGTGCAGTTTTTTTTGTTTTTTTTTAGTTGAGTTTTTTCTGTTATTAACACACACACACACACACACACACACACACACACACACACACACACACACACACACACACACACACACACACACACACACACACACACACACACACACACACACACACACACACACACACACACACACACACACACACACACACACACACACACACACACACACACACACACACACACACACACACCTTAGAAAGAACTGCACCCTGACTAACAACCTTAAATCTTCCTTGATTTCCTGGCACTATTCATATATAGTCTACTGAATCTCCCGTCACGTAGCCAGCAAATTTAATCTTAGGCAGTTTGAATTGATTTTGTTTATTGTTTATTGTTTATATGAAATAGCAGCAGGCGTTTTTACGCTGTCATTATTCTTTGAATCTGTTGGTTTTCACTCAACCATATTCCTAAGAAAAAGAAAAGATTAAAAGGAGAAGGGCAGCTTTTATGATGCATTGTTTTTTTATTATTATTTAAGTCAATAGCAATATTAACTGAATGGCTCACTTTGATTAGCAAGTATGCAATCAGCCTATAATGATCCCCAAAACAAACGCATTATAAAGCATAAAACATAGACAGAAAACTTAACAAGGTACAAATATAATGTACATGCAGTGACCAAAGGGGATGAGATGAGATATATTATATATTATATATATATATATATATATATATATATATATATATATATATATATATATATAAACACAAACACACACACAAATAGTGTACAAACTAGAAAAAAAATCTAGAGTCAGCATCCCCACATGTTGCTACAACTGTTTAAATAACATTTTTATTTGTATTGTTAACATTTTACACTTATAACTTTAAAATCTGTTTCAAAGCTCTTTTCAAAATGTCCACTCTGGTGCACTGGGGTTTGAGATCTGTCCTCTAAATCAGCGTTTTCCCAACCCTGTTCCTGACAGAGTGTGCCGCCAGGAACACGGTTGGGAAACACTGCTCTAAATCACTGCAGGAGTGAGATTTAAAAAAAAAAAACATAGCAAGCGCTCTGGCTTTTCTGTTCATCATGGATCGTCATTGCTGCGTTAACTGTTTGACAATGTGGATAATAATCCTTACACTATCCGTGCACTGGAGTGGACATTTTGAAAAAAGCTTTGAAACACACTTTAAAAAGTTGTAAGCTATCAGAATGTTAACAATGAAAATAAATTACAGGTATGCTATTTAAACAGTTTTAGCAACACGTGGGGACATATAATGCTATATTTTTCAGAACCCCTCCACTTACTCTTTAAGATCAACTGAAATGTTTTCATGAATGCATCACAAAAACCAATAAACACTGAAGGCAATGGTTAAGTATTATTGCATTAGATGCAGATTTACATAGAAAAAACACTTTCTAAAAAAAAAAAAAAGGATTTTTACTTAAGATTAACTACAGTGAATGTTCCTTCTTCAAATGAGGCATTAGGCTGTCATTTTTTAACTATTCATTTTTCCATTCATTTTAGATACAGAAGCTCCAACTGGCCTCTTGCTTGTGTCAGTATCCATGGTTACGCTGCCATTGCGCTTGTTTTTTTTTATCCCCACTCTTGCAACTCAAAATCCAAATATTTAAACATCCAAGTGTTTAACCAAGACTGGTGGATTGAATGTGAAGTACCAAATAAAGGAGCCGAGACATGAGCCTCACAAGGCCTGACCTTGCAACAGACGCAGGCTGTTTCACTGGAAAGGTACAGTAAGATACTGTACTCCCAAAGTTATACAGTAGTTCAAGCATTCACAGTTACGGTTACAGTGCATTGGCTTTTCCCACATTCGAAAGGGAAACCACACACAAAGGCAGATTTGCAGGATTACTTTCATCACAGATGTTAACATACACCTCTACAGGAGCTCTGCTTCAGTCAGTTTCACACCGCATCGAGGTGCATTTGCTCTTGTACCAAGTTTGAATTAGCCTTGCTTTGCATTTCACTCCCCATCCCATCACGGAGTTGGAATTTCCCATGGTTTTATTCCCATGGTTTTTTAAAGAAGATTACTGAGACGTCCCATTCAAATCAGGATTGTTTCTGTGTCTGCTCTGCACATTACAAGTATAAGTGCTTCCCTTTGTTGTACTTTCAGCTCTGAAAGCAGTGACCTCCCCGAGTGACTTTGACCAACACACCAAAGACTTTAATGGCCATATTTTTATTTTTTTTTTGATAATGAAATGGGAGTAAATAGCTAACCCACCAGTCTCCTATTCATGTTCCTTTCAGAGGTCTTTGTTATAGAATTGTATAAACCGGGATGAAGGATAAACAGCACATTTTTATTTCTGCCTTGAGCTATCTATTTATTTTTTTCTGCTGAACAGCAGCAACAATTCAATCCAGCGCTTAGGCTTCTTCTCCATTTCCTGTTGGTCAAACATGAAGTAAATTAATCTTTTTGAGGTACAGTACTCTTGAACAGTTAGTCAAGCAGAACAAGGGCTGTCAGTGTCAATGCTGTTGTTTGGAAACATGACTCCCCTTGCGAACACTTACTCCAGCAATAACACAAAGGCACATGCACAAGTATAGAAAACCACAAGCTGCTCACAATGAAAAATGCTTCAATCACAGTTATCATGTGTGTCCATCACAGCAAGTTTATTCTACTCTGACTGCAGGCTTTGTTTTGATAACAGTGACAGATGCAGAGCTGCATCCTCTTCTTTGGAGATACGTAAGAATTGCTGGAATTAGGGAGTATTTTGAGTGGCTCAATAGGCTCAGCTTTTTTTTTTAAATATGAAATAAATTTCAGATGGCTCTATCTCATCATTGTCAAAGTGCAGTACTATGTACTGTGTGAACAAGCACGCCATGGAGGCTCAGTGAGGCATCTCATTTCAACAATAGTTGAAAACACAAACGCCTGACATATCCTTTTTTTTATTTCAAGTTTTGTAATTCAAGCCTTCTCAGGTTATTCATTTTCATTCTGCAGTGTCTACACAAGAAACTTGCAGTACCCTACATAATTACAAATTACAAAACGGTCCTGTACAGTATGTATTGTGCTGTGCTGCTGCACAGTTTCCAAGTAAAGCACAGTGTCTCTTCCATTGCCTGACACACCCGAACATCTCCTGCCAGGACTCGGCTATAATTAAGCTATCCTACCTTTAAATACATGTCTCGAGAAAGGCTTCCAAACAGCAAAACAGACTGCCGGAGCATGAACCAGACTGAGAGATCATGGGCTTGATCCCTTCCCAGGACTAACTGAGCCTAGAGGCGAGTCCAAACGAAAATCCTAGGACAAGAGTGGCCACGAGAAGGATTCTGCCTGCTTGCCAGCAAGTTAGCTGGCTATGGTTCTCAAGCAAGAGAGGAGATGGGCAGACACAATGTCAAAAAACCATTTACCACAGGGCAATGATACTTTAATACTGTGCAAACACCATTTAGAATGATTATATTGCATTACGTTCTATTAAATAGCAGACACTGGGCAAGTCTCTGAAAAAGTGCTGGGAAGCTTTTAGTAACGAGATTGCCAGACAGCATTTATCGGAAGCTATTGTGCTGCTAACACCTTCTGTGAGATTGAAAAGGCTGAATTTCCCTACCACCTTGGAAACCACAGAAAATAAAATATACAGGTGGTTTTTCAATTTAATTCAATAACAAATTATTAAAAGACCAGCTTTTGAGTTGTACTTTACTTTTTGTTTGTATCAGCGTCACTACAGTAAGGGAACGAGAAAAAAGGAAACTTTGTAGAAAAAAAAAATTAAAAATCATGGTGAGTAACTTTACACGGCGACAGTCCGTGTTGATGTGTCCAAGTCTCAGACTTAATACTCCGGTGACTCGTCAGACCACCCCTGGTGGGGGGAACCGGGGTAGGGGTCCCCATCCACCCCCCCCCATCCCCACCCCACCGGGGGGCTTTCTACTGACTCTTGACGGCACGCATCAGCATGCTGGCATTACTTCACACTCCGCCACCAGAAAAGCACTCAAAGCAATCTGTGACAGAGAAGTAAATTACCTGACTCCTCATCACCATATGAAAGGGATTTCTGTAATGAAAAGTACAGAAGATCCTGAGACCAGAAGTTGGAACGTGTGTATGTGTGTGTGTGTAAATATCACACTTTGTTAGCTACACATATAATTCTCTAAAGCACTAGGGGAAAGTATATTTTTTTTTTTTTTTTTTTTTTTTTTTCTTTTTTATATTTTTTATTTTTCTATCAACATAGTTTTGGGTAGAAAAAAAAACTTTGTACTAGAAGGCCCATTGGTAGCCAGTGTCCAATATATCTGACATTGTAAAAATAGGCATTAAATAGAACATACCCAGGGCAGTAAAGGGTTAAAAGAACACTAAACAAGGCCTGCAATTCAAAGTTATTTTTTTACAGTACTGGTTAGCAGCATTTTTACTGGTCTGTCTTTCATGATGCCAAATTTATAAAAAAAAATAAATAAAATAAAAAATGAATACACTGCTGCTTACCTGTGCTGTAGGTCACATTGCAACTAGAATGAACTGCAACACAGGAACCATTAAGCAGCAAAAAACTTTTCATCCATTGCTATACTTAAAATATCTGCATATCAAAATGATAATGGTGGTTGATGATGTTGTAAGTACTAATAGGGGGCAAGAAAAGCCCTTTTATGTGTTTATAACAAATAGAGTATGCTGTAACATAAGTGGAGACTCACAAACTGAAAGTTTTCACCTAAAAATAGCAAACCAACAAAATCATGTTAAGCAACTTTTAGGGAGACATGTTCAAACACACCATGGTGGCAGCAAATCATTATCTAAGTCAGCTCCCCTGTAGCTGTTAACAAGCCTGGGACGAACCAAAAACATGGCTGTAAACCAAATGCAATCTGAGGCTTGCTTTGTTCAAGGGATCATGGAAAAAATGTTTACAATGAAAAAGATATACAATCCACAATGCTAAATTGCTGGGTTTCATGTAGGTTAAAAAATAAAAAAATAAAAGGTATCCTAGTATACAATTCTGTTTGCGATGGAGCCCATGTCTAAATCCTATGCCAACCAAGCAATCATGTCAAACAGTGTTTTGTAGTGTGGCACCTTTCATTAAACTCACAGATCAATAATCTTCCCCCATACCTGCTAGCTGTGAGATTATGCAGTACTGTCCAGAGCTTTATGTAAATGGATTTTACACTCTTATCTGAAATGGGTTTACAAATCTGGGATACAAACTGATTTGAGAGGAATGAAACATTATCAAAATATATCAATATCAAATTCTGGCAGGGATTAGGAGCGTCTCTATTTTCTATCCCCAACAAGTACGGTACGTGCTGCCTCTACAGCTGTGAGAGGTGGTATTTGTGTAGCCCAAGACTTTTCAGAGACATGGCCCTCACTTCACACTTGAAAGACTCCCCCTACACTGTTGAGCCTCAGACAGGGCTTGCAGCATACTGTACAGTACCACAGCCAGTTCAAATCCCAGCAGGTGGCCTCAACTTATTATGAAACTGCAGTTTTCCCAAACTCGCCGACACCAGCCTTGGTGTTCCTCTTTGTCGTGCATTCAAAGGGCAGCTGCCCCATTCATAATGTATAGGACTTGCTCTTGACCTCTGGTTTAAGCTTGCAAGCAGACAATAAGAAGTGGCTGTGAGGGAGCCAGCAGCTACTCGTCCCACTTCTCACAACCCAGAAGAGTCTGGAGAGGTTTAGGAGGCCAGATTTAACCAACACACAAGTGTGGAAATATTTCATTAGTCGCAATCTGCTGGCAACAGTGAAGGATATAGGGTGGTATTTACACAGGCCTTTTGCTCCTAGTCCACTGGACCAAATTTGGACAATGGCAATCTTCACAGGCTGGAGCAAGTCTCCAAGACACACTTATTCTTCCCTTATTTAGGTCTGCAACAGCAGAACTGCCGCACAAATCAAAGTGACAAAATGGCAGGACTTCAAAGCTTTCCTCACTCACATAAATTAAAGGTAAGCTTTACACATATTGGTAGTACTTTCTTCTGAATCTAATTTATCTTAAACTGGAACATGCTACCATCTGTAAAGCCTTGCCATGGGTTCAATTAAACTTGAGAACTGGATTATTGCACTGTTGTTTTGGGCATGTACTATAAAATAATTCCATTTGTATTCCCTTGGCCTATCCTCATTCATTATATCTGAATACAAACCAGTATTTCAAACCCTAAAGAATGCACAGTAGCTCTTTAAGTTTCAGTAGATGCGCTGTAAAAAGGTTTTTCCAACATGGAAATCAAGTCCTAAAATGCATGTCTACACAAATTAATTCAGTTTTCTTATTTAGATTTCCCAATGAATTCATGGAGTGATTCCCTACAGAATTGAAAGATCACCATTTTGAAAATTTTGTCCAATGTTCTTTGAGGCCATTTCCACAAAAGGAAAAGTCTGTATAATTCATTACTGTGTTGTATTACATTACCTACCCATCCAGTAGCGCTCTGAGAAGTAGATCTCATACAAAAACTTCTGAGCTAAAACTGTCAGAAACAAAACAGTTGCTGTGAGCTTGAAAATCACAAATGCCTTCTTGTTTGTTTTTTTTCACCATGGGTCACATCTGTAATCCAAGTTATTGTGATTTTCCTTTTTGAAATGCTGTCTCTTGCTGATACAGTCTCTTATCTGTCTCCATCTCTGACGTCAACGTTTTAATGATTATTACTTTCCTAATCAGCATAAAGTGGAACAGAAAATTCAAAACCTAGAAAGACAGCATGTTCAGTATGCTACCTGTAGGGCAAAAACTACACATAACTGATTGAAATTCGAGATTAGATACGGTTGAGATTATGAGATTTACGATCTGATTTAACTGGTTAGATCCTTAAATAAGATCATGATAATATGAGTTACAGCTGCTAAATCGCTGTTTGCTGGAACATTTTTCCACAGGTACCAGTGGTGTGTTCCTATAACATGTTCTGGAAGTCAAAGGGAAACAGGCCGCAGTATTGTAACCCACTGAGCTCTCCTGTATGGGAAAAAAACAGACAGGGAACTGGCTACATCTAGGTATTTCCTGAAAGTTAAATCACTCTCCCTCGCTACTCCACTGGGTGCATCTGTGAGAATCCACAAGAATACTCATTGGACTAGCATTCAAGTACTCAAATAGTGCTTGAGCACTCAAATATGCTTGATTCCATCATTGGAGGCAGAATAAAAAACAAAATGTAAAAATGGCAGAGTGCAGTATTTTCAGACACTGCCACAGGGATGGCCACGTTCCTTAACAGCTGCAACATTATACAAGGTCTAAACAAAACCTCTCAAGAGCCTATCAGAGCCTACAGTGAGAAGAGACAGCAGCTGCATCCACAACTGTCTTTCAACACTGGCTGTAAGCTTGCAAACCACCACCACCCCCCCCCCCCCCCCCCCGCCAGGGCGGTACGCAGCAATCTGCAATATATACCAATATATACATGAAAAAAATATAAAAAATATATATTTAAAAAAAAAAAAAAAAGTTTCAGTTCAGATTGCAAAGTATACCACTTTTTCAGACTTAAATAAATAAATAAATGTCTGAGCACACACTGTTCTGCTTTCTCTCCTCACCATAGAAACGTTTTGGAATCATATGAGCAATCACTTCCTGTTGAAAACTAGCAGCCACAGCACAAACTGGAACAATTCAGAGAACACTTCTGTATTTTTTGTTTGACGCAAAACACACAATTCCCTTTCCTCTAATCAATGTAGAATACCCCAACCACAGCACAGAAGGCAGAATGTCTCCGCAAGAACATAACACACATCCAAAATGTGTACAAAAATTTACAATTTTTATTAAATTAGTAATTATTAGTAATTCCAGAACATGGGAGTACTGGGGTCTTTCCATCACCTGATCCAACAGACTTGGAACTGGGAACTCAGGATCTTGAAATCTTAAGTGGCACAATATTCACCACCAAAAACTCAGCAGTGGGATCAAATCAGTACGAGCAAATTCAGCAAGCAGACAAAGTACCGCTATGGACAAAAGTTTTGCATCACCCTATAGAATTAACTAATTTTGCTTCAGAAAGTCAAATTAAACCTACTGAATAACGTTAAGTTAACATACTGAATTGCATACCCCTTTCCATATAATAAATGAAAAATTGTCAAATTGAAAAATGTGACATTTTTAAATCTAACTTGAAATACTGTACTACTATTATGGCTTTTATCATCTCAATCATAAAATGATTATTTAGAACCAGGCCAGTTGAAATGCTGTTCATTCTATAACTTCCCAATGGGTAGTTCCCATCTCTTTCTCAAGGGGAATCAGTTTTCAAACATGCTACAAGAACATGCGGCCATCCACAGCTGCAGAGCGCAAAATGCAATAGGCTATTGTACTTCCGAAGATACTGTGAAAATAAACTGGAGACAGAATGAAAAATACTGCCACACTCAGATTTAAATAATGTTATCACTGAACACTCAAGTGCCAGCTGCTCTGCATTTAAATAAACCTTAACAAATAAACTCTTGAAAGTCTGCTTCTGTCTGTCTCCTTACATCCAAGATATCACAAACATAATCACTGCTTTATAATCTTTTCATACCGATTGGCAGGTGTTTTATGCTACAAAACGACAGTTAACAGAAATGTTGTGCCTGTGATGTCTTGAATAGGACACTTAAAAAAAATAAAAAATGTAAATGAAAGTCTTAAATCTGCGTCTCAGTAGGCAAAAGTACAGCTGGATTCTATTCCTTGGTTCATGCCCCAGACAAATACGAATAAGTAGTTCATCTAAAAAGTATCAGATCATTTATTAAACTGTGACCCAGGATCTATGGGCCAGGAAGTACAGTTCTTAGATCCAGAAGAAGTAAAACTGGACAGGACGGTACTAGCATTATACAATTAATTATAAATCACTGTAAGCCAGCAACTGAAAAGGAATGTCCAACAAAAGGTACTCTGCATAAACAATTAACAGGACACCAGTAAATGCAAGGGACTGGTTTTATGTCTCCTGTCTCCTCACTTTCATTGACGGTTTACTAGAGTCACAAGTGCATGTTAAATCCCACAAAACCAGCAGAGCTACAGTTACAGCCACTTGAGATAACGAGAGTACTAGCAAATTAACCAATTAGATCTGCAGCTCTTCGTGAGCACAGCCAAGCAACACAGGATGGGTGGGCCCGTTTCCTGCCTCTGCCTTTAAAGGGTTAACCTCGACTACTTAGTTGCCACTGCAAATAAGCCCAAAGAGGAAGTGAGCAGATCTGCTACAGGAAAAGGCATTGTTTCTGCACAGAACATCTACAATCCTGACACACATGCAGCACTGCCTTGTCCAGCTGGAGCATTCTGTGATGCACGCCTTTTAACAGGGAAAAATACAGGGAAGGAAATCGGGCTGGGGAAAGGGCAGCTCTGGAATAACACACTGGGTTACCCAGTCTTCGAAGAAAAAAAAAAAGGGTTGAGTCACTTAACACAAAACTGTGTACAGTAGCACAATCTCCTGTGTTGATTGTAAACACCGAAATTTACACATTACACATTCCCCAGTATAACGCGTAAAGCCATTTGACTGGCGTGACATGCTGCGTCTGCAGACAATCAGTGTGTTCTATGGTCACAATGCATATACTTGTAGAAACACCATAAGCCAAAAGAGACTCTGTTTATTAGGGGGTTATGCAAGTCACATCATGTGGAGGGTTCCTCAGAACACTTTACCACATTCTTTCAGTTCTCCCAAATCCTAACCAATAACAATGCGGTATTTACAGTACCCCCAGTGGTGCTGTTACCATACTACTCTTCCAGTAGTTGCACGGCTGTGTTCAGCACTTGGAAAGTACTAATGAGAGCAGAATATCATACAGGAGCTTATTTAAGCCTTTACTGATGACCTTCATGGTAATTTGGACATTTGGCCCTCATTTCTCCAGTTTACATTAATAAAAGAAGAAATTATCTGTATTTACAGAAAGAATGCAACAGATCAGCCTCTTTACCTGCAACTAGTGTCTCTTAATGAATGTCCAAAACTAGATGTTTATGATCAGTGCTTCATTCATGTTTTTTTATTGAAACTGTGAGAAGCAATCAAGGGTTTTGATATTAATTCCTAAAAGGCTGAAGTTCAGGTGCACTCTACCACTCTTCTATCACCATAGCTAGACAGTGCATAGCAGCTAAAATATGATAACACTGCATGCACCAACATCTGTCAAAAAAGACCCGAAACATAACAGTTCCTCCCTTCCTCACCCATTTTACAGAAGACAAAACACCAAAGGCAGGGGTGGCAACACAGCTTAACCCCAGCAGAGCGCTGCCGGATGGTATAATATGGCATTTTTATTGCAGTTTGTACAATGCAACATTTATACCAAAGCTGTAAGAAATTACCACTACTGCATTTTTGAAAACTTGACACTAGGATAATTTTCCTAGGCTAATTCAATTGCATGTTATAAGCAAATCATCTAGGAGCTTACAGTTATCTTATTTCACTGATGCTTTTTGCTGCCAGGTACGCTCTCTGCTGATCTCTTTTCCAGGGGTTACATTGTGCAAGCATGTTCCAAAGATAGAAAAACCTGGGAGAAAGCTTCACTCTACTAAAGAACACTGTTTCCCAATCCCTTAGCATTAACAATTTGGCCAGATTGCTCCCTGTCCTTCAGCTCCAGATACCTGACTGACATGCTCTACCACAAATTTACATTCTTGCTCAGCTCCAATGTAAAAGAACACAGAGCTCTCAATGACTGGTCTCCAAGCCAGCATTTAGATGTGCCCCAGAACAAGGGAGTGCCTATGAGATTCAGTTTAGAATCTAACTCAGCCTTGTGAAACAGAGTTAACGGCTCATTACCAGGGATATAAAAAGAGAAATCAATATAGCAATATAGCACAGTGTTTCAAGGACAGGCGGCAGGAAAGAATGGGGAAGTTTCTCCAATTAGAGCTGTACAACAGGCTATGGGGGTTGATTTCCACATTGTAGCCGGACTGCTTCCAACTAAAAGCTTACTGTATCCAGCTATAAAGACAGATGGGACTAAAAACAGGATGGCAGAAACATCTGGTTGCTTAAGAATCATACTGATGCATTAAAAAGTGTTAACACTGCAAGCCACATTTGGGGATTTTGACATCTCTTTTAAAAATAAATAAATACAAATAAAATTATATATCTTATCTTCATTTTGCGTCATTATTTGGTGACAGTTTGCTATGTTCATTTGCTTACACCCTGTTCACAATTACCACAGACAGTACAGTGGCTGAATTGGCTGGGAGATGTGCTGTGACCCAGATCTTTGCTTACAGCATTCATGCATTTGGAAAAAAAAAAAAAAAAAAAAAAAAGGTAATTTCCTGTAGAAGCAGACTGAACACCATCCACCCCCAAATGGAGACAGGATGTGGCATAATTTCAGATAACGTAAATTCAGGTATAATAAATATCGGCAGCTCATGCTCTGTTTTTTGCACACAGCCTAGTGAAATATTGCGGGGTGTTCTGTAACACTAAATAAACTTGAACGTATTATAAATTAATAAAAAGGGGTGTAAATAAATCAGAGTAGGGAACCTCAGAAATTGCCTGCAGTTCCAGCTCTTCAACCCGACAGTGTGCTGCAGCGTAAGAGTTAATGACACAAACAACTTATCATATACATGAAATAAATCCACATTCTTTATAATCAGCAAACTGCAATTACAAGACAGGATTAACCCCAGGGTCTCTTCTGTTACTTATTAATACAAATAACTGCCACTTTTGAATGTGATTACAGGCAGCAAAGACCAGACTGCTTTGTCATTGCAAGCAACTGGATGGTAAAAGGTAACGGTCAACAGAAATACCCATAAACAAAATGGTTTGCACCGTTCGATTTAGTAGTTAGCAATTGGGTTCCTATTAGTTGAGGGCCAATGACTCAATCTGTACATCTTAAAGGCTGGCTGGTAATACAGTATTAGGGTATGGAACTGGTGTGTGGCAGTCTGGGTCAAGCTGCTCTGGTTATTGAATTTTCACCCATCTCCCTGACTGCGTAGCAAGGTTAAAGGAACTATACTATAAAATGGAACACTTAACTGTAAACAGCCCACATACCACACACTGTGAAACCTGTACTGCTTGCTAAGTACAACTGTTGTATCTACACTACTGCAAAGTTACAGCTGAATACATCTTAATAAGAAGTTGGGGAAGCACAGCTATCTCAGCTTACCAACTATCCTCACAAGTCTTAGCATGAGATAGCCCCAGTCTAAATTCTAACATTTGCTGTTCAGCCTAATAAAGCATTCCAGTCCCAAGGTCCCCAGCAAGTGCCAAAAATGTGGATTATTTGTTACCAAGTCAGTGTCATGTTTTTACAGGGGGAAAGGCACTAGGCTGAAAGTAACAGAAGATAATTGGCACCTAAATGGAGTCGCTGCCAAAAAAGTCCATATTCTTTTGCAGTTAAGGAAAAGCTCTGGGTCAATCTATAGACTTTAAATGGGTCTCTGCGCTAATCTCCTCTGCCCAGAGAGAGGAGCCACTTAAGGTCATTTCAAAACACTTTCCAATAATGAAAAAGTATCATACCAAATGCTGCATGATCAGGTGTAGAAAATTTGAATTTGTTCAGGGGTACTAGTTATTAGGGGGTAATAATTACTTTTATTTTGTATACAGTATATAGGAATGTGTGTGTTTGTGTGGTGGGAGGGGATCAAGTGGTTGGGAAAGTTTGAGAGCAGATGGCGTGAGGATAGAGCCAAGGGAAATTTCCACTCCTACAGTACTAGCAACAGTAGCATTGTAAGTATGTTAACTTACTGAATCACAGAAGTCAAATTCATTTTCACATGTCTTCACTGTAATAGTAATAAAAACTCTAAAATATCGTCTTTAGCGCTTCTTTCTGAAATTCAGTTCAGTTTTTCGAATTCATTACTATTCTACTTCTAATCTCTAAATCATTTTATCACCGCTTAATGCTCCTAGTCTGAAAAGCAAACGGCATGGAGTAAATACATGTGCTTAAAAGTTCACACTTGAATAGCTGTATTCTGAAAGCTATTTTAGCTTAGGAAAAATCTATTCATTTGCTTAGAGTTGTCACAGTCATACTAGTCTCTTACTTTGATGTAACAAATTTCACATTTACAGTATATGGATTTGAAATGGGTATGTTGCGGAGGTCCGATGCCCAGGATGAAATATTTCCAGACGACTCGCTTATTTTCAGCTGAATGGTTGGTCAGTTTATTAATGATACAGAGACATATAAAAGCTAAAAACAAAAACAGTGCTAAATAGTCGGAAGCCACACAGGAAATGGTATCATTTTTGACAACTTTCAACTTTTTCAGCCCTTAAGAGTTGAACCTATAACACTAGGAGACTTAGCTTAGCTTTATCACACAGGTCTGTACTTGAGGTTTCCTCATGTCTGCCAGGAAACAGAATACACAGGCCTGAGCAATCCCAGCATTCCCTCAAAACACTCCTTATCATGAACACATTAAAATATAATTTTACAAAGCATAAGCATTCATAATCCAGTTAATTATTATTTTGTTAAAACTTTTTGAGAAGCACATTGAATCCTTTAATAAAAACAAACTGACATAAAAGTAAATGCGCCGACTCCTCCTATGGGCTGGAAGGGATCAAGGACAGTCTGCCCCACAGTCTGTCCCTCTCCTTTTTTTTTTGAAAGCAGAGCACAGACCAGGTAGGCCTCAAGTAACACCAACATGGTTTCTTTCAAAACAATCCACAAACTTATATTCATTAAAATTACCTTATGTTTTATGACTATAGTGCTTCACTGTAAGATGCCTTTCCCTAAATGTAGGTCTTTAAACAAATCAATGCACAAAATAATTCTGGTAGTGTTGTTGCTGAACCCAAAGGTGGAAAAAGACCAGCAAGGAAATAAATGGAACAGTTTCAAAAATAGAAGCTGCTGGCCAATAGGCAAAAAATCAAAGGAAAAAAGAGAGGTTCTTCCAGTGCCCTGGGCATAGGTAAGTATACCCCTGTAGAGTTACACCAATCCAACATTAACACATTACTTTAAATGTATTTGTTTTCTAGTATTTTGCTTATTATCCTGAAATCAAGAGTAATTTCACCATATCACAGGGTATGATCCAACTGAATCCAGAGCTTTGAAGCTGAAGGGCGAGAAACAGGAAGCCATTGGGGTGCTGATTTGGAACTTCAAATAATACTCAAGAAATGACACTGCACAGGTGTTGCATTTAACAAGAAGCAGCTTTACTTCAGTCCTTCCCTGGTCTGAAAGACTATGATGCATATACCTGGTGCCAAGTGCTGCTGAAAAAGTACAACTGCCTAATAGAGTAAACTGACTTCTTTAACTGTTTTCTACAGTTCACCTCCAACTAATATTTGAGATATATATAGATATAGATATAGATATATATGACTTCTTGTTAATAAACATATCAAGCCTAACGAGATAAACAAAATCAAACAGGAATACGCTTTAACCTCTAAACGTTGGATGTTTTCCAAGGCTGTAGAATGTGTTTTTTCCCCCCACTTTCTCAGCTTGTGACTATTCAATTAACAAGTAACAACATTCAAATAACACTGTCATTGTTGACTAAATGCAGACTAGTTTTGAATACTTTAAGTGCATATAATGTTTGCCATTCCAGGTGTCCAGTATGGACTTTAAAAAAGCAAGAAGAAGAAGAAGAAATGGGAGTTCTATTTGCAAATACCAGAATGATGGCTCTGTTGTCCTTGTGTTTGTGGCAAGGCAATGTCCCTTTAAACGGGTGTGCATTGCTTAGCAACAGTCGAGTCAAATTGAGGAAGCTACTTAAACCAAAGTTGGGGCCTGTATCAAAACAACACATTCTGAAATCCTTTTTTCTTGGCAAGGGTTGGTTTTTTCAAGCTGCAGCATTTAGCTTTCAACTCTAGTCTTTTTTCATATCCATTGTTAATACTGAAACTTGCCGTCTAAACGGATACAGGGTTCAAGATCACATAAGCACCAGGTTTCAAGGGTAGCGGTTTGTTGCAGTGCTGTCAGGAGTCATACCTGCTGGCTGTGTTTGGGTTTGTTTAACATCTTCACCATGGGTGGCTTATGCTGTCATAACACTGTCAATGAGGTGCAAAGGGCACTGTGCAAAAGAGTTACTGTTAATATGTAGTCCCAAAGAGACAAATTGATTGGCAGGGCTCCTAACATAACTTTCCACACTAGCCCTAGGCATTTAATCAATTAGACCCAACGAATTAGGATTATCCAGAGGTAAAGATAAATCCAGGCTTTAGATAGTGCTTGTCCCAAATGACGTTTTCTGAATTTAGGAATAAAACAACTTTAACAATAAGAATTCTAAATTTAAAAAAAAAAACAGCAAGAAACAAGAAAATTCTGTTCCTACCTGCAAATAGCTGCTTCTAGTTTTATATGTTAATGTGGTTTTTGTCCATTCTGCCAGAAGAGGCAAACATTTCAAAATCTAACCATCCTGTGGTATTAACAGTAGAACGGATGAAGGCATTAGCCAAAATTTATACAAATTTATAAATGTAAAGGAAATAATTTGTATTCATTTTTATATAAAAGGTGTATAATCTGTTCAGACCAAATTTATTTAAAGTACAGCAGCTGACAGTGGAAGAAATTAGATATTATGGTAAATTTGCAAAGCCATATTTACGCCTTGTTAGTGCATTTTTTTTTTTTTTTTTTTAAACAACCTGGTAAATTAAATGTTTGGTGTTTTTGCTTAAAAATGATTAAACCGAGGTTGAGGATAGCAGTAATAATCTGCACACAATCGCATTGTTGTTTAGCAATTCACTGGTATAATTTGAAAAAAAACATTTATATTCACCAAGCAGGTGTGGCCTTACTTGAGATCTAAATTAAACATGTCATCAAAAACCTCTCGTGATAAATATTCACCTGGGCTGAAGTGACTGACAACCGTCCTAGTGCTGTCAGCATTCCAATCACCGCTCGTATAATACCGGGACAGCAGAATCCTTTACATTTTACCAATGTTAAACAGTGATGTATTCGCTTATATTATGGAAACACAGTCATACACTAAGATAAGCGAGTATAAAACCGATTTTGTCAACTGAAGTAAAGCTCAACATGTTATTGCCGTGTTCTACAATGTATGCATAATACCGTGCTTCACTTGCTGCATACAGTATGACCAGTGTTGTATTCAAACGGGGTATATACAGTAGAGTCATAGTACCGCTTAGTACTGGAAGATGCTGTCATTCGAGGCATGTTTTTTTGTTTTCCTATTTCTGCGTCAACTCTCCAGACCAATCCATTACACCTATGAGATCATTTCTGCTATCGAGTGAAAACACAAAAAAAAAAAAAAAAAAAAACATTACATGGATTGCATAAAAACAACCGTCTGTTTTTCCATCAGTACAAAACCAACATGCACGTTTCTGCAAGATAAATACGTACAACACTGACAGTGGTTTGGAATCCTTACCTAAAAGCAGTAGTTTCACCTCTCTGGCAGCTTTCTCTCCATCTTCTCTCAGATTTTTATCAATCATTTTGGATCTTTCAGATGCGGCTTTATCTTCGGTGCTTATGGTACAACCCATGGTTCCGACTGCACACACACACCCAACACAATTACACACTACTCGAGAGGGTTATAAAATATAATATATCAAAATAAGATGAAGCACAAATAGTCCAGTCCCTTCCTAACCCTCAGATATGTTCTCCCTATCTCTCACAGACTGGAAGATTCTTCTTCTCAGTTATGCACTTTTGATATTAAAAAAGTCCCTTTTGTAGTCGTTTGCTCCCGTGTCCTCTAAAAATAAAAATAAAAAACACAAAATACGAAGGTTTTTTTTTGTTTGTTTGTTGTTGTTTTATTTCCCAACACGTTGCAGATTGTGTTCCATTCATAAACTCCAAAATCTATGCTAGAACTTGGTTTTGTTGTTTTTGCTCCAAAAAAAGAAAAGCGGTACAAAAACACATACAACAGGCTGTTTGATACTGCTGAGAATAAATACGTTTAGACATAAAAAAAAAAAGTTATTGTTTTCCTTTAATTCCAAAAATGCATACAACAAATATGGAACTGAAACAAAGTTGATTTACAAGCGCCAGTAAGTTGACAGTATAAATCTGAATGGTTTTACAAAAAAAAAAAAAAAAAAGAAAAACAAATTAAATCAAAAAGGTCACATGCAGCTGCCCGTTGGCTCACTTTTCTGCAAAAGTCGCGTCGCTCCGCTCGCAATGCAACACAATTCAAAAATCAAGTTTTGATTTGTTTTCAATATTTTGTTGTCGCCACACCCGACCCGTTATGAAGTTCCTCTCAGTCTCAAAAAGACACGAACTCACCAAAGACACCCCCCTGCAGAGTCCTCCTCCGCCCAACGCCCACCTTCACCGCAACCAAGTAAGTGCTCATGGTAATTGTAGTTTTCTTAGCATTTGGCAACTGATCGGTGAACTCAATGCGACAGATTTACTGAAGGACTGATATGGTTGCAGCAACAGTATAACGTGTTGTTCTTTCTGATTTAAAATGGCAAATATGTATTTGCACTGGAGACAATACAGATAGTGTATTTAGTCCAGTGTCCATGTATGTACATATACCATTATACTATTGTAATATTGTATTAATTATGCTTTCTGAATCAACCGTTGTATCCAGTCAAAGCCTTGATAAATAAACCAGAGGAAACACTCAAACAAAATGCAATTAGGTTGCACAGCTGTTTTCTCTTTTTGCATATGCTTGTTACCTTTCACAGGTGGAGCAGCTGTACCTTCATGTGATTAGGACAAACAGCGGTCATGTAGGACAGTCACCACGATCCCTCTATTGGCTAGATTATATCTGACAAGTTTTAACAATTACCATTTTACCGATTTAGACCCACAGTACAGAAAGTGCTTAGATAGCTCTGGTTAAATTTGAAGAAAAAAAAAGGCTTTTCCTGAAAGCTGAACCAGAGCGGTAACTTTACAGTCCTCGTGAAGCAGATGTCTTCTGATCTTTAATCATGCAGAGGGTGGTAAACTAGCAGTGCCGCTCCTGCTTGCCATTGCCTTCTGGCCACTCGGCCACTCTGTCAACTAAACAGCCTTACCTCGCAGCAGGTTAGTAGGAATGTGTTTAGTTTTAGCTCAGGCCTTTTGTACACTGACGATATTTAATACAAACGCCACACTTTTTCAGAATGTTCTTCAAAATAAATATTTTTTATGTGAGCACAGATGCTTTGTGATCTCTGTTGATTGTCCATTTCCCGAAGCCCTTAGTATATTGCAGTAGTGTACTGATAGTATGAATTGGTAATTTGCAGACGCTTACCCTTACGGAAATAACCTATAGAAAGTCCTACAGTTAATTGGTCAAGTCCTATAAAATATCCTATAAGATTCCTTTAAAACCTTTTTAGTTCTATGGAGTGTCCTATAGTACTACTGTAGGGAGACCCTTTTGAGTACTATAGGAGGATATTTTTTTTTAAAGAATCCTTTAGGATTTCTCTAAAAACCTTTTTAGTCCCATAATGTCCTATAGTGGCACTATATGATCCTATAGGACATTTCTGTAAGGGTTTTATCCAAAGCGACTTACAGAGACTTGGGGGTTAACTGTGCACCAACAACTGTTGCTGCAGAATCACTTACAATAGGACCTCGGTTTTACGTGTCATCCGAAGGTACTGTATTAATGAGTATACAGTGTAGTCCTTAACATACTGGGTTTAGTCTTCCATTTCTACATTACTCTGTTGTAGCCTGTACCGGCATTTACTAGGCGTAGCAAGCTTAGATCCAGTAGTTTCTTTACATATTTACACATATATTTTAATGTACAGTCTGCTTACTTTAATTATTTACTCTGCATTCTCTTTACTTAGTGCAAACCATAGTTACAAGGAAACAGAACCCGAAAGCGGCATGAAATAGATATTTACAGTATATAAACATTGGTACAGATTGTGTACCCTAGGGTCTAACTATTCAATATAAATGAAGCATAGACATATGTGTGCTACGTAGCTAGACTATGTGTTTAAAAAAAAAAAAACCTTATTCAAGTCATAATACTGTAGTTTATTTGAGGGTCCCTTGCAAATACTCCCTACCCCACTCCCTTCTACCAGAGCCCCCTTCATGTATACTGCAGTGACAGTGAATAGTGCTTACATGTCACGAGGAAGAACCCTGCAAGCAGCCACAGGCAAAAGCGACAACTGTGTTCCTTCTGGTAATTCAAAAGCGCCCTCTTGTGACACAAAATAGCATTCCAGATCCTTTTCCACAATGTAGTGTAGGTTTCCGCACTAGTTTCTCTCATCAGTTCTCTATTATCGATATAAGTTATAAGAAATCTTATCTAATAGGAAGCCCGATAGGTACCACAAGACTAAGCACATTTCTGTTCAAAGTAAGTGGTGTTTGAACATCTGAATATCTTGAATAATTGGGGAGGGAACAGTCACATAAATAATTAAAAGATTACCAGCACAGGGGCACCAGTAATAATGTTACTAGAGATAATAAGAAGTAAGAACATTGTATTTGAAAAGCTGCAGCAGTGACTTGAAAAACATATGAACATTCATAAACGAGAGGAGGTCATTTGGCCTATCAGTGCTTGTCAGGATCCTAGAAACTGATTGAGCTTAACATTTTGTCACGTTGGGTCTTAAAGAACCCACTCTCTGTATATGAAGTTTTTCCTACACTTTATCCTAGCTCCACTTAAAGAGTAAGTAGTGGGGTTTCAAAAAATATTGCATTCTACATCCCCACGTGCTGTTACAACTGTTTAATTAAAGTGCCTGTCATGTTTCTTTTCATTGTTAACATCCTGACAACTTTTTACACTTATAACCTTTAAAGTCTGTTTCAAAGCTCTTTTCAAAATGGCCACTCTAGTGCACTGATGGTGAAAAGCAGAGGTCTCCAATCCTGGTCCTGGAGGGCTGGTGTCCCTCCTGGTTCTTGTTCCAATTGTACACAAAATTAATTAATTAGATTAATTAAGCTTCTAATAAGCACTTAATTGGTCCAATTAAGTAATTTAGAGTGCAGTTGGAATAAAAACCAGGAGGGACACCAACCCTTCACGACCATTATTGGAGACCCCTGGTGTAAGGATTATTGTTGTTGCTGTTTGACAATGTGAGCAATAATCCTTACACTGTCAGTGCACTGGAGCGGTCATTTTGAAAAGAGCTTTGAAACAGACTTTAAAGTTATAAGTGTAAACATTTATTTACGCTGTAAGAACTCGTGGGGACGTGCAACGCTGTATTTTTCGGAACCCCACTACTTACTCTTGTGGCAGGGAAGGGGTTAAAATCACCCTGCCATTATGAAAACGTTTAATTGATAGATTATGTGTTAATTGTTTTAAAAGTTGGTTCGTATTGTAAATTAAAGCCAACTGCTAGTATTTAAGTAGAGCCACCAGGCTGTTCAGAGTCCTTCCTGTGAGAAGAGCACCCAATGTGTGTCATAACGAAAGGTACTGTGTGAACCTTTTCATGCTTGTTTTGTTTTTAACAGGTAAACAGCTTAGCTGTCCTGTTTATTTAGTTAGGTTCCTGATGTATGTAGTCAGCACTCCAAAGTAGAGCTAGATTTTTGTTTTGTTTGTTCTTATGTGTTTAAAATAAAGTGTGCTACCACCCGTTTTACTATCCATCTCCTGTGCGTGAATTGGTCACAAAGTGCTGAAAAAGAGTCCGATGTGACCCTGTGTGGTGAGCATCATGTTAGACTCTTTAATTTCCAACTGTTTCACTGGCTCTTATTAGCGCTAATCTTGGACTGTCAATGTTAGTTTAAATGCGTGGTCTTGTGAAACCAGCTGTTAAGTATTTGTTAGGTTTAACTTTGTCAACTCTGCTCTTCATTCAACTCTCTTCAGGCCCACAATGTCCTTTTGGTAATGGGGGAAGCAGAAGTGATAGAATTTGAAGTGTGGTCTCACCAGTGGATTGGGCAACCTCATCATAACCTTTTGATTTAAGCAATACACCTTTTGTCTATACTCAAGTATTTTGTTTGCTTTTTTGATTGCTTCCCATGCTGTCTGGTTGCTGACGGCGATGAGTCTAATACAACATCAAGGTCTTTCTCCTACATGTTTGTGACCAATGTGTAACACTTTACATTGGTTGACATAAAATGGCATTTTTCATGTCTCTGCCCAGTTCTATTGGAAATATTGTTTTATCAAATTGTTACAGATTGTTTTCTTGCAACTTGAAGATGAAGCTGGCCAAGTTGCTATGGTGATAATGACATTCCTTGTGTGAGCCATAGTTTCTGAGAGAAGACCATTATTTTGAATTAGTTTTGTGGAGGTATTTTGGTTTGTTTGTTTATTTAAACATGTTAGCCAATGGTTCTCTCTGCTGGTGCTCATTGGGAGCTGTCAGTCAATGGGTGACAGTTAGCGATGGCTACGCAGCAGCACAAACAACTGGGTACAGAGTAATTGCTAGCATGTAAGGTTAGTGAATGATTATAGAAACAGTTTTTTGGATGCACATGAAACCACATGCTGATACATGATCTTTATGATGTGAGTGCAAAGTGTACAGCAGTTGTACTGCAGATAAGTTGAACACTTGCTTACCAAGTGGATTAAAAAGAGTGTCTGAATCGGTTTCAATTAAGGGAACAGACAAGTGGACTGTAATCATTAATTTTTTTTTGTGTGGTCATAAAAATCACATAAGCCAAATAAAGATGGTAAATGACTATGTAAAATAATGCAAGCTAGTTACATTAATAAACCCTATGTGGCGCCCCAAACCCCTGCCAAAACACCATTCTCTACCCTCTGCTGTCCTTGGCTAGCTCCCTTTTTCTAAGTTCTCAGCAATGCTGACTTTGATCTAAATAACCCAGAATGCACAGTGCTGATTTCAAAGTCTTTACATCTGGGTTTGGTGGTGGGGAGTACTGCTGGTTAATGTTTGAGCAGAACACACGAATGGGCAAGAGCGTACCTTTGACCTGAGCACATCGATAACAAAACATTGTGTTTTGTTTATGTGGAGGAAATGTAACTCTCCCTCAGCAGGGCTGTGAGAGAGGTGAGGGCCACAAGAAAGCTTTCTATTACCACAAAGTGACCAAGTTATACACTGAGGCCACTTGGAATGAAGAGGCAGGCTTGTTTACATTGGACCACACATTACATGATATACATAACTGATCCAAAGTGCAGCCAATTGATCTGTAGATGAGTTTTAGTAAAGGAGCACATTTCCAAAGGTGGTATGTCTATCTATTTCATATTAATCACAGTGTCTTAGAAACATTACATCTGCCATCAATAATACAAATATTGGTTATGGGTTACCTCTTCGTATCACTGAATAAATTTGTATACCTATGAACTTTTGCTATTCATTTGTTTTGTAGGGTCATGAAAAAAGTTTAGTGGGGAGCAATGAGCAATTCAACAAAATTAAAAGGACTTTCAGCACTGTGCTCCAGTATTGTATACTGAATGCAAAGCTGCAGTCTGACTGTTCCAATAAAGAAAGACATTTGCACTTGAAGAACTTTTTCATCCATAACTAGAACAACGCATTCACAATGGACACTCCATTATATGGTGATTTCAAAATATTTAAATATACTAATTTATTTATATATTTATATATATATATATATATATATATATATATATATATATATCTAAAAACACAAGTATGCCACAGCATTGTCTAAATGAACAATAAACAGAACCAAGCTTGAACACCATTAAAAATGACTACATTTGTTTTATTGTCAGTCTAAAACTGCCCCTAATTGCTATTTACACTATACAAGCTAGACATGTAACAGGAATATAAAGGGTTTGCATTTATATACATTATTTATAAATGCTGTTGTGTAAGCCCAAATACATACAATTGTTATCTACTTATTCACCCTCATTTTTAACATTTTTATACCCTTGGTGTATAGATCAGTACTCGCTTGAGGATTTTCAGTCCATTCGGGCCTGGGGCCCTGTTCTTGTCTCGGTTATTGAATTGAGCAGGCCAGAGCCCTGTTCCAATTAGGTCTTTAGTGTTAACAGGTGTTCAATTAGGTCATCAGGGAGCTGGTTGAATAAAGTTCCTGGATTAGAATGGACTAAAAAAAAAAGCCACAAGTGAGAATGGCAACTCTTAACAAAGACTACAACTGTGTACCATGAGGCAAGAACTCAAAACGTACTGCTTAATTTCCCAAGAAACTTAGTCGTATGAGGTTAGAGATCAAAGTCAAGGTCGCCAGCACATACATTGTTTATACTGCACAACACTGCAAGTATGAAGTCACTACCTCAAGAGCCTTTCACTATAGCAGCAGCAACTTTGTGAAATTACCGAGACGAAACGGTTCGTTTTTCTTGTACAATACCCATGATCAAACTGTGTGTACCAAGTATGAAGCCAATATCTCAAATGCCTTTATCATAATTTGGAATCTTCCCTTATAAAAATTTACTACGTTATTTTTGCACAGAATTATATCATACTTTTCCCATTGTTATAACCAGTGGTGTAGTCCTAAATCAGAAAGTACCGGAACAGCAAAAAACAGATTTTCTTAAGCAAAAATTACACAAATTAATGTTTTTTTTGTTCATGGAGCTTCAGGTAACATTTAATTGGTAGGCCTAATTTTACACTACATTCTGAATACATTTTCAAGGACCTACTAGATTTGATCTCATCAAAAAAAAAAAAAAAACACAGTGGTTCTGGTACTGTAAATTGTGAGAAAAAAAACAAAGCAAATAATTAATCAATTAGTTTATTGTGTTTTTTTTTTTTTTTTTTTTTTTTTTTAATAAATGTGTAGCACATATGTATGCTTTTGTAAAATATATAACATCTTAAATAGAAGTGCGGTTTTTGACTGGTTTAAAAAACACGATTAGCCTACTTTTTGGTGGGGTGTTGAAAAAAAAATGTCACCGCTGCCCTTGATCAACCTACCGAGCTAATTCAGAGACACAAGGAAAACATGGACAAAATCCAGCCCACTGCCACCTCATTCCTCTCCCACCAAATACACAAAGCAGCTTTAAACCAGTGTTTATGGCCAGTCGTAGGATGCGCTTTTGCTCACAGCTGTCTTCGTCATCGTGTTTACTAAAAAAATTGTTGGACTTCTTAAACTTTAGTACTGTAGTTTGCAATACAAGTTCCTAATGTTCTCTTCATTGCATCACAAGGACGGCTGACTGAATCAGACAGTTGTGTGTGACTTGACTCTGTAAACATTTAAAATATGCGCCGGTTATCGGAGACTCCAATTCGTGTACCATCGGAAGTGGCACGTAGGGAATCAGATTTTTTGGTTCCTCATGCCTATTCAATGGCATGGTATAGAAAGAAGCTGTCAGCAGTCAGGAGCTTTATAAGCATTTTCATAACAAATCGGTAAAGACTCTAAAGTTAATTATTAAGTCAAGGTTGTACCTATAGAAAAAAGTACCGGAACAGCGTTACAGCGCGTTCCGCCTCGACTACACCACTGGTTATAATTTGCATTTACAAGAGTTTACCCTGGTTTGCCAAGTTTAATAATATTCTTTACCATACCTTGCTATCACTATGCTTTATTACACTTTGCTATGTCTTACAATGGTAAACTTTTAGAAGGAATATAGAAATCAGAAAGTCACATGTCAACATCAAAGGTGATTTGGCCAAATGAGTATAATAACACTAAAAATATTATTTTAAATGGCTTATGAAATTTTAGTAGTGGAATGTGTGATGTTATACATTTCTAAAAAGTGAGTTCTGAGATTGCAGCCTTCCAGCAGGAGTAGAATAATGACTTTACGGCTCTCTTTCCCCAGTTGAGGCCAGTATCTTCAGCTCCAGGTTTTTAACACAGTTTGAACTTGTTTCCACTTACCTGTACAAATAGCATTTGAACCGATCTGGATCCAAAATGAGATTTGGAACCAAATAAATGGATTTTACACAATCCAGTTTCAAGGGACAGCTTTGGAGACTTGGAAACACTTTCAGATTATTCTCGGGTTCTACCTGTCCCAGTACCTGTCCCATCAGGGTTGCATTTTATCACCATTAAATAGCTATAATAATAATAATAATAATAATAATAATAATAATAATAATAATAATAATTAAAAATAATTAAAACACCCAAGTTAAAAAAAAAAACGCAATGCTAGTTTCTAGAAGTGCATGCATATTTTGGTGAATTAAAACATACTATAGTTAACAAGAGGCCAGTTTTTACAGAGTTTGATAAAACTCCTAAACAAAGCCATGTCTATAAATTAAGAAATCAATTATACAATAGACGTAACATCCTCTATTGCGAACAGCAATAAAAAAAAAAAAATAACCCAACAAATTGTCTATTAAAATAGGACTGGGTAAAATATAAACAGGCTTCTTGCTTAGGAATAGCACTTTTTAAGTGCAGCTTTCCAAGGCTGGAATTAAAATAACAACAATGTTGTAGTTTACTGTAATCTGCTTGTAGTGCCAGGGTTCTGTATTTGGTGTATTCTGTTCAAAGTGCCATAGCTAAGAGACAAGCACATTGAGCTTTAATATGTATTAACCCGATTGCACTGAAAACATTAACACTGAGAGTCAGTTACTGGATGCGTTGTCACTTAAGCTAAAATTCGACAGTACCTAAGCCACCTGTCTACTTACAAATTCACCCCAGTTTTAATCATAGGATCAACTTGGATTTGACAATTCCTATGCATCTTATGATGTGTGCTAATAAAGTCACAATCTTTTAAAGGCACTGTTTTGTACTGTTTTGCTAGGGAGACCGGGCTGACTGTATGCACGTTTGTTAGGAGTTATACTTTTCACAGTTCTACTTGTAAAATAACTTATCATTTCAGCCTTTATATAAGCTCTGATATAAAACGTCACTGTGCATCATTGGTGTCTGTACAGTATTAGCAATACTTTATAGGGATTAGGGTTAACATGGGGTTAGGATTAGGAAGGTGTTGTGAAGAGTTGCACTTTTCTAAAAGTCTGTCTGAGCCCTATCATAAGTTTTAGCATGAACAAACTGGGTACCCCCATACCCTTTAACTGGAAGTATACAGGTTTGCTTGGCATCACTGTCATAACATCACAGAGCAAGAAAACCTAAACTGCTTTAATACCAGCTTATATTTATATATGGGGAATTCCTAGACTTGGCAGGCTGACAAAAATCATATCGACCTGAAGAAACAAGTATGTTTGTAAATATGTGCTTTTGCAAATTAGCATGCCTCACCACCACCCCACCACCCTCCCAAAAAGAAAAAAAAAATAGAATCAAGCTGGTTTATCCTTGTAGTTTCTTCTCTATTATCTACAGTAAAATGTGTAATTAAAATTTCAGGCATTGAGATAGGGTAGGTTGATCCATTTGCAAAGCCGAGATTTTACAGTCCCGTATCCGAGGGTTCCACTTTAGTGCATCTTCCCAGTGATATTTCTAACCCCTAGTGGCCACCGCCAGCATTGTCGCTTCCCGTAGTCCAGTCAATGATGATGAAACTCAGGCTCATTATCATAAACAGGACTCCCAGACCTGCAAAGCACGCAGCCTGAAAAACAAACAACAAATAAAAGAATAAGTGGATTATCACATTCAATTCCAAAAGCAGTAATGGTACAGTATGAATTAGACAGACTTGGTTTTTGTGATTTTATAATGCATACAGCTACATGGATCAGACAAAAAAACTATCAAGTAGTTTAAAGGTTTACTTTATACCATCTACATGACGGTGAACCAGCTTACCTGCCCGGTATCTTATTATGTGTGTTTTGTATACATTTGTACTGCTCTTTCTGCTTCGATACTTATATAGCAGGTTAACTTCATCATAATTGTTTTCTCTAATTGGGGCCGTACCTGAAAAGACTACATTTCAGTGGTAGTTTTAGAAATAAATCACCAGGGGTGTGCAACTGCAACGCTGGGGGTGGAAATCTGTAACCAAGCCTTTTCCTCATAAAACATGCACACAGAAGCACAAGCCCATCGTGGTTGAATATGCCTTGGAACAAGGAGCTTTAACATGTACACATTCAGGAGCCATAAGAGGGACAGCCAATTTACACATTCTGTACATTGCAGATGTTTCTGAGCCAGTGGATGGCAGCCAGGCAGCCCTGATTCTCACCATGATCTTGGGGAGGGAGCGCATGGGTTCCTCTTCAATAGGCACGATGCGGATGTAAAAGATCGCTGGGAAGATGAAGATGAGGCAGGGAGCAGACGTGGCCCCTAAAAAAAAGAGACAGAGAACAAGGGTTAGCTTAATTATACTAAGGAGACCTGTCAAAACTTTTAAATACCATAGCATATATTTTTTACAAATCAGTCTACAAAGGAGATTTGAAGACTGGGATGGTAATATCTTCTGTCGGATTGTTTGGAAAAGGGGCGTTCTGAAATTCCTATACAAGAACAATTTCATCATGTAAACATGACCCATTTAGATATAATCCTGGAGAGTTTCCTGAACTAGAAAGCATGACCACCCCCTTCACCCACCATCAGAGTGAGGGGAAAGGTTCGACAAAATATCAATTTTGTGTTTCTTTATTTTCTTCTGGTTTAACCTTACTCTGAATCATTTTGCACAATGCTGCAGTCACCAAAGCTGCAATCTTCAGTCATTATAAAGCAATCTCTTTTATTTTACCACTAATGATCAACCACTGTACTTTACCAGGCAAGGCTGCGCAGTGAAATTGCAGTCCACTGTACTTTCTCCATCCTAATACTAAGCATTTGCTGTGTTTTACATATGTTATCATGTTTTACCACGCTTGTGTATAAGTGACCCTGCTTGTTACGAGAGTGCTTTGTCACACATGGAATACCACAGGGAGCATTTTGTTTTTGTAACCATCATTTGGAACCACAGCCTGTTCTGTTCTGACCTTTCTGAATTCTTGTTAGTCCCAGGTGCTGTTTGAACAACTGCCCTTTAGCATCAGAAGTGTATTGATTCCACAGTGTTCTACTCTGCATCTATTTTTTCTCAACCCCACTTCACCTGAAGGAAAAGCCACAAAACAGTTTGAAGTTTCAGGTATAGGAATGCACAAGAGCTTTCTCTTCTTACTATATACAGTACCATAAACACTTAAGACACAAGTACTACCCCAGCCAAAGGAAAGACAACTTGAGATATACTTGCAATGGCTGTTTCAGTTTCCAAAACAATAGTTTATCAGAGTAAATGTACAACCTTGTTATACTACGCACTTACCATAGTTTACCATTGTTTGCCATGTTTTGCTTTGCTTTGCATCTCTAGGCTTTCCAGTGCTTACCTAAGCTTTATTGTGCTTTTGCTTAGTTTTTTCACAGTTTACTAAGGTAAACTTTTATAAGGCCATGGTTCCATGACTGTGGATCAGTGCTTTGTAACTCTCTATGAAGAAATGTTCTGTCACAGAACTTGCTGGACCTACGAACTATACAGCGGATGACTCACCGATGATCCCGAAGATGCCCAGGATGTTGGGTGCGAAGATGACAAGCAGGTTGATGAAGGTCAGCAGGCAGGTTGCGATGGCGATGTGACGCAGCCAGTTAAACGCCTTGTTGGGGAACAACATCTGCTGGATGGCACGTCGTACCTGTGGAGCAGATAGGGCGGGACTTCTTTTCAAAGCGCCAAGAACACAACAACCAATGCACACCTTAAAGGGTATAGAAGGACCTTTAATTTTATTGTGTTACTACAACTGTTTACGTAAGGTGTGTGTATTGTTTTAAATTATTATTATTATTATTTTTTTAACATTTTGACCACTTTTTAAAACTGCATTCCCTGCCTCAAGATGGCTTCACATGTACCCGTATAGACCTCTCAGAACTACATTTCCCATCATGCTCCTGCTCACATATGTAACTGAGATGGAATTACCAGTGAGCAGGAGGATGATAGGAACTGTAGTTCTGAGAGGTCCATGCGGGTACATGTGAAGCCATCTCGAGGCAGGGAATGCAATTAAATGTTTAAAAATGTGGTCAAAAAAAAAAGTAAAACAATACACACACCTTAAACAGTTGTAGCAACATATGGGAACATGTAACACAATACAATAACAAGGTCCTTATACACCCTTTAAACTGCACAGAACTAACAAAACAATTCCAGTAATCTTACATAACATGAATTTCTAAACATGTTAAATGCTTATTTATTAATAGTATTTTATTCACAGATTCCAGTTTCAAATACACAGTTAATGACTTTGCTTTCTGAATGAACTGTTGTAGTTCATTACATTTCAATGATTTGATCTGGCAGATGTATTTTCAACAAACCAGTTTACCGTACCAGCGAACAGCTCAATATTGGAAGACTGCCTTCTTTCCAGTGTATAACGCTGATATTAATAGAGGGTGTCAGTACTTGTAGGTAGACCTATAGATTGGGGACAGAGGCTCACCGGGAAGAGGACAATGGGCACGGTGAGGGTGACAGCAGTGAGCACTGCCAGTCGAACACACAGGATCAGGGTGTCGAAGGGGTCGATCCTGCTGTAGGTGTGCAGCATCTCTGCTTCAACTTTACCTGTGAGACACAGATACAGAAAGAGAGAGCGGTGTCACATACACACACACGAGAGACACACAGACTTAACTGGAGACTAGAGAGACACTCACAACTGCTGCACAGTGCATGAGAAAATCACTGGGTCAAACGACTTCAACATTTTCTGACATCTCCAATTCCTTGACAATAAGCTAAGATGGATTCTGGATGCTGTATTTTATGGCAGCTGTAAGAACAGGCAGCGCTTTTATTCACAAACCTCTATCGCAAGCAGTATTCTCATAGACACCTAGGTGGTGCACTCGCATTAGTAATTGTTGTGATGAGAAAAAGTGTGTTATGGCAAAATTACATATAGAAATATGTTGTAGCGTATACTGTAAAAGGAAGGCTTTTCAATGCGCAGTCTGTGTGATTATGAAGGAAACAAGTAAGTACTTATTAATGTACAGGAGCACAGCTGACAGTGGAAACAAGGTATTAAAGACTGTTGTGCTGTGAGTGAAGAAGTGTGACGGTGAACATGTTAGACTGCCAGTGGCTGAGAGAGTGAGGAGTGGGCCAAGTGAAGTGCTTATTCCACTCACCATAGAAGGTCAGGTATCCGAAGAGAGCCGCCAGGAAATACATGGTGTACATGACTGCGATGGAGATGTTGGAGACGTGCTGCATCTTCCTTTTTGTGGGGCTGTAATCAGATAGGACAGCGTTGGTTAGCTTCCATAGCAAACATAACAAGATAAAAAGGAACCTCCTGGGGATCTCCGAATTTCATTTGGTGAAAGCCAGACTCACCGCTGTCTTGTATCCCTCTCAGCTGACTTCGTTAACAATTCCCATTGCACGTTGCCACTGTGGCTCTTAAGTTACCTTAAAAAACCTGAACATTCCAACGAAATGGGTGAAAGGGGGGCTATGGTGAAGTGAGCTAGTGGGTTACAAACGGAGGGAGAGTTGGGGAATCTGTGACAGTAAGGTACAGTATAGAGGAGGAGTATTGCATGATCAGCTCACTGTGGCTGGTAGTGGCTGCACTTACTTGCGTAGCTCGGTGTAGATAGGCAGGACCTCTGGGTGGCAGACAAAGGCGAAGGCTAGGATGGGGATGGTGTAGGCCGTCTAAAACGGAGAAAACGAGTAATTTATGTGTTGCAAAATATGATAGCAACATGTAATTCATTTACTCTGAAGCCCCACTCTTAAAAACAAGACATCCTATAAGAGGTGACTATACATGAAGTCCACTCTGCCCAGTAGCTACAGTGCCCCCTGCTGTCCGTACCTGGGAGTTGACGGTAAACATGCGGGGGCCACAGTCAAGATCCGCCTCCATCTGGGTGTGTCCGTTCTGGTAGCCAACTGAGTGTTCCAAGCCAGTGCTGGAGTTGAGCGATTCTGTGATATTAAAAGAGAACTCAAAGAAGGGACACGGGATCTGGAACTTCTTGTATATCACCTGCAGAGTAAAAAACAAATAGATTTTAAAAATATACTGCATGTTCCAATAGTAACTGATAAACATGTAAATCCACAACAGTATAATATGCCTTTTGCTAGCTCTGAAAACGCTCAGAGGAAGGTGGTAGAATATGGATACGAAGAAGTGGCATTAAATATGCAACCCTTGACAAACTATAATCTTGAGTATTTAAAAAATTATAAATGGTTTTCACAAGTTTGCTCTATTTTTTTTAGTTCATTATGGGATTTTAGACTCTGCTTCCTGATACCTCATCATCCTCACTTCAATGTCAGAGAGAGGATAGGATGGGAAGCAGCAGTTTATACAAATATGACACCTGACCTGTACAGTACAGTAAAGCATTGCACACGCACCACACAGAGGAAAAACACCATACAGCTCAGGGAGAACCCACTGGTGTAGCCCAGGTAACCTGTGGAAAAGAGAGGAGGTCAGTAAGGACTTCAACCCAGGGCACCCACTCTGCCTGTGTTTCATGGCTAGGAGGTATTCCTATCTAAACATCCACCTACACATCCATGGCAGAGTCCTGCCATACCGATACTATAGGAGACAGATTAGCTGCCCAACCTCTTTGCCTTAAAGAGCCACACCAATTACCAGAGTTCTTATACAGTAATGAAAATACAGAAATATTATTAACAAATATATATATATATATATATATATATATATATATATATATATATATATATATATATATATATATATATATATATATATATATATAAAACTTACTTAGAAAGCTGACTACAGTAGCAACTACTCCCAGACATTCAGCTTCAGTAACTCAGGGATGGAAATATGACTCATTGGATAGCACTTGATCCATTCTTGGTTTTACTAAAAATGGGTGAAACTGCTATGCAATAGGAGTCTTATTTCCATCCCTGTAGCTTATTAAACACTACATGTTTACAATTCTGTGTTGCTGCATTTTGACTGTACTTGCTTTTAAAAACTGCAGGTGGTTCTTGCAAGAGCTAAATAAGCCAAATATGGTTCATGAGCTATCTGTTGGACAGATAGTTTATGCTGTGGTGCTGGTACAGCTAGTGGATCAGACTCAGACACCAAGCTTCAGCTTTCTTCAGTAGAACATGAACCTCAGGTCTCACTTCTCAGTGAAGCTTAATGTGGTGTTGCTAACCACTCCAGACGTTTCACTTAAACATGAATATTTCCTGAAGCACAAGATAATTAATACTCTACGTACTCTATCAGCACTGAGCTTGGGACAGCTGCAGTGAAAACCATTAGGCTGTGCAAGACTCTGAACCTTTCTCTGTGCATTTTAGAAACAGGAACCAGCTTTTCTTTTGAATACAGTCTCTGTGGCTTGCAAGTAACAGAAAGCACATAAAACCCTTCCTAGAAAAGGGCTTCAGTCTGGTTATGCTCACACAGGGAGCTCATTCTTCACACTAGTTGTGTGTTCCAGGAAAGCAGGAGAGGCAGCTCCTTCCATCAATTTATGTTTGAAATATCACAAACAGAACAGTTTTGGTAGGACAACCGACTACACAATAGCATGGGATCCAATAAATAGCTTGAAGTCACATCCACAGTAACTCTTGACTGGATTCCCAGTAAAATGCCAGTCTCCTGTCTGTTTTCTAACAATTGAAAATAATGAATGTTTTAGACTTCCATTACCGACTCGTAATTTTGAGGTACTAGTGTAATGCAGATTATTGGAGAAGGCTGAAATAGGAAATGCGTTGTCAGTATGCAATAATATCATCATCTCACCTAGCTGCTTCATGAGGGCCAAAGGCAGGATGACAGTCAAAGAGACCAGGATCACCAGATAGTTACCGTTTAAGTACCACTCACTGAGGAAGCAAAACACAACCATTGTCAGCAGAGGCACAAAACAGGGTTACCGCAATCACAGAGTTGGGTTTTACAGCTAGGGTTTCTTCAGAGCAATACATTGGTATTACAATAGCATCCCCATAACCAAACTGCTGTAAAGGGCGTTTAGCTGCCCTTGTGATTCCATTGCCCTTCAGTACAGAACCATTTTATTATAGGGAAACACCACAGACACCGATCACCTTAGATTGATATCACATGCAGGGGACATAGGAAACATGATGTCTCCAAACCAGACCTTTCACAAACCAAACATGTCAGCTGCTTTAAGAAATGTTTGTCGGCAGGCCACCTGTCCAATCTGGTAAACTGTCCTCTCCCTGTACCTAGTGAGCTACTACTTCAAAAGGAACAGCCTAGCAAGCACTGAAGAGAAAAAAATATATGTTTTATTTTCATTTGAAATTATGTGTATTGGCAAAACATGCACTTTCAAACAAGATGAATACTGGGCATTTGTTTTTCCGTTAAACCCTTTGCTTACCATATTAACTGTCCTTCAAGAACAGAGGCACACCAAATATAATCCATTTAAAATAATGGCGGGTTTGGGCTTTTGCTCTCCATTTTATCCATAAAATGGTGACGGCCAAAAAAAAAAACATTTTTGTTTTTGCTATACTTTGCTGAATATTACATTTTAGCATGTAATCCCTGTGATACAAGTACCTTATTATTATTGCAATTACCCATAAAGGAAGGCATGGCTGCAGGGACACATTCACGCTCTCTCAAACATGTTCACTCTCCATTTTTCTCTAACTCAAAAACAAAGTTTCTAGGTAGATTAATGTAACACAGTACTAACTACTGGAAATGGCAGTGTGTGCATCAGATATACTTATTATGAAGGCTTTAGCGGTGTTCTGTGCGTAAGAGAGAAGACTTCAACTCCTCTGTACTCTGCACACAAGGCTAGACTCGCCTCCAATCACCCTTTCCCCCCCACTGGCTCACACTGCACCCCAAATCCTATTTCAAACACAGTTGTTCTTTAACATTCAGGCACCTAAAAATCTACCACTTTCAATGACTTAATCTAAATGGTACCACAGGTTAGGCTGAGACTCATTGTAGCCTGCACTGTTATTCCATTACAGCTTTCTGTACGTTCAAGATGAAAGACAGTACAACATATTAAACCTTATCTATTGATCTTGATTATGAACAGCTGTTCCTGGTACTGAGAAACGTACCTAAATACTGAGGAATCTGCCTCGCAACGTACAGGACTGTGACGTACATCTCCCTCAAGATACAGACAGAGCTCACTGTATTATACAATCAATTTACGAAAGGTTTTGTCAAGCTATGCCATGAAGACTATTTGCATTTATTATAATGTTTGCTTATCTTTGTTCCCATTCTAAGGTTACTTTATATTTTTATGAATGCACAGAGACTGAACAATAGAAACACAGCTATCGTGAACACCTTGCAAACTTGTCACTGTCTACAGTGGTCCTACACCCATAGTGTTGTGGACAGTGTTCTTAATTTATCTCTATCCTTTTAAGATTGATGACTTTAGTATGCAAGCACATTTTCACTAGAATACACTGCCAGCAACAGCAGGAATGATGTGACAACGAACGACAGCACCCAATTTGATATAGATCACTTTACTCATTTGTTATATCAGCATTGAATCAAAGTGAAAGACATTGTACTTCTCAAACTCTTTCATGGGGATAACACATAGACAGATATAGGTTAGGTACTAAACTACCAAGCTTGATAAAGTACAAGAAATCTAGTGATTTACAGTTACATTGTTATTTAATATAACTTGCATTTTCTTCTAACGCTAAAATGTTGTGTGTGTGACAGTGAGGAAATGACAGCACTGGACACTGAAGCCTATGGTCGGTCTGTCTGATGAACAGTATGGAGTTTCTATAGAGGGGAAAGACAACATGTCTGACAAGCCAAGGAGGTGAAATGCTACCCTCTCAGAGCTTCTGCTGACGTACAAGCTCTTTCCCCCAGAACTGTCCTCTCAGCTGACGCACGCTGCCAAGGAACAGAACCCAAACACTGTGAACTGGCTTCTCACAATCAAGTGTCTGGGACTCTATGCTCTATAAATAAGCTGCTTTTGGCTGTTCCTATTGTAAACACATGCAGCACAGGCTTGCTTTGTGTCAAAGCAGAGCTTGATTCTGAGCTCCCTTCCCCAGTAAACCAGGAACACCATGTGGCTGAGACCACACTGCACTCAACATCTGTTTATTTACGTATTTAATTACATTTTCACTCTGGGATACGAAAACAGAGGTGCCTTGTTTACTCATGCTTCCCCACAACCTATACGGTACAAATTCGAAAAAAGGCCAATTTCACCTGTAGGTAGCAGGTCTAATCATTTAGACGAGTAATTACGTTCCACAATTCCCTAGGTTAAAATCCGGCTGACTGCTTTCTACCTACTCAGTATTTTTTTGGTGGGTAGTTTAACCAAAAAGAAATATTAATTATAGTAATTTATATCATAATTTTGCTAGTGGTCCTAATGATTTTCTGAAATGAATATTCACCCCAGTGAGTAAATACAAGTAAATGACAGCAATACACAAAGCACTGAGCTTGCGGGGGACCGTGAGGGGAAGGTGTTTCTGATCACAAGTGTAAAACTCCAGCCCTCTCAGCTTTGCAGTCACAGTTTGGAAGTGTTCCTCATAACAACGCTGCTGTTGTGAGTGGTTGTCAGCACAGAAGGGCTGTGTTATGCAAGTAATTTCAATCCTCCTTCCCATGACCAACCAATAGCAGCACCCAATGCTGAACCTCCTTCCCATTTCCCCGGTTCACCCTAATCACGAGTATAGATCTGAACACTCTAGTCTTCTCTCTTCAGCACTGTCATTGCCCTGTACCTCAATGATGCACTAGACCAAACTCTCCATTTCAGCAGTCCATCCCTTTTACCATGCCCCTCAGTAAGAGGCTGTCTGATACTCACTCTGATTTTCCGCTGCTGTTCAGGAAGGCCTGGATGACCAGAGGGAACTCATACTTGACAATGTAAAGGTAACTGGACATGGCTGAAGGGGTACAAGAATAATACAGTATTTTTGAACATGTCAGAGAAGTGTTTTATGCTGGTGGGCTGCAATTCTATCAGGGGCCATTCATACTCCCAGTTAGTGTTTCAAGCCCTTAATATTCATTGCTTATACTTAAGTAACTACAGTGCTCCCACACTATAACACGGGTCTCGGGGGACAAACAATATGAGCGTTATAACCAGAGCGTTATAAACAGGGGACGGGGTGGAGGGTGGACACACCACACATCTGACTAAAATACAAAAAAAAATAACTGCCTCTCTATAATGAACATATAGTGATGCAAACATTTTACTTTACATGAATTAACCATGCATAAAGCACCACGTAGTCAATGCTATATTTTTTTTTTTTACAAAAAACAAAAAAAAAACAAAAGGTAGCATTCCCACTCATGGATCATTTTAATTAGCAGTTTTTAAACTATCAATAGCCTGGCTAAACAGCGGTCAGGAGTTCAATTTGAAGTAACAGAGAAGCAAACCAAGATGGGCTCGCCCCAGGTTTAACTGCCAGAGCGGGGCTGAAGCGAAGCTGAAGTGCCTGATCTCCTGGAGAAAGCCGCAGCTCCTCTCGCAGCAAAAAAGTAAATGCATTAGGAAAGATAACCACGTAATAGGCCTAATATTTATGTAGTTATAAAACGAATGCTGAATAAGATGTCTGTTATAAAGTGCCAGCACAGCTTTTCTTCAGTTCAGATACTGTATCAAAAAGGGAGAGAAGGAATCAAAAGGGAGAGAGCAGAAACAGAAGTTAGACCGAGAAGCTGTTTACAGTTTGAACAACACCGGTACTGTATTTACTGTAGAAATATTGCAAGAATCACTAGTATAGGGAATTGGGGGACATGCTGTAGGAGCGTTATATCCGGGGTGCGTTATAACCGAGAGCGAGGGAGCACTGTAATTCACTTTACAATCAGCACTTACCCCTACCTAATGGGAAATAAAATGTGGATTGTCTATAATTGTGCTGTGACTGCAGTTATTTAACATGTAGATATTTTATTGGTAGATCTGCATTATACTTATTTCTCAGTATATCAATTGTGCAGGTTGTGAGATTGAAGTAGACTTACAGTCAACTTCTAGTAATCAATGTACTGTATGGGGTTAGTTAAGCAAATTCTAAATCACCCCCATTACCTTTTACAATTGCTACAGTGTTACTGGGTTACTGCACAACAGATGCAGGTGATGATGGTAGTGTGATGGTATGGATTTTTAGCTTTAAAAACATACCAACAAGCAAAAACCACTGGAAAGCCAATTGCAAGTGCATTCTGCTTAAACTGCCAAAAACCAGCAGTTTACCTTTATCGCAAATTTTGTTTGTTTAACTATTTGGTACTTTTTTTAAAGACGTCAAAACTAAAATGTAATCTGAGCGCCCTGTGTCTAACTCAGGACATACAGAAGTCATTAAGTGAGGGTGTGAGGGTATTGGATGCCAGTAGCATTACAGCCCAGAATGCAAAACACTGCCTACGAAATCCAGCTACGATCTTGCTGTTTGCCAGATAGGCAGGTCCTCTAGGGTGTGTTTCACAGAATGAAAGGAGATGCTAACTCACAACAAGTACAAACTCAGAATCTATGGACTGTTTTCAATAGGTCTTTCAAGTGGCAGTTCTTTCAGGGCAGGGCGCTTGTGTGTTGTGAATGCTTACCGCCAATGTTCTGCAAGGTGATAGCTATTCCAGCCGCTAGTTTTCCTGGAGTGCCAAATGCCCTGTAGCCAAGCTGCTCATAAGCGCGAATGCCTGTGAAATAAGAAACAGAAATGATCTACTGTATTGTACCACAGAGGGGCACTGCCTACACACCACCATTATCAGGAGCTGTAGGACAGACTTGGACTGTCAGCCACTGCACTTTGATGCTACTTGAATTGCTTAGCAAAGAGTTGTGATGTTGGCATGTTATATCACATTAATTGAGACCTTAGCATTTGTAGCCAAAACACTATAGTTTACTATATAAAACTGTAGTATTTTGGACACTACTATACAGACATTTCAGGAACTTTTAAACGCATAAAAAAGAAAGAAATGCCAATGCATTTATATATAATATTCATAAATCTCTATAACTATAGAATAACATACTTTGTTTACACTATAACAGATAACACATTTCTTACCCTAACATAGATATTTTACCCAGCCAGTCATTTCAAAAGGAGGTCAAACCACACTTGCAGGGATTGGAAACAGAAACAGCAACCTCAGGGTGTTTTTGACTGGGTTTCCTCACCCATTCAATAATGTGTGTCTCACTGGCGAGACTGTGGACGTCGATGTTTTGAGATTCTTTGAAATGACATTAGAAAACAGAGCAGGCCTATAAAACAACCTCCACTCTTGCTAATGTAGACTGGACAGTGGGCTTGGGACCTGCTATAAAGATAATAATTAATGCAATTGTGTTTTCTTTCTGGCAACAGAAAGGCCAGATGTATTAAACAGGCATGTGTGTCATGCTGTTATTCTCTGCTCTCAAAGGCTCTTACTTACCCACTACTCCAGAGGACTTCAGCAGCAAATGGATGGAATAGCAGGAAAGAACTGCCACTACTGTCAGAAGAAAACTGAAATTTAAAAAAGACAGAAACAAACCGGGGATAAATAATAATAGACAGACAAGCAGGTGACAACTACTGTAGCTTGTGTGTTTTAAACCAACAAGGCAGAATGTGTGTGTTGACTGTGTGACCAGTGTATGATAAATAAAGCCATGTGTAATCCTATGGAGACTCTGTTAAGGTATTTCATACACAATTGAATGCAACCTTCAATTTTTTACTTGTTTTAACCTATAGATAATTCTTGTCTCTTCTTTCTGCTGCAATTCCATTGCAAAGCTTCTGAACAACACATCATTTTAAATGCATCCAAAACATCAGACTCAAAAATTGACAGTGTACAGTGAAGAATATAGTGTAGTAATAAAATTAAATGAAAAAAAAAGAATACAGAAGGATTTAAGACTAGAAAATATCCATGTTTTAATCAGAAGAACCATTAGCAGTTTGTATTGGCACTGTGATTCCAGTGTATTGCCAAAATACAAACATGTTACCACGGTGACAGCAGTATGCTGATACCCTTTTGCTACCATTTTGCTATTGGCATTGGAGATGGATTTGTAAGGCTACGTATGGTAAATCAGGTAATGTACACAGGATAAAGTCTGGATGTGTCTTCAGAAATATTATTTTTTTTACATTCAATTCTAGTGCATACATGTATATGACTCCTACAACTACAACTTCCACTAATACTCATGACCATGGAGCCAGATCGTAAGCTGCCTTTCATTTTTGTTCTTTATACATTATTTCGATTTCTAACTAAAATGTTTATTGCACATCAGGACACTGTATTGGTCACATCATTGGACGATGTACTTCTTTACAGAGGCAGGCTGGAACTGAGGTACTTTACACTGGGTATTGGTTAAAATGACTCCAAGAACAAAATGTGAAGCGCCCCAATCTTAGCCTATTCTCTGTCCTCTGTGTGTGTGTGTGTGTGTATATATATATATATATATATATATATATATATATATATATATATATATATATATATATATATATACTGGTACCATTACAGGTGAAATAATTTATAGGTCCAAATTCTAAAAAGAAATAGCAAAGATAATGTCCTACATACAATAGAGACCAAAGATAGCTGGTGGCAGACCATTAGATATGACAATAATTCCACTGCATAATCACATTCACGTGGTACTGTTTACATTTGGGTAAACTCCACCAAAAAAAAGTGAATTCAAAAGTATCACGTTATATAAAAATGGTAGCAAATCCGTGTTTCAAATGAGCAGGTTTCCTTCTATCTGAATGTAAATAAACATTAAAGCATTGTAAAAGGGTGGTAACGGCATAGCATAAGCATGGAAAAAAGTACTATAAAATGCAGAATTACAGTACAATGTACATTTAAAATGACAACCTGGCAAGCAGTTACAACTCTAAAAGACTGCATCATTAAATTGTACATCAGCAGCTCAAAGTATGCGCTCCAATGTTACCCCTTCTGGTGTGTGTGCCCACCACCCCAGCAGGTCACAAGGTCTTGCTCCAGTCAACCTGCCCCACATTCTAATGGCCAGCCTCCCACGTTAAGAAGCTCGATGCATGAAAGGTATGAAAGGCCCTACTGTTTTCTACTAAAGCCCAATGGAGCTATGCTGGTGACTTTCTGTGCCAAGAGGTGCCTTGACATGTAGGAGCCCTCTAAGAAGTGGATACCTCAGCTCTAAAAACAAATAATCCCCTTTTTTATGCAATTTGTGAAGGTCAGTTGGTCACACAGTCCTGAGTTCCCATGCCCTGAGCATATTCTCACATAACGGACAGGGGGCTGCTGTTTGTGCCTGCTTTGTTGACGTGGGCTGAGAGGTGCATTCGTCGAATTCCTCTTAAAACACAACGACTTGGCCTAAGCTCTGCAGTTTTCCCGCCAAAGGTCCAAGCTGCAAGAAAAATCTACAAAAAAGGGCTTTTGTTTGCTTGGTTGTGGATTTGTTTTCATTGGCACACTTTCTCCTTATAGGCTGCTGAGTCAGACCTGACTAAAGTACTGTGTCCCGTGTTAGCTTGACAACTATTGCCTGCTAGGAGAGAGCAGAGCTGTAGCTCAAAGGTGACTTGTCCCTCTAGGAGAACACTGGATAGAGTAGCAAAAGTGTCATCACTGTCTATTCTGAGCCCTGCCACGAGAAGGGAACGTGCTGGCCTGGATCCATTACTAGCTCACCCACTCTCCTTCCAAACATTCACCACCACCCACCACCTCCCCAAGTGCTTGTCTTTCATCTGGCTACTGTTTAAATTCCTCGGGTCCTTGTTATAAACTCAAGTATACTCAAGGTCGTGGCTATTTCTGTACCCCCATCTGTAAGCTCTATCTAGGATCCCTGTTTCAAAACACTGGAGTACTAACACTTCATCATTTTTAGTGCTGCTGCACAGTTACCCTATAGTAGTATTGCATTGTACCAAATTAAGAACTCATTACAGTAACACAAATCGAGAATCTACTGTATATGTCCTACCATATGGCACTGAAACACAGTGATCAAGCTTAAATCTAGTCTCCAATACCTTCACTTTTAGAGTTAAATATATCTGTGAATACATACTACAAATAATCTGTCTGATCAACTTTGGCTGTATTTTGCAAGCTTCTATTATACATTCATGTGATCAACATCAAGTCACATACTCACTTCCATGTGCTTTCCTTGCATGTGATTCCCCTTTTGCTAGGCTATGAACTTTCCAAACTCACTGCTCCACAGTATCTGTTAATGTCCAGTTGTTATGAATTATTTTATTTTTTTGTTTCTAAACAATACGTTTCTTACTGTATCAAACACGACCTGACAAAACTGATAATCATCTGGGTGATTGCACCACAAGCTACCAAACAGGCTGATGAGGCAGGGGGAGTTCCCAGATAGTTTTTACATTTACATTTTTTCCATGGTCTATTATATTTCTACAAGAGTTTACAATAATCTGTTGACAGCCCAGTTCCTATTTCCTCATCCTGTAACCTAAACAGTGCTGCATCTCTGTGTATCTGTGATTTCTGAGTATCTGAGTGGCTCTTCCAGATGAAAAGGAGTGGTAAGGGGTCACACTTACAGGAAGAGGATGATGCCAGTGTTGGCCATCGCATAAGCCAGTCCCAGAATTCCACTGCCCATGATGGCGTTACCCAGGTTGAAGACGGACATGCCAAACGAAGTCTTTCCTTCAAACTGGAAAAGGCGTAAAAAGGAAAAAAAAAAAAAAAAATCAGGAGAACATGACTTCCAAAGCTACTAAACACACGGTGCAGCCCCTGAACTAGAAACATTTCAAATGGAAGTTACCCTGTCCTTGAATACTCATTGAATACTCATTACTGATCACTGCAATCAAACACTTTCAATCCGATTCTAATTCAAGTGCTCTGGCTGTTCCTGATCTGTATGGTTTATCTACCAGATTAAGAGATTTCATTAGTTCAATAGAAATCTACTCTGAACCATGGCTTCTGTTCCACTGCTAGAAATCCTATACAAACAGTAAAAGCAAGCAACTTCTGATGTTTCTATCCAGCCAAAAATGGAATTCAGTTGAACATTTAATCAACTAATATACACTTCCTATGACATTAAGAGACAGATACACAATATAAGCCTTCTGAAGTTGTGTTCAACTGTCTTGTGACACTCACATCCGTGAAGCGAGTTGGTTTCTTCCCATCGGTGTGAGGTAGGAACTCCTCACTCTCTGCTATGTTTCCTTCAGTGTCCTCATACCTGATGGAACCGGGTTAACAGTCAATGCAAAGCCAAACCATTTTGATCTAAATATACAGGTTACATCTGTCACAAACAACCTCCTTGCTTCTGGGTGAAAGAGGTATTTTAGCCAAAATCTAAAAATGTCCAGCTAAAGGTTAAACTGCTACACTCGCAAAACTTTATTCAATGACACAAAGAATACATATGTGAGGTCATTCCCTTAATACAGAATATACTGTTCTTAACTAAAATAAATAGTGCACTGTATCAAAGCAATCGGTAATGGCTCTGCCTCACTGATGCCCACTTCCCAACTTGTGTTGCTCCTTAGACTCCTGCACACTCAACACAATCAATTTACTGTATTTTGTCTTTAAAGGCTACAGAAAATCTTTATTTTCATGTCTTCTTTGAATGAATGATAAGCTCTGCAATGCATTTGCTGACTGTGGCTTTAAGGAATATTTGGAGACAATCTTAACTATTTTTGTGAAGTCTGGTTTAAGCAATGATGCCATTATAATACCACTTCCCTAAATAAATTTAGCAGACCACAGCATTGCCAGCAACATCATCAAAATACATCTGGATATAACAGCAGCCCTGACACAGAAGTACCCTGGTGCTACAATTGATTACCAGTGTGTAATGGTCAACACCATTGGTACCTGGGTATGTCACAGTGTAAAAACATTGCAATGTAATCAAAATTTAAAAAAAAAAAAAAAAAAAAACATTCATTTTTAAACACGAAAAGGTTACCATTGTGATCCCATTCTACAAATGACCAGGAGTTCCACGTTTGCATATACTTGTAAGTGAACGGCAGTATACTAAACACATAGACACTTATGTATTGTGCAACCATTGCAGACGCACAGCACATCAGCAAAGCGCCAGTACAACTTACATTCAGAAAATGTAATTAAGCTCTATGTTGCTGCAACCACACTTCCCATTTAGTAGCAATGCAGTGCTAAAACTAACTGTTCAATAAACAATAACATAAATGAACACATTTACTGCATGCATTCAGCATCTAATAGATCTTAAGATGAAGTGTTTAATGAATAAATCAAGTAGGTAGTGTAGTAGCAGACAAAACAAGAAGCACGTACACATTTATTCTTGCCACCCCTGACAAATGACTCCCTGTTAGTACAGATAGAACAATTGCATTATCATTAGTGCCACTGCATCGTTGTAAAAGATTTGGTTTAGGGGTTCCACATTGTGAAATAAAAGTAACATACCCATCATCCTCTGGAGGTGTTTTCACCGGCACGGTCAGGTCCTCACCGTGTTTACCATTGGGGACGATGGTCACCATCTCTGACTGGCTTGCCATCTCCTCGGAATCCATTGCTTCCCTTGCTGCTGACTGACGAGAGCCCAGATTCCCTGTTCAGATTCCTGTCTTACCGACCAAGTCTTTGCTTCTTCTCTCAGGAGCTGTAACAGGGACATAACAGATAATGACATCTCTGCCAGGCCCTGCAAACAACCGGTAGAAGCCACAGGCTGGTACCCATCGAATGCTGAATTTAATTTGACAGTCATATTAATTTAGTCACGCCTTGGAAGTAAATGTTTACATAACTAAAAGGGTGCAGCCTATTGAGGAGAACAATGCAAATGAGATTAAATGTATTTACTAATTTTTATCCAGCAAGGCCTATTGAGTTTAAATTCACTTTTACAAAAGAAACCTGGACACAGGGTGGCTGTCTACGATAAAATCATAACATAGACCTTATTAGTCCAAAGTAGGTAAATGTTCAAAGTCATAAGCTCAGCTATACCTATAAACTGCACATGAATACAACAGTTATATTCCTAACAGAAACACATACTAAATTACACAGTATGTGATAAAGGAAAAGCAACCTTGCTTTACTTTCAGAATATCGACCTGAACCTATTTCTGTACACATTATTGCAGAGGTAAAAACTCACTGAAAGCTGACATGATTTGTGAACTGCGAGAGCCTGCTTGAATCTACTTTCATTGAAGGAGCAATGCCCAATATGATCCCATAATGAAAATATCATGTATACAGCAACAGTATTTCCAAAGAACACCTGTGATACAAGATCTTGTTTTAAATGTTTTTATAACCAATTATTGTTTAAGGTACATTTTCTTTGACTTGACTACAGCAATGTTCCTACAAGGGAGTCATTTTCATGTATAAACAAATGTAATTTATTGCACATGCATTTTTTATGTTGGTCGGTTCTTGTTTCTTGTTTCCTTAATGCCAATTTAAGAACCACACAACATATTGGTCAGTAGTTAGTTTGCAACATCTGTTTTTTTTTTATTAGTATTGCAACATCCACAGCTATCGAATTTACCACTGTACTGTGGTAGAACCAGAATTATAAAGGTCAATTCAATTGGTCAAAATATTGTACAAATATGGAGAGCACGTAGTGTACTGTAGCGAGACTGTTAGAGGAGTCCTACAGTATAGCATGGGGGCGTGTAGTGAAAACTGTTTTAAAAAGCAAAACATATGAAATACAGACCATGAGGAAAACCTTGATTTAAGCTATCAATTTAATCACCAACACCTGTGTAGAAACTGGTTTTTCACCCCATGTGTGGGTTTTATTCCTGCTGGGAATTCTGGTTTGGTGGGAATTGGAAATCACATTTACTGGTTTCCAGCTGATTACTGAGGGTATTCTTGTATTCAAAATAAACACATTTACAGCAGAGGTCCATTTAACTGAAAAATCCTTGAGGTCAGCATGTATGCATATATATATATATATATTTTTTTTTTTTTTTTTTTTTACAAAGGGGGCCTTTATTCGCTTTTTCCTTGAACAAGCACAGCTACCAGCATGACAAGCTGAAAACCTGCAAAACCAGCTTAGACCAGCTTAAAACCAGTGCTGGCCATAGCTTGAATTTCTTTGTCTGTTTTTTTTTGTTTTTTTTTTTAATTAGGAAGGAATTAACAAAATGGCAGTATTCTCAACATTCTGTGTCTTAACCTTTTCTTTGGCATATCACTCTGTTTTTTTTCCCTGCTTTTGAATGTGTGGGTTTTGTTATATTATTAAAACATCAAACATTTAAGAGGTGAATCAGGACTGGTATATAAACCCTGTCGTGTTTTCTTCACTCCCCTCTGTTAATGGTTCCCTGAGCCACGTTATCACACTGCTGCACAGTTAGGGCCTTCAGTTTGCCTGGCTGAAGCTCGGCAACGTGGATGGGCAGCAAAGTACCACACACAATGGTGCACGTTGTATCGTTTCCTGGGAACTGCCAGGGAAACAGTGGCACTATTATATCCACGTCATTATGCTTTGGCTTGTGGTGCAGTGGCACTTGAGGCCTGAAAAGGTAATTCAGTGCTCCTTAATTGAGGAAGGCAACCTGAAAGAATGGCTGCCAAGGCCTCTGTTTCCTCATAACTGTTTCCTTCAATGCAGGGGCACCGCACCATATCCGGGCTCCACCAATCACACTTGAAACAACAAGCGCACTGTGTGGCGGAATGTAGGCCAGGAGAAACGTGAGGGCTTGGCAGAGCTGGGGGCTGATGGAGTAGCTTCAATCTACCTAATGAACGGGCTGGCAGGCACAGGGGGGTGGTAGGGGGTCTAGTGACTGTGAAAAGTAGAGGACTGTCAGTAGTGAAGAGAAAAGCACAGCAGCTCTGCATTTATAAAGCAGATATGCATTTCAGCATACTTTAATGCTTCAGGTTCAGAGGTTCATAATTGTAATATTATAGTAAACCAATGGAATTTTTCGATACAGTTCAAGTTCTCTGTATACCACTGGGCAGGAACAGAGCATTCCAGCACAAGATTGAGTATACTGACCAATTTATAATTAGACTGCCAAAAATAAAGTTTGAACTGATTTAAAGATCAGGATCTATTTACACTTCAACCTATTAATATAACCCACTCTTAAACAGATACCCTGTTGAGCTGTTTGAAATGTTGTTTCCATCTTCCATCTTGAATTGGGACTCGGCTCTGGATCAGACTGGAAAAGCTGTTCCAAAGAAGTTCACAAAGATTCTTTCTGATACACTACAGAACTTGTACTTATTGATGCCTTATCCTAAGATAATGTAAGCTTGTCTAAACTCTCCATTCTCAGCCATCTCACTCTGATCATGCTAAACACCCAAGTGTCTTGTCCCTACATCTTAAAGATCCTCAAATGAAAATGAACACAGGTCCAAAGCGGTCAGACCCTCATTACTCCAGCCATGCTCTTCTCTCATCTGAGCTCCTGGGATAATCTTCCTGCATTATACTGTGGGTTGGGATCAAGGCTCCCAGCCTGTAAACTTCATTAAGTCTGCACAGTAATATCTGCACTGCTTGATAGGTAAACGGAGATCTGCTCTGTCCTTAGGGTCGAAGGATTAGCTGGGCTCTTTAACACAACAGGCGTCATTGCTTCACAGCAAGTACGCAAAGCTTTTTTTATTACACTGGATTCTATGGCAAGCTTGATTGCTGTATTTTTGGTCATCAACATTGTGGACTGAGACAGCTGTGGAGATACATGCTCCAGGGAGCTAAAAGCCCAGGATACAGTGTCTGTGAAAGGGGAGGGACTAGCAGCGCTGATACTGTCTGTCTGTCAGTGTCTACAGGTCTGGTTCAACACAGGATGGATTGGGAAACACTATGGCATATTAACTGTTTAAACATTATTTCAAAATGATCTGACAGCGTCTTCAATTCCAGCTCCAGACAACTAACACCATTTGCTGGTTTGGAGTTGAAATGTAACATGCTCATTTCAACAAAATGTATCCATGTGCATTGTATCTAACACATAGGTTTAAATATGCAATATACCATAGAGTGAAAGCCTGGATCCACTTACATCTTCTGCCTTGAATAATTAAATGTAATTTATGAAATGGATTTACTGGATTAACAAATGAAATCCTACACCATTTACCACGGAGTATTTAATAGGGCATGTAATATACAAGTATGACCATTAGCATAAAGCAATTGCACAACGTATTACTATGGAGTCGAGTCAACCTAGAGTTCAAAAAAGATTCTGCTTTTTCAGACCTATTATATTGACTTCACTTGCACTGCTAGAGTTGGTAGTGGGAGGCGACTGGCTCGGTTTAGATCAAATGAATACATCCCAGTACCGTGATTGTGAATGCAGCTACAATGCAGTCACACTGCAGCATGCAGTTTCCTTGATAGAACAGTGACATTTGATGCCATTTAGTGTTACTGGACCAAACAAACTCATGAGTCATGACAAACGAAAATGCACTGCAATGGCCTGGTTCATGTACTGTAACGCACATTTGAGAAAAAAAGGTTACTTTCCCTAGAAGAAAAAGAAGAAGAAAAAAGTGGGGCAATACAACTTTTAAAGGAAATAGTTTTCTTATCAGTAATTTTGATTTTATTTTACTCAACAGTCAGTTTTTACAACAGTAATTACAAAAGGAGTGACCATTAGCAGAGAAATAGAACACGGTTCATTTTAACCCCGACACCTGGTTTAACTGCAGTGAAAGAGCATTTAATTGAAACAAAATCCAGTCATTCCAAATGAAAAGAAAGTTGAGGTCATTAAGGGTGTTTTTTGGTGTTGAACTCAGACTGTTATGTTTTGATCATCTAATTGAATGGGAGTCTAACTCCAAATGAGGGTGTAGCTTTTGTAAAACTCCAGCCATTAATATTTTTCTATTAAAAGCTGGATGACGCACTGTAGCAGATTATATTTGTAGGGGAAAAAGGTTTGTAAACCTGATACCTAACTTTTTAATTTAGGAATAATTTTTTTTTTTAAAACTGCTGGGATTAATAACTTAATGGACAACAAAAGGTTCACGCACATCTGAGTACTGAAATGGGTTCCAATAAGTTTTTAATACCTGGATTGACTTCTCAGAATCAGCTAAATCAAACAGTGCACCACAGGGATCAAAAATAAAACCAGTGTATAATATCCCGTTACCGGAGCACACTTTCAATGCCAATACCAGCTGCTGCTGAGCTCTGGGAAATTCAAGTAACTTTGCTCCCCAATTTAGAGGCTTTTATGTTTGAATGACACATGTGTAATCCATGCTGATAGCAAAGGCAGGGGAGGGGCGGCAGCAGTTTTGTATTTTTTCGATGAAAGCAAACCGCAGATCAATCCATTTCGAAGTAACATCAGGCTGCTTGCGAATTTCCTGAATGTTTCCTGCTGGTGTGGACCAGTGACTGGCTATTGTTATTTATCTGTAATATTAAAACCAGAGCTTGTGCCAACCAGGTGTGACTCTACCTGCCCTTGACAAGCAGTGTACAATGTATCAGATCCAAGAAGCTTGATCAGCATGTAAACTATGACACATTGCAAGGGAGCCTGGGAAAAGCATGGGCAAGAGCACATTTGCCAAGGGAAACTTTTTATGGACGCAGACAGACCGTGCAGCCAGTTCCTCTCCTTTGACCAGCACTACATCAACAAATGATCCTGCTGTTGTACCTGCCATATGGACAGTCTGTTCTTTCCCTTTCCCTGGCAGCTCACTACACTTTATTACCGTGTCTGCCTTCCTTAAGCCACAAATATTGAAATAGATTTTTCTCTTGACATAGGCACAGCTCAGTAGATAGTGAGTCACACCCTCTGCTATCACTAATATTGCACAGCTGTGTTTCCCTCCCTAGTTTCTCAGAAGCATTGTGGTTCCAGCACATATTAGTATCAAACCAGGAATATAACTGAACTTCTCAATGTCACCATCCCCAGTACAAAAGTGTTGTAGAAATAGTGTTATTGGTACCCCAAGTCCAGGGTTTCACATAACTTTTACTTTTAAGGTTTTCATGCAAATACCAGCAGAAATGGTTTGGTTCTCACCCAAAATAGGGGTCATTATCCAGCTCCAACTCTTCCTCCGACAGTTCAAACAATTGGCATGTTAAGGATCCGGGGTGCAAATTTGTAGACTCTAGTGCACGGGTGCCTCATATAGTGCGAGGGACATTAAATTCTGGCGCCAGAAGACATGTTTAATTTTTTATTATTATTATTATTATTATTATTATTATTATTATTATTATTATTATTATTATTATTATTATAATACGTTAGCAACCACTCAGTCTGGACTACTCAAATGAACTCAAATGAATCATCCACACTCATGATTGTGTGGTTTGAGAAGTTGAAAGGGGGGATCCATTGGGATGCTATTTAATAATTAAGCTGCAGTGCTAAACTTTCAGAACAGTTTCAGCGGTCATCTTACACATATGAATATGCATGAGGCTGATAGGCGGGATTGATATTTGTTTTGAAATGTTGACATGTGGAAACCCGCACTCACAAGCAGCTCTGTTTAATGGCAGTGTCAGAGACAACAACAATAGTTTACGAATGTTTAAGTTGGTGTCCTGGTTGCTGTATATTACAATTTTTAACAAATCATCACGCATTTTTTATTTCAAAAGCCTACCACCAACTCCAGCCCTGGCGATTCAAAAGCAAAAAACTTCTTCACTTCCTTCGTGTTTTACGGTATATTTTACATTTTTGCAGAGTTTCCAACCTGCAAGTACGACTCGAAACGCAGCTTTTCCTCATTGGAAACTGACTCTGGCAGGGCTAGTATACAACTTGCATTTTCCACATAAAGGAAAACATTTATTAAGAAGCCACACTGATGAGGAAACATCCACTCGTTCATTTGTCATGGGCAACAATGGAATGCCAGACACACAGCAGGCAGGGCACCCCACGCCACTCATGCCAGGCAGTGCTAGCTTCGGAGTATCATCAATCATGTGGCTGGTGACAACAAGCCAAGTGATTGTTTCCTGCTCCCCTCCTTCCCTTTCTTCCAAGTCACAACCATTCACCTCAGCAACAAGGGGACACCACCCCAGCTTACAGTGCTGGGGTGGTGGGGTCCCACACACCAGGGCATACAGTAAGGCAATCACTTTGATTTAACTAGGTAATTGAGACAACATAGTGTAAGGTGAGGGTGCCAGACTGGATGGTGATCCACAGTACAAACATTCATACATTTATTTCTCTGCTTACGAACTACATAAACACACATCTTCTGCATAAACCTAACAAGGCTTGTTGGGGCACAGTATTCGTTCTACCCTTCTCCTCTGTCCTTACCAGGTAGCAATATAGCTGCAATGCCTCATTAACCTCAGACTGACCCTGACACCAGCCAGTCCTGAACAATCTAAAAGGGGTGGGGCTGACATTTATTAAAGATATATGGGTCTTAAAGGGATCATTGCAATACATACAGTATATCTACCTTTGTTAACAGGACAAGAACTCTACAGGAGTTGAACTATTTATCTAAAGCACCTGCCATAGCACGAGGTCCATGGGCAGCCAGGACAGGACTAAAGCCATAGGCTGACACTGCAAGGAGTTGCGGTTTTCAAAGGATTTATACTAGAGAGGGCATTATCTCAATATAAAATATGACATAAATCCATACAGGTGATAAAAGACCACTCCTTGAGGATCAACTGTTTCAGATTGGAGGTGGAAATCTGCAACACTGTTCTCGATCACAAAACCGCTCAGTGACAGACCTCTTTAACTTAAGCTAACTTGCATCGATAGCGGAAAAACTGAAGGTGACTACCTTATTTTACCTTCAAGAGTGCCAAGAAATTACAGCTTGGAAAAAGTAAGCCTTGTTTTCTCAGACAAGTAAAACAGCAATATAGCCTACTGTTAAACAAGAACTGGTAAAACTGGAGTTACTGTAAAAGTGGTATGTAACAGTTTATATAAAGGCATGCTTTCCTACATTTTCACATTAGCCTAGGTTCAATTAGTCTTTGATTAGAACCAGTACTGGGCACTGATGTTGTTCTACAGTAGTTCAATAACCTTTGTAATTTTATACACACACACACACACACACACACACACACACACACACACACACACACACACACACACACACACACACACACACACACACACACCACACACACACACACACACACACACACAAGTACCATCCAACATGCATTGGGATAGACTTGTGGGAGGGTAAATGTTGGACCGGCTGAAACCTACAGTATTATACAGTATAGCATTTAGAATATTAGAATCAGTCAAAGTAGCCTTATTTGGAGCACCAAGTAAATGCAGAGATAAAAAGGCATCCCATTATTACGAAAGTAAACTCACCTAAAACACTATGAATTGGTGTCACATACCCCAATTGGTACTAATCTTGGACTACTTTACATAAGGCAATATTAGGTAGTCCAATGGGGGTCTGTGAAACCCTAGGTATATGTTTCAGTCAGTGTTCTTTCTGTTTAAAAACCAAAGTCCTCAATTAACTCAGTTGTGGATGCACTTGATAACTGAACCACTCATCTGTTGTTCTGGATATACTGTAGACTAAGAAGGGAATGCACAATATATGTATGATCCTTGTAAATGCATTTAATACAGATCAGATGGGATGGCTATGTTTTTCCCCTACTCTTATTGGATTTGTTAAATGTATTCCTCTATTAGAATAACACGTACAACGTTAAACCCATTTCATCCAATCTAATTAGACAGGAGGCGAACCCTTCCTTAGTGTAATCACAGTGTAATGACACTAAGGAAGGCATTAGCAGAAATGACTGCCTACCTAACTTAGTTTATATCCAGCTGTTAATCAACTGGGCAATCTCAAATCACAGCCTGGATTTAGGGGCGTGTTGGAAGCCTGCTTGGGAAATAGGTAAATCCTATTTAGTTCAAAGAAAACTACGCAAAGGAGAGACCAGGACTGGAAGTAGCACCAGAACCTTTTTCCTGAAATGATTCAATCTCCCTTAGCGTGTAGGGTGTCACCTACGTCTTTGGGGGCTGACCTTTAAAGACCAGGTTTACATTCTGTCTGGGAACATTCCTGCCCTGCTCGCTTTGCAAGGGCTTTCTGATTTTAAACATTAATCGATAAAGACTCGTTACCAATGGATACAAGTCACTGCAATTAAATGAAACTATCTGGTGTTCCAGTCAAGTCTATTTGCATTCTGGTATATAATTCATTATTTACAACCCTCCATTGCTACATTTGTAATGACTTGTTCTTTAACTAATTTAACTAGCATGCACTGGTTGTTTCATTTTTTTTTTAGCTTTGGAAAAAAAAAGGAAATATCTAACATTAAATACCCATAATCACATAAGAAGAAACATTAAAAAGAAGAAACAAGCGATATGTATTTGTGTGGACAGAAGAAAAAAGTACTGATGTTCGTTTATTGCACTACTTTACATTTTGTATACAACATGCCTTTTCTCTCCAGCTGCAATTTAACTTCATACAATTGAGCCCTTGCCCATCTACCATCCCTCCAGGATGATGTCAGGTGCCATTCTTTAAATGCCATTCTTAAAAAATAAAACTCTGCTTTTCTAAGTACATCCTTATAATGGTACTGGGTATTTCCATTGGTGGGCCAGTCCATGGAAATGGTACATCTTTTACAATGCGAAGTCATATCTCAACCTAAAGGCAAAACCAAGACTATAGTGATTGATCTGTCCTAATACACCACAGACTGATCTTCAAAATGTTTGGTCAGTAGCCTGCTATTGATGAAGGCTTATTCAATGTAACATACCATTTTCATGGAATAAGTGCCTTGGCTTGATTATCCAATGTTTCGCCCTATATACACACCTCACAGATTCAGAGGATTGGTGACTATAGATCTCTCTGGCTGAACAATCACTAGCAAAGGTGCAGATTTTCCAGAATTCTTCCTCTCTTGCTTACACGTACAACGAGGGATGTGCCAGCACATCACCCCAGTTTAAACTCACTTGCGCTGGCTCCCTATTTCATGTAACTGCTGGGAAAGTGACTCCTATGGTGAACATGTTTTATATTACACTTACACAAGTGCTTTAGTACTCCTTAGGAGAATTTATTTCCACGGAATGCAAATCTTTTTCTGCATCAAAAAAAAAAAAAAAAATGCTGAAAGCTTCCCAGGTTTCCTCGAAAACTTGCGACTTTTTTTAAATGTGTGATCGACTTGCTGGATGGATTGGAAAATGTGTTTATGCCTTCATAACAGTTGACAAATGAAACACACACAATTGTAGATTGTGAGATAAACCCACTTCTACTTAAACTTGTGTTTAAAGATTACTTGAGACTTACTGACACAATGCTTCTGTAAAGCATTCACACACAAGCTAATGCACAATCCCTTATCTGTCTCTAGGAAGGGCGTTCACATTATGTAGGAGGCTGGTCTCCAGGGACCGTCACCCCAGCTCAGCAGAACAGAAAAGTAGCAGCTGGCTGTCTTATTCGGTCCACTATTTAATTAGAAGGAGGATTAACTCGGCTGTTTTCTAGCTGGGCAGGTGCACCAGTCCTGGGGGGAGGGGGGAATTTCAGCGACACAGGACGTCACATTGATCTGTTCAGGAAGTACAGATTTGCCCAATTGAAAAAAATAAATAAATAATTGTATTCAATATATACAAAAAAATACATGTTTATGTTTATATTATATATAAAGATAGCAGTGCAATTACAGTATGAGGCCTGCAGGTGGTGCTATGTGCAATTGTTGCTTATTGCACAACCTATCCAAGGTACCCTATCACATTTGCAGATGGTAGATTCTTGCATTCATGTCAAGCTTACTGATTCTGGTATTGCTTTTTGCATTAATTTAAAACAAATATATTGTAACAAAATGGGAAAATTGAATTCCCTCTCACCAGTTACCATCTTAAAGGCGACACCTAGTGGTGGGAACGCTTTACTTGACGTGTATTTCCATTCCATTCTATACACGGTAATTCGAATGAAGCCCTCTGCCTGGCCGCCTCTCCACAGGCCTCGCCAAGAGACAGCTTGATTGGTTACCGTGTTGCAATGGGCGGTGTTTATGCAAATATAGAACTTTGTAAACGGATACATTGAAAGAATTCCACGTGGATCAAATTTCATGATTTAAAAAAAAAAAAAATACAGATGGGCGATTAAAATGCTTTACTTTCTACATGAAAACACACAACAGCATCAACCAAAATAAATAAATAAACATATGCAATCAAAACTGTAACACCAGCTAGATAAACAACAGTAGCGCAGTCAGAAAATACTCAACATATTAATATTGTGTATCTAGAAGATAATAAACAGATTTTTAGTTGCACATAATCTAATAGATTAGAAATGTACAACCACGGTGAACCATAAAAAAGTAATGTTAGACTTGTCGTAGCTTTTTAATTCTGTAGTGATTCAACAAAGTAAGTCAAACTGCATGTATAGTGAATTAAATACGGGAACAGAGCCCTAGTGACAACCCGTGGTTATTTCAACGCAAACCCTGTAATTTTTTCTAAATATAAACGAACGCTCTTGCCTGTATTTATTTATTCTTAATTCCCAAGCAGTAGTTAAAATGCCCACCTCAAAAAAAGGCTCAACATGCGAGTATGACCGTTTCCTTGTGCACTAAATTACATTCAACAGCTTCAGCAAGCAAGGACATGCCGTCAAACCTCTAAAACAAAGCCAGTATCCCAACATGCTTTCATCCGGTACAAGTTTACGCGAGAAAAAAAAAATACAATCCAGACTCCCATCGGAAGTGTAAAATTACTGGTAATCAATCGCAATGAAATGGCTCAATATAACAGAAGAAAAAATGTCACGGGCTGACCGACCAACGATTAAAGCACATGGCGATGTCTTCATAAAGTATGTATGCCACACTGCATTGACAAGGACCGTATCCAGTTGTAAACATATCAACCAGTTTACACACACACACACACACACACATATATATATATATATATATATATATATATATATATATATATATATATATATATATATATATATATAATGTAACGTGTTAATCAGCTTTGTAATGTAAATTCCATGCCTGTAAATGACACTATGTGCTGTTTACATGCTAGTAGTGTTACTTTCCTAGAATGATCTATTTTATTAAGTAACTGGTCTAGTAATGGTTGTATCGCCCTGGTTTGCTACAGTACACATTCAGTAGACAATAAATATGCAAGGCGTACACCGCTGGAAAAGATAGAATACTCTATTGCACTTTCAAGCACATCAGCAGATAAAACACATCAAATACAGAAAATTACTTCTGGATGACATCAGTGTTTTTACATCATCAGAATCTCCACAACCGCCACATATAAAAAGCGGCAGCTGTTAGGTTTAATTTAAATAGGGCAGTCACTCTAAAAACTAGAATACTTAAATAACGCGTAAAAAGAAATAAAAACAAAACTGTATCTAGAACAAAGTTACAAGTTGTCTGTTTTTTTTTGTTTTTGTTTTTTTTTAAACGATACAAAGCACACATCACAGGCAGCCAAAAGTAATTCTTACCAGATTAGTTGAACAACGTTGCCACGCTGGATTGTAAGTAATCCTTTATTTCTGATTTTACTTTTATATTTCTGTAACCTGGGGATTCCTGTTTTTTTTTTTTTTTTTTTTTTTTTTTTTTTTTTTTTTTTTTTTTAACTATACAAAGTTTAAAACACAAGGAGCAACGAGTAACCGCTAACCGTTCCTGAAAAGAAGATGCTGTGTTCCAATGAAAGGGGCTTCGAGAGTCTAAAACTGAGGGTCGTGATCCGCCCCTTTAACCAGGTGTCCAATCACTACTCCCGCTTGGAGAATGCCACCCAGGCAGCCAAGAGAACTGGCGGTCCAGGGATTGTGGTATGCAAAGCATATGGTATTACCACAAGTGTTTTTAAAGGCAAATGTTGCTATTTACAGTTCTTTAGTGTTGAACTCTGTGAAATGTACATTAATACACACACATACAATGATGCAACAGAAATTTGCATAAACGATATTCCAGTAGTTATTCTGACACGTCACCGGTCCTTTTATCATGTATTTGACAACCTCTTGTAAAATGGTTGCTATGAATCTGCCCTCACTGTTGTGTATAGTGTTTATTAGAGCACCACATATCCTGCTGTGATAAAACGCATTCACTTTTTTGTCCAAAATTATGCTTTTGTGGTACTTTCACTGAGGACTTTGCTGCTTTGTCCCTGTCCTTTATTCGGGTCCACGTCTGTGGCCGGAATGTCCCGCACTGTCCCCATCTATTTATTTGCATTTTTTCATTATTATTATTATTATTATTATTATTATTATTAATAATTATTAATAATAATAATAATAATAATAATTATCATTTAGCAGACAAAAGCGACTTGCATAGATAGTGGTATAATAGGCCCTCGATAATAATCCAGTCCAGGTTTTTACTCCAAGCCGGTTCTAGTGCCATTAATTGAAGCTGCTAAGAGACAATTAATTCATTTAGGACCTGGCTGGAATAAAGACCAGGACTGGATTTTATCTTGAGGGCCAGAGTTGAGATCTACTCCAGTCCAGTGTTTATACATCAAACAACTGCTGCTGCAGAGTCAATTGAAGCTGCTAAGACTCAATTAATCAAACCTTGTTGGTGGCTCAGTTTGTTTACATCCCCTAAAACAAGTCTCAGCTGTTGCCAAATAACCATACTCACAACTTTCTGGTATGGTGAAGACAAAGACTTTGCAGTCAGACTGCAGCCAACAGAACTCAGAGCCTTAGAACCAGAATGTTTGCAAATTTCATTAAAAAAAAGATAAAGAAAAGGCATGTGAACTATGGTAGTAAATGGCTGCAATTATCTACCAAATGATCTTCAATGCAGTGAACTCAACAGTGGTGAGCCCTTAGTAGAGCACCAAAGATAATATATTGCAATACCACGGAACTATATCCTGCAGTATGTATGTACATCAGAACCACCAGTTTGCAGCTCCTTCACATCAACAAAGATAGCTGCCTGCTGTCAATGGTACAAGCGTCAGACTGTTCTGCCAAACACAGCAGAGCAATAAGACGCTTCCATGCAGTGCTATTGCTTCTCATTGCCTTCACAGAGGGCCATTCCCTGATTGTGCTGCCCCTACAAATACAATGCGCTAACATGGAGGGCTAACATCGTGTCCACCCTCCCCACGTGACTGCTTGTCCGAGCAGCTAGTGGTTTTGTTCCAGATGATTAACCACGTTGACTGTGTCTTGTTGGGAATAATTTGATGATGCTGTAGTCTAACCCGGTTAGGATCAAATGGCTCAACGTTCCTCTTCTAACTTGTCTTCTACAGTGGTTCCTTTGTTTTAGTAGCTTTTACAGTACACATTTCTTAAGGTTGAAAATTAGATTTTTAGCCCTTTTGATGTACAGGTACCAAAAAATAAAAAAATAAATAAATTGCCCGATGGATAGATGTGATCAAACTGGACAGTCATCAAAGTCTTTCCTATGAAGCATGTGCATTTTTTCAACATAATGTACTCAGGGCAAAATCGGTAACCTGTGTCCTCTACACTTTGTATGCATTAGGTGTGTTTCACAAAAGAGATAACACTGAGTCATTACTATGCCTGTTTTACACCATGCACAAATATATGGTTAGATACAAGCAAGGGGAGTTTTTATTGTGGGGTTTGAATGCACTGATATTTATGTATTCTAGTTTTTAGAGTGTGTACTCTGACCTGTGTGTGTGTGTGTGTGTGTGTGTGTGTGTGTGTGTGATATATATACTATATAATATAATATATATATATATATAATCTATCCGTTACCCAGAAATGATATGTTTGTTTTTTTGTAATCATTGAAAATTTGTAATGAAATATTTCAGAAAAACAAAAAATAAAAGAAAAACCCACCCTACCCTACGAAGCTACAGACCTAAATAAGGTTGTTAATAAATCAACAGAACTATAAGGTCACCATGTAGGCTCCCTGTGTGAGGGGCACTTCATTGCCGTACAAACTGATAAATAACATTACAGCAGTCCTCTTAGTCCCACAGCACTATTACAAGATCAATTAGTCTCCTTACAGGCCCTGAGACAACCAGAACTTTCTACAAGACAGCAAGTTCTAGTATTTGATGTTTGAGCGACTACTTTGAAATTGGCTTCACAATCCACAAGTTTGTTGCCCTTTAAAAGATAGACAGAGCAGGCAGGGCTGTAATTGGAACTTGTCACATGAACCCTAGAAAACTATCGCTAGCGTGTTCCTGGTAAAGGAGGGATCAGCACGGTCACAGCTAGTGCAGCTTGTATGTCTATAGCTGTAACACACACAATGTAGAGTATATAGTAATACGTTCACTAATATTTTTTGACAACTCTTTGAAAATTAAAACTTTTGTACTGCATTTTGAAAGCTTGATCTGCTGCACACAACCATTGCATGGATAATAAGATTTTTTTTTCTTCACAACTACACTGGGGTCGACTCGTGAAAAAAGTTCTTAAAGATGTGAGTGTTATTTGATTGCTCTGGTCAATTTTTATTCCCTAACCTCAATTTCATTGCACATGTATAGTCTGCAACATGGGATAATCACTCTCCATCACCTCAGAGCTGAAGATCCTGTGGGCCAATACACTGAAAAACATTGATTGATAATAAGCATGTGATTAAGAATGTATTACTGAGTTTTTAAAGTTAGAGAGTAATTACAGGTGGCATCTGGAAGCTGGGAGCTTCTGTCACAACACGTCATGGCATCACCTATGTTAAGATCAGATATTGGGAGATGATATGCTTAGAACACTGAACAACTACAGCAAAACTCATTTTCATTACTAAAATATTTTCTATAGTGTAGATATAAGCACTAAGTCAATCACAATGGAATTCGAAAAGGCTTTCAACAGCCTCTTCTTTGTTTACTCTTTGAGGGTGTAATTAATTAGTAGCCAAGTACTGGGATGTACAGTTTGGTGAAAGTACTAGCTTGTAGTTTCGTCACAAGTCAATATTGTGACAGGGGGCCACTGTACTTTAAGCAAAGCAAGTAGATATGTCAAGCTAGACATGTAAAGACTAACTAAACTATCACTTCAATACAGAACGTGTAACCTAAAGCAACAGCATTCATACCTCCTAATCTAAAACCCATTCGGATATGTAAACAAGGAAAAGTTCTATATGAAGTGAATTGTTGTTGGTTTGACAGAAAGTTATAGCCTGCAGAAGGTAGAGAGGCAAATATGAAATATATCACACTATGAAATCAATGTTTGTTGGAAAATTATTGTTCCAATTATTCCCTCTTAACTTGAATGGCACCACTGTCAAACCAATCACCGCTTTACACTAACCAAACCGAATCAGCAACTCTGCAAAACAGAGATCCGAACCTATAGCCTTTTAATGTATGCCTAACTCCTGCATAATGATTTAGTACCCAATATCAGGTTTTAAAAACCAATTTGCAACCTACTTATTATTTTTTTCCAACTTTGCCTGTAGTTGCATAAATGGTTACATGGTAATTATATTGTCAATAAACAACCCCATGTGTAATTACAGTGTTGTTACAGATTTATTAAGCATAACCTAGGAGCTCTACAATAGGAAAACCTCTCTATTTTAGAAAGCCTCTCTACTTTTTTATTTCCTGTTTTATAATTACTATTTTACAATTTTCAGTCTACAATAAAAAGGTGTTTTTTTTGTTTTGCAAGGATGGATTTCAGCTTCTCCAGTTGCCCATTAGACAGGAACCTTTACTTCTGTGAGAGAGAAAATTGAACAGTGCTGTTTGTCCTGGCCTCTGACTGACTGGGCTGAGGGTCACGAAAAGCTATCCCTCAATCCTTTGATCCTCAAGGCCTGGACAGTTGCCAGATAGATAGGAGCCGTTTTAAAGTGCATTGGCACTAAGGTATAGAGTAACAGCCATTGTTGACTCACATTGCTGCAGGAGAGGGATTGTTGAGCCATCTCGCTTTGGAAGCTACACTGTTTAAGACAGTTTAAAGCAGAAAAGGCTTATGTATTTATTGCATAGTGTTTCTAGCTGTATGCTGCTAATATTCCACATTGAGAGGTTTCAGCCATGTCAATTTTGGAATGGTCTGACCCATGTATGAGATGCAAAGATATTATTAAGTAGCTGAAAGATGTTGAGATGTTAAGCGGGATCTTAAGATGGTTTTAGTAAAAAAAAAAAAAAAAGAAAGAAAAACCTCTTACTCGTTAAGACCAGTATTATTATTTATTCTTTATCAGTCAAAATGCTTATTCTAATTGTCCCGGTACAAGTCAAAATCATTTTTACATTCTGAAAAATGTAGGACTTTTATTTTAGAATAGCTTGTGAAATGACATATGTTTTTATTAATTTAAAGATGCTGTTTCTATAATTCTATAATGTTTTATCAATGATATGTTTTGGCCTCATGTCCTCACTGAGATACACTGCCACCCTGTTCACACTGTACTTTCTCTCAGTTTTACAGCTTATGCAGGAAAGCGCATGAAGCTTTAGGCCAGTATTGCATAGGGAAGCATTGCATTCCACACATAATAAGCCATGAGAAGTGAAGACATGATTAAACAATAACTAATAGGCTCCTTGTGGGTGGAGATGACCAGCTGCTAATGACCTTCTTATTCTGTAAGAGGGATTCTTGACCTTACTGGAGAAACCAACTACACTTGGATAATGATGCTATTGAATTAGCAATGGCCTGAGTCTGTCTTAAAACAAAGTCACTGCACTCCTAGTAGAAAGAGAAACGGTTGGATTATATTACCCCAAACTGAAATGCTATATAATAAGCACTTTCTAATGTTAACAGACTTTGCTGGGAGACAAAGAGAGGGATTATCTTGTTACATTAGAAATCCCATGTTGGAAAGGGTGTGGCTGGCGCCTGTACGGAGTACAATCTTGTCTTCTCTCAAAACATTTACTTTGTATGAATCCAACATAATTGTCTGGTTTCTAATAGCCCTCTTCAGACCACCCATCTGGAATAACTGAATCTTCATTGTGGAGAGAAAATAAACTGACAACAAACCTGTACTTTTCTGGAAGGTGTGCTCCATACAGTAAGATGAACATCTTAAGGGTTTTACCTATACTGACACTACCCCAGATTGTTTTGTATGCATAGGCTTCAATGCAAAATGTTCATAAGTGCTATTTATCAAAATGTTGCACAACGTTTATTTACTATTTTTATTAATTGGTAACAGAGTGAAATAATGTAAATGGTTACTATGGTTAGTAACTATGGTAAATGGTTAAATGGCTTGTTTATACTCGCTGGGTACAGCATGAAAACTAAAACTAAACTAGCCATGATAATTCCATCAGCATACTTGTATTATGATAACTATCACTCTAAATTATTCTGTATTAGGAAGATAGACAAGTGTTTTGCTTTCACCATAGGTTTTATCTGTCTTCTTGTAGTTATGTAAAAATAACCACATAATGGCCACATCTGATGATGGTGATGATAGTGACTCATGCTTTCATATATTTTTACTTTCAAATTAAAAAATATATTGTAACGACCCAGACAATTGCTTTGTTGCAGGACTTGTTGTCTGTTTAGTTTGTCTCATTTGTCTTTTATGTTACATGTATTGTAAAGGGAACTGGTCACACCGTTACTTAGCGTAGGAAGGGGGAGTGAATGAGAGGGGGAAATATGTGTTGCTGTTTTCGGGGGTTGCAGAGCATGGATGTGACTGGTTGATGAGCCGGACAGTGGCAGAAAATGACAGGAGGTTATATAAGGGGGTGCATGAACCTGGGGTCAAGGTTGCCCCAATTGTTTCTCCTAACTTGGCTTGTGTTTTTCATGCACAATAATAGCGGATCGACAGTTGTGCCTATTTGCTTTGTGTTGGGCAAGGTTGCCCCAATGGTTTCTTGAAACTTGGCTTGTGTTTATGATATCTCCACTTTAAATGGCTGGGCACTTTTGATAACTTGCCGTTTTTTCACATTTCCAATGAGTTTTTGTTTCAGATAAATGACATACAGTTTTCCTATGTTTTTAAATATAAATTATCTTAGAATTATCTCTGAAAGGCATTCTAGTGTGGCACAACACTTAAAAAACAAATATTTTTTACATTTTGTTTATATAAAGTTTTACACAAAAGAAATGTACTTAGCATTTTGTTGTTATGCCATGTACTTCAACAGATAGAAGAGGTTGTGTTTGTTTTCTTGGTTACCAGTCAGGATGATCACATGACTAATCCCAACAGTTTTATTGGATAGAAGAGGAGTAATTTATACATAACAAAGAGGCGGCACAATCTAGCAAATGTGTTTTAGTACTAAAATAAACTGTTTTTCTTTGTCATTGGTGCATGACGTGGTGCAATAGAGGGTTAATTGGAAATGAACCTCAAAGCTAAAAATAAAAGCTTGCACACTGTAATAGGTTCTTGCTTAATGTTTAAACTTAGTCAGTTATGAGAAGCACTTTTCTAACAGCCATAATCGTTTAGTGTCCAATCAGAGGCAAGGACAGTAGGGGTCCAGTGCCATACCTCCTGAACTCATAAATTAAAAGAGGAGGTTGGGATTAGCCAGAGGTACACAATTATTGGACATTCTAGATCATTCTAGATCACTGGATATAATTATTTTACAAAAACAAAAGGATAAAACTTTCCTTAGACACAATGTAGCATTCATAACATAAAGGCTACACAGCACTGCATAATTAGCGCATAATTTTTCATAATCACTTTGAAAACCAACATAACATGCATAACACAACCATATAATTATTGTGTTTTAGTAACTCTTCTTGCAAACTAAAAGTACTGGAAGTCAGAGTTTCATCAACACTTTAATGTTATTCCTGGGATCTATTGTATTATTTGTTTTCAATAGATCATGTAGGATTAGGCTGTATTTATACGATTATATGTAGCTTTTAGTGTCTGTTTTAAATAAGGTGTTACCCATGAAAGTTCTGTACTTCCAATATAACAGTTGGTATTATTTTCTTTGAGGAAAAAAAAAAAAAAAAAAAAAAAGTTGACTGTGGCGAACTGGAAATAAATTTAGTAGAAAAGATGATTTTTTTGGAAAGCTGGTCAAAAAGTTTATTGACCCTATATGTCACACTAGATCAAAATAATGTTTTAACTTTTGTTGCAGTGCAATCCATTAGAAAAAAAAAACAGTACAGAAAGGGTTAGTGACTATTGGCTTCACCAGCAGCCTTGTAGGATTTCCTTATGAAGGCTTAGGACAGCTGACATATCCCTAAGAATCCTAACTTTGAGAAGAGGGTCCTTTATACAGGCTTTTCTTGTTTTGGCTGCAAAAGCCCCATGTGAAAGCCCCCTGGAGATACAGGACTACAGAAGGGAGGAGGAGCTCAAGAACAATCTTGGACAAAAAGTTTCAGACCAAGAGACTGAATCTGAATTTGAATTTGAACTGATTTTGCCCACTGGGCATCTGAGGAACTCATTCAAGCATGTCTGAGCTAACCTTTGCCTTTAACCATGGCCGTGACCCTATGATCCACCAATTTCCACTCTTCTGCTGTTCCACCTAGCAGACTCAGCCAGATCTGAGCTATAGGGACACATTCTGGGGGCAAAAGGATTTCTTCATTTTATCTTGCTGTATGTAACTCTGCTATGCCCACTTTCAATCAGGGAAATATTTTCTGCTTTTAAATCAGGTCAGCTGGTTACTTGATGTGATTGTCTGAAGGCCAGGGCTAGCTAATATTAGAATATTCTAGTTGTTTAGCAATACAATACTAAAAAAAGATTGAGTCGTTCCTAATAAAATGTCTTCATTTTGAAAAGGCTATAAAAGCAGTCAAATATTATATTCTTAAGCAGCTGCCCTCCTTTCTTTGCTGGAAGGAGGGCTTAATTATACCAAGTAGTCAATCAGTGTTAAAACTGATCTAAACATTTTTAAACTAGATTAAACGTGTGCTGAAATGCTTGTTCACTGGACAATGGTGTAACCTCCGAATTTACGATTTAATGTTTCAAATTAAACTTTATCTCTGAAACGGACGCTCAGTGATATGGATCAGTGAAAGAGGTATTTGAACAGCTGTGGCAGTCTGGACTTCATTTAAAAATCTTTATTGGAAGACATGGTTCTCAAACCAACAACAATCAACGTTTTCACCTGATGACTAATGACCAAATCTGAAGCCTAAACAGGGGTACCTGCTTTTAAGAGGAGGGAGCCAGTGCAAAAAGTCTGCCTGGTTCCCACAATATTTAATCTTTGGTCCTAATTGTTTTGAGTAGTGTATATTTATTGTGCTATGGTTTTGGGTGGAATGAAACGGAAAACAAGTCACTTTTTTTTTTAATTATTAATTTTGGTTGCCAGCCACAAGGCACTGCCCCAAACTATAGCTGTGTGTTTATTTGCTTGAACACCGATCACTGATCCAATGCTTTTTCTCAGCTCTTTTCTAACTGCAACACCGTTCCCAAACTTGCTTATAAAGACCAGCTATAAAGATTGGTTCTATGGAGAAACTATATTTGCAGAGGTCCTCCAGTTTGGATAATCAATGGAATAGTTTAGAACGGTGACTTCTACAGTGCTTTCTTACTGTCCATAACCAGCTACTCTCTTTTAACAGCTATAATGAGTAAAGCCTGCACAGTAGACAGACAGGTGTCCTATTTTATGACCTCTAATTCTCATGGCAGCCACATGGCATGGGCTCACGTGCAGCAGACACCAGTGTTCTGGATTTAGGATATGTAATCAGCAGGTGGCTGCTGAGTCTCTGATTGGCTACTTTGATTCTCTGGCTGACACCACCTGTGCCCACATGCATGCAATATTCCATAACCAAAATATCACATCAGCAAGTATTTTGCTGTGAAATGTATATATGTATTAAAAGACACATTGAAGAATATAGTGAATCCTCCCTCTATCTATTACACCAAGGACATACAGTAATGTACAATAGTAAGCAGATGCCAACTAAAATGATTTTAGTTTTAAAATTGTGATGTGGGATCCTTCAGCTTTAATTCAAGAGCATTGCGTATCGTGTTAGTCACCTCGCAATGGATGCCTCTGCCCTGAAGATCCCTGGCCTGAACCGTTTATTGACTTTTGTGTTGGTCAAACATCCAAGTTAATAGAAATGAATGATGCCGTTATTTGATGGACCGTGCTCAAACATTAAAAAATAAACAAGCTTTTGAGACTTAAACAGATCTCCATTTATCTTCCTTTTCTCACCTGAAAGAGTAATTTGATATCCAAAGCTCGTACAGTTTTGTAGTTTGTGCCATAAAAACATATTTCTGCTTGTAACTCCCCCTTAAAATGTTGAGGCCTACATTTGAACATCAAAGTACATGTACCCTGCATTAAGCTTGTATGCTTGAAAATAAACAGCAGAGACCGACACACTGTCCATAAACAGAAATAAATTCTACTGAAGACTTTACTAACTGGCCTCAAAATACAGCACAATTGTTAAAGAGCTTAATTACAGCACATGACCAAGATACACGTTGTCCAAATTAATGAGGTAAAACAAAATAACTCTTAGCTTTTACAGGTGAGATGATTAGAGGTTTGTGAATTCCATAACCATTCATGATAAATCAGAAATAAAAACCTATCTTGCTGTTCAAACTTAAGCAATGTTGATTTTGGTACAGAATTCCTCATTTAGTATTAACTATTATATCACATATGCTACTGCAGTCCTTGCCATGTGCCATGCGACTATACTGCCCTCCAGTGTCTGCAATGACAAATGAGTTATGCTTTCTGAAATCTAAAATAACACCCTCTTTAAAATGTGTTCTCTATGGCATTCAAGTCATATACAATAAAAATGCCAGCCCTGGAGCCAGATTTTATCCAATTGTGCAAGTTCCATGTTTATGAGACGAGGGACAATCGCCCCGAATCCAGTGATTGCAGACACCACTGTTTGCCTGTGAATCATACTTCAAATCTGTACTGAACACCCAATTGTAGCAAATTATGTGGTGTTTTGTGACGTGGACTAATGTTTGCAAGGGGCTGAGACAACCAGTCATGTCATTAATGTGAGAAACAGCGCTGTACTCAAACCCAGGAGAAACCAAATGTGACAAGCATGACAGACTAGTAAATTAGCTCATTGTGCCACATAACTCTCCTGTGAAACAGTTCATACTTATCAAACTCCAACACCTCCAAAAGAGAAATAATGCTTTTTAAGCAGGATTGATTACAGTGGATAGTAGCCTGCCCAAAGACAATAACATGATGCGTTGTTTTTTAAAGTTTGTGACAAGAAACAAAAACGTGTTGATACAGACCTAAAACTTCGGAAGATAGTGGTACTTCTTAATAGATCAAGGTAACTGTACCAGCAGCACTGCGGGCTGCTGAAGTGAGCAAATATACACTGGTTCACAGCTGATTATTTCCACAAATATTTTATAAGATATCTAATTTGCGCACAAACATGTAGATAACCTGTGTTTTAGGCAGGTAGGCAGAACCCAGGTAGGAGTGCGAGTGTGAAAGGGGCTTACCCAAATTTCCCACCTTCAACTTTTTTTTTTTTTTACAAAAAAAAACTTAAAAAATGCATTTACTCAAAGAAAACAACAAATGGATGCAGTTTGAGGCTACTGCACCAAGGCCATTATTACACAGGTAGGCACAGAGCAAAAGCTTGCTTTGTTTACATTGAGGAGAGCGTCTGCACTGCAGGGTAACTACTACGGAACCCTTTAACTACCAGTTAGTCACGGTGCTGTTCGTGTACTCAGGCTGTCGCATCTTTTGTTGGAAATTTTAATACACGCATCACTATACTGTACTCGAATTTAAGACGCTGGCCATTTCAGAAGAAAATTGGTTTAAAAACGTGTCTTAAGTTCAAAGGACTATGGTACATATGTAAAACAATAAATTAACTTTCTTTTTAGATTTCATTATTTTATTTCTTTTTGAAGCAAAAACAATCTGAAATAAAGAGGGTCTGACAATGTAAATCCTTTAGTCTGTACAAAAAAATTAAGTATATATCTATCATACAAACTGTACACTTTAAAACAAAAGATTCAGGGTCTCTTTTTCAAACACAAAAAAGGCAGATGAAATTAAATTGTGAAAATAGGACACTACAGTGAAAAGAAGCATTTCCGATATGTACATATATACAAATGTTACAAGGTGATATTCCTTTGCTAGAGATCAGCCACTGGAAATAACTTTCTCCTCTGTAGCACTAGAGCAAAATAAGTCTAGTTCAACCATAAATATATTGTTTTGGTGTACCTAGGCCACAGAAACAAGCATGACGGAACAGGCAAAGCTTGTTAAGGCAAAGCTGTTAAAGTACTGCTGGAAGTTCAACCTGAAATCTCATCTTCAAGAAGCATCCCACAGCAAACAGTGTGGATGCTCTCTACATCACAGGCGGAGATCAAGTTGTCACTGCCTCACTCCTCCTGTGCTGTCCAGAGACTGGAGCAGGTGGCATCAGTAGTCACTCAGCCGCCAGCGTCAGTGACGACTCACTGCAATCTAAAACAATGCATCATTTTTGGTCAGACTTATTCCAGGGATGGGGAGTCACCACAACAACAGGTTCATGGAAGCCTTGAGCACTGTGGGCTTGGCAAAGGCTCTAGACTTAGTACACAGCAGTAGGAGGTCCTGTGGATGGAAGGCAGCCGCTCTGCCATGATCTGCTATGTTGCTGGTCCCAAGCACACAAGGAGTATCAATGTCCTAAAAAGAGAAAGCTCACTCCGTATCAGTGAAGCGGGCGAACATGGCTTTGCGGACAGCATCCTTGTAGGAGTCTGCAGCAGAAACTCCATAGGAACTTCCCTTTGTCCCTAGGCCGGCACCTTTCATCCTTAACTGTGCCTGGAGGAGAAAACAGAACAATGACCCATGGCACCTGTGTATACAAGCCTATGGCTTTTAAAATTGGAACCCTTGTGGTAAACAGAAACCCAACTTCAGTTAATGTGATCAGCAGGAGAGAAATGATCTTGACAACGTACTACAGGTATGTAACAAAATAAATAGTATCTCTCATACAACCCCTGGACAGTACACTGTACAGAATACGCATTCCATAGGCACTTGTGGTAGCAACAGAATATGCAGCATTACATTTGCAGTGTTTATATGGGGTTCTTAAAGTACATTTTTTCCCCAAATATGTGAATAAAACCCAATTGGAATCTGTGGAGTAAGAAAGAAAGGAATTCTACAGGATGTGTATCATGACAATGCCAAACATAGGTCAGCCTTAATTTTAATTAGGACACCATTAAATGAAAACACTCACTATGTGTGTATTTTATATATATATATATATATATATATATATATATATATATATATATATATATATATATATATATATAAAATGAGTGTGGATGCTGAGCGCACTGGGACCCACCTCAATGGGAGCAGTAATACCCTGCTGGTTTCTCCCTAACCCTTTTCCTTCCTTCCATCCCATGGCCTGTAGCATTTTGCTGCCAATGTTGTCACTGTTTAGGCCATCTTTGGTGGGCTGTTCATAGTTCCTGCAAATAAGAGGGAGGTCTCAGCTTAAGGAGAAGCAAGAAAACTACATCATTACGAATCCAAATTCATTTATGAACAATGAGTTAATACATACACTGAAGGAGGCGCATAGAATTTCTTCTTTTTTGCTACAGGAGGCGCTGGAATTCCATACTTTTCTCTCCTTTCAGCTGCTCTGTCTCTGTACTTCGGGGGGGGGGGGGGGGGGAAAAGTAAATAAATACAAACCATAAGCTGCTATGGAAGGTCAAGGTCAAGGTAAATGCCGCCCCCGCCTCCCTACATTAAAATTACCATTTTAAAAAGAAACTGACACCAAAATAAAAATTCCACGTACCTCTGTATCTTTCACTTCAAATGCTTCCAACTCGGTATCTGTCATCCTGGACCTATTGTGAACTTCCAGGTTTTGCTGTTAAAGACATGAATGATTTAATAACGATACATAATACAGATTTGTTGATGGATACAGACTTGGATTATAATACTGCTAGTGTTTTAACCAGCGTTCATCACTGAATTTGAGTTTCATTTCATATCTTAATTCAGCACTATTGAGTGTTTCACAGTTATGGGTGATAGTATTTTAGCAAGCAAAAATGTCAACACTGTAAAAAGCTTACTGCAGTTACCTTCCTCTAAAGTACACAAGAAATGTCACTAGTGATTACCACAACCATGATCAGCTCCCAGCCAGCTGTACAACTGTAAACCTAAACAGCCCGGAATGTTGAACCCTAGTACCTTGTGAAGATCTGAGAGCTGCTGGTGTCTGACAAGAGCATCCTTATTGGGGAACTGCCGTCGGCACAGCAGACAGGCCATCTTCTTCCAGTCTGTCAGCTTGTCTGTTCCGTCCTCGCTCTTCTCTTGTTCAGTCTCCTCTGTGTCACTGTCTCCGCTGTATGCGGCCACCAGTCCACACTGAGAGTAACAGGGAATGATCATATAGTGTCTGTCTGCATTAAAATACAACCCCTGGACATGAAAATAGGTTTGGCACAGGACAACTGGTCTGCTGCACTGAAGACCTAGGCAGTTCTAATAGCACTGCTGTATCCTGTCAACATTCCCCTAAATGATTTATCAGTTGTACTGCTGCATATTTCCCATATGGAGACGATACCCATTAGGTTTCTTCTAGAGTCACTATAGGACACCCAGTGAATACCGATTTCCATTGTGTAGTGGGGCAAACATCTTTTAACCTTACCTTTGAGTTTTCTGCCTCTTCATTATTTTCCGGCTCAGATGTCAGCTGCTGCTGCTTCTCCAAGAATGCCCCCTGCTGTAGTTGAAGTAGAACATGAAGACAGTGACTGCTGCAAAGGTGACACAAAACTTCCCTATAATTCATGTACAAAAATCTTTAGCCTAGTGCCAACACTCTTTTTTTTGAATAATCAATTACCCCAGGCATTTACCTTCTTCTCAAAAAGTGCAACAAAGCCAGCATCAGCAGCAGCTGACTCTCTCTTCTCTTCATCTCTGAACTGACTCAGAGGCTGAAAACCGCTCTTGAAGTTCTCTTTCTGTTTGTTCAGGCTCTTTGCCCATCGCTCCATATCTTTCGCAATCTGGAAGGAAAACATAGAACTGTTACAAATGCCTAAAGGACCCTCAACTACATCCCTCCAGCAAAACAAATAAATGCTTATTTTGTCCATTTTTTTTTCATAACAGAACTGTACCTGTTGTGCAGTTTTGCACTTGGGCTTATCTTTCTTCTCCTTGGCCTCCTTGTTCAAAGTGGAAGTCGAGTTATTCTGCTGTGCAGATGTTGCTTCATTAGCAGGTGCAGGTGCATATGTCTGTTTCTCACTGTCCCAGTACAGGTACTGTTGTGTCTGTGAATTGTAGTAGTACTAAAAGAGAAAATAAACATCAATTTAAAACCACCACTTTACATATATATATATATATATATATATATATATATATATATATATATACACACACACACACACACACACACTACTATATATATACATATATGCTAGATCTACACAGTCACCCATAATCATCACTTAATACTACTGCATTAAAAACGCATACATGTAAAAAATACTCAGTCTGCTTTCTTAGGCAGAGAAAAACACAAAGATTATAAAAAAACCATGTATTTTTTTTATACATTAATACCTGGGTGTTGGGGTCATAGTAAAGTCCTGTCTGCGAGTCATAGTAATAGCCTGAAGCTTCATCAAACTGGTATGTGGATGTATCAGGAGCAGCTGGAAACAAAACACAACATAGCATTTACCTCACACATTAAACCAAACTGCAGAGGTTGAAGGAATTCATAGGCTGCAAGAAATAATGTCTCTCCAGATACAAGGGCAATTGGTTAGGAATGTACGGTTGCTATGGGGGGGGGGGGGGGGGTTTGCTAAGGAGAGGGCCTCTCTTCTTATCTGGGGAGTGTATGGGTTGTTGCAAGTACAGGGTGGTGGTGGGGGTTGTGTAGATAAACGGGTACATATGAAGTCTCCATTATTGGTCCAAAACACATACTTCAGAAAGAAACCTAGTATGTCTGAACATTCAATTCAACCATTAATTCTACCAAGCAACTGCCATGCGTTTTGTTTCATAATGTTACTAAATTTCTTTTAATATTTATTTGATCCAAGGTAGTAGATTTAAAATCCAAAAGCAAAATTGGAAAGTAGGATTTAAAATGTGTTTCTCTTTCTGTTCTTACCATATGCATTTTCAGTGCTAGATGTTGCTGATGCTGAAGCTGAAGCTGAAGCTGATGTTACCGTTGCTGCCTGGGAAGCCACTTCTGCCTGCTGAATAGCTGCTTGTGCCTGCTGAACAAAATTAAGGACACTATTGAATGAATACTACTATACACAAATGTCACAACACACCCTCCAAAAAAATGGAAAAAATATATCCACTGTGTGCATTTTAGTTTTGGTGCAATAAAACTTCTTACTAGATTGAAGGTCAGTCTTAGCTTGCTTAAGCATAACATGGATTAATACTTTCACTCTACAGTCTGTGGTATAGGAACTTATTCAGGTTTTAAACTTAATTCACATATTCTAGACGGGAGTTAACGTGTGACCCTGTGTAAATATAATAATTACCTGTGTAGCTTGTTGGCTCAGTATATGCGGTTGATAGACCTGTGCACTTTGAGACACAACAACTGTAGTGGCTGCAGGAACAGTCTTTGCTGGTGTAGCTACAAAATTGGAAAAGAAAGTTTTAATTAAATTTCACTTTGTGTGAGATTACAACTAGAATACCAAAGACAAACATACATTTTTTGTGTAAATGCATGGTTTGTGCTTATCGGTTATTTTATGTGACTGCTAGTCAGAGCAACATTCAAACTATTGACTTAGTTACAAAAACGTCTATATTGTGGATGACTCACGTATAGTAGAAAAATAACTTTAAGCTTTGTATTCAGTAGCCAAGATATGAAAGGGAATGGGACTTCATTTAAAATTATCAATCCCTCATGATCAATTCTAGCCTGCAAAGCTAGTACGAATCAAACTACAACAGTGTAGCATTTAGATCTAGGAAAAACAATAAAAACTGGAGCTAGTTACGCTAGACTTAGAAATCTCTCCACTAGGTTGTATTTGTTTTAGTATAACAATGTCTCAACTACATTATGCGCTGATATTATGTTTACTGGTCATGTATGATGTTGATGACACGCATTAAAAATTGAAAGTAAGTTGTAAAACACTATTGTGAGGTCACTTTTTAATATAACTACTTTCTCAACACCATGAAGGCACATTTGCACATTGAGAATAAAATAAAAAGCTTACATTTTTACACAAAAGCATTAGGATAACTGCTTTGTGTCTTACTGCTGAATTAGTATTGCTATAATGCAAAGCCATGTTGTACCTACCTCCCAGCAATGCAGACGTGTGTGCAGTATCTAAAGCTCCTGTTTGTTGGTAGTAGCACTGGTAATCCTGTCCATACAGCAAAAGATAGTACAAGTTAGAGAATTGGCATATATTTCAAAATACTGAAACATTAAATAATTTCCCCAATCTCACCTGTGAATAGTTTGCATAACTGTCCTGCAGGTAACTGTATTCCGTGGCTCCCTCTGATCCCTGTTGGGTCTAGACACAGACAATGTTCTATACATTAATAACCACAACAAATTGATCACAATATCAACCAGCCTAACCTGAAATTAATGCAGCTTTTTCCAAAATTGTCGACCCTGCATAAAGCTATGTCCAGTACCTGGCCGGCTGACCACTGTGCAGCAGCAATTGCAGTACTAGCCACTGAGAAAGCGCTAATTCGATTCCCGTCTGGAAGGAGCAAATCCCTGGTTAGAAAGAAAGCAAAAAAGAACCATGAAATCCAGCAGTTGTAATGAAACCTTAAGACTCACTATTGGGGGGTAACTTTTTCTGAAGTCATTTTCCAAAAATAAATAACCTAGGGCTGCATGTTAACAGGACTTTGTGCTACTTGCTTGGTCTCAAACTCTTAAAACAAGAGGAAAACAAACAACTTACTTCCTTGCACTTTTTGCATAATCAACGCCAATGGTCTTGCCGTCTAGTTTTAGAGGAGGCTGGAGTCCCTGCAGGATCAGAAGAAGCTGAGAGGCCTCCTAAACAAGGGACAATGAGAAATGTTTGACAAAGCTATCATGAAACTAAATATGTTCTATTTACAAGATGAGGTATTGATATACTAGAATGTATTAGAAAGAGTTTTCCCAGACATTTCAGGCCTGCTACAACTGTAACAAGGAGAAAAACAGTGATTCCCCGATGAAGCAAAACTGAATTAAACAAAAAAAACTTACCAAAGGTGAAGAGAGTTGGACGAAAGCAAAGCCCCTGTTGTGGCCAGTCTGTTTGTCTTTGATCAGACGAATGTTCCCCACTGATAAGTTGGCATAGGGAGCCAGTGCAGTCATAATGGCCTCCACTGTTGTGAGAGGGGCAATATTCCTCAGAATGATAGCTGTCAGGATAAAGAAAAAGATATTACCAACCATGTATTGGACACTAGCTTCTCCAATTCACTGGTTACAAAGTATTTTGTTTAAAACATAAATAATCCCTAGGGTTTACTTACTATCACCATAGTAATCGCCACCCTGTGGGGCCTCAGTCAATCCATTGGAGCTGCCTGACTCACAGTCTGTCAAGAAATATGCAAAAAAAAAAAAAAAAGTGTTATACATTACTCGTATTTAAATTCTTTCATTACCATTTTGAAGAATGGTGAGCGGAAGACGCAAAGCTCAATACCATATGAAACCTCAGTGCTGGAGGCGACCAACTGAATTAGAAAATGTGTGCTCAAATGTTGCCCACTTAAAAAACATCCCTTTTAGGTGGGGGGTACATTTGAACAAGCATCAAAAATGTTTCTGATTTGTTTTTGATTTTTCAATCAAAGCCTTGAAGAGTTTGAATGCAACCAACTCTGCACTTCTCCATCGTCAGGGTAGCAGATATAAACCAGTCTGTTCTTCAGGGTACAGACCGGTTTGCCAGTAGAGTGCTTTACCATGTGAGATCCAGTCTCATTGGCAACATTGGCAGTTCAGATTACTTACCCACTTTGGCAGCTCCACACCTGAAGCACTTCAGTCGCCTCCGGAAATTGTATAGGCCACACTGCAAGCAACCGTTTACATTGTTTTATTCAGAAAACTACTAATGACAACCTGAACTAACCAGCTCAGTTACAAATTGAACTAGTTGTGGCACAGGAAGTTATCGGTACTGATACCTACCGCAGAAGCCCAATTCAGATGCCATCCTGGTAAAATAAAAGGGGCCCCATCTCAAACTCCAATAATGAAAGTTACTGCTGGAGGACTAAAATTCAACTAGCAACATGTCCTGTTTTATTAAACGTACCATGTAAAAATAACACAAATCAACTTCAATGTACAGTAAAGTTAACCCACAGAAGTAAAACTCATTTCAGACAGAATTTGTAGATAGAAGGTAAACTGACTCCAGTTAACAGAACCAGATTGCTGATCCAATACAGTCAGTAGATCAGCATATCAGTTTTTTGTTTTTTTTTTGAACGCTATGAGCCATGACTTGTTACTTACATTGCTGCAGAGCCAGTCTTCAAACTTATGCCTAGGATTGCTGTAGTGCAAGGCCACGATTTTTCCCTGAATCACCAGCTGTTTCTGCAAAGATGAAAACAAACTTAATTATTTCAAATTTTCATGGTTGGAGCACGCTGGATGGGTCAGGTTTCATTTTTTTTTTTATTTAAGTCCAAGGAAAAGCACACTCCGTGGTACAAAACAGACACACAAAAAAAACTGTGCTCCCAAAGGTTTTGCATTACCAACTGTAAACATGTGCATTTGTAAGGGAAAGGAGCAGGTGTACCTGTGTGTGCACTAGGGAATTTTCTAAAGATGTTGAGGACCCGAGTGCTACTGACTTGGCCTTGGCCCATTCTCGTCTTCGGATAAAGGGGGGGAGCAGCAAAATGGGCCAAGTCTCAAAGACAGAGCGAATGTGAATGGAAACTTAGAGAACATCTCAAAGGACTCATGTACTTTGTGCAAACAGGAGCATCAAGAGAGACTGAATATGTGAATAAAAACAAAAGTAATCAAGTCTTTTCCTGTAGATGAGAAAGCCTCTCAAACTTCACAAAAGCAACTTGCTACTGTACTTACAGAAAATCATAAATAAATGGACACAAGCACTCAGCATTTCAAGTATATTAACTGACCACTGTGTTAAGTTGCAAGAGCAGATGCCAATTTTGCCAAATATTTAAAGATAGGATTACTCGGAGACAACACTTATTTTAGTTTTGCACTAAAAAGGGTTATACTAATGGATATTTAAAAGACCAAGCAAGAGGGACAGGATGCTTTTAAAATAAATATTAACAAATGATGCTTTTTAAGTGTGCAAAGGGTTTTTTTAAAAGCTTAAAACACAACTGTTTCTCAAGGAAGGTCTGCAAGTTCAGTAATAATGTGTCTGGTTGTTTGCGACATAAAATTAGGTTCAGCAAGTTGAGCAATAAGTAGTCTTGTTGATTGGAACAAAGCTGGCATGTTTATTACACTGCTCCCTTCATTTTTTGCTGTCTGACCTCTGCAAGAAAATTATGGGTGGACATAAATCTTATAAACTCCAGAAGTATTATTTATTAATTGTTTTGACTATAAATTAAAAGTTTATTCCAAAGCAGCCAAATGGCAGTACAAGACATGTTCTAATAGAGCAGTTAAATCAACTGGACACCTGGCAATGTAAAACTAATATGAACCAAAGAGGACTATTAGAATTGGATGTTTAGCAGAAACTGAAACTGTGCTGAATCTATCTATCTATGCTTTTGTACAGAAACTGAAATGGCATACTATGTTAAACCACGTGATTAACAGGACTGCGTGATGAGGTTACAAATAAAAAAAAAAAAACATGTCACATTTGTGTTTTAAATTCTATCCTTTTTATATGCAGGTCCAAATCCCGTGTGCTAGCCATTGACCAGCCTTGACAGAATTCTTATAAGCAGCAATAAAGAAACAAAACAAAATAAAAACCCTCAACATAAACAGAGAAGCACTGCTTTTCTTTAAAACCCTCTTGCTCTAATTTCAATTGGATTACTCCTCAATCGCATGAAATTCTTTTTTTTTTTTTTTCTTTCTATCTTTGGTTCTGATCCCCAAGACAAAATCTAGACTTGGCGATTGAAGCAACCTGATTGGTCTCCATCCATCTGGTAGCATCTTGCAAGTGATAAAACTCCACGAAGGCGAAACCTCGGCTTATACCTAGAGACAGCATTCAGATATAGACGGGAGTCGTGTTAGTCAGATTCCTTGGGAAAACAATTCAAGCTCTCTCCTGAGTCACAAACTGCTTCACAACCAGAACCCCAATCAGTGAAACAGTGGCTTTTTTTGGAGGGTAAAAGAAATTTCAAATTTTGCCATAGCAAGAAACCTAGATTTCCATATTCCCCACTCCCAATCCCTTCCACAAAGTTTCAATGATCTCCATGCAACTCTGCAATAGTTATTCTCAAAAGTAAAATGAACACTGGTCAGAGAAATGTATACTCACCTGTACCTTGTACCAAATTTCACCAAGCTATTTTTTTTTTTTTTTTTTAGCTAGCGAGTTTCATTTTTAAATCTCCTTGATTCTTGGCTATGGCAAATTGATAGGACTTATTGTTGAGGGAGTAAGAAAGGGAAGAGGGGGACGGACAACCTTGTAAGATGCCTTAGTTTCTCACCTGTCCTTTTTTTCATCAGTCTGACATCAGCAGGCTGGGGGCCCTCCAGTAAATCCAATGCAGCACGGATCTGAAAAAAGATTAAATTTAAAAAAGTGTATTGTTGTTAGGGTGTTTAGTACAACATTGGTTTGCAATGCAAAGCATCAAGTATGCTGCGAAGATATTCATACAGCAGGACATTAAGGGCAAGGTAAATGTTGCCTTTGTTGGGCGTGAAGATTCAGGGGCATCAAGGCAGTTCTAGGGGGCAAAAACAGCAAAACAAATCCAACCCATGGGCACCAACGTGATTTCATACTCATAAAACAACAAAAATGAAACAGAAAGCATATTATGTTGATTAAGTTTTAATTCAAACAAACACAAATCAATGTATTTTGAGTGATTTACACACTAATTGTTACAAAACTAAATTATTGTAAAACTATATTTGTAATAAAAAATCCAATTTAAAAACAACAGTATGCTGTTTTTTAGCATATACATTATCTAACCCTTTGTGAATGCACATGTTTTACTAGTTAAAAAGCAGAACTATGTAAGGTAGTGAGAATACAGTACACAAAAATAAATAAACAAATAGATGGACTTCAAGATTGTGTTCTGTTCACTATTATGTTATCTCTCCTACTTGTTTCATAAAGCAGTTTATTTTATTTTTTTTTGGTGTAAGAATTTGAGCAAAACTGTGCTCATTCTTAGCGTTGGCGTTTTGGGGTGGGACTAACAAAATTACAAAACAGCGACAATAATTAAAATGTCTATATAAAATTAGCAATTAATATTAACACCGAAGACATAAAAGGAGTTAGAATGTGTATTGTACCTTAATTATGCCCGCTCTGTCACCTGTCACAAATCAATTTATTAAATTATTATTATCGGGGCAAATTGTTGTTCACCCATTGCTTACCTGAACATTAGGTAAATCCTAGAACAATTGCTGCTGCTTTAGACAACTCTTATTCCTCCTTTCTTTTTAAACGTTTTTGAGTTGGCATAATCACACAATGACACTGCCAGTGAACATGTATGACAGAAAATTCCTAGAAGCACGGTCATATTGAGCTCAGTATTACAGAGTACATCCCTGTTTGCCTGTCATTAACCAATGATACAGTTAGTCTTTCTCATGGCTTAGTACTGGGAGGTGCACAGTAAAACGAATGGCAACAATAACACGATAGAGTATTTTTGTCGCAAGACAAGATTAGACACTGAGCAAGTTTGTGAATGGGTTGTAGACCAGATATGCTGGTGCCAAGGGATACCGGCGCCAACTTTTGGGTAAGTTTTTTTTTTTTTTTTTTTTTTTTTTTTTTGAGAGGCACTGTGGCAATTGACGCCAATTATTTCACGCCCTGACACAAGACAAGGTGACACACCACGTTCTATTTATTGCCATATCTAACTGTTTTGCTTCCGTTCAAATGCAGTTCTCCCATATATTATGACAAGCACTGGAATCTTTCTCCAACTTACATCACTTTCTACGACATCGAGTGGCAGACCCCGCAGCATGATGGTCTTGCTCTCTTTCTCTTCTCCCATTTCTCCCCTGAAGTCCTGTTCATCTCCATCCGAGTGATAACCATCCTCAGATCTGTCACTGTTCCTTCGTTTCCTTTCTCTCTATGGGTTAAAAACAGAATATTGTTACATCTGCTCAAGAACGTCTATTATACAAGATGATTGTACTGTATGTTTCACACTGCATACTGGTATTTATATTTGTATTTAGTAATTCATCACAAGAGTGCTATAGACACACTCACCTCAGGACTGTCTCTACTCCGGCGCTCCTCATATCTGTCGCTTCGTCGTTCATCGCTCCAGCGCCGCTCATACTCACGGTCTGGGTCTCTTTCTCGACGCTCCCTTGTTTCGGAGTCATCTCGACCCTGGTCTGGACCGTACCTTCCACTGCGCTCTGTGCGACTAACCCTGCCCAGGAACAGTTTTGCTTAGTTTTCACTGCCATGTTACATTTGGCCAGAGACCCTAAACTTATCCTCAGGTACTACACAAGAGCAGTTCTGGGTCTTGAGTATACAAGAAATATAAAAGGGTAGCATTTACTATGGTGATCACCAGAAGTATAATAGTTCTACACAGTTGGTATGAATACCTTACTGGTTACCCAGTCACACAATTTCCATAAAAATCACTTAATTCACAGGGAGCTACATACTTACTGTGTTCCTTTTAATTTTTTTTTATTTATTTTTTTTAATCAGTTTAGGTTATAATTCGCGATATGCAAATATAGGGTAGAATATGAACACAAAATGATTTGGTACCAGAAATCAGCTGCTACATTTATAACTTTTGCAATTTGAATACAAATTAAATCAGGCTTCATTCACACAGGATAATATTGCTAAAGCCAATAAGAAAATCGACTTGGGTTGTCACTCCTTGGAGTCACAGTCTCTTACCTTTTATCAGAACCCATGTTTCGGCAGGTATTTCAATACACCTGTTTTTTTGTTGACTACTTTTGCAAATCTGTAATTGTAAGAAACTAATTTCAATTTTACACAGAAATATTTTCCATCAAAACATGAACAAAAAAATAATAATTCTGAAACTAAACATCGGTTTAATCCATATCAATCTAATGGTAACTGGGTGTTCGTGCACCAAATTCATTTTGGATAGGAAATGAGAGGCAGTCTTGGTGGTTAAAGGCTTTGTCAACATAAGCAATGAAGCACCATCTTGAAGCCTCAGCACTGGTACCGTTGCAAAACGAATCCACAACGAATAACAATGTTCTGCCATTGCCATTAAGTATTTCGACAATGACTGCAATAATCCTACAGATTTAACCGCTGCATAGCAATAAAGACGTCTGAACACATGCTATCAAGATCTACTGGCACAGAAATGTAAATTTGGAAACAAGATGGAGACTACATAGGAGGGATGAATTCCCCATATATGCCCTACTTCCAACTCAGTCGCCACTGACTTTACTTACCGGCTGTTAAGGGAATTTTGTTGTGTTTATTTATGTTTTAGGTACTTGGGCTAATGTTTTGTATTATGATTTTCTTTTTTCGCTGTTTTTTTCTCTAGCCCTTCTCCATCCACTTCTTAACTGTAAGCAAAAATGGCTGCCGTCGATGTCTCTTTCCCACAATGCACTAGTGATGCCTCCCCACTTAGCATGATGGGAATGGTAGTGCAATTTTTTACTTCCAACCGTTTCCATTTGAGTTAATAGGGCTATTTTAATGCACTTTCATTCTCATTTTGATTCACTTGTTCATTAAATCTGACACACGAATACGCTAGTTTTACTATTATTTAATTATTTATATTCTTTGACAAGTTGCCTTCACCCCACCTTAGAAACTGTTTTACATTACCCCCACATGTGAAGATATCCAAGCTAAGCTTGTATCAATTTTGGGTTCTCAACTTTTTTGAATAACCTGACATTAGACTTTGTCCTTTTAAAATCAAATTCATGAGTACAGTATACGCTATACATGTGTGTCCCACTAACTCATACAAAATAGTTAACACCAGACTTAATTAAAACCCATGTGCATCCTTTAACAAAACATAATTTCATTATGTTTTTAATTTGTAATATATTTCAGTTAGCAGTAAACAAGTCACAAGTGAAGAAAACAAAAACATGGCTTGTAAACCAAAATAATTACAAAATACAAATTCTCCTTAACTTTATTATTTAATTTATCGAAACACAAATGGAAAATACAGTTTGTTACACATAGGAATACAATTGTTAAAACTTGATGACAGAAACAGAATATATAATCACGGCAGGAGAACGAACTTGGCACTTAACGCTGTCCCCTTGCGGTGCTGGGGATTGCTCTCTGCTACAAAGGGATGGCATTCTTGTCGCTGTGCTGCTCCAGACATCTCAGTACTTTCTACAAGCAGGAACTTACCAAATAAGTAAATTATCATTATTTATTTTTTTTTTTTTTTTTTTTTTTTTTTTTTTTTTAGTATGGCCCTGCCTGTAGATTTATTGGCTACATGGCAGAACATGAAGCACACTTCTATTTTGGAAAGACCTGTTAATCATTTCTTTCAAGCAAATACACATTTAAAATTCACAGGCATAATTTCAAATAAATGGGAGAAAGAAAAGTGATGTCCGATTGCCGTTCTGTACAGTTGTGGTTGTTGTCACCCCATCCGGTATCTCGATGGGGTCTAAGTCAAAGTCTCACCCTTTGTTACCTATACACAAAGAAAAGGAAACAGAGCTATGACTCAGTACTCTAATGATATATTTCATCTTTTTGTGCAGGGAATAGAAAAATGTGAGAACTTAAGCTTTTAAAGTTCTTATATTCATTATAACAGGTGATTAAATAGAAACCTGAACATTAATTCTGCCCAGGCAGAATCATTTTCATCTAATTTGTGACTAATCAATTCATGCAAGGCATTAATCAATCAAGTAATCATTTCCTAATAAAGTTTATTAGCAAGTACTTTAATGGCACAGTAGAATTTAAGTGTTGTCACGAGAAGAAGTATTGCATTTCTCTATAACATGTTTCTGACCCACCTGTAATTGTCACCAGGGATTATTATGTTTATTTTGAGGTGGTCAAGCCACAACCATGAGACAATGCTGTCCCAAATTCTTACCCGTGCCTCAATATACTCGATTCTCCTCTCCAATGCTGTCAGCTTCTCATTCAGAGTGGCTAACCGGGACCGGCAGGACATGTCTGAGAACCAAAATACTTTTAATCAATATATGTGAAAAACATTTACTTTACGGCAGAGTTGGTTTTGAGTTCTGATGGCTTCAGCCCAGTAATAAGATAAAATGACAAATCTAGAAACCCCCATCAATGTGGACAGAAAAAGGTCAAAAACAACGAACTACTCGAACCTAAAGTGTATCCTTGCCCAGCTCTCTCTCGCTCGCTCTCTCTCTCTCTCTTTCTCTCTCCAACTATCAGAATTTCTTGGCAGACAGTAGTATTATTGTTGTAAAGCACTAACTGATACAAGTGAGTTTCCAGCAGTCTAGGTAATGAATACACATTTTGATGCCAGTACCACTGGTATATGATCCTTATTAAAAAGTACAGTGTACTTTAATAAAATCTCTTATCTTTAACCAAATATATACCATAAATGTACAAAAATATTGTCATAACCGGCAGAAATACTGAAGTTTTGTACTGGTCGGTCTTTTTTCTCCCAAGAAACTGGGGAAGCTCACCCTGGTAAAGGGTTAGGTGCAAATCAGACTTAATCTCTGGGGTATTGAATAATATATTATCAGCAATTACCGTGATTTGACAGCAGCCTTCCACTGAATAGTAAACAGGAAGTGTTTTGTGATGGCAGGCCCAATGGATAAGCCTTTCATATTTTAATTTTAGCAGAGAGGAGTACAAGACAACTTTTTCTCTGTTGTTGCAGCTTTATTTTTTGTTTTACAAAATAATTACAAAAAAATATATTTCACACCAATGCAGTAAGATTGGGAAATGTAAACACAGAAGGACAGTGTACTACATTACATAGAGTATACTGTATTGGTGAAGATGCGCGGGTGCCATGGCTTCCAGTTAATATCCACCATCAAGCACGTTTTTTTTTTTATTTGCTTTACAGTAACGTCATCATTATAATGATATCATGAACCCTTGTTTCGTGTGTTCTTATTACCGACAATACTGCACTGAATACAGCGACGTGTTGTCGTTTTAATTTAAGGAGAGGTTGGATGCGGCCTCACTTGCACCGGGATACTTGTTTTCCTCTTTTAAAAGCTTTACCCAACTCAGTTTTTATTTCAGTTAGAATTCGCTTACCGAAAGAGTTGAGGAAATCAGCTATCTTCTTGATACTGCTTGTTATCACCTCAATATATTCACGGTTTGCCCAGTCCTGATGGATCTCTCTTTGAACAGGGTCCTCCTGGCCGGCCATTTTCTTGCGGGTTATAAATTAGACACAGCGCCGACTATCGGCAACAATCCAGGATTACAGTCTATCGCTTCAGTTAGTCTGGTACTGTATTTCAAAAGTCGCCTTCTCTTTAAGCACAATAAACGATTAAACAACGTGGATACTCAGTTGTCACCTCACCACAGAGTGCTGTGGTGCTGAAGTTTAGTTTTTTAGTTTTGTTACACATGTGTCAACAGCCTTCTTCTAATGGCCCAATGACAGCATACTGGGGGGAAAAAAGCAAGGTCATGTCATAGTTTAAGAAGGGTGGGTGCACATTAATGGTTTGGTGCAGCCTTTTTCGGTCACTCAGTTTATGATAAGCACCATTAGTGCTGTGTATTCCTGTTCAAGATACACTTTGCGGTGATGCAGATACAACACGTGGTGGTGCTTTCGAGACTTCACTTTCTTTCAGTCATGCTTGTGACTGAAATTAGAAATAAACATCAACTGGTCAAGATCGAATGTCTGAACATCACGACTGAACTTTTTAAATAACAATGTTTAACGTATTTACCTATATTTTATGTTCCTTTTTTTATTTTATTTTTTATTTACAACAAATATTACAATATGTTGTAAAAATGAAATAAAATAGAGCGTTGCATGCAAACATCAACTGTTGATTTAAGATTCCATGACAGCTTAAATGTTACAAGTGGTACTGCAAGCCATCTATAAATATAGGTAAAGATTGTCTCTTGAATTCGGAGGCGTCGGCCTAAGCTATTAATTAACAACAGCTGCATGTGGTCGAACTCGTGGTAATTTTTTTTAAAAGCATTTTCAATGCGTGGTTGTAAATGCATTACAATGTGGCATCATAGCTAAAGTGCAGCGAGCTACATCTTATTTAAATAACGAGCCCTATATGGAGGATATTTTATGCCAAATTAAAAATAAATGAATAAACATCGAAATAAACAAATGTTTATATATGTATTTATTTATTTATGTATTTAGTTTTAATTTTGGCATATTCTCGATAGCCCTGTAATAAAAAGACCGACCATTCAAAACTGTAACAATAAAAGTTAACTACACTGCTCTATTATATTTGTATTGGATATACTTTGTAATGTTTTTTTTTTTTTTTTTTTTTAAAGCAAGACGCGTTACATCTGTTAAACGACGAGAATGGGGTATTAGGCAATTTGAAACAGAACATTTGGAGGTTTGTAGTGTAAGCATTACGAAGTAGTTTTTATTAATTAATCACATTTCCTGCTTCTTCTCTGCCCACCAAGAATAGGGAAGTAAAATCTCATCTTTCTCATGTTACACTGTAAACAGTTTTTTTGTTATTTGAGTATAGTGAAGAGTTGAGCCTATATCCCTTAAGTTCATGTTTATTTATTTTTTTTTTTTTTTAAGCGTAGCTGATATAAAATGTATTTCCCTGGCATATTTTTTTAACGCCCATGTTCATTCTTCAACCGTAATTTTAGTCTTCAACTATTAGGAGTTTCGTCATAGTGCCGTAATTAATAATGTGTAACATGTTCTATAAATATCCCTGTATGATGGACGCATGGCTGTTTTGTTTTTTCCGATGGTGCGTTGCAATGGAAGTGTTTGTATGAATTTGGGCCGTTGCCTTCTTGTCAGCTCTCGTAAACGGTTACAATCACAAAGGGACATATAGTAGACGTGTCTGTACATGTGTTTTACTACATTTGTTTGCAAAGTGATAATGCAGGGTGCCTAGTTGTGTTGCAAAAATGTGTCATAGTTAATTACTTGTGCAACAAAAATGGCGAGACAGAATTACGTTTAGTGATTTAGTGTTCTTGGAATGGATAAAGTGACCATACAGCTCCGTGTTCAGCTGGACAGCTTGGCACAGATTCGGTTTTTCAAATCCAACCTCCAGTTTTCCCCTCCTCGCCTCCAATTTGCTTGCGTAATAACGGGCTGGGCTGGAAGACAATAATAGGTTGGCTCGTACTAGTACAAAAGGGACTGTCAGAAAATTACAGCAACATGAGTTTGAAAATGGCTGGAGGGATGAAGAAGTTCTACGATTTCTCTGCTAAGATCCTGAACACCGGAGAAACGCTGAATTTCTCCAAGTTCAAAGGCAAAGTGGTGCTGATAGAGAACGTGGCGTCGCTCTGAGGCACAACCACCAGGGATTACACCCAGATGAACGAGCTCCAGGAGCGCTACGGCGACCAGGGACTTGTTGTGCTCGGGGTGCCCTGTAACCAGTTCGGATACCAGGTATACTTACTAAGCTTTCTGCCGGAGATATCGACGAGTCATATTGTGCATTTGTGCATTTAACTAACTAGCTTTTGTTCATATTCTATGAACTACGTTTATTTAATGCTATTTAAATTAGGTTATGTATTGCTACGGAAATTGAGCGCTTTCTAAAATAAAAGGTCACTGCATTAAAGCTTTGTGAATAGGGTCAGTTATCATAATAAAATCCCCTGGAATTATGAGAGATTCGTCATAATGAGAAGTGAAATTCGTCTCGACTAACGAACAGATGGTATGGCTGTGTCCGACGTGTGCAGGTTACTGCTTGTTAACTCTGCAGGGTGGCAATGTGAACAATACACCTTATTGTTTCTCAGAAATCAATTCAGGTCATGCTTTGTGCTGTAGAAGGAAACTGGCAGTTTCTGTGGTTTTTTTTTTTTTTTTTTTTGTGCTTTTCTCCATTTTCTTCTGGTAGCTTCCTTTGCTCTCAGGGGCTGGTTGGACATGGTTGCTATAAACAGTTTTGTTTTCTGATTTGACAGGAGAATTGTAACGGTGAAGAGATTCTCCACTGTCTAAAGTATGTCCGTCCGGGGAATGGGTTTGTGCCCAATTTCACCCTGCTTCAGAAAGTTGATGTGAACGGGAAGGACGCAGACCCCATGTTCAATTTCCTGAAGGAGAACCTGCCCCACCCCAGCGATGACCCTATGTCCCTGATGACAGACCCCAAGTTTATTGTGTGGAGCCCTGTCTGCAGGAATGACATATCCTGGAATTTCGAGAAGTTCCTCATTGGCCCTGACGGGGTGCCCTTCAAGCGCTACAGCAGAAGGTTCCTCACCATTGATATCGAAGGTGATATCAAGAACTTGCTGAAGCTAGTGAAATAGACCGCCTGTATGTGACACAGAGACATAAGCATGTCTGGAGCATGTCTATAGCTGTTGTAAACATTAATGCTAGAAATTAACACTCATTTATCTATTCCAGACTCCCATGCTGTTTTGTGGGTTGAGAGGATTTGCTGAAATTAGTAGGTTATTTTCTGTTTATCACAACTGCATATACCAAGACCAAATGTATTACAATAGTCTGAGTTTGTTTCTTAGACACTCATGACTCTGTGAGGAGGCATATGAAGCTTGTAGAAGTCTGTGTTAAATCTGCAGTGCTTTAAAAAAAAAAAACTGTCTGTGCTTTCTTGTGCTGGGTGCTGCTGTATTTAGACATTTACTGTATGAAGGTACCCTTCAAAACATATTGGGAGAAGTGTGTCTGATGTAAATGTAAAAGTCTGAAATTTGCATTAGTACTTGGCCCCTGTAAAGCATGGTTCAGTCTGAAGTTTTATAATGTCAAAAAATAAAGTATTCTTACTTGATGACTTGTTTGGTTATTTTTTGATAACATGCAAGTTAATTATTAGCTTTCAATTATTTGGTAGGGGAAGTGAAACAATGGTTGGCCAGAATGCTTGGGTAAATATAGTAAGGCAGTTACATACCTTATCTGCATATAGCAGTTAAGTGTGTTGAAATGATTGCAACATACACATATCTTCTGTTCTAAAATATTGTCAGTGGGGAGGGGAAAGCTCAGGTCTTTAATTGAATGGATCCAGAATAGAAAATTATTAACAAACTGCGCAGTATTACACAACTTTCTCAAGCTATAATGATGCAATTATTGACCCTTATGGGCCTAGTTGAATTACCCAATATAAATGTGTTTGTGTCAAGGTTTGTGCTGTTCGCATTTATTGGCCTTGTCACAACTTCAAGGATAAGACAATGCCTTATTTAGGGTGACTTGGCAGTTTAAGTATTTTCTTCACCATGGTTCAATATTTGAATTATGGTTTTAAGTAATCCAAAACTATTGCAAATATTTTATCTGGCTGTTTTCTGAATCTGAATGCCTCATATCATAATCAACAAAAAATTAAATGAAATGCAGTCTGGGGGAAAAAAAAAAAAGACAACACAAAACTAGCAAGACAAACATTTACAAAGAAGACTGTACAAACACCATGATTGTATAACATATGGATACTTGCCCTTAACCAAAACTAGATGAAAAAAGGCATATTTATTATATATTAATTTGCCTTCAGACTTGACATTTTCTACAAAATGCTGAAACATAGATTTTACATACTTTGATAAAAAAAAAAAAGTTCTCAAAGCAAACCGTGTAAATACATGTTACTTTATTGTTAATGAGAAACCAAAGGAATACAATAGCTTGAATTTATTACACAAATAAATAATATATTAACCAATTGTCACAGATATCATGACATTAATAAATTAGCAGCATACAACCCTGGCAAAGATTAAAAAAAAGACCTTACAGTGTACAGGATAAAATGTCAAGGTGAGGGGTATATGTTACTGTGCTGACATACATTGTAGAAACAATGCTTATCTACCACAACTCTCATGCTTTTAATGAAGCTAATTAAATTAACTTTTTTTTTTGTATTAGCTCATGAACTTTCTAAACCTCTGTTTTATTATTAAAGTATTTTCATGAATGGCAAAAAAGAAAAAGGTAGGACCGTCTTTGCTTAAAATTGGCCTTGCTTTCCAAATCGATAGGTTTCTCTCTTTCAATTGTAGAAGTTCTGTGCTTGTGGGCACAACAATATGTGATTACTATGAGAAGTTGCTGTAATACACAGATAAATCATACTCCTGCTCCATATCCAATACAGCCTCAATCATATTGTTGTCTTCAGATATTCTTGGAGTTAGGTTGATTACATTATCTTCCAGCATCTGTGAAAGGCTGTTCCCTTGTTGGCTGGCATTATTACACACCCGGTTTAACTCATTCTCAAACTCCAGCTTCCCCACAAGATCCTCCAATGTCTGTATACCAGAACTTTCTGTTGGAAAAAACAAAAAAACAACAAAATAACATAATCAGCAAATTGCACATACATGTTCCTAAAACTCATGATTCAGCTTTTAATAAGTATGTAATATGTTGTGTGTAAGGGGATCATTTAACTCCACTAGCATTTAACTGAAGCAGTGGAAATTATTATAATGCAATCTAAACTACTGTGCTCTCTTTTATAAGTGTCAGACTATAGATCAGAAATAGTTAATGGCAAGGCCATAATACTATTCCACTTTCACTGACATAAAGAGGAAACATTGTCATGCAAATTATACTTGTATAATTATACATGTATCTACCTATGTCAACACTAGTACCCTCAAACACGTACTGGACACAGTTTTATAACAGCTACAAATACAATCACGCAAAAAAAAATGATTAACTTCCAACTTGTCTATATATATATATATATATATATATATATATATTACCTGGTGAAGTAAGGAAACCAACCACAGTCAAAAGTGCTGAAAACAAACTTGGATTTCTTAAGATACAGAAACAAAAATATGTTCAGGTAAACAGAACATAGGTTTTCAGGTCTCAAAATTGGGCTCACCTAATTTTATTTTGACAATGTTCATGTCTGTATATTTGTAAGGATTGTACATAACACATGCTATTTTTTGTTTACCTATAATCTGTAGCAGATCCGGAGTTAAAGCTTCCTTGATGTTGTCTGAAGATGGACAGTCCACCTTGCAATGGCTGGAAGTTTCTTGCCTGATAATGTAGACAGCTTATTTGAGTAAAAATACATTTCACCAAAATACACCTGTTTGCTGAAACCTGTGTATGAAACTAAGACATAGTGGTTATTTTGGAAAAGTAAACCCACAATGCAGATACTGCTATATTCAGGAGAACCAAAAATAAGTAAGAAATGTGCAGCAATAGAGAACTGCCAATTTCCCCATTGTTCCCATGTAAATATAAAAAGAGACTAGTTGACACATGTTTCACCAAAGTGTCTTTTTTACATTGAAATAGATACATTGTTAAAACACTGTAAAACACTTATTTCAGAGTTTATTATTGATTTTTTAAAAATTAACAGATGAGTGTCAAATTAAAGCCAAACATATTTACAGATCTTGTATACATAACAAACAGATCAAGAATAAAACTAAATTGGTATAGCCCTGACATTCATTTTCAGATCTTAAATACTTTTGGCCAACGCAGGAATCTGGAGCATTTGTTGGGTACCTTGTGGGTAAAGCCTCTTTGTATAAGATGGGCCAGCTGTGGGAATGGGAGGTGTTTCTATGCAGGTCCATAGGGATTGCAGTAGGGAGGTACATCGTGGTCCCTGGAGAACAGACAGGGAGCGGTCTTCGCTGGAGCTCAGCCCTTGTTTCTAGATATGCAGGAGACTCTGATTCTTTGAATTCGCTGTGGGGGTATAAAGGGTAGGGTGGATGTTTGATGCTGGGGGGTGTTATGGTGACATCCTCTAATGCACGGTCTAATGCTGCAACTAGCCCCTGTCTGCACTGCTTCAGCTTCTCAGACATCTGAAAATATTTAAGAGGTTGTTATATTTTTAGCAAGATCGTCTTTATGCCATGATTGACTATAAAGACCCTCTTTTGTTTTTTTTAAAAACAGTAAAACTCAACATAAAGACTACTTTTTTGTATGCATAGGGCATCATGTAAAGCAAATAAGGAAGCTAATATATCCAGTATTATTTCAATATAAACATACACACCTGCAACATGAATAGATGTTTTTTTTTATTATTATTGATTATTTTTTTGCATACATTTTTGTCCTGTCCAGAGATATCAGTTTATGGTTGTCAGACCTCCTGTCGTATGGGGTTTAAAAGGATTACAGATTTTAGGCCATTGACAAATTGTATGATACAAATTGCCTGTTTTAAAAAAACATTACAATCTCACTGGCTGGCTGCCAGTAGCGGGTTTAATGTTAATTTAAACCAGAAGCTCGCTGCAGTTGTTTTTGGTACGCGCCTATGAACACCTTTCATTGTGATTGGGTAAATTAATGTTTAGCATCCAATCAGAGGAAAACAACTTTTAAATACCAATGGCGATTATCAGAACACGTGTTTAACGTCGGAGTAGTCAATGAGATTTTCTAAAGCAGTAAAGGTCAGATCCTTACTTATCCCAAAATACGCCTCTGTTTTTATATCCTGGGCATAAATAGCGGTAAAATAAATCTGACAACTGTGTTGTTTCTCGTAAGGATGGCCAAAGTAGGAAGAAGTTGACCCAGAAAAACTCCAACTACACACCCACCACGTCAGTTTTTGTTACTATGACAGGTGAATCTTGAATTTTATATAAAGCAAGCTACAAAACATGACTGCGTTTTTAGACCCTTTTTCTTACCATGAGCTCTGGCTTATCTTTCCCCTTTATCGGTATCAGGAACAAGGCGCTCCGAGTAAATAAAACGACCAAGCGCGCGAAGAAACACCGCTCGATGATTGGGACTGATTTTGCGAGCAGCAAACATGGTTTTTAGAGTCATTAATTGTTTAGCTTGTTAGATACAGTGTCACAGGTGGCTATGGTCTCTCGTGTCTCAGATGTTTTTTTTAACGTTAAATAACAAATATTCAATTCGGTGTGCCAACATTTTTTTTTTTTCAAAACCAGACATCACCACACCCTGCCATGGCAAATTTCTACCCCCTCCGTCATGTGACATGTCAGCGTTGTGTTGCTATGCGAGTGGTTCTGGCCGGACGGACACTACAGAGTCCCTTAAAACCAGACAGTTGGCAACCGTAATTTGTTTTTAAGAAATAACTAACTTGACATTTAAATAATGTGATTCTGATGTTCATTGACCCAGTTACAGCCGAACAGTAACGTAGCGAACGAGCAATACTATATTGTATTGAACAGGGAAATGACAAATAAACAATTCAAGAACATACTGAAGCAAGTCAGGTTAGTTAAGGAGACAATGACGCGTGTCCTGTTATGCTGTGCCTGTACAGATTCTTATCGGGGTTATATTTACTGTTGCAAAACAATTTTCTTTCTCAGCTAAGTGGAGAGCCCTTGAACCATGCCTTACAATTACATTCTTTTTTTTTTTTTGCTTCGCGTTTTATCGATTAGAACTTCTTATAATCAAAACTATTTTGTAATACAGTAATTATTTAGTTATTTATTTATTTTAATATTAGTATGTATAATAATAAAAAGCCACTTTTTAGGTTGCCAGTCCCTTGGAACTAACCAATGTTCCCTCTGGCAATACAGAATTGAGCAGGCGGGAGCTGTGGCACCACGCCAGGTTTATGTTTTTTTTTTTCGAATATTTTGATATTGATCTGTTAAATCAGACGTGATTATTTCTGCAGATTATCTTGCTTCAACTCTGGACAATTTACTGTACCCTGCAAAATTCTCAATGGCAAAGTGGTCTATTTTCTACAAGCTTTTTCGACTAAGCCAGTTTGCTCTAGATATAATTTGGGCGTAAATAAAGGAAAAGCCACAAAGAACACACACCTTCATCATTTCATAATGAGACAGAAAAAAAACATGTTATTAATTTTAGTACAGCTTTATTTTAATAAGACCAGCTACTTATAAAGTGCCAGTCAGCAACAACAGAAAAAAAAAAAAAACCAACAAAAAAAACCCCACCAAAAACAAACCTTGACCAGTGGGTTTGAAATTCTATAGTACATACACACCAGCAACATCTTGCCTTGAAAATGGTATAATAACCCAATTTAATCTATACAAAGGTTTTCTGTTATATACTGTACAATATATTACCTGCAGGGGACCAGGACACCTTGCATTGTAGTTCACATTGCTGTGCAAGCCTGACAACAGTAAATTGAGGGTTTGGGGTCAATTTGGCAAATTAGGCATTCAGGATTTACAGTTAAATTCTGACAGCCCATAACAGTATTCTTTTTTTAGCCCCTTACCTGGGACAGCAATATTTAGACCTGATTTTAAAGGACCATCACAGCAAGAGTTTGTGTAAGAGCGAGAGAGAGCTCATACATTCAATATTAAATAGGGCTGTTACAGGAAAAAGCCTAAAGAGCTAAATAACACATTCATTTCTTATCAAAACTGGTGCTTGACTTATATATTTAAACTGCAAAGAATGGATTGGGGCAGATTTTATTTTATTTTCTAAGGCAGACCAGCAATCTTCTGACACCCTTAAATAAGAACCCATTAGCTCAGACATTGAAAACACTCCCAGTTGTTTAGGGATGGTGTTACTTATTGATCGTGTAAACATCCAAGGTCTCTCTTTTTTTTTTTTTTTTTTTTTAATGGCTTTAAAACTGTTAAGATGTCTTGGACACACTCCACAAAAGCACAAGGAGACAGTCAATGAGAACAACCAAAAATCCTGGACCCCTGGTTTTCTCTGAATCATAGTAGACAAAACAAACCTCACTCCTTAACAATAGCCCAAAAACAACATTACAAATAAACCAGTGCCACACAATTTAATTTATTTATTTATTTTAAATTTAATTACGTAAAGCTTAAACCTTCAGATTTTCAATAGGTTCCTCATGCTATGAGACTGCAGAAAAACAGGTCAGTCTTCAGCAGTACAACAGAATCTGTTGGGATTCTGTTGGATGTCATAGCCAAGGAGTTCAGATGACCTCTTTCCTGGTGTGGGAAAATAAATAAAATAAAAGTGATTCCATTTTGTGGATGGAAAGGTTTTAATCAAAACCCACCTTTTGATAGCCACTATTAACTAAATGCTGTCATTGTAACAGAAGGCACCATTACACTGGGAGAATACTTTGGATTCAATCCTGGCATGTGGTTGCTAATCAAGATTGGGGGGGGGGGGGGGGGGGGGGGATAAAAGCAAACTGTATTTGAATAGACAACCAGGACATCTAACCTTAATTACAGATTGGATGCAACTGTGTTATATTATTAGGAGCAAGGTCTCTCACATTAAAGACACACTGCAAGACACTAGTCTTAAACTAGGGCCATCAGAGTTCCACTCTGTGTAAGCATGGTCCACAAGACAATCATACATATTATACAACCGCCCTTACAGGTGTGAGATCTAAACTTCTAGTATAGACCCTACATGGTAAGTTCTAAGCAAAAAACAGAAAAAAAAAAAAAAAGTTGCCTTTGAGTTCTACAGTTTTTAATAAAAAATAAAAGGATAACAGATGTAACTGCACCTCTGAAGTTGGTAGGCCTAATTATTGCATAGTAGCGTAAAGGCTTTAGCACCTTTGTTTCTTGAAACACTGAAAGTTAGTTAGGAAGTCAGATTTAAATAAATCAGAAGGGCAGCTGTTGAGAATTCAGAGAAATCAAAACTTTTCCAGGACATAAACACATCTAACTGAGAGCCAAAAATATCTTGGCAGGACAGCAGCTATCAGTGTCCAGAAACAGCCTGTTCCCAAAGAAGCCTTGATCTCCCTGACCCACAATGAAGGTTTACATTTTATTTTAAGTGTCTTCAAAAGCCCTAGAGTAGACAGTCAGACAGTTCACTGATAGTACACATCTGCAGTTGGAAACTCGTGTTTCTGAATACAAAAGGATGTGCACCAAACATTTCTACCTACATGCACACGCACACACACACACACACACACACACACACACACATAAGTAACTTAGATAGGTGCATATCTATTTACCTTTACAGTAAAAGACAGAAGCACAGGTGTTTGTGTACTGTGTAGCTCATAGACAAACACAGCCATCTTCAATGTGTTGTAATAACATGCATATATCCTCATGCATTTCCATAACCTTCTGACTCAGTGAAATGCTGTAACAGCCTACTAAAGATTTTTTTTTTTTTTAATTTTCAACAGCAACATCCATCGAAAATGGATTGTTCTCAGGCTTTAAAAAACAAACAAACAAAAAAAACAACACAGAACTAAGTTTCTCCCCCAACATCCAGAACAGGAAAGGGGTAGTCTTAAAACATCGATTTAAAATCCTTGCCACTCCTAGTTGGTAGATAACCACAGAACATTTAGAAACCAAAGTCTGATGGTTTTGAATACTGGAAGTGTTACTGGCCATCTAGAAATGGTTGTAGTTAACCACCTAGGCATCTCTGTAACTGACCACGTAGCCTAGGGATAGGCTGGCCAAGTGTCCACCAGCTGTTAATGTCACTGCTTTGGATTAGTTATAGTTGGGCACCTATTACATATCATTTTTATTTTTTTACACCTAATAAACTGGTTATCGACCCCCCCCCCCAAAAAAAGGAAAATCCTAAAAAATGTCATTTGATAATTACAGCATTGTTCCTGTACTTAAAGTTCTTATTAAAAGGCAGCTGGTGCTTCTGTGGTACATAGATCGAGCAGCACGTTTTGTTTTGAAGAGATTTCACAGAGCCCAAGGGACTGCAATACAAGCATCTGTAGGAGTTATAGACTTCCAGGCAACACAATGAAGAGGTGGTGTTCTCTTTAGGACCTGCCACTGCAGGCATTCAAGTTCTCAGAGGTACCAAAATCGGAGCGGGAACCTTCAGGGGTAATGCATTGCTGGTGGGGGCCTCTCCTACACACCAGCTGCAGCCATCCCAGACTGATTCACTATAAGACAGCCCCAAAACCAAATGGAAGCGCTTTGAAATCACATCCTTCACAAGATGCATCTGCCTCCACATTCCTGCAGCAGCCAGGTTCTCAACCAATTGTCCCTGTGTGTGTTTGTGTTAAATAATATATTATTTTTAATGTAAAATCACATCCCCAGAGCAAGACTGACATTGATTGGCAGTGTGGCTCTCGAAATGTGATATACATTTGACAACAATTTAAAAATGAGTTTATCATAGAATTTTACAAATGAAAATATGTGCATATCTACATTTATAGATAGTTAAACACAGGTAAAGATGCAGGTCATTTATACATCTGGGTAACCTGTATTATATGTGTGTTGATTCAGTGCAGAGTCTGAATGAATGAGTGTGTGTGTGTGTGTGTGTGTGTGAGAGAGAGTATGCATGTGTGCGCACACCAGGGTGTCTGTCTTTGCAGCAGTTCATGTCCCTGGGTCCCTGTCCCCTTCAGTTGGTGTCCATTCTGTCTTCCCCCTCCTCTGGAGCTTTGCCCACAGAGGCTGAGGAAGGCATGCTCTGGATTGACTTGTTATCCCGACGCTGGTAAAACAGCACGTATGCTGCCTTTGTCTGCAGAGAAAAGATAAAGGGAAGGTTACAGTCTAGCATTCAGAGCAGGGTAGAGAACAGGATGGGACAGAACAGATATTAGGCAAGGTGTAGAAAGAGAATGGATAGATGGAGACTGTTTACTGTGAAGAAAAAACAAAAAAACACCACATTTTTCATAAAACAAAACTTAACATGCCAGTACCTCCAAGATGTTTCAAGTCATAGTTGCAACATTCTTTTTTGGGGGTCCATAATTTTAGCAAAGGTGGAGACAAAGTTAAAAAACAAAACATACAATACTGACAGACAAGAAGGTAAAGGAGATTGCTGAGATTGTTTCAGCTTCTGGCTAAGACACACTCACCACAATCTGATCCTCTGAGGCAGAGGAGACACTACTGTCATCAAAGTAATACCATTTCTCATCAGCCTTGTTCTTGGCATAGGCGGTGTCTGTAAAGAATTGAGAGAATGATTATAAACAATTTACCAGCAGGTTCCAAGACCATGCAATACAATAGAACCAAAAAGAGGAACTTTGTTCACTGCACTTCCAGTGGAAGAGGCAGCTTTACATATTAAACACAAATATATCTACTCAAACAGCTTCTGCATAGATTTATTGGACATCATTTGTTGCGTTTTGCAGATGGGCGTGAACTTTATTCCAAATTGTTTTGTTTTACTCATTTTGCTCAACTTATTCACGGATTTTAAAAGCATTTTAAATTTTAAAAAAGTGTTGGGATGGGAATTCCCAAACCCTATGTGGGTTTGACCTGTTGTTTAAATTAAATTAGCAGCAGTAAGGAAATAATAAAACCGGTAGTATGAATCACCATGTACAGTTGAGTAAACACCCGTGGGTGGTATTACTAGCTCAGTAAATTGTTTCTGTGCAACGGTCTTACCATAACTAGCACGGAAGACATACAATCTACTATTGCAAAACACTTTAAAACATAAGACACTGTTGATTAAGGGTGTTACAGTCAGAAGATAAGGGGACTTAAGTCAAATCACACAACATCAGGCTTTTTTTTTTTTTCTTTAAGATAACCAAATCCTTTTATACATGATCATTTATATAGGAACATACCAGTGAGTGTTTTTTATGTTGTTATAATCATTTTAAAAACATTTCTTGGTTCAGACACAGGCCACTGGACCAGAAACCAGAAAGAACAGCTGTTGGGAAGCTGTTGCTGCTCTTGTCTCAATTTTCCAAAACATACTAAACCCCCCTCACCCCATTTCAAATAATGTTGGCCTACTCCCACACAAGTTCTACCTGGTCAACAAAACAAATGATGTAACAAGATACAAATATCAATTATTTTAATTAAGTGGTGCAACAATGAATGCTGTAGACAACATTACAGGTATGTTATTAATTTCAGTGCCATTATATGCCAACCAATGCTACTTACAATGCCCACCACCCATCCCTCCATAATGGTTGGAAACAGCGATGAGGTCATATATGTAGGGCCCTGCCTTTGGGTCACAGACAAACTCAGACATGTTCAGGTCCCTGTGAATGAGAGAGAAAGGTTTTCATCAATTGATTTTCTTGTTTGTTTAATTTTCTACATTTTGCAACTACAGCTGCCAGATAAGAAGTTTGTCAACCTTACCAATTGTGAAAGCTGTAGACTGCAAAAGGATTATGCAATGCTTATTTTGTCTAGGTCATTTAATATTTCTGACATGTTTTTGAAAAGTTTACTCTTAGAAAGAGCAAGTGCTTGCTATCAAGAAATTGTAGTAAACACAAGCCCGTTTGTCAGCTGCCGTTGCCTGTCTGATAGGAAAATCACTGGCACTGCTCATTGCTACTCTCGTGACATCCAGCCATTGCAAACAGAAGATACCTCACAGTACCCCAGGGTAACGTTGTACCCCAATCTCTCTAATTTATTTGACGACATAATACTCCTCATGTGACCCAGTAATAACGATATTAAAAAAATAGCTTTGTACGCAGGTTGATTCTCGCTGTTAATACATAAACTTCATGCAACTCGACAGACAGAGAAAACATAAAAAGCACTGTAAATAGTAGAAGAGAAGTTTGATAAAGATGCACAGAAAGCAGCATATAAAACTTCTTCACTGTCAGTGAAGCATAATTTTAATATATTTAAATAGCTAATTTTAATGTAGTTCTGCCTAGTAAGTTACCGTAATACAATGTTTAGCATCAGATTAATAGCTCTACTAAATGCAATACAGTCAGTTTATTTTAATTTAGTGTGAAGCAATTACTGTATTGTACATCTTAATTTAAAATACATTTCTTAATGGTTTTGCTATATGTATTTGTGCTCTGTGCCAAAAATAAATAATTTGATAAATATGCTGGATTTCCACAGGGTACCGCTTGCAGTTTATAAAAATTCCCAGAAAAGGCTATTTCTTTCAGCCACTTCAATAAAGGGTTCACTGCCTGAACAGTATAACTCACCAACATGACAGATGAAGTAGGATAACTGAAATAACCGAAAATATAAAACGATACAGCGCCATCTGGAGCACAATCACAGTTTTGCTCGTATTTAGAGTTGAGGACTTGAGAAGGGAGGGTGGTGTTGGCCTAGCAGGAAGAGGATTGGGACAGGGAGGAAAACTTGTCTGGCATCAATTTTCAGACCCCTTACCTAACTGGGAAGTCTACCACAGTATCCAGCTTGTCTCTCCAGCAGCGGTTATAAGAGAAACGTTTCAGATGGACGACCAGAATACGTGGAAGGGACCACAGATCAAATTTTTTTGTGGCCTGTTGGTGCTTCTTGCAGGTGGGGCAATACCTGTGGATTACACCAAGTGTGAAGGTTGTAGAGGTTGATCAAATAACATATGCCCATTAACAAAGTTCAACTGTGACGACACCCCCTCCCCCCCAAAAGAGCTCACCAGGGGTCATGTTCTCCTAGCGTCTCCATGGTGGTAAAGAGCTCGATACAGTCTCTCAGGGCCACTGTTGCCTTCTTCTTCTGGTGCTGCAACATGCTCTCATGTTTCTCATAAGCCTGGAAAAATAAAGAAAAAACACAGAAAAAAACTGAATACAGCATTACATACAATATGTTAATGGCTGTGTGTGTGTGTGTGTGTATATATATATATATATATATATATATATATATATATATATATATATATATATATATATATATATATATATATACACACACACACACACACACACTGCCTATAAAGTCTCCACCCCCTTTTTCACCTTTTGTTGCCTTATAGCCTGGAATTAAAATCCATTAAAATATTTTTTTTCTCTCATTTATCTACACATCCTACCCCACAACTTCCAAGTGAAAAAAAATGTTCTAGAAATTTGTAGAAAATTAATTTAAAATAACTGAAATAGCTTGGTTGTGTAAGTGTCCACCCCCCTTCTAATAGCAACCCTAAATTAGCCCAGGTGTAACCAATCGCCTTCAGAATCACACACCAAGTTAAGTGGCCTCCACCTGTGTTAAATTGTACTGATTCACATGATTTCAGGATAAATTTGCAGTTCTTGTAGGTAGTGCATTTCAAAGCAAAGACTCAACCATGAGCACCAAGGCGCTTTCAAAAGAACTCCGGGACAAAGTTGTTGAAAGGCACAGATCAGGGGATGGCTATGAAAAAATATCAAAGGCCTTGAATATCCCTTGGAGCACAGTCAAGATGGTTATTAAGAAGTGGAAGGTGTATGGCACCACCAAGACCCTGCCTAGATCGGGCCGTCCCTCCAAACTGGATGACCGAGCAAGGAGGAGACTGATCAGAGAGGCTACCAAGAGGCCAATGACAACTTTGCAAGAGCACTTTGCAATGGCCAAGACTGGTCAAAATGTGCATGTGACAACAATATCCCAAGCACTCCACAAATCTGGCCATTACTCAAGAAAGCCCACCTTGGATCCTGTTTGAAGTACATAAAAAAAACTCAGGAGATTCTATAGCCACGTGGCAAAAAGTTCTGTGGTCTGACGAAACTAAAATGGAACTTTCTGGCCTAAATGCAAAGCGTTATGTTTGGCGCAAACCCAACACAGCGCATCACCCAAAGAACACCTTCCCTACTGTGAAGCTTGGTGGTGGCAACATCATGTTATGGGATGTTTCTCATCGGCAGGGACTGGGGCACTTGTCAGGATAGAAGGCAAAATGAAAGGAGCAAAGTACAAAGAAGTCCTTGAGCAAAACCTGCTACCCTCTGCAAGAGAGCTGAAACTGGGACGGAAGTTCACCTTTCAGCATGACAACGACCCAAAGCACACAGCCAAAGCTACACTGCAGTGGCTAAGGAATAAAAAGGTAAACCAGTCAGAAGCCTGACCTAAATCCAATTGAATATTTGAGTGCTGTCCATCAACACTCCCCAAGGAACCTGACAGAGCTTGAACAGTTTTGTAAAGACGAATGGTCAAATATTGCCAAATGTAGGTGTTCAAAGTCCTATCCCAACAGACTCACAGCTGTAATTGCTGCCAAAGGTGATTCCACCAAGTATTAACTCAGGGGGGGTGGAGACTTATCCAATTATGATCTTTCAGTTTTGCATTTAATATAACTTTTTTTCCCCTTAACAGTGTGGAGTATGGTCTGTAGATAAGTGGAAAAAATCCTCTTAAAAGGCACGAAACTCTGAGGCAGTGACAACAAAATATGAAAAATGTTCAAGGGGTGTAGACTTTGTATAGGCACTGTACATAAATAAAAAAACACCCCAACGCTGCTGCATGCACACCATCTGGAGTTCAAACAAGATACCACCACATTGCTCAGACATACAAACACACATGCAGCCCCTTTCTACTAGCTGTAGTACTGACCTCTGCCTCCTGGTCGTCATAGTATAACGTCTTAGATTCGGAGTCCCAGTCAATCGCAACTGTTGATTGCGCTGTACATAAATCAACCAAAAATGTACATTATTAACAGTTAGGACTGTTAAATACAGTGGGAGGATTATAATAATATATAATAAGAAATATAACAGTAAAGATTTTGAAATAAAAAACGTTCACTATGTACAAGCACATTCAAATCCATGACATGCAAACATCCAAGCACAGGTAAGATGTTCATTGAACAGCCACTAAACATTTAGAGCAGAGAAGTGTGTGAGTCTGATTGATTTGTGTGTGCCTAGAGAGGTTGTTTGACATAATGGCTGAACCAGGTTTGGTAGTAGAGCACACCTGCCCCAGAGTTATACCTAGAATAATTCTTACCATTGAGTTTGAGGATTGTGTTATCGCTGGTAAGTGAGCTGATTTCAGCTGTGCCGTAAGAGTTTACCATACTGAAAGTGAACAGCTTTGCCGGACAGTTAGCCGACTTGGCTGAAGTTTTTTTGAAGCCAGCGATAGACTCATTTTCTGGGTCCTCGCAATCCTCTTCCCTGTCAGAGCCCTCCGATTGGCCGTTACCAGGTTCTATGAGGATATCTTGGTTGGGCCTCGCTACCTCCTGATGTTCCATCTCCTCATCCTCTCCTGCAACAAAACAAATAGAGAGGTGCTCTACTCCTATTTCAGCAGTAGCACATATACAAATATAAAGGCGCTAGTCTTCTGGACCTTACCTTCACACACCCCGTTCGGTCCGTTGCTGGTCCCTGCCTGGGAAGGTTGTCTGCTGCCGCTAGCTGTCTCTGTGGGTCCCCCACTGCACGATGGTGCCTCTGGTGGTTCACAACCACACAATCCCAGCTCTGCTGCCTGGCTGGGACACCCTGTTGACTCTACAGTCTGGCTAGTGGGGCTGCTGCAGCTACTGCTAGTGCTGCTCCGTCCACTTGCACTGCTACTGCCAGCTGCTGCAGTGGCTTTCCCCTCGCAGCCTGTGACCTGCGGCCTTTTCACATAGCGGCTGAAACAAAAAGCAACTTGTGTATAGCAATACAAATATTTGTTCTTGCAGAAGTGCAGATTTAACTTAGCATGTTTTGCCCTATGCTGTAATCAACATCAATTGCTAGATAGGCTTTTGGACCCAGACAGTGCAAATTAAGCAAAGGCATTATAGGTTAGGAAATTAAGTTAGTATCTGAGGTCTGCTTGAGAACCTTTAGCAAAACTGAATCAAGCACTGTTTCCAAACGTTATCAACCCCACCTTACCCAATTCTCTCCAGCACCCTTTCATACAGCAAGTCCACAGTGAGGTTCTGCTTGGGGAACGAGATGAGAAGGGGTTGCCCAAACAGGACAGTGCCTGTGGAGGAGCCTGTGTGCTTCATACGCCGCTCCCTAAAGTATATAGGCAGGCTGACTTGCTCCCCTTCCAACTCCTCAACCTCATACCTGTTGTGAAGAGATATTAAAAATGTCAGAGAAATTCCAATTTCAACAACAATTGTCAGTACACACTAGGTAAGTCACAGTATACTGTGGTACAGGTTGCCATGGTTTTGAAACTGCAACCATTTTTCTATACCATGATTACCGAGTTCATGGTTTACCACGGTATGAAAAAGTTGTTCACAGGTTTCTGTCTCTACCAGCTCCTAATTGCTGCTTGTCAGTTTTGAACTAAAAAAAAAAAACTACGCTGCCGTTTAAATTGTGTGGTGTTCAGCACAGGAAACAGCTGTGTTGAAACTAAACAAGCAAAACAAATGGTTGGATAGTAAACAAACTCGTACAGCTAATGAAAGTGACCTCTTTCCACCTGAAACTGATAAAATCAACCATCTGGGGATATTTTGTGTATGAAAAAAATGAAGGGCTTTGTTGCTGAGGATGGAAAATTAGCATGTAGAGCACACATCCAAGCTCTTCACCCACACACAAGAGTATCACCTGACCCTGTATAGAGAAGCTCAGGTATATACATTCTTGGTATACTCTTAATCACTTTTTAGAATTAAAATAAAATTTAAATACACTGTTTTGTGTACACGTAATAGATGCTGTTTGCAAACTCTACACAGTAAGCTTGTATTTAGGGATGATTTTAGAATTTCCACGATACAAATAACTGAGAGCCCACTCTTTCACAATACACTGATTATAGTAGTCATTGTTTTTCAATTACTCTTTTTAACTGAAAACAAAAGAAAAAAAACATGTATTTTTTATTTTCTCTGTGGGATATGGTCTGCAACACAAGGCAGCTACAGACTAAAAAGAGCAAGATTCCAGCAAGAATGAAAAAACTTACAAGCACACAGGTGGAAGAAAAATACTTAATGAAATTGTCCTTATATTACCATCACTAACAGTTGCAAAAAAATTGATACCTTCAAGTCTGTCAAAATATACAAAATATTTTTTTGTAGTGAAAGTACACACTAGGGCTGTCAGTTAAGCCTCAAAATAGCAATTGATTAATTGGGTGCACAAAATACAATCGTTCTAGTAAATATCGATGATTGCACCATACATTTTCTGTGCATTCCTCTCCTTGTGACATTATTATTTTAATAGCACTGCAGTCAAGTAACAGCTTGTGCACAACAATTGAATGCGAGGGCTAATTACACCTTGGTAGCATCAAGTGAAGAAAAAAAACAACCACCGCTTTCGTAACAAGCCTAGCAAGTTTAACATACTACAGGAGTGTTACTAAAATATTTATTCCAAACAGATTACAGAACTTTGTAATGCAAGCTATATAAACTAGACACGAGTTTACGAAAAGCGTTTTTTTTTTTTTTTAATTCAGTGACAGCTGCAGCATCATGCATTGCATCTTGTTAATACTGTACCACCTAACCTTCACTATCTGTGAAACACAATGCAGAAATCCCTGCCTAAAACATAATAATAATAATAAATAATAAAAATAATAATAATAATAAATTGATTTACCACAAATTGCATAACCGCTGATCCTCTTACTTCAAAATTGCATTTAACATCACTAACCATGTATTTATTTTGAATGTTATTGAATAGTTACATATGTACAGTATATTTTTTTTCTTCAATGTGCACAATTTATTGTTTGCCAGGAATGTAAGCCTATATAAAAGTTACACTTTTTTTTTTTTTTTTTTTTCTTGCACAGTGAATACACAGGAGGGGAATACTAACAAAGAATTTTCAAAACAGATTCGATGGGAACAGTAAATCAGATGCTAGTTAACAGAAGCAGGAAAAGACTAGCACGACCACTGTTTGTCTGTGGCAGAAATACTGTTAATAGCAAGGCAGGGCGTTGAGAGCAGTTTCGTTGACAACTTAAATAATACTGTTAACTATGCGTGTTACAAAAATGTAATTACTGAATAGATTATTCAGTATTTATATCCATGTACATAATGAGGAATGGAATCGATCGAAAAATTGATTTTTTTTAATTAATCATAGCATCCCTAATACACACCGATGATTGTACCCATATTTGGAGAGAAAAGCATCCGTTCCGTTTCCAGGCAGGTTTAGTGAGTATGTGATTATCGTTTTCTATGATTGTCGAATAATTAAAAAATGTTAACGATACGATTATCACAAATATCGTATCAAAAAATCGTTTAATCTCTACTTGTATTGCAGGAACACTTTGTGGCCAAATAAATAACTGCAGCTAACTAACTTGGTCAAGACAGATTTAACCCTTTGCGGTCCAATGTCGGACCAGGTCTGACATTATAATTTTCCCTTTCCAGTCCGATGTCTGACTCTGTCCGACATTATCAAAAAGACGTAAAGCACAGGTCTCTAGTCGTTTTTTCTCCAGAAAAAGCAGAGAAAACCTTTCAATGGGATCCTTCACATTTCTTTTTCTTTTGCCATTTAATATAAAGCCGATGAGTTAATCAAATGTATTAGTGTCACCAATACAGCACAGATTAACAGTTCACTACGGATTATGAATAGTAAATTCAGAGGCAAACTGAAAATTTGCATAGCCAGTACATAATATAACTATTTAACATTTATAGCTGTATCACATTTTTCAACTGCACACAATACATTTCAAATTCAAAGTGATGGAAAATATTTGGCTTATCGCAATAAGTTTTGTAGGAAAAATGTAACTACAGTAAGAGCACTTGAACAGCTTAACATAGCTGTTTTAAAACAAAGCTTAATGTTAAAAAAAACTTTTTTTTTTTTTTAATTAATACAAATATTAGTTGACTACTGTGTATTTCTTTAAATAGCCATTTTAAAAATGACATGAGACTGTGGTATGACGATAATTGAAGTATATTTGAAGGTTATCATATGTCAAAATGCAATACCACAACATCCTTGGTACATACCATACTATTTTAATGCAGCACTTGGAATATAAAGTTAGAAAAGAGACTCACAAAAAGATATCGTCTCTGTCCATGATGTGATTCAGTCCCTCGTCGTGGCGGTAGATTTTATGGAACCGGTGATTGTACACATCTACTACCACCATCTGAAAAGATCAGCACCAGTTTCATAGCCTCAGTATCATGTTTTTCCCCCACTTATTCTCAGCTTTTGTGTTAAAGAAAGACCTCTTTCTGAAAGCCAGACCATGCAGTTACCCAATAACACACAAGAGCGGGCAACACAACCATTGTCTACAACACCTGTCAGTTGCTCCATCCAATGGCTACACTTTTCTGTGCATACGAGTTGGTTTAGTTAGCAATGCTACTGTCTGAGTAATACCCCTAAGGAACCAAACTCACATCCCATCCCACTAACAACTAGGCTAATTTATTTAATGCATTGGGTGCACTTTAAATGGCACAGATTTTTTTCAAGAAATGAAGATGTTCAAGTCTGACAATCCAAGTCAGTACATGAAACATGAGCATTGTTTTCTTACGTTGTCAGCTAGCACGCCAGACAGTTTTGACAGAGCGGTGCATAGATCAGCCACAGTGCCCAGCTTGGGGACCACTACCCTGTACTGGAACAAAAAAAGAAGAGCAGTCAGAATGGGGCCCTACCTGGCATGGGACAGCATTAGTCCTGTTCTACTGTAAAGCTGCTTAACTCATAGAGCCTTCTCTGGTACATCTTTGTCTTGACAGTCCATAAAAAGTTTATATTAAGTTTATTTTAATTCTTATGTAAAGATGTTTTAGAGAAAAAAAACTGAGTTCATAAAATAAGCGACATTTCATGTTATATGAATCACTTATTTATACATGAAAATAAAAGAAAAAGCTTCAGAAGATTGAATGGTAGCTTTAGAGAAGAAATGCCAAAATAAACACTATTTTTCTCATTTCAAAAGTTGAGTAATGTTAATGGGGTGCTGAGCAGTGCTTCGAACTTGAGCCTTGATTGGCAGTCAGTCAATAGTTTACAGCCAGGCCAACAAGAACAAAAAAACCCAAATACCGCACTTGTCGTTGTATTACCAATTTGTACCCATTACTTAAACATTGATTAGCACTCCCTTTAAGGGACGTGTCAGTCAAATTGGTACTTTTAAATTTTAAACATTCAGGCATGTAATAACAAATGATGCCAAGTATTGAAACAATTCTGTGAAAGACATGAAATATGATGAGGGAACAATCATGTTCATACTTGCCCATATTGCTCTGTCATGAATTTAACTTTTAGGCTTCCTTTAATGCTAAAACAAATAAAAAGGGTCCTATAGTGGCACACAAAAGTCAGTATTGGCTATCCCTGAAAAGCAGTGATCTGGGCTCACCTGCACGGGCCTGGACTGGGGGTCTGCGCGCACCAAGAACACCTCCATGGTGCGGTCTTTCTTCATGGGCAGTGGCAGCGTGAGGTAGCAGAAAGGGTCAAAGGTGACCGAGACCATGGCGCACTCAGGACACACTAGAGTGGACTTGAAGAGTCCGTGAACGGTGTCCACAATGATGGAGTCATTACGAAGCCGGTGATTTGTCCAGGCTTCCTTTGCCACTATCTATCAGCAGGCAGAAGAGACAGACATTTCAGGATTTTTTATTTTTTTATTTTCTGAAACAATTACACAAGAACACAGGCAGTATTAGAGATAATCCCCTTTTATTTTTAACTTGACATGGTCACAGTTTAATGTCATATCATTTGTTGCAATCTATTTGACAATTAAAGAACACACACACCAACATATCCAAAATGCCCTCAAAACACAAAGCCTAGCTGGAAACTTATGGTGCCATAAAGTTGAAATAGAAGCACCATATAAAGCCTTAAAATGTGGATGCTGCAAGATGCACATTTTAAGGGACCTATAAAGAGCAAAATTAAGCAATCACCCACTGCACTAGATGGTATTATAGATGATCTAGTACCTCGTCTGGCCTTCCCTCAGCATCCTTCAGTGCCAAGTAGGGCTTCTTTTTGACACGGTTGAGGTCTTCATGAAGCCCGTCCAGCAGAAAGGCCAACAGCTCTTGGGAGTCCTGCTGCTGGTATCCTGAAAACTGGGGGGCAAAGCGGCCCACCTGGGTCTGTTGGAGAGAAATAATGCTTATTGTTTACTCCCTTTAATTATTGTAATTATGGTTCTCCAGCTAAATACTTTGTGAGCTGCAAAATGCAATCAAAATTATAGTGTTACTTGAAAATCACAGTATAAAAACAGATTAGGCTGGCTGAGAGAAAAGAAGACTTGAACAAAAATAAAAAAAAACCTACAAAAATGAAGAGACATCCAATGGCAGACTCATGTTTTAATATATTTTTTTTATCTCAAAATAGTCAGTTACAATCTTGGACTCAGCCAATGATTTATGATTCTGCCTACTGATTAAGCGCCCAAAAATTGGATACGCTGATTGACAAACGGAGAATTATTACACACTACATTTGCAGTTTAGGATAGAGTTGAGAATCAATTTGAACAACCTATTGTCTGACTGAACAAACACACTTGTGTTTAGATATATTTATTATTTATTTCACACTGCTAAAGCATTTTGGTACTTTTGCTAGTTCTGAAAAACAGAGAGACCTGAATGCATTGAAAAGCAAGAAAACTCAATAAACTGTCCCAATAAACATGGAGCCATGCAGTTTCTCCATTATGTCTGATAACATTTCTTTAGTATAGTACACATTCCCAACCAACTGGTACCTTGAATGTTCTGGGTGCTACATAGCTGCAGCGCCCAGACCACATCTGCTTGACCAGGTCTGCATAGGCTTCAGCGATCTCGCCTCGCATTCCCAGGGGGTTCTCCCGGTTTATCTCTGCCTCGTACTCATCCTGGAGAAAATATTCTGTCAGGGGGGCTGCATTACTCAGGCACTGCAGAAAAAACAAACATCAATGATCACTAGAACATAATGCACACAAAGAATAGAATTTGAAACATTAGAACAGGCATGTGGACCGACAGCTCATTTTGCTATGTCCATTAAAATCACCAACGTAAATGGCTGCTATTTAATTGTGTACAATATTGGCTGCTGGGGGGCTCAATACCTGCAAAGCAGAGTTCATGAAGCAGGTGTTGCCCAGGTTGCTGAGCCCACAGAGGCCAGGCTGTGTCTGGGGTTCTCGGTAGCTGTATGATGAGCCATAGGAACTGTACCCACCCAACCTGTCAAGAGATACAAAAAGACACTTAGTTCAAGAGTCACAATTTTAAATTTTAAACCCTAACTATCATCAGTTAGACATTTTAAAGTTTGACCATTTTTGGTCAATCTCTGTTGCCACTGCATATACTGAGAGTGGGGCACGCAAGGTGTAGACTTTGCCAAGTTTTCAGAAAGACTGTATAAAGTGTTGTACAGGACACACCTGTTATTGGAGCTGGTGCTGTTGTTCAGTGTGTAGCTTGAGTTATTACTGTCTCCATTAGTTATGGTAGAGGAGATGGTGGCAGTACAGTTGGACGGAAGCTTCGAGGAGGTAGTTAAATTCCTGGAGGTGGTCGTGCTGGATCTAAGAGCACAGGGAGAAGTAGCTGTCAGTCATGTGCATAAAAAACCTTGCAGTAAGAACTAAATCTAAACTTGGATCCACTCACTTTGTGTAGCTTGCTTGCCTAGGCCATGTGCCATCTTCATTCTTTTTTTCTATCACAAGCACCTGTGTGGAAGAAAAAAAAAAACAACCACAAGTTCTTTCAATCCAGGGTGCCTGGATTCCACTGTACAGCTTTGATTGAATCCCAATATACACAACACAAAACACCTTAACATTTACACATTTTGCCATAAAAAACAGAAACCAAGCAGAACAAATACAAGTTCTCTAGAAATTGGCTAAACCAATGAAAGAAATGCAGTTTACAATATTAGTAAGGCAGGCCAACGGTTAAAATGCTTGTTCACTTTTTTGAATGTCTGCAGCTGAGTGATATCTGTGCAACATGCAAATCATAAATGACTGGCGCCAACTGCCCTATAGCTAAAGGACTCCCACAGCAGATAGCTCGTTGGACAGCAAGGAAATACAAACCTACTAAAAAGACGTTAGTAGCCGTTAAGACCAAAACTAAATGACAGATCCAGCAGTCTTTTCATTTAGTGGATTTAAAAATCTGTCCCAGAGATGCTACCTGTCCCTGAAAGAGCCCAGCGTCCTGCACAGTACTATCCGGCTTGTTCAGTTGTTCGTAAGTGTTGCTCATATACTTGTTCCACAGCCGGATCTCTTTGTCAGCAGAGATATTGAACAATGCCCTCATATCCTTTTCAATTGTGTCTGCAGTGAAGGAAAGACAAATCTGCATTAACATTAAAATAAAAAAAAAATCTGACTGATCCCAAGGAATCAGGAACAAATATTTCAGAACCTTTCAACTACTCTCGAATTATTTCACCTTATACTTCAAAAATTGGTGTTTATTTTGACAACATAACATTAAAATATGTAATATGCAAATACTTGGCACCCAGCCAATGGGTAGAGGACATCACTCTTACCACGGTGCACATAATTTTTCATACTTTCATTTTAATCAGAATATAAAAAAGTACAAAACTACACTTCTGAGAAAGACCTACTCAAATTACAATCAAGGTATAGACTCAAGAATGTGCTATTGGTAACTATAACCAAACTTTACAGTAACCAACAACCAATAATACTTTATATACACATGTTTAAAGTCATTATTCATTCAGCACAGAAGTTCCCAACATCTCAAGTGGGAAGCCTAATTTGTACCATTGTCTTACCGCTCTAGATGCTGTCCTAAGTGAAACCCATAGAAGTACCCAACCCTTCTCCAGGGAATGGAAAGGAGTGCCCCCCACGTTCCACTTGTTTCCTTACCTATGGTATCAGCCTTGCTGAAATGTCGTTTCACCAAGTCATCCATGTTGTCGTTCTCACAGAGATTGAGCTCCAGAAGATAGACTTCCACTTTACAGTGCTTTACAAACATCCCGTGCTCTACCACCTGTGAACGCGGCACACACCAAGCATTCAGTGAGGAGGAGGAGGAGGTTTTCAAACTCCATGTGAACATTTCTCAACACAAGTACATAGGTATAGCACGTAAGTTTTCTTACTGCAGTTTATTCAAATTCTGCTTTCAATTAACCTGTTACAAATTAAGCACAAAATAGATACATTTAAGAATTTTGGAAAAAATGTAAACCAACTTTGATTGCGAATGCTAAACCACCTTATATGAATGAAAAATCATGTCCTTTTCACTGAATGTTGTTTAATCACAGTAGCATTCTCCTCCAATTTATGTATGCCCGCCATTACCAAACAAACACTTCCAGAGCTAACAACATTTAATTCACAATTTTCCATCAAAATATAGTAATATAGTAATGTATAAAGCTGGGAATATGAAAGTTCTGGATGTCAACATGATCTTGCCAGTGCCAACACTATATCAAGCTATTGAACACTGGCTGTGGGAGCGATTATCTGACACCCCAGCAAGATTCCTCCGTGCTCACCCCTCCCACACTATCACCAGGGAGTGACAGCAGCTGCATTCAGGGAGGGGAGATCAGGACATCCCTGTTGAGTCACTCCTGTGTGAAAATTGTTCTGAAGCAGGTTTGAGCTTGTGAACACTGAACTTACACCTCCCAAACAATGTGGTAAATAATAAAACAGTTTGAGCTGTAAATAATAGTTTTAATTGTGGACTCAAGAATGATAGTAGTAACAGAAGTAGTACCAATATTAAAGGTTGATATATGTGCAGGAGTGCAATTTCCTGACGGTCTAAAATCTACATGGAAAACTGAGCACAGAGGTATTAAAGAACCCTCGTGTCGCTAAACCATGAGGAACTTGAAATGCCTAACTCACCTTTCTGACAATGGGTTGCTGTCCTTCCACACAGCCATACCAGCTCACGAGCTTGTGCCAGGCCTCAGTAGGTACCAGAACATAGTCTAGCTCATCAATTAGGTGTTCTTTCAGAGTCTGCTTCTCTGGGTCTGCCAAGGAGCGTAAAAGCGAGTTAAAGCCGAGCATACACTCACCCTTAGCAAAACACACTAATAATTTATTTAGTAAACTCTGGGATCAAATGTTTTCATTAGTACGAAGGTATACCAGAATACATTTTATAATGTTAAGTTAATAAACATAAGACCCAGGCTGTTTTTAATCAACCTAAAGAAACCCCCTTGTGAAAGCAGTACCTGCTTGGCTTACTACAGAACCTCAATCTAAATATGACAATATGATCAAGCTAGGAAGCTTGGTCAGTAATGAGTTTATTAAGCAAGAATGTCCTGCAACACTTTGGTATTTTACCTGAGAATAGCCCCGAATTATCAATGGGCCCAGGATACAGGGTTTGCTCCCCCACACTGTACATGTCCCAGCTGTCGAAGCCCACATACTTCTTCCATTGCTTAAACCAGCGACTATCAATCAGAAACCTGTAAAAATCAAACAAAATGTAAATTGAGAAGAGGCTTCAATAACCTATTTTTCAAGCCATGCTGCCACCATGAAACCAATCCTATCCATTCACTCATTCACAGTTGGTTTCTAGTTTACAGCTGGTTTGTTCATGCAAAGCAATTATACAACAGGTAATGGTTATATCTGAAGAATATAAACAGCACCAGATGTAAAACCACTGCTAAACCTTCATCACAGACCTCTTACCCTCCAACCTGTTTTTATTGCCAATAAAGGAGTCAAGTCACCCTTGGCTGCAAGAAACATAATTATTTCCAACACATTTGAAGTAAATGTTTTTAATTTCAGTTACAGCACTTCCACCCACTAATCACCATTCTGAAGCACTTTACTATACATTCAGGTTCACAAAAAAGGCAGAACTTCCTGCCTACCACAGGGTATGGTGGCTGATCTATTCCATAAGGTTACAAGTAATATTTTAATATATACCGGTATAATATTTGAGCCAGTGTGTTGTATTGCAATAGCCTATAAAGATCATTGTTGCACACCACTGTCCAGTACTCTGGACCAATTTATTTAAAATCTGGCTCAGTTAGTGAAAAAGTGCCCTCAATTTATGAAGTAGTGCTGAAGACGTCTATGGATCTATTGCACCCCAGGGCAAATCATACTTACTACAAATTATTTTAATCCAAATTTCAGGCTGTTAGTTTACATAAGCTTGATAGTTGTACTTCCAACAGACAGTTGCCAACTTAAATTGAGACCAAGATTCGGATATACTCAAGTACTGTCTATAACCCTAAATCCCTTTGGGCCAGGTCAATGACCCATATGAGGTCATGTATACCAGAATATATTAATAAATAAATCAATCGAATACCGCATCCTGTTTTAAGTTGGATATCTGCTGAGACGTGCACATACAACCAAGCCATCCGTTCTAACAAAAGCAGAACAGTCCAATCCACACTATTTTTAGACCTCTTAAGTTTCAATTTCTTAACCACTGTGCCTAACAATTAAAACGTGTGTCTTGTTTATGAAGCATAGCTTTTAAACGTAAACCAACAAACATTCTTGACAACATTGAGCCCCCTAACCTCAATCTACGCAACGCCACCACTCAGAGTTTTCCTGATTGTCAACACTGATTTCTTTGCAGGAAGTGAACACCTTGTTCCATTACGCCAAGTCCAATTAAACCGGATTTATCCAAAGCAAAGGCGACATTGGGTTCTTTCCGTGGTCTTTGTGGGCAATGCCAAAAGAATCTCTGGGCAACATCCAGCCTCCATGACAAAGCACTAAATCTATCACCCTCTCCGGCTTGGGGCCTGGACCTCCCTGGGACCTTGCCTGGTTCACCACAACTTCTACTCAGAAATACGGCCTGTCAATGCCCACCACTTCCTAGCAACACTCTCTTTCTACCTTCTTTTACACATGGATGGAACCGAAATATGCTCAGGCAGTTGTCTGGTTCCCGTCAGCTGCGGTGTGTACACATACTCGACGCCGTATCCTCGCTCCAGTATTAACCGGGACACACATGAATAAATCCGCACGACTTCCCATTCACTCATTCAAGGGAACAATATCTCAGATCCCCAGTATCTCCTGCTTCCCCATTGCCGGGCTGATTCAGACTGTACTATTCCCGTGAGCAAGGCCTGTAAAGCCCCGGCTTCCCGACAAGATTTCTGCCGGTGTCTCAGCACCTGGGACCGCTTACCATTTGTCGCCCTTGCGGAGCTGAGTTTTAAGCAAGGCTCCCAAGGTTTGTTTTTGGATGTCGGAAGCAGGTATAGGTGCCTGTACAGGTACCAGTTCGGAGTCGAGCTCGGCCCCGCTACCTGGTTCAGATCCGCCTCCCTCCGCCATCGCGCAGTGTATGAATCGGGCTCGCGGGAACGCGAGTCAACAGGAAATACGAGCTTCGGGAGCCAGCACGCACACAGACACGGGGCGCGAGCACGACTTGCACTTAACAGTTGGGATGAGGAGGCGACCTAAATCATTAAGCTCAACGCTGATATATTTTAAGTAAACTAGAAACATACAAATTGGTATTGCTAACCCTAATATCATATTTATTAAGTTATAATATTGTCTGAAAGGACATAGTTATGCTGGAAATTAACCTAACCCTTCCTTCTCACACAATTTACAATACCAGCAAGTCTCTGAAAGGATCTATTTTCTCTGCCTTCACCTGTATTTCTTATGAAAATTCTCTTTTATGAGCTGCTATGTTATCTTTTCCCCTGCTCTTCAGTCTTATGTAATATTTATATTGAAAATAACTTTTTTTCTGGGGGAGGGGGTGGGGTACAGAACAGGATTGCAAATAAGAAATGAAAAGGTAAACATAAATCCACCATAATATTTCATTTTCAATAAAACAGAATTTCCATAGAAATAAAAAAAAAAAAAAAAAAAAAAAAAACCTTTGAATTTCTTTTGGTGAAAGAAGTCTTTTGGAAGGAAGTTCATCTTTTGTTTGTAAGCTATTGTGTTTCAAAATGTTTCCTGTGACCATTTCCCCTCAGCAGACTGTAAAACAGTACATTTAGTACGGTAGATAGAATTAAATCTTCACACTGTGTAATATGTACCCTCTCCAGTTATGCCCTGTATTCCAAGGGCTAACTCCTATTCCTTATACCAGAGCCATATTTGTGATTGTCACTAAAAGGAATGTTAAGGCAACACAAGGTTAGGAATTAAAAAAAAACAAAAAAAAAAAACAGGAAAAAAGGGACAAGAAAATGCCTGGTTTCCATTAGCTACCAGAATTGAGTTGAAAACAATTTGAAATCGATCTTGTTAGTTTTCATCGGCAGCAGACTAATATCAATGCAATGTGAGCTGGTTTGGAACGAGGCCTGAGGAAATTTGCTGATGGAGGAAGTGACATATCAAGCGTCCATTTGACAACGACCATAGATTCACTTGAGAATTTTGAGATTCAGCTGATTAATGGGTCTGATGGCAAATAATCCTCATTACACTAGCATTGGATTTATACAAGCCAGGTTATAATGGTTTATGTGAATTGAATTAGAAAAATCTTAGAGATGGGGTCCACAGCACTGGGGTTTATTACACAACTATACATTGTTATTTACTACTCTCAACTCCACAACCCTGAAAGAGCAACATCTTTATGATTCTCCACATCTGCACAAAAGATGCCAAGGTGTTTTTTCCCTTTACTAAATAAAAAGAGAAAGACAAAATGACAAAGCAGGAAACAAACTGTTAATATGCATTTATAGTGCGACTCTATAAGGGCTGACTTGGTCATCACATTTCCATGGCCATATGGGGCAGGCAGGATACATAATAGTAGGCATAAAGCTTTGTTCAGTAATGGCCTTAGTAGAGGTTATGGAAAGTGAGCTACCCTCTTATCTGAAAGTAACAGTATTAGAAGGCAGAGCATGGATAGGTGTGTTCATTTTTGGAAGTGTAAAGCAGTGTGATGTGTGGAAGTAAAAAAAAAAGAAATACAGCTCAAAAGTCAAAACCGAGTCTCTTTACAAAACAGATGGGAATGTTGCAAAAATGCTTTCGGCAATAAATAATAACAAAAAAAAACAGTACAGGGCAGTAAACCCCAGTTCTACATACATTTTAAAGAGTCAGAGGGTTCTAATTAACAGCTTTAAAACTATACATGGGGTGGGGGGTGGGGGGGGGACTATAAGAAACTCAAGTCAAGTAGACAAAAGTACACTCATGTTATGTTAATATCCGGCTGACAACACCAATGAAAGCATCAGCCAAAACAGTAATCTGCTTTATCTCAGTTTTTATGGATACAAGTCAGTTAAAGGAGGGTTAGCAAGTTGAGAGATGGTTTGAAAGGAGGCAAAGTGATAAGTAAAAGAAAGAAAGAGCAAAAAACAAACACAAACACAAAATTGGAAAAAAAAAGCACTGAAATATCCTTCAAAAATTTCCACTGCTCCACTCCATTTTTTCCATTAAAATGGTCTTGCGAAGACGGCCGCCATCATAGGCCCAACAGCCAATCACATTCAGAACATGCCAGTGGGCAGTTCGCTGCTGAACATGCTGTCTAGATCCAGATCTTTGCTCATCAGCTCTTCCTCCAAACCCTCCAGTGCCCACTGGTGGTCAGTCAGCTCCAGTGCTTCCCACTCTGCCTGAAGAGGAGAGATCAGAGATCAGAGGTTTGCACAGACAACTCTAAATACAGTACTGCAGTGTTCTGCATACAAACATTCATAAAAATAATAAAAAAAAGACACACTGAATAGCTTGTCCACATGTGTTCAAATTGCCAGTCTGAATACCAGGGTATCCGGTAAGCCCAGTAACGTGTTCTAAATGACAAAGGATGAAGGCTAACAAAAGTATAGAAATTTCAATTGAACTAAATTATGCCTACAAATGAAGGCATGCAAACTTACATGCAACTAAATGGGGCCTGCAAATGCTCACAAAGTGTTTAATCCAGCTTTAAGAATGATGGGTTTACATGAGAAGTCTCTAGTGTTGCTGAGGATGTCTGTGTAGGTACCATTCTAAACAAATTACAAAAGGAATCAACCGTTACGATCAATTTACAAACAATTCAATTTGGAAACTCTGGGGTACCTTTTTTTTTTCCTTTTGACTTTTAATAATTAAAAGTGACTTTCCCTGTCCTATCTGCAAGTTGAGAGTGGTTTCTCTCAACCTGTGGAGAGGCCAGGGAAAAGCAACTTGTAGAATAAAATCATGTTATTCCAGCCATTCTATTTAGAATATTAGAATCCTGAATACTTTGGTATCCAGCATTCCAACCATGTAGAAGGAATTCCTCTGGTTTGTACAGTAAAAGTAGTGTTCCGTCAGGTTGTGCAGTACTAGGAATACAATGGAAGTATATCGATTGACTTATTGTTTACCTTAAAGGCCTTGTTGGTATCTGCAGGCATGGCCATCGCAGCTCCACTCATCTGTTCCTGCATAATCCGGGACTGGTCCGCTCCTATTGGTTTTGAAAGACATTCAAATGAATTTTGCTATGATCTACTGATTTGACGTGTTTTATAATAATGTTTTGCAATGCAGTAAGGTGTTGGAAATTGAAGACTCTTGAGTTAATTGTGCATGTAGAGAATTTCAACAAAATGATTACAGTGACATTTTCAATAGCTTGTTAAGAGACTTTAAATTGATGTTTTTTTTTGTTTTTTTTTTACTGAACCACCTATACCAGCTCCTCAACTAGTCTTACGTTTCTTGCACCAGCATGGACAGCTGAATACCAGCAAACTACCAGCTCTGATCATGACAGATGTCTACTTTCCAGACCACTGTCACACCATAAAGAGTTAGGGTTGAGAGAGGGTTGACCTAGGAACCTGGGTTCTACTCCTGCTCACACCGTGCCTCAGGTATTTAACAAAAAAAATATGATAATACAACAAAAATTAAAATAATAATTGGCTCCCTGCTGGTTTAAATAGATGTACATGCAGGTGGTATGAAAGTGTTTCTTACATAATATGCTTTAAAATTAGAAGTTTCTCATGACAGCTTCCCACGACAAAAGCTCCTTGCCGTTTGGTACATACAGTTCTGTGTATAATGAAAATTAGAACAGCTGTGTAACCAATAATCCCCACCCACTAACGGAGCTCCGAGCTCTCTCTCACCATTCACACTGACTGAGAGAAGACCTTCTCGATGAGGAATCTACAGCTACTCCTGCAGAATCAACCAAGGCTCTAAGAAGCCAGTAAATGCACTTCTCCTTTAACCAGACATTAAAATGTAACAAAATGCTAAAATAATAACAGATTCGTCCTGCAGCATGGAACATTAAGACTGACGCTGTTGTAGATTTATTCAATAGACCGCAAGCCCTATACGGTACAGGGGTGCGCAGTACTACATGACACAAGCATTACAGAACAGAGGGCACATTACCGTTGTCTTGTCCCAGCATGAGGGAGTACATGCTGCGAAGGCCAAATACATTCAGGAAATACCAGGAGGCCGAGCTCACCCTAAACACAGAAACAGACAGAGGGGTTACAAGAGGCTAAACACACAGGTAGACAACACAGACATTGTACACAGGTAGGATTATACACAGACTAATATGTAGAGCAAATCAGGCACTGGTGCATGCACACATATGGTATGAAGGCAGAAAAACACATAAGTGAATTTACACTGATTTAAGCTGAGAAACAAGACTGGCGTCTGCATGGGAACAGTACAAGCTGAAAAAAATGCAATCTTTGTTTTTCATGGCGCAAATGCTCCCATTGAAAAACCTTGCCATGTTGCAGGAACAATGAAACAAAGAAGCAGCTTGACATCATTTTTTTTTTTTTTCTGGGAAAGGCGCACTTATTATAAATATTATCCAGCAATGTCATTTTCAATTTTTACACCAGCCCTTCACACAAAACATAATTTAAAGAATTAATTTTAGAAATGTAATCAGGAAGCAGGAAGTGAGGTTCACCCTAAGTTATCACAATCAGACACACACACACACAAAGACACACTGAGACAGGCTAGTCGACATGACACAACTGTGAACACACAATCAAGAGAGACTAAAATGTGAGGGAAACGTGTAGAACACTGACCAGGAGGCATCCAGAGTCAGCAGCTCAATCCCCTGCTGCAGCATCGGCTTGAACCGGAGGGTGAGTGGGAAGGGCACCTTGGCTGGGGGAACAGAGGGAAAGGAGCAGGTTACACAACACAGGCCCATGTCCTGAGCTTCCAAGAGACTGTCTGATAAGTCCCCTGCACCGCACAACATAACTGCACCAAACTCCATCTCTACCTCCAGGAGTCATAGCAACAGTACAAAAACATGAATAAATATATCAGGTTCTCACATTGCAAGCTTATGGTGAAAATGTCAGTTATGTAAGTATTTACATACAAGTCACTGTGGAGTGTTAATTTGTTTGCTATAGTGAGGAGTATCAAGACCTCTCTACAGAACTAGGACTGACTGGGTGTTTCTCAAGCACCACTCCCCCGACACTCACTGGTAACAAATCCAGAGAAGGTCCAGTTGATCCAGCCTCCGATGAGGAGCATGGGAAGAACGTTGGTCACGTTCCCCTTTATCATGTCCGTCAGCATGCTGGGATCTGTAAGGGGGGTAAAGAGAGTGAGCCTGAAACATTGCACCTTCCCAGCACCTAGCAGCCTTTCCAAGGGCTTCCAACCTGGTCTGTAATCACCTTTTAAAACCTACATTACTTTCAGCAGCACATGAGATGCAAGCTACAACAGAGCTTCTAACCACCTTCTGTACACCAATATTTCCTTTCAGATGTCTTTTATTTTTGTTAAATACACACACACTCCCTTTACCTGTCATGGGGGAAGGAGGGACCACCTTTCTCTTTGTTTTCTTAAAAAATCCATCATCCTGGTTATTAAAGAAAAACTTCCTCATCAGGAAGGACTGTAGGCAGAGATACAGGAAAGAGATTTATTCAGAATATCAGTATGGTTAGGATACAGAGAATACTAATCCCACACTGATAAACACCTTCCCAAAGAGGATATTTTCACCAAGCTGTAATACACACACAGACATGCATTAACACAGGCTGAAACACGTGCTACAAAAAGCATAGCTAAAGAGATTTTAGCCAAAATGATGACCACATTGAATATATTTTGATCACTCATCATGAATTTGGCATTCTGGTCCTCTTTTGGAGAACCACCCTTTTAGTTTGTTACAGAAACACATGCAAACATCTACATAACACAAGACACATACATACATACATATCCTACCTGTTTAGGGATGTATTTTCCATTTTCTCTCAGAATTCGACTTCTGATTAAAACCTGACTGGATATCAAAAAGAAGCCTCAATTCCGTAACAATGACATTGAGCTACTGCCCAGTTACCATCAGGATATTTAAATGAATATCTATAGTCTCAGTGATTCATTGTGGTCAGCAACATATGTAGGTCTAATTTTGTACCTCCCGTTAAATCACACTAAACATGAATTTACAGTGTACACAAAATACCCTTAGACAGCCCTAGATAGAGGGCTTCTCAGCTACTGTTCTGGCAATGTACCTGTCTGACACCTGCTCCAGGGTGAGTTTCTTGTCACTCTGTAGCAAAATGGAGACATAGTGCCGGATCACTCCCACTAAGAAGGTGATGAAGACAATGGGCAAGACGACCCAGAGACGGATGTTGGAGTCCAGGAGTAGCTCGGGCTCAGCCATGGGGCTGGGGAGACAGCAGAGGTCAGAGGGATTGCAAATGCACTGCAAACATGCTGAAAATTGCAGTTGCACTTCTGGAAAGTGAGTGCATCTCTATTTACCCCATAATGAAAACGAGACATTCCTCACTGATCCTTCCAAAGTTTAAATACAAAGGCGTTTAGGGTAAAATATTTGTAATATTGAACTATTTTTTTTAACTTGAAAACGCTTGCTGAAGGTGTATGTTATGACCACTTTTGCATATATGTATTATAATCTCCAAAACCAAGTGAGACATGTACAGATGAATGTCTGCAGCACAGTGTACAATAATAATAATAAAACAACAACTCACTACAAAGACAACTCGACCAAACGCAATTACAGCCATTATTATAAAGATTGCATCTGTTTGAGGTGTTTCTGGGAAAACAAAAGCCCCCATTTAATATCACAGTCTTTTGCCTGTCCCGAAGACGCGCAATAACCACACACCGAGGAACACTGGAGATCAGTAATCGGAATTATTTTAATATCGGAAAGACTTGATATCATCGTTGGCTACAAATTAAGAACACAAAAGCAAGCATCGTCAATAGTACGATCTCTGCAATGTACTTACCGATGTGATACTTAAAAAATATTAGATGAATAAATCCCTATCCACACTGTGCAGAAAAATTACATAAATTCAGTTCCGAGCAGTATCCGACTTAAATGATAATAGCATCAGCGCTTGCAGCTTCAGCAGCCATTTCATTTCCAAACCAGGAACAACAATGCAAGGGACAACAGCACCATTTGACAGCGGACAGCAAACCAAGGCCCAATCATTCTGGTCAATACACTGCCCCTTGCGGACAAAAATAAAAAAATCCAAGCAGAATTTACGTAAGTTTCCAACCATGAACAAAAAGAAAATAAGAAAAACTAGAGGAACCATGCTGCATTTTTCAAAACTGTTTGCACTTGCAAGGTTCCAGTCTTCTTCAACTTCACCTCACTGTAAAGCCGATTAAAAAAAAGAAAAAGAAAAAAAACATTACTCGGCCAAGGTTTTTACAAAATATCTTCTAAATGTGGACGGTCAACGTCATCACTTTGGAATTTGGCGAGGATCCCTAAACTTCTGCACGACACCAGCGCGGGAAAGTTAACTTTCTGTTTTTAAAAATACAACTAAATAAAGACCGACCAGGAAATTAATCGTCTTTTCAGGTAAATCATAATCTTTCTACATGCTATTTGAATCTTTATTACTAGCTGCTTTGGTATATATCGGTGTCTAAATTTGCGTAGCGATAACAATTATGCAAGAAGAATGCACATTTTTTCACTACCGCACACAATTGGGCTAGGGGGGCGGAGGAGGTCAAGAAGGAGTTTAACCATGCTGTCGCTCGGGCTAATGGAATTCTAAATTATCTTTAGAACCCTTACTCGTTTTAAAATGTCTTCTCAACCAAAATCTGTTTTGTTCTAACAGTGCTGTGAATTCATACCAAGAGAGCCTCATCAAGCTTCTGCTTGGGATTGAGATGCTGAAGGTTGGTGTCTGTGTGTTTGTGTTACTAGACCCATGCAGTTGAATGACTCCCATTCTGTTTCACATTAACACATTCCTATAATTTCCTAATTTCTCCTGCTAGAGGCAGTACGCCTTTTTTTAGGAGTATCTCATCAACCTGTACTACAGGGATGGGCTGGGAAAATAGCTATTTTATTAACCTTAACCTGCAGTGCAACGGGAGTCCATCATGGTCTCTGATGATGCGGCAGGCCGTCATGGCGACTCTGTCTGCAGTGGAGCTGGAGGATTTGCCCGTGATGGTGAAATTCATTCTGCACGCCATCTCGGGAGCGGAGGCTGTAGAGGTACGTTTCAAACACGCACACACAGAGACATGCTTTGCAACCCTAGCAGTTCCCTTACAGTTCCTTTTCTGATTGCACGATACCTGAAGCCCATTTCGTTATACCAACTTGGCTTTTGGTTACATTTTATATCAGGAAAGTAAAACAATTTGCCACCTTGTCCTGAATGTTTGCCATTTAGAATAAAGAAAATATGAATTTATGTGTTGCCAATTGAATACCTTGTTTAATTCTGTATCCTGCAAAACTTTTGATATGGCTGCATTACTTTGATGGCTTTGACCTGTGCATTATTATAATTTTAATTGTATGGTAACACATGATCATTCTGTTCTGAATTTAAATCCTATATCAGCTATTTCTGATGAATTCAGGGATGGAAATAAGACTCCTATTGCATAGTGTTCTCCCCATTCCATGTTTTAAAATTAGCTTAGACACAGTGTATAGGCAACAAGCTCAGATAGTAAAACCAGGAATGGATCAAACTACTATGCATAGGGGGTCTTATTTCAGTCCTTGTCAATCTACTATGTGCCTGGTGGAGGTGGTGAAAAAATACTTCTTGCCTTGCAGGTTGTCTCTGATCTGTGCAAGAAGTTGGAGCTGGAATCCTGTGTGTTACCCCTCCGGTACAAGCATCTCAGAGCCGAGTGAAGAGCAAAGGGAAGGGCGGGTACGTAGAACGTGAGACTGGAAACAAATTGGTTCCCTTTTCATTCCTCTAATACGGGTACAATTCTATATCCCTTTCTCTGTCACTGAAACAGGAGCCATGTTCCACTTCTTTTAGATATTGAAACCAGCGTCATGTCTTTGCTTTATTTAAAGGTCTTCCCTAAACTCTGCAGCCAGCAGCAGCTAGGATTGTGTGAGCCTTGTTTTGGACGCTATTAAGCCAGCAGTTCACTTTCAGAAAGCTATCTCGGAAGCTAGGATAAAGGTGACCCTCTGTGTTAAATTAAAAAAAAACAAAAAAACCACTTACTTAATTATGTACTCATCCTATCTGTCCAGTGTCTTTTCAATCACTGTATATTTATACAGCACGGTACAAAAGCCAAGCATGGCCACCAGTCAGTTACCTTTGATCAGATCAGATTATCTCCAAAATCTAATCGGCACAGTTATAATTCAGGGTTAGTGCTCAATAAAATTTGAGAGAAATTAATGTTTTCTAGCAATTGTTGCGTGGGAGAAAAAATAAATAATCCAAAATGGTTTCCAACCAATCAAATTGGAAAAGACACATAAAATACCCCATTGGTATTTTATACATTCAGTTTTTCAAGTCAACACAACAAACAGTCTCTGTGATAAGACACCAAATCTTGTGTATTATCTGCTCAAACATCTCCAGGATATTGCTGAAAATGAGGTGTTTTTTTTTTTTTTTTTTAGAATACCGAAAACATCTTTTTTTTTTTTTTTTTTTTTTTTTTCTCATAGGCGATTGAGAATATTGATTCAGTGGCAGAACATAAGGTATGTATTTATATATTCATGTGTGCAACAAGCCTTTGCAGCATCGCAGACAGCCATGTCAATTTCCTTCCTGTACAATCAATACTTTATCCCTCATATGAATTGATGGCTGGGTGGAAAGTTAGACTTGGTCACTACCAAGTGATTGGTGAAAGGGTTTTCTACCCAATGGATACAGAGAAACAAGATGGGATGCAGGGTTTGCACTTCTTATAAAATTTAGTCCTGCAAAATAGTTGTTTACCTCCCAGGTCATTGACCTCCTGGTTCTGCTCATCCTGCACACAACCAAATCCAACCACAGCCGGCGCGGGGCGGAGAGGGTCCTGCGGACAAGGTGCGGGGAGTCCCTGCTTCAGGCTGCCGTCTGGGGTCACGCGACGGTCAGTCATATTTCAGAGACTGAGATTTGAAATATCACTTGACATTTCTTGGGCCCTCTTTCAAAGCAAGTGCAAAGGCACTTCATTTTCCTGCAGCACAGACGCATTCTACATACTCTCTTTTTTGACAGGGGTCTTTCTATTAGTCCCATGCATGTCAGCTTAAAAAATTAAACATAAACATTAATATAATCATTCTCTGTCAGAACTGAGACCTAGATCCCTGGTTGAAGAAGTGTTGTGTATTGTGTGTCAGGACTGACAGGCAGGAGTCTTTTTACTAAAAATTGTTTCTCGCCAAACAGGAAGAAGACAATGAGGATAAAAGTGACTCGGAGGTGAGGAATGGAGTCTGAGATGATGAGGTGGAGGATGATGAAGAAGAGAGTACTGATGATTCAGATTAGACACATCTGCTCGAGGAGAGGGGACTGAAGAAGCAGCAACAGCCACTGCCCTGACTGCTTGCCACTACAGCCAGGATACACTGTCCTCTCCCCACCAATACAAAGCTGAGAGCACAGTGTTCATATGCTTTCCTGGAAACCACTCTCAAGCTCGTTGCTTCAGTTATTTTCCTCTTATTTTTTTGCAAGCAGATTCATTATGGTCTCTGTAAAACAGCATTAATTGCAGGCTGACTGAGCACAGTCAGGGTGCTGGGTATCCTGTCTTTGTAACGACTTATATAAAGCTAACTTGCTCCACCTTGGGAGAATGAAATAATAATTTGTAGTTGTGGACTCAATGGGAATAATGTGATGGGAGAATGCATGCACTTTGTATCTTAAAGAAAGAGTTTGTTTTTGTTGAAAATAAAGTTTTGATATATATTATAATTCTACATATTAGACATACTTGTTTAGTTCTAGACAGGGACTTGCAATAACATTGCTAAGAAAATAAATGTTTTATCCTTAAATGATCTGTACAAGAACCACCAACTTCCCTGTAAATATTTGAAATCCCCTAAATTAATATAATCACTTTTTGATAGTCCATTGAGTGATCCTAGCAGGTTTGACTGCACAGATATGACTCAATATGATTCTGGACCTAGACCGGATCCTATTACAGTAGGAACACCTGCTCTTTCCATGATAGACTGATGAAGTGAATCCAGGTGAAAGCTATGGTCCCTTATTGATGTAACTTGTTAAATCCACTTCAATCAGTATAGATGAAGGGGAGACAAGTTAAAGAAGGATTTTTAAGTCTTGACACAATTGAGACATGGATTGTTTATGTGTGCCATTCAGAGGGTAAATGGGCAAAACAAAAGATTTAAGTGCCTTTGAACGGGGTATGGTAGTAGGTGCCAGACGCGCCGGTTTGAGTGTGTCAAGAACTGTGTGTATCAAAGATGGTCCACCACCCAAAGGACATCCAGTCAACGTCAGGCCAGCGTTCGAAAATGGCTCATTGACGAAAGAGGCCAAAGGAGGCTGACACGAACTGTGCAGAGCAACAGACGGGCTACAGTTAGTCAACTGACAGTCCAGTACAATACTGGTGCCGAAAGATCCATAAAAAAATGCACAACTCGTCGTACCTTGATACGAATGGGGTATGGCAGCCGACGACCTAACAGAGTTGCACTTCTTTCAGCAAAAACAAGAAACTGGTTGCAGTGGGCTAAAGAACGAAAACGCTGGACACTGGAGGATTGGAAAAACATTGCCTGGTCTGATGAATCCCAGTTCCTGCTGTTTCACGTTGATGGGAGGACTAGGGTATGGAGAAAACCACATGAGTACATGCATCCGTCATGCCGCGTGTCAACATTGCAGGCTGGTGATGGTGGTGTGATGGTGTGGGGTGTATTTTCATGGCACACATTGGGCCCTTTGATAAAAGTGGAGCAACATTTGAATGCCACAGGATATCTGAACATCATTGCCAATCGGGTGCATCCCTTCATGGCAGTAGTGTATCCATCTGCTAATGGATTTTTTCAGCAGGATAATGCCTCATGCCACAACTCTAGGATTGTCCAGGAATGATTCCACGAACATGACGGTGAATTCAGCTTACTGCAGTGGCCTGCCCAGTCACCAGATCTCAATCCAATTGAGCATCTGTGGGATGAGATTGAATGAGCTATTCGGAGTAGAGATCCACTACTAGCTAACTTGACACAACTATGGGAAGCACTGAAGTCAACATGGGCCAGCATCCCTGCAGAATGCTTTCGACACCTTGGAGAGTCCATGCTCTGATGAATTGAAGCTGTTCTGAGGGCAAAAGGGGGTGCAACTCCTAATGTTTTGTACACTCTGTGTGTGTGTGTGTATATATATATATATATATATATATATATATATATATATATATATATATATATATATATATATATATCACATAGAATATATAAAACAAACAAAAAAAAAGTGTATATATAGTAAATATGACGTATTTTTCAATTGCAGTTATCAAGTAAAAAAGCTGCCAGCATCACCATAAACAGCAGTCTCGGAAAAGCCCTTCGTTTAAGCCTGGGCACTTTTTTTAAAGGGCACCCTGAGCAATGTTGGCCAGTACCAATAATTTATAGGGAGGTCCGTTAAATCAAACCTGATTTGCGACTAATTAGATTTCAGTCTAAAAGAGATGGTTATAGAAACAAAATAATAACTGTAAAGAAAACATTTTTGTATTTGTGAATGGTAAAAAAAAAAAAAAAAAAAAAAAAAAAAAAAAAAATATATTTATTGAACACCCCTCCACTGCGCGTCTCTGCTTGGCGCAAGCAGGAAGCTGTATGGCATGTATCAGTTTAGGGAAGTAAGTCTTGTTTACTCTTAACATCCTGCTTTGTGGAAATCCTTGTGTCCACGTTCGATTACAGTCATAAGACACGTAATTGTATCAGCCGACATCTTTAAAACGTGTGTGTTCCTCGTACTTTACAGAAAAGGAAGACAGTGAATCAGAGCCTGTCAGTTTTAGACCAAAGCAACCGGGAACACATGCAATATAAATATCACCCCTCGATCGTCAGTAGCTTTTTATTTTTTGCATTGACGTGATTTTTTTTTTTAACAATAATGTCTGAATTAATTTTATTGGCACTGATCTCCTTTCTGTTCCTGTTTTTGCTTTTGACTGTTTTGGGAGTCATCCTTTATTCAGGACTGTTTACAGAGGTCGTTATCCGGACAGGGTCCTCGCCGATCAAGAATATCACCATTGCCTACAAATTCAAGCAGGGCTCGTATAAAGAGAGCGGGGCTGTCTTCACTGAGAGTTGCAGCATCGGACCCAAGCTTTCTTCCATCGGCGTGTACTATGATGATCCCAAGCAGGTAAATGCAAGGACCTAATTACTACTAGAATCTGACTACTATCGATCGAAACCCATCAGTTTCCAAGTGGGTGTTGATTAACCCAACGACAGTGTAAAGTTGGGACCCCTATTTTCCAGCATGTCCAGGGACCCCTGGGCGGCCGCGAGATGCCAGGGGCTAGTGGTGCAAATACAGAGACAGGGATGGAAATAAGACTCCCATTGCATAGCGGCTGGATCATTCTTGGTTTTACTATGGAATGACGAGAACTGCTATGCAATAGGAGTCTTGTTTCAGTCCTTGAGAAATATTCTCTCCCAAATGACAATGAGGTTGTTTCGTACAGTTACAGAATCATCATTTTCAATTCCTTTGCTAAAAGCATGTACCATAACAAAAGGAGAACATCACTCCACATTTCTGTGAATTCATTGGGTTAAGGGTCAGCTGTCAGGATACCTGATGTCATAAATTACCACAAAAAGCTTTGGGAAGCCCTGCTGTAAGGACATCCCTGTATTCTTGCATTTTAATTCACTACCCGAATAAACTGTGACAGGCCTTAGATTTCACCTGTTTCATCTCATTATAAATAGTTGTAAATTATACTGGTATCCAGGGCAGTGTCTATTCACAGTACTGCTGTGTAGCTAGTAAGGAATGATGCATTACTTGCGCCAATGGAAAATGGAAACTATATACTGTACACAGCAGTGATGTAAATATTGTATGATCTCTTACCATTTACAGCGGTGGTGTAAATATCGTATGCTCCCTTACTATTTACACCACTGCTGTTATCTTTGCCCAAACCATAACCTTAGCATTTCTCATTAGTTGTTATTGGGAAACCAATAAACTGTAGCCCTAACTCTAACCTTAACCTAATCATTAGGGCTTGTACGTGAATTCCTTTAAATACCCCATCTGGCCACCTGGAAGGCCTGCTGTGCTTTATAACTGTAGTTCTTCTGCCAACTCACTTTGTCTTTGGTTTGCAGATGCATCAAATCCCTTTATGGATTTGTTTTTACATTAATCATAAAAATTGGGTCTAAGGTCAAAGAAATGACAGCTGCCGCTGGAAGTCTCTATGTATCTTTTGCTCTAAAAAATAGGGTTGTTTGTGAATGTGAACCAAGCTTATGAAATTATTCTCCAGAGGGGGCTATTTTTATTTGAAATGGTGGTAGTATGTATGTCTGTCATTATTTAGATAAATTATATAGACTGCCAGTATGTTTATGTGTGTGTTTTTTTAACAAGCTGCTCAAACTACACTTTGTGCAAAATAGAGCAAGGTGATATATTTTGTTAGTCCCCCATAAAGTTTTAGGACCTTATATATGGCCTGTCAGTAAATCACACTGCAGCATGGCATTGATTTAAGATGGAAAGACAAAGAGCCATATTTTGTTTTTCACAACACATAGACATAGGTCTAGACATACCTCAAAATAAAGGTTGTTGTCTTATCAAACCATTAAACAAACTAACTCTTATCAGTATTTTGAAAATATTATCAGTATAGAAACTCTGTTTAACTGAGCTTGAAGTGAACTGTACTGTGATTAATGACCTTGTACTTCTGCTAGTAATACAGTAGCAGAGGACAGCAGCTTTGAAGGAGTGAGGCTGTTTGTGTCTAAGCTAAAACTACCTGGGGAATATAAACAAGGAACATGTAAACAATTTGGCCAACTACAGTAGGTGTGCTTTCTGAAAAAATACAATGCAAAGAAGGCTGAACTGTGCCAGACAGTGGAATTGCATTTGAAATAAAACATTATTGTGGGAGTCTCTATTTTTAGGAATGTACACAGTACACTTCAGTGAAGTCAGGAAAACAGAGATAAGGGTGCGCACATTAATATGTAAACAGTGAAGGTAGTTTGGATAAGGATTTCCTGAAGGCCAAGAAACATTTTGGTTCAGAGCTATGCTGGTCCCAGGTTATGGACTGTTTCCTTTTAAAGGAGGATGGAAAGAGACAAGCAGAACGTCTCCTTTTCTGCTTTACAGGAGATATAATAGAATACACATTACAGTCCAATAGCTTAGTGTGCTCAAGGTACACAGTTGAGTGTATAAGTATAATACAGCTATGGTCAAAAGTTTTACAACCCCTAGAGTCTTAGGATCGAGACATACATGTAATTAGAAAAAAGTACTATAGGAACATGATTTAGATCTTTTATTTAACATAATGTGAAGTAACTTAAAAAAAAAATGATGGTGATTAAGTAGATTCAAGAAAATGCACAGAGTCCTTTTCTTCAATCAGTTGCCAGGTTTATTGAGATATGCAGGGAGTCTGGTCCCAGGTACAGGACAAACACAATACTCAACATTACAATGTTTGCATGACATTAAATACCCTTCTGTATAGATGGTCCACCTCCCCTTTCTCTGACACTTAACCAATGGTCAAGGTACAACACATTATTCTGTTAATTTAGTGTGTGTGTGTGTGTGTGTAGTCTAGTGTGACAACCTCTGAACTCAGTGCATTCTTCACACTCCTGGAGAAAAAAGGTCCATAAATCTGCCCCTTTGATCCTAGTGGCATTATCTCTTTCGATCTCTCTGAGAACCTCTGGGTCCAATGCCAGTCCCTGGGAGCCTTTTAGCCCCTTTATGCTTTGAATTCCAAAGTCTTACAGCCTGGCCCCTTCTGGTCCACAGCATTGTTATCTTTTTAGCTTTTACTTTTTAGTTAATTCTTTATGGTGATGCAAAACATTTGGCCATAGCTGTGTGTGCCACTTTTTGAGCGCTGGCCTCCTATTTATTGTTGGAGGTAGTTGAACCCTCTAAAATGCATTTTGGTAGTGTCAATCAACTGTAAAAGAAAATTACATTTTATCTTGCTTAATGATTCCTTTTATTCTACCATTTAAAACTTGTCTCTCAATCTGTATATTGACTGCTGCATCACAGAGAAAGCTGGAGTAGCAAAAGTTGGACAAATGTTGTGTGTCATGTCAGCTCTACAACTGTTTGTGTTTTGATAATAGAGTATCGTAATACATCACCTTCCACAGCTCACTTCCTAAATCCCACTCTAGGGATGGCTGTGCTGGATCTAACAGTAGCTCAAAGTCGCTGCTATTACAGTAACTCCCTCTCACCACCTCCTTTAGCACAGCTCTCCGTCTGAACTGGATTAGGCAAACTGTGAAATAAGCATACTGCACCAGGCCTTTTGTTGAATTTTATTTTTATTTTAATGATTCATGGCAGTGTGACTTCGTGGTTAGAACAGAGGACAGGAAGATATGAATTTGGCTGCTTTTTGTGGCTGAGTGAAAGGAAAAAACAATAAAAGGTCAGGTTCTTTCCACATGCATGGCTGGTCTGCGTTTATTTGCTGGATGTAGGGAGCTGGTATGGGGCAACAGGTGCCAGTGGAATTAGTACAGCAGTGTATATGTTAAACCATGTCATGGTATTTTGTTTGCTGTTCCTTTTTCCATTTTGAAAACTACTGTGAGAAACGGTTTGTTTTGGTTGACTCTTTGATTGATGTAATAAAAATATGAGAACAAAATAAATGTAAATATTAGTGTGCATGGAAAATGGGTAACAGCAAAGCAATGCTCAAAACGTAACACGTTGACATTGTGGGTTGCACCTACAGGTGTCAGGTTAACGTTCTAGACTGTTTTTTTTTTTTTTTTTTTTTTTTGACTGTAAGAGCCATACTGATGACTGGTACTGCCGACTCTCCTGCAATATGTGTGAGTCTCTTCAGTGTATTTTTGTCTTTTAAAAGCTGGTAAAATTGCAGGGTTTAATAATATTAACGCTGTAATTACTGATTTGCATACGGTATTATTATGTGCATGTCAATGCAGTGCCATCTGAGCAGTAAACTGTGCTTCCATTTTCCAGAGAACCTCAGTTATTTTCCTTGACAACACCCACAAGAAGCAAACAAACAGATTTGCGGACACACTCTCTAGACGGTCCCAGGATGACTGTGGTGACAAACTCTTCAGTTAAATGTCAGTTTTAGCAGATGGAAACATAAATAAAACCAGTGGCTGGTCAAGCCAGATTTTCTCTTTATTATCTTTGCTGTAGTGTCTTTTTTAATGATCTCAATGGTCAGATTTAAATACAGCCATGTTTTAAAATGTTATATTAATCCAAGTGACCGTTTCCACCCAGGGCTGAATTATTGATCCTCTTCATTTACTTAATATTTATTTTTATGTTTTTAAAAACATACCAGCATACATTTACATCTTGAGGTTTTGAAGAAATGCATTCTTTTTTCCTATCTGTGTTTGTAATTTGTGATTAGCTTGGGTTTTTCAGAGCATTAAAGTCTGGAGTCTGTACTATTCTACAGTGCAGTGTCAGTTGTCATGGAAACTGACTCCCATCCTTTAAGGCAGAACCTTTAATCTTTCTTGTGGTCTTTACAATTGCTACGGAGGCGGTTGCCTGCTATGTCGTGCGTCATGTGACTTGATATCATCTCACTCTAGAGCTGATTACTTCTGCCACAATAGTTTCAGTGTAATTGTTAGAAATGGTTGCTACCGTATGAATACAGAAAAGTTGACTATTTATTACAGTGAACCATTAAAACAAATGAAATCATACAATATTTAATTCTATCAGTTTCAATCAGTGGATAGCCATCTTGTGGCTTTTTGAAATACAAAACTGTGAATCAGATGTGTTGAAAGTACTAATTGGAAGGATAGAATATTATCTGTCATTTGCAAAAAATGAATTGAGTGTGTTTATAAAGTAATTACGGTAATTGCAGTTTTCTTTTCAAACACTATTGCAGTAGTTGTCATGTCCGCATTTGCAATACAAAACTGCTACTCTTAGTTATGTCAGAGTGATTATGTTATGTGCTCCACATTTTAGGTTTATAGTACTTGCTTAGTGAGTTTTCAGTGGCAGGTTTGGATTGTGTTCAACAGTCTCATACATTGCTTCAGTCTGGCCTGCTTACAGTGACAATCCCAATCTTATATCCTGTCAGATGCAGTCATGTTTTCAGTCCACTACCCTGTCTAAAGGTACATTTCCCTTAACCAGAGAAGGCTGCTTCTCCAAGACTGGTAGAATGGTAGCATTCAGAATACCCTATAAAAATCATGGATCACTATTGCAGTTTGTATTAAATTGTTGTAAGCAGACTATGTTACATGTGTGTCTGTTATTATCTGTGTTTTGTGGTGGTTTATTTTTTCATATAAATGTTGTCTTCTAAATCTCATCAATATAAATGTTCATTTTTGTGTTATTGTTTTAGTGGATAATGGACATCTTCTGTTATAAAAGGCAGTTTAAAAAGAGTGACAGCCACCAAAGCTTTAATAAACAAATTACCTGCAGTAACGTTCTCCCTGACTCCTTTAACATTGTGCTGAATATTTGTTTTATTCTTGGCTGCTTCATTCTGTAGATTGTTTTAAAATGCTGCTTTCTTATACCTAACTGCTGTGCTGTCTTACCGCAGGCATGCCACAGGGTTTAAATCAGTGTGCCAGTGTTTTAACTGTGTGTGTATATACAGTATAATTTATTTAGATAGACTTGTGGTCTGAAAGTCCTAATATAACAGATTTTTATATACATTATTAATATTACACATTTTTAATGTGTACCTACATTTGATTTTTGATTTTGAACCTTTTGGGAAAGCAGTTTTCCTTTTTCAAAGTGTGTGTGTGTGTGTGTGTGTGTGTGTGTGTGTGTGTGTGTGTGTGTGTGTGTGTGTATATATATATATATATATATATATATATATATATATATATATATATATATATATATATAATAATAATATATGATGGGCTACAGTGAGTTACCGGAAAGTAATTTCATCTAGGGTTTCTGTGCCATGATAAAATACGAGAGCGAAGGTCGAGTAATTTATAAACTGTCACAGAAACCTGAGATGAAATTGTTTTCCTGTAACTCAGGAAATTATTATTTTCTTTTTTTTTATAATACCTGGATCCCCTTGTGATGCTAATATTAAAGAAGACTAGGCTCAGCAGTACAGTTGTTTTTTTAAACGTAGTGTTTTAGTGCTGTGCAGACATCCTTTTCTCCAGTTTCCCTGAAATACGAATGTATCAGCTTTACAGCTTTTTTTAAAGAAAACGTATTCTACATTAAAGAACATTTATTACTTTGGGTGTTGTCGAGTGATTTAAAGTGATGGTCTCGAGGAGTCTAAAGATATGTATCACAATGCATGTGGTGCTCCTGTTGGGCTAGTGTATGAGGTATAGTAAGATCAAATGATCAAATAGTGGCAAACAATATGGTTATATTACAATTATGTCTGTTCAACAAGATGACAACTTCCCAACAACACCAAATGTGACCCTGTCTGACCTCCTTTATTTTATTGTAGACCTTGATTGTGCTCTGTTCAAGACAATAACATGGTGAGATCTCTTGTCAAACACACTTGAAAGGGTTAATTGAGGGAGTTCTGAGTCATTGAGTTATCAGAGTAGGGAAGGTGTTTGAACACTGAATCACTGCCTGCGCTATCGCTATTTATTTTGCAGCTTTGTGATAGGAATGAAAATGTTAGGTGTTAAGTAACGTGATATGCTTCGTGTACAGAATGTTTGTTAGTAATGTTGCATATTGTACATATTAAGATGATCTGTATTCAAATAAGAACAATATATATATATATATTTTTTTATCTGCTCCTTTGTAATTTCTACACAATAAATATCTGCAGCTGTATCAAGACCTCAATGATTTATTTATTAGCTAGCTCTTATGCAGGCCAAAACTACTGCAATAAACCAGGATGTGGTAAATCTATGTATAAAGGACTATATACTGTACAGTTGAATTTATAATGTAAATTGCTGCCCCCTGGTGGATAAGCATTCCTACTTGCGTGAAAAACCAGAATGTTTTTTTTTTTTTTTTTTTGCAATTTCTGCTCCCCCCCTCCCCACAACTGTAAATTGCTTCAGTCTTTTTATGAACAAAATGAGAAAACATGATAACTTTCTACCACTGGGTGGCAGTAAAACCATACAGGAGCAGCAGGTCAACGTATTTAAAAAAAAAATGAATGCTATGTTATTGATAATACATTTAAAATTCATATCTGCTGTTACACAGTATACACAGGATAAGTTTTGAACATTTAGCAAAAATACCCTCTATAAAGTATATATTTTTTTTGCAAACAAAAGAACGGGAGGGTATACTGTACTGTATAATGACATTTTCCCTTGGCCTGGAGAGGGTCCAGCACACTTGAGAGTGAAGTCATTGAAGATTGAATATTGACAATAGAGTTCTATGATTGTAAAAATAATATAACAGACAGAGGCACGAACACATTCAGTTGTTTCTAAGTTCATTTTCTTATGTACGTTTATTTCATTTTATTTTACATTGTGGAATAAGTAGTTAGTTAACTGTTAATACAGAGAAAGCAAAATGATCATGCCCTCGGTCTTCTGAGAAATACATAGATGTGCCTGTGGCTGCAAACATGACCTGGTTTATCAAAATAAATGGTAGATCAAGGCTGAAGGCTGCAAGGCAGTGTCCTGCTCACATCTGGGTAAAACACCTCTCTGAATGTTTGTCTTGGTTTAGTGTCCAGCAATGCAGCTGGAAATGTAACGTCTTTGTGGTTGTAAACAGAGAAAGGCCAAACATCCAAACTTGAAACATACATGTCCAAAGTTTGTCAGAACTTCCATTTCAACTCCCTCATGATCTCCAGCATCTTAGTTTTGTTCAGTTGGTCCTTGGCGTGATCTAAAAGAAAATACATTTTCTTTTTTTAAATTTCTTTTTCAAATTAGAGTTAATTATTGGAGGCCATTGAAGCTCCTACAAAATACATAGGCTTGATTTATCCATCTGTGCACTCTTATTAGAAAACAAGCAGAGTATCCATTTTGTTTAGTGGTTTCCTGAGTACAATTTGAGAATGTCTTTGATTATGAAGCTATTTGTGTAATTTTGCTTTTGTTATAATGTCAGTGAGCCAGCAAATTACACAAGATAACAAGTCTTATACAAGAAGAGGCACCCTACACATGACATATTAGCTTATATGTCTGTATGCTTGGTTTTCACCATGGTGCATTGTAAGATATACGAGAAGGGTACAGGACACAGAAGGATATCAGCATATTATTTTAACACGTACACAGCAGTAACAATCGTCTTTTTTCATTTTTTCATTTTGAAATAGCTGGAAAACAGAAGTATATTGTCCCATATTACTGTAGAAACACTGTGTGTGTTATTAATTTCAGATGTAATTTCTGCTTTGTTTTCCTTTGCATGATAACTTTAACAATTCTGTCATATGAACAAATGCAAACAGTGTCATTTTTGCAACCATATACATTTCAAGCAGCGCCTGTTTGAATATTCATATAGCTGTAGCTTTTGTGTGCACGACATTGCATTCTTAATAATTATACCAGGTTGTTCAACCATTGAAAATCTCTTCTGAAATCAATGCTTCATTCACTTTACTGCTTTAAACTTCACATGCCTTCCTTAGTGTGGCAGTTTGCATGTTATGTGTTTTCAGATGAAAAAACAAGACTGCTAACAATATCAGCTAACCTGAAAAAGTACATTTTACTTGAATATTAATTTGTTTAGCTTGTGTAATTTGGTTGGCCTACGCACCCTCATTATTCCTCTCATTTTTATCCACTACACCCGTTTGGTTGGCCTACGCACTCTCATTATGCCTCTCATTTTCATCCACTACACCCTAACCATAAATTTTGATAAATTGAACTGTAGATATGTAAAAAATAAATATATTTCAATTAGAGGTTGGCATGGGTAGAACATCCAGAACTGAGTACCCGCCATGAAAAATACCCGGTTGCCCGGATCTTTTTCGGGTAGAGGTTTTAAAAAAAATTACATATATTAATATTTTAAGTGCATGGCACTTAGTACACATACATTTAGTCCCTTCAGATCTGTAGACTTGTGTAACCTTTTTCAGTACTAGAAACATAATAATAATAATAATAATAATAATAATAAATAATAATAATAATAATAATAATCTCAGTTTAAATACAGTTATTAATGTTAAATGTGCATCATACTGCGGGATTCTTTGCGAAATATGTTGGCCGTATTCCATTAGTGTTGTTGTTGTTAGCATGGCTGCTACATTCAATTTTAAAACTAATGCTGTAGTACAGAAACGCTATTATGTTATGGACTGTCGCTACCGTAAGGTGAGCTAGTGTGACATGTGCGTCTGTTTTGTTGTAACAATAAAGTGCTGTTCCTGATCACTCCATTCTACAAGGCATATAGAATTTATTTACCAATAAATAAAGGAAGCACACTTACTTAATGTGCTCTGTATTGTTTTATTTTAATTGTATTTAGTTGCTTATTTATTTATAAATAAAGGCTGCTTATTGTATCTTTTTGGTAGGAAACTATATCTGCGTAATAACTATAGATAAAGCCTTCTGTACTGAAAGCCACACGGTTATTATTAATGGTTCACAGAGTTATCACTTTTATGTTGTTTTCTTTCTGATTGAGTTCCTGAGAAGAATAGTCATTACAGTTATTATTATTGAGGTGTACTTGTCGCTGTCTGTGTGTTATTGTTTTGTATAAAACATTGATATCCTGTCAGTTAAGAAAATGCTTAATACAAAAGCATGTTTTAACATTGTCTTTATTATGTCAGCCAGAGACCCACGCTTACAACTGTATTGTCATATTTTCTACATTTTTGTTTAAATTCTCAAATTAATAATCGATACCCGGGTAGTGAAAAGAGACCTGGGTCTGGCCGGGTAATTTAAAACCTGACAGTTACCCGTGTTTTTGGGTTCCTGTGCCGACCTCTAATTTCAATCTATATGGTGGAGATACATCTTTAAATACAGAGGATTAAGAGAGTAAGTCAATGTGAACTGAGACTCCCACAACTGCATCAAAACCTCTTTGTGTAGCAATATTTTCCCAAGCCTCCAACCAGCAAGTGCCCTTGCTCAAGCAGAATTAGTTTAATTGCTAAATCCTAAGCTCTGCTTGCAAACATTGAACAATTGCAATTGCCGTTGTGCTTGAGGCTCATTGAAGGTGCAGGAGGTAAGTGCTGATACTGTTATCAAGGTCAAACACACAGCCAGAGGAATATTTTGCAGTGCTTCAGACTGTCATGTATTTACCTTTTAACAAATAAAATGACTTTGAATTTGAATCATTTTTCTACAAACCAGCTTGTAGGAGGTGAAGTACTTGCACACTAACACAGTGATAATGGAAGCAGAATTCAAATGAAATTAAACTGGATGTACCAAACGTTTCTGTATAACACCATAAACTGGATATCGGCTCTGCAGAACTGGAAGTTTGCTTCCACATCTGCTGTACCAGTATATTGCTGATGCTTCTAGTTTCCAGCACTGTCAGCCAGCTACACACCTTTCTGGAGCTCTGCATCGATCAAAACATCAGTGTGACTAGTGCTAGTTGCTATGGATACCTTGTTCTACTTTTAACTGCGGATCACTCTGGAGCGATCAGTGTCACCCCGATACCTTGTTGTATTCGGTTCAAAGAGCCGGCCGCGGTTCAGTAGTGACTGGCGCTGAGCCAGGGGCAGCCCAGCCCTCCCCTGTCACTCCCTCTCTGATTGACAGATCTGAGAGAAGGCATCTCTCTTTGAAGGCTTGCCGGTGACATTATCAGCGCTGAATACATTAGTGCTCCTGGCACCTCGTTGGCAGGAGCCGACCTGTGCCGCCATGTTCCTGTTTTCACTTGCAAAGCCTGTTGACAGGCAGAGGATGAGCAGGCAGTAAGATGAATTACAGTAACACTGAGTTTGTGTGGGCTGTATCGTTCCAGTTTAAGATTCAGATTTGAAAATAAAAAGGCAACCTCAGTGCTTTCCAATTAAGAACACATTTTTATGCCTGGTGGGAGTGTATCATTGGTGTGTTGGCACATATATCACATATACAAATAGCTTTAACCTTCTCACCATCTGTGCTGGATTCAGCCATTGAAATAACTGTAAGAGTAACATTTCCCAGTGCTTGGTTACTTTGGTAATTTGTATAGCAGCGGGGACTCTTTTTCACTTTTAAAAGAAGAAATGTTTCAGGGAGCCTGTAGTGGCAACCCCATGTGTGACTCTGCCTAAAGTATATATTTTTATTCTGCTTCTCTGTCATATCCCATGCTGTGAAATTGATATTTATACAAAGCTGCCCTTCAAGCATGCCATATTTTCCACACCCACATTCCCCATATAGGGCAAGTAAGAATATGTCTGCCAAGGCTGCTTGTCTCCTGTGAGTCCCTGTTCCTATGCTGGTGGTGGGATAATGCTTTACATTGGAGCCCTTGAGAGCTTGTCCCTCCAAAGGTATGCAAGGTATTCCCACAGCCTATGCTGAGGCTAGGAAGACAAGAGAAAACTTAAGAGCAACACTGTTTACACAGAGACACAAAGTCTGAAATCTGCAAAAAAAAAAAAAAATCCTAATGCTTTCAGCCTTGTAGAGTGGGTTATCTTTCTTGCTTTTTCGGCCTTTTAAACTATGAGCTGCACATTGTGCATGTGCAATTCAGTATATGTCCTTAATGTATTACTGTTCTTCACCCACATAATGCATTATTACATTTGGTAATTCATTCCTCACAAAGGTGTAGCAGTAGCATTTTCATGCTGCTTTAATTTACTGCACAACTTTGTCTCTGTATACAAAGACTAAATGTTTTGGTGTTCTTTTGTGGCATTGAGGTGCTCAAGTCGTTTTCATTTCAAGTAAACCAGGATATTTTGAAATTAGTATTTGTGAAATTCTTGCACTCTGAAGTCACGCTATTCAGTGTTGCCAGCCACCCACTCAGACACTCAACACACTTCTCGTGTTTTATTCGTTTTTATTGAAAAAGATCTTGGCAAGTAAACTACAGCTGAAAGCCTTCCCTGGTTAATTCAAGCGCCTATTACAGATATGCAATATATTTGGTTGCTGCCTTCAGTTCATAACCGCAGATAATATGGGATGTGGTTCTTGGATTTCAAAGCCACTATTTTTTCATTTTTTTTATTTTTTATTTTAATCAGAGCTGTGGTACACAGTAATGGATGACTTCACAAAGTGTGATGATCCCTATGCTATATTCAAATAGATCCAACAAAAACAGGTTATTATCGTATATTATCTGAATCTGCCTTTACCTGGCATTGAGCTTGTCCGGGCATCCTAAGCCTGCCAAACTGTGTGACTATATGCAGAGAGAGTAGTTGAAAGATCACATTGTCACTTGAATTGGGTGGAATAGGGGAAGGCTGTTAGTCCAAGCTCAAAGCCAAGTAAAGGCAAATATAAAGAAAAAGTATAAATCCTCAAAAACCAGAGTAAAAGAACCCAGAACCCATTCAGAATAGTTGCAAACACCATAAAAAAAGCATTTGAAGCTACTTTTTTAAAGTTTATCCTTTCCCAGGTTCCAGACTCATAAGCATACAAAGTGCGTCTTGCATTCATATAGTTCTTTAACCAAGCCCACCTGATGAATTACCCAGGTGAACAACAAGTACAAGATAGAATGACACCTCCTCTATATACTAACCCCAGTCTAATCAGGGACCCAGTACAGAACTCTCTGTCAGTATACTTCTGACTAACAAGCTTTCAGGAGTTGATGGACAGCTGCAGAGACGATTCATACATAAACATGTATATGTTGCATGGCTATAATATTTGATGTGGTGTCACTTTGGGTTGTAATGGGAGAATAGTTTCAGAGAAGTAATATCCAGGAGGCATCTGTTTGGTTTTGACAGCTTCTGTATTTCCTGGGAAACTCTATTGACAGGATTGTATGATAAATAGAGGACATGCCTTATTTGTTTTACCTGGTGTGCAGGTTTACTAAGTAGCCTGTGGCTAGGTGTCTGGGCATGAGATCTATGAAGGCCAGCAATCACAGGAGGGCTTTGAGAGTACTGTGTTTGGTTGTCTATATTAATCCAGCTGCAGTGTCAAGCATACTACTGCTAGGATGGCATCCTTTTTAAACAGCTGGTGGCGACCTGGTTGCAACAGGAAGAATAAATGACCTATAAAAGAATCAAATGTGCAACTAATTAAGTGCCAGGAAAAGCTAAAGTGAAAGATACAGTGAGATTGACAAAAATAATGCTTTGTTATTTTTTAAGGAATATTTTACATTGGCCTTTATTTGTTAACTTGTTATAGTTTTATCCATTGAGTGCTGTAGTGGGCCACTGTGTCTAATCGAGATCAAAACATGAGCCTCAGGATCTGGACAGCCTAATTCAGTGTCAAGTTTGCTGTACAGGACAATTGTTATTCTTCCTTTGGTTTGCAAGACTTTACACAGGACAGTACATCTAGAACAAGTAAAGCTAAACGTAGCGGTATATGGGGGTCCCTAAAGGCTTACCTTGTGGTGTAGAGCGTGTCCTACAGTCAGAGCAGTGAAGCGCTGTGCCAAGATGCCAGGCTGGCCTTCGTCCTTTGTCCAGGAGTCAGTAGCTTTCTGACGTGCAGTGGAGCTCCTGGGTGAAAAGAGGCAGTTCTCTTGGTCATGGGATCAGAGAAAGCCCACACACCTTTCCTTCTACTGAAATTTAAGTTCTGTTGTATTGTCTGGTACTTTTACTTTCCAAAATCTTAATCTGCTCTAATGATAACGAAAACTGGAGTTTGTGTGAGTTCAAGTTCACCCTTAAAAGCTTCAAAGTGCCTGTGTTCTTTTCTACTTTCAGCAGTGGCTGAGCTCACTTGTGTTTAATATCTAAAGCTCCCCCCGGGATCCTTATCATTGATAGTTGTAGACCCCAAGCCACAAAAACAAATAAAGTGCAGCGACACCATTCTGAGAAAGCAAATAGAAATCCATCCAAGTCTCTTCAGTGCCTTTAGCATCCAGTATAATCTTCCAAGTAATTACAAATGACAATACTCAAAGTCTTCCATGCTTAATTAACTAGAAAGTACCCACGATAGGCCAACAGGGAAGTCATTGTTAACAATGGTAACCTTCCCTGAAGTGTCACCGTTTAAGTCAATATTAAAGCTGAGATTTAAAACTGAGATTGCCTCAGGTGTCCAGGCCTTGGGTCTAACATTTACCTTTTTAAATGTCACTCTTTAATCATTGTTTAAGAGACAAAACATGGTAAACTCTGGTACAATACAACCACAAGGAAAGCAGTGTAACTTGCCAGATGACAGTGCTAATTTTTCTTGGGTGTAGATTAATTTTTTTCTGGGATGCTGCCTGTGTGGTAGTCCGTCGGTGACTGTGGCACTGCACAGGTGTCTTTACAAAGGGGCTTAATAGGTCCCACAGATCTAAAAGCATGAGGAGCACTGTTTCCCTGTCAGAAAGCCAGCTGTTTGAGCAAGAGCCAGTGGCAGCTACTGTAGTGACTGTCTGGTCAGTTCCGAGTACTGGCTTGATTGACAGCATGCCTCTATAACATGATGCCTGCATGCTCTGGCTATCTTGCAAGCTCTGCCAGGCTGCTGGTAGTGTGACATGCTAGACTGTTCCTCTTGGGGGACCAAGAACACTAGATGAGTCACTGCCGGCAGTTAAAATGGACACCCTTGTGTTTTTGTTTTTAGCTGAAAAGTAAACTTTACTGAATAATTCATCTAGCTGTCTGAGGACAATCGCTTGTTACCGCAATGCAAACTTCCTATTCAGTGCTACCCTGATTTAAAACACTTGAGACAAGACCCTGAATTTATCCCACTGGTACTTCAGGGAATTTACTTAACTGTTGATTTACTTAACTTCAGGGAATTTACTTAACTGTTAATTTACTTAACTGTTAAACTACAAAGAATTCTGATAACTGTGTGTTTGCAGCTGTATATCCTCTGTCTACAAAAGGTAGTATATGTGTATAATGTACACTGTACTTTTTTGTTGTTGTGGTCCTTACATGACCCTTGAAATGAGCGGTAGGCCTCTATCGACAGGCTTGACCTAATTATTTTTATTTATTTTTCCCCCAATTTGGAATGTCCAGTATGTTTTTTCTCCCCACACAGCACAGATGTTCTAAGGGCATTTGAGCGTCCTCCGATCTCGCAAGCCTAAAGCCAGAATCGCTTTTACGTCGAACAATCCAGTGCAGAGGTGGTCGGGCTACCGATCCTTGAGAACAGAGACCAGCCCTGCCTCTTATCACTCTGAATGCACTCTGTGTCTGGCCAGCAGGGTTCGCTGTTGCGCGATGAGGAGAAGCAATCCCCGCTGGTCTCCCAACCCCCACTCCGGGAGCATCAGAGCTAATGTGACTCCCCCTTCCCCAGCAAAGTTCGGCCTCTGCACAGCTCAGATGCAAACTGGCGCCGTCCAAGCTGTGTGACTCATCCTGCGCTCCCAGCAGCAGTGCTTTAACTGGATGAGCCACTCGGGGACCCTGCTATACTATCTCATTTCTAAAAGCTAAAAGAAGTCATACCATACAAAACAAGGAGAATACATATAAAACTAGAGTAAAAGTAAAATCATATTTCTTGTCTTCATTGACATAATAAGCTGACCCATTACTTACTACTCCATCTTTAAATATTCCTTTTGTGTTATGTATTATTGATAATTATGTTTTATTAATGGTTTAATTGTATAATATAGTTGTTTTAAAAAAGTGATTTTTTTTTTATTCAGAGTTTTTTTTTTTTTTGTATGAACTTCATAGGGCCACGTTTGACCTAGCGCTACCAACAATTTTCCTACAACATTAGCCCTGTAGTTGGCCTCTTATATGTATTTATATTCAGAAAATGGGGTTTGTTAGATATTTCTGCAAAGCAAATCTAATTTCTCTCTTTAGTTGATACAAATGTAGAAAATCAACACTGTTTCCAGAAGCTTCTTTAAACACACAAGATTCAATAAACGATCCTCCCTGTAGTTTGCATTGTATGACAGACAGGTGACAAATACTGTGCAATGGGATTTCTGTGAGCTGGTTGATTAGAGCAGGGAGATGACTGTGGTGTTAATGGAATTATGTTTTTTTAAACAGTTGGGCAGAGTTTACCAAAATGACAGGGCACCTGTCACTCAAACTGCCTATTCGTTCTACACTTCTCATCTCCCCAGATTCAAATTCCTCATCCTCTGTAACCTGATAGTTAATATGGTGATGGCTATATCTTGGAAACCACTTGTGTGATCATGATTAACCTATTCCACATTTTGTGACTCCAAATAACAAAATACCTTGTTTGTCGGCACACATTGTGTAAATGCTATAACATGTGCTTTGGGATACTTGAAAAATGCAAGTACACTGTAATGCACATATACTGAAACTACTTAAAATGTTAGTCTATCCAGCGATTTGTTGTTGTGTAAAACTAAATAATTAAACCTGGCAGGGTATCTGTCACCAAGACGGCCAGAGTGGGGGACATCAGACCAGAAACAGGAACCAGGAAATAAATGACAGAGAGGTGGAGTTTGGTGGAGCTGCGCAAATGGTCTCGCTCAGCATTTAATAGTGCACAGACAGACAGAAAATAAACGGTTGTGAGACAAACAAAAACACAGGACACGGCACTGGTAGCCAAAATAAACAGACAAACAAAACAGACTAACACTAAACAACACGGTGAGCAGATATTTTACTTACTACTATTATTGTTCTTATTATTATTACCTCCGTCTCCAATCCCGTTCTCCACTCACCGAACACACAACCCCGGGTGAGTGAAAACATGCTGCTTTTATGCAGCTGTACCGAGACTCGATTGCAAATCATTTAGTTGGAGCCGCGGTACAACTGCACGTGAATTAATAAAGTGCAATTCCCCGTGCTCACATATTGCATACTTTTACTTGCACGTCAAGTGCTGTGCAATCCTCGTGCCTAAATACAAATATACATTTTAAAAACTCATGTTACACAGACCCGTTTATATCCCGTGTACCAAAGACTGTACACCAACATTAACACAATACACACAACACAAAATACACACAGGGACGGGCACTTTGCCACAGTATCCTTTCAGGAAGGGAGTAGGGGAGTAGAAAAAATGTGGGCTGCTTGAAAGTTAAATAGTATGGGCTATCTGCCCAAGGTTTGGACAGGTGTAGATATTGCAGTTCTGAAACTGAAAAGACTAAAACTAAAAGATATTAACAAACCACGATTGCCATTAATCGCTTACCCGAAATAGGATTGTAGAAACAAATGGAAACGAACCGAACAAGCATTAAAACACTGCTGCTTGGTGTTTTCAGAGAGAAATAAACTGTCAACTGGCTGCACTTGACCAGCCTGTATCTGTTTTTTTTTTCCGTGTTGCTATCGATGCGTCTCTGTTAGATCTCATCAAAGTGTCTACTCTTCATTTCCCCTTGAATGAAGCTCCCTGCCACCCAGAAGCTAATTGATCTCATCTGGGCTGACAGCGCATTGAACTTGCCACCTCCCGTCGCCCTGATTTATGCTCGTGCACGCTCTGCGAGTGAAGAGTCTATTCCTGACGGACAGATAATCGGCCACAGTAATAACAGTCCTGCCTGTGTAAGAGGCACAGAAAAAATACTCTGTGTGAAATTTGAATGACTTCCGGTGGGGAACATTTCACTCCTCAAGAAGTTTCCTTTCTGGCGCTCGGAGTTGTGTTGCTGATTGTTGATGGGGTCAGAAGGTTGCTTTCACTGTTAGGCCAGGTGGCCAGACTTTTTGTATGTTGTCATGCTCAGTCTATTGTGTGCCAGCTGTGGCTGTACAGTCTGTGAGCCAGAAGTTTTGCCTGTTTTTGAATTATTATAAACACTATAATGTTGGTTGCTTAACACTAGTTCTCTGGCAGGGAAGCTTTTGTGATTAAGGTTTTGTGATGTTTAGTTACACATAATACAAACTTTCTATTGAAGAGATGTGCAGAAAATGTATTGACACCTTTCCTATTATTCTCTCTGTAAAGATCACAGTGCCACAATAATCGTTTATACTCGCTGAGACTGTGCAGGAATATGAACAGAATACAGTTAGTTGCTGAAAATGAATGCTTTGTAATGGGTGTTATGGTTCCTTCTCACATATTAAACTGTATAAATTTGTCTCTGGGAAATTTGTGTTTTTTATAAATTTAATTTGTGAGCAGTTTACCAAAGCCTTACTATATATAAATGGTCTCCGCTAAGGGATACTATTATCTGACAAAAAAGAGTTTCGCAATGTGTGCTAGTGGTGATTCACTACTCTATCAAGGGCCATGCTTCGTGCTGTGGAATGCTTCAATGGTGACTGATCAGTTGAGTTGAATCTCTGTGGGAGGTGAGAAAACACTCCTGAGAACCGACTTGTTAAAAAAAAAAAAGTATCGTATAAGAGATAGTCTTCACTAGTTTTTATTTTAGCAACAGCCTTTAACATTTGCAAGTTTTTTTACCCTGAGTTTAAGTCCATTGGGCCATGTCCAGAACCTGCTTATATAGCTTGGACATCACGGGTTAAGCCAGAACATATTGTCATGAAGTTTAGTCAGGACCCCACAATATCTGTCCCATTTAAGGTATTACGTCTCCACCACATCTTCCTAGTCCTGACCTTGCTCACTTTTGAGATCAGAAAGGTGATATGTCTGCATCTGACATTACCTTATAAGGTCAGAGATTCAGAGGTTTTATTGTGTGCGCTTGTCCTCTGCTGACTTGTCTAGCCACAGATGCAAACAGTCATTACTCTCTAAAATGATCAGACAGACAGAAGATTGTCTTACCGGATTGTGAAACATGAGAATTAGTGGTAGCAGAATCTACAATGTCAATGATGATGTTAAGAACACTTATTCTGATGCATTGGCTTTGGAGAACCTGTTTTGTAGTGTTGATTTGATCATCCTGAGATTCAGGAGTGTGTTTTAACTGTACTTGTACTAATGGTAATCTCTACATTACTAATGTCCCAGAAGTGCAGCATTGGGTCATAAAAAAACAATTAAAGTGGTGTTATGAGTCTGCTAATGAAGAATGACCTCCACAGCCTGGTCTCTTAACAGTAGGGGAATCATGCGCTTTATTTCTCAACAAATGCTCATAACTACATTAAAGGAATAACCAGAGAAATAAAAAGGCCCTTAAAGTTAAAATGACCTGAGCAGGGATGCTGCAAGTCAAGGACAAAATACAAGTTTGGAAACTTTATACCACTAGTGTTTAGTACAGGATTTATTTTTTCTAGGTATTTTTTTGTTTTTTATTTATAAACTTTCATTATGTATTCCATTTTATTTAACGGTTCAAAAACATTCTGAACCCCCCCACCCCCCCCACCCCAAAAAAAAAAAAAAAACCTGAATGTGTGGAGATGCTCGTGTGTTTAGAAATGTTGCTTTATAAGACAAAGCTGGGCCATATCTGCTTTGGAGCTCTACTGTAGCTGTGTGTTAAGTATTGTCCTACTTGTCCAGCATTTGAGTAGCCCAATCCTCAACAAGGAGTCCCTTCTCACCATCTTGTGGGCTTAGTGTTCTCTGTAATGGAGCATGTGCTGCCTTGAAAGAGATTTATTGTGAAGAATTCAGTTTTATTCATGTATGTTCAAAAAAACCTCACTCACAGATGATTTTAAAATGAATTGTCGCTGCTTCTACGTTTTGCAAGTAACCTTTTCACTTGAAAAATCTGCAATTAGGTAGAACACTGAAGCCTGCGGCCTTCGTTTTCCTTTTCGATTCCTCCAATGCTCTTATTTAAAACTTTATATTATGTCATATTATTGAAGTAAGGGAACATCAAAATACATGTTACATTAACAGCCAGTGATAGCATGCATTTTCATCTGAAGGAAATTACTTGGATTTGGAATATGTAGCCTGACCTTTTTCCACTGTAATCTTGAAATTTCTGTGCACCAGAGAACCTTATATGCAGAGAGGGCCAAACTAACATTGGTGTTTTGCATAGGTTTATATATACAGTACTGTGCAAAAGTTTTAGGCCAGTGTGAAAAAATGCTGTAAAGTAAGAATGCTTTCAAAAATAGACATGTTAATAGTTTATATTTATCAATTAACAAAATGCAAAGTGAGTGAACAGAAGAAAAATCTACATCAAATCCATATTTGGTGTGACCACCCTTTGCCTTCAAAACAGCATCAGTTCTTCTAGGTACACTTGCACAAAGTCAGGGATTTTGTAGGCATATAGTCAGGTGTATGATTAAACAGTTATACCAAACAGGTGCTAATGATCATCAATTCAATATGTAGGTTGAAACACAATCATTAACTGAACAAGAAACAACTGTGTTGGAGAAATGAAACTGGGTGAGGAACAGCCAAACTCAGCTAACAAGGTGAGGTTGCTGAAGACAGTTTACTCTCAAAAGTCATACACCATGGCAAGACTGCGCACAGAAACAAGACACAAGGTAGTTATACTGCATCAGCAAGGTCTCTCCCAGGCAGAAATTTCAAGGCAGACAGGGGTTTCCAGATGTGCTGTCCAAGCTCCTTTGATGAAGCACAAAGAAACGGGCAACGTTGAGGACCGTAGACGCAGTGATCGGCCAAGGAAACTTACTGTAGCAGATGAAAGACACATCATGCTTACTTCCCTTCACAATCGGAAGATGTCCAGCAATGCCATCAGCTCAGAATTGGCAGAAAACAGTGGCACCCTGGTACACCCATCTACTGTCCGGAGAAGTCTGGTGAGAAGTGGCCTTCATGCAAGACTTGCGGCCAAAAAGCCATACCTCCGACGTGGAAACAAGGCCAAGTGACTCAACTATGCATGAAAACACAGGAACTGGGGTGCAGAAAAATGGCAGCAGGTGCTCTGGACTGATGAGTCAAAATTTGAAATGTTTGGCTGTAGCAGAAGGCAGTTTGTTCGCCGAAGGGCTGGAGAGCAGACCCCATACATACAGCGAAAGTCATTAAGAACTATCTTCAGCGTAAAGAACAAGGAGTCCTGGAAGTGATGGTATGGCCCACACAGAGCCCTGATCTCAACATCATCGAGTCTGTCTGGGATTACATGAAGAGAGAGAAGCAACTAAGGCTGCCTAAATCCACAGAAGAACTGTGGTTAGTTCTCCAAGATGTTTGGGCCAACCTACCTGCCGAGTTCCTTCAAAAACTGTGTGCAAGTGTACCTAGAAGAATTGATGCTGTTTTGAAGGCAAAGGGTAGTCACACCAAATATGGATTTGATGTAGATTTTTCTTCTATTCACTCACTTTGCATTTTGTTCATTGATAAATATAAACTATTAACATGTCTATTTTTGAAAGCATTCTTACTTTACAGCATTTTTTCACACCTGCCTAAAACTTTTGCACAGTACTGTGTGTGTGTGTATATATATATATATATATATATATATATATATATATATATATATATATATATATATATATATATATATATAATATGGTATGATACCTCATATTTTTCACCATAGCATCTATAATCACCTTAATTGAAAGAGATTGCTGTTGTCAAATGCGTGAGAGAATGAAGTGCAGTAACAACCTGGGCGACAGAAATAAGACTTAATTGTCTATGGGAGCTATATAAAATGGCAGCCCCTAAGCGGGAGAGAAATGCAAGAGTACAGCAATTAGTCTGCAAGTTCTGTGCAACTTGTTTTGAGACTGTCAGCACTGTGGAGCATATGCGGCAAAACACCATCTGCTGACAGCCTTTCTTCTGATGAAAGCAACACTTTAAAGACTGCCTCCTTTGATTTTACCTGTGAAGAAAGAAAAAAAAAAAAAACATTTGAGAAAATGACTTTGAATTCCGGCTCGGTTTTATTTTTTTCTTCTTTTTTTATCTTTCAGAAAGTCTTTAACTCTTCCTTCCTTAGAGACAGTTTTAGCAAAAATGACTCTCAATTGGAAATTACTGTTGTTCACAAATGTGTTACTGTCTTCACTCTGACTGATGTAGCTTCAATATACCCTGTGTAATGCAGGCTTCAAAGCTATCAAAGGTATTGAAGCTACAAGCTATTGCATGTGGCCCTATTCTCTCTTAATGACTTTTGATTTGGATGCAGTTGGGTATTATCCCTCGATGGGAATGCCTATCCAAGCTGGGAAGTGTAGTATTGAGTATTTGCATACATATATATCTAGGCATATACGGTTTTCAAAGCTTGTGACTTTCTAAAATAGGTCTTGGAGTATATGTAAGCTGTGTGTCTCTTCAACTGCCTTTGTGCCTGTCGCTTTAGAGTTTTGCATATAATTTGAGAATTGCTTTTCCAATTGTGATGCACTTGCAATGGACCTTTGTTAATTGTTAATGCATAATCCTTGGGTATATGGAGTGTCTTTATTTTTCCTTGGCACAAATAATAGAAACCTTTTATATGTCTTGGGTGGAACATTGGTTTTTAAATTTAGCTCTCAAAAATTGGGTTCTGTTACGATTGGTGCCAAATTCAATGTGACACTATTCCTTGACGTGGCAGTTGCAATTAAAGAAACGAAATACAGAGGTAAAAACACATATCCCATCCAGTCATGTAAGATGGCTGGCTCATTTTTAAAATCCATTGCTTATATTCAAAGAACGGACAATTGTATAAATATTTACTGTATTAGGAAAGCAGTTTGAGTGGCGAAAAACATACAACACATATTCAAGTCCCACAAACCAGCAGGGGCTCCTCGAACACTTTTTTAAATTTCATTTTAATAAACTTTTAGATTTCTTTTTTTTCCTTAGCAGAAAAATGAAGTTCCTTTAACTCTTTTTCAGCTTCGAGGGATGAGGTCTTATCCATGATTAACTTAGACCTGTTTTTATTAGATTGCCAGTATCCAGGCCACTGATGTAGCAGGAGCAGTAATGTTGCTGTGTGTTCCAGGTGCCTGCGGAGAAGTGCCGCTACTTGGCTGGCAGTGTCCTGAGCGAGGGTGAGGAGGAGCCCTCCGAGGAGCTGCTCAAGCTTTACGAGAAGTATAGCTTCAAGATCTTCTCCTTTCCTGCTGTCACGCACGTCGTCATGACAACCTTCCCAAACAACACCTTCCTGTCTATCTTCTTGGCCAATTGGAGAGTGTACCCTCAAATGGGAAGCTACATCAAGGTAGGAGAAACGTTGTTTCTTTGCTATAAATAAGGATACATTGATAAAGAAGTCAAGCCCTAAAGTGTATTAATTTCTCCAGTTGGAGAATTGAGAATTAATACTTAACTGATGAAGAAATACATGCAAAAAGTCAGTTCTTTTCAGGGGTATGCATTTCATATCGCCAGACACCTGGGACAACAAGATTTGTTTGAGGGACAGCAAGTTTTGCTGTTATACTTTGCCAGTTGGACAAATTATTTATTATTATTATTTATTATTATTATTATTATTATTATGTTTGCTCTGTTGTTAGTAAAACACTCCAGGCATATTTCTAGAGAGCTACACAAGTTTCTAAGAATTGAATTGTGGAAATCTAGCACCTAAACAAACATTTTAAAAAGTGTTTACGTCCCACCCTGATCACTTCTGATTGGCTAGCTGTGGAAAAAGATGATCTTCTATTGGTTACAAAGAATCCAGAAATGGCTGCTAAGAGAACCTCTGGCAAGGCACAGACTAATCTTTTAAACTTAAGGTATTGTTTGATGTAGTGATGCTACTTTTTTAATACGTGAACCTGGGATTTTCTTTGCAACAATGGAAACTTGATAATAACCCCTCAATCCTATCTGAATTTTCCTCTAAAAAACAGAACTCTTTTATAAATAAGAAGATTCAGTTTCTCTATTTCTCTATTTGTAACCTTATTGCTCTATTTCTCACACAAATTAAATTTCACCTTCGTTTTTCCACAGGTTCCCATTTTCAGTTGCAATGTTTACTACCGTTTCAGTTAACAAGCCCATGGATAATAATGTGCACAGACTGAAGGGCACTAGGCGGTGGTCATGAGATAGAGCATGCTGTTAAAACTAACACAATTAAACTGTGATCTACATAGGAGTTACAGTGCAATATAATCTAGAGCAGTGCAGACAGGAATTTCCCTATCTGCCATGCAGCAGATGGCAAAGACTTTATTTTGAATTATTTAAACTGTCTCCGGCTTGTTGTAATTTACACGTCCGGCAGGTAAACTCAGCACTCTTTAATGAGTTTCAGTTGCTTTGCAGGCGCAAAGCTGCTTCTTTTAATCAGTTCCTCCTACACTTTTTGTGCTACGGAAACTCTCAGCAGTCCACCATCATATTTATTGTCCGAAAAACCTTTCCAGCACAGCAGGTATCTGTTAGAAATTAACTTAAATTTAAAAAATCAATGTTGTGTTTTGTTTTTTCAATTCGTTTACATTTTTTTTTGTGCACAAAACTGGCACACCTTTTGTGAAAATGTTTTCTGGATAAGAAAAGTTGAACTGCTGTAGAAATGCTGTGGAAAAAAAAAATATTGCAACTGTAACTTCAATACAGTAAAACCAGTGTTTATGGTCACCTGAGCTAACTAGCGGTCTGGTTTACTAATTGCTAATAATAACAGCGCTGCAAGTGTCACAGCCTCAAATGGTTTAGTTCTTGTGACTCTAGTGCTGCATTGTAACACCTTTCTGATGTGAGTAATAACACACCAGCATGGGTCACAAAGGGCCCTGTAGTCTACTATATTTGGGTACCATGCTTGATACCCAGGAGCTTTCATTTGGTAACTTGTGGTCTTCTGTGGAGTTCATGTTCAAGCATGCGAGCCCAACTGCTGATGTGATCCTTGGACGACAACACGGAAATCCCCATAGAGGCGCAATATTAATACAACCAGAAGCTGCCCTGCCTTTTTAAAATTGTGTTCACATGCTGACCCGTCTTCAGTAAGAGGCTAATTATCCAGCAGGAGGCCCGGTGTTGCAGGTTTACCACTATTAATAATTAATACTTTGTTTATAATTGAAGAAAACCATTTTACAGGCTAAGACTATATCAAAATGCTGCAGAACAATACGATAATCTAGTATGTAGAAATATAATGACTTTGCCAAAACAGATATTTATTTATATTTCGTTTTTTAATATACAGTACTGTACATAACAATCTAACTGGCAAACTTCATTTGCCACCTGGTGCTTAAAAATCACCATAATTGGCTTAGTCTTGATAAACAAAAAAAAAAGAAAAATAGTTTGTGAGGCAGGAGGATTGTGAGATTGTAATTAATCAAAGGGGCTGCAAAACTTCCTAAAAAAAACAAATGTGCTGGTGAGCTTTAATGATCTCATTGTTTCATGCAGGTGGTGGCCCTGCAGGCAAGGATTTTCCCCCAAGTGAGGGCTTGTTTCAGCCTGGCAGAGCCATCTGCCCTGGCAGACTGCAGGATTTGCAGAGCTGATGTGTGGCACAATTAACTTGATAGAAAAAAGGTTAAGTGCCAGGCTGCCATCCTCTCCTGCTCTCCTCCGAATCCCCAGCTGTAGCTGGGAACTGTTTGTTCACTGTAAACCACTCCATTGTTATTATTGTTACCATGTTGGCACCAAGCTGTGGTTGACCTGACATCTTGACAGGGTGTCTTGAATCAGAGATTGCACTGCTTTTGGTAGGACAGGTCTTCAATATACAAGATGAAGCAGAATGCAGTGTTCCAAAATCAATTAAAACCGCTGCAGTTTTTCTAAAATAAACTTATGAACTTGATGCTGCTGAAACTGCTGCTAGATAACTTCTTGATAAACTTTCAAGCAGATTGCTTTGCTTGCATGGGCTACTAGACAACCCAGTATTTGGGTATAGAAGATGTCGACACATCAATAACTCCTTCCTGTCAGAAACTCAATAAAACACCTCTGCTTAAAAGCCTATGTGTGTGTGTATATATATATATATATATATATATATATATATATATATATTGTAAACGATCCTTTCACTTTTCACGTTCGTTGCCCCTTTCAAAGTAGACCCAGGACACAGAAATGGAATTGATTTAAGTGCTGACGCGCACTTTTAATAAACACCAATCAAATAAATTAAACAAAACAAACAAACACCTAGCTCCTTCTTGGAGCACTAACTATACAGTCTGGAACCTAACTCAACCAGGACAGCTAAGCTGTTTACCTGTAACCCAAACACAACTCACAAGGTTTAACACAGCACTTTACCTTGACTGCTTGGAAGCAGACCACACCTTCTGCCTCCCTACGCACAGCAGCCCTGAACAGACTGGCTGCCTCTCTTAAATACCCTGCACCTGGCTCTAATTTACAACTACCATCAGGTGCAGGGGATTACTAAACAATTAAACAATTACACAATTAAACCCCATAATACCCAAATGTGCATTCTCACAAGGTTTTTAGCAGGGAAGGATTTTAACCCCCTCCCTGGTACCTTACAATATATATATATATATATATATATATATATATATATATATATATATATATATATATATATATATAGATATATATAACAATGGTTAATGGACACTGCTTGAAGCTTTTCTGTGAGCTTCAAATTAAGTGGTAGCAGGGTAGTAACAGATCATTGAATAGAAAACTATTTTTGTGTTGTACTAACAGTTTTCTTATGTTTGTACATATGCTATCATCACAAAATATATAAAGCAGGAGTTACTTGATTACCCAAATGCTCTTTCTTGTGAGCTTAAACCCTCCAGCACCTGTTGTTTTCAGCCTTGAAACGAAAAAGATGAAACATGGATTTTTTTGACATACTGTGTAGAAGACAAGGTTGCTTGCAGACTCAATTTACCATGTCAAAATACATTTGAAAATGTTATTTTATTACAAATAAACCGAAAATGAAATAGTTTTTGACTTGTAAGTAACATCATATTTTAAGCTATTGAAAAAAAGAACTGCCATTTTTGGAGAACATGGGCATATATGAACCTTTTGCCAGTAAAACTGGGTGCTAATATGAAAAGGGCAGACAGTTGAGGCTGGACGTTATATTTAGCATGTACAGTAATTGGTCCCATCTTCTGTTTGTCCCTATAACATTTTTGTTTGATTTATTTTCTCATTAAAGCACTGAAACTATTTCAGTGCTTAGTGTTGAAAGAGTCATCTAGTTCAGTATACTTTGTTTGTTTCTCTGGACTGCAGAAGTAAATTTGTAATGCCGGTACTCACTCTGAACATACACAGAACTAATCAGAACTAATAAACCCTGAAGAAGGACTAAGCATAAAAGCATTCTAACACAGCTGCACAGCTCCTTGACTGTGCTTTTCTAATCTTAGAACTGCATTATGGGTTCAGTGTCATCCTTGACACAGGAGATATGAGAGCTCATTGCTGCACCCTTGTATGAATATTTAAGTTGAATTAATACACACTGAAATCAGCTGAGACATTCTGCATTAACTCAATGGCAAATATCCCCCTGCTTCATTCTGCGTACTCCAAGTAGATTGTGTCATGCGCGGATGAATTAATCAAGGTCTTAAGTGCACTCATTTTCTGATTCACCGAATATTAATTTTATGACCTCTGCAGATTGCAGAGGGGAAACATTTCTGACTGCAGCACACCTTTCTTTTTATTTTTTTGGAGTGCGTGAAGAAACTTGGATGCATTTGCAGAATCTGTGGGCTACAGATCAGATTTGTTAAAGCGCCCGTGAGAATGGGCTGTTTGAATACGCATATAACTCTGGGTAGAAGGAAGGTTTTTTTAGAGAGTGGTGAGTGCATGTCATGGGCTACCAAGCCATCTTGTTGATGCTTAATAATTGGCATCCTTGAAGAAAGTTCTGGGATTAATCATTTTATAAGAACCGGACAAGCATGTGCGAAATCGACTTCTTATTTTATATACTTACCCTAGGCCGGCGTGGGTTTGAGAATTATTTTGGATAATACTGCAGATATTATACTGCTTTTTCTAACGTGATAGCTTCATTTAAAGCCCTACTTTTGTATTCCTTATTGTAATTTGTTAAGCATTTCTGACTAAAATCATCAAATTGTTGGTCTCTTAAAAACTCCAAACCTTACACTCAGTGTTAAATACAATATTGTTTTCTAATTTCACAACACATTGACTTGACATCCTATGGAGAATTTCTATTAAAATAGTCTGTCAAATCAGCGAGTAACCACTTGCTCATTGAACCTAACAAAGAGTGGCATCTCAACACAGTGTGTAAATAAGTAAAGTAAGGGACCCTGGTGGTTTGAGTGTGAACGGGGGTAATGCTCTCTTTTTTTCTTCAAAAAAATCAGATATTGCTCATCAGGTTTTTCTATAGAGCATGTAATCCTACAGTAAATGAATGGCTCCAGTGCACTGCATGATGTGGTCAGTCATGTTTAGGAAGAGAGACCCGGGCGCTAAATATACCTTCCTATAAATGTGTGCTTTGTGTTTCCGTTACTGTATGTCTGTGTTGTGTTATAACACCCAGCTCAGTGGAAAGAAACTTTTTCATGGAATCCAGTTAGAATTCAACTAAGTTCTGGTGTTCTAACCCAGGCTCATTGATCCATGTTAGCACCAGGGCTGTACAATAAAGAATGCTGTCATCTGCTTAATGCCTGAAACATTTCTCCCCTGCACAGGATTAAGTTTTTATGAGCATTTGTTTTTGAAGGTATCTTAACTGTTGTGATGTGCATGTGAAAGTGAATTAATCAACACCAACAAAAAAAAACAGTGCTACACATATATGAATCAAACTTAAAAAAAAAAAAAAAAAGCGCAGCATTTACAATAAGTGTGTTTGACATGCTTTCATGTGTGCATCTAGGTCAGTGCTGTATGTTTATGCTGATAGTCATGTTTCCTTTTTCCAGAACCCAAACATGAGCCTAAGTTAGGCGCCTTCATAATGCAATCTTGCTAGGTTATTTGCTTGTATCAATAATTCAGTAAACTGCTCCCAGATTGACATAAATGTGCTTTGACAGGTAGAGGACCTTTTAAATCTAATGATTGACTTATATGTGACAAAGTGATAGACAAACACAAGTGCTATAAATGGCCACAGCATTCTCCCTGGTGGCATCAGCTGTGGATATAGCAGCAAGAGGTTTTCTGCGCTCTGTGCTATGATAGCATTACTCTGTTTTCTGGACTCTGTGCTATGACAGCATTACTCTGTTTTCTGCACTCTGTGTTATGACAGCATTACTCTGTGTTTTCTTCGCTCCATGCTATGATAGCATGTTCTGATTTGAATACAGGGCTGTAGAATGTAAAGGTTTTTTTACTCTATGCGTTGATGCAGTGGCATGTTTGAGAGGCGGTCTGCTATGACTGGTGTGATTGAATAGTGCCGTTAGGCAAATAACGCATGAAGTGCTGAAGTATTTTTGGATTGAATGAGTGATACTGTAGCAGTAATAATTCAGATTTATACAGTGCCTTTTAGGGCTAAACCAGGGGTTGATTTGTAAACAAAAAAGTCCTGGGTCTTCTAATTAAAGAAGACAGATAACATTTTTGTTTATAGACCTAATGTACTGACCATTTACAGAGGCATCAATATATGTATATGCTGACCTTTGCCTGGCCGTGTTTTAACATAATCTTCAGGTCTGAACAGTGGCAGGCTGACTAATCTGATAAACAGGAGCGACGACACTGTTGTTTTTAAGAACGCTAGTTTTTTGGTGCTTCACCGTTTGGGGTGTAAAAAACTAAAAACGTCCTTATTCATAAATGTTGCATACTAAAATATATGGTTACAGTACACTTATGTCATTCATTTTGTCAGTTATTTTATTTTATTTTTTGCAAAAAAAAGAAAGAAATAATAATATATATATAATTTTTTTCTTCTGCAAAATGAATAATTCTCGCCTGTCAGAAAAAAAGGTACCGGGATCCGATGCGATCTGTCAGAAATTAACCCCCAGTTTAAAGCGCCTCTTGGTTTATCTGCAGGACTTATTTTCTTTCAATTCAAAACCTGAAATAACTTGTTGAGTGTGGCTCTAAGGCTAGCAACTTTTACTCTGGGTCTCTTTGGCAAAATATCCATAAGTAACCAGAAAAAAAAGCAATATAAATGTAACAGGGCGTGGAGTGCAACATGTTTTATCTTTACAGCCACTTCACTGTAACAACACAAGTTTTATGAAACTTGTTGTAGGACCTTCTTTAATTATTGAGTGTATCATTATCTATGGATTCTTTGAATGCATTTTGACTGCCGGTATGTACAGTATGTCACACTGCAGGTATGACAAAACTTGCTCAGGGTATCCTTTAGCACAGGCTTTTGATAGTGTCATAATGGGTTGTATGTAAGCTGTCTATCTGTTGGCTATAGTTACTGGACATGCTGAAATGGACAAGTCCTGAAGATTATCAGAATCTTACAGAGACACCGCTCTCCCTGTCTCTGTCTGTCTGTCTCTCTGGCTGTATATCAAACCATTTAAACACCTGTCGAATTAGTGGTTGTGTATAGTGGCACTGCATCATACTGATATGTAGACATTGCTAATCTCTAGTCTTCTATACAGTACTTCCAGAAGTGTGATGGGGCTTGTTTTGTGCGATGTGCTGCATTTGAAACCGCATGGCAACAATGTTATAGGTTGTTACTAGTTTGCAGATACATTCTGAAGACCTCTGGGGTAAGTTTATCTCCTAAAGCAAACACACTATGCACTGTGCACAGGCAGATCCATCTTTAGAACTGTACCTCCCCCAGCTCCTACTGCAGCAATAAATTGTTCCTCAGGTTTAGATTTGTGATCAATAGTTTAGGAAGCCTGTTCTGTCTAAAGGGATTTCATTCTTTGTTTTAAATTAAACACAGGAACTCAGTTTGTTGTCTTCTACATTTATATTTAATAAGGCTGTATGATAACTGGTTGAAAGGTGGAACTACAAAATTCACAGCTGCCAGTGCCTTGGAAACACTCCTGTGAAGAAGCACTGAAAGGTCACCAGTTTAAGTCTTCATTTCAGATGGTAGCGACTGCTCCCTGTTTGAAGAGTAACTGCAGTTCTCCTGTGAGATACACTCCAGCTAAATACATTGGACATTGTTTTTTACACTACATCTTCTATGACTTTCGTTGACCTATGCTTCAGGAATGCCATCGAAACGAAAGTTTGTCTCTCACTTAAAAAATGTAAATCTTATTTTTAGATGGCACCTCTTGCTTAACCCATAACCACCATTGTTAACTGATGAAATCATAAAAACATAGTGTTCCATATCAAAATGAGAATTGATTTTTCTGGCTACTGGTTGATATGTAACCCGTGAGTCTGGATACAGTACGTTTTGATGGCATGAGAATTCATTGTTTCCTCACATATCGCTATGGCTTCCTGAATGGCTATGTCTTTCAGACTTAGTGATAGGCTCATATAGATGAGCAGATGATGAATTGAATTAATTTAGAATTAAAGTGAAACTGAACATAATGAACACAATTACGGATAAATTACCCCCGCCCCCCCATTATAGGCCTGACCAGTAGAGGGCAATGATTACAAGGCTTGTGCAGATAATGGCTACAATCTGCACGAAGCAGTGTTACATTCCTAAAGGACTGACCACAAGGCATTCTCTTCTGAGGCTGCTTACACGTATAAAGATGACCCGATGCTAGATTCACAAATAATAGAAAGGTACACTCTTTGATTCTATATGACCGAAGAGATTTTAGTTAGCCTCTGATCTTCAGCAGTGGTCATCAGATTTGTAATAGGTTCCATGGTCCTTTCTGCTCGCCACCTGTCTTCTATAGCAATTACGGGGCTGCAGAACACAGATGCAAGGCTATCAAAGAAATAGCAGAGTGCCCTGTGACCTCCAGTGGGTCCCTTGAAAGATGCGGAGGCTGTTTTGTGTCAGACTGTCACATCACTGAACAGAGGGTCCAGAGAACTGATTGTTCCTGTATTACTGATGAAGCGAACCTCCAGCTGTATTTCCTCTATTAGGTTTTATTAGTCGTACAACAAAGCTCCCCGGGGCCGGCTCAGGTCATACGCACAACACAAGCAACCACTGCAATCAGCTTTGTGGCAGTGCCTCTGTATGGAGTAGAGATGGACTCTTGCTTTTAACCTGGTAATGCCCACTGCAGTTACTGCAGTGTGACACATCCTTTGTAACCCCATTGATAGTGAATAGACTGCCTCCATTGATTATGGGCAATTCTGATTGTTTTAAATTGTATTAATAACATTTCAGCACTTCTTCTGCTTCTTCTTCTTCATAATAATAATAATAATGGCTCTTGAGAATGGTATTTCATTAAAATAGAACTAAATGTTAGAGCTCATTACATCATTTCACTTTAGGTCTGTTTAAAACAGGCACTTTTCAAATGATTAATTTTAAATTAAATGTAGATCTTTAAAATTTGCTGATCATGTTATTTTTTGTGTAAGATTCAATATTCTGTAGAAGTAACTGTGTTTTCAGGGTACTTTTCACATTACACATTTACACTTCAGTAGACTATTAAGGAGGCAGTGTGGTCCAGTGGTTAAAGTCCAGGGCTTGTAACCAGAAGGTCACCGTTTCAAATCCCACCTCTGTCAGTGAATGTCACCCTGAGCAAGTCACTTAACCTCCTTGTGCTCTGTTCTGTGGATGAGATGTTAAATCAATGTCCTATTTTATGTGACTCTACATATAATGCACAGTTCACAGCCTACCTCTGTAAAGTGCTTTGTGATGGTGATCCACTATGAAAGGTGCTATATAAAGATATTATTATTATTATTATTATTTGAGTAAAATGCTTCTGAATTTGTTAACTGTGCTCATTTCTTATACTTTCTGGCAGTCCATTCCAAACATTAGATGTTCTATATGGAAATGCATTCAAGCCTTTTTCTTCCACGATTTCAGTGCATCCAGTTTTGCTTTGTCTATAAACATTTGAAATGAGTCTAACAAGTTCTTTAACCTTTTAATTATAGAGCACTTGACCATGGAAAGTAAATAACAGTGTCTATGTTGTCCACTGAATTAACCACACAAATTAGTACGGGTAGTCACAAGTCCATAGAGCAGATACTGTAGATTCATATTCTCATCTATTGTGCTGACCTGTGGAACAAATTCTGTCTATTCTGATTCTGACATGTCATGGTTAGATTGCTTAATTATTGGTCGATTTTAAGTGTGATTTGAAAGTGGGTTGGCCATACACAGGTCATGACAGGACCACTGGCAGTTACTGGAGCATGAATGGGACTCTCACGCTTGAACTGTTTACCTCTGCACTCTGAAGAAAAGGGAAAACAAGGTCCTGTGACCTGCAAATAATGCTTTTCCTATAAACAGCTTGAGGTTTTTAGCAAATAGTAAGTGTTCATAACCAAATTTTGTTCAATGTCTACTGATGTCAGTTATTGTCTCTGTGATTTTAGTGCTGTATGTTTTCATGTGCCTGCTACCTCTGGCTATGAGAATATTTGAATATAATTGAAAAGACACCTTGAGAACACTTTGCCTAAGGAAACACCCTTGTGGTGAAACTGACTGTCTACCAGAAATATATTCCACTGCAATTGCTATTTCTGTAAAGTTTGACTGGTAATTTTCAATCCCCCCTTTTTTTTTTCAGAAAGGCACATGTAAAGTATTTGGTAACATTATTCATCCCGAGGCATGTACTGATGCAGCCTATGCTTTGGATTGGATTCCAGAAAGCAGTTTACTTTCCGGAAGCAAGATGCCGAACGGGTAATGAATGCGGCGCCTGGAAAATGTTCAGGAATACTTAACGCGCTGACATTCAAGTGTGTCGTGTTTGACAAGTGTAGACATTTTTGGAATAGAACATCTTTGCAAGCAGTTTTAATGAGAACAAGTGAGCCCTTGAGCTTTGACATTTCTCTTCTGTAAACTCATGCATGGACAACTGTTGGTCTTTCAGAATGCTTTATGTGCTGGGGGGAGGGTTCTGTTCAGGAAGATACTGGGATGGTATCCGTGAAAGGCAGATGGTCCTTTAGGTGAAAGTTAGAAAAATTGAATTGTAAACATACATAAGTTAGTCAGAGGTATCAAGATAGATCTATCCCAATAGGGTATCTTGCTGTGAATATTGTGAGGTTGTTGTTTCTAATGAACTTCAAGGTGCTGAGGTATTAACGAACCTGTGCTGAGGAATAAGTAGTTGAATGAGTGTAGCCCTGGATGTTTTCTTTTGGGTCGCTTAACAGGCTGGGCTGCTCTGCCCCATTTAATGCACTGGATTGGTGGAGAGGCGAGGGAGTCGGTACAGATTTCCTTGCCATGTTAAAAAAATAAATAAAAATAATAATAATCTTCTAAAAAGTACTCCAAGGCATAACACAAAGCTTTTTACATTATCCTTCCATTACATTATGTGTAACTATTTAGCCCACTGGTTGAGCTCATGCTCAATGGTGTGATTCTGCTAGAGCACCGTCAGCCCAGAGTTTGAGAAAAACACTAATGTAAAACCTGGAGGATGGAATTTTGATTCACCTTTTGTACTCTAAATAAGGCTAATATTTGGGTATCTGACTTGTTAACCACCCTTTGCACTTACATTTGTTCCTATAGGTAGTACTGTATTTTCCCAGTCCTTTAGTAACTGATGTATCCCTGAATGTATTTAAAGACTACTTTCACTTCTGGATTGATATTTAACCACGGTTGACTATTATACCTTCATTATTGGGTTAAAATGTAATACAAAATAAAACAGCATGTTCCATATGTATGTTAACACAGATGATTTAATTTAATGCATCAGATTCCATTTGACTGCTGTCAAGCTCAGCGCAAACTTTGCAGAGATGGAAACTGACTGTGCTGTAGTGGAAAGCACAAAGTTGCACTGTGTGTAATTGGTGTTCATCTACTTTCAGACCAAAGTGTAATCATGTCTAATGTTATGTATTACTTATATAACTTTCACAAAAGTATAGTTTATTTGTATTGATGACTCTGATACCAATATGTTACATTCTTGTAAATTTGTAACTGTCCACTGTTACGTTTTGTTGTTAACATCCTATTCTCATCCAGTGACTAAAATTGCATTGAGGGCAGTGTAAAATGTATGTGAAGAATGAGATAAAAGTGATGCAGCACTCTGTGTGTGAGCACTTGGGAGTTTGGGTCTATGTAAGGCACGGTAATAAGAGTATGCTTGAATTTCGAGGAACACCCTTGCTGTTTTGTTGAGGGACAGAGATTCTTTAATATTCAAGCACGTTATATCCCTCATTCATGCACTGTTGACAGAGACCAATCTCGCTGCCTTACCTAGCTAGTGTACTGTAGCCGATTACCTATGACCACAACACACATAAAATAAAGGGAAAAGATGAGTTTGAACCTTAAATTGTCTAATATAATTGGATTCCAGACAATAATAGTGTCGTCATGCTTCCACTCAGCACCAAAGCTGACAATTACAAAGATGATGTGTGTTTGCCTAGCAGAGATGCTGCTGTGAAAAAGTAGGCACAACAAAGGTCCTTTAAAGGTCACCGGCATTAACAAACATGTCTCAAAATTCCACCATTCCTCTTCAGCAATTTCTGCCTGCATTCCGACCTTTTATTGTTTTCCCTACCTTTCAAACTCTGACTGGTAATTGGCTGACAGTCTTCTGCTGGAAGAGGAAGTATGCCAGGTGATCCCCTTCCTCACTTCAATGAGATAATGAGGCCTGCTGGGAGAAAACAAAAAAATAAAATGAAAACAGTTTACAGAAATGCAGAGTACCCTGCGTGAACCTGTGGCCCTCACCACTAACAAGCACCCCCTTATTGTTTTAACTTTATTGTGACAAAAAACAGCAAACCTTACAGTTGTTTTCAGTGGCAGGTTTGCTCTATGGTTTGCCAAAATCTGTTACTGTGCATTGCTGTAGTATTGTAGATATATAAAAACAAAATCAAGGTAGCTACAGTATGATAATTTGAAATATGATAATTATACCAAAAAATGTTTCATTTGCCTGATTCAGTATTATGTGGTAGAGTATAGCTGCTAGTATAACATATAGCTACTCTTGCTTCAAAATCACTATCCATAAAAAAGGAAAATACTACTTCAGCCATCACAATTTGATAAAAAAAAAAAGTGTACTGTAAGCCCCATGTTATTACGCTTGAATCAAAGCATGAGACTTTGCCCTTTAATATTCTGAGGCAATGTGCTGACCCACACAAATGTTCTTATCTTAAATCCCCAACTGAAATGTTAAAAAGGAGTTTTCCGAATGTGAACCACAGATCGTGTCTCCCAGTTGTTCTATGTGTGAAGGAAAAACAAAACTGTTTAATATTGTTGTTTTGCTTCTTTAACAACCATCTAGAACAGTTTAGTACATAATACATTTTCATTAAAAAAAAAAAAAAAAACATTCCTTACCAGTTAAAGCTTGTAAGAACCAGTGTGTGTTCATCCATAACTTAAAAATTCACAGAATTTTATGTCAAGCAGATAGATGTTTTACCTAGTGTCGCCTTCCGTGCATTAAAAAAAAAAAAAAAAAAAAAATAGTTAGTACACTCAAGCCAAAATGCTTTTCTGCAAGCCTACTTTACCATATAATTTTACCTTCTGGATTTACCTACTTGTCTGCCACCACGGGGATTCTCTTGTAAACAAGGTGTTACTCCTCAATGTGCAATGAAATTCCAATGAAATGAAATGGTTAAGTTGAAAGCTGTAAGATTTTCTCTGACCTTCAACACTGAATGAATCAGTACAGCCCCCTTTTCTTTTCAGAGTAGGAGCGCCTTCCTGCTGCGAGACACCAGCTCCCAGCCTCTCCTCCACTCTTTGAACTCCTATAAATAATAAAGGAAAGGGCTATTCATTTTGCAGTGTTGCGGCAACCAGTCGGCTCTAACCTCATTAACCTGTGAATGTTAACGCCAGCATTTTTATGTTCTGTTTCAATTTCTTTCAAATATTTGATGTATTCAGTTTTTGTGAACCTGTCTGAACTAATGTGCACACTGGAGAGTCAAAAGCTGCATGTGTTGGCTAGCCCTGATACAGTACTGAAGAAAGACCACCTACAAGTTAAGAGTATAGGCCATTTCTAATTGATATTTAGTTCAAGGCTTTTCTTGAAGCTACACTCACATGGATAAGTTGAGAGCTGCTCCAGCCAGCAAGCCATAAACCATAAGCCACTATATCAAAGGTTTCTCTCAAACATTAAGGTAAAATCAGGTGGTGTTGATGACACTAAAAGAAGGCTGTACAATCAGACAGGATATCAGAATATTTCACCAAGTGCTGTCAGCTGGATGTCAGAGAAAATTGAGAACTAATTCTGTAGAAAACTGTACAGAAGAGACAGTGATAAAAACCCACTGTGAGATAGATAAAGAATACTCCCTGATCGTTCATGGAGTGCTGGATTAATTCCATACATTTCTGCACATTACTTTGTGTTTGAGTACAAAAGCTAGCATTTGCCAAAGTGTAAATGCCCAATTTGTATAATGTTTTTTTATTTATTTTTAGAAAAAAATTACCTGTTAGTTACAAACTTATGAAAGACTCACTCAAGTAATCTTGCTTTATACTAGTTTTGTAACACTGACTCATTTGCTTACCACACAAAACAGTGCGAGTTGTACTTGATCAATCTTACCAAATGAGTCTTGGCCTCTACTGCCTGTCTGGTTTGACCTTTAGCACGGGGTTAATGGCAGGATGTGTCTTGGCGCTGCAATGCTTGCTTTCCCAGCAGCCTCATCAGGCCTCTGGAGCATGTATAATTGATGCCTTTCTGAAACTCGCCTGTCGTTGTGTAAATATGATTGTCGCCTCCCAGCTGAGGATATTCTGAGATATTTATGAAGGGTAAATGTTACATTTTGAATATCTACACAGACTATTTATCGGATATAAATATAATGGCAGAGACCTTTTAAAGAGACATGTGATCCCATTGAGAGCTGATGATAATATTATTCAGTACTTAGGATTTGATGCTGAGAAATGACATCAGGGCACCATTGTAAGGTTCTTGGTGAATGAGGGGCGAGGTGTATTGTCATGACGTGCTAACCTGTGCATTCCCATGATCTCCTTAAACGGTCTACAGCAGGTGTGCTGACTGCATGTCTTGGTTACAGGGGAGCTGTAAGCACCTGCATGTTTTTGATATCATACTGTAGTATTAAAGCATGACTGAGTGATAGCAATAACAAGTGATCTTCTGTAGCTCCATGCAATGTTACTGATACTCTATCCAGCATGTTCAGATATTACACAGCATGGGGTGTGATGACTTAATACTTTGTGCATTCGGGTTACTTTGGATACAACAGAGCTGTATATACTCTTGATGTTGCCACAGACAACCAGTCTCTGTACTGAGCATTGCCACTGAACCTCAAAAAATGAAAATGATAATATGCTGTATGATGTGTGTATGTGTAAAGCTACAGTACAGCATTCAGATTGTAATAAGGAGAAACTCTAAGTAATACATTCAGACTTCCAGTTATGTCTTGTTTTCATGCAAGCATGAAAGTGTTGTATCTTCAGATCTACACCAGAGTCAATAGAAATCAAATAAACATTTCTCTCCAGGGCATGCAGTAGGGCCTGGGCTTTGGCTCTGTTGAACCACATTTCCCAACCTTCTGCTTATTTAGGATGGGTCGGATATCTGAGTCAGCCTAGCTGGAGATAGACCATGCTTCAGTTACTTGGTGCTTTGAAATCTGGACTCATTCTTCCGAGTATTCAAAACTAGGACAATGATAAACTAGATGTAAAACTATAGAGGGTTAGGTGGCTCAGCAGGCTATAATATATATATGCTTTACATTTTTTAGTTACTTAAACATTCGTTTTTCTTTTTGTTATAGTTTTTTGCCTAATGGGTAGCAGATTTACAAGTTTGGTGAGTATTGGTTGTTTCAGGGTACTAGTGTAATGTCGATAATAATCAATTTGTGACGCATGGTGAAAAATGTATTCGATAAAGTTTTGCACTTTTTCAGCTGTTTTACAGGCAGACACTTGCCGTGTTTCCTTTAAATTACATTATATTATTTTCCCGGTAATCAGCAATGTGAGATTTAAATGGTTCAAAGTTGATTTATTTCTTTAATGTCTCTGTTTCATGTAATGTAATAATATGCTGCTTTGGCAGATGCTACCAGCGATTTATAGGGACAACTCACTGAGATGCTACATTCATTGGAGACTCAGAAAAACAGGAAAAGCCTTTCAAAAAAGCTGTGGGCCTTACTGGAATCCCAAACCTAGGTTGACTTGAGTATTTTTGTATTTATTGTTAAATTATACTAATATATTGCATGAGAAGTGTACAGTAAATAGGCTTAAATTATATATCTATATATATCTATATAATTATATATATATACGCATAATGAAGGTTCTTATATAATCTGTACTAATATATAGTACTTTTTTTTTTCTAATACAATGTTCAAATGCAGTAGAAACCCACTTAATACATATAAAAACACACATGTTGACATTACCTGAATAACAAACTGTGCGTGTGCAGACCACTTATCAGTTCTGAATGTAAAACCAAAAAAAACTATTGCTAAAGATGTTGGCAGCACTACAGGACTGTAATTTGGATAGATACAAAACTTTTGGACATACTGCTGGTCTAAATTACGCACAGCAAATGAGGACAACATAAATTTAAAGTTCCTTGCTATCTCAGTCTAAACCGCAATATACTGTCTCAAAGCCTGTACACTTTATGTAAGGGATTAAGAAAGACTTGGCTCTTAGTTCAGTAAGTTTGAAAAAAATAAACAAATCAATAAGCCCCTAAGGTGTTTCTGGCTGTATAGCCAGGCTCAATAGCCAGGGTTTGGTCAAAGCGAATTTCCCAGCTGATATAGCCCTGCTCGGGAAAAGAACTAGTACTTTTCAGCTTTGGCCAAATGTTTTGCATCACCCTATAGAATTAATTTTGCTTCAAAAAGTCAAATCAAACCTGCTGAATAACGTTACGTTAACATATTGAATTACATGCCATTTTGTAGTTTTCATATACTTATTGAAAAACTGACAAAAGTTGAAAAATGTAACATCTTATAATCTAGCATGAAATACTGTACTATTATTATGTACTGTTATTATGTTCATATAGTTTTTGTTTTATTTAATTATGACTCCATCCTAAAATTCTAGGTGATGCAAAATGTTTGGCCATAGCTGTAGGTTTGGAAGGTTATCTTGCTGGAATAGATTTAGTATTGCTGATTACAGTTTGAGGAGGGCAATTAAACACCCATTACTGGCCTTGCTGATGACTGCTGAAGAAATTCAACCGAGTGCTTAGCAGTTTTACTAGCTTAATAGGTTATATCTGGGTTGGGTTAGCTTTCTGATGGGTGGAGAGTGCTCTGGACTGTGTTATTCAAAGAGCAAAATAAATAAATAAATAAAATCACCTACTGAGAAACTTTCACCAAGATCTTTTTTTAATGTTAAGTAATAATACTAACAGCAGTACTAATCTAATTAAAGGTTTTGAAATAGGTTTTTCACAGGTGAAATTATCTGCAAGTACAAAGCTAATTTTCCATCATTATGCACCCAGCTGGAGTCCTAGTGTACTGCACAATTTTCTTTATGTCAGTTTTCAATTACCTGGAAATGTAATCAAGTAGTTTTCAGTGACCTGGAGAAGTGGGTAGTGTCCCTGCATGGCAGATGAGGGTAATATTCACTCTGCAGGTACACCACATATACACACTGTCCAACCACTTTATTAAGAACCGATTTTGTCATCTCTGTTTTGTGGAGCATGTTTTCCTGTTTTACCCTGGTGATTACTCTTACGAATTATGCTGCGTTTGTGCCCTGACAGCGATGGCTATGTTCAAGACGATAATATACCCATCCACAGTGCCAGAATTTGAGGAGCATGACACCTTTCATGTCTGCCCACAAATCCCAGAAACACAATCTAATTGAACATGTTTGAGATGAACGTGTACAGCACATTCGTCTTTCCAGTCCTCTGCCTGCCTCTCTGCACTAATTCTAAAAGATAACACAGCCTGCAAGACACCTGTCAGTATCTTGTGGAGTCTATGCCATTTCGAACCAAGGCTGTGATCAGTACAAGTAGTCACCCAACTCAAGATTAAGTACAAGTCCTAATAAAGTATATGTTTTTATGGTTATTATATGCAATAATATATATATATATATATATAATATATATATATATATATATATATATATTTTTTTTTTGTTAAATGTAACAGATCTCGCTGAGGCTTTTCTCTTTTTCTGTTCACCATGTCTAGCAGTCGACTGTGTCAGCATAGGCAGAATCTGTCAGGCTAGGCTGAAACACTGGAGAGAAGCACATTGGGAATTGTTTCGGAAGCAGGTGCGAGAAGAAAAACGAATGCAAGCAAGTGTAAATTGTGTAGGAAGCTGGCAGGGCTGAGGTGAAAATGAAGTAGCTTCACATCTTAGATTGCCAAGTGTAGAATATCTCCCCATCTGACAAAGATTATCAAACTGCAATGATGTGCCACTATTGTAGGGCTCCAAGAAGGATTTTAGGAAGACTGCATAATCAAAAGTGAAATCCCTAATATAAAGATTCAGACTTCACAATGTGGTGGCATTTATACTGGAGATAGGGTGGTTGTCTCTGTAGCATTGCAATGTGAATTTCAAAATGTGAACAGCTTGCTAACAAGTAAACACAAATACTGTTTTATTTTTTATGTTTTAGGGTTTCACATGTCTGTATTTATCTGTTGGTTACTTCATAGGCTGTCAAAAAGAGAAAAATAAGTTGCCTAGAAAGTAAACCACCAATTTACTGAGCTGTGTTTTGACTTGGATCTGTGACAACTGAGACGTGTCATAGCTCGGGAAACACTATAGCTAAAACACCTCTAAAATTGTGACTAATAGTTTGCACTTATCATTGTTCCAATTAAAATAAACCAGTTAATGGAGATTCAGTTGGAACTTGCCTGGAGCAGATAAGTGCTGTACCATCTGAGAAACAAGTGACTCTTCTTGGGAAAAGCAGATGGAAACTAATTGAAGGATAGTTATATCCCATAGGAATCTCAGATGACAGAAGGAAGGACGGTAGAGCTGGCTGGAGTGTGTTAGGTGAAAGATCGGAAAGACTGATGAATCTTACTGTTAAGAGCAAGGTAGGAAATTAGGAACGAGTGAGAGGTGAGAGAAAAAAAAGGTAGCAGTTTATGAATTTCTAAAGCTGATGACAAAAAATACATATCTAGAGAAAACAGTTTAAATCCATGACTAATAATCCTGCTAATAATAACACATTTGGTATTAACACAGATGAACATATTTTTCAAATTGTATTTCCGTATTTTATTGAAATTGTAATTATTTAAAGTATTACAAATCTGAATGAATTCCAGGCAGCTGTTTGAGCCAGTCCAAAGAGAAACATTTTGTTCACATTGCAGTTTGTTCCAATTCTGAATTTCCACTGACCAGAAAACTTCTAATACGATATGCTTTCCTGCCTCATTAGCTCAGTGTGAAAGAGTTCATTAGCAATTGAGGCATTTCTCTCAACAATTGAATACAAAAAAAGTATCACTTTTTATTAGTAGCATTTCACTCACGAGAAAACAAAACCGTGGCAGGCTGCTTCGAGTTGAAAGGCTATGTGAAATGTGACAGGACTTTAATATGTCTGTGCTTTTGTTTTGGGGAAGGGAGCTGAAGCGAATCGGAAAGTGACATGCGGAGTGAAAGGGAGGGAAGCTGAACGAGAGGAGCTTGTTAGTGAGGCTGTGCTGCACTCGTTAATAAACACCTTCAGAGGCTGTATGCGCCTGGCCTGGCTTTTAAAAACACCAGATTTTTTTTTCTTTTTCCTCAAGCCTATAGAAGCATCAGGATCACAATCAGATCAGCAATAATGACATCTGGAGGGTAGTTGGGTGGGTGGGTGGGGGGTCTTAAAGTTAATGTGATGTTAAAGATATGGTGTGGTACCATTTTACTAATAGCTTTAATGTATTTTTTCTTATAAGCCCCTGATGGAAATATCAGCTGTATGTTTCCTATAAGTTTTGGATGGGAGTGTTGCTGAAATGCCAGCATCACTGTCGAAGCACCAGAGAGGGGAAGTGCTCACCTGATGACCCCTGCAAAGTTCTCCACCCAGCGCTAGGGAGGAAGCAAATTGACTGATCCCTGGAGACAGCAGAGAAAAAGTGGGTGGGGGCTTGTCTCCTTTCTGTAAAAGTGCTGTGCAATTCTGATAAGGAGAGGAGGCACCATTCCAAAAGTCTCCTGGTTTAACAAGGCTAATTGCATTTCCAGTGCTGTTCTGGAGGAGGCGCAACATAGAGCTAAAAGGAAAAAAGCAGTCCTGTGCGCCAGTAAACCTATTCCCAGCAGGAGGCGCTAATGGGCCGTAATGTTTTTAGTTGAGATAGTGGAGAAAATGGCTATGCAGTATATGGAGTACAGGACTTATTATGTTGGAACACATAGACCCATCTGTCTATAAATTTGTTAGGCACCCCCGTGATATCTTGGGAAATTCATTGGCAGGACAGTAGTTGCATCTGCTAGTTTGCTTTCTCTGGGGAATCAAAGCCACACAGTAATGAGCATGTTGGTGGTAAAGAATAATGAATGGATGGAATTCAAAGATAAAGGGGTTACAGAATTTAGTATGGTTTCAAAGTTTGTTGCAAATTTTAAATCCATTGTTATTGTGAAGTAGAATCCAGGCTGATGACGTTGGATTTCCATGTATCGCCATCTGAAATAAACGGTCTCCCTGCAACTCTTTCTATAACATAATTATCTAGGGACATCATTGGCATTTGTTTCTGTACAAGGAGAGTATGCTTTTACTTTTGGTTTCTAATGCATATTATTTACTAATTCTCTCAAAAATAATGCAATTGTAGTTTCAAATAAATTCCAATGAAGTATTCAGGCATTATTCCAACTTCTGTCATACCTTAATTACCAGGCCGTAGAAGTGACAGACCACAAGAATATCTGTTCTGTTTATTGGGTTAGTTCAGGTGGCTGCAATATCATTGTTACTTTTACAGTCCAGTACACTAGCTTAATCTCTAGAAAAAGGAATAGCTTTCTTTTCAGAATAGCACTTCTCTTCATGCCACAATCCAATGAGGAAACTGTGAATTCAGATAACTGAGCATGTGTAATCTTTAAAGGTCATGCATTATTTACATCATAATTGGAGCCAAAAGCTGAATCCAAGCACCAGCAGTCATTTGATCATGTTTTTTTTTACATGTAATTTACACTCGTCATATTGGCATCTTCAGATAGCTGCACATTTTCGTCCATGTCTGTCCACAACTCTGTCTTTTCTATCGCCCTTTCCGTTCTGTCCATAATAATTATGTTTTAAAATATGTATTTATTTTAGTTAAAAAGATACACCTTCATTGTGAAGGTAAAATCATGTCTTTGTATAAATAATCATGCATAAGAAATGAACCATCACAGTTATACTGCAGGTCTCTTGGATATAAGTGGCCTTTCCTTTAAGTTTAATAACAGTTTCTGGGTACGATCTTTGTTTTGTGTTAACAGGTCTTGTGTAGGGTGTTGCTAAACTTCAACCATTGCACTTCAAGGCTCTTACTACATATTAACTTATAATATTATATTGTATGTACTATTGCGAAACTTAAGGTATGTGTATGCATGTGGTGGGGCTAGAGTATGTTACTCTAATGTTATTGTTTTATTGCACAATGTCCTCAGTCTAACGCTGTTGGAAAATAGGCTGATGAGCCAGTAATTTTATTTACGATTTCATGGATGCACGGATGGTTGTTTTACCACAGTCTTTGGAATGTGATATGTCTAATGTGAAATGTTTAACAATAGTTTCTGAGTATACACTTAGTTTTTTGTGATGCGATGCGACAAAATGAATAGAACCTATACTTTTGATAAATGTCTTTCACACCACAGGTGATACGACAGGTGAAGTGGGGGCAACACTGGAGCAATGCAAAGTAAATAGAATTGAATCCTATTTTTTGTCGTGCGACAACTAGGGAATTGACCAATCAGAGAACAGCTTCAATACATGTGTTCCAGCAGAGTGAAGTATCCAAAATGACAGAAAAACACCCATGAGAAAGTTTTATGTGAGATCATCCCAAGTATAAAAATACTGATTTTAAGTCTATTTCGAAGGCACTGGATAAGCCTGGTAGGTGTGATTTATTGTCAATCCATATATGTTGAAATATCATCAGTGAAGGCACTCATAATTACTACTGCAAATATGTACCGGTCTTGATCATAGTTTTGTCAATAGCAATTTGTTATAGTTTTATTGATCTGGCAGTTTTCGAATCTGTCACATCACGTCTGGTGTATATGGTCCTATCGCTGCGAAAGTATCTTGTTGCCCAATGAACAATCGCATTGCATCTGGTTTTTTGTCGGCCTTTAGAGTCACACAACACATTAACTTCATCTAAAGACTTTCCATCATGAATACTACAGGGAATGAACAATTGTTGCCTGTTCAATGTGGAGTCTAGTAATCGTCTGCTGTCAAGGTTTTCTACCTGGTGGTGAAGTCTTGGACAACTTTCTTGAGGCAGGATTTTGTGAAATAGAGTCCCTTTAATGCCAGGAGTGCCGCTCAAATCTGTAGTTATTGGAGGAATGGGATAGCCCAAGCCCACAGATAGGCCTAAAAAGAGCTCACTGCATCACAGGCAGCTTTTTCATCACTATCTGATGCCTTTGTCATGTTGTGGTTTTCGTCATTAAAACTAATAGATATAAATGCTAGTTTGAAAGATAGAGTGTGTCATTGGTTGATGAAGCATGTTGGGGCTATTGAAAATCAATTGGGCTTTGCTGCTGGGTGGGGGGGTGGGGGTGGGGTGGTTGCGATGTGAAAATGAAAACCTTTCCCTCTACTTTTCACTCCACATCTTCTAGTGGTATTAAGAGACCTACTGTTGCTCGCTGTAGGGGGGAATTAAAACCAGCTCCAAATAGTGTGCTAATGATAGAAGATAAAATCATAAAGCAGAGATGGGCTTGTTGGATTCATTTATTTCAGGATTTTAATATAATTCATACAGTATTCATCTGTGTGCACAACACATTAAACATGCATGTATCCATTTTTTTTTTATTCAAAATGTATTTGTACTATTATTTCTTTATTTAGTAGATGCCTTTTTCCAAGGCGACTTACAGAGACTAGGGTGTGTGAACTGTGCATCAGCTGCAGAGTCACAACAGCATCTCCCCTGATAGACGGAGCACAAGGAGGTTAAGTGAATTGCTCAAGGTCACACAGTGAGTCAGTGAGCGTCATATTTAACAAATACATCTATCGCGTTCTTCTGAAAACAAACTTCAGTCTGTAAACTTGGTTGCTTTTCTGCAAGGAGAATCTGCCCCTAAGCAATACGTCCTCAGCATGCGCATAAAAACTTGTGTGTTGTTCTTTCAGTTTGGCGGTTTTGGATCAGATGATACAGACTCCGCAGTGTGATTGATTACACTTTCCTATTGTTACGCTGCAATCCATATTTATTATGTTTTTTTTAGACACTGTAGGAGCTTGTAACACAGGTATTTTTTTGTATTGAAAATTTTACTCCTATAGTGCTACTCTGGATGTCAGTTTATTATTTTGTGTTGTGTTTTCAAACTGGACACTCAACTTTCTTACAGAGCCTTTTATTTTAGTGGACTGAAAATGGTTCACCTGTTTATATATTTTTTAAATGTAGCGACTTTTTATTCTAGCATTTTTCACATAGAGATTTTCATGACGTGCTTTTGCACTGCACATTGTAGCTTTAAAGTTTTAATGTTTGTTTTCTGAAAATATTTTAAAGTTTGAATTATATTTCACCAGTCAATAAATATGTTAACTGTGCTTTTTAATTCTTAAGTGTGACTGTGTGCTGTGCTCTGCGCTTTGAATTTTAAGCATGCCTAATTGTAAATGTAATCTATCTAATGTTAATAATGCCTGTTAATAATGCCGGCACAATTAAAATAATTACAATAATTAATAATGCATGCGTCTTGCGCAGTTTATTTGTGTTACATTGTCACATCTAAGTTGAAAAAGTCAGTTGAAAATCTTCAGCTAAATTGAAGTTGTATTTTTATCAGCTTGTTAGATTAACCAGTCACATTTTCTTCAAGTTAGTCATAAACCTGAATTCAGCAGACTCCAGGGTCTAAGCATTGCTCAGATGTAAACTGAGGGATGAGATATTTTACCCTGGAATACTGTGGCATTTTGTTTTCTCTCAAAACTAAAAGAAATAAACATATTAATCATCTAACATTGCTGGATCATCACAACGCCAATGATCCCTTGTTCATAATCAAAGTTCTCCTTGTCAAATGCAGTGCAATCCACTAATCCTCCAATAGAGATATTCTAAAAGGCTTCAAGTCAGCATGCATCTGCACTAAAGCTGGTTGTAATCAAACAGTTTGTACACGGAGGAAATCAACATCCATGTTATTGAGATATAAAGCTACCTAATCATTGAAATCCTGAACACTGAGAGGGGGTCTAAAATCAATTCAAAAAAGTAATTTGAAGCCTGTGAAGTATGAGTCAGATATGATTGGTTTATTTTTGGTGTGTTTCAGAAAGCAAATTTGCCTGAATAAAATGAATTCTGATTAAGGCATCTTAATTGGTGAATGCATGCACCATGAGCGCCGGAACCAGCCCCTCATAGATGCTCAATCCTCTGTATTCAATAGCACTTGACTCCACTGTCTCACATGAGGCCTGGTCTGTATGCCTCAGCATGCTCCTGTCGTGGGCGATCAGAGAATTTAATTTCTGAGTTCTCCTGATTGATGGGCCAGCGGTATTCTTTCCTTAATTATAGGAAACAGGAACACTTATCAGAGGCTCTTAATTGGGAGTGCTGCCAGCATGTGGGACAATAATGTTAGCAATTTGTTTAAATACTGTCCTGGCAGTGTGACTGGCAGTGCCAATTACTATTAACAAGTGCATGGAAGACTGCTCCCTGGAGGAGGTATTGACAGACACGAGTGGTTGAGAGCAGTTTTATAGATCTTAAAATGAAAGTGTGGAGTGCAGAAAAAACTAAATGTGATTCATATCCTTCACCACCAAAAAAAAAAAAAAAAACCACAATGACTGTCAGCATGAACCAGTCGCATGGATTCTTCCTGTTGGGGTCGCTGCAGTGTAAATCAAGCTTAGCTTGGAACTGTTCTTTAGAATTGGAAAGGGAGGGTACCTTTTCCTGACTGACTCCTGCAATCTTTGGCATTGGTTAGTTGGATGTTTGGTTTAAAATCTCATAATTGACTGTATTTCAGAAAAATTGCCTGCGTTGGCTCTCTAATCACTACACCTATAGACCTCTCACCAGAAAACTAAAAGCAATCTCATAAATTCCCCCTGCTTTCCTCACATTTATACTTCTATTTCTTACACAATACGTGACACACAGAGTGTCTAAAGAATTACACTGTTTGTCTCCTGTATTGTTTTGCAAAGGAAATGCAAGTGAAAATGTACTCAGGCACAACAGGAGTTGTTTTCTCATTTATTGTCTTCTTGAACTTATTGGCAAAGTCACTCATATTTCCACACAAGTAACTTGCTTATGGTGAAAACACCCCCTTGTCTCCCTGGGCGACCTGGGGTTCATTGTGCAGGGTAATTGCTGTCTCTTGTACCCCTACTACGTAACTAGAGGTTTAAATTAGGACTTGGTCCATTTGCACCCAGCTCTACTGCTTTTTATTTCCTTTTTCAAAATGCTTACAGGTGACCAAGCTATAGTCAAGAGAATGCTGCTTTGGCAGCTCTATTTCTATTTGGTCTGTGTCGGCTTTTCTCTTTTTTACAGCAGTGCTGACGTTGTTGAGTTCTCTGTCCGAGCTTTTGTATGCTTTATTGAGCCCCCTGGAGATCTGTGGTTTGCTATTCATTTTCAAAGATGTCTTGATAGTTTAACAGTTGCTGTATGGATTTTCCTATTAATGCACATTTGTTTCCCATGCATGGCTTTAAGCAACATTTTTATTTCATTGATTGATATTTTTGCTTAAGGCGTATCCTTTTATGTTTTATCTGTGTGGCTTTGCAGTAGTATTATAGTAGATAGAGATACAAGGAAGTTAGTGTACCATGTTCCTGTACTCTGTGTGTTAAAAATAGAGAAAACATCCACAGTAGTGCTAGAGGCACAAAACAATTACATCCCAAAAGTAGACAAATCAAAATCTAAAACAAAATGGTTTAACATATCAATTAATTTAACGCAAGTCAAAAAGGATGTTAGAAAGGCCAAGCGAGATATAGAAATGAGCATTGCCAAGGGGACTAAAACCAATTCCAAAGTTTTTCTAATATTATAACAGCAAAAGAACTTTCAGGGAGGAAGTAAAATCTCTAAGAGACACAAATGGCAAAATCATAGATGAAGAGAAAAAAATAGCTTATATATTAAATGATTACTTTTAACAAGTATTTACAAAGGAGGGTACAGACAGCATGCCCCACATGTCAACCTGTTCCTATCCAGTTTTAAATACATTTTAGATAACAGAGGCAGAAGTGTTAAAGGAACTAGGAGCTCTTAAAATAAGCAAACCCCTTGATCCTCCCAATAGAACTCAAGAAAATGAAAGAAGTTGTTTACAAACCGCTAACCAAGATCATGCAACAGTCTCTTGAAACAGGGGTTGTACCGACAGACAGGAAAATTGCAAACGTAATACCGATCCACAAAAAAGGAGACAAAACCGAACCAGGTAACTACAGCCCAATAAACCTGACTTCAATTATATTTAAACTTATGGAAGCTATAATAATATCCAAAATGGAAAATTACCTCTATGGTAACAGTATCTTGGGAGACAGTCGGCATGGTTTTAGGAAAGGAAGATCGTGTCTAACTAACCTGCTTAATTTTTTTGATGAGGCAACACCGACAATGATAAATGCAAAGCATGTGGCATGGTTTATTTAGATTTCTAGAAAGCTTTTAACAAAGTCCCACATAAAAGATTAATTCTCAAACTGAGCGCAGTAGAGATTCAGGGAAATGCATGCACATGGATTAGGGAGTGGTTAACATGTAGAAAACAGAAAGTACTGCTTAAAGGAGAAACCTCAAAATGGAGTGAGGTAACCAGTGGAGTATTATGTCCTCTGCTCTTCCTACTCTACATTAATAACTTAGATTCTGGTATAGTAAGCAAACTTGTTAAATTTGCAGATGACACAAAAATAGGAGGAGTGGCAAACACCGTTGCAACAGCAAAGGTAATTCAAAATGATCTAGACAAGATTCAGAACTGGACAGACACATGGCAAATTACATTTAATATAGAAAAGTGCAAGGTATAGCATACAGGCAATAAACATGTGCATTATAAATACCATATGGGAGATACTGAAATTGAAGAAAGAATCTATGAAAAAAATGTATGAGTTTATGTTGACTCAAAAATTTCTTCATCTAGACAATGTGGAGAAGCTATATAAAAGGCCAACAAAATGCTTGGATATATAGTGAAAAGTGTTGAATTTAAATCAAGGGAAGTATTATTAAAACTTTAAAATGCCTCATCTATTGTGTTCAGTTCAGTTGCTGCTCTAGAAAGAGTGCAAAGAAGAGCAACCAGAATTATTCCGGGTTTAAAAGGCAGACAGGCTAAAAGAATTGAATCTATTCAGTCTTGAACAAAGAAGACTACGCGACGATTCAAGCATTCAGAATTCTGAAAGGTATTGACAGTGTCTACCCAAGGGACTTTTTCGACCTCAAAAAAGAAACAAGGACCAGGGGTCACAAATGGAGATTAGATTAAGGGGCGTTCAGAACAGAAAATAGGAGAATTGGTGGAGTCTGGAACCAACTCTCCAGTAATGTTGTTGAAGCTGACACCCTGGGATCCTTCAAGAAGCTGCTTGATGAGATTCTGGCTCCTCCGAATGGCCTCCTTTCATTTGTAATCTTTCTTATGTTCTTAAGTACTTTTAGAATGCATAGGCACTATAGCTCAGTTGTATGGTCGAGACATACTAGTTCTCAGCAGCGCTTAAAAATTAACTTGCACTGCAGGGGGTGCAGGTCAAGAGCGGGAAACTGCATTGACATATGTAATTTGATTATCCATTGACAATGTTACACATGTCTTCACAAACCATTCCCTTCCTTAATTATTATGCTTAATGGAGGCCATGCTGATGTGCATTTGCTAGAAGTGTCCACTTTGTTGTCTACTTTATGATCTGGTAAAACAAGAGGAGCTTCCTACTGGTCCGCTACCTTTTTCCAAGAGAAAAAAGATTGTAAGACAAATGAAAGTTATGCTAAATACATAAATATTTTATATTTTGTTGTTGGAATCATTTGTTCTTTCATGTTTTGTTTTAAACATTTACAACTTCATACTGGGGACCATTTTATCCTTGAACATGACAATATTTTCCTTAAATAGCCTAGAAAAGATTAAAAGAAGAGGTTACGTCAAGACAAGATTCAAAGTCAAGGTGAAGAGAAGACGAAGGAAATCACTGCCTATGTTCAAAGCAATCCTTTTCATAATCGACGTTTTATGAATTTAATTGTCGCTGCTAATTATAATGACAAAAAAAATCATGAAATTGAAATGCAGGGATTATCAAGTCTTTTCTTTGACTTCTAGAAACATTTTAATTACTTATCTGCCCAGGAGAGAGTCTTGCTGTGTCTTCTGCGGCAGAAACCTATTTCTGAACAAACAGCACAACCTGCTGTGTTTTTCCCCAAGCACTGGTGCTTAATTTACCAGGATTAGGGCTTGCCTGCTAGTTGCGCATGAGAGTGTAAATTGGGTTTTAATTATTTTTTCTTGTTCGTCCTGTTCAACTTGCATGTGCAAATTGCTATGAAGAGATAGCAGGGAAGAATACAGTGGGAGGGGTTCACCCTCAATTTCTTATTGATCCCCCTGTACTAATTGGGACTGGTTTTTATTACTTTTTGTTTTAAAGGTATTATTAGGTATTTATAGGAATATAGCATTTGTTTTCATCAGTACCCTGTGTCCGTTTGCAAGTGTTAGGCCAGTTTGACTCGTTTCACCTGCTGAACATACTTTTCAAACTACTAAACCACGGAGGTAAGAACCTGTCTGGTCGGCTTACATATCATTGTTGGCCAAACAAATTGGAGTTTATATAACGTGCTAAGTTGAAATACCCCTAGACCGGCTTTCTTACCTGTGCTTTTCAATGAAATTAACCAAGGCATGTGGAATTAGTTAGACCAGAATTTAACCAGTTAAAATCTTTGGTCTTCGTCCGAATAATGACTTGGGATTCTTAGTGGACAACCAACAGGACCTTAATGTATTGTTCCTTTAAACAGTGTAGATTCTGAGTTACCAGCTGGAATTTATATGATCTAGCATGTTGTTTTTGTATGTATTGCTGGTTTTGAGGGCAGAAAACTCTAATGGTGGTCTATTGGACACAAAGTTGGGTCAAATTCAAATTCCAATTAATGGAAGACTAGTTTCCAGGCCTGTTTTTCTTTTCATCACTTTCCTATAGTATTAACCATCTCCTTGTTTCCATAATATTACTTTGCTATCTGACACTCAAAAGCTCTTCTTTATGAGCTTTTTACCTTTACCTTTCTTAATCTTTCTTGATCAGCACTCTCTCTCTCTTTTAATTTCCATTGGGAGGGCATCTCCCCATCCACTGAGACATCAGGAGATACAGAACAATATCATTTTTAAACAGAAGCCCTTTAGGCAACAATTAGACTACCTGAAACTGCAGATATCAGTGCAAGCAGAAATTATAAGTTCCAGAAACAAATAGCTTGACATTGAATTTTTTTTTCTTTTTCTAAAAATGTTATTATTTTTTAAGTTCTCCCCATTACGTCCCAAGCAAGGAAAATCAACTCCAGCTGCTTGTCCTAAGGGCAGATTCAGTTCTTAAGAATTTTCATTTTATTTCTGCGCACCAGTATTCTTATGAGGCTATATCCATTGTGTTAGGTGGGAATTGTCTTAGGAAATATACACAATGAAGTATTTTGTTTGTGTTTTACTTCATTTCACAACCAAAAATAAAGTTTTTTTATATAATATATATAATATATATATATATATATATATATATATATATATATATATATATATATATATATAATAGAATATAATACTGCTTTCTGGTAAAGAGCAGCATTTTTTTTTTTTTTTAAACAATTCGATTTTCTCCACTCAGACCACTTACTTACTAAATATATTGGCATCCCTGAATAGATGTAATGAGCAAGCTGTCCCTATAGTAATTGTGGCATGGAATGTTTAGGAGTAGATGTACTAAATTGTTGCACCTGTCGCAATAGTCGCAAACCAGTTGCATAGGAGTCCGAATTCTAGGGTGAAATGTATTAAACAAGTGCATTGGTATTGTTGACTTTTTAGCGAATGTTTTGCAGCAGCTGTTTTTCTTTGCGGTTCAACCTTAGAGGAATATGTAATTCTGTCCGTTTTTGCATAAATTTGCAAAAATCGCATGGAGATCAGGGTTTTCAAATATTATAATGAGATGTACTCCAGCTGCCACTTACAATTGCGACACTTACAAATACATCGATTTGTTAAAAGCTTTTGAAAGCATGCTTTAAACAATCGCAATTAGCAGACCTTTAAAAGGCAGTATGAAAAACACCATACCCTAATCCTAAGGAGGCCCCTAACCATGGTTGCTGCGATTGCAACAAGGAGGCATCGTCTTCAGCAAAAATGAGTGATGAAACCCACGTTACCCTCTTCGATTTAAATAAAGACCTAATTAAGCACAGGTACAGGCTCTTCAGCCACATAATTCTGGAGATGCTGTCTGATTTAAAGGATGACCTGAAGCCTGTCACCCAGAGAAGCCATGCTATCTCTGCAGTGGTCAAACTGTTGTCCACCCTGCATTATCTTGCCTGTGGGTTCTTTCAGGGGACTGCAGCAGCTGTTACTGGCATATGTCAGTCCACTTTTTCTAATGCGTTGCCAGTTGTGCTCAGTGCATTTTTGACACCCAAATACCTATTTTTCCCTAAAAGCAGTGTGTACGTACAAGCCTTGAAAACACAATTCTGTGACATTTCTGGTTTCCCTAACGTGTAGGAGCAATGGACTGCACACGTGTGCTGCTAACCACTCCAGCTCATTTTGAGCATCTGTATAAAAACAGAAAACATACCTATTCTATTAATGTGCAGGTGATGTATAATTGTGCACGGTTTAGCACTGCACCACTGACTTAACTTAAATAAAAACTGACAGTTATGCATTTGGCTTATAGGCTACTCATGATAATCCGAATTAGTATTGTAACTTGTCATTGCGGCACCGTGATCTATTTTGTGTTAATTGTGTAGGCTAAAAATAATAAAAAAACAGCTAAAATGATTTAGTTTCAATTTAAAATAATCTTTTATTTGCATTGTACACCAGTGTGTACAGTGCAGTAGCATGGTTTATTTTGTGTTACCGGCAGCTTACAGCAGGCTAAAGTAGAAAAGAAAGTACACTAGGTATCCATTTGATTTTACTACTGTATTGTATAAGCATACTGTACAGATTTATATTTTTTACATAATGTAATGTGTAGCCTACCCAAAACACCTTAGTGTTATTTCAGCGCAATGAGTTATACATTTTAATTACTAATTAATTAATTAAAGCCGACACCTCATGTCCGGTTTAGTGAGGAGCTACTGTGTGATTTATAAAAAGCTTTTTGATAGAAACTCATTTTTATTTGGGGTGAAAAAAATGTCACTTGACTCTCTTAATGCTAGAGGTCTCACTCAGATGACGCAACAGATGTTTTAATTAGTATATCGTGGCTCTCTTCATTAACATATTTTCTCTTAGTACATACAAAATGTATACTTTTGAGAATTGTCGCAACGAAAATGCAAATTGTGGTATGCTTGCGCTGCGACTGGCCTATCTTAATACATCTAAGGAGGCTGTGTGGTCCAGTGGTTAAAGAAACAGGCTTGTAACTAGCATGTCCCTAGTTCAAAGCGCTTTGTGATGGTGGTCCGCTAATGAAAGGCGCTATGTAAAACCAAAGAATGTTATTATTATTATTATATTATTATTATCTACACCTGAATGTTCACTAGGAGGCCATCATCTCCAGAACATTGTTTGGCTTGTAACACCTCATGATCCACCAGCATTTGTTTTCGGTCTCTATTTTAAGTTCTCATGACCTCAGCAAGATTGAAGGCTGAGTGAGTTTTAAAATCCCTTTTAAACTCAGCCTATTTTCTATATTTTGATTATGGTGTTAAATGTTGACGAAGATATATCAGTCACTCAATTCAAGATGGCTGGTGGTTGATCCTCCATTATGCAAAACAGGAAGGACCCTGTCTAATTCATGTACCATAAGCCCATAAAATAAGCATCAGCATATACAGAGGCTGGGCAATAACATACTTCACTTTAAAGGTAAGCCCTTTTGCAGATATCCAATTATTTATCTTTAATCCCAATTTGCAGTTTTGGCTTTCAGATTACCCTGCACCCTTGTAAGGTCTACTTAGTTACTACCCTTTTTTAACCTCTCAGTTTTATTTCTTTAGACGTACTTCTTGTTTCCAAGAAAAATATGTCAATGGGGATGATTAGCGGATGCTGCAGTTATTCACGTTTTTAAACAAATTAGGTATCCCCTTCATCATTGTGTGCAAAGCCCAGGATTCAGAACAAAAAGGCTGTGCTAATCCAGGCATTCATACCTGTATTGCATCATTTAAAAAAAAAAAAAAAAAAAAGACAGTCTGTTTTTACCTCAAGCTGTTTTTTAAAGCTGATGGGATGGTTCTTTTGGTTTTTGAGGTAAAACAATGCCCTTCATGCTATTTTTCCTGTTGAGGCCTGGGTTCAAAGAAATGACTGAATATCTGGGCATAATTGACTGTATAAATCAGGATTACATAAGCCTGGTGGTTTTGAGAGTGAAATCCACTCTCTTGCAAGTGTGCAAACAGAAACACTTGAATACATTTCCATATTCACTGCTGCACCGTTGGGTAACTTATTACCCATCGAATTGCCCCTTAAGCTGGTGAATATTGCTATCTGCTTAGCAGCTAAAAGTGAGGGATGAGGTTAACAGTACACTGTAGGGCAGCCTAACAATGTGCCTTTAATACACTGTCCCGGATCCAGGCTTGTTGTTTTCCATTTTCCCTTCTTCTGCTGTATTGATCCTCAGATGTGCAGAGTGCAGTGTTGTGCTTTTACAGAATAAAGTAATGGTGACAGGGGGCATAGGGAGCTTCAAGATGAGTTATTACCACCCGTTCAGACAGACAGACAGAGCAAGCTCCTCCATATCATTATTCGTTAGTCACCTTCACTGTGTATTTGTTGCTGTGCGAATGGCAAAGACATTTGTTTTGCTACATGCACATGTTTTCATTTCCATCTCCTTCTGTTTGAGATGATAGGGGATATTATAGGAGACATTTGCCATCATTAATGACCAGATGCTTTGTTTCCAGTTGGATAAAGTAGCCATGCTCAAAGTGTGTTCGTCTAACTTACTGTCCTGTTCACTGTAATCCGTGTTTGGCCAGAGATACATCAACCAACAACACCACTGGCTTGTATGCACATCATTACACATCATTACGGGTTCTGCATAAACAGGCTCAAGGTAACAAAACCACTGATTAGTAGTGACTATGAAGCTGAATGCAAACACAGTTATGAGCACGGCAACAAGTGAAACAAGTTAGTTGCTCTTTTGATAAACTGGTTGTGGGACCCTTTAGTGCATAGCCCAGGTGAGAGTCACCCTAAAGAAAATGCAACTGAACCTTCTTTCGCTCGGGAAAAGAAAACAAATTGGGAAGAAGTGCTTCAGAAAGTGGTAAAAATAGAACTTAACACCTTAGGAGGTGTGAAGTGGAGTTTGGGTCTCAAATGTGACTCAGTGTTATAATTCATGCTCTCCGACTGTATTTGGAAATACATGGGTCTTAAAACTCAGGGGATAAACACCAATTGGCACTTGCAGAGGTCTTGTTTATTATTAATTTTCTTCCCTGTCTGCCATGTCCAGTAAGATAATAACTACCCAAAAATAGACTAGCCTTGGGTTGCTCCTATATAATAAAGCAGCCTCTGATCTGTAATGAGGGGGATACAAGTTGTTATTCCCATCAAGCAGGACTTTAACAACTAAGCTTCCCCATCAAGGCAATAGAAATCTATTCTCTCGCCAGGCTTATCCATTGTAATAAAAATGTGCTCTAAGAGAACAGACAGCTTTGTACTCCATTCCAGGGTTATCTCCTCTTGCACTTTCCCTGATGTAAACCTGCTGGATAGTTACCTTATGTAATTCTCCACCTATCCCTGCCTCTGATGTTCAGCACTGGGTCTAAAGTTATGCTACTGTACCACTGTGCATTATATATACCTACGTATGTAAAGCCCACGCTTAGTGGAATTCTTGCATAAGCAATTGTATTCATTGAGTTTCACATATTATATCAGTGAAATGCAGTGTAAATACTATAAACATTCGATTTAAATATATTTAAGTTTCTCTTATATCTTATGTTGTTTTGTATATGGCTACAGTACACCAGAATTTGACTAATATAAACAAGGCAGCCCTGTTTAGGACTTACATGTTAGTCTACAGGTGAATGGACACATTTATTGCGAGTGCTATGCTCTATTTCAGAATATCCTTGGAAATGTAATAAGGAAGTAATAAGGAATTTAATCTAAAGCTTCTACCAACTTGTACTTTTACGGTTCAACCGTCATCAATGAAAAGCTGGTATGTCTGAGACAAAGCCTGGTTCTCTTTGTAGCAGTTTCCAAGCAGGAAAGAGTTAAAGCAGCATTATGCCAATGTGAGCTAATTAAAAATAGATCAATGCAGAAAAAATTCACAGTCTTTGCACTTCATCAGGTTTGCTAGCCTAAAACAAATTGATAAGCTTCATCTTCCAAACTTATGCAACAAGTTAATGAGCGGAGAAGACCTGAAAGCATTTTCATTTTTGTTTTAGTTGGCGCTTAAAGATCATCTCCATTCCCTTGAGAGTCGCTGTGTTTCAAACGCTCCCTCTCCCTTTTAGGTTTTATATATTTTTTGTTAATTTCAAAATTAGTCTTTTAGCCTTTCAGTGAAATAAGGTTCAAAAGGAGGTGTGCGATAATGTGTGCCGAGAGTGGACGGAGGGGTCATGGGGGGTCATTTTGGACTAAGAGCACAATATTGGACACTATGGAAAGCAAATAAGACAATCTAAACCTAATAGCTTTTTTAGAAGCTCAATTCAAAGGTCCCCTGGGAAGTAGTCTTGTTATTTGTGCAGACAAATTTACCACTAAGCGCTGGTGGAGTATTTTTAACTTGTTCAGTGTTGGATTTGAGCCCAAGATACATATGCCCCAATATTACAGAAGGTATGTATTCTTAAAAAATTGTTTTTATTGTATTTTTTTTTAAATTATACTAGACATTCCTGTACAAACGTATGTCCTTATACATATATATGTACAGCATGTCACACTTACATTTCTACTGGATCTGGAGAACCACTCCTACATTGCTATATGGTGAATAAGGGGAGTCTAGGGGATTGTTGTAGCCAGCTTTAAACAGAACACATTGTAGCAGAAAGCCTTGTTTTTCTTGGCAAACTTACTGCAGAACTGGATGACACCTAATGGGCAATCAAGGCTGGGTGATTTAGCAGCCATCACTACACAAAGAGCCATTCAGAACTGACCAGCTAAGGAGAACTCAATACTGAACCCATTACCAACAAGGTGTAATTTAGAAATGTGAGGCAGTTTGAAAGAGTCTGATTATTTAGAGCTGACAGAAAGTCTGCCCCTGAAAGCGAGTCCTTTTTTCATTCCAATCAGCTGCTTTCCCCAGAGGCTACAGCGCGCCAGTCATATCTGTCCTACGTTACCAACTGTGACAAGTGTCCATGTTTAAACATCACCAGATGCTGTTTACAATTTAAATTGGCCTATTACTTTTTGCTATCTATTTTTTTGTAAGAAATCAGATGTGGTAGTGTGAGGTGTTGAGGGTTGTGCAACTCTGGCTGGGTAAGGTTGCGTGGAAATATTATGCCAGTTTGTAAATCACTGATTTAGAATACACTAGCCTGAGTGCATTTAGGCTAAACTCGCTACTGTTCACCAAGGTGACAAATTGTGTAGCACATTCCCTCTAACACCTGAATTAACTTAGCCGGGAGCCTTTCAGATTGAGGAAAGTGTAAAAGCCTGCAGCCTCTAGGGCCTCTAGTCTGAGGTCAATGTTAAGAACTTATAGAAAACAAAGTTAAACATACAGTTATATCTATTAAGGTATTTTGGAGTAAATGTGGACAGTTCATTCAATTGTAAACTGCCTCCCAGGAAAAATATTTAATCATACTGATGCATTGTTCTAGCAGTATGGTCTACTAGAAACAGCACTGGCAAATAAAAAGATAATTGACATCAAGTTTATGGATTTTATAATTCATTAGAATCCGTGACCAATTTGAAATGCTTTACCCCCAAAGTCCTCAGACCAAGGACACCTGCAGCTAAGGTAAGACTTAAGGAATAGTAAATGTCCTCAAGTAGGCCTCTGAAAACTGCTCACATTACATCATTCTGCATACAAAAATATATATTAAAAAGTAGTGTAAATAAATATATGATAATGGTCTTAGTTTTTGCTGAGTAGAAAATATTTTAATTCACTGACTGTGCTACTTACTTTTGAGATGCTTTTCAGTAAGAATAAGCAGGTAAGCTGAATATCCAAACTTTTATACTTTTAATTTTATTGAACTACTTCTGTTGAACACTGTTTTTCCAGAAGAACTATAAGGGATGAAACATTTTTTGGAGTTGCTTGCTGTTTTAATGCAGGTAACTTGGTAAGTAGCACAGGTCTTATGGTCACCCTCATACTATACAGGTGCCTGCATTAAATTAAAGCCGGTAAATATTGCCACCAATTGTACAAATAAAGAACAGTTTAATTATTCAAATTAGGTTTTACTGGAAGCGTTAGTTTTGAAGATCTACAGCACTGTAAACAGATAACCCTTCAGTTATACACGACATGCCCTGAAGCCATCAAGGATTTCTAAAGGTTTAGTGGGTTAAAATAGAGAAAGTATCACTTAAGTAACCTTAAAAATCACTTGAATTTAACTTCCTCCCTCCTTTCTGGTTCTGACTCAAACCTGTCAAAATAATTGCTCATGTAATACTTGTACTCAACATGAGATAATTTGTGTTAAATATAGCTCTCATTCAAATTATTTATTTATTACTCCACATCACAAGTAGCAGGAATGCGTAATGGAACTTCCAATTGAACGGATTGTTTTAATGTTTACTCGCTTCCGAAAGGTTTGCCTTATCGGACAGAAAATCTAATTACAGTCAGTTAATACTGGGGGAGCGCGCCTGGCTCTGCATAATAATTTACGGTGTACAATCAATTTGCGGTGTGTTAGCTCTAAGTTCGCCTTCTGGCTATGCTTAAAGTCCCAGGGGATCCCTCAGCACTTTTTGACGTTCATGTTATCCTAGGAGAGGCTTTAACTTGTATATGCTAATTCCCCTTGAACATTAGCATTTTTGTGCGCAGCTCATTAGAGCCGGGGGAACTGTTGTTGTCTCCCATGGGTCTGACCATCTTTATAAAGTGAAACAAGTGAGACAAACAAAAAATGTTTGTAAAAGAGCAGTAAACTACTATGAACAATAACTTAACAACTCCTTGTAGTGGTTTTTAGAGTTTTCCATTTTTACAATTGTATTATTTGTCGCAGAAAGTGAGACTTTCCGTTTGCTTCAAAATAGGGCACTCCATGTTGATTTGCAATTTTTTCATTGGCTGTGCCCATGGATTTACCCGGACACTGTATGGGACAGAGCAGACTTATAAAGATCTTAATGAATTCTTATTAATTTCCAGACCAATTTCCAGATTTTCTGCAGGTAACTCATGCAAACAAACTAAGAATGAAAATAATTTTATTTTGGAAGTTAAAAATGCTCTAGATTTACAAAAATCTAACCTTTTAAGAAATGTGAATATCGTCATTTGAAACAACAACTCTGAACTTCTCCTACCTTTTCCCTATAGTTTCTGCTTTTCCAAATAGAGAGGGAAATGAATTGTTTTCAAATGTTGACTTTGGGTGATATGAGTTTGAGTTTGATAAGATGTACTGTGGACACTAGTTTCTTAACAAGAGGTTGTACTGTATATTGGTGCTGGCACTCAAGTACTGAATGTTAAAAAAAACAAAACAAAAACAAAAAACATTGACAGCCAATCTTTCAGTGAAAAAACGTAGATTGTTTAATACTGCAATTGCAACATTTTACAAAATGAAGGGTAAATGATACAGACCTGTCAGCTGCTTAAAGTTGATTTATAATTTATGGATTTTATTAACGTTTATTGTATACATGTTAAAGGTGGAAGCCTTAACCGTTAATACAAATTATTTGTATATTTTCTGCATTGATTTAGTCAGTTATTGTAGAATCATTAGGTAAAAGCCATGGACTGTATTTAACGTTAGATTTTTTGTATACTTACTTATACTCTATACAGCTATTATTTTGAGCACTTACTTGAAATTTGCCAGCATTTCAACCTGCTAAACTGTTTGATTTTGTGCTCCCAAGTTGAGTACACTGTAGGGAAGCATTATAATTAACAAACAAAGACTGGGTTAGCAATCTGCCGTACCATTCTAATAGCAGAATGGCATTTGAACATGTCTGCTGTTCTGAAATGTCATTGCACTAAAATGTTTTGCCATTAGACTGGCAGTCCTGGGGAAGAGTTTTTACAAGCAGACAGTTTTTAATTATTGCCCCTTTATAAAGGCTAGGGTTATATTTTTGTTTTCAAATGTGTGTGTGTGTGTGTGTGTGTGTGAGAGAGAGAGAGAGAGAGTGAGAGCATCTCATTAAGTCACATAAGTTCCCTCAAAGATATGGAACTAGGAATTCTTACATATTGAATGCGCAAGTATGTAGGCGTTTGTGGAAGTGTGTAGGAGTCAGTTACATAATCACAGCACTAACAAGACCAAGAAACAAGGAGTTCAGTATTTGGTGCATTTTGAACCAAATTAAACTAGATTTGCAGTAATTATCACACAATAAAAACAGAATGAAATTATGTTGGTTTGAGACCATTAAATTAGACCCCTCCTCCCCCACTGCTCTTGGGCTGTTCCTACCATCGAATGGTTCGTAAAAATTGGGTTTATGGCTCATCATGATTTTGTTTCACGGGTAATCAATTATTTAGTATTACTGAGGTCTGTCCTGGAATGAAATTACTGTTCCCATTGAAACACTGGTCTCATTGCATATGCAATTTGGATAAGAGTGTCCAGTGCTTTGACTCCTAAATCATGAAGATTTACAGGAAACAGTCAGATTATTATTATTATTATTATTATTATTATTATTATTATTATAATTTTTGGGGGGGATTTTCAGAGCAGTAGCTGCAAGATACGTGCAGGTTATTTTGGAAAACAGGATCTCTTTATTTAGCTGTGGAAGAGTTAAATGACATCTCCCCTGAACGCACATAACTTTGTTCAAGACAGTTGCAAAAATTCAGCATAGCTAAGGGTAAAATTGTGATGACAGAACTGATGCAAGCAGTACAGTCTTTATAAAAAGTGGAAGCAGGGAAGCATGGTAAATCAGAGAGGAATATGGTAAAAGATGATACTGCATAGTAAAAACATGACAAACTGCAGTTAGAATTTACCATAGTTGATTTTTAAGGGCATTTAGAAGCTTTTCTTTGTGTCTGACCACCCCAGATCTCTTGAGGAACCCTCAGATCATGTGGCAGGTCGTATTCCTGGTGGCCTTCATTGCAGGTTACACTTCAAATCAATTCGTTCTCGTGTTTGTGGTCTTGGGAATCAGCTAATCATTAAATTGTCCATGGATTAGTTCTTTAAAGCCCCACTGTCACTCTCTAGGATATTCTATGATATCCTTGTTATCAATCTTGGGGTTCCATATTTCAAATTTAAATTGTAGTGATTGTATTTTATTGAGAATGGCAACACCTCCATATACAGTTGGTGCAAGAGACTTTTAATGCTTGCTGCAGCCCCAGAGTGAGGTCATTTCCCAGCTTGACTTTTTATAACTCAAATAGAAACTCGTGACCTCTCATACTAAGAGCTAGTGCCGGGAGTCATAGTCATCTGTCATCACCCTGAGCTGCTTATCATTCTTGATAAATCCTTTTGAACTTGTATTTTAAATCACTGTGTATGCGCAATACCAAACAGCCTCACTTCTGTTCTGTCACCTTGCATTTCTATAAACCCTGTCTAGGATTTCCATAATGCAAAGACCTTGGGGAATTTGGAAAGAGTCCCAAAGAAGCCTTTTGCTGGTGCTCAGATCTCTTATCAGTATGCAAAGATACAGTCAACTTCAACATAAAGCAATCTGCTGTCAATACTTATTAGTTCACCACATAGTTTGTTCAGTGAAGACATCTATCATCCAAGAAGATGAACCCTGTCAGGTTCTGTCCCAAACACAGCCATCTTTACTGAAGTCCTTCAGCAAATCGTTGTCTCAAGTAAAAATAAATGACTGCATGACATTGGTGCTTCATTTTAGCGCCCTATAGTCACAATTAACATCATATTCTTCCTTACAGCTTCTGACACATGCTTGTGCTTTTCTTAGAAATTTGAAACATGAAACATTGTCAGAGGAAGCTTTAAAAGCATCCTTGTGAATAGCAAATGGGTGCAAAAAGTCACATTTTGACTGAGGTAGCCTACAGTTCAGTAGCATTGTGTAGGTACCTGGCCTTTTAAATACACCTCTGTGCAAAAAAAAGCAAACTTGGACGTCATTCTGCCACATCTGTTTTTCAGGGTCCCATAAAGATGATGTATATGGTGATAGGGTTTACGTTTTGCCTCAAGCGCAAGTCACAATTTGGCCCTATGAGGTGATGCTATTACTAAAAACGATACCCAAACAGTAGTTCTGACAACTGAATAATGCTTCAGGTGTAAATCTTGTAGCGGCTGATGAGTTTAGCGTTCCAGAACCAATTCTACTCAGCAGCCTCAGAATAAACAATGGTAAAGCATTTTTCAATGTCATTAATTTTTTAACAATTTAATAACAAAATGTGCTCGTGCTGTCATGCTGATGCATAATCACCGCATCAGTTAGCTGCAGATTTTTTATATCAGACATGTTACAATGTAGAAGTTAACAGTCAACCTTTGTTGGCAGGAAAATAAAAATCAGGCAGCATTACAGGCAAACAGCCCTCAGAGAGATTATTAAACATATGCAACCCATTTATCAGCTATTAATAATGCATTTCTTAGGTATCATTTTCATTTAGGCATTTAATCTACTCTGAAATGAGGATTTGAAAGACGACCTCTGGAGATTTAATTGGGAGAGAATGGCACTGCAGTAATGACAAGCCTTTCATATGCATTATCCAACCACTTCAGCTGTTTAAAATGGGTTGAAGGGCAACTTTGTTTTTGTTTCTGGTGAAGTAAAAAAATAATAACATTTTCAGAGTCATTTCTTCAGTGAATTTGGCTCACCAGAATGTAGCCATTAGCCTGTCATGTTGCTATACTCTTCCCCTAGTGGTTGTTAAAAATACTGCACATGTTCTGTTTTTTTTGTCTGGCGATTTATGAAGTCTTTAGTTTAGAGAGTGCTATAGTAACTTTACTCTGAGGACTGAGGATGTCTCAAGTCCCATGAGGTGAATGGGCAGATACAGTCAAGGGGTGGGAGGGGGTGCAGGTGCATTTCACATGTCATTGACTGACTAGAGACCTGTAGACCCTAATTTGCAGCTTGTGTCAGCAGAAATACCTAACAAACCATTGGCAACAAATAGTCTTTTTGTTCTTGCTGCAAAACTCCCTTTTAAGAGCCGGTATATACAGGTTATATGTTTTTCAGTTTGACACACAGAATTCTTTACCAAATATGGCATAGTTTTCAAGTCTAGTTTCAAGTCAATAGCGTGCTCTTACATTGGCATGTTATAAGCCAGGTAAAGACCTTCAGTTGATGCAGATAAAGACTTCACTCATGGAAGGGTCACAAACCTCATTAGCAGCTTATACCTCCAGGAATAACGCGCTGATTTGCTAACATAAGAGAAACATGTTTTTCCAGTGGCTTTTCATTTGCACCTACAAAAAAGAAAAAAATCCATTACAGCCCAGTTGTCAGTTTGTCAAATCACACCCCTTTGGGGGTTTTTAGCCCTGAACATCTAGTGTTTCCAAAAAGCTGTTGATTGTTTTATGCAATTAACTCCATCTTACATGCATGCGCAAACATTTGCACATTCTGTGTACTCACACTGCACACACATGTAAAATAAAGCAGTTTTGTCATGTGACAGAACCAACTGCATTAGTGATAGTACCAAAAGAGCATGTGACTTCACACACAGAAGCTTAATGGAACATGATCAAGAAAGAGTTATTACAAATGGGGATGCCATCACTCCATTTGTTTTCCTGTTTTTAGATACCTTAGCCTATACAGTATCGCTGCTGGGTATAATTTGAAAATGTAGGTATTCATTTTGATTGGGAAACAGACATTCTATACTTGAGTGAAGTAAAAAAAAAAAGTCTACAAAATGGACAATGATACATCAGTTACAATTGTACTCAAATGTGTGTTACGGCGTGCTGTCTTTAGTATTCTATACATTTTTAAAAGTAGTTGAGTATACAGGTTTATAGATATCTAGGATAAGATCTGAAAATCATAGATTCTTTCTGAGTCAGGGACAAGTGCGAAGAGAGCTTCAGCATATGGCGAATTATTCTGATTTAGGGAGCTCAGCTTCTCAGACAAGCTGGAGGTAATCATTAAAATTGTTTCCAAGCTGTGGTGTGCATTGGGGACTGCTGCAGTTGGAACTGTCTGTTTTTGTTGGAAACAAAGTGTGTATCCCAAAGGAGAATGACTGTCATGCCAAAATGGGATATGAAGTAAAATCCATGTGTACAGTTTAAGGTTATCCATAAAACTGAATCTTAATTAAACTAGATTAACATCTCTCTTTTATTAAGCAAGGAGTAGTCAAAAATAGAAGCAATTATCATAATGAAGCTAGAATACAGTAATTAGGACTCAAACTGACACTAATCTGACAGATCACAGGAGAGTCGCTTGGCAGTATTAAAGGTCCAGCACGCAGACTCAGTGGCTTTCACTGTCATTAACAACATGATATAAATCAGACACACACATTGTACAGTCAACATAGAAACAACTACTAACCAAGACTGAATCACTTAGAATGATTTACATGAATTCTGAAAAACTGTTATGGCCAGGAAATTTAGTTTAAAGCAACAGTGCTGTGTTTACAAATTAAGCTTTTACCAAAATAATTTAAAAGCCTATATTGCACTGTATCAAGAGGTTCGCGCAGTATCTCTTCTTGTTTGTTTTTGCCTAGGCTACATTAAACAACAGTTTTTTGGAATGTAACACTGAAAGGAGACACCCGGGAAATACTCTGTCAACCATTGAATCTACACAGAGGGATGCTGGGATTTCAGAGAAGCTGTCCTTTAACAACAGTGAAAAAACAAGTTCAAGTCTTCTTGGATATTCCAGGGCACTTGATTGAAGTTGTACATAAGATGACTATTTTGTCATCAAATTTAATTTAGTAGTACTCCTTGTGATATTACCCTCTTGGGGCAGTGACAAACACCGAGTGTTTTAAAAACTGAAAAAAAAAGTTACAGAAAACAGTGCTTTTCACGTGGTTGACCGTATACAGTAAACGAAGGAAGCTGTGCTTTTGACTTGGTGCTGTTGGCTAGGATTGAGTGCTTGCTCCCCTTGTATTTTCTATTCAAGTGCTGTAATGCCAAGACCTTTAGTAGGGTTTCAAAACATTTGGTTAAAATGCTGACAGGAAAAATAATTTTTGCTACAGTCTGATTGTAATTTAGACTGGGTGTATATGCTCCTACAGTAGCACAGACAACTGACTTACCCATACATGGATCTAAATGTATTAATAGCTGTGAATGAACTTGGTGGTACTGTATACATGTACCCAGAAGCATGTCCACCATTATAATCCAGTTGTGTTTTGACACTGTCCTCTGGTGCATTGAGAGTTCACTGTGAGGCTTCACATTCCCAGTAGCTTGGAAAGTTAACTGACAGTTGCCTTGAACATGCCCAGATACAGCCTATTACAGCCATTTGCCTTGAGGGTCAGTGAAAGGAAGAGGAGAAACAAACAGGCTAGATAGATTTCTTTTGGTTTACAGGTGAAGTATCCCATTTAGGCTGTAAACGGGTTTGAAAAGGACACCAGCAAAAATCTTTTGAGAAAAGTACAGTCAAATTCAGATACATTTTATGCCACACAGAGCACAACTAGAGTGTATACATTAAATTGAACTTCATAACAGAAAGTAGAGAGCATTTAGAGATTCAGTAAGAGGTCATGCAAGAAACCAGGTGATACAGTACTGTCCTGGGGCTATTGGTATCCCTGTAAGGAACAAGACTTGAACCACCAAACATGGCTCCTAATTACACATCTCATTGAAATTCATGATGCATTCTGATTTGCAGTATTCTTATTTGGTCTAAATGTTTTATCAGTTATGGCAGAACAATCTTTAAAACAAGAAACCGTACAGTTATTGGTCCAGTGGGTGATGCTAGACCTTTGCGCAAGGTACAAAGAAATGAGTCTGCCGAATCAGAAGACTGCAATTACAGCAAAGAGGGCAAACATCATATCAAGTTTATTATGATCTGTTAACATTTCTGCTCTTTGCTTACCTGAAAAGACCATTGAAGAGGCAGCCTAGCAGTACAGATTAATTATTCAAGACCAATAATAACGACTGAGCCTAATGAAAGATGTAAGAAAGATAAACGTTAACATGTGCAAAGTTAATAGAAGCCTGTGTGACCTGTTATTCTGTAGTTGGATTTGAATAAATGCAATATAAATTCTAAAACGAGATCCGGATTAAACACACACACACACACAAAATAAGAAAAAAAAAAATAACACTATCAGTGCTTGTAATTTATGTATGTGTGTACAATTCTTAGAAATATGTTAGATATAGTACACTTTTTTATTATTAATCTGCTATAGCAAAAATATGAATTGAAGAAATCCGTATATTGAGGTTGCTGCTGAATTTCAGCACCTTGGACAGCGTCTCATGGGAGTTTCTCAAGCAGCCTTGCTTCTTGGTGCAGGAGAGTGTTGAATCTGTCAAGAAAAAACTAATAGTACAGCAAGCTTTACTAGTGTGAGGCTCTGAGAACCTATCATTACACATACTGTGTATCACATAACTCATCAGCCTTTATACATGGGTCACCTACTATATTCAAACTAGTGACCACATGCTACCTGTCCTATGGAATGAAAACTGTTTTAGAATACTGTACAGGGATGAATCATCTGTTGGAATTGTTGCCCGCAGTGCAATTTACTATTTCTTGGTTACAAAATTAGATGGCTGTGGAAGGTTTTCAGTACACTCCCAATACTGTGTGACTGCTTCTGAAGTAGAGACACAAATCCATTGAGACACAGCATGAGATATGCTGCAGAGTACTATACAAATAGATGATGGATGGACAGACAGTCCCAGAAATGTGCAGATTGTGAACCTTTCACTAATATGTACAGTATGCAAACGTTTTGCTAAGGGAATGAAAACAGTGCATTAAGTTGTTGGGAGTTGGTTTTGGTTTTTGAAATGGTTCACTGCTTTGATGTAGCAGAGCTTGTTATTAGAATACTCAGCAGTGTCTGTAATGCTCAACCTTATCTATGAGTGCTGTGTCATCATCATCATCATCATATGTCAGTGATCTGGAGACCAATATGGAACAAAGAGCTTTTTTTAACATAAAAGCTCCTTTAAAAGTTGTACTTTGAAAAAAATATATAAAACCTACATAACCCGTTATGATTATCTGAATTTAAGCATCAAATATTGCATGAATATGAGGGCATTTTTACTTTAAATTGTTGGCTTAATGATGGGAAGCAAGAAACTATTTGAGAATCTGAGCACAGCAGCACTTGACAGTGGAAACCCAGCTCTAGTTGACCAGCTTCCTCATTTTTGGCTCGGAGAAAAAAGGACTCGGAGGGGCTGCACTATAAAGAGCAGAAGGGACCGAGCATCTCCCACCTCTCAACAGCCAGGAGCTAGACTGGAGTCAGTGGGGAGGCCCAGACCACAGTGCATGGTGAACGGTAAACAACAGCTGTTGCTCCAAAAGTCTGTCATCAGGGCCTGAGGAAAGGTGGCACAGATTGGTGCTATCCCTGGAATTCAAATGTGTCTCATGGAAATGCAATAACTTCCAACAGGGTCTGAGTAGTTTAGTACAGTGTGATATTTCACCACTCAATAATTCACGAATGTGATTCATTTACACCAAGTTGACAGTAAACTGTATTATTACATCTTTTACTGTATAAGAGCCATTAACTTATTCATGGTTTTTCAGCATTTTCCATTTTATGATGTGCAAAACAGATAGCAAAAGTAAGCACTGTTTTGAAAAAGTGGTAAATTAGTTTTATAGCCTGGTGCTTGGGCTATGGGTTACTGAATACAGGACCAGCAACGCTTCAGTTCCTTTGGTAAGTTATAGTAAACCTATAGAGCTGTTGCTGCAGCTCTCTGCTTCACTGTGTTTTGTTCCCATAATTCAGCTGAATTCAGTGTCATTACCACAGAAACATTTCCATCAAGTGACATTAGAAATACATTTTACACTGCAATGTGACTGGTCTACTTTTATTAAATGCTGTGTTAAAAACCTCGGGGCAACAGTTTCCCTCTAAATCTATGAACTTACCATCCATAGTCCAACTGGCTTGCCGTCCTCTCCATTAAAACGCATATTTATTTCATCCTGATGGAAGCAAACGTTATATTGTGCAGATATAAAACTCATGCTGTCTCCTAGCAACTCACAACTGGTATTTTGAAGGAAATAAAATGCCTTAAAGCCTATCCACATCCCAATCCCCAATTCCCCAAAGTGATGGAAAAATAAGGGGGTGCTACTGTGGGCAAAAAGGACTCTAAACTACCAAACTGCAGGTTATTTAAAACAATAATTATGGTTTTCTGAGGCTATTTAGAAATCAGAGGGAGGAACACAGATTCATTTTTTTAATTGCATTCTTTGCTAGTCTTTTAACATACATTATTTCTTACTACATATTGTAATATATAATACATATTTTACAAGTGCATATTTTTTTCATATTGCGAACGTATTTTGAACGTCAGTGTTCAAAGAATGCAGTGCCACTGCTGAAGTCACTTCTTTATAATGCTTGTTTTTATTTGTATTTCTTTTTGCATAGGTCTCTTTCTTGCCTTGCATATACACGGCCCACTCTTTGAGCAGTGTGGTGAGGATCATGAAGGGACAGTGAAGTCTGAATGGTGTGCCCTAATCCTAAAATACATTCACTCCAGTCACTCCAATACACTGTGCCTTCATTGAAACTCTACGCCCTCTACCATATTATTAAATATTGTTCGAGACACATTTTTTCACATAGTTGCCTTCAAACTTTTATTTATTAAAGGAAACAGGAGCTTCAAGTAGGGCAGGACTCTCCAGTTAATGGCTCTTCAGTTAAAAGACTCATTAAGATTTAGAATATGGCTCTTTCTTATTTAAAAACAAAGCATTTAAGGAAGCTGATGGGTTTGAAAAGAATACAAGGACTTGGTCAAAGGCACAGTTAAAACTAAGGTTTAGCACACAAATGCTGAAGCGGTTTATTTAATTTTAAATAAACTTGTCCCCTTTTCAATTTATTTGCTACCTTTCACTCAGCTAAGTAAATAGTAACCCATAATCTGCCTGGCTCTTTTTGACAAAAACAGCTTGACAGTTCTGCTTTAGGGCTGGGTGCATGTGACGTTTTTGTCGAACACAATATTTAAGAGATTGAACGTAATTACAGCTGACAATAAGCTCCAGATTTTGTTTAGATGTCAATTGCTTGTAAACAAAACAGATTGCACCTGATAATAAACATCTGGCAATGGTTTGAAATTCTGGATGCGATTTTTATGAGTAACAAGAAAGGGTGATGTTTTGAAAGATGAAATGGAAATTACTTAGTGCTGTCTTAGAGGCTCTCTCTCTCTCTCTCAACTGAGTTTCATTCCAGTTTATTTTTAATAAATCAGAAGGTAGGGTCAAAATCTTTTTTTTTGTCATGCCTAGTAACTGAAATTAACAACTTATCATCCTCTAAATGTGTTGTTACTGACACAACTACAGCATTTTTAGTCATTTATCTATCTCAGTCAATCAATTCTATATCTATTTATTTGATTTCTGTCACGACTCTTGTGTCTGATTAAAGTAGACCCCTGAAAAACAGTGTAATGGTGCAAATGTATGCAGTATATTCCAATAGCCAGTAATTAGCTCTGTAATCGGCAGTGTGTGCCACATAACAAATTTATACTAAATTAAAGGTTAATGAACAGGAAGCAGGCATGTGGTCCCTCTAGGGGGTTTCTCTTCTGAAAAAAAACTAACAAAAAGAACAACAGGGCTTTATTCAGATTCATTCAATTCAGATGCAGCAGGAAAGGGTACCCAGCTCATGCATTAAATAATACCTTTCAAACACATTGGTGTTTGGAAGAGGGAGTCTGGGAGTCTGGGAGGTTAGCATTAGAGATGTGCTGAGCCCAAATATCATGCAAGAAAGCATCAGCAGATATTCTATATGTTATCAGTCGCATTTATACAGTCAGGATGCCAAAGCTTTCGGTTGCTTCCAGCAACTTGGTTACAATATTATATACTTGATGAGTCACGAAGCAGAACCTGCAGGACACCCTGTAGAGAGTTTGATTCACGATGTATTAAACCAAACCCAAACACATTTCTAACAGTAACATAAGCGTGTAAATATTTTCCCATTACTAAAGATAATAAATGGCATTATACAAGTGGCTAGTGAACAAAGGGAAAATACAAATTGGAATATAAAACCAGTCCTTCCAACCCAAACTGATTGAAAACATGTTAAAAACTTGGGGAAATAGTTGCTTGAAATTTAATCTTTAGACTTTTTTGGTTTTTGAGAGCAAGCTTGCCCAAGCGTTGCAGGTACTTATTTGCTCTAAGAGCATTCTTTCGAGATCTGATTTCACTAGTGGTTAGATGTGAGTAAAGAACTAAAATAACAAACAAGCCAGAAACAGCTGCTATCATGATTTGTGAACTGGAAATGCAGCAAAAAGTCCACTGGCTGGCAGCTGGTAACATACTGGGCATCAAGATGTTTTGAGATGGTGGGAGGTCAGGGTGTGCTGAACACATCTAGTTACAGTACATCCCATCATACACCAGTTGCACTGGTATGCAGGCCAGCTCTTAAAATATACCATTGTAGTTTGTCCAAAGAAACAGCAATAAAAATATCATAAATATTCAAAGCACCCTGCCTACCGAAGTTGGATTTTGCTTAATACAGAACACTGTTTGTACCTGCTCACCATTAAGACCCTCTCTATTTATCTGTACAGCACATTTTACTCTTGTTTCTTTTTTTGGTGTTTTTACGAGAGCAATGTTATACAAAACCCTCCTTTTTTCCCCTCGTCTTTGAAGGAACGAAAGTTGTGTGCCCATCCCTTTCTTGAGCTCTATCGAGGCGACCTGATTTACTACATCTGCCCGCTGGCCAGACAGGGAGACTTCTATGTGCCGGAGGTGAGGGAGGCAGAGCGCAGGCGCAAAGAGAAGGAGGAGGATTCTGAGGACAGACAGACAGACATCACAGGTAAAGCCTTCATATTCACTTGGAACATGGGTATCTCTCATTTGATTCCAATCCAGTTTACAGCAGACAATACCAAATTGTATTCATTCAGCATGTAATAGCAACACTATGCAAAAACTGGCCAATGATAAAGGATTCAGACGTGTCAGACTACTCAGTATTAACTTGTAGTGTATGGATTTCTTTAAGTGATTATTAGTAATTAACTAAACAGCTGGCAGTCTTACTGCATTTTGTAGAATTTTGTAGAAAAGATGCATTACGTTTTGAAAGAAAAGACCGACATGTTCGATCTAGATTTGAAAATATTGTGAATGGGGTTCCTCAGGGATGTGAAGTGCACTCAACAGTCTAATTGTATTTCAGCCAGCCTGCCTGCCAACACAATGAATTGATATTTCACAAAATGAATGGATGATAGTATGCGCTGCTGCCCTTTATAGGAGAGGGATCCTTCATTTTTAGAGGTACATTTGGCACAGTATAGTAAGCCTTCAGAGGGGCAAGAAACACAAAGCTACCATCATATTTATTTGACCAAACTCTAGTTAATAACTGTAGGCAAGATGGGGGCAGGGCCAGCCTTAAGGCAAGCAGGGCCCCTGTGCTCAACCGGACTGCCATGAGATTTAATGTGTTCGTTACATGCTCACAGACTTTACATGTATAGAACAAGTTCATTTCTCAGCAAGAAAGAGTAAGTCAATAAAATGATTATTAGAAGTATATTAAAATACTAAAATGGTTAAAACTACTAGATGTTACAGACATATGGGTAATTCCAGCTTTTGTGGACAGGGGTTACTCGACTGTATACGTCAATGACTAACTTCAGTAGTTTTTTGTTGGAAAGCCCTTGAAACAAGCTTTACAATGAAAACAGGGTTATTTGTCAAGATCATCCCCCACACGGAAAAAAATCTGAAAGGTAAAAAAAAATGGTGTACATTCTCACAGAGCCCTTCTTGCATGCACTACTTGCACTGTTTTCTCAATAACCATGGTTTATGTACACAAATGGAGGAAGCACTATGGTAGAATTTGGTTCAATTGACCTGAATTTTTAGATTTCTAGTTCTTTATTTTATATAATTTCCTTTAGTTCTTAACAAGCCTGTTTTTTTTTTCTTTTTTTTGTCTTTGAGTAATACAAAAGCATGTATAAGAATAATTCATAAAAAAATCTTATTAGAAATAATACACAGCACCATATGTAGAGTGTATGCAGCACCCAAAACAGAGCTCAAATAAAATACCCAACAGACATGGCAGAGCTGTAAGTATCTTTGTTAATTCTTGTCTGTTTGTCAAAGTAAAAAATTATAAACTTACAAACTCAAATAGCTCATTTGTTTGAAGCATGAATAAAAATAATATCAGCCATAAGGTGCTGTCATAAAACTACTGCTCATGTATTTTGACTTCTGGCTTTGAATATGACCTGCCCTTTCCAATGTATTTAGATCATAGTGCCAACAGTGGGAGGATTATTAGTGATATGACCTGGGTCAATAAGGGACCTCAAGCTAAGACCCAAACAGAGGTTCTTGCTAGCAACAAAGAGCACCTTCTCTCAACAGTGTCTGTGAAGATTGCATTCAGGAGTTCCGGTTTGCAGCCACTTGCTCGTTTTGATATTATTTAGTAAGGCTATCAAAGGCCTTCTGGTCAACGGGCTTTGGGGCCTAAATTCACATGTTTTTCTCCTGGACACTGCGAAACTTGCATATACTAGCTGGATATAGTTAACTTTTACTTGTGTAGAACCTTTTCGAAAAAGGCATGAAATTGCCTTTAAAAGCACTACTTTGTCCTGATATTAAACAGCAGACAAATACTGAACATTAAAAGGAGTGGGAGTCTTTTAGTGTAGGACTTAATTGTGACATTCAATATACAGTAACCATTTTGTCTTTTGGCAGTTTTTAATATCTTGCATGCTTGGCGTTGGCTCAATCTCTAGGTGATTCGAGTGTAAAGGGTCCCATAGAAAGAATTTGCATAGGCATGAATTGGTCTTTGATTCTTGCATATTTTATGGTCATTTTGAAAAATGATAAGGATAATATTATAGAACTGAATAAAGAAATAAAGTACTCAAAAATACTTTATATATACAGCACATATTTGCTTACCAGTATACTGTTTACACAGCTGCCATGTTGATTTAAAAATGCAATACTATTGTAGATCCATATAAAGATAGATAAAATATACAAATAAATATTATTTTTCATACCTACAGCTAGTAAATGTAAGGAAGATGCTTGTGTATAAATAAACAGAATTCTAAGGAGTTCTGTTCCAGACTAAAATAGAAAAAAGCTCCCCAAGCTGTTTTTTTTAATTTATTTTTTTTATCTGTCCTGGGGTATAGTCCCCTGGTGTTAGAGTTCACATGCGGGGAATAACATTTGCTGTTAATAACATTCCTGTGGACCATCCTCGATACACATAGAAATCAATGTGCAGATATATTTTTCACATACTGTATTTTCATGTTCACTGATAAACATTTGATCTTTTTTTAAACTGCAGTGATAACACATCAGCTTTCTGTTGAGGGGGAAACAAAAATGGTTTATGTGTTTTATAATGCAGACATTTCAGAAGAATATGTTTGATGACAAGTCTTTAAAGACCATGGTCCATATTTAAAATATGAACCTGGTTACTTTTTTTGTATGAGGTAATAATTTATAATGAACCAAAAACCGTCAGAATACTATATTCAATACACAGTTGCACATAAAAAAGGTGCTGTTTTTTTATACACTTTTTTTTTGTGCATTCAAAATAAGATCTATGTGACTCTAAAATGATTAGTCCCTTTTGATACTGCTTTCTCGTGTTTGTGAAAGTCGCTGTATGCTGCTGATTGTCATTTCCTGATCTATGGGGACACAGTAGGAGCATGATTTAGAGTCACACTCTGGGATATCTGAGCACAGACAAAAGAAAAGAAAATCAATGCTAGCCCTTAGCCACAATAGCAAACATTTAGAGCAACCTATTTTTTGAATATTTCAATCCCAAGTGCTACTAGTACATGATTAGCGACATTTCCAGGATTGTAGATGCCATGTAGATGTTCATAGTATTGCAATGATCGACCCTTTAATATAACAGTTCCCACTGTCCTTGGTCTTCCCAGACGAAGATAGTAACTACTCATTCTGGAGAGTGCTAATCGAAGCCAGTGTTTGAAATATAATGAGGTGAATACGCATTTATTTTCGTTCCAGTATTTTGGTACTGTGCAAACTTAAAGAATATGCATTCCGCTTCGGATGGGAATACAGGGACCCTTTAACAATTGCCCAGTGCAATAGCTGTAATTAATTAACATTAAACAAAAGGGCCTAAGCACACTTCTCATTTACAAGCACACTCATTACTTACAGTAGCATTTAAGACTGCCCTGCATTTAAGTATTTTACTAAAATAATTGTGCTTATATTTATAAATACAAGTGCACACATACTTGAAAACCACACTTAAATCCCAGTTTGAGATGTATGGCTTTTAAATCTATAGAAATATCTAGAAAGAGAAAGTACAGTAGCAGATTTTTGGCAGTACTTTATAGTGCAATATTGTATTCACATGCAAGCATTTTTGTGATATGAGTTGACTTTGAGGGGGTCAGTATATAGTGGTGGAAGGCCTTTAAAAGAGGACTGAAGTGATCCCAGAGACTGTCTATCAGACACAATGACTGTTCCATGTCTGTTGATTAGAAGCACAGTCACACTCTCACACCCCTCCGAGGGAATTCCGATGGCCTTGCTGTCAGGTATTTTAGCCTGATTCAAAGAGCAAGATAGTTAAAAATAACTGGTGTTGGCTTTGAAACATACAGAGGAGGCAGATAGGTTGCTTGTCAGTAAGAACTTGTCAGTATTACTATAATTATCATTATGAATTACATAACAAATTTATTTTTGGATAAGCAAATGTCATAACTAGTCTATTGACAGAAGAGAAACTGAAACCTAGCATCATCCTATTATTATGGACGTGGCGCAATTTGAATATATTTCAATCATGTACTGCTTCATTAGGAAATACGGTACTGCATAACTTGTGTCCATGGGTGTCTTATAAAACAATGTGCTTAGTTTGACAGGCATTGTATTACATTAATGTTTCATTTAAAACCAGGATAATGAATGTGTCATGACCTTGCAGCCTTATAAGTGAAAGTGCACTGTCATGCAATTTCTCACGTTTTTAATAAGCTAGGTTTTTAATAAACCTTTTTTTCATTGCACAGTATGTCCTTGAAATCAGATTTAAAAACCCAAGAGACAGAATCAGGGGGGGTGAATCTCTAAAATTGACATGAAACATTAATGATGTAATCTTTTAAATAGTGAATGTATTTTTTTCAGAGCTTATTAAAGGCTTTTCTGTACTAAGAATTGAATGGGGGATCTTTGTTGGAAGTGAAGCTACTGTAGCACTGTTCATGAAATGTGAACACTTTCCTGTAACATATTGCTGTGTCAAAATAAGCAAGATACAGTATTTACTTGACTTGACATGTGAATCTTAGAGAAAGTGAAATGTGGATAGTCGCAGTTTCAGTCAAGAATGATAGAGCCAGCCGTTCTGGGTTTCTTAAAGATGTCAGTTTGCCTAATGCTTGCGTTCTGAGGGTGAAGAATTGTGAATGGGTCTGTATTTTAATCATAATTAATGTTGGTTTGACTCTAGTATACATTTCACCAGCTGTCAAGTCTTTGTGTTTATTCTTTGTCAGAAAAACTGTTTTTTTGTCTGAGCATGCAAGGAGATGTGTGATGGAAGATGTTTGGAGGAACCTGGAGATCATGCTATCAGTAACTCCAATTCTGTATTTACAGTTGTGACGACCATGTTTTATGGCAGTGCATGAAGGAAGATAGCATAAGCATAGTTTTGCCTTATAAGATATACAGTAACAGGACTGTGGCAGGGCAATAGCCCTGCTGCTTTAAATAGTGTATGTGTGTGTGTGTGTGTGGGAATGTAAGGTTGACAGGGAAGGGGTTAAATCTGTCCCTGCCAGCAATCACAGGTGTGGTTATTTGCCCCAGTTAGGTTACTGGTGCTGACTGGGGAGTGGCCACATGTGTAAAAGGAAGGAGAAATGCTTTGTCTGGTAGAGGGAGTAGGTAAGTGTTTTGATGTGTAGAGTGAAGGCTAATGCCAGCCTATATTACAAATTGTTTTATTTAACTTTTTTATTTTGGACCTTATGCCTCTTTATTTTGTACTTGTTTATTTGTTGTTTTGTTTATTAAACGTGCGCTCTGGTGCTTAAACGGCAGCTTTCTTGTCTCCGAGTCTCTTTACTGCCAACTAACACCAGGGCGCACAGCACTATCCTGTCACAAGGACTAATTCTATTGATCTCGCAAAATCCTTTCATTTACAGTGTAAACCGTGGCATTAGTTAAATACATTAAGATCAGGTTGGCTGGTGTGAATTGTAACTGAAGATGGATGTTGGTTCGATTCCAAAGAAAACAATCCAGTTATTTTTGTCCCCTATGGTATTTTGTAATGATCTGAAGTGTGGAAACTGCCAACCCAGTGAGCAGTACAACAACACCTACTTCACACTAAAAGTAAGAAACACTGACCTGCCATTTATAGATGGGCTGTCCCTGACAGCAGAGGATGATTGAGAACCCCAGAATGTGCCTTATGTAAGCCTGTGGATTTACCGTTTTACTAAATTGTGCATTTCCCAGTAAAGCGTGTAATACACATGACTCAAGAGAAGTGGAAAGGAGTGGCTGGGAGAAGTTAAGTAAATGAAACGTATTGCTGATGAACAACAACAGCAATACAAAAACCAGATAATAAACTCCAGCACAGGAACCGCTTGACCTGAGCACTATTGATTCAATGTATCTGGCGCTAAATAAAGAGGCTCCACTGTTTGCAATCTTGTGAGGCTAATGACACAAAATCAAAGAGCTGCGCTTGTCAGGGCAGATATACGCGTCCAATCTGTGGGAGCCTGAAACTGAAACACACACTTGATTTCCCGAGGCAGTTTCTGCAATTCAATATCCATTCAGTGTTGTGCCTCTCTGTTTTCTAGGGTTTTGTACTTAATTGTCAGTTACTGTCATACTTGTGATGCCAATAAGGTGGTTCATGTCTCTATCTCCTTATGATAGACTGAAACAAATTACATTGTGTCAGCCTATATATGAGAGAGACATTTTCTGGGGTGGACGGCTTCCTGTGAGATCTAGCCAGGCTCTTTTTTCTTCAATATTTAAATATTATAATCCCTAAAGGGATATATTGTGATCGATTTTTCTTTTTTCCCCAGCACATTTTTCTGAGGTTCTGATTCAGCATTTTGCATTGAGAATCTGAAAATATGCATTTTTACAGTCACTATGGCAACGTATGTGGTAAGGCATTGCAATAACAACCAATTAGATATGAAAGATAGTGTTGTCTATGGAACCTAGTTACATTACATAGTGACAGTGAGCCAAAACAGGCAACTGCCTATTCCTTTCCTGTGCAATCCCTGTTGGCCTGAGGACAGGGATAAATGGAAGATACTGTATGCTTTGGTATAGATTACCAATTTCCCATAAAATGAACCAGCTTTGCAGTGAAAACATTTTAAAAGGTAGTGGGTGACGTTAGCTGTGTGAGCTGTGAAGCAAAACCAACATTGATGGTCATCCAAATTTACTAACAAAAACATTAAGTAGAGAGATGCTTTTAAAATAACTAGCTCAATAAACTCCTGTTCTGTAATATACTATGCTGTGGTCAAGTTGAATTGTACACCAGCATCCTCATTTATTTCTAAGTGGGTGACATTATTATTATTATTATTATTATTATTATTATTATTATTATTATTATTATTGATGGTTTAAAAGTATCAGTGGTTTCAGATATATTTTCTTACATTCTGCTAAAACCACCCAACCTTTAACATCTTTCCAGTCAGCGTAGAAAGCGAGAAATATTCTTTAACATTTTTGACCCAGTACCCAGATGGAAATGTGAAAATGCTGGGCACTTTGAATATTATTGCGAGGGTCAAGACCTGTTTTGGATAATGTTTTGTTTTTGCTATAAACTGTTCCTTATTACTTTTTTAAACAATTTTGCAAGCTGTTTACAGCAGTACAGTTTGTGAGATTAGAGAAATCCCCTCATGGGTGCCAGAATAGGCCTGTCCTGATCCTGCCAACATTCCGAGCTGAATTGAATTTGGCACAACAGATCTGGCTTCTGATTGTGAAAGCAGTCTCGACCCACACACAAACAAGACCTGCACATAGCACAGAGAGCTCCAGTAATTTGACATGGCACAGATATCATTGCTCATCCGTGATGCTGATTTTATTACTGGATTCTGCCAAGTCAACGCCCCGGGTTGAACGATTGACTAATGGAAGCGCTCTGAGTGCTTCAACCTGAAGGGGACTAGGTGTTCAGTGAGCAGTGTAGGGGTAAACCCAGTACCTAGCCAGTGGCTTTGCAGTTATTCCTTGGGTGAAGTTTACACCCACATTTTAGACCTTCCATAACATGCTGCCAATACCATTACTCTCTAGCCTTATTTTAATATGTATTTATTTACTATATTTAGGGAGCTGGTTAATTGATCAGGGCGGTTATGTGATGGTCGAATATGCGACGTTCTACTGTATAACTTTAACATCAAGAACCACTGGAAAGGCCAAACAAGGGTTCACATCTCTTGAGAAGTCCAATTATGACTTTTGGTTTATCTGATTGTTATTTGCATCAAAACATAATATACTGAAATATTTCATAGTGTGCCAGGGTTTGCAGGTGAAATTATGTCCAATGCATGCAGCCATTGACAGTAGCTCCAGTTCACAAAAGACAAGCATAAGTATCTGGCACTTATGAAAGACAAGTAATGATAGCAGTGGAAGGTCTCAGTGCTATTATAAAGAAAGTGTGTTTTCAGGTTATAAACTAGATTGCTTTATGCTGATTGAAATTAAGTCACATAAGCGAGTTCAAAGATTATTTATAATAAGGCAGTGTTAGCTGATTGACTATATTCACTGAAAACAGGGACATACAGCTAAACTCCAACACTGTCCAGGAAAAAACAGATCACCTGGGGTACTTAACTACCCAAGTACAATTTTAATCTTAGTCACATATAACACTTTTTAGAGAGCAATGTCCACTCATTCACAAGTAGTTTCCTACTTTCCCCCCCAGAAACCTCTATAGGTTCATTTCTAATTTTCTTTTGAAAATAATGTTTAAAACTTTCAATTATAGACCTGGGCAGTTTTCTTTTTGAAATTATTCAGTTGGGCTTCAAGTGCTGAATTTCCTGTTCTGTAGGTCTTCCTCTAAATGAAAAAGGCTTAAAAACAGCATTTGTATTCGGTTTAAAAAAAGGAAACTGACAAGGGAAAGACTAGAAGCTCGTTTTGGGGAAAAAAAAGAATACGCTTAGCTCTGCACTTTGTACAGAGATTTAGCTTTTTAGCGATTTAGTTTAAAGTTATAGTGTGCAAACTATACCCAGACATAAAAGAAAAGATGGCCCAACTGGAATGCTGTCTTGTCTAAAAGCATCCCATTTACTCTGGAGGTGGAACCACATGAAGTGCACATGAAGTCATTAAGTTCTTGGATTACCAGCTTTGGAAAATATATATTAAAGGTGTGCTGTAAAATGAAAATCTAAAAAAAAAAGATTTCTACTCTTATATTATTTCTACTCCTTTTATTTAAGGTACCGACTCATTCAGTGACATAACCGAGAGTCGTGAGACTTCACTGGCGACATCAGTGGCGACGTGTATGGCACCCCAGGAACAAGAGGATGACAGCAGGAGCGACATGAGTGGCAAAGGCTCCAGCGACTCAGTTGGCAGTGGCTCCTCCTTTGAAGAACTCGACTTGGAAGTGATTGAGGAAATGGAACCAGCAGTGGTCAACAAAGGACAGGATGTAACCTCAGAGGAGCAGGGACCAATCCCAGTGGAAGGAGAGGAGTAGAATCGAGGAGAAGCAGCAAAATGTTTTGTTGTTTTTTTTGTTAAAAATTAAAAGAAAAATGTAAAAGTAGTTCAAGAAAGTACAAAAGCATTTGTTTTAAATGATACCAGAATAACCATGAGATTTTTATAATTATTTGTCTCTTGCAAAAAATTGAGTTTTAGATACTTTCGTAACGATTCAGAGCAAGCAAGGCAGGGGCGGGATGGGCAGGTAAACAGCCCAGTTAGCCTGGAATAATGTTGGTGAAATAGCTTACCAAAGCTAGGCCGAGTATAGCTACAGTTCTTTGTGATCACTATCATTCATTCAGTTTTGAGGAGGGGTAGCATTGCAATTAATAAACTGAAAACCATCTATGAGCGGTCTGAAGCGTTAGAACTTGCTGTACTGTTATTGGGGACTAAAGTATGATTTCATCAATACATTTGTGTATCTGTATTTCTGAGTTTGAAAATAAAACTGGTTTGTAAATTTCACTTTGTTATAGTACCTAATGGCAGTTGTTTGTATGTATAGCTTGAGTACTGGACATAGTAAGTATTGGTTTCACTAAGTCAAATCATGTTGTGTGACTTTGAGAAGATTTGTGTGTTCCTCGTTGTCGTGAGATTTAAAGAGTTGCCAGTTGGTGTCACATACTGTATGTAGTCATATTCCATGGAGCAATCACCTAAACTATTCCCAAGACCAGCATGACCAATGTTATTTTTGACACTATGTATTTCTAGCTAATGCTTTTATATTGTTAGTTTACTGACGGGGAAATGATTGCTGTTTCACAGAATTGTTGGGGTCTGTTTTAATAAAGAGTCTCTTCCACCTAAAGGTAACAGATCAACTTTAAGCGTGATGAAGGCTTATTTTCTCTATTGCTTTCACCGTGGGACCACTGAAAAATTGTTTTCTATATTACGATTCCAGGTGTCTTATAATAGACATTGGTTTCTCAGTTTTCACACACCATTTTAGAAACTTGTCCTTATCATTCCTTCATCCTGAAACCATGTTACAATATCAGTGACAGGAAACTCTGAAAGCTCTCTACAAATTTGGTGCAAATAATGTACTTGGTGTCCATCAAATTGAAAAATAAATTACACCATACCTCCAAACTATCTATGCGATTCATAGGTCCTAATACCTTATTATAAGCTGTGCTTAGTCTGAAGCCCCAGAAATTAATACATTTGCTTAAAGCTTGTGTGCTACATCATTAGCCTTTTAGTTTTTGAAAATAAAACATAAAGGTCTTTTGCTTTTTATTTTCAAATTAAAATAAAGTCTAACTGGAGAAAAGGTTCTAAAACATCTGCCCTATGTGGGTGGCAGACAATGTAAGCGATCAAGATATATAGCAGTCTCAGTAATTGGATGTAAATGATGCATCCTAAATATCTGAACTGTATTTATTGTAAAATATGTGTAATATATGTACATGAGAAGATACTACATATTGGTAAGTATTGATGTTGAAACCCAGTGCCGTGCAGTTTCACTAGCCTTCTTTCATTTTCTCTTGGATTTCTTCTCGGAATGTTCTACTCCCATCATGCAGTCTGTTTGAATGGTTGTCTGTGAATGATGATGACTGGACTCAATCAGCTAACATTGCAAAATCAATTCAAAAGAAGCTGCATGATGAGAACAGTAATGCAGGAGAAAATGACGAGACCAAAAGCTTCACTGAGTAGGAGGCGTGGAGGTGAGCTTGGCAATTCTAGCTTTTCATTTATTAATTTTTTTTCACTTTGTTCTCTGCTCAAGTACGTTTAGCCACCACATGAACACCTGACCAGCACTTTGAATGTGATTGCTTTTTGAACAGCAAGGGATTGGCAGCGGTAGAAAATGAATCCAGCAAGTTGAATTACAGCCCATGTCACTCACAAACAAACACAGGCTTGCCAGCCTAATTTTGACACCCTGAAATAAAAAAAAAAAACAAAAAAACTTGGCTTCATTTTTGAATGAATTGAGGTATTGCAGGGTGCAATCATACTGCTAGCTTGTCCTTTAGCATGATATGGCTTTAACTAGACTTTGCATGGTTTCAGTGAGTTTCCGGATCCTTTAGTTGTCATATTACCCCCTTCTCTCACCAATGCATCATTCAGTGTGCCCAGATTCAAGGGCAACACCCAGCCCACTGCTACTAACGAACTAATAATGAATTGAGGTACATTTAAGTGCTGCTCCATCTTTAAGTACAGTAACATGCTTTTGTGATTTATTTTATTCATTTATTGTACTGAAGCTTTAAATAACAATAGCTTTTGCAGATAAACCCTTTTGACTAAAATTGCTAGGGGTTTGGAGCTGATTGGGTCAGAAGGTCACTAAAATATGGTTTCTGGGGTTCCACAGAATTTGACATAAACTGCAAGCCCATACATTCAAACACTTCTGCATAATAGATGTATAATGTCTGTATAATATTACAAAACTAGATACAAATATTTTCAGGGAGGAATATTATAATGTGATACAGTACTATATAATATTGGTAATCAAATTAAAAATGATTTATTTATTTTTTTAAATCAATTTTGAAAGCCATGTTTGCCCCAACGTTGTAAAGGATGTAGGATTTTAGTAATCCTTCTGAATGCTTTCTCATTTTGATAGAAGAGTGCAGGAGTAAAATCATTGCAGTCTTGAATGTGGTTGACTACCCTTCCATTAAGTTATCAAAAGACTTGCCACGTAGCGAGATGTAGTTTAAATAATGATGGCTAGTGCATCCCATGATTTGCCTTGGAACCCTTATCAAGTCTTTACAGATCTAGACACCACTCACCCTGTTACTTTTAATTAGATGCTGCCTGAGCACAGCTAAACTGAATTGCAGCTTGATGGTCAGATCCAGCCCTCTGAGCCCTCCAATGTACATTTCCAAAGAAGAGATCTTACTCCTCTATTACTTGGGCCTTGAGATAAAACATAAAATAATCTAAGTCAAGCAGACAAATGTTTCGGCTAATGCTTTCATAGGTGTACTTATTTAAACTGTGTGTGGTAGTATTAATATAGCAATAAGGAAGGGCTGGCTAGGAGCAAACAGTGTGAGGTATATTGTGATCCAAAGTTATTACGAAGTTGAATGAAAGAAAGAGATATGAAAGTAAAATAAAATCTAATTAGGCAGATTTTCTGGTAAAGTAGTGTAACTTTGTTTTTTTTTTCTGATGGGATAATCTGTTTTATGTGAAATTAATTCTTGTTCAGTGTAGGCGGCAGCGTTTTTGCACTGTGTGATTAAAATCTCCCTTTCTTACTTTCTTGTTTGGCAGTATGATATAAGAGAGCTCATTCAGAATGAAAACCAGAAGATACAGGGGTCGCAGAGGGTTGAAAACCACTGCTCTACAGAATAAACAAATGTTGCTTCATAAAATCGAATGAAACCTGCGGAATAATTTTACATTAACATATTGAACTACATACCACTATATATATATATATATATATATATATATATATATATATATATATATATATATATATCAATTAATTCAATTATGTCTCAATTCTAAAATTCTAGGTGATGCAAACCTTTTGGCCATAGCTCTCATTGTTCTCTAGAGGCAAGATCCACATCTGAAGAATGCAGGAAGAGCACAAACAACTGTGATAAAAAAAAAGGATGTGATATAAAACTAAATTGTAGTTCACTCCTATCTAAAAAATGATTCGGACACTCAGGAATATGCAATGGCTGCAACAGGGTCTTGCTTGATTTCCCCATCGATTAATATTTATATTACAGATTTAATATAGAGCTGCCTTTTATGGTTTAAGAGTATCTTCTTGTGAACATAAGACATTCTTATACCATAAGAGACAGTGCCAGCTGTATATATTCAATTATTTAAAAGTATGTTTTACATTTTTAAAAAAGAACTCAATACATAGTTAATGTTGTTGTCCTTTCCATGTCTTTAGAATTGTAGTCAGTTGGTAGTCCTACACAAGACAACACTGAAATATGATAACCCATTACAAATCACTTGGATTGACAAGTGATTTGTAATGGGTTACACCAATTCAGTACAACTTAATTAGCACGACTTCTATTTAAAACAGCAAAATAAAAATAAAAACGTTTAGATGAAAGGGCACAGAACAAACAAAAGGGATGTTTTAGGGACAAAGCTGAGCTTGGTAAATCCTCTGAAGATTAAATGATTATCTTTTACGTCTCTTGCCTTTTAGAATTTAAATTAGTTGCACTTTCTGTTAACCAAGGAGACACAGAAAGCAATGTGGCGGAGAAGAAAGGGGACAGGTTATCTTTGAAAAAGAGTTCAGGGCTGTATTGTGCTTGTGTGGAATAGCAGAGAGGAACCTTGCAATGCTGTCTAATTGTTTTTAACCCACCGCAAGACAGACAGATTTGTAAAACTAAGCGTGAATGCATCCTCAACATATCTCCTGTTGGATCAAACGTACATATTATTTGCAACATACATATTTCAAATATAGTATTAAGCATCTCTACCCTGCAGTTCATACACGGCAACACATCTGAACCTAAACGAACCCATCAGACTTTAGAAAAACGTTTGTGCAATGTTATTCCCCTCTTTGAGCTGCCCGCTTTCCTTACCCCAGGCATACTCGATGGGATAAATCAGGTGGAAAAAAAAAACATGAATGCATGTTTTTCTGCAGTTGAAAATCCTGAGCAATGTCCCTATGTGTGCAGTAGTGTTGAACAGAGAAGAAAATTACACTTATCTTGGCCAGAGATAATTTTGAATGTAGACTTTGGCCTGTCTCTTCCCATTCTTGGAATCTTAATTCCACCAGTCTTGTGGCGTTACTGCAGTTTAAAAATTGACTCTTTAAAACATCTCACTCCATTGGAAGATATGCTCTATACATGGACTAGGGTTATTTCAGATCGAACAAAAATATGTATATTCCGTATGAATTTCTCTATGGTCTCATATATAAAACTATGAAATAAAAGGCACAAATAATAAGACTTGTATATAGTCTACAAGGTTTCCGGTTTGGGTTTGCCATCCTGTTATGTATTTATTCTATAACTTTTAGGTTATAACATACAATATTTGTTTTTCTTGCTTCAGCTGCTGAATAATTCAAGCTGTTCTTGTACATTGTGTGCAGATATGTATTGCATATGTATGCAACCTGTCAAGTCTGTGTTTTCTGTTTCTTTGGATGCTGATTGATTCCTGTTGTTTTTCAGCTGCCAGCCATCTATATCTGAGGGGGTCTTGAGTGAGTTAAAACTGAATTAGTTTTGGAGTATAATGTTACCCACAATAAGCTGATATGTTCATCTGTGTGACTCGAAAAGAAAAACAATTAATTTTCCTTGCTGATGAAGTTTAGTTTCCAGTTTCCAAGTTTAAAACAAGGGTCTCACTGTATAGTATTCCCCAGTGGACATCAGAGACCTTGTCATAGTAGTTCGTACAAATGGCAGTTGGCTTTAGAGTAGCCAAGGACTGAACCCCAAAACCACCAGTGTTTAGGTCTGAGGGGAGCTTGATTAGTCGTGACGAAAACTCTGATGTCATTGTCCTCTCCTTTTACGAATAGTAAATTCCCAGAGGACAAGTGTCTTCAAGTTTGCCTAGAGCTATGGCCAAAAGTTTTGCATCGCCTAGATTTTTCCCATGTTTACTGAATCCCATGTACTCTGCATTTCCTTTTTACAAATTCATAATATCATATGGTAGTTTAATTAATGGTGATTCATCTTTCATAGAAAATATTTCTTCTTATAGACCCTCCTTTTGAAAAAAGGATGTTGAAAAAATATCATTATTATATATATATATATATATATATATATATATATATATATATATATATATATATATTCCAGTGCTGGTCTTCAACCATTTATTACAGTTGTATGCGATTATGTAAACATTTATCAGGTCTCTATCCAGATTAATAGTAGAACTCATAATTCTCAGAAGACCCTGAAATTAAGATTTGGTGTAATTCTTAAAAGTAGGGTTGGCCATGCTATGGAGCTGGTTTGGAGCTGGAGCTGGGGTCAATGGAATACTCCGGAGCATGGAGCCTAGGCTGAAGTTCCAGAGAAGCTCCACCATTTCCTTCCTTTTACATTTAAAAAAAATCACAATATAAAATTCACTGGCATGTGCTTTTGTTCTCTGATGAGTTCTGGGTTCAAATTTGATTGATTCTTTCCTTTATTGTCAAAGACATGTACCTCGTATTCAATGAAAAAAGCAAGCTATTTTGTGGAAGAGAGGTGACACAGTGGGTAATTCACTGGTATGTTGTGCTGTTCACCTTTGTTCTGGATTCAAATCCTACTGAATTTCCTTTATTTTCAAATAATTGGCTTATACTCAATGTGAAACACAACAGATTTGAACCCATTAATATAAGGAGAATCGTACAGCATACCAGTAAATTTCCAACTGTGCCATCTCACGTCCGTGGAGGAGCTTGCTTTTTCATTGAATATAAGGTAAACTAACATTCTTTGAAAATAAAGGTAGGAATCACATTTGAACCAGTCCTGCAAAAAGAGCGCACAGGATGCTGTTGAATTATCATACTGCACTGCCCCACTCCATGCAAGAAACTACTATTGCATGTAAGATCTTATATAAACCTTTTTATATTATTATGCCTAAAACCATTGACACCTTGTCCCATTTTGTAGAACTGAATCTACCAAAAAGGGCAAAGGCTTTGAAAACAAAAATAAAACACATGCCCCTAACATGAGGTTTGAACCTACTAACCTGGAAATCAGAGTCCCATGGTCTACTAACACAACTAGCCAGCTGGCTTACCTGCTGTGTGAAACATTTGATTACATTTTGTGATGTGGACCTGGGGATAAGTTATAATACTAAATTTCATTTGTGACCTTAACTGGATTCAAAGCTAAACCTTTTAGGTCTATAAGGTAAATGAAATAATATTTTTGAAAATGAGGGAGTAACACTCCCCAGCCTCAGGTGGGACTGAAACCTATTACCCTGTGAATCACAGTCCAATGCACTGCCCCCTAAGCCAGTCAAAGAACTGCACTGCACTCTTGTAAAATGCCAACCAGGGCCTGAATTAATTCTTTTTACACTGTAGGTGTGGATTGAGACCTGAAAATAATTTCAACACAAAAGGGAAGGCCTGAACCAGAATTCTGGTGTTTATTTGTCATATATATATATATATATATATATATATATATATATATATATATATATATATATATATATATATATATAGTTAATCAAATATAATCATTTCTGTATTTTAGTTTTAACCTGTCTTGCTCCTTTGCAAAATGCCACTGTTCTTTTGAGAATGAGAATCACTTATTGTCATACTCAATGTGGTGAAAATACCAGCTCCCCCTTGTGGTAGTTTCATGAAAAGCATTGACTAGTCAAGGAGATGAGTATTAAATTGGGTTCTGGGGATTCAGTGAGAGAAAACCCTAACAGTGCAGCCTTGTTGTGAGTCTCAGTTCATTGCAGTCACTGTAGAAGTTAAGAGCTGGTTATCTACACAATTCAATTAACCCAGTGTAAGCCTGTATTGCTATTTTATATACCAGATTAGAATTCAGTGAGAAATTGGTAAATGTGTGGTCTAACTGATCAAATTGTTATGTTACAATTTTAATAGTATCTAAAAAAAAAACTAAAAAACAAAACAGTTCTGCATTTAAAACTTTAAAGTCTGTCTTATATTACATGCTGTGCACATTTAAAGTTTTCACCTAAAAACAGCATGTTAGTGGTTGTGAAGCATGTCGGTAAATAAGGGAAAAACCTGATTGAGGTTATCTGAAACTGCTCTTGAATCTGAAACTAATTCCTGTATCTGCAGTACCAAATGACTGTTCATGTTGTGCAATGATTGTTTATTTTTACATCTGAATGAATACAGCATTTCCCCTTCAATCCTTACCTTTGCACCAGAACAATACACAACTATCATCAGCACACCAACCAATAAAGTGACTTTGTGATCAAAATAGGGTTGTACAGGATTGTCCTTCTGAATAATCCACTTTGTCTGCCAGGAAAACAACTTTTATGCTCATCCCGGGGTTATGCAAACCTGCCAAATATAATCTGCTCCTCCTTTCCAAATTCCTATTATGTTACTTTTCAAAAGCTTAATTAAACTCAAAACAATCTTCAGAAGCTTTCATGTTTGTAGAGGCCTAGAACATAACAATGAAATAAGGTTGTGTTTCACAGTATAAAACAACAGGCAATAGTACTCCATGTAGTTTTTTTTTATAATACTTATTAATACTTAATATAATTATTGCTTCAAATATCTCTTCTTTCTGGTTTTATTTTCCTTTTCTTCTTTACAAGATATACCCACTGCCTCTGACAAATTGATCTTTTGTATTACTTTCCATTGACCCTCACTGCTAAAATAACATGTTTCAGAAAGCTGCCTGCCTGACTTGGACCCCTGAATCACCTGAATGTTATCTTTGCATGCACATGAATCTTTCTTGCATCTTAACATTGGGCTTAAGGATATCGAATTCTAGAAAGAATATCAAAAAGATACCTTACAAGAACATATGCTTGCAAATGGTTATGATAACGTTTTACACCGCATCAGTTTCAGTTTCCCAAGGGCACTATTAAAAATTGCCAATATTGGAGCATTTAATGGAAAAAATGCAACTGCAACTATCCCTGTCTGGAAGTAATAAGATGTAACCATCATACAGTGTGTTAACTCAGCTGAAGTAGTTATTGGTTATTAGTCTCTTCTGACTCATTGGTGTTGCAGAGCTCTCCTAGTTCCCAATGATCCAGATTGATGTATAAATTGTATAATGTATGAAATAATGTTTGCCAGCTGGTAATCTTAAAAACCATCATGTGGCAGAGAGAGGGTTAGGAATGTACATAATAGGGGGTGTGCCAAAATCCTCCTTAAAGTACTTGGTAATAGAATCTAGCCCTACAACATTTAGCCACTAGATGACATGTGTTCAATTCAAAGATTCTACAAGAGAACATCAACTGACTAAAATAAAATAACATTAAGTACATAAAAACTAAAGGAGGAAGAGAATTAGGCCACACTTTGTTTGAAGTTGTAATAAAATGCAGGTTGTATAGAGCTTTACAAAATGTTCCAAACCAATGGAAGTCCCTCTCTCAACTTTTTACTGTTTAACAAGCAAGTCTTAAACAGTCAGAAGGCAGCTCCATTAGTTCTGCTTTCATGGCAGTGTTGCTTGACGGAAGCCGGTTCTCACAGAAAGCAACATTTGAGGGAGAAAAGAGACAAAGATGGAAAGATGAATAAGATCCCTGGTGTGGGCTTAGCCAAGTAATGCTGATGAATGTTAGCCTTTACAAGATTTGGCTCCACAGTATTTATCTGATCTCTTATCAGTCTACACCCCATCATGCAACCTTCGCTCAACTGATGTTGGATTGTTATGTGTTCCTCTGTTCACCTACGTTCTATAGACGACAAGGCTTTTTGTTGTTATGCCCCAAAACTTTGAAACACCATTCCTAAAGAGATCAGGGATTTTGCCACTCTTAATGCTTTTAAAGCTAGCTTAAGACCTACTTTTATTTTCTGTTTTGTTTGCTTGTAAAGAGCTTTGAGATGTTGCTTATTATTATTATTATTATTATTATTATTATTATTATTATTATTATTATTATTGCTCAATCAAAGAGGAGTGGAACAGCATTCTTCAATAAGGCATGGCTGCTTCATTCACATGATGCTAGTAGTGAAGTGACATATCAAAAGATGGATCCCCAAGTTACTAATGAATGACAGATCTTCTCTTTGCTATCAGCACAAAGTGATTTTGTGTGTTGCTGTTTTTGTAAATGCCGTGCTTATTTATTTATGGGGATTCTGTGCATGCAACATGTACAGATTTCCAATGTAATGTGCTCTCAGAGCAGGGTGATTAAAACTCTCTCACCAATTGACGCTCAGCATCAAGAAATTATACGTGTTGCAGAGGGACAGAATGCCGAAGGCAAGACGATAAAGCCTGGAGGGTTCCCCTATTTTTTTTAGCTAGTTCTCTTCCCAGCAGTCTGTGCAACACAAGGTCAGATTGTAATATGTGTTGTAATGTCAATACACAGATGGCTATGCTTGCATCCATGGAAAGATAGGATACTGGCAGGCCATGGAGGAATAGTAGTGGAGTTTTAAAGAGAAAGAAAGTGGGAAATCATTTGGAGTTCAGTGCAGTTCTTAGAATATTGACTAGTACAGAGGTTCAGTATCGAACCCTAAACATTTGTAGAAAGCAATGAAAAGTGTCAGGGTCATTCAAGGAGATCTTAACAGCATGGCATAGATCATGCATTGAGTCTGACATTGCATTTGGTTATTGATGTATTTGAAATATGCTCGCTCACACACTCACACACTGCAGGATAAATTTGTACCCCGATCATGTGAACCTTTGAAGCAGGACATACATCATCCATTCGCTCTTTATTTACTACTTAAATAAAAATATATCCTTTCATAAATTGTTTTCAAACACACTCCACTTACTTATAATGCTGGTTCTTTAAAGCGGTTTGTAGCAAACAAAATACCTACATAAATCTTATCCACTATGCAGTTCAGTTGACTACACAGGTCTCAAATGTGCAGTATCGAAAGAAACATGATATTGAAAATATGTTCGTTTTCTTATTATTTTTAAAACACAACATCGGCGGGGTCTTTGAAGTCAAGCATCTTACTGAGTGCAGAGCCTGTCAGTCATTTAGAGGAAGTTGCTGATTGGTTGCTTACACAAAAGGAGACACTGAAGGGGTGGGGACAATTTCACTGTCTAGGTGAAATTACCATGACTGTGCAATCTGAAAAAGGGCCTGCAAAAAGAGATTTGTTTTAAAATGAAATTACAGTTTGTTCATTCTTTTCCTTTCAAAACTACACAGTTCAGATCTGTATAGTGAATGGATGTTCATGGCTTGGAAAATGTGCAGAATCAGTTTGTTACTGCACACTTTAAACAAATGCATGTGTTTGTAAATAGTTTCACTTGTTATATTGTCATTTCACAGTATACTTTATGCATTAAGTTATTCATTTTGCTTTATTCTAAACTCAAACTTGATTGGGATATTTAAATTGGTATACTAGTCTTATTTCACTAAAACTAAACATATCCTAATTGAAAATACTTAGTAAGACATTTTGAAAATCAGCATAGAATATATAGTATCACTGGTTCTATACTGAATTCAGTACTGAATCTCAACTGTGCAACACTTTGAAAATCTGGACCCATTCCTAATCAAAATAGCATCACCAAATGCAAGACTGGGTTGTACTCTTCTTGTTTCTAAATCTGCTGTACAGAAAACCAATCAAAGATAATTGATAGAAAGATATATAGAGACAGTGTGGGACAATGTAGAGGTCCCGGATCACCCCTTCCATTGCCATGTGATACATGTAAAGTTACCATCTGACAGCAGTTAATGTGGCTTAGATGACTCCAAATATTACATATGCAGTACGTACTTCTGGGTCACTTGTACTTTACCCCATTTCTTGTGCAAAGTAATTTACATATACTGGCAGGTTAGAGAGGCCAGCATGCAACAAGGTGATTTGCTGGGTCAGCCCAGCTGCTGTAGGACAGGTGTTAACACCACAAAACCACCCAATACAACTGGCATTTGAGCAAACATTTTGGAATTTTAGCTGAGAAGGCCTAGGATTGAATAAGATATCCACTCCACTCCCCTTGGAAAGTGGGAGTGCTTTGGCTGGAGAGCCAGAAAAACAAAATACTGCGCCAGTCCTATTTATTCTGAGAAATATGGACTTTCTGTTTCTGTGGCTGTTAATTTGGTTAAATCCATTCTGCAAATAATAAAAACGATTTTAGTGTTTTACTGTTAAATGAGAGATAACCAGGAATTGACCAAACATTATATATGGTCGCTTTATCGTTGTGTTGAATATAATTTTGTTCTAGCCTTGGTTTTCTTTTCTTTTCTTTTTTTTTAAAATGCAATATGCATATGAATACGTATTTGTTCTATATAGCCTATAACACTATAGCATTTTGAAATCTGAAACTGCTTTGTTTGTACTTCCACTTTCTTTCAAAAATATTTTCCAACTGCAGACACCTGTGCAGCAGTACAGTGAATCAGTACAACTACCATTAACAAATAACCTTTTCAAAAGTAGTGGTAAGACCAGTATAATAGTTAAAAAATGCAACAAAACACATCTCTTGAGGAAGCCATGCTTTTGATTTTGGGTTACCACCGTTCTGGCGCTTTCATTTATAAGTTTATAGTTTGACTGACTCAACTAGATATCTCAAAGGAAGACACTATGCACTACTGTATTGCAATAAAACGGCAGAATGAATGGTAATGGTAATTATAATATAACAGCTGTTAAGAGATCACACTCAAAATAAGTTAATTAGCTTCCACGCATCTGATCTGTTCTTGAGATGAGCGATAACGCCCTCGGATTCATGACTTAGAATCGAAGTTTATCACAACTGGAGCACTTTGGCTACCAATGGAAAGCGAGAATTACACAATGTATTCACATATGGTCACGTAACTTTTTATATTCCTTAAACGGGTTTAATTTAGTTTATCTAACAGTTTTTTCTTTTAGGGATATGGGTGACATGTAATGACGCATCGTTTAAATACATCTCAAAGCTTCATTCTACGGTATAGGCGTTACCTGATAACCCCACTATCTTAATGTTAGTTAAGATACGCAGCTACAGCTATATGATGACATATTAATAACAGGCATTATTGCACTAGTTGGAAATACAAAACGACCCAAATCCCATGGAACAATTACAGTATCAATGGAGTAAATGGGGAAGATATATACTTATTTCCATCCCACCTAATATAACTTGGGAGAGGCTTACATTTCAGTTAATTGCTGTACAATATTTGAATGTTATTAAGTGCAGTAACAAACCTTAGCATAATCCTAACGAACACTGCAATGTGTGTGCGTACAGCTTTCAGAATGAAATAAAGTGCATCTGAATAAAAGAGTTCATTATTTTTACTGGGTGCTGAGATCAAGATCTTTAACAGTTTCTCGTCAAAAAACATACTAATATAAAGGGATGATAAGTTAGGTTGAAAAGGAGAAATGCAATTAACGCGTTATTCAGAAAGGCAGTTAACATGGTCTAGAATAATACATTTTTAAATTAGATTTTATGACCCAGGCTTTAAGGATGTACAATGAGAAATCCTCTAGAAATAGCTGACTCCTCCCTCCATTATCGATGGAAGCGGATGGTAAGTCTAAAAAGAGTTATAGGTTCCATCTCTATTCTGATCGGTGTGCAATTGCAGTCTCACCAAGAGCTATCCAACATCACACATCAGAACTACCAAGCCTGGACTTGCACACAAATCAAGAATAGCAACAGCCAACCGTCTCAGCAAACAGATCTCTAAAGATTTGTTTCTGCCGAGGCGTGATAGAACGACTGGCCAGTACCAGTACCATGGCCACCGGCTTGCGTATATAAAGACAATAGTGGTAACTTACTGCGCGAATAAAAACACATCACCATCAGTGCTATCTTTAAAAACAGCAAGCCACATCCAAACATTTCTACAGTCGGATCTGGAAAAGAGAACTATTCAGATACTGAAATGAAGGGATTTCAATTAATTAAAGCTAACTGACTAGGGCATACATATAAACAGGTCAGAATAGCAATGTACTAAAAAAAAAAAAAAAAAAAAAAAAAAAAAAAAAAAAAAAAAAAAGAGACGGTTTAGATCAATAAAAATAGCAAACATCTACAGAAGAGGGAACCTGAAGCAACATATCGGACTGGACACTTCACCAAAGAAAGCAGGATAGAGTAAACTGCTGCGTGTCTTTAGCCACAATACTGCTCAGCTTTGGGTCGTTGTTAATTTAAACCGCTATTTCTCAAACAATTCAAAACTGAAAAGTCTTTAATTTGAGAGCAGCACATTAGTGTATAAATAAATGTTTATAAAGACAAAAAAAAAAAAAATCAAAAACTGAGATATTCTCTTGTAAAAAACGGTTAAAGGTCTTTCATTTAATGCAATTGGTGTGTCAGTTCTGTGGACAGGTCTAAGTAGCAAATAGATACAGTCGGTGCTGCCCTATGAAGATAGCTCATGTGGTATCTACTCTCAGTTTAGTGCAATTATTGTAACGTTGCAGGTACGAAGAATTCCAAATGGTACCACACCATCTGCTTCAGCACATGAAGACACGGACAGCTCCTAGTGTAATCTTAGCTGTTTCCGTCCTAGAACTGTGGACAGCTACAAAACCTAGCTGTGTAATTAGGAACCGCGGCAATTTCCAAAGGGATCCTTCCACTGATAGCCAAGGCAGTCTCAACACAAAGACTCAACAACAGTTCTTCTAGAAAATCAAAACCAACAAAAGAAAGGAAGCGGACGTCTTGTACGTATCTAGAAGGACTGAAAAGGACAATTAGGAATAGCATGCAATGTTGATGCATGAAGTTGATTCTACATTTAACAGGTAAGGCATGCTTTTGTCGGCGATACACATTACTGTATATTGTACCAGTATTGTAATAGCTTATGTTTTTTAAATTGTGGCATATGCGCATTGCTACAATAATCTTCTTAAAGACTGATGCTTCCTTTCACATTTAGTGTATGCCCTTTTGGGGTTTATTATTGTAGACATACTGTAAAAAGCGAATGCATAATCCTATAAAAACCGTTATGTTAATCACATTCTCACTAGTAGTAGGCTTATGAGCTTACATTGATCATACAGTATTACGGTCAACAGCTCATTTCTTCCACATCTTTCTATAATTGTAGTCAACTAACTTTTTTTGTCTTTTGTATTACTATGTTGTGTGTGTGTGTGTGTGTGTGTGTGTGTGTGTGTGTGTGTGTGTGTGTGTGTGTGTGTGTGTGTGTGTGTGTGTGTGTGTTTTCTTTTTTAAATATCGTTGAAACAATGTGTTTAACAAAATAGAAGACAGTTACCCAGTGGTAATGTTGTCTCTTTTAGACGGAATTACCACTGCCAAAAAAAGGGTTTGATTACAGTTTAATAAGGGGATATTTATCAGATCTCGAAGACATACTTTAGCATACTTTTATCTTTCTTTCTTTGTTTCTTTTTTCTTTTTAAATGCTGTAGATCATATTAATTACAATTTCTTTGAAGGACTGAATATTGGAGTACATGTAATCTAATTGTGTTTCCGTCTTTGCAGCCTACACGCGCCAAATGCTCTTATATTAAATCCATATTTTAAATGATGTGTTATTAAGCATAATAACTGCTTTCATTTTCAACGACTACACTTTTATCTAGAGCACTTCTTTCTCTACTCATTGTAGGTCTGTTTATAAAAACCGACTCTAGTTTAATTTGCTTCAGCTGGGGCTACTTATTTAAACATGGGTGGTTTAATTTTACAGCAAGGTGTGATAGTACTGAAAACGCACATTAAAACGCTTGCAACCAGGTTTATTACTGTATGAATATATGAAATAAAAAACGCTATGTTATTTCTGCTTTTGGACTGTTCACTTTTTAAAATGACTTTATTGAATATTTTCTCATAGTATCGCTGTTTTGTTAGTATCATAAGAAAGGAGAACAACAACACTTAACATTAGTTATCTGGGGTGAAATTTCAACCACTCACTGTGCGTTTACTATATATAAAAAAATAAAAATAAGAATAAAAAAGAATGCCAAGTGTGTCTGATTATGGAGAAAAGTGCAGTATATTTAGACCACATGGTAAGTAAATTCCTACTTTCTATTTAAGAGTAGCTAGTCTACTGGTCTGAAAGGTACCTCCCATGCACTCCTGTGCAGGACAATTTGCCCCAGTCATGGTCCACAGGGTCTTTATGATAGTTATATTAGTAAAGGTGTTATTATTATGAAAAATCATACTGTATACTTTACATGCAACATCAACACCCTCTTCTCTTACTCCTGTCGTTAGCTTTGTTTTAGCAATACAGCAGATTCATTGACTTTATTCAGAAGATTCAAAAACACAACTGGTTGACCAGAAGAAACCAGTATGAGTGGTCATCTCAAATAGACACGCAATGTGATTAAAACCTTAAGTGTGTTTAATTAGCGTTAAACTGTGGTTAGTTCTTGGTTGTGTTTCATAATTCACCATTTATAGTAGATCTCCTAGGCGAAAGGACAGCAATACAGTAATACACCACTCACCTTATTAAGAGGCAGTTTGAGGGAATTCATATTAATGGACCATACATCATGTTTACCAATATTACTTTGAGCAATTGGGAATCATCTTAACTGCTTGTTATATGTAGTGGTAGATGTAGTTGAATTAGTAACATATATGTTACATGCTGCAGTATGGTTTGATTAATATGTAGTCTTTAAAATTATCCAGTCACAAGCTACAGACCTCAGAATTGAGTCAAACAGACATCAAATTTACCTTTAGCTACTGTAATCTAAGAACAATTCAATGTGAGATCTCTGATGAATAGAACCTTTTGTATTAGAAAACTGTAGCTTGAAGTTTTATAAGTCTCGTAAAGCTGTATGTAATGGCACAGAGTCTTTATGTTTTATTTCTCCACAAGGATGAATGAAATATGGAGCTCCCAATATACTGCATCTTCTCTGTGGGTGTTTATAATTCTTACTTTTAATGTTACCACTTGTTATTTTACTCTGACAGGGAGTATATGACTGCTTCAAGTGTCTGTACCGTACATTGAATTATTGAAGTATCAATGGCTAATGTGTAACAAGAAATGTCTCCTCTCTATGTGCGAAATAAATATTGAGCATGTTTTTTTTTCAACATGTTTACCCTTTTGTTTTTTAATCCCATCTGGGTCCAGACAAACAGCTGTATCACATATTCTGAGGTAAGCCAGTCTGAAATAAATTGGGTATCTAGAGCGCGAGAGATAGGAGATATTACATCCCATTGCATGAGTCCCATTGGTGAATAGGTCAAGTGATAGTTAACAAGGTGCAGATGTAGTGTGGAACTTCGGTGCGGAACTATCAAAAATGATAAGGTCAGAAATCAGAGTACTAAGTGTAAGTGAGAAACAGGTGTGTCATAAACCCAAAAAGGGGCATGCATTTAGTGATGCTCTTAATATTTCCATTCCAAAATTGCAAAAATTAAATTCCATTGTCCTCACTGAAATTGATAAGTTTTATCTACTGTGTTTAGAGATAGCAAGCACTTACAGTAATATCATATCCAATATATAATAAACGTATATATTATACCCAAGAAGATAATAATAATAATAATAATAATAATAATAATAATAATAATAATAATATTCATCATCATCGTCATCATCATCATCATCATCATCATCATCATTTTGTAGTTAATAATGCTTGGACACAACAGGGCAGAGTCTGAACCTGAACTGAGCAATTTAGTCTGAGATTTACGTTCACAATGGATCACAGAGAATACCACAGGAGATCGTTCGAGTAGCAGACAAGCTCAGACATCCTAATGAGCCATCAATCAAATACTCAGGATTAGCATACAGCATACAGGTTTCTGAAAAAGCAGAAAGACAAAGTTAGGGACATTGATCGGGTTCATGCCACATTTCATATGTTTGAACACGTTTGTGGCTCTCTCTAATCAAGTTGAGAGTGTACTTTTTTCTTGCACTCTTTGTATGACAGACACAGCATGAGACATACACTCTGAAATATCTAATGTCAGTGTTAGCATGAATGAGAGTCTTTTCAATGTATATACAACATATAGTCTCTGTAAGTCACCTTGGATAAAGGTGTCTACAAAATAAACATAATTTTGTAAAGTGAATAAATGGTACAGGATGACATATTTTACCATAACAAGTATGAATATAAAAGTCTGGCACTTATATAGTTAACTTATTAAAATTTGAATATTTCAAGCCAGTGCTTGGAGAGAAAATGCCTAGATTCTCCATTTAGAAGCTTTGAGTAAAAAGTCAAGTTCCTGCACAAAGCTTTCCAGTCCAAATGGAATCCACTTCACCTGTAACAGTGCAGGCCTGCTTGAAGTGATAACACACAGATCACTGCACACAAGCTCTGTTAACAAGAGTGAGTCAGCAGGAGAAGAGCAAAACCCAACCTTACCAGATTGGAACAGTGTGAAGCACGTCTGTACACAACACAGAACAGCCTTCTAACAATTAAACCATGTAATACACTGCCTTATCTGTGGAAAACACATCCTGGAGAAAGTGTAACGAATAGACTTATATTCAGGGGTGTCACTAGGGGGTTACATAACTGCCTCCCAAAATAACTCTTAAGTTGCTGTTTTCTATTATTTATAATTTCACATAAAATAGTGATCACTGAGAAATTACAGCTTATCCTTATGTGAATAACACATTGTACTGTAGTACAGACTTGAAAATATATATTTCAGATCCCTGAGTGGCTCACCGGGTAAATAAATGATCACTTGCTGTGCAGATTTAGTCATGCAACCAAGCGGGAACAGGTTTGCAGTCTGTCTGTGCCAAGTTGCTGATTCTGGTAGGGGATCCCACAGGGAGCATCACATTGGCAGGGACAGTATCTCCACAGCGGGATACAAAGCCCCCCTAATAAGCTCATAAGGCATTTTCATTTGATATACTTGTGTTTTGGGCTTACACATTCTCATCATTTATTGAATTAATCGCATTACTGTCATTTGGTGAGAAATTATTGTGATTCAGGTCTCTTAAAAAACAATGTAAATTCCAGCCACTGACAGTAAGTCAATTGTTTTCAATTTGGGTGATTTGAGGCAAGATCAAAATATAGACTAGGGTCTTAGCAACTGTGTCCTTTAATGGCATATTAATGTTTTATGAGTAGAAACACCAGTGAACATCAGACTTTATTGCACAGGTTGTAGTTAAAAGAAACAATTCACAAGCAAATAGTAGATCTGGAATGTAGAGTAGACTTTGAGTCAAAATAAACATATTGCTTTACATGGTTTTCAAGATGGCTTTATTGACCTGCAATTATTAATTGTGACAGCTTTACACAACATTTTAAAGAGTGCTCTATGGAGTTATCTATTGGTTGTCATGTTTTATTAAAGCAGGGTTGTCCAGACATCAAAGCTGATTATAAAGGGTAGTGAAAAGTCCCTCGGTCACATTGCATAGCTGTTGTAGAAAAAAAATGGTACTGAGTAATGAAACTTGGCAGATGAAAGCAACAAACAATGAGTCACTGCAAGCTAGGACTAAGGATCATAAAGGGGGTTGTATATTTGGGGAGCCTGGATCCTTGAAAAATCATACTGTTAGTTCATGGCAGAATGTTTATTAGCATGTAGATCATTATATCACGTGAAGACTGACGTTACCAATAATTAGTATAATAATTAGAATTAATAGTAGAACATGCTGAACTGTAAAATTGCTGCCAATCTCATTGTTGGGTAGATTTTCTATGGAAGATTCCCAGCCCAGAATAAAGAAAAAGAGACTCTCACTCTCTAAACTAGGAGGGCTATATTATTAGGCTGCAAGGCTGTATTTGTCCAATACTGGATTTTTAAAAATGTTAATGCTGGATGTACCCACATCAAACCATTTGGAAAACAATCAGACTTTTCACTTCTCCTAACTGGTCCCAGAAAAAATTGTTTGAGCATTTAAAATAATAAAAAAAACCTGTTATTTCACATGCAATACATGTCTGGTATAATGTCTTTGTGTTTTTTTAAGGATTAGACAATGATTATTTAAAACTGGAGGAGAACAATGATATTTCATCCACAAAATCCAAAAAGATTGGTATCAACACTGAAGGACATCTTGCAAAATGGCACACTGTTACCCTTTGACACAGCACAGTCAGTCACAATACAATATAGCAAAGGAAGTTCTTTCAATAAGTCAAGTCCTCGAAATGATCATCATATAGCCTACACACTAATAGAATCCTTACAATCGAATAAATACGATTGCTGCTTGCTAAGCCGTACAATAAAGAAACTGCAGGTTGCAAATAAAAATGAAAGCATAAAAAATGGAGACTATTAGCCTAACACTTGTACCCTTTTTACATACAATATAGTATCCCAAAGCTCTTTTCCAATAAAAAAATATAAAGATCCTCATAACATTTTAAAAAAGAAAGAAAAAAGACAATCAAAATTGGACCAAATTAGCAGGTCGCAAATTAAAAACAAGTACAACAAAATGTTTACAATAAATTAAAGAATGGAAGGATTTGTATAGCCTAGTAAAAACCAGTGTGCGGTGTCTTTGTAGACACTGAAATATTAAACAACTTTCAGTTTGTATTATAAGCTTTCACAATTAGTTCAGCAAATCGAGAGATCTTGCTAGGAACACAGAATCCATGAAGGAGGCAGTGTTTGCTGTGTGCTGTTTTTTTCGAGTCTGTCGGATAGTGTTTTAGTTTGTCAGTTTTGGATGAGTAGAATTTTCAGCTAAATCTCCTCCTTAGAAGACCTTTTAAATTCAATTTAGTATGGTAGGCTACAAAGTCTACAAAGAAACTGTATTTTCTGAATTTGTTTTGTTGATTTCTGTGGTTTCATTTAGAAAGGGTATAGGATGGTTGGTAACAGTGTATAATACTTTATAATAATTCAACCTATGTATGAGCTGAGACATAAATTGATTATATATTCCCCAGTTTTCACATCAACCTCATGCACTCATATTAAACTGTAACTATGGTTTAAAAGGAAGGTATTCACGTGGTTTACATTGCAATTAAGGGTCAGCAGATCTAAATAGGATGTTTAACTCACCTGGCCATTCCTCTTAATTAAGTTAGGGATAAAAAATGAGAATGAAACAAAATAGATCGTTATTTCAACCTGTCTCCATTGGGTATTGTGATATAAATTGTTGTTGTATGCAAAGTCTAATTCCACTATATTATTTATGAGTACTCTAAACTGCCTATTGCATAATAAATAAGTCAAAGAACCTAACATCTGTAAAAAATAAAACCCAAAGCACACAAGTGTGTTGATGCGCTTGAACAGCCTCATTTTAGTTGAATTTTAAAACTGAATTGAATCTTATCAAGATTTACATAAGGCTTTAGTCTTTTCAGATCTCCAGTAGCAGGCTGCAATCTGATGAGAACGTATAGGTTGACAGAAAAACTGACCCGCCTTTGGTTCTTGCAGTTTTGCCATTAGGTGCCACCAGATGAGAAGCAGGTTCTGATTTGCTTTGTGGACAATGAGAGCCGTGCAGCATTTTTTTTTCAAACAGAATCACCAGTGGTGTTCCCGTCAAAAGGAGCATTGGATATTCAGGAAACAGGATCCTATGGAAGTGAATTGCATGCAAATTGCATGTGAAATGAAAGTCTGCTTTTTCCAGGTGTTTTCATTGCTTTTGAACTGGTGCAGTTTTGCCTTCAATATAAATAAAGACCACGTTTCACATGTTTTTATCTCACATGCCTGGCACCCCCACTGTAGGTAGAACCCCCACCAACATCAAAGGACTACACTGCATGGAACTTAAACATGTGGCGTGAGTGCAGCTTACAGGAGAGTTACAGCTGACATGTATTGTAATATGTTTTTAACTACATCTCAACAACAGGGGCTAGAATCCGGAATAGCAGTGCACCACACAACACTGCTCGTTACATTCTTCCCCCTTTAACCTTATCGATCACTGCAGCCAATGTGAGATTTTAGAAATTTTTTAGTTTGTTTTTACCACATATAAAGATATTATGCTTTTAGGGCACTCTTTAATTTCTGGGACTTCATAAACTGCTAAATGATTCTGCTAAATGTATGTCTCTCATCTTAGTTAGGGTCTTTGAGAATTTCAACAGCGTATAATTAGATTAGTTTCTTCTAGCCTGTTAGTTGTAAATGTGTATCTTTATTGCACTGGTAATGTGGCTGATAATAAGAGTTGTGACAAGACTAATTCAAACTAGGATGTGCTAATTTGCTAATCAATACAAATGGGCTATTCTGGTTGATTACTGCATTGAATGGTTTAAAGGATATTGATTCATTTTAGTGGGATGTGCCACAGTGGAGCAAATTAAAGCAGCTGGCATCTGTAAGTCAGTCATTTAAGGCTCAACACTGAATTAGCCCTGAGATCAATACCAGGAGTCATACAATTCTTTGACCATTGTCATTTACAGTCATTGACCTTTATGCACTTAGCATGAATACTCACAGGAAAAATTTCCAGGACCTTCTTCAAAGAAAGGGTTTGTTGATAGCAGTGTTACACTAATTACAGTGCCCAAGTGTAATCATAGCTAACAGAAGTGGCACATGTAATAAAAAAAACCAAAAAAAACAGTAAAATATTTACGAACAAAAATGGAATGGGGTTGATTTGATTAACAAATATCCTGCTAAGCTATGCCACAACTGACATTTCTAAGAACATTTTATAGTACCAGGGAATCCCCATAAATTGCAACAACTACTTATTTTAAGCGTAGGAAGATTCAACACAGTTGCAAAATGCTCACAGTTGTAAAATCTAGCTGTGGCTGATCCTGACAGTAAATAGATTGATCAAATCAAACCCTAAGCTTCTAATACAACATTTGACAATATAAAAGGTTAATTGTTTGTTTCTCTCTTGTTCCCACTCAATAAATATCTACCTGACAACATTCTAGTCTATAAGAAACTGTAGATTACAGTCCTGTGCATTTCCCATCATACAATGCAGTATCTAAAGCCTTCCTGTTAAAAAAAAAAAAAAATGTATAACCTGCTCTTATCTACAGTACAAAGAGGCTGGCAACATGGCCTCCAGGAAGACACAATACAATGATTAGTCATTAAAGTTGTCAGATTCATATTGTGTCAAAATTATTAGATTATAACCGTTAGGAATCTCCAGTTCCAATTAAGGGAAACTCAGCATCCTGCAGGCATGACCAAGGTTATGATAAAGTTGGTAATTTGTGCTGTTGTGGAAAAATCATTTATTTCAGAGCTTGCTTTGAAGAAAGTGTACAAAGATTGCATAACCCTAATGTTGAGTTTGCAGATTTTCTCCCAAGAATCCGCAATCAAACTTTTAACAAAACAACGTTTTTATTTTTACAAAAATTAGCTTACGCGTTTCAACAGTATGTATAACTCCAACTGCTACAAAGTATTGTGTTTAAAGCTAGCTTTATTACCTTTTACTTACATGGTAAAACCTACAGTATTTTTCAATAGTTTCCGAGTTATGCAACATAATTAGCATAGTTACATTCAACAGTCTTAATATCATTAAAAGGCTGTATGTGTTCAGCATTTGTTATATAAAAAGCAAAAAAGAACACGACTTGAAATTTTCTCTAAAGAAGAACAGGGAGAAATTGGACCAAAATCAAACAAGAGCTTGTAAAAACTTTGTCTGCTATACAAAGTTTCTACAGAAAAAACACATGGGAAAATGTGGGAAATGCTCAAAGCCTTTGTATCATTAACACCATTTTTTGCCTGAAAAGAGAAAGACACCCAGTGAAGCTTACAAAGAAGAAATAAATCACTTAAGAATGAGCCCTTGAATTAAATTCCTGAGTTGTCTATTTCAGGTTTTGATGCATCAATGGCCTTTTTTCTTCTTTCAAACTGATGAGTGACATAAAAAACCTTAAAAAAAAAAAGAGTAATAATACAATTTTACCAACATGGAACTAGCTACTCAGAATATTAATTTTACTTCTGCTTACAACAACTAAGTTGTTTCTTACTAGTTTTATACTGTTCCATCTGATGTTTTCCTCTGAGAAACATTGTCTTTACACTTGCTTCAGAATAGTCCTATAAGTTTAGAACAGTGAACATCACTAACATAAGAAATTATCTCAGATAAGATGATTAAGCTGTAAAAATTCAGAACATTTACATAGATAATCAGACAAGGCAACTTGTTTTATAGCATGATGATCTAAAGTTCAAGAAAAACAAAGAACACAACAATCCTGATTCTTTTTATGACACTATTTTGTCAGTTTTCAATGAGATAAAGCTCTGGTGCTTTTTGTCTTTTAAAAATGGGTAGATGAACTTGTAAGGGTGTTCCGGACCTTTGAGAAGGAAGACCCTCATCAATGATAAGAAGAAACCGGTCCTCTTAACTGTTCTATGTTCTATTTCACATTCCTAATTACTTTGGTTGCATATTGTAGCTTCAACTTGACAAAGAGATGAGGTAAATAGTGCAATAGTGTTAAAGTAGATTGTCTGAGTAGTCACAGGAAATCAAAACTGTTACACATAACAGACCAATGGTGTGTCTTTTTCAAGTTACATCACTTACAGGCACATTTACCACGGCTGAAACAAAATCAAGCTAAATTACAGCAGGTTGCGTGTCTTTCTAACCTGCTGTTACAGGAATAGCTTTAGGCAAAGGTTGATCAGACAATAAGAGATTTGCAACATGTGGCGGTCTTTCTCTGGAGGTTACGTCATGAAATTGCCCATGAAGAAATTCTGTTGGATTTTATTTCTTATATAATATAATACAGATGATAGGGTGTGAACATATTTATTAACCTTAAGGGTAGTATTATTGAGCCTTAAGCATAGGTTTGGAACATTGTACTAACATTATAAACACAGCTACTGTATTGGTTGACAGTACAGCATCCACAGTGGAGGCTCATATATGGATGTGTGGATGACACTGGGCCCGGCTTTCACTGCTCAGCCCCAGTTTGTCACATTGTGACAGGTTGGGGTGCTTTAGGAAGCATGGTGGGAAAGATGCCACTAACTTAGATGATCAGCTCTTGTTATACCCCACTAGTCAATACACTCAACGCTCCAGTCATCTGCTCTGTCCATCAATCCATTACCCTGTCATGAGCCATCAAATCAAAAATTCAAGGTTAGCTTTCATTCAACTGAATCTAAGCAGGGGGAATAAATATTTAACGACCTGATAAAAGAATCATGGTTTTAAGTATACTTAGTAACCAAGGGATGAATATTTGCTTTCGTTGATAAGGGTTTCTCACAAAAGGTGTGGAGGCACAGATTTTTCTCACACACCTTCAACACTATTGACTGGTTTCACAGATCCTGATGTGCACTCATCTTTGATTACCTTTTTTGGAGCAAAATTAGGCAGTCCAAGAATCATGGACTATTTGTGCTATTGTTTTGGAATTCATAAGGTGCTTTGGCTTTTATCCCAAGAAAACATCATTGGAATAAAATGTAGGGAAATATGTTTTGGTACAACTGTCAATATGAATGCATCCTTGCTTCATGACTGATGTAACAGATTGTATGGTCTTATTAGAAAGATGGAAGGTTTGGAACAGCGGCTGTGCTTATATTCACTGTTAACAGCTAACTGTATGTTTACACTACTTTATGGCTGAGAGTGGATGTGCTAATATGTAAGATGGAAGATTGAAAGAATTCTTGAGAATTTTTTTCAAATCTTTGGTTCAGGATCAGCAGGATACAGTTGCACACTATTGATGAAAAAGCAAATGATTACAAAAGAAGTCAATTGCCGCCAGGAGATTACCAAAACAAGCACAATACAGTATAGAGGCTGACCGCATAAAGCATAAAGGGGGGGGGGGTTGTATAATGTTGAAAACAAAAGAAAGGCATTTGGAAGTACATCTGTACTCCAAAGCTCAGCACACGGGTGGAGATGACACCCACTTTGCCGCATTTGTTACAGCAATAATTCTGCTTGGGTCCCCCCCCACCCCCCCCCCCCCACCCCCCCCCCCCCCCCCACCCCCCCCCCCCACACCCCCCCCCCCCCACCCCCCCCCCCCCCCACCCCCCCCCCCCCCCCCCCCCCCCCCCCAACCACCCCCCCCCCCCACCCCCCCCCCCCCCCCCCCCCCCCCCCCCCCCCCCCCCACCCCCCCAGATGGAGCTCGCCTGATTGCTTCAGACCTCTATTAAATTGAAGACAGGTCTGAAGATGCAGGCAATGTATAATTTAAAACAACGCACAACATTCTATTTAGAACAGATCTTACTCTCCCCTCCTTTCTGTTTAGCGGGGAACACCTGTGCAGTCAAGTGTAAAATACTGTGCTTGAAATTATAAGACTCCAAATAGAATACCAGTAATTGCAAAGGAGAGAGAGGCGTGACATTACATTGATATCAGTTCCTTCGTATGGAACGTAATCTGTTCTTGCTAGGCATTTGCTGTAAATTACATTTTCATTTAATTTTTTTCATCTCTCCAAAGATTCATCCATGAGAGAACTTTGACTTAGGAAGATCAACTAAATGCATATGAAAACTACCAACAAGTCAATATTTTACTCTGTTGTCCCCTCTAATTTACATCTATACAAGTCTTTAGGGCACAACAGAGCTGTGTAGTCTTCCAGTACTCAGTGTAAAATAGCTCACTGGTGAATTTCTTATTTTACACACATTTTTTATAGAATACACAGTAAAACCCTCTTTTATTAGTGACCCATTAATTTTAACTCAGATGGCCTTTTGTGTATTGGATAGATTTTTCCATTTCTCTTAGTGTTTTATTATGCTTTCAATCATTTTGAATAGTTTAGGGTTCTGTTGTGTCTCTAATGAGTTATCATTTTTCTCTAAACATGTCTTTACCTGGCTTTGAGCTTGCTTGGAGCTGTCATATCCAGTGTACAGGGACTGTTCAGCTTGAGTCATTCCAAGTTTGTAATGTATATGACCATCTAATAAACCAAAGGGATGGTTCTTTAATGAATCCAATGTAACACAGATAAGGATAGTCTCTAGTTTAAAAAAAATATATATATTACAACGTTTCTCAACAGACCATATAAAAACATAATACTACTGTAGTATTAATATTAGATCATGTTGCATAGGCTTAGTTTTTCATAACACAGAAGTACGCGGATTATAGATCTTAACTAAGTTTAGAGAAATGATCCTATATATACAAATGGGGAATTTTACACGTGACTATGCATTGGAATTTTTAGTTTGGGCATTTAAATGTTAAGCAGCATTGCACATACATTTTTTACGAATGATTAAGGGTGAACAAAGAAAACTTAAGGGATGTTAAAAGGATGTCATTAACTGATACTAGTAAGTGGATATTTCCCTGCCCACACATCTCTACCCTTAATTCAGATTTGCTGACAGGATCACATGCAGATTTGACCCTAGGCCTCAACAAATTTGCCACATATGGCTTTCTGACAATGCATCTCAAATCCTACTCCCGCGTAGAACACCTTTTTCCATTAGCATGCTGACTCTGATTCCCCCCAGAATATTTCTTCATAGGCAGTGCAATCTTATTAAGACAGCCATGTCTGTTCATTTCTAGAAGCTTTCAGCAATTCTCACGAACCCAGCTATTTAATATGGAGCCTTTTTCCCCAGCTCAACCCTCCCTTAAAGATCAACAATTTACCAAGGCAACGGCTCTCATATGCCTTCCATCTCCAGGTATTACCATATATTAATACCTTTTCCACCAGAGTGGCTTATATCCTTAGAAATTTGATTGAAACCACTCAAACAGATTGACAGTTTTGCAGCCCTAGCCAGATTCATTGCTTCTCAAATGAATGCTTCAACAAATAAGTTGTCTGTAAAATATAGTAATATACCTACTGTTACATGTTTTTTAAATCATATCCTTTTATTTTATTACTATGCATATGTGCATGGTGCAGTCTGATTGCTACTGATATAGTATGTATGAAATACAATTATTTATATATCTAAATCTCGTTCCATGTCGTTACATAGTCAAACAATAACTTATACCAATTAAAATAGAAATGGAACTCTTTTCATTCAAAGTAATATCCTTTTTTATATAATGAATATCTGCTTTCAGTTGTCAACGGCCCAGGTTTTAAAATGCGACTTCAACTTTACAAGGCTGGTTTTTCTTTTTCTTAATGAGATTATAATTTAATTTAGTAAATTATTCTCGAAGAGAGAGAGAGAGAGAGAGAGAGAGAGAGAGAGAGAGAGAGAGAGAGAGAGAGAGAGAGAGAGAGAGAGAGAAGCAAGTGATTGTCATATTGTGTCTCAACCCTGTCTAGTGGAACAAATGCATTGGTTAACATCAGAACCTCATCAAGTTAGGCTTCAAAGCATGTGAAGGTAGCTTCTGTGTTTGAACCTTCTTTCTGAGAGAATAATACAGATTAGACTGCCGGTGAAGATTTTGGAGATTGCAGAACACAGCACGTTTTCAGATACAGCAGAGAGCTAAAAGATTTTTCAAACCGGAATCCTGTGGTGAAAGGTATTTTTATAGACAGGGTCAATTCACTAAAAGGGCTACATTTCTACAGCACCATCCCCGTGAAAAAATCACAACCTTTTAAGTCGAGCTTTGTACAATTTGAATAAAAATGAATAAATAAAACTCAGCTCAGGCACCCGGTCCTCATGTGAAACGCTCAATCACATGCAAAACAGAAGCAAGGTTCATAATTATCTAATCCAAGGATATGGTAATTTATTGACCTCTTTTGGCTGATATGATTGCGAGATGAGTGGCAGGGTGGTGGGTTCGTGATTTTTAATCTCTGAATCTGGGTTCTGCTAAACATCTCATCGAATGTGTGATATTGACACAACCAAGTGCTGGATGGGTGCTACTGGTATCTGAAGGACCCTGGAGGACTGGGATTCTATTACGGTACGGTGAAGAAACCCTACAAGCCCGTTAGAGGAACATAGCTTTGCAAGCTGTAGCCACACAATGGATTTGGAACAAATATTGCACATTTGTACTGATGTGATACTATCGTACTGCAATGGATTACCTGTGCACATGAATTCATATAGTTGTGATATCACTCGTCTATTGGTATATCAATATCTGAAAATGTTACCATTATGGTACTATTCAACAAGCCATAATTGTTGTCATTGTCCCTTATTGTGATATTGTGAAATATTGTTAGGTGAAGTGCTGAAAACCATTGTCCTTGTAACTTTAAATATGATTTAGTAACAACTGTAAACCTTTTGACTGTTCTTATACTACAGTATGTCCAACATTTGATGGAAACTCACAGTTAGATGTATTTTTTGACATTTATTTAGTCTGGTCTCAAAACACACTCATCATATGTTCACGTAACTAAATGGACTATGTACAGTCTAAAAAAAAAAAAAAAAAAAAGAAGATTGAACCTTAATGGTCAGTAAAATATTTATTCCCTTTGGAGTGCCAAACCTTCCCTTACAGTTCATGAGAGAGCTGTAAAGTTGGTCCCATCCCCTCACATTGTGACTGTTTACTCCCCCTCTATTCTCTCCTACATCCTGACAGCCCCATCCCTCTCCTCTCCCATGGCATGTAGGGCTGGAAATACTGTAATTAGGCTTGGATTTCTTTACACACTGTCTGGCTGGTGCCCAAACTGAATTTAACACCAGCAATTACTGCAGAAAACCTTGCTAACAGCCCCCCAGGGGGGAACTAATTCAGAATTCAACTGGTGCAAAAGCTGGACAATTCTCTTTTGTTGTGTGTATTATGTAAATATGGATGTCTGTATGATAGTGGTGCATAATAAGAGTCATGTTTTAGCCTAGTAATAACAATATCAGCCATACCCTTTCAATTGGCTTTGTACCCTTCTTTTGAAATTGGATCTCCAGAATCTCTGCTGTAATCTGCTATTGGTGGGATGGTCCAGGTGATGTATTAAATACCTATGGCAGGTGACTATAAGTGATATATAAAACATAACTTAGAAGTGTCCAGCAACTACAGATTGGTTTGCATGATGTAAATTGTTTAGTTGTGTCTGATCCGATTATTTGTATTTAGACTGTAGAATATAATGTCTGATCTAATGGCTGAAAATTCAATTCCCCACAATCCTCTGATCCCCTGAGCAAGTCAATGGTCTGTTTATACCCAGGAGCTCAAGGGCGGATGTCGTAAGGATCCTGGCCAGTAGGGTCGGTTTTAGATCTGCGGATTTTGCTTCAATAACCCTCTGGAAAGCCAAAGCCAATGCAATACTCCCTGTAGAATCCCCACAGAAAACTGGCAACACTGTGCAACCAGGAAGCGAACCTGCACTCCCCTGACTGCACGACTCATCCTGCACACCACTGGACCATGGCTTTACCCTGTGGGTTTTTTTTTTTGGACAGAATAATTTATTATGGCTGTTCCTATGCATACATGTATGATATAATTGTAATAAATAAAATGCAGAACATTTAGTCAGAGGTGACCATATGGGCTTTAAATAGGAATTTGGTTGAACAGTACAGTTTTAAAATAGCATGAGTGAATTAACAGTTTCAAGTCTTTATAGATTTTAAGCTATTTAGTCTTTAAAGTTTAAGATCAGTAAACTTAAGCAAGGATCAATCTCATTATGACTCACAAAAAAAAAAAGAAAGCAATTTATAATTACCTAAAGGCATGACGGCTCAAAATATTGACAAGATGACAACAAGATGGTGCATTGTGGGTAAATACAGTACTGCTAGTTGTTTGTTTCTTTCTTAATTAAACAAGACCATGACCTCAGACAGAATTTAAGGAGGCATTTCTAATTTCAACATCAATAGATCTTTACAGCCATTATTCCTTACACCATTATGAGCAAGACTATCTTAAAACAAATGTGTATTTGATATTTTGTTCTGTGAATGCAAAGTAATTAATCACTAAAGGTTAGGAAACTCATTATAATTAAATGCTGGACTCATTCTTCCAGGCTGTAATGTAGATGCTGCTACCGGTATTCAGGTCAGTCACCAAAATATTAAACCAGCTTGGTATTCAATGAGGAAAAAAACACTAATGAAATTATAAGATTGAAGTTGTTATCAGAGAGATTGATCCAAAGTTGCTCCAGCCAAAAATATATGTACATTCCCACACCAATATCTACTGAAAAGAAAACACTTAATACAAACAGTATACACAATTGCAACATTTGACTATGGCAGTTACATGGGAAGCTAGATATCGGGTGCATACATTTAACTAATTTGAAAATAGGGTGTCTATCTTTATTAATCTGGTGTCAATATGTGAAAATATGATTAAAGAGTAACCTATAGAACTGATTTGGGCGTGGAGCCAACAACGAACAAATGTATATGTCGCAGCCTGTGGGATTTTAGAGCACATGTAATGATGTTAAATCAGATATTACTGAGGCGTGCTGTTATAACATAACATCAATTATTAATTTAAATTGATTTTCAATGGTAACGCTGCTTGCAAAACAAAATTAAACACTGTGGCTAAATGTTTCACTTTACCTTTTTTATTTAAAATATTATATTTTATTTCATATTAAATTTCGTCAATTTAATATTTCTCTTAAAGCAAAAGTCAAATACCCTTTTCATCGGTCAACTAAAAATAATGAAAATCTTGCAAAATCAAGCGTGGATACTGAGGGCACCCTGGAGGTTACTGGAACATTCCATAAGGATTTAAATAAGTGGAATCAAATGCTCTGAGCAATTCAGCTGTCACATTGCACAACGCTTCTACTACCAGTGGCAAGACTCAACAAAAACCTTTAGTACTATTGGGAAACAGACTGTTCTTAAAACAGAAAATGCAGAAAATGCAACCAGTGATATTGGTGTGAATGCAACGCATTGACTCCTGCAGGCAAGCACAGTCGTCTGTCGAGCCACAGGGTAGAACTCCAGATAAGTACACTTGTTTTTACACGTCTCCTTTCTATCTTGGCAGGTTTCCATGGAAACAAGGTTAGACAAGAACAAACTAACTAGGAAACGACAGAGTCTGTTTTGAAAATTTAACATGCTGCATCCACACACACAATGATCCACAAAGCTTGAAGTACTATCCATGTACCTGGTTTACATGCTACAGGAGTACACACTGCCAGCAAAGCAGCTGGATTTTTAAAAAATGTATTATTATTAATTTTGTGGCTCTTGGGGATGCAATTAGAAACGATTCATGCTGTGTTAGTGAGCCTACCTAACGCCTTACTGAGACATGTAACCTCCAGTGTTATTTACCCAATAAAAATGCCAGTAAATTATATCAGTGTGCAATTAAGTTAGTATTTAATTAACCAGCAGGGGAATTTTGCTAGGCAGCAAACTAAAATATGGAGCACCTTTTCAACAACTGGATGCCACTAATGCTATACCAATATTATGTGGCATGATGGACAGGAATTTGCTAATAAAGTGATATGATTTTTCTAAAGCTGCCAGTAATGGTACTGAAGGGAAAAAGCTCAACTGTGTGTGTGTGTGTGTGTGTGTGTGTGTGTGTGTGTGTGTGTGTGTCTGAGAACTGAGTAACTGTTGTAACAGAAGTACATCAATATTTATATTCTAAAATATTAAATCTACAAAATTTATAAATCTGTCCCATTGTCCCTTGGATCTTTCAGCCAATTAGAGTGGCACTGTTGTCTGCTGTATGCCACAAAAGGCAGAAATGAGACCCAGAGACAGAAAGCTGAAATTTATGCATTAGCCTTCTCTACAGATACAATACAATACAAACACCTTCTTCAAACAAAGGGGTTCTCCTTCCTTATATACATGTGGCCACTCCCCAATTAGCATCAATTGCCTAACTGGGGAATGGCCACACCTGTGATTGCTGGCAAGGATAGATTTAACCCCATCCATGCCAACCTTACATTACCACACACACATTGTTCACAGCAACTGGGCTTCTTCCCTGCCACACTGTCCTTTAACCATATAATGTATAAAACCTGAATCTACTTTTTACAAGTCTGCACCAGTAATTTTGAGCAAGGCAAATCTGATAAATTACCTCTGTTTAGTATGGTTATGTCACACGGCAGTTTACAAATATTTATATGTGATTTATCATAATTTCCCAAGTTTATTTATTTATTTATTTATTTATTTATTACCATGCTTTACCATAAATGTGTTTGAATTACTTTGCTGTTTTGTCCTTTATCATGTTTCCATCATGTGTTTACCATTTTGTGGACTACATTTTCTATACTTGGATTAAAGAACAGTAAATCATTGAGGACGTACAGATCTGTAGCTTTAACACCTTTCAAACTAGTGCCTTCCAGGCTGCCCGCAGTGGTTTTATCTCTTAGTTCTATTACAGGTGTTTCAATCTATTCTCCCAGTTGCATTGCAGAAGAATAAACAGCACTCCATTGCACCATGCTGGGGTTCTTATAGATAAAGCTCATCCACGCAATACCTATTTCAAGATGTGATTTTGAGAAATCCTTACATTTTATTAGGGTATTTACTTATAGTGATTTTTAATTCTGAAAAGAAAAATAACCTAATAATAATCCTACCTGTGCCTAAATTGGTTTTCTAAAAGATATAAAACCATAGCATAGAGTCTTCAGCATCGGTAGCGGTAGGTACTAGAGCTTTGCACTGACTGTACTCATTAAGCTTAGGTTTGAGAAACTGGTTTTTGCCCCTTCTCCGAGATTATTTCCGTTGCGCTTATTATTGGTATTTTGGTTTATATAATTGTGTATATATATTTATATATTACTTTATATATTCCTTCACGCTTTGCTTCGGCATCGCGTTTTGTTTACTCTCATGGTTTACTCTCATATATATATATATTTGTTTAGGACGCGCATTGCAGCCTCGGTCTTGCCTTTGGCTAGACCGCGTGTGTGTGGAGTCTGCTCTGCAGCCCTATATAAATCTTTCCACTGCTGTGTGTTTCCCCACCGCGTGGTAGCTGTACGGCCTGCCCTACAGTGGCTCATGCAGTCACTAAGCACTTGCTGCAATGTCCCAAATAAAAAAAAATTAAAAAATCCCTTTTTTCACCATTAAGAAGATGACCACCATACACATATTAGTCCCATAGCACCTAGGTAAGTATTCATCAGACACTGTACCAGCACTAGCGTCTCCGCTCTACGGGTCAGCTGACACTTAGGCGTCTTGTGCTAGCATCTCAACGCTCGGTACTCGCACTCCGCGTGGCGTCAGCGCTTCGGCGCTTGGTGCAGCGCTTCCGCGCTTGGGACTCGGTGCTCAGTGCTCGACACGCGCACCTCAGTGCTCGACGCTCGGGGCATCGCTGCTCGGCGCTTCGACGCTCTACGCTTGCCGATTTGACGCTCGACGCTCGCCGCTTCGACTCTCGGTGCTCTGCACTTTGACGCTACACGTTGATGCTCGACGCTCAGCACTTTGACGCTACACGCTCGACGCTCGGCGCTTCGACGCTACCTGCTCGATGCGTTGTTGCTTTGACGCTTGACGCTCGGCACTTCGATGCTAGACGCTCGATGCTCGGCACTTTGATGCTAGACGCTCGATGCTCGGCGCTTCGGCTCTCGACGCTCGACGCTTGGTGCTCTACGCACCTTCGATGTTTGTTGTGCTTCCACCGCTGCACGTCCTGTCAGCCAAAGCTGCCTGCCAGTGACCCACATGATGATTGCGTGGAATGTCTCGGACCAGAGCACGCCACATCTGCGCTGGAGGATAGGGCCTTTTGCCACCTTTGTGCTGGCTTCCAGACACGCACCCTTCGATAAAGGGCTAAGAAATCAGTGGGTGGGCACTCTCCTTCCTCGGGATCTTCCCACACCATTTCAGCCCTGCCAGGGCGGCTGCAGCTTTCCATGAGCCCGGCCTCCCAGATTACAGCTGGTCAGAGGTCCCCCACCAGACACGCTCGGGCATGCAGCCCCTCCCTTTCTAGGGTACGCCCTCGTCGGGAGTCTAGGTCGCCCTCCAGATCGCCTCGACGCAGAGGACGCTCTCGCTCCCCTCGTCGCGATAGGTGATACAGAGACAGGTCGGGGGTGGTGGAGTTAACCTCCAAGGTGTCTCAGTTCATGGAGGTTATGATGGGGCAGCAGTCCATCTGGCAAAAATGCACCAACGACATCTGGGTGCGCAAGACTATATCCACCGGGTACACCCTTCAGTTCTGGTTAAAGCCTCCCCCCTTCAGGGAGGTGGTTGTAACTGCAGTGAAGGACTTGGTTCAGTCCTCAGCTCTGAATGTGGAAATACAGGCACTGCTCAGGAAGCGTGCCGTTCAACAAGTAGACCCTGCTCTGATCGACCAGGGGTTCTATTCCAAATACTTCCTAGTGCCCAAAAAGGACAGCGGGTTCCACCCTATTTTAGATCTGCGAGTACTGAACAAATACCTAAAGCGGTTATCGTTCAGGATGCTTACGCACAGGCACATCATCCAGTCAATCCGACACGGTGACTGGTTCACCACCGTGGACCTGACAGATGCGTACTTTCATGTTCCCCTCTGCCCGGGTCACAGGAAGTATCTGCGTTTCACATTCCAGAGCAGGGTGTACGAGTTCTGTGTCCTCCCATTCGGCCTGTCACTAGCTCCTCGAACCTTTTCCAAATGCATGAATGCCATTTTTGCTCCCTTGCAGGCTCAAGGCGTCCGACTGCTGAACTATCTGGACGACTGGCTCGTCTGGACCCTGGAGGTCAGCCCACATCAATTCTCTGGAAATCAGAGCAGTGGATCTCGCCCTCTGGCACTTCTTGCTGGTGCTTCTAGACAAGCACGTGTTGGTGCGGTCAGACAACACCAAGGTTGTGGTGTATATCAACTGCCAGGGCAGCCTACGGTCCCCCCGCCTTCGCCAATGGTAGCAGGGTTGTTTGACCTCTCTGCACGCGGTTCACCTATCCAGAGGAGGCCCTCTTGCAGGGGAATGGCGTTTCCACCCTCAGGTGGTAGGGCGCGTTTGGGGATGGTTCGGCATAACGCAAGTAGATCTCTTCACTTCGCGAGAGACCACGCACTGCCCCCTATGGTTCTCGGTGAGGGACCCGGACAGTCCCCTAAGAGTCGATGCACTGGCTCATCCATGGGCGCCAGGTCTCCTGTGTGCTTTTCCACCGATTCCGATGCTCCCCGCCTTCTTAGAGAAGGTCAGGGTAGAGCAAGCGACAGTGATCCTGGTCGCTCCTCGGTGGCCTCGGAGGATATGGTTTCCGAGCCTGGTGCAGTTACTGCATGGTCAACCGCGGGAGCTTCACCTGCGAGTGGACCTATTGTCCCAGGCCGGAGGACGGCTTTGGCACCCGAACCCCAAGTTCATGCAGCTATGGGCTTGGCTCCTGAATGGGAGCACCTGTCAGCCTTAGGGCTCTCGACGGCAGTGATTTCAACCTACAGTGATTTCAAGGGCTACAGTGCCCTCTACTAGGTCGCAGGATACGTACAAGTGGCAATTGTTCCAAGATTGGTGTCTGGCGAGGGGCCATGATCCAATATCTTGTCCTATGGCAGTGATATTATAGTTTCTACAGAAACTGTTAGATCAAGGGAAATCTCTCTCTACACTTAAAATGTATTTAGCCACCATATCAGCTTGCCATATACACATTGACGGGTTATCACCGGGTTGCCATTTTCTGGCATCGCAGTTCCTCAAGGGCGCAAGACGCTTGCAACCTCCAAGAATGACTAGTTTACCGTATTGGAGCCTTGACGTGGATATGAAGCTCATGTCTATTAAAACTGCGTTTCTGCTGTCAGTGGTATCAGCCAAACGCGTCAGCGAGTTACATGCACTGTCAGTGCATCCATCATGTACTCGTTTCGCAGGAGACTGTTCTAAGGTCTCCATGCGCCCAAATCCAGCCTTTTTACCTAAGGTCATACCCCCGTTTCATATGAACCAGCCAGTCGAATTGATGGCGTTCCATCCTCCTCCTTTTTCTTCCTCAGAGGAAGAACGGTTTCACATGCTCTGCCCCGTGTGGGCATTGAGGTGTTATACTGACCGTACAATGACTGTGAGGCAAACAGAACAATTGTTCATATGCCATGGTTCTAAGACCTTGGGTCAGCTGTTGTTTAAACAACGCCTTTCCCATTGGATAGTGGATGCTATTAAATTAGCTTATGAATCTGCAGGCCTTCCGCCACCAGGGCAGTTGAAGACGCATTCCACTAGGGATATGGCGACATCCTGGGCCCTCTTTAAGAACATAAGAACATAAAAACATAAGAAAGTTTACAAACGAGAGGAAGCCATTCGGCCCATCTTGCTCGTTTGGTTGTTAGTAGCTTATTGATCCCAGAATCTCATCAAGCAGCTTCTTGAAGGGTCCCAGGGTGTCAGCTTCAACAAAATTACTGGGGAGTTGATTCCAGACCCTCACAATTCTCTGTGTAAAAAAGTGCCTCCTATTTTCTGTTTAGAGGGGTGCCGGTGTCTAACATTTGTGCGGCAGCCAGTTGGGCTACATCGTATACTTTTATGAGGTTTTACTGATTAAACGTACTGGATTCCTCTGCTCCACTATTTGGAGCATCTGTACTACACTCTATAGCACCTCAGGATGCCAATATGGTGTTTACTACTCCACCTTAGGACAGGTGTTATTGCAAGCATAGACGCTGAGGTGCAGCTCCGCATATGCCTAGATGTATTTCCTACGCAGTTGCGTTATGACGTAAGTCTGTCCTACTGCCGAGAATCCTCCCTCGCGACGGCTTGGGTACACTGTTCTCATACCTTGATGATTATTTTCGAATTGAAAGGGAACGATAGGTTGCGGATGCAACCCCGGTTCCCTGAAAGAGAATATAACCATCAAGCCGCGAGGTCGCTCCGGAAGCCTTCACGGCCTGAAGAGCAAAAGAGGAAGAGAGTCTCCGTGCGCTGCGTATAGTAAGCTCCCAGGGGGGTGGGCTTACACGTCAGCTCGCGCAAAGGCCTATTGGCAGCTTTGCTATAAAGCTCAACCAATCCCTACTGCCTGACAGCAATGTCCCATACCTTGATGGTTATTTTCTCTTTCAGGGAACTGGGGTTGCATCCGCAACCTATTGTTTTATCTGCCTTATTTCCTCTGATGTTGCATTCCAGTAGTCTCTGTCATTCTTCTACAAAGTTTAATAAGTTGAACATGAAATCCATTAAATGCGCCATATAACACCTTAAAAGCTGCATTGCTCAACAGGGATTTACAGAAATAATAACATTAACACTTATAACATTATAACCACATAATCTAAAACATTATTATAAATCATCAAGAAATCAAAGCATATTGAGGACACTGAGGCAAGGATTTAAAGCGGTGAACCAACAGTAACAAGAACTCTACACCAATCTGCAGAGCATTCTCAATGCCCTCCAGAGGTTAAATATTTATGTCCCCTCTTCCCTGCTCTGCCATCTCAGTTCATGCTGGGAAGTCCTGAAATTCACAGTTTTCCTGTCAGTGCAGGACTGCTAGTTGTCCTGGTTTTCAGTGGCTGGTGTTCTGTGTCATATCCTAGTCAGACTGCTGGTCACTGGTTATATACATATACAGGTTTATTAAAAATCACAGTAATAGGGTTTATTAAAAAATGAACATGTTGGCGAAAGATGTATAGAATGATTTGACATTGTGCTATGCTGTTGACATTTCAGTCCTTCTTGATGGGCTTCTGGTAAATTACTGACTAGAGAGATCATGTTCTGGCTTTCGTCTTTCCTTCAAAGTGAGAGGATAGTAATATTTCACCTGAAAAATATTTTGTTGTGTGGTGCATGTGCGCTAATGTTAAACATTATTTTAATATGGAATTCACCAGATGAACCCTGGAGACTTATATGGTGGCCTTGGGAAGGCATTGGACTTTATAAAAGCTTACTGCTAAATATTTGCCCTTATTGGTTCAAGAACTGCTATTAGAACATGAATGCTCCCATTCTAAAGCATTATTTTTGTGAAAAAAAGAACAGAAAAAGAGAAGGAAAAAGCAATAAAAGCAGAAATAGTTCAACCTTGTTTGAAAAAAAAAAAACCTTGTAACTTAATCAGAGTTATGGGAAAAAAAAATTAATAAAATGATTAGGATATGAGATCAGACAGCTGCTGACCTGCAATATAAACAGACCACCAACAAGCTCAATCGCAAAGGTTGAAGGCAGCATTCAGCCTGCCATCTGCGTTCCTTTATTAGAAAGTATTACAACTCAGCTCCAGTGAGCAGCGATAGAGTGCCAGCCAGTTTATTGATGTTATTTGACTTGATTTGGGGAATGACAGAGTAAAGCAGGTTTGGAGGAGTTGTAATATTGAAAGTATAATCATAAGACATGTGGCAGAGCATTATGTGTTCACAATAATACAGCAGTATACTCCCAATGTGACTGACACATGCAGTAATTGGCTGGTGTGCTAGACTGTCAGAGGCACAGTTGTTTTTAAATTAAGGCAATTCTAGAATGACAGTTTTTGACAGGCTAGAAATCAGTCCACAGTCATGTAATAAATAGCCCTGTATAAAATCTAAGATAGCCAGATACTGTGGCTCTTATTATGATGCTCTTACTTCTAAATCCTTTGCAAAAGTGTCAACCATACCATCACCTCGACCATGGACCACTATCTCTATGAGGCATACTTATTCTTATTCTTTTAATGTTATAACTTTCTTATTTTTTCCCATTTCCAAGGTAACATGATCTAAAGATGTCCCCACTGATGCTGGCAGAGTCTTCCCTCTTGTTAAAAAACTTCCTTTAAACCCCAACAGCATTGAAACTCTTGAGAGAAACAAAAAAAACCAAAGCTCTTACCTTGTAATCAACATGAAGAACACCAGGTGCAGCAGAAATGTGTCCAGCATTCTCCAGATGCTGGTATTCCACATCCTTGTGCAAATCGCACTGCCGACATCCAGCTACAACACAGGCAGCAAGCGGGAGATCACCGTGGAAGGTGATTTGATGATCGGAGGACTGTTCCCCGTTCACGAGAAAGGCGAGGGGACGGAGGACTGCGGAAAGATTAACGAGCAACGAGGGATTCAGAGATTAGAGGCCATGCTCCTAGCTTTGGATGAGATCAACAAAGATGAAAAACTCCTGCCAGGCCTCAAGCTTGGAGCTCACATCCTCGACACCTGCTCCAAGGACACATATGCCCTGGAACAGTCCCTGGAGTTTGTACGGGCCTCCATGACCAAGGTGGACGAGACAGAGTATATCTGTCCTGACGGATCCTATGCTATCCATGATGACTTTCCCTTGGCCATCTCGGGTGTCATTGGTGGTTCTTACAGTGACGTCTCCATTCAGGTAATTACTACAGAGCTTTTTAATGTATTATTTTTTATAAATAAATACAACAGGCATGCTCACTCTGAATGCTACCTTGTAAACTATAGTACATATAATTAATAAAGAATATGATAATTGTGTCTTTCTAATGTTCACACAGGGTTTTATCTAATAGTTGATCAGTTTTTTTTAAGTCAATAAACCTCATCTAATATCTAACAGAATGCCATATGGAACGTTTTGAGAGTGGGTTGTAATCCTTTAAGGTAAGCAGCATGATCTGTGCTACAAAGTGACAGCTTTGAAGCCCATGACGATTGCAATGTGGAAGATAATATGAAAGAATATCAAGTGACGGTGGAAACTGATGAAACTAGAAAACATTTTGAAAAACAAAACACTTGCTTATAATTAAAAATACAGTTTTCTAATTGGTTCTGTATGGCTCATTATATGGTTGTCTCCACATCAATTTGCAGCTAATCAAACACTCGAAATCCAGCTACTGTACCTAGCCTGTAAATGCCAAAACTTACTGACACTCACTATAAAACACATAGGCCATGGGTACAGATCATTATGCACTAATATAAAACATATTAATTTTTTTCAAGCATGGATTAACCATTTGGTTTAAACTACACACAACAACAAAACATACTGCTGCAGTGCTCTTCTTGATATGAATTGCCTATATCTAGCCTTGAGTTTAATTAAGTCGTACAATCCTAATTTTGAATAACTGTTCAGTTATTGACCATTCTCTTGAACCCACTGAGGCAAGTCTCCTTAGTTTCTGGTGATAATGTGCCCCCAACGAAAGATTTGGAAACAACAGTGACCCACTAAGGAGCCAAACAGAGAATCTGCGATATACCAAACAACTACGGTTAAAATCAATCCTATTTGTATCAGCAGAGAAGATAGGAAGACTCGTGGCTAAAAGCACTTTCTCAGTAAGGTAATGTCACTTACCTTTTGTGTTCAGATGGTGTAAATGCACTATTTTTTAGCGTTCAATGTTTCGCTCAAAGGAAAAGTCAGAATTTGAACTGGTTTAAAAGTGTTTAATCTTCTTTGGAGCACAGTTTATTTCTCGTTTCAGTTTGACGTATGGTTTTATTATCTTGCACCCACCGAGTAGCTTAAGGGGTTAGCTTTGGGAGATCATGTCTTCCACTTAGATCTCAGGTGTACTCATCCAAGAAATACATCTTATTATGAGAGTACCTTTAAAGCCAAACTGTCTAACTGTCCAAAAGCATGTCACCCAGGAGTGCCTATGCTGTTAAAATGTACTTAAGCAGGATATAGGCCTTGTCCTCTAATACTAGCACTGGGTACTACTATTAACGTCTTGATATTGTTATGCACTGAATATTTGTCTTGGCTAGACTGAAGTACAGGTCAACAATATCGGTAGCACTTTATATTGCATGGCATAAATTAATATAAAATAGATATGTAATTGCTTATTAAATTGATGTTAAATTAATATTTAATAGATATGCAATTGATATTAATGCACATTCAATTATTTATTGTTACTTTCCATTAACATTTAAGTCAGACCAACTGTATTTTCAATTAAAAAACAATGGAAAATTATTACATATTTTCAAGGGTAACAAAACGTAATATAAATGGACGTGATATGCAATTACATATTCAATCGACATTTGGTTAACATTTAGCAAGAAACCAGCTATTGCATAGTTATTAAATATTAATTTAACATTAATTTAATATGCAATTACATATCTATTTAGTATTAGTTTATGCCACGAAATATAAAGCGTTACAAACATATCTTAACTGTGTCTTGTCCCTTGTTAATTCCACTAATTCCGTTAATTAGAAAGAAATAATATAAATCATTATTAACTCTTGTCTGGTTATTTAGTTGTAGCTAATTTATCCTGCTACCACACTACACATTCACTTCATGCACAACAGATATTAGGGGACTGATCCAATTAGGAGAAGAAGGGGGTATAATTCCTTCTGCGCAGGAAGTGGATTTATAGTGTGGTCGTCACACAGGTCAAAGTGAAATAAAGTGTGAAACATTTTTAAATGTGCAGCGTTGGCAAGTGCCTTTTGTGAAAATGCCATCTCTTTTCATTATTATTCGAAGAAAGGCCCCCAGTGACCCTTGCCGCCTTAAACTTCTTTGTACTTGTTCACACTGCAGCTTTATCTGGGGATTAGTAAGGCTGGTGATATCAATAGCTTTTAATAATTATTCCAGCAGGCTCAGTGGTAAAGCCAGAGGAGCACATCAGTGAGGATAGAGTTTTTTCAGAAGACTGCTTTCCACTGTTTTTTTAATTGCCTATTAAAAAATGCATTATTATTAAAAAGCTGTCAGTTATGCAAACAGCATTTTTTTTTTTTTTTTGGAACATGGTGTTTGGCTGTTTAAGGACATGGAAAACAATGAATCAGCAATAATAACGTTGGTAGTCTTTGAAAGTCATTTTTCCTACCGTTCACGTGAAAAAAGTGTCTTTTTTCACTGTTCCCCCATTTCCGCCAGTCTTTTTGGTTTGAAATGTTTTGTCGATTTCATCATAAGATCCGTTTTTCTAGCCTTACTATTTTAGTTACACGGTTCTTCGATAAAGTAAAGCATGGTTTAATAGACCCACGTGAATAATGCACTCAATTTAAATATTTAGCAATCACGGTTTGGGGAAGACTTTCCCTTTAACATTCTTATAACCACATGGTGGTATTGTTTTTATTTCGAAATGTAAATTTAAACAATACACATTAGCTGTAATTGTGTTTTTGTTATACAGTGACCCATATTATAGCTATTTAAAAATCATTCTGAAAAACATTTCAAAGGACATGGTTTTGGGATCACAAGTGTAATACGTATTTTATAGACAAAAATCTTAGATCTAAGCTATAAAGCATTTCAGATCCAGAAAAATCATACTTCATAATTCATAAAGAAAAATGATTACATGCTTTTTTGATTTATTAATATTATGTTCATAAACATTTTATACGTTTATGGTTTACCCCTATGAATTGTATTTCAGCAATTCAGCAATTAATGATTTACTGAAAAAAAAAAAGAATTATGTTATAAATAATTGAGCTAATGCAATTAAAGAATGGTCATACCCCCGTGTCTGTTTTATATAATTGGTATGAAATGGTAAATTGGCACAGTCTAAAAACCAAGCACCAGGTATTTCATTAAAAAATATTGTACTTTAATTATAATGTTAAACTACATTTTAATTAAAGCCTTACACCCAATTCAACACTCTTCCATACTCACAGTTTATGAATATGGAATCATGAGGCTTGGTGACACATTTTATTAATACACTAGACTTTAATTTCAGGAAGCTGGGTATGAATGAGTTTAAAATCAGTGTTAAGAGTACAACCCACTCTAATCATAATTAGGACTCTGATGTCCTTTCCTACCACCTGTATAGAAAAGCGATTGAAATGTTCCTGGCAGTAGTTGATGTCTTGGCATGCAGAGTTCTACTACATCGGCCAGCACATCCATTACAAAAGTTATGAATAGAAGCACGGAAATGGTTTATAAGACTTACACAAAGTGTGCGCAGGAAACTTAACCCTTAACATTGGGGTAAAGACCTAGCTGCTGTTATCTTGGGGCGATCTAGTTTGCAATGAACAATCTTTTTTTGGAGTCTATAATAAAAAAGAGTCTATAATGATCTTTTTATGGTTTTTAGTAATAAATAATACCTCCGATTTGAGAAGGTGTTTATCTTTGTAATAATGTTGAACACAGACCCAAACAGCTAAGTCTTATAATTTTTTCTTTTGCGCACAATCCTTTACGTCTTCTTAAGTTGCACAGTGCAGACACTATATGGAAATGCAGGTTTGGGCCTGCCGATCGAAGCAGTAAGAGGTGTGGGAAAGATAGCTGTGTGTCACAGAGGTTCAGAATCCCTTTACAATGCAAATAGGGTTCGACGTGACTGAAAAAGTCCACAGCAGTTTAGAAAAAAAAGAGCTGAATGAAATGAAGCCTTGTGGGGTTTGAACACACTTCACAGGAAGTAGGAAGAGACTCTCTTGAGCATACTTCAAAAATATGCTGCTTATTATGCAGTATTTAAACTCCTTCTGAACTTGTTATTATAAGCTGAAAGTTTTAGCACATTACCAACAACATGCTGCTGTTGCTAATTAATGAAGCAGAATGTCACTTTAAAAAATAAATGATTCATTTAAATGCAGTTACAATATATGCAAAGATCTGCATAAGTACTGCCTGCCTGTCAATAAGACGGTCCACTTTCTTACAATTAGATTGACTTACACTGGTCTTTCATTGTCTTTATACTGCGTATATTTCTAGTGTATGTTACAATATATTGCCCCTAAGACATTCTAAGGAATAAGCATTAGACCGATACACATACTTAACCCACTGGGACCTACCGATGGACTTTTCATGTTAAAAAAAAGCTCTGTCCTCATAGAGTTGGCATCTTAGTGACGATGTTCACATTTCTTTTTTTAATCACACAGCTTCTTGTTTGCATTGTTTTCCAGCATACAGTAGTGAGCATATTTTCACATTTGAATTCAGCACTCAGTTAAATCCATATTAGCTAAACTCAGTGTTTTTTTTTAATTCCAAATAATGTTTCCCTGTGAATTCAAAAAAAAAAAAAAAAAATATATATATATATATATATATATATATATATATATATATATATATATATATATATATATATAAGATTTCTTTAAATTTAATTGGAAATTATTATAAATGCTAATATCTGGCAGCTTTTTTAGTTCCTACTAATAATGCCTTTAAACTTCATTGAGCAATTTATTGAAGGTTGTCCTAGTTAATAATAAAAGTAGTTCATCCATAACTATAAGAAATGTGTTGCCTAGAAGTCTATAACACCATTTTAAACAATGAAACCTAAGCTAGATGATGCTTACAGAAATAGGGAAAAGTGATGTAAATAGAATACATAGCTTATTATGGTTTCTGATGAAACAGGCTGTCATCGTTTGAGATGTCTAATTTCCATAGGGTATAATGTAAAGTAAGACATTATAAAACAAACCTACTTGGTATTGAGACTTTACATTCCCAAATCCCTTTTCATCTGCACTCTGATTTTAAATTAAAAACCCAAGTCATGCATTGTGTAGGGATTCCATTATACATCTCAGGGAGTGAGTGGATTAGTACTACAGAAGGTCTATTTAAACATATCATTTAGTCAGCTATACTCTGTCCTACTTTTATTTGATTTCCATATATAAATTAGTAAACATAAATTAAACAACGTCATCTACCCCATCTACATTGTACCCCAAGACACATAAAATGGAATGATGTACATTCAACTATGCATAACCACTACAAATGTATGTGTGCGACTGTCAAGTGGGTCTTATATATTTCTTTAATGTGTGTGCTTTCACTATTGTATTTAAATAAATGTGGCTGATTGCATTTTTAAGTGTTATTTTGCTCCTCTGTTGAAATCTGGAGGCCATTGCTTATTTTGGTGGCATCTTCAATTTTTGGAAAGCTGCTGCAGAAAAGCTGAACATTTGAAGTCTTTGCTGTTAATGTAAAATTACAAGTTTACCATGTACAATCCTCAGTTTCCTCAGACTGTTACAGTATGATGGAGATCTCTTGGTTGGTTTCAAAGTGTAATTATTTGCAGATGATTGTTTACTGATTTGTTTTGATTTATACTTATATTTATAACTATTTATGTCAAATGCTTTCTATAGAAGCAGTATTCTGAATATACTAACTGTTTTATGAAAAAAATACCAATACTTTGAAGGTATTGTGTTTTGTTCAGTGTGTCCATCAAGGTTTTAGAGTGTTTCCTATTAAGGGTTATACTTCTCCGTAGGTTTGTATTGAAGCTTTTAATGGTTTCATAGTCTTGTCATGGCCAGCTAGAATTCTCCATTAAAAATCTGGACATACCAAATATATTGACAATGGTTGCAATGCAAAACAATAAAAGGAATGGCAGGTAACTTCTTCTATCTAATGTACTACCTAACCACCATTGGAACTAGGAGAAGCAGCTTTCCTATATTTCACAATCTTTCTGAAATTAATAACTTTGTATTGAATACAGCAAATTATCGTTACGCAGTTAAAGACAAGGAACAAAACAATGACAATGCTCAAAATTATAATTAGGGGTATGCACGATCCCGAGTCTAACCATACTGAAGATCTGCAAAGTATTTGAACTTAAATAAATGTGAAAGTCAGAGATCGAGGAATTTAATATAGAAAGTGGACCTCAAAAAAAGGCTTGTTGCTGGAATAATAAGTCAACATAACCATACAATTTTACAGCAGTATCTTAATACAAGTAGGGAAAGGAAATTTTTGATATAGGTTTATTTCCTAAAGCACTGTTTCATAGATAGCTTTTAGATGGTAACTTTGGAATGAAGGTACCCCTTAAAGACTAGAAATGAAAATATGAATTAAATTAAATTAAACAAAATTAATATTAATTAAAGAACTGAGGAAACATACATTGCTGCTATGATATATATAGAAAACAGAAACCCTGTAGAGATACTGACTTATAAAAGGGCTTTTCCTTGCCTCACATTTATTTTTCATTTACAGCCACCAATCCAAGGCTTTATGATTTGTAATTTTACAAACCTGTACTGTAAATATATACTGTAAAACTGGGACCCCCCCCCACCCCCACTAGTAACAAGCTCACAAATAACATTTATAATGTAAACATTTCTCTTCTTTGTTGTAATAAAATAAAAATAGAAGCATGTGAAAATAGAAATATGATCCTTTAATTGATATACACTGCTATTTGCATTATTAAACTGTACTAGGTTGTAATGTATTGAAGCAGTTTAGTATGAGAAGGGCTTTAGTATCGTGGGCTTCATATGTTTTCACATCCCATCACATTACAAATTCAGTGAGAACTGTAATTTATTTCTGGTAAAACATACATTTTCTTCCCCGTTGAAATGCCTTAATTTGCTTAATTAGATATGGCGTGTCACCATGAAAGGTGTTGCATGACTGCAGTGTTCGTCATGTAGAATTTCAATATCTCACTGGCCTGTCTGTTTCCTATCTGATTCATTATGACTCTTTTTTTCTAACAGGTCACACTGCTGACATCCAAAGACAGTGTCATACTGAGATCTAAATGTGTAGATCTGTTAATTGGAAGAAAACACGTTCTGCTTCAGGTCAAATAATTTGAAACCAAATTAAAATATCACTTGTCTTAAAATGGCATGCTGTTTGAGGTCAAAGATGGTCTCTGGTGTGAAATGAAAAGGAGAGGAAGCATTGAAACATGCATGGAAATCTGTGAGATCTGTTTCGTCATGGACGTCGGAGGTAGTGTGAAGCTTTACAGTAATGGACTTGAGAATGCAGCCAAATGTCGACACCGTTCTACTCAGTTGAAATGGGGATGACTAGCCCTTGTACTGTTGCCCTGTCGAGCTGTGATTACTGTGAAACAGCCACAGGTACCAACCACTGTAGGTTTTTTTTTACCCAACTTAGAATAGCTGATTACTATATGTTATCAGGAAAATTAAAGGTCAGTGAGCATCCTCCAATCCCACTGCCAAGCCAATTGCCTTTTTACCCCCAGGAGCTCAAGAGCGGATGCAGGCTGGATGACAAAGACTATCTCTGCAAGGGTTCACTTGAGCTTGCTGGGCACCTGTGGAGGTTGTGATTTAGCATTGATTTCAGAAATGTTTTATTAATCTAGAATTCTTGGTTTCTTATGGCATCTTTTTGATGTAGATTGACAAAGGATCAGGTTGTAAATCTGTAGCTCAATAGCATATTTAGCCTGGAGGATCAACACGGCAATCATATACATGAACTGTTGTGAAAATTGTTGCTAAAAGGGATATGACAGCATGCTGGAGTTCTGCAACTGATTGCTGCTTTTGGCACCGTGGCTAATTACGCAAAGGTAGCTGCTGGTAAAACAAGGAATGAAATCAATACATTTTGTTGTGCTCAAAGCTAATTGTACTGACAGACGTTAATGACTTTATGGAGATTACACTGTACATGCAACACAGGGTAGGCAGTCACTGTAATCTACTTTTTCCGTTTGGGTCGTGTTTAATTGACTTTCTATGTCCAGAGAAAAGAGTGCTTTAAGAGCTATCAAGTTACACTGTCAACATAACAGACCTATCAAAACCTGTTTATAGTGCCCTCTAGAGCACCTGCACTGAATTCTGTTCTCTACACCTTTCTTATATACTGTACAAGGTCAGTTTTTGCAGCTTTTTAGCTATTTTTTCATATATGTATTTTGTGGCTGTCAGTGTAAAATGCTATAGTACTTATAGCTGTCAACTTCACATGATTTTTCACGCAGCAAATAAAAATGGGTACTGTAAGCTGCTTTGTGTCAGCCACCCAATATCTATCTATCTATCTATCTATCTATCTATCTATCTATCTATCTATCTATCTATCTATCTATCTATATATATATATATATATATATATATATATATATATATATATATATATATATATATATATATTTAGTAGTTGCCAATTGATTTTACCCTGTTTTTCTCCCAGTTTGAAATGGCCAATTTAGGCGCAGCTCACCGCTACCACCCCTGAGCTGACTCGGGAGCAGTGAAGACGAACACACGCTGTCCTCCAAAATGTGTGCTATCAGTCGACCGCTTATTTTCACTATGCAAGCCTGCCATGCGGCCAACCCAGAGCTACAGTGTCATAGGACAACTCAGCTCTGGGCAGCTTACAGGCAAGCCTGCAGACACCCTGCCTGTTTACAGGGGTCACTGGTGAGTGGTGAGATGAGGACACCCTGGACGACCTAAGCCCTACCCCCCCGGTTGACACTGGGCCAATTGTTCACTTCCCCCTTGGAACTCCTGTCCATGGTCGACAGTGGAATAGCCTAGACTCAAACCAGTAACCTCCAGGCTATAGGGTGCATCCTGCACTCCACGTGGAGCGCCTTTACCGGATGTTCCACTCGGGAGCCCTGCGCCATCCAATATTAACCCTGTTTTTTTGTTGGGAAGACTGGTAACTTAATTATTTGAACTGAAATTTTAGATTGGTCTGATCGCTTCACAGGTTTTTTTTTTATGATTGCTGCACTTCTTATGCAGATGAGGTGTTGATTTCCTGAGCACTTTCATCTGTTTGTGATGTAGAATTGCCAAAATGTTTTGTTCCTCTGGTTTATCCTGTTTTTCTATTATTTTACATATTAAAAATATATGTTTTCTCTCTTAATTATGTGTTTTTTTTCCTTTATTCTTTTTATTTAAGAATAATCCAACCATGTGAGGTACAAGGTAAGGTATTTATAAAGAACATGTGTGGAAAGTAAACAAACTAGACAAATATTCTAACATTCCAAATTATTACTGCATTAATTGTTCAGTATTAAAAGCAACAACATTCCTTTTAATCAAAACCAATCATAGTATCTGTAGCGTTAATCTCAAGTGCAGACCCCTTTCCAAATAGTGACATGACTTCCATCTCTCTTTCTTTCTGTCATTGTTGGGTCAGGTGGCAAACCTTTTGAGGCTCTTTCAAATCCCCCAGATCAGCTACGCCTCCACCAGTGCCAAGTTGAGCGACAAGACACGCTATGACTACTTTGCCCGCACTGTACCACCGGATTTCTACCAGGCCAAAGCAATGGCAGAGATCTTGCGGTTCTACAACTGGACATATGTGTCCACTGTGGCTTCGGAGGGGGACTATGGCGAAACTGGCATTGAGGCCTTTGAGCAGGAGGCCCGGGCACGCCAGATATGTATTGCCACTTCCGCTAAGGTGGGTCGCTCCATGAACCGGAAGAGCTATGAGACGGTCATCAAATCCCTGCAGCAGAAGCCCAACGCCCGGGTGGTTGTCCTTTTCACCCGCAGTGAGGACGCCAGGGAGCTACTAGCAGCTGCCATGCTCATGAATGTGTCCTTCATCTGGGTGGCAAGCGATGGCTGGGGGGCGCAGGAGAGTGTGGTGAGGGGTAGCGAGCTAGTGGCGGACCGAGCCTTTACTATTGAGCTGGCTTCGTATCCCATCAAGAATTTTGCCGACTACTTTACCAGGCTGGATCCCTACAACAACACCCGAAATCCCTGGTTCAGGGAGTTCTGGGAGCACCGCTTTCAGTGCAGCCTGCAGGATCTGGCTTGCGGCCAGCGCTCACTCATGGACGGCAAGTTCGAACAGGAGTCCAAGATCATGTTTGTGGTCAACGCCATATATGCCATGGCTCACGCTCTGCACAACATGCGCCAAGCCCTCTGTCCCAACTCCACCAAGATCTGCGATGCCATGAAGCCCATAAATGGGAAAAGGTTTTACAAGGAATTTATCCTAAAAACAAAATTTGATGGTAAGTTGTGGGCTACAGAATATGAATGTGACAGTACCCTTGAACTAAATATTGCTCTTTCCAGTAATGTATTAGATCTATAATACCAGGAATTTATATTATCCACAATCTCTGTTAAGCAATCCCAGTTAAAGGGTTTATTTGACTCTTAGAGAGCCCTATTATGAGAATGGAGCCATATTAGACAAAATTGGTTGCTGTTCCAGATATTAGTACAGTAAATGCTCAGATCTTTTCAAACCCGACCAACGCTGTATGGTTTATGGGCTGAGAAAAAGGGATATTCCTGTCTGTTTGAGCCTTCAGTGGAAGATTTGACAAAACAATCCCAATGCATAGTCTCAATAGCAGAAGCATATCTCGACTGACTAACAGGAGAGAATCCTAAAACTCTTTGCTTTAAGTCATTTCTGCAGTGTGAACATTTTAAGGCACTATAGAAGGGACACAGATTAGTTTAAACCTATTTCTGAAGACAGATAACCCTGTGTGCTGAGAGGGGCTACTCTAGTGAAAGATTGTCGGGCAGATACATGCAATAATTGAATATTGTGGTTTATATTGCTTCCCCTTTAAAGTTATTAACTATGATTCCAATGGGATTTTTTTTTTTTTTTACTTTGGCCTAAGCACCACCTTGTAACACAAAACTGCTTTATCCCTTAAGTTAAAGATTAATCCTGCACACCCAAGGTGTACTCATTTATAGACCTAAGGGCAAATGGTAAAATGTACCAGTTCTATATGTTGCTCAAAATGAAAGTAAGAATTTTAATCAAGTACTTTTCCTGTGTTCTCCTGTGGGAGTAGCCTGGTAACGTCATGTGTGAGTTGTCTAATAGCAATGAAACCGGCCATTATTTCTAAATGAATACCCAGAGATGTAAATATTTCAAATGACAATGAGAGATCAAATGTAGCCCTTTTGTTCCAGAGCTACTGTTGGAGTTAAAGGAGGAAACAAAACCTCACGAGGTAGCATATATTACTGAACTTGTATTTTCAGCTACACAAAAAACAATAGCAATCCATCAGGCAATCCACAACACACTGTAGTCATATTGTGTTGTATTACAGTATAGTATGAACTGTAGAAGGTGTGGGATGTGAAACTAACTTAAAGTATGTCATGTTTTCTATAAAGCAGCACCTGTTCATTGCTGTAGTAATATGTTGTTATCTTAAATGCAAATCACTGTGCTATTGGGATTCCATTCCACCATCAGTACAATACTCTAATAGTATGCTTTGCATGTTAATGTCAAATTTATGTTAAATACAAACACATTTCAATGCTTAACTCTTTCTCTCTTAAAAGCTGTTTTCGTGCAGAGTCCCCTAAATTATGGCATAATTACACGATTCCAGACACCAGGAAATCATGCAGGCAATTCCCTCAATACTGCCCTAAATCCCCCTTGTTTTGACATCTGCCAGCATGTGCTGTGAGTATGATTCTGTCTCACTTTTTAAAGAAAAAGCTATTGCTTAACCTACTCCCCTTTTGTGTTTTCTAGCTCCTTTCCGTCCAGCAGACACTGAAAACATTGTACTCTTTGACGCCTTTGGCGACAGCATCGGCCGCTACAACATCTTCAACTTCCACAAAGTAGATGGCAAGTATGTCTACGAAAAAGTAGGCTACTGGGCGCAAGCCCTGACCCTGAACACCAGCCACATTCCCTGGGCCAGCCACACAACCCCCACCTCTCAGTGCAGTGACCCCTGCAAGAAGAATGAAGTGAAAAGCATGCAGCCAGGTGACGTCTGCTGCTGGCTCTGCATCCCTTGCCAACCCTACCAGTTCCTGGTGGATGAGTTTACATGCATGGACTGTGGCTTTGGTCGTTGGCCAACGGAAAACCTCACTAGCTGTTACGACCTACCCGAAGAGTACATTCACTTTGAAGATGCTTGGGCTATTGGCCCTGTGGCCATCTCCTGCCTGGGCTTCATATGCACCCTCTTTGTGATCGGTGTCTTCTTGAAAAACAATGACACCCCTGTCGTGAAGGCATCGGGAAGGGAGCTTTGCTATATCCTGCTGTTGGGTGTCCTGATGTGCTACAGCATGACCTTCATCTTCATCGCCAAGCCTTCATCTGTCGTCTGCACCCTCCGTCGTTTAGGCTTAGGCACTTCCTTTGCTGTGTGCTACTCAGCCCTACTTACCAAGACCAACCGGATTGCTAGAATCTTCAATGGCGTTAAAGATGGAGCACAGCGGCCCAGGTTTATCAGCCCTGCCTCTCAGGTGGTTATCTGCATGGCGCTCATCTCCTGCCAGCTCATCGTGGTCATTGTGTGGCTGCTCGTGGAGACGCCTGGCGTCCGCAAGGAGGTAGCTCCAGACAAGCGGGACGTGGTGACACTGAAATGTAACAACAAGGACACCAGCATGCTCATGTCCCTGACCTACAACATGATCCTCATCATTCTATGCACCGTCTATGCCTTCAAGACCAGGAAGTGCCCTGAAAACTTCAATGAGGCAAAGTTCATTGGCTTCACCATGTACACCACCTGCATCATCTGGCTGGCTTTCCAACCTATTTTCTATGTCACTTCAAGTGATTACAGGGTAAGTAAATGCAGAAAGCCATCATAATCTGAGACCATGACCTTATAGTGTAGTGTCTGTGTATTTTATTTTTTACACATGGTTATAGAATAAAAAAGCGCAAATGGTGCATTTTTGTTTTTGAAAAGCTGATTGCAGAGAATATCTGAATATCTGAGATCAGATGCTCAATGTTTTTTTTTACTATTTTTTATGAAAGGAAAAAAAACACCAATTACAATAAAAAAATGTATATTAAACAATTCAAGGCTCCTTACAAGCTTCCAAACGAAGCACTTGCGCTGTTGTTTTTCTGATGTGTTACTTTACAGTTTGTGTACTTCCTTTCTGAAAAAAAAAACATAATAGCTTGATGTTAGCATAGCTCGATGGTAGACGTATTTTTTTTTTTTCATAGAAACAGTTTGCAAAGTCAGTTCAAGATTGAACTTGTGATTCGCTAGGGTGTTGTCGTAAATGAAGGATTAGAAATTTTGAGCCAAACCCCAAGGGTCAAGATTGTAGCTTGCAATCAGTTGCAGTTTTCAGCTCATCTTAGTCAAAGGTCTCCTTGTAAGACTAAGTGAAAAGTCAAAACTCAGTAGAAATTTGCCCCAGCAAAGATGGAATTTGAACCTAGCCCAGAGACTCACAAACCACAAGGGACAGGGCTTAGACAGAGATTGGGTCAGGGTGACTCTTATCAGGGAAAGGGAAGCTCAAATGATGGAGTACAGTATTGCACAGCCCCTCCGGGTGAATAAAAATGTTTTTTAATACTAATTTAAATTATAAATACAATTATGCATATGTATTTATTGTATGCAGTTGTACAGTGGGATGCCTGATAACTATACTAATTGGGACCAACCATGTTGCGTTTGTGAAAACATGTTACCCTCTTAAATACGCTCAGCACTTAGCTGAAGACCCTAAATATTAAAAAAAAAAAAAAAGTAATATGTTTTACAGAACAAAAAAATTAAATATTTTGTTTTGCCCCTTGCGTGTTGCATGTTACATGTTACATGTTTTTAATAACGATTTTTGTGAACCAGTTTGTGCTTTCTTGTAATTTATGTAAATGAAGGTGATTTTTAATGAATATTAACAGCCTGGCTTTTCTGCAAGTAATTTTCATACATCTACTCACATCTCTGGTTAAAAGAAAACAAAAAGAAACAGGAAAAAGGTGACATTCCGAAATCTGAAAATTAGGGATGGGAATTTTGAAGCTTCCTATTTGAACACACAGGGACCAACATTTTTGTTTATTCGAACACCTGAAATAAAGATTAAAGGCCAGTACGTATGTGTACTACAGCAGACAGCATAAAGTTTGAGCCAGTAAAGTTTACTCTCCAGAGGAGCCAGCCGGGTTCATTTAGAGAACAAGCAATATCCAAGACGAGATTTCTTTGTTTACTTGGTTTATTCAGGCAACCTGTAAATAATTCAAAACAAGGAACATACTGGTTGTACTTTTAACGGTGAGTGCAAATGTTACTCCATCCATTCACAGAAACAAGTCAAAATAGATGTTTTACATTGTACTGCATTCCAGAGTTAAATTCCACAGTGGATTTATGTCAGATGTGAACCCGCCAAATGTTTATTGCCTTCTTATAGTGAATAATTACATTTTACATAATGGTACCAATGGAGAAATTCAACAAATACAACACCACTATAGGTTTTAAATCCTGTTCAGGATTTAAAGCCAGCCATGGCATTTTGTGACACCTCCAGAGATAGATGAGAATCAGGTTTTAATTTGATCTTCTTGAATTACTTGCTGAAGGGTTGATTAAGGGTCTTAGTTCAGACAGCACAGTTAAGTGCTCAGCAAACTAATAAACCTGTCAGTGATCACTTGTACTGTAGTATAATGTTATCACAGTATGCCTCGATTGCCTTTGTGTTTGTTCATACTGATGTTAGACATGTTGGTGCTATTGTGCTTTGTTTACTGTTTACTGCTTGTTAGTACTGATTGTCTAGTTAATATTATTGTGTTCTCAATAGTGTTGCACTTACTGAGGAATATAGGGTCTCATTCAAAATGTTGATTGTCTGATGATTGAATCTCTTATCGCCTCTGTCTGTCAACCTTATGAACACGATAACTGCCTTGAATGGTCACCCATTTACTTCAAACATTGATTTAAAACTAACAAATTATTAGCTAACTGGATACAAGGTGTTTTACTGTTTGAAAGGTTTAACAATATGAAGAGAGTTGATAAATGGCAGTAGGTATCACTTAGAGGCCTTCTCTATCTCCACCCGATTTTAATACATTCTTTTCCTTTCCCTCACCCTGCAGGTTCAGACCACCACCATGTGTATCTCGGTCAGTCTGAGCGGTACGGTGGTTTTGGGGTGCATGTTTGCTCCGAAGACGCATGTCATCCTGTTTCAGCCCCAGAAGAACGTTGCAAGTCATCGTGTAGCAGTAAACCGATTTAGTGTAACCGGCCCTGGCTCCAGCTATTCTCACGGTTAGCCAAGAATGTGCATCTTTATTCCCTGAGCAAAGGAAAAACAAACAATTTCACTGGTACTTCCAAACTGGCTAAATTTATCCAGAGTTGAAAAAAAAATAATCTATGATTGAAAAATGAACCCCATCATTTCTTTAAATTAGTTCAGAGATTGAGGAGATTATAAAGCAATTGACCTGTGCGATGATGCCTGTGTTTTTAATAAGATGTTATTGAAGTGATCACTATTTATGTCCAAAAACGACTTTGTGAGCTAATAAATTCTGAGCCAACACAAATGATAACTTAATTTAACCAAAGGCAGCAAAACTACTGTATTAAACTACTGTCTTGATTGATATTTGACCTTTCTATTTCAAGACAAATGCTCCCCTCTCATCATTGTAGGTGTTTTTAAATTTCAATCATTCACTTTTAATTCATTCAGTGTTGGCAGGTAATTTTCTTCAAATTACATTTTTGTGAAGCAGTGGTATAATTAAGTTCATCACTCATCTTTGGTTTGCTCCATTGTCCGATGGAACCCAAGTGACATCAAAAAATCTCTAAAAAACCTGGAACAATATTTCTTAAACAGGTGTTTGTACTCGCCCTGTTGTAGCTCACTCAGAGAACATTTACAGTTAGCTGCCTTTGCTCCCAGGTTTCTGTTAAGTTCGTACAAGATTAGTTCCCAAAACTCACTCATCATTGTATATTTCATGAAAATGGAATGGATGTCTGCCTTTAAGCTTTAATTGGTAAAACGAAAGTGTCTTACAATTTTTTTTTATTCTGCATGTTGAAAATAACAATGCATTAGTTCATATATATGGATAATTGAACCCATTGAATGAAAAATGCTACAGATCCCAAGTTTGGGTCAGAATCAAGTAACACAGTTTTGTTTTTCTTTGTTTTTAAGCTTCAGCCTCCAACTTTGTGCCGACAGTCTGCAATGGTCGGGAGGTGGTAGACTCTACAACCTCATCCTTGTGAAGACTATTAGAGACTTTCCGTCCAAAAAAACATAAAACACACCAGTAAAAAAAAAAAAAAAAAAAAAAAGATATTGAAAAGTTTGTGTGGGCTGCCATTTGTATAGGTCTGACCCATCTCGATTATTCTAGAATGTGATGTATATGCAAGATCCCAATAGTTATTTTTTTTTTTATTCGTATAACAAAAAAAAAAATAAATTCCTTTTTTTTTTTAAACAATGTTACATTTTATTTGAAAAATGAAGTAACCGATACTAGAAATGTTAAATGTATAAAACGTTTTTAATGTAGATTTTTGTGAACCAGTTTGTGCTTTCTTGTAATTTATGTAAATAAAGGTGATTTTTAATGAATATTAACAGCCTGGCTTTTCTGCAATTAATTTCACACATCTACTCACATCTCTGGTTACCATGTGCCAAAAAAAAAAAGAAACAGGAAAAAGGTGACGTCCCAAAATCTGAAAATTAGGGATGGGAATTTCGAATCTTCCTATTTGAACACACAAGGGCAAACATTTTTGTTTATTCAAACACCTGAAATAAAAATAAAAGGCAAATACATACAGTACTGTGCAAAAGTTTCAGGCAGGTGTGAAAAAATGCTGTAAAATAAGAATGCTTTCAAAAATAGACATGTTAATAGTTTATATTTATCAATTAACAAAATAAAACGCGAGTGAACACAAGAAAAATCTACATCAAATCCATATTTGGCGTGACCACCCTTTGCCTTCAAAACAGCATCAATTCTTCTAGGTACACTTGCACAAAGTCAAGGATTTTGTAGGCATATAGTCAGGTGTATGATTAAACAATTATACCAAACAGGTGCTAATGATCATCAATTCAATATGTAGGTTGAAACACAATCATTAACTGAAACAGAAACAGCTGTGTAGGAGGAAGAAAACTGGATGAGGAACAGCCAAACTCAGCTAACAAGATGAGGTTGCTGAAGACAGTTTACTGTCAAAAGTCATACACCATGGCAAGACTGCGCACAGAAACAAGACACAAGGTAGTTATACTGCATCAGCAAGGTCTCTCCCAGGCAGAAATTTCAAGGCAGACAGGGGTTTCCAGATGTGCTGTCCAAGCTCTTTTGAAGAAGCACAAAGAAACGGGCAACGTTGAGGACTGTAGACACAGTCGTCGGCTAAGGAAACTTACTGCAGCAGATGAAAGACACAACATGCTTACTTTCCTTCGCGATTGGAAGATGTCCAGCAATGCCATCAGAATTGGTAGAAAACAGTGGGACCCTGGTACACCCATCTCCTGTCTGGAGAAGTCTGGTGAGAAGTGGCCTTCATGGAAGACTTGCAGCCAAAAAGCCATACCTCCGACGTGGAAACAAGGCCAAGCGACTCAACTATGCATGAAAACACAGGAACTGGGGTGCAGAAAAATGGCAGCAGGTGCACTGGACTGATGAGTCAAAATTTGAAACATTTGGCTTTAACAGAGGCAGTTTGTTCAACAAAGGGCTGGAGAGCGGGACACGAATGAGTGTCTGCAGGCAACAGTGAAGCATGGTGGAGGTTCCTTGCAAGTCTGGGTCTGCATTTCTGCAAATGGAGTTGGGGATTTGGTCAGAATGGTCTCCTCAATGCTGAGAAGTACAGGCAGATACTTATCCATCATGCAATACCATCAGGGAGGCATCTGACTGACCCCAAATTTATTCTGCAGCATGACAACGACCCCAAACATACAGCAAAAGTCATTAAAAACTATCTTCAGCGTAAACAAGGAGTCCTGAAGTGATGGTATGGCCCCCACAGAACCCTGATCTCAACATCATCGAGTCTGTCTGGGATTACATGAAGAGAGAGAAGCAACTAAGGCTGCCTAAATTCACAGAACTGTGGTTAGTTCTCCAAGATGTTTGGGCCAACCTACCTGCCAAGTTCCTTCAAAAAATGTGTGCAAGTGTACCTCGAAGAATTGATGCTGTTTTGAAGGCAAAGGGTGGTCACACCAAATATGGATTTGATGTAGATTTTTCTTCTGTTCACTCACTTTGCATTTTGTTAATTGATAAATATAAACTATTAACATGTCTATTTTTGAAAGCATTCTTACTTTACAGCATTTTTTCACACCTGCCTAAAACTTTTGCACAGTACTGTACGTGTACTACAGCAGACAGCATAAAGTTTGAGCCGCTAAAGTTTACACTCCACAGCCGGGTTCATTTAGTGAACAAGCAATGTCCAGGACGAGATTTCTTTGTTCAAGTTACTTGGTTTATTCAGGCAACCTGTAAATAATTCAAAACAAGGAACATACTGGTTGTACTTTTAACGGTGAGTGCAAATGTTACTCCATCCATTCACAGAAACAAGTCAACATAGATGTATTACATTGTACTGCAGTCCAGTTAAAAAAAATAAAATACTTCCAGTTTTCTCATTAGATTGCGTTGTTCTGCTTAGCATTTAATATGTCTTTATTTATCATAAATCTAAATTAGCTTTATAATTTCAATGTTACCAGCGTTTGGCTTCCCTTTCAGCACTTGCTATATCCATTTGTTTACGAATTTAAAGTTAGCCTGTGCCGTGCTCCCGGAAGCTGTTTCACAGCTGCCTAGCAACAGCGGCTGTGTGCAGCCATGCACGAGAACTCAAGTCGGAGGGGCTGTTAACATTTGCTGAAAACAAGGCAACAAAAATTTGCAACAATTTCAAACAGAATACATTTAAATGCAGAATTTTGTTGATACAAGCATTGCAGGATTAATTAGGGTCCTTACGTTTAATATGCCCATGTCAAACACGCAGGGTTGAACAATGGTCAAGCATCAGCATTTTAAGAGGCATTTGCTTCTACTAGTAGCTAATAAAAACATTTGAATATGTAATATACTATTTTTTTGTGTATTCTACTACACTGACCCATCCCTACTGAAAATATTAACCAGTATCATACAGTTGTAATGGTTTTAAGGCCAAAACGGTAAAAAAAAAAAAAAAAAAAAAAAAAAAAAAAAAAAAGCCTGGTTCATTATGGGTTAAAAAAAAACGACAGATTCTGTTGTGACAGCAATCAAGTTGATTTAACTGTTTATTGGAAGAATGATGACACAATAGTTCTTTACCAGCAAATGTTTAACCTTCAGGGAGAAAAAGTAATTGCCATTTATACCTTAGTGGAGCTGGACTAAGCCAAACTCCCTTCAAAAAGCTCTTAACCATAGCTAAAGGGTCAGAGCATACATAAATCACACCCCAAAAAAGCTACTGGTGTATCTGAAAGATGGACACAAGTCAGACCGACAATTGTGGGATTGAAACCCGCAACATGTTTTCACCAATGCGTTTATGTAACCACTCCGACATTAACAGTACAGACTTTACTACTGTGTATTGCACGCTAAGCCTTTTGAGAATACTCAAATAAAATGTTTCAGTTCTAGAAAAGGCTGCAGTGTTTGCCGAGAAGCTGTCGTGCAGGCACAGCTGACAATGCAGCATAACCTTTAGATACTTGGCTGAAGCTTCAATTCAAGGGAAGATGGCTTCAAAGGGCTATTGTAAAGCATCAAAGGCAGACCATGGTGAGAGAGGGAGCAGACAATTTTCAACTTGCCTGTATGAATCTGGAGGTTCATAGTAAATGGTATGCAGTTCATGAGAATTATTGTAGTTGTTTGAGATATTATTGAATTCAGCATATAACCTGTATATTTACTATTACCATTTTTTTTTTAATAAAAGGAGAGAAATATATATAAGCTTTCAGATATCACTGTCTTTTTAATAACTGAACACCACCACCACCCACTTTAAAATCTTATAAAATAAGAGACATTATGGTAGGGTGCATGTCTGTTGGTATGGACTATTTCTTTAATTTCAAACAGGTGAGGTATCCATCCAGCTAAATTATTTGCCACTTGTTAGGTCTTGTTCCGAGTTTTGTTTCTTTAGGGGAATGATATAAAGTCCATTCTTGGCTTCTTTTATTCTCCACCATCTGCCTAACCTGGAAATGAAAAAGGGGACAACATCAGTACACACTGAATAAGCTGGACTCTTATTAAGCTTGTGCCATAGGAGATATTTACGAGAGCATTAAATTGTTCCTGCTTTTCCCTCTGTGGCAAGTCAGCGTTTGGTAAAATAACTGGTTTAGTACACTAGCGAGGCTTGTGTTACAACAGCACCATCTAGCGGGTTAAGGTTTCTGTACATTAAACAACTTGCATTGTTTCATTTCACACAACAAATTCAAGGTGGCTTTAAAAGAGCACAATGTATTTATTTCTTCTTAGTTTTTTTTTTTTTGATTTTTCAGAACACAGGTCGTTAGACAACCAGGGCCAATCTTACTGTCTGATATCCAAAGCAGTTAGTCAGTCTAATTTGTCGAATGCAAACAACAATGTTTACGAGTTGAACCCACTGGCAGACTGTTAGGAAACTGCAAAGGGGTTGCTCATTTAGTTGACCGCGCTGTGGACTCCAGCAGGTTAAATACAATAACACTTTCAGTTGGTTGCAAGTTAAACATTTCACTGAACCAATGACCAGGAGGCTATTAGTGTGGTTCAAGCTCATTACATTTTTTAAATAAACTTATCATTTCGGTTCAACCGTGGTTCGCCTTTAATTGCAGCTGTTTGGAAGGCTTTGAAAAACTGCATTTCAGCTTACACCAGACAAATCAGTGAGAAAGTAACAGGAGGTCAACTACCAGGGAGGATGAGGGACTCAATCAACAGCCAGTAATACAAAATGCTGTAGCTCATTTCAGATGCCGTCTCAAAGCCAGACTTAACTAGATATTCAAATGTGCAGTCAGGTGACATAGCGATTCTATGCAATAAAAACACTACCTTTGAACAACAGCTGCTAACTGTGTTTGACTTACTGACCCCTGCTTAAGAAGATTCAGTGCTGTCTGTTAGTAAGCCATTTTTGTTTTAGTTCCATCAGTCAATACAACACACTGTCAAAACGCAAGTTAAGGCCCAACAAGGGAAAGCAGACTGTTCATGTAATCTCAATACCAGCCGTTTAGCTGGACACATATCATACCCCAGTTTACTATTAGTTTTATACAGGTTTTAACAATGAATGAGCTGCAACAGTTTATCCATAGATTAATTGACCAAATCACTGTCTACCTGACTGTACCCTCCTAGATACTAGTCAAAAACATAATTCTCCAAACAAATTAGTTTATTTATTTTTAAATATATCAGTATTTACAACTCAACCCAGTAGCATATCAAATTATTGACAGTTTGTTCTCCAGAGCTTAAAATTCCTTCACCTAGATCCCCCAAAAGTTCTATTGTAACCTGTGGGGCACCACCTATATCTCATATTTAACAAATAGAAAAACATTAACCACTTCTAAAAATAGTCATGGCATGGCATGGAACAGTTATCCAGAATGATCCAATTGTTTATGTGGAAGTATGGAAGCTTTTAGCTTTAATATGGTTTTTAGTGGTTTAACCACAGGCAACTTACACAACAAGCAATGTAAGCGCGAAGACATTCGCATGTTACGATATTTCTCTCTCTCAAATGCACACTTCATTAGGGATAGTGAATAATAAAACTGCAAAGTTCCTAAAACAAACAGAGTACACGATAACGACTTGTAGGTTTCACTTGGTGACGTTTTAGTAAAACACTAAATTTATGAATTTAACAAGAACATTTTTAGAACAATAAAAAACTGAGAGAACTGGGTATGAGAAGTTACTGTGATGAGGCCTTTTAAAAATATGTAGAGGCTTTATAAAAGTATAGCATACATAGGTAAATCTCTCACAATTACACAGTTGAACGAGGGGAAAGATTTAAGTAGTTCTATCAGAGTCCCACAAAGATCCAGATTTACCTTCACTTCCAAGCGCAATTTGAACCACTTATTGTGAAAGTAGAGTTCAGTAATATGGTCCCTTCATTTCAAACCAGATAGGTATGCAGAGTTACAAAGCTAAAAACGTAATTTGTTATTTAGTAACAGATGTTGCAAAGAAAGTTCAGTGATAAGCGTCAGGTGTTTGAAGTTAATGCAGATTCAATTTGGATTAAATCATCTTCTGAAGATCTTTCCATTTCAAAAGGCCTGTAGCTTATGTTAAGTTCCATACTGAAGATCTCTAATTTAATACAGCACGCATGATTTTCACAGTTACAAATTTAGTGTGTACATTAAAAGCATGATTCCCATGGGAGTTTCTCTATTTCTATACATTCTAAAACAATGTCCACTTTGTCTCAATGTTGGAGGGTCTACATGTGTGTAATAACTATGAAATGAAAGCCACACATTAGAACAACTTCTGAAAAATAAAAAAAAATGAACAGAATCAAATGTTAGACGGTCTGTACACCATTCAATGTCAACTACATGTGCCACATTCTATGACCCAATGTAACAAAAAATGAAGCCCTTAAAATGTTTTTCCCATGTAAATTTGAGTTATTTGAACAATTTGTAAAATTAAAATCTGTACCTGTGCTCTTGCCCGACCCCTGCTACAAGAAAATTTCCTGAGTTTGAGAATTTTAGGCTGTTCACAAAACCAGTCTGTAAGACAGAAAGCAAAAAGAAATTATAAGCCACCACAGACATGCCATAGGGTGGTGCAGTGTACAATACATAGAACCACAACATGGCAGAGTTAGTAGCATGAGACCACCTATTGTATATATCTTGTATGTATTGTGGATTAAAGGTCCTTACCAGGGGAATACTGAAGAGAGGTTGTAAATTGCGAAAACCTTCTCCACATTTCCATAGCTGAACCTTTGAATCGTTGGAACCTATGAAAAAAAATTATTTCAATGCATTATGCTGTGTGCTGGGTCCTACTGTAATGGAGCAGTTATGCTAATTCTGGGAAACTTCAAATGTATTTAAATGCAGCAGGGGATTCCCTCCCACTATTGTTTTGTAAATTAATGTGGGCTTGACAGAAAGGCTACCCTTTTACAAATGTCAAAAATGATTTTTAATACTGTTTGCAAGAACTAAAAAAAAAAAAACCCACAATATTTAATTGTGAATGTAATTATATTGCCCATGGCCAAGCAACACCGATATAAAGCCATCAACAAGAAGACAGACAGTCTCACAGCTTGACGCACCTGAAGCTACAGTATCACTATTCTGAAGTGCTGCCACTGAAGAGATCCAATATGGCTGCTCCAGGCCTCCATCCCCATGGCAACCGTGGGCCTGCTTCACTGTGACCAGAGGTTTCTTCTTGCCAACACTCCACACAGCAATGGACCTTGAAGGGGGTTGAACAATTATTTTAAAATGTCATTATCGATGCAGTAGAGAGTTATGTATATTACATATTCATGCAGTTGTTCTTTTAAGATGCATAATTTCTCAGAGTTGAGAATCTGAAAACTAGTATGAAGTCATGAGTGACCTTATTAGTAGTTCTGGAAGAAGCAAAAAGGAGAGTTGAGCCTCACCAGAGCCTGTAGCCTACTATTTTATTCCATCCTTGTTTTGACTAAATATTAAAAATCCCACAAAACATGACTGATGTGTGTCTATGCTTTAATCATATCAATGAATGAGTGTATCAATGCTTACCCATCGTCTGCTCCGGTTACCATATGTTCTTCATTTATTAATTGGATACAGTCAATAGATCCCCTATGAAGGAAATATGGTAGCGTGTTAGCAAGCATGAAATAATAGCATAAGATTAGGTAGAGCCGGGTCTCAAGAACACAAAATGCCAGGACATGCTGCATACATTATAATCCCACTTAAGTTACATCCATTATCCTGATGGTCAGGCAAATCCATTGGTAGAAAATGTAATCATACCATAAAAACACATGGAATGTGCCAAAGACCACTTGACAGATTGTAAACAGCTTTGTTCAGTGGTTTTGTAACACGCTTCCATGTAACAATTATCACGTTTGAAGTATTCTGATTCAGCCAATAAGACATTCAAGAGGACATTTTCATTCCAAATCAGAATCTGGCCACATAGTTTTGACCCACGCTCCTTGCCCATTCTAGGAATTGCTATAACAAAAGGGAAAAACAAACAAGAAAGCCTGGCTGCCCTGGAGCACACAGTGAGCAATGACCAGTTTGTTTTCAGCTCATCCCTCACACCTCTCCTGTAAACCAACACCTGCATTATGTGATATATTGCTCTGAGGGGAAGTCATTAATCCGAGAGCAGCCAGACTGGCAGCTGGAGGCAGGAGAGAGACTCAGAACTGACAGGCTGAGCAGCAGGAGCACCTTTCCAACAATCAGAGGTGAGAACACTTATTATCTTCCTGTTTATTTTGAATTACTTACTTTGAATCTTGACAAAATAAAATGCATTTGATTCTCACACTTACAAAAAGTTGGTTAAGGATTTGAATATGCTTTGTACTAAAAGCATTGCAGTTTCAAAAAGCACAGAGCAAACACTTTAAGGGATTCAACACCACTGATGTAGAAAAAACGAATGTTTTTATTTTACAGCTGCAAAGCCTAAATTACACTATTAGATGGGGTCCCACCAATATAGTGGAACGTCGCATACTTGACCATCACATAACCGCCCTGATCAATTAACCACCTTGCTAAATAAATAAATAAATATTAAAAAGCAGGCTATGAGAGTAATGGCATTGGCAGCAAATGCAGCTACCGCAATGGAAACAGAAAGAAAGCGTTATAGCAATCAGCCTTTTGGTGCATTCCCCTTTAAGAGAGGCCAGCTGTGTGTGTGTGTGTGTCAGTCAGCTGCGTGTAGCAGTGACATTTCAATACGCCGGTCGAGAAAGCTTTTTTTCATGCAATGTGTTTATATGATAGAGTAGCTTTTAAATGCATTTGAATTAAACAAAGCAAACTTCATAAAAAACAATGCTTACTGGCTGTTTGTTTAAAATAGCCAAAGCAATATTCAAACCAAGCTGCTTATCGGTTGTTGGCAATATTAAGAAAGAACGCAAAGTACAGTGACAGACATTAGAAAAGAGAACCAGGGAGGCAGGGACTTCTAGAGTTAAGAAAGAAGCCATCAGTTGCAGGTTACTGTACATTTACCATGTGTTTTGTGTATTTTTTTTATTTTTTTAAAAAACGCTTTGTGTGGAGATGATGGCTTATAGCAAACCGCATAGCAACACTATTTGTAGCCTAATTAATCTTGTTTATGTTTGCTTACTTTTAAAGAAAAAAAAAAATTGCTGTGTTTAAAGCAGTTTGCATGTTGTTTTTGTTCACTAACCTATTTATGGATGTGTGCATGCTTTTTCTATAGATGTGTTCGCAAATCAGATTTTTTTTCACATATCTGCCTCTACCCCAGTGCATAGGGGTCAGATGTGTGACCTTGTACTGTATCTGCAACTATTCTAAAATACAAACTTAAAATAAAACTGGTTTTCACAAAAATAAAAGCAGCTCCAATGTTAATTAATGGATAGTTGCAGTCAACTAAACAAATTACAGCAATATAAAATCGGGGCATATTTACTCATATGCTAACATCATTCAGCAGCACCTTTTAATTTCTTCACATGGGGGAAGAGCAGAGTTTCTAACAGGTACTGTACAGGTTCAGTCTGTAGTTCAAGATGCCCTAGTACAATATGTGTTTAAACAGGATACGATTATTAGAAGAAACAGAAGCATACTCACTCGTGGCCATTAAAAACTAGTTGGGACTCCTCTGCAATCTTCCAGACCCTGACGGTCCGATCGCGACCCCCCGTCGTCACACAGCGCTCTCTGCTCAGACTGTCCAGACCCGTGATCACGTCTTGGTGGCCAAATCTACAGGGACAAAGTTGTTCAAATAAACTCCAGAACTGGGCATAGATGATTTTTTTGCCTGCAGTAACAGCAATGCATCAGATACCTAAGGTTTTCAAATGCCTAAATGCTCATGAGGATATGTTTAAAAGCAAACTGCTTTGGATTTCACAAATAAGCAAACAAAATTAAATAAAAATCTCCAAGGATATGTACACCACCTAAACCATATTAAAAATGCATCTAAAAACTTCACACCACGGATGTATTCACTTCATTGGATTCTTAGCTACTCACAGTGTTTCCACGTAGGCATTTTCGTCCACATTCCACACTTTGATAGAGCGGTCATGTGAGGCACTGTATAACTGGTGCGTACCTTTCCTGAACGATAGGCCCTAGGTAACAAACATGTAGGAATGAGTCAGATTATTAACTTGATATGACTAGTCTGATTGGTGCAATATGTACTGATTATAAGGACTTCAGCAGGACAGTTAAAATTTGAATTACTGTCACGTTACAAAGTCTTTACACCTCCCTTATAAAAGTGTACCCTAGTTAAGTGTAATTAAGCCTAGTGAAAGCATGATAAATCACAGGTAAGCATTGCAAAGAAGGGCAAAATAAGGTAAAGCATAATAAACATGAGAAATTACATAGTATAACCATGGGACAAGCATGGAAAAACTGCAAAAATACTGGGCAAAAATAAAAATAAAAGGGCTAGTAAGGATCACATTGAATTCCAAAGACTGAATGGCAAATGCTAATAATGAGCATAAAAAATATATATTGGGATTGAAGAGCAAGCGTAGAAAGAGAAAGGGAAGCCTCACCGACACTGCGTCTCTGTGGCCTGTGAACGTGTACAGATGTTTACAAGGTGCTGCTTCCCAGATCATTATTAACTTGTTTCTGTCACCTGTAGCCTAAAGAGAGAGGTAGAAAACTTTTTTTTTTTTTTTTAAATATATATACAGAAGTCCCATAGCACCAAAACTCATATTTCAAATTGGATATACTTTAAAATGCTATAACTCTTGGGTTTTCTCCAAGTCCTCAATACTGCATATTAGCTGGGAGAGCTAATTAAAAGGCATAGCAGCCAGAACGGGTTCAATTCCAAGTTGTTCTTGATCTTGGGACACACCTCCACAACACACAGGCTGCTTAAACCAAATGTTGGGGATTCAGAGCAGAAGACTATTTGCAAACAAGGAGGCGGCCATTTGGGCCAACAACGCTCGTCCGGTTGATTGATCTCAAAAGCTTAACTATCACAAGGTAAAAAGCAATGTAGCTTCCCGCACCAGGTATTTGCCATCAGAGGATATTGCCATACAGAGGATGTGTGCCGTGTGCCCAACATGTCTGTCCTCTGTCCCCTTCCTCCCTCCAGGAATTGTGTGAAGCTTCTTTCCACTCTCCACCTCCCCTGTAGGCATTAAAAACAATCCATTTAAACTGAACTAGTGGTTGATAAACAGACTACACACAAGACCATTTGCCATTACAGTGAACTGTGTACAGGATACCAATATACAATTTACCACAATCGCATACACAAACAGATTAGCAAAACCTAAGCACTTACATTTAATAATTGAGCAATCTTTAGCAGCTGAAAAAACTTGCTTATCGTCAGGGGAGATGACAAGACAGGTAATAGGCAGCTGGTGGCCCCTCAGCAAACGGATATCGGCAATATCAGGAGGCTGATACTGAGGAGAAAAGTTAAAACTATTAGATATCAGGCTATTTGACCACTTATGATCAATGCATATACCGTAGCAAATTGCAGTCACATTTTTAAACAGAAACCCTCAAAAGAGCAGGGAAAAAAAAAAAAAAAAAAAAAAAAAAAAAAAGAATCCCACTGTGTGAAGATGTGGGAGCTCAGGTGGTGTATCGAGACAGCTAAAACCCGAATCTCGCTACAATCTATCGAACACAGTAGCACCATTTCTTAAGTACTTTTTATTAAATGGAATGGCACGCCTTCATATCTATTTGTAGTGTTTTATTTATGTATGTTTTAGTAATTCTGGGGATTCTTATAAATGCTTTGCAGCAATCTGAAGTGGAGTACCCTTTTTAAAAAATTAGATTTGTCACTCAGTTGGACATCTCTATTTCAACAATTAATAAAATCACTTTTTAAGAGATTCCATGGAATAGTTTCAACTATTTCAGGGAGCCTCATAATTGTAATCCTGGAACAGCAGAGCATATACAGCTTTAAAAAGATGTGAAGCCCGATACATTAGATTTTAGGTTTACTCCCAGCTGCTGTTTTTGTGACCTACTGCCTATTAATCTGTTCAATCATTTGATTATAATTTGCCATAAGGGATGGGGTTTACATAACACCCAATTATTTTGAAAAAAAGTGTACTTACGTCTTTGGCAACAAATCGCTGGAGTTTTCCTCTCTGTTCCAGCTAAACAAAGAACAAGACAGCAATCAATGCATGGTCTATTCACCAGGCAGTCTTTATCTTACATTTTCAATGTCAGTGCTATTTTTTTCTCTGAAGTCAATGTCATTGCTAATTATTAGTAAGTTATACTTTTTATATATAAATAAAAGACTGTAAAACAGTTGATAAAAAGATAACCTGGTCAAAAATAAAATTTTACATCAACTATAAAGCCACCTAAAACTCATGTGTACTTACAACGTCTTCCTGGAGTCTGCCGGCAATTAGATCTTTTTCAAAGTCTTCCTCTTCTGCCTTTTCCTCTTCTGAAATGCGCACAAATGCATTTCAGTACATTAGGAAATTTTACAAGTAGGTATTCTTTGGGCTCTTTAAACCACATAACAAGCAACCAATATCTTGACAATGTGCTCAAGTATTTGTATAGAAAAAACAATCGTCCAGCCCTACATATCTCCCTTACCCTCTTCTCTCAGCTGTTCAAGGTAGAGTTTAGCTAACCGCAATTTCTTTTCTTGGGCAGTCTCCTCAATCTCTTCATCTTCTTGGAAAGTCACTTTCTTTTCCACTGCAGGGCTAAGAAACACAGCACATTAGAAACTACAAATACATTTATTTTAATTAAACCCATGCATTAAATAAAAATAAAAAGTTTAAAACTGGGTTAAAATCACAAGATATTTTCTTCTAAACGCAATTATTAAAAACATCAAATCAGTTCCTAGGAGAACATATATCCACCAGTTGAAAAGGGTGCCGTAACAATTTCTAATATGCAGGCTAAGAGTCAATTGCAAATTCATTTTCTTCCAGATTGACGTGTAAAATATATGTGGCTAGAAGTGGGATGCACTGGTGTTACGGATTCTGGCTCCTGCAGGTAAGTTGAAGTTAAAAGCTCCACAGCTGCTTATGCAAAACAGAACGGTCAGTAGTCCTGGCCCAGCCTCCTTCCTGTCTGTTACATACACACAGCTTTGAAAGCTTCTTTGCAAATAAAGCTACTGGACTGAACAACTATAGTTTCCCCAGACTTACCTCAGGAATCAAATTCTACAGGGTGCACCCTACAGATTCCAGGTTCAATATAACTAGTCTACTGTACACCTCTACTGACACCATGCACATTAGAATTTGAGAGATTTTTTCACACCCAAACAATACAAGGAGCACCAGGGGCATTTACTAGGCAGCCTCCTTCAATCAGCCATATTAATGCTTCTCATACCTTTCAGGTTCAGAGTCACTGGAGATCTCTTCATTATGTCTGGCAGTCATTTTCTTGGTGCGTCCTTTTCCTTCTCCATTTGCAGAAGCCTTAAAATGAGGCCAATGAGAACAATAATAAATAGGAGTTCCGCCACATTCACTCTTCACAGTACTTTAAAAAAGACATGACATGTCCAATATTCAATGGTGGAATAGTGTATAACAAACCATTATTTCTACACTTAATATTTAAGCTGCATCTTGCCATACCAAAAAAGCAACCTATTTTATGAAACAGTCTAATGGTTTCAAGTTAGTTGCTGAACTGTGTTATTTACACCCACATTTGGTACTCAATGGCAACATAACACCAGTTCTAATTACATTAAAGTTCCTCTGCTTTAGAACTGTTTTCACTATTCCCCTTCCTTTTTATCATGTTTATAACATCACAGCATCTTAACACTATATAGTTCTACATTTGTGTCCCCCATGCTTATTTGCTTAACAGAATGAGCCTATTGCAATTTGCACTTCACTTAACACATGATGTGTCATCCTGCTTTACTGAAACAGTGGGATAGGTTAATGACAGGAGTTCAATGTTTCCTTTATTGTCCATATACAGTACCATGAAAAAGTATTTGCCCCGTCTGATTTTCTGCATTTTTGCACATTTTTCACATTGAATTTGGTCAGATCTTTTAGTGGGTTGTAGTAGTATGTAGAGAAAAAAAATGATACCAAAGTTTAGTGCTTCTTTCATTTGTTTGGTTTGCAAGGTAATCAAACATGCAATCTTCAGGTGTGAAAAAGTTACTGCAGCTCCCCCCCCCCAGTTAACTCAACCTAATTAAAGGGATAATTAGGGTCAGCTGTTTGAATACTATGGTTAACAATCTGACTAACTTTGGCCCTTACCATCAGAGTGAAGTTGTCAGCACACAGGTTCTAAAGGCACATCATGCCACGATCAAAAATAATTCCTGAAAACCTACGGAAAAAAGCTGTTGATGCTCATCAGTCTGGAAAGGGTTGCAAAGCCATTTCTAAGGCTCTGGGGCTCCACCAAACCAGAGTCAGAGCCATACTATCCAAACCTAGAAAGTTTGGGACAATAGTGAATCTTCCCAGTGGCCGCCCTGCCAAAATCTCTCCAAGAGCAAGGTGTAAAATCGTCCAGAAAGTCACAAAGAACCCTAGAACATCTAGGGATCTGCAGGCCTCTCTTGCCTCAGCTAAGGTCAGTGTTCATGACTCCACCATCAGAAAGACAACGTGCAAAAATGGGATTCATGTCAGAGTAGCAAGGCAGAAACCACTGCTCACTTAGAACAACATGAATGCTTGTCTCAAGTTTCCCAAAAAGCACCTGGATGATCCTCGAGTTCTGGAACAATGTTCTATGGACAGAGGAGCCAAAAATTTAACTTTTTGGCTAACATGGGCCCTGTTATGTCTGGCCAAAACCAAACATTGCATTCCACAGCAAGAACCTCATACCAATGGTCAAGCATGGTGGTGGTAGTGTGATGATTTGGGGATGCTTTTCTGCATCAGGACCTAGATGACTTGCCATCAATGAAGGAACCATGAATTCTGCTCTATCAGAATTCTACAGGAGAATGTCAGGCCATCTGTCCGTGAGCAAGACAAAAGAATCGAAACACATAAGCAAGTCTATATCAGAATGGTTGAAGAACAAGAAATTAAAAGTTTTGGAATGGCCTAGTCAAAGTACAGACCTAAACCCCACTGAGATGTTATGGCAGGACCTGCAACAAGCATTTTATGCTCAAACCCACAAATGTCACCAAGTTGAAGCAATTCTGCATGAAGGAGTGGACCAGAATTCCTCCATGGCGCTGAGAGAGACTGGTCAATAACTACTGGGAGCGTTTGGTTGCAGTTATTGCTGCTAAAGGTGGCGTAACCAGTTACTGAGTCTAAGGTGGCGATTACTTTTTCACACGGGGGCACTGGGTGTTGCATAACTTTCTTTAATAAATACATTTAAACAAGTATCAATTATTTAGTATTGTGTTATTTGTTCAATCACGGTCCCTTTTATCTAACATTAGATTGCGGTTAAAGATCTGATAACATTCAGTGTCATATGTAAAAATGTGGAAAATCAGACAGGGGGCAAAGGCTTTTTCACGGTACTGTACGTTAAGGACATCGACCAATACGCTACTCCCCCAGGACCAATGCAACAGACACAAACCTTAGCTTCAGAGCACCCGTGAAAACTGAACATTTTGAAACATCAAAAGTGGAAAATTTGGGAAATCAACGCGAGAGACAACGTGATTACACTGTATGAATTATCTGGATACTTTTAAACAATATCGATACCTTAGGTTTTCATTTTGTAGCTTACACATGTTGGTTCTTGGGAGCTAAATGCATGCAGTGAAGATACTTTGTATTTAGTAGCAGAGTGTACACAGTTACACATATAAGTGACTTATCACACAATTCTAGGTGTATACTATTGAAATACAAAGGCATCTACAGGGTAGCAAATGACTTACCTTCCGTTTTGTTCCTGCACCACTTTCTGCTTTTTTGTCAGGTTTGGTATTTCCTTTCTTCTTGATAAATAAAGAAGACATGGTGTTTTATTTCACCGTTCTTATTTATATAAACTTAAATCGTTCCTTTAAATTATTTACATATAAATATATATATCCACAATCTTTACTTTGCTACTGCAAACTTAACAACACCAGAACCACATGGTTACATCCACGTGCACTCAAACCAAAGATTCTCCAACCACACCCCATATTATATTACCGCGCCCACTGTGAAGATAGATGTACTGGTTGGACAATAGTGTATTTTAACACCGCCCATATTGTTATAACACTGACCTAGTATTTTGGAGCTCCACCTGCTGTGAAATAATCTAATTCTGATTGGACAATTTGTGACCCCCCCCCCCCCCCCCCCTATCGTTTTACACAGCATGTCTGGTTGTGGCGGACATGTGTGCAAATGTAAAAGGAAACCGTTAAAAAAGCTACATGAAACAGAGTTCCGGATTGCAGTAAATAAAATCACAGTTAACCAAATGTCTTGTGCCATTTTTTTTTTTTTTTTAAAAACAACATCATGCATGTTGTTTCTTTATTTATTACAGTTTAATCTTCTTTAAACATGTACTTTATTCATAGCGTGTGGTGTCTGTTTCTAGAACTTTGAAACTATTCCATTTACATGGAATGCCAAACAAAGACAAATGCCATGTTATCCTGTTATGTATGTCAAATTACTTTGAAAATAATTACGAGGCAAGAAAGAAGGGAGTAACCCAGGAAATTCTAATTACTTTGTGTAAGATATGTGGAAAATTGGGTGGCTTCTCCGATGCACTGTAGATTTTCAGCAAGCTGTGTAGATTTATTTTCCAATCACACAGATCCAAACGTGTTCAGTTTATATGATTTGGTGCTGTTGTAGCACAATAACATGTTATGGACACCCAGTGTCAGACTTCGAGGTATTAGTGGAATCTGTTTGTAAAAAACGTCTTCTCACAACTTGACAATAATTTTGTATCCCCCCCCAAAAAAAGCCAATGAAGAAAGTGGACGCAAGGCAAGGAAGAGGTGGAGCATCTGCGCCATCTCATCTGATGCAGCCCTTTGCCTGGGCTAGTTCTGCTGTATTTCCTGGTGAACAGTCTCGTGACAATACTGTATAGTAACTGTATAAAAAGAAACCACACAAAACCACAGCTCATCCTTAGCGCACAGCAAACGGGTAAGTTTAGTCGTTAACAGTGTTTATTCATAATAAGGAAATGGATGGAGAACTTGGTCGTTAAAGAAAATGCGCAGTTTCTGTATTTATTTATGTATCTGTTTATTTGTTTTCGTTCTAATAAGCCCGTAAAGTTAGTCTTTCAAAACATTAAAAACAGAAAATATCATTTACACAAATGTATTGTACGAAGTATGTATGTATGCTGCAATCAACAGCACTATAATGCAATCGGGAACACAGTATTACTATAAATTGCGATAAATACGTAGGTTGTACAATGCAGTGTCGCTGCAGTACAGCCAGAATGAAGTCACCCTGCACTGTACTGTCCCTGTACTGAACGATTAAGTACCAAGTAGCGTCCAAAATACAGACAGTATTATATTTCGATGATAGCTTCATAGATGAACAATTGTTAGTTGTATGCAGTTTTTAACTATTAAAAACATAAAACATGTTGTTATTATTATTGCAGCAAGCCACGCTTCCTTGGTAGAAGAATGCGCGTGCTTCCAGATTTACATGTTTATTTCTAATTTAATTATTCCAGCAGAAAGGCTCACAAGTATTCAGCGTTCCTTAAAAACAAAACACACACACAAACAATAAATTAGCGTTTAAAACACATTAAAAAAAGAAAAACCTAATGATGTGTATTGTCATGCAAGGTAAACTCGTAGCAACAAGGTTCTCATGGAAACCTTCATTTGAATGCTTGGGAGTGGCACATATTGGTTTACTTTAGTTTCAGCCATTTTGGAATAGGTCTTATATGTGACCAAATGCTGTATCCATCCAAACAGTTTGTTACCTGAAAGCAGGACCTCTCAATGTACATTAAATCCTAAATCTGTAAAATCTGTGTTTTAGAAAAGTATTAACATTTCTGAGACGGAAATAAGAACAGCTGAGCTATTTTAGGCTTTGACTTTAAAGTTTAATTAGGCTAACCATACAGAGGAAAAAAAAAAGTTCAAGTGGGTCTAATTCACTGCACAAAAACTTGGCTCAAACAGTTTTTTTTAATTGGAACCTTACTGATTTTTCCATCACATAATTTCATCCTCCCTGGTGGTATATTCTGAACGGAGTACAATTAACAGTATGTATCAGCAATGCTTAAAAATATGTAAAAGGTTAAAGCAATCAAGATAGGCATACTGTAGTGTAGTACACTGACAGTGCTTTGGACATGTCTGGACGGTTCAGGCTGGGAAATCTACTGCATATGCCTAGTGCACCGATGATGCTCTACAGCCGGTAACATTGGACAGCATGTTCCAAGACCTACAGCCATTACAAAAAGTAATGTTCGTCTATTTTATTATTCTGTGTAGACACACTACAGAAGATGTTAATAAAGGTTTTTGCTCTAGACTAATTAGATTTACCAATGAAGGACAGGCGGTACTCATGCATAGTAAAGTACAGTACATTGCTCAATTAGAAGCTGTGCAAGTTATGAATGCAATGGACAATTACCAAAGTGAAAGATTTGCTAATTAAAGGAGTTATGCACTTTCTTTTCAAGAATAGGTCAATAGCACCAGTCACCCTGTTTTCTGCTGTCCATTTAGAACTATGTTACAAGTGCCTACAGGGAAAGGCCCTATGACTGATACATGGGTATGAAAATTGTTTGCTAAGGTGTAGTACAGCTTAAAATAACATGACAGTCCATTTAAGTTACTCATTTGTTTGTTGTAGTTAAACTTGCCTTTATTTAAGGTGGTTATTAATATTTGCTGTGTTTTTTTTTTTTTTTTTCAGTCACTAAAATTTGAAGAATGCCTCCTAAAAGAAAGGCAGCCTCATCCACCAAAGCAAGGGGAAAAAAGGTGAAGGTGGAGCCCGAGGCTCCAGAAGATGCCTTCAAATCGGTTAAGGAGGCCCTAAAGGCTGCTCCAAAAGACAAGGCAAAGTGCAAGACAAAGATCGATGCTACTTGTGAAATGAGCAGGGACTCTGCTGCCGAGGTGAGCACAGACATGAAATGTGATGAAGAGATTGTCAAAGCGATTATATAGCTGGTTTTGTGTTTGCATCAGCGTATTGTGTTGGGACAGTTAGGCTTTTCATGCATACCTACAGTAACTGACAATATGACTCAAGGACATTGCAGATATGGGTATGCCAGTTAACTCAGCTCTTTTAGCTGAATCAGACTCTCATAGGTTTTGGTTCCAATCCTGACAGTACCCTGCCACCTCATTAACTAAGTTGGTTCTAAAATGTTTTACTCCATGGGCCCAGAAAGGCTGCTCAAGACTGCATTAATTTCTTACCACTTAATGCAATAATACTGCAGTTTGATACTTTTTAAAATAATTTTTAGTGGTGCAAGTAAAATGCAATAGTGTACCTTACTGTTCTGCAGTTACTGTATCTGGCTGCTGTTTCTAACCCACACTTGCTTTATTAAATGTAAGGTTGTTTTGCATTTATCTATGAAGAGGTTTGAAATTGTTTAAATTGTGTGAACAGCTGGTTTGGAATGCTTTGCCATATATTTACCTATCTAGCCTCAGTTTGTACTGAATAATTTCAGTTTAAGTGTAGTTTTCAGTGGTTCTCAGTACATGCATAATTGTATCTGCCACAGTCTGATGAAACTTGAATATACATCCAAAGGTTTTTATAAATGCATTGATGAATGCGGCTGATTTGTTGAGTTTTAAAAATGATGATTTTTTTTCTTTAAGAGCATACTTGTGTGCATATTTTTTCCACCTGTTCTTCAGAGCAAAGGCAGAAACCATGGCCAAATTCACCAAAGAACAATTTCACTTTTTTCCTTTGCAAATCAAATTTAGTCAACTGCAGTAAAACTTTCTTCCAGCGATCGTATGTAGCATCCAGACTGTGACAGGATAGCATCACGGCCCAAGATGTTACAAGCAGCAATTAGAGACTTGGAGACAGAAGCTGCAGTTTAGAACTGTTGCACACTGATTAGAAAAACAAACAAACAAAACACAGGAACAACTAAATAGGCACAAGGACCAAAACAAAAGGTTTAAATAAAATACACAAAAAAACCCTTCTGTCAGGCAGGATTTCTGCCTCCTTTTATACATGTGGCCACTCCCCAGTTAGCACCAATTACCTATTTAGGGAATGGCCACATCTGTGATTGCTAGCAGGGACAGGTTTAACCCTATCCTTGCCAACCTTACATTCCCAAACACACATGTACAAGGGCAGGGCTGCTGCCCTCCCACACAGACTGTTGACAGAAATCTTTCAGTAGTTATTTTTTGCCCCAGTTTGCCTGTATCACTTCCTGTAATGAGTAATGATTAACAAAAAATATGAATGCATTCTAATGTTATTTGTACTCCTAATAATGTTCTAAAACATGCATGCATTCAAAACAACGAAGGGCATTTTCTCCCCAAAATACCAACAGTAACATTTCAGTTTAGGTTTTTTGCTAAAAGAACTACAGTGCTCATCTATGACATCACATGGAGTCTCTAATCTCACTTCAGGCATCTGGCAATCCTGTATGAAAATGAATCTGTCATACATACAGTGTTACTGTACAAACTGAAAAAACTGAACAAAATTTGAAGAAGCCAGAGAAAATCATACCAGTAAGCTTCACTAGAACACAGATTCCAACAAGGTGCATTTTAATTAACTGCTTCCTGATTTTAGCAAGACCCTTTTAGAAAATAACCAACAGTAGCTTACATTTAGATTATTTTTTTCTGAGCAAATTTGTTAGTGTCTGAAATATAAATTGCAGACCAAAAAGGTACATAACATCATCATTTAACAGGGAAACGTTTAACCTAAACTGAGAATCTTCTGTACAAAAGATTTAAAACAATGCAATGTTTAAAAAGTTCAATTTATACACTAACGTTTGTCAACCGATTAAATTGATTGCTTATCCCCTTCTAATAAAGTGGTTATTTATCCAGCTGACAAGAAGCCTTGAATGCCACCATTACAGCTACTGAATTTGATCAGACTCCTGACGGTACAGCAGATTTGTTTTAAAATAGCTGTATAATTTAGTATAACGAACATTTAAATATTACATTATTTAAATAAGTAAATTAAATATTGCAGCTTATCTTGTTTTCCCACAACTTTACTGCGTCAATGGATTTTTTTTCAACTGACAAGAAAGGCAGGGCTTTGAATCGTGGATCTAATACAGAGGCAATGTTGAATTCATCGCTTCATCAGGCCGCCGGGCACTGCTTTTTTCATGTCTTTGATCAGCTTAGAATCAGTGTCGGAGATTTCAGAAATTCAGTATCTGGGCACGGAGAGAAGTAATTACTGAGACCATGTGCTGTTTTATTTCCCAGATCAGTTGTTGCTCTTTTCATAGGACTGTGGCAAAGTGGTTTGCAGTGCGCATGTGTAGAGGTGATGGAATGCTCAAACAGATGACAAACAATCCTTTTATTATTTTTTAATCCTGGTCGTTTGGCGACTGTAAGTAAGGCACTGGTAATGTGTATTGCACAGTAAAAACCACAGGGTTCAGTCCCGAAATAATAAAGAGTATAAACTGCTATGCATGCAAGTGGTGAAATACAGTTATTGGTGAACAGCAGTGCAGTGCTGTCTGTGTTGGTGCTGGCCTTTAGCGACAGCCCTCAGATCGTGTTAGCCTTCTAACAATGACAAATTAGTACAATTAGAACGACAAACAAACAAACACAAAACACTCACGGTTACTTTACAGTCTGTTGTGTGAAATTTAATTACTTTCAATTTAAAAGGAAGTTGATGTGGAAGTAAATAAGGCAATTACTTCACAGAGTAATTTTAAAAGGTCCTTTATTATTTCACACACACACACACACACACACACGCAGTTACATACACAGATGCTATACTGCGAATAACGATATCCCTAACGGGACATAACCCAACAAGGTTACATACAAAGATTATATTAATCACATATCAATACAATCCATGAGACGCAACTGAACTAATTCTTACCCTTCCAAGCGGATCGGGAGAGCCCTTCGACCCTGGTAAGAGAAAGCAGCTGTCTCCAAGAAATTACCGAGCAGGACTGCGCGCTAATCCTCACGGCTGACTCTCATCAGAGCATAGGAGAACCCCGTCCTTTATAACTTACCAAGTTAGGCTTTTGCATGCGAGAGAGTAATTGGCCAGATCACTCCCTCGAGGCTCGGCCCTCTGAATAAACTATTCCTTTCCCTAGAACATTCTAACCAAAACAAGTTATAGAAACGTGACAAAAACAAGTTATATAAGATATGGGGTTATTATAGGGCAAGGGCAAAGATGAACTTGAACGCATTTCTAGAACTTTCTAAAACACACTTTTTTTTTTTATTACACAGTCCTTTACCGGTTCTCTCACAGCCTTAACAAAAGGAACAGATTGCTTCTTCACATCCACTGATATATCCTCTGTCACACCCACTTTGGTAGCGAATGCAATCACGTGTCCTCCAATCCACAACTGAAACGTCACCTACCACAGTAGGGCGATGACTTGTGGTATTGTGGCTCGGCCCCCTTTACGTGGTGGCTGGCTTCCGACCCTGGGAATTAACTGGCAAACCATCCAGTCCGAGGCACTCTGTTTCCCTTATACAACACCCTCACAGGTCGGGAGGGAGATTTATAACCAAGATTCATTCTTTCTCTGTCACAAGGACCCGTTGGGCATGTCATATGAGCTGTTCCATTTCGTAGTTACATTCTGGAATGCTCAACAATTTCTGCTTTTCACACAAAATGCTGAAAGTGTTAGGACTACCATTAAAAAATGATGCAATCCTCCTCGCCCTACCGAAGAGCCGTGCAGCAATTTGTCGTAACTTTCGCAGCACCTATTTGTAACTTAAATACTTACAAATACACGACTGTTACCTGTGCTTTTATTCTTTTACATGTGTTACTTTATTTTTTTTAATTAGATCAAAACAGACAGTTTATTAAACCATATTCGCTTATATGTAGGAGATATCTTAAATGAACAGTTTTTGCGTTAAAGCCCTAGGGAATGCTCACATGATCACATGTGCTCCTGTACAGGCAGTACAGTATGAATGCAAGCAAAAAGAAAGTCTGCAACAGTTGAAAAAAAAGTGTTTGTCAGTGAAATAGACCATGCTAGCATATTTTTGTTTGAAACTGTAAGTATACACAGGTATGCCTGGGCTCGCTCTTGTTTTCCAACTTTATTTACCATGAAATTGTGTAAATGCACCGGTCAGTCTGCAAAGTTTGCTGGACTTGATTTTTTTGTGTAAGCGATTTACTGTAAAACATTTCTCCCTGTTCTATACACGAATATAAATTTGCCATTAAAAAAGAATGCTAGTTATATTACGTTTCTGCCATTTCAGATCGGTATGTTTATGAAATAAAAAAAAAAATGAAACGCTGTTTTTATGGCTTTTTTTAATTGCCTTCATAATTAAGCCACTAGAACTACATTTCTGTTTTTTTATTTTTTATGATTTGGTTGCAATTGACAGCATATTTTTTAAAGCTCTCGTCGCGATTTAGGTGTTAATTATTTTCAATATTAACTCGCAAATTGTGTGTTTTGGTGGGAACACTAGATATAGCACCGGGGACGCTCCACCCCCCTAATTGTAAAAAGCTTCCGCTACCACTGGAGAATAGGGTGTATGTACTGTAATGCATAAGACCGATTATACCAGATATGTACATTCAGTTCAGTGTGTTTTCTTGTTACCGTTTCAGTATTTAAATTTTGCTGAATATTGGTTTTTGCTGTTAATATGCATTTGATGTTTGTTTCATTTTGTTTTTACTTCACTGTTTTACAATTCATGCCTTATTATGTTTTTGTGCTGAATTTTCACTCATTTTCTGCTCATTTGCCATGCTAGAGACCTTATATACATAGGTAGATAAAAGCAAGAGAAATTCCAGTACATAACTGGGACAAAGAAGAAGAGGTAGCTGTAATTTTCTCACAGTGAAAGCCGGGATGAAAAGGAGAAAAATACCCCCTGCTGAGTAATACAATGCACTAGTAAGTATTTCATAATATGTTATCTTCATGTTGTTATTTATATTTATATTACCACAATATATGCACTAATAATCAATAGTTTTGTTATACAGCACTCCTTTACAATTCACATTTCAAATTTTAACAGTATACAATACAGTGCTTAGTTTAAAATTTAAAGAACTGACAGAATTATTCCTTCTGTTGTCAGTTCCAAAGCAGTTTAGAGGGATGCAAGAAAAGAGATACATTTATATAGCAATGTAGCAGTTAAATGTGGCCACTGAAATGTGTTGATGTCAGAAAAAAAGGGGTCTATTCTATTGAATACTTTGTGAAGGACCAACAAATGAGCACCTATTTTTTTAAATAAATCTTTTGAAGAAACAAAAGCTTGATGTACAAAGAGCTGTATTTTGAACCCAGCGGTACATTTATCCATTCCAGTTTGATACCTTCTTGCTTAACCCTTAACCTCTGGTTTGGAAACTTGCCTGTGTCTTGTAATTGCATTGTTCGGAAATAGCTCCTATTGTTTTTTTATGCCTCGCATCAAAAGATTGTATTACCTTTATTGTCATTTGAAGTTTGAAGTTGATGTTAGTAGTGCCATTAATTAACTGCAGTAGTATTTTAATGCATGTGTTTGTTTGTTTTTCAGAATGAAACCCCTGACATGGAGAATGAAGATGATCTTGACAGTTTCCCTGAAATTAGAACCGACACGCTAAGCCTTTAACCAAAATCCACAAATTAGAAACTGAGCTGAAATATGAACGCAGGTGTAGAGTCAATGCAGAGAAGGAACTAAGACAGTGGAAAGGTCAGACCAAAATGTGTTTAAAATTGGATATCCTAGTATACACCATGTATTCCATTTAACATTGTGGTTTTTTTTTGTTTGTTTGTTTGTTTGTTTTTTTACAGAAATGAACATTCTCATGGCACAAATGAAAGGGACTGCGAATGAACTCAAATCAGTTTTGACATATGCCAAAGTTGGACTTGAAAAACCCCAAAACAAAACCAATGTGACGACTCCATATGTAGAAAACCACATCGTGGAAGACGCGTTTGGAAACCATTCAAAGGTAGGGTAGACAACTTATTTTATACACGATTCAATCAAATATTCCTAAATAGCTCTGTGCAGAAAATACAAGCAGGTTTGACAGAGTGGATTAAATATGAATTGTGGTGCAGCATAACCTGTTTTATAGACTTAAGGACCAAAGCAAACACCAGCTGTGATTTATTTATTTAAAATTGTTTGTGTGCAGTGTTACTATTAAGCAATTGTGAGTAGTTCTCATAGTTTTTGTTATTTGGTGTCATAATTACAATTAGGAAAGTAGCTTTGATTGCTTAATGACAGTCACAGATATATTGCATTTTTCTATATTGAGAAGGAGTTTTGAAAAATCTGTGTAATCAAAATATATTTAAAAAAAAAAAATGTTTTGTTGGTTTTGTGTTTTAAGGAAGATCACATTCTTGAGCTTCCTGGTGGGCTTCAAGTGCAGAAGACTTTGTACAACAGAATTTCAGCAACAGACTTTAAAAAGTACACCTCAGAACTTTTGATGGCAGTCTTCAATAGAGAAACTCTGGCCACGCATTCTCTTCAAGGAAGGAAATCCTCCAATGGAAAAGAGGATCACCAAAAACCACCGCTGCCCTCGGAAGCATTGGCAAATTTAATAGGTATACTTTAACACTGGCATAACAATATTGAGGTCAGACCTAAACAGCAGCAGAGAGTAATACTGCTGGTCTAAATCTCAGACCTCCTCGTTTTATATGTGTAGTTTAATGAATTGGGGGGGTTATGTGGGGAGGGGAGATGCATACTTAATAGGCTGCAGTATTGTTTAGATCATTATAACTAATCTAAAACCGAATATAAATGTTTGTTTTTTGTAGAGCACATCAAAATCAAATTTGGAGTTGACGCAAGCCTGATTAGAGCTGCCATAAGGATGAAGTTAAATAACGAGGATAAAATGTTAAAAAAGAGACTGAACACTTTTTTAAACATGTAGGTTGAAGAAGAGCGACGTGTTTTTATGTCAAAGTGTGGTGAATCATACTGGACACATTCAAAAACGCAAATGTGACTTCACACACAGATGATAAGAATCTACCCTTTCTGCACGGTTTCTAGGTATATGCAGGGGAGTACACCAGTTAACTAATTGTAAGAATCCTCATTTTTGTGACTGTGAAATACTTATTTAATTCCCGGAATTTATATCAGTTATATATTCAAGACTTCCAACTTAAACTAGAGAGCATCTTTTTATATAGTATTTAGAAGCTTGGCATGCATATTAAGTACATGTTATTGCATACCCTAACATATGTTGCATGTTCAATAAAATGTGTCTTTCTGGAGTCAAAACAATGTTTTACATTTTTTTTATTTATTTATGCATATAAATTTGATTCTAACTTGTATTCCCGTTCTTCCTTTTTAGATTGAGACTGACAAGTGGCGAGTTTGCATTTAGTCATGTTGCTGATGATTGCTATGTTGTGCGTAGTTGATTACAAGACAATATATGTTTCTGCTTTTTACATTATATAAGAGCAAAGTAAAACCATGTATTACCTTTTAATCAATTGTAGCACACTGTATTTCATTATTGATTTTGTAAGTAGTAGGCTATACGGTGTAAGCCACAGCTGGATTGATTTGGGAATGTTATAGCACAGCTAAGGCTGCACTTTGTTATATGCAGAATGTATTCAGGAAATGCTTGGTTTATGTGGCTGTCAATAATAAAGGTAATATTTATTACATATGACTGACTCTGTGTGACTTTCTGGGTGACATTCCGGGAGATAGGCCACTTAAAGAGATACTATTTATACCTTTGGGTCTTTTTCGGTGTGAATTGTTTCATTTTCTGATCCAAGTAAGATGCTTATTATATGATTTAGGTATAAACAACTAGTATAAAGGAAAAAAATGAACTTGGTAATGTTTGGTAACATTTTTGTCAAATATTTTGTGAGAAATATTTAAGCTACTGTGTCAATTTTTACAGGCTTTCAGATTAGTAAAAAATTATTTATTTATTTATTTATTTATTTATTTTTAGATTCATGAAGATTATGACTGCATGCTCAACCAGACCAACATTGGAAACAACAACAACAAGTTTTATATCATTCAACTAATAAAGTCAGGGAAAAGATTCTTCAACTGGAACCGATGGGGCCGTGTGGTAAGTCGTTGTTTCAAATGCAGGGGGAAGAGACAGGATTCCAGTAAACTACGACAAAGGAAGTGAGCCAGTATTAAACTGGAAAATGATTAAAAAGTAGATGATAATGTACCATATCTTCAGCAACAGGGAGACTGTTGTTCATTATACAAATACCAATGCAGCGCTTTTTAGGAAATACAGATCAGACATATAGTCTGTCTATTACCAGACCAATTTTTTTAGATTGTAGAATGAGCTTTCACCCTATGCAAATTAATGTTTTGCTTAAGGTTGATTTGCATAAGGTTTAAAAACTATTAAGGAAAACAATAATGCTGTCAGTGCTTGGGCAAACATCAAAAAACTTTTTTTTAATTTTTTTTTTACATTCAAATATAACTAAACCCAAACCAAAAACAGCAACACAACACTCTCAGGGTTCTTCCCAGGAATTCTGTACAGCTGGGCGACTGAACATTACAGAAAAATAAACTTGCCTTACCTTAAATATAATACGACAAAGAATCTGAACAATGCGATGTCTGTTGTTGACTAAATCTGGTCGTGCTTTTTTATGCTTAACATTTTCTTTTTCATTACTGTTTTTTTATTTTTTTTTGGTGTCTATGTATTGCTATTTATATATAATCACCTTACAGTACAATAATATGACAAATAATCGTAATATTTTTTTTATAAAGTAACCAGCGCAAATATAGTATTAGGCTTTGGATTCCACCTATCGCCGGCTTATTTTGACCCCCTGCAATCATTGTCACTATTTTTGCTTTTAAAAAAAAAAAAAAAAAAAAAAAAATTATCAGTTATTTCTAATGTTTTAGCCTCTCAAAGTGCTTAACACAGAAAACCCGCCCCTTCAACTCTCTGATTGGTTAAATGTTGTGTCAAGACGTAACACAGCTGTCATGTGGTTCCAAGATTTTTTTTTCACCCAGCAATGTGCAACTGATATTCTGCTAGAAGCGCAATCAGTCCTTATTGTTAAAGGCACAGTAGTCTCTGCAAGTCGGGTGGATCAGGTTTTTTCAGCCTGGGGAGAAGCCTGACTCTACTTCTTAAAGTAATCATTGGTTGTGAAAGGAAAGTATACCAGTAATGTTAAGGTTAAATATAGAACCACTGGTCTGTATTTAAGGGTGAAGTTGGTCAGTCGAAGCTTACGCCATTTGTTGGAGTATCTGAAGCAGTGAAGGACTTTGAGAAGAAGTTCAAAGACAAGACAAAGAACGATTGGAACAAGAAGGACAATTTCACTCCACACCCCGGGAAATACACCCTGATTGAAGTGGAGGGGGACGAGGAGGCTGAGGTCAAGGTGAGAGAGGGTGATGGAGTTTCTGTGTGTGACAAGATAATCTCATACTGTGGTAAAACAACCAGCTGCCAGTGATGTATAGACTACTAAACAGATCTGAGTTGTTGTTTTTTCTTCCATCTGGTTCCAGATTGATACTGTTGATGGAGTTAAAAAGGAAGTGCTCCCTTGCACACTGGACAAACCCACCCAGGAGCTCATCAACCTCATCTTCAGCAATGATATGTTTAATAATGCCATGGAGACAATGAACCTTGGTAAGGAGGCTAGGCTTGTAAAAAACATGGAGAGCCTGTTTTCATAAACAAATGTACCAGTATGGAGCACTGTTAATGCACCATTGCTTATAAATAAATATGATCACATCAAATATGACCACATCAACTTTAGTGCATGTATTATATGATCCCATTTAACCCCTTAACCAAGCAGCGTCCATTTATGTATAGTGGCTTTGAAAAGAATAGTGTGCAGTATCAGAAACAGATGGTTCATTTTGCTGGACGCACACTTGAGATATTGGAAATAAATGAGTTAAGGGTGTGTACCTACATGTTACTTACACCCAATTCCTGTTGCTCTCAGACATTAAGAAGATGCCATTGGGAAAGCTGAGCAAGGCACAGATCGCCAAGGGGTTTGAGGCTTTAGAGGAGCTTGCAGAGTCCCTGAAGAAGAGGACTTCCAAGAATAAACTGGAAGAGCTCTCCTCAAAGTTCTACACCATCATCCCTCACAACTTTGGGCGCATGAGGCCCCCAGTTATAGACACCCTGGAAATAATAACGGCCAAAAAAGAGATGCTTCTGGTAAACATGGACATTTTTTTTTGTTTTGTTTTTGTGAAACCGTTGATCGCCAATATTTTAGTGTTAAAAAGACTAACAGATAAGATTATACTTACAAAGACATGTAAAAATATACAAAAATGGTATCCGCTTGCAGGTTCTGGCGGATATTGAACTGGTTCAAAGTCTCCAAGCAGAAAAGGACAAAGTTAAGGTGGAGGAGATTGAAGCTGTGCCTCACCCACTCGACCAGAACTATCTGCTACTGAAATGTAACCTTTCACTGATGGCTAAAGCTTCCAAAACATACAAGGTACAGTATTGTCACTTAAGTTTAAAAAAAAAAATGTTGAATTGATCACATGACAGTCAGAGTGAATATTTGTGCATGTAGTACTGCAAGTCATTTTTATCATTTTAAAACCTGTACACACTCTCTCTCTCTCTCTCTCTCTCTCTCTCTCTCTCTCTCTCTCTCTCTCTCTCTCTCTCTCTCTCTCTCTCTCTATATATATATATCTATATATATATATATATATATATATATATATATATATATATATATATATTTTTTTTTTTCTCAGGTGTCTATTTATTAAGTGATCAGCATGATGTGTATCAATGTGTATTTGCCTCATCACTTAAATACTGGAAACTTGTGCTTGTTTTTTTTAATAGGTAATACAAAAATACCTTGATGAAACTGGACCACCGGGGGGAAAACTCAAGCTTCTCAATGTGTGGGAAGTTGACAGGGAAAAGGAGGTGAGCACTGTATTTTCCTAACTTTTTGTATCGCCCCATTTGCTCTAATGTCTTTGAGTGATGATCGATCTAAGGTGTGCAACAACACAAAGGTTTCATCTATTTTGGGGAGCCTTCAGCTCTTCCACACTTTAAACAACTTTCAGAGTGCATTAGAGAAACATAAAAACAAAATGTTGTTATTGGTGATAGGAAGGTTTACACATTTTCCGGCCATTGACATACAAAAATTAATATTCACTGTAAATAGTTGTATCTTAAAGCATTAGAGTGCATGTGAATAACTGCAAGGCAACGATTTACAACTGTGCTCAATGCCTTGTCTTTCTGCTGTTTTTAAGGCAGAACGCTTTCAAGCTCATGATGACCTAGACAACCGTCGTTTGCTGTGGCACGGGACCAACGTTGCCGTGGTAGCGGCGATTCTGAAGAGTGGGCTCAGGATCATGCCACATTCCGGGGGTCGTGTAGGAAAGGGAATTTACTTGGCATCAGAGAACAGCAAATCAGCATGTTATGGTAAGGCTGAGGGAAGAATCTTGATAACAATTTTAGGAGTTTTCATAAAGATGTAATCACTGCAAACTTTATTTTTCTTCAATGTAGAAGGGATTTACATTGCCTGTAGGAAGTATTCACCCCCCTTTGACATTTTCAGTTTGTTGTGTTACAACCTGAAATCTTGATGCATTTAAATGGGATTTTTTTCCCTCTGATTGACACAAAACTTACAATGTGTGAAAAAATATGGGGGGGGGGGGGGGGGGGGGTGAAGGGGGTGAAGATGAAAAAACAAATCAATTAAAAATAAAAACCTGAAAAGTCTTCATTAGATAAGTATTCACCCCCTTTGCTATGACACTCCTAAATAAGCTCAGGTACAACCAATTGCCTTCAGAATTCACACAGCAAGTTAAATGGAGTCCATCTGTGTGCAGTAAAGTAGTTCACATGATTTCAGATTAAACACACCTGTCTCTGTAAGGTCCCACAGTTGGGTTGTTTATTCAAAGCAAAGATACTACCATGAAGACCAAGGAGCTTTCAAAACAACTCCGGGATAAAGCTGTGGAAAGGCACAGATCAGGGGAGGGGTATAAAAAAGGCATTCAGAGGTACTGAATATCCCTTGGAGCACAGTCAAGTCGATCATTAAGAAGTGGAAGGTATACGGCACCACCCAGAATCTGCTTAGAGCAGGCCGTACTCCCAAACTGAGCAGCCGGGTAAGAAGGGCATTGGTCAGAGAAGCCACCAAGAGGCCAATGACAACTGTGAAAGAACTACAGCGTTCCATGACTCAGAAACTGTCCATGTGTCAACAATAGCCGAGGTACTCCACAAATCTGGCCTATATGGAAGAATGGCAAGAAGGAAGCCATTTCTGAAAAAAGCCCACATAAAATCATGCTTGGAATTTGCAAAAAGGCATGTGGGAGATATTTTGATATTTCGCCTAAATACATTTGTTTTGTCTGGCGCAAACCCAACACAGCACATGACCCAGGTAACACCATCCCTACTGTGAAGCATGGTGGTGGCAGCATCATGCTGTTGGGATGCTTTTCATCGGCAGGGACTGGGAAGCTTGTCAGGGTAGAGGGCAAAATGGATGGAGCTAAATAAAGGGCAAATCTTTGAGGAAAACCTGCTGCAGTCTGCAAATGACCTAACACTGGGGTCGCGATTCATCTTTCATCAGGACAATGACACCGAGCACACAGCCAAAGTGACACTGGAGTGGCTTAAAAACAAGAAAGTGAATGTCCTAGAGTGGCTCAGTCAAAGCCCGGACTTTAATGTGATTGAGAATCTATGGCAAAACTTGAAGATTGTTATCCACCAACGATCCCCATCCAACTTGACAGAGCTTGAACAATTTTGCCAAAAAGAATGGCCTGAATGTTGCACTATCCAGATGTGCAAACCTGGTAGAGACTTATCCCAAAAGCTGTAATTGCTGCCACAGGTGGTTCTACCAAGAATTGACTCAGGGGGCTGAAAACTTATCTAACCAAGACATTTCAGTTTTTTTTTTTTATTTCATTAACTGTTGTTTCAAAGGAAAAAAAAAAATCAAATTTAAATGCATCAAGATTTCAGGTTGTAACACAACCATCTGAAAATGTCCAAGGGGGGTGAATACGTACTATAGGCACTGTATCTTCTGTCATAGTGAATGGTCATAGAAATATAGTTGCAATACATTGGTTTGCATGGTGAACAATTGCTGAAAATGGGATTTGGTTTTGGTAAGTCACAAGCTGTTATTACTGAGAACAGCCGTTTTTATTGTTATACTTTATATAAAGACATACAATTAAAAAAAAAAAATAATACGATTTCTCAGGCAGGCTATCTGGGATTACAAAATCCTACTAAAGCACCAGGATTTTCCTGTTATATTTCTTGCAGTTCGACCCTCTGCCAGTAATACTGGGATCATGTTTCTTACTGAGGCTGCGCTTGGGAAGGAGTTCAGCATTGCAAAGGATGATTACACGCTGGAAGCGGCACCCAAAGGGTATGACAGTGTGGTGGCACGGGGCAAGACAGAACCAGGTAAGAAGATGCAACTCTTTTGCTTTCCATCTTCTAGTAACTGTAGTAGTACAACAATGAGAATAGTGTTTAGTGAGGTCATATTGCCACAAAGTAAAAGTGTTTAATATGGACTTCAGAGTCATCAAGATGATGTTCGGATAGGACACCAGGGAAATTATATAGAGCTTGGTTAACATGGTTAGATTAACTCATGTCTGATTGCTAATCTTTCAGACCTCAGACCTAGATAGATCATTTTTAATATAAAAAGATAAAGGAGGGAGAGTTATGTCCTTATTGGCTAATGCTGGGCTTCAGATTTCAGATACTATATTCATACACCTGTCAATCTTTTACAGTAAGTGTGCCATTGTCTTTTTTTTTTTTTGTTTTAGACCCTTCCAAGGATACAGAGATCATTCTGGGTGGCAGGAAAGTGGTTGTTCCACAGGGGAAGCCTGTGCCTCAGCCGAAGTACAAAGACAGCTACTTCAGTCAGAGCGAGTACCTTGTCTACAAGGAGAGCCAATGCCGGATCCGGTACCTCCTGGAGTTGAAGTTTTGAGCAACCCTGTACTTCATTTTCACCATAGATGAATAGTATGTGTAGCCTGTTCCTCGTAAAGATATGGTGAATTATCTTATGACAGGGGCAAGTGTCCAAAAGGAACGGTGTAATCGAACGGTGTAAGATTAAAACATTGCTGTTACAATAACAATCGTTCCCCTTTCCCAAAACAAAAACAGTGTCTCTATGTTAATACAGAATGGGTATACTAATGACTCTTTTCTTCTGTTTGTTAATGATAAGGCACTTTCTGCAAACCCCTTTTATCTGCAGCCTATTTAAATATACGGAATAAATGAAGGACAAACAGTACAACTGTTGCATGGTGTAGTATACAGAACATGTGAAATAAACAGCCATTTAAGTTCATATGGTCATAGCAAAATTTGCTATAACAATGGCACACAAAGTGGGTTTACATGATAGAATGACATAGAAGAGAACTAGAGTTAGTGCAGCTAGGTGTCCTATATGAAAAGCATGCTTTACAAGTAATGCTTTGAACTGTTTTGCAGACCAGCACCATTTTTGGCAAGTAAAAGTGAAAAAGATTTGCCATTTTTTTTTTTTTTTTTTTTTTTAATAATACACTTTCAAATTCCACTTTTCTTTTTTCCAGATGTGATTTTCAGTTGATAGAAAAAAAGGGCAAGACCCACATTTAAGGAATTGTGCACAAGTTAAATGAGAGTCCTGTTACCTTGACAGCAAGGTTATAACTCTGATTTATGTTTTGCCAGAGGCGATGGCAGATGTTTCTTTTATAACACTCTCCTTAATTTTGCCTTATCTTCTATAGTCGTTCTCTTGCACAGATTATACTCTTTTTTGTTTTCAAAGTCTAATAGATACTGCAAAATTACGAATAAAGTTCCAAGGACCTTTTATAACATTTGGGTTTGTGGGAGGCAGAAACTCAAATCTTGTGTTTGTCTGAATTCTTCACCAGATCCTTAGTTTAATGTTGTATGCTGAACTGGTATAGTAATGTATAACAGTTGGTAATGTATCTTTTAAACAAGCAATATATTATTAGCATTGTTTATTTATACGGCATGTAGTAAAATACACAGGAACAGCGCCTCTGTTTCTTGACTGTGCTTATGCTAATGTATAGGTACCACTAAAGTAGTTAAACGCAATACATGGACCTTCGGAATTTTTTGTTTGTGGAAGTGAGATCAGAGTGATGATGCACCTGCCGCTGTCGTGTGGGGTCATTGTTTTTGTTGGGAGAAAAATCCATCATTTAATTGTTCCCTATTTATAAAGCTATAGCTCGTTGTATTTAAACAACTTCCCCCCCCCCCCAATGTCTGTTTTGTTTTTTTAAATAGAGCTAAAAAAAAAAAAAATCAAACATTATTTTGACTCGCTAGTTATGCCTTAATATTAGTAGGGTCCATACTGCAACAAAAATATGAAATTATTTGAATGCATTCCCTTTTTAAATGTGGATTCTGAATCATTGCCTATAGCAGTTTCTGCAAATTGGTTATTGTTACCATCAGTTAGAAATCATGACCAGTAATACTTTCAGTTGCAGTCCAAAGCAATTTGCTGTAACACAGGCCAATTTGCATCTGTAATTATGCTCACAATAATAGCTTTCCTGTCTAATGAAGAGCGCTTGCTACTACCATGTGTAACAATGCTATTTGTATGTATGTGTCTATGCATACAGATTCCTTATCCTTTTGCTGTTGAAAATGTGCTGAAATTAAAAAAAAAACCTGCCCCTACACCCAATATGTATACAGCAAAGTGCCTTTAGCTGAGTCCCCTGTGTTCTGTGTTCTAGTCTGAAGGTGTATCATGAATATGAGTGGTAGGTAATGAAAGGTCTTGTTATAAGATGATACTTACTGTTGGTGAAGTCATGCAGTAAATGAGATTGGGTTGAATTGTAGTTATGATTGTATTTGTAGAGTTGAAATAATAATAATAATAAAAGTTGTTTCTCTTTTTGGTTCTTGTGTTGTTTTATTCTATTTTACCCCTATGTTACACTACCATAGTGTACTGTATATTGGGTTAGCTGCCAATAGATGGCACTAAAACACATCTCCCAGGTACAATTGCTGATTACTGTTGCTGATTCTCTTACATAGCTATACAGTACACTATCCTAGTAGCTCTTCAGTTTTGTGTGTGTGTGTGTGTGTGTCTATATATATCTATATCTATATATATCTATATATATATCTATATATATATATATATATATATATATATATATATATATATATATATATATATGTGTGTGTGTTGCACCTGAAGAGTATACATCTCTAAAGTAGATTTCTCTGCACAATCTATGCTTACAACATTTAAAAATACGTAGGAACCAGTCATGTGCAATTTCATTGAAATATATTCCCTTTTCATCAGTCCCTGAGGAGAAGCTTACAGTATGTATTTAGGAGCTTATGTGTGGTAAATGTTGATAAGCATGTGTCGATTTTGATTACATTTTAAACACTCTTGTGCCCCTCCAGTTCTTCTTGAATCCAATGGAGCATTGCTGAAGCTTGTACATGCTATGATGACCCTGGATGGGTATCAAACTTTTCTTAGCTATATACAAGAATCAGTGATTGGTTATCATAGGAGGAAAAATAGATTGCCCTAACTATTGCCCTAACATCCTTACACCAATAGCCTCGATCTGTCATGTGATTGGTTCACATTACTGTCAGTCTCACCACTTTTCAAAGGAACGCATTTCTCCCATGCACTCCTCACTAGAGAAAATGGCTGAAAACGGATTCTGTGAGTTAACAGAAAATGAATTACGAAACATACGACGAAAACAAATATGACGGGTGGGATATAAACTGGATTATACAGCAATCGGCAAACCAGACAGAGAAAAACTTTACTAACTATGCGGTTTGAACTTCAAAAAATGTTTCTGTTATTATTTATTTATTTACTTATGCTGTATCACCTATATTTAAACAAAACATATGTCAATATTTATGTATATATGCCCTATTGGCTATATTTAAACTAAATATATATAATGATTATTTACATATGCTGTATCAGCTAAATGATTTCCATTACATGAAAGTAGATGTTAAAACTTCATGCTGATTTGAACTCGGCTCTCGCCAAGATAAGCACCAACTAAGAGGTAGCTTTGCAGTATTAAAGTATAGTGTTGATGGCTGAAGTGTAATGCTGGCTCCAGGGATCAGCTTATTTTGCCTCCCCAGTGCAAAATATATAAAGTCGTACTATCTAACTTTGCGTCATTTATTTTCTTGTCTGATTCATGTATTAAATATGTACTGCAGACTCAATCATAGTGGAAAATGAAATACCCCTCGGGAAGACTATTGTTACCTCCAGGGTGCGGCTTCGGGCATCATAACCCCCTGTAGGTAACAATAGTCTTCCCTCGGGTCAATCATTTTCTACTATAGCCCTCCTCTCCTCAGATATATATAATGTATTACATATATATAGATCATATATATATATATATTATATATAATACAAAAACTAATGGTAAAAAAATCTATTGTCATTAATGTATTTTTATATATATTTAACAACAGTATATTGAAACATACTACACCAGTATGAATACATATGGACACCTGTAAAGTCTCTAAAGCAGGGCTTCCCAACCCTGGTCTTGGGGACCCCCTGTGTTTTCATTCCAACTGAGCTCTCAGTAACTTAACTAGACCCTTAATTGAATTAACAATTTGCTTAATTAGATCGTTTTACTTGTTTTCAGCTCTTAAACAATTGCAGATTTCAAGTTAGCTATAGCATTTTCTAAGTGTTTAGTCCAGTAATTGAGAGACAAAGTCCTTTAAAATATATAACATCGCAGCAAGTAAGCTGGAAATTATATTTAGTTGTTAAATGTTCTTCAGGCTCTTGTGAAAGAGCAGCAAAACATCCCCATGTCAAAGGAACACAAGACATCCAATACTGCAATACCAAGTAAACAACATAGCTTTGGCAAAACATTGTTTGCATGAAATGCATGTGAGTTTTCCATCCCATGCATTTCAATGCATTGAGAGTGCGTGTGTTGTCTTTATGAATGACTGAAGACCATGCAGTCTTAAGAAGTATAGAAAAATCTAACTAAGATCCCAACTATTATTCTTATAGTTTGTTTTCCTTTCTCCAGTTTCAGCATTAATACTACTAATATACTATGGAAGTTAATATGTTAAATTACCGTTAAAGATAATCTGAACAAGTGAAACTGTATGAGCCGGCCAGTATTGATATTTAGAAATGTTCATAAAAAATAATAAAAGCCCTTATCAATTATGGCTATATACTGTATGCATGGTATCTATAAAACGGACAGTGAGGGACTTTGTAGATTGGAAGGTTATTGCTCTTAAAATAAAAGTTTTAAATAGTTTATCATGATAACAAAGTGTCATAAAGCACTGTACCAGCTAGGCACAGTATGCTAAATCAATGTCTGGTGAAGCATAGGAAACAATGAGATTACAGTGCAGTTCAGTCCTTTAGAAGTCTGAACTTCAAGACAGTGTGGCATCTGGCTAGAAAGAGGAAAATATAGTTCTGATGAAGAGGAGACAAGTGCTGGTGTCGGTAAGAGTTCAGCTAGACTTTCACTTTACCAGTTTTAGAGGCACCTTCTCAGAAAGTCTACATATCCCATAAGAGGATGGGCCCTTGTTCACCAGGGCTGTCTAAATTAATTGCCCTTCACAGCCGTTTCATCATGAAAACAATAAAACTACACCAAATGCTGCGGTACAAGAATAGCAAGCCTTCCTCAGCCACTTTCACTGTGGTGCTAAAGTGGGCACTAGGACCCAGGAGAGCCTGGGCTGTGAGGGACAGAGAGAGTGTGTGTCTAGTTTAAGAACCCAAGCACACACAATGTGTGAGTCACTGCCACACACTGCACTGGACAGGGTGAGAAAGAGAGGGAAAGAGAATGAGAGCTTCATCAGATATCATCCGTTCAAAATCAAACTACGACTAAACAACAATAAACAGACCCACTGCAACCAGCACCAGAGCTCTGGACCTGTTCAGCTGAAAACAGAGGAACAACAAGGATGAATGAAATTAGCAGAGAATGGAAATCTGTCTAATCTAGGATCACAGAATCCATTGAAAGCGCTTACTTTTTATCAATATTTCCAAAATAAACTGTCAAGGGCAGTGAATATAACCTCCATCCACAACCCTTTTGAAAACTTTGTTATTGTATATATATATATATATATATATATATATATATATATATATATATATATATATATATACACACACACACACACACACACACACACACACACACACACACACACACACACACACACAGCAATCTGATGATAGGGGACCTGTCTCTTACTGCAGGCTACAAGAGCTCATAGCTGATACTCTTTCTTATATTAATATTAAGGTAACCAAAGCGCATGCTAAAGCCAAAAGTGCAGTTAGTAAAAACTGAAGACATTGGTAAATCTCAAGGGGAACCAAAAGTTCTTATGAAAAACAGATTCTAGTTATAGGAAATTGTTTACAGCTGCTTCATTCAGAATTACACATTACATCTTAATTAAACTCTGTAAAGGCAGAAATATCTATTTACATAAAAGGTGAAAAGGACAAACATACACCAGGCTTAACAAAATAAACAACTGCAATTCACTGGATGGACTGAAATCAACGCTGCTCACTTCCGTTTGCATGGCTGGATGGTTTCATTACTTCTGTGAAGGTGCTGGTAGGTGAGTACTTTATATGAGTTTCTATTTGAAATTAACCCATTTTTATACAAATGTAAAAGGTTACAGAGCTGAGGCAGTATAGAATGGCTTTTCAGTATTACAAGTCTCTGTGACACAGATGTAGCATCTTGGTCCAAGGTTCTAATCTTACCCAGGATTAACCTGATCATATTCCTGGCACCCTGGCATGTCTTGATTTTGGAGGGGCCAGAATTTGAATATGATTTCAGGGTAATATTCACAATATACAGTACCCAGTAATCATAATTTGTAGTGTATCCTAAAATAAATAAATAAAGCTGCACACTTCTGTCCAGTACATTGCTATCTGACATTGGAAGCACGCTCCCTAAAGTGAAGACTGTCAATACATTTAAGCCCAGTCTGTCAGTGCTGGCCATAGGTTTTGATACAGATATCTCTGTCCACTAAGTACTGGACAAAATAAAATTGCTAGGTTGTCTTAATTGAAGAAAGACCTTATTTGAACAGTGTTTTCTTTGGTAAGTTAATTTTACTTTAAAAAAAAAAAAAGTTTGTCAAATATTTTTTCTATGTTTCTTGAACATATGATATTTAATTGGTTTAATTAGGATTATGTTTCCACATGTTTAATTGTTTATATTGGAACATGCATATTAAGTTTCCTATACAGGGACATTTATTCAATAGAGGGGTGTAGCAATGATATAAGTAATTTTGACTGCATTTTATGTATGCAAAAATCAATTTAAAAAGTCCTCCTGATTAAATCAAGCATTTACAATCACTGCTTACATTTAGGCATACATCTTTTGGATTAAGCTTTGTAAGTGATGGCAATACATTTAAATAAATGAGTATCTACTTTTGATTTGTCAAAGTGTGAATTATTTGGGGATGTTAGGAAAAAATTGAATTGCATATATTAACAAAACTTCCTGTTATGTCCTGTTTTACAATGATGACCCTCCGACAGGAAGACTTTGGCTGTTGTTCAGAAGCGGTATCGATTGAATGGGGGTGAACAACCTTTAGGTTTGAAAAATATTATGCTCAACAGGTGTATTTGTGAGCAGCATAACATGCAATAACATGAGCTCATGTTTAGTATAAGCTTTTTGCTTGTGTTTCGCTTGTACTGCTTGATTAAAAATGCTTCAAGTAATAGGGGCCTGAATTCTCTACATTTCCTTATTAGGCCCTTTGCATCATGATTTTAAATTGTGGCTGTGGAAACTCAAAAGTGTGTCACAGTTAGGATCGGTACTTATCTGTCCATTCACTTAACTGAATTACACAACACTATTAAGTCTTATAAAAGATGACTTCATTATCTGAGTAAAATAAAAGACACAACCCAGCTTTGAAAAAAAACCTAAAAACTAAAAAACAGAATTGTCGACCAATCTAACTGATTGCATTGGTAAACTACAAAATTACTACAATAGTATTTTAGACCTATGCAATATTCGGGCAAACCGTTATTTGTTTAATTACAAATGATTACTATTCCTGTATGCTCTTTATTAAGCTCAATGTTAGAGTTTTTTTTTTGTTTAATTATCAAAAAAAGTATATAGATATACATTAAAGGTTAAAGTGATCATTTGTGAATTTGTAATTTTAAATTTACTATCCGATTAAGCACAAATACTAAACATTTTTCTTAAACTGTTACAGCTGGATGTCTCGTCTATTTCCATCTTTTCTTATTAAGTCTTGAGAGGTTTCCATGGAAATTGGGCTTGAGACAAGGGGACTACAATATCTGATATAATTATTAATAAGCACTGCACATAGTTATGTAGCAATATATGTATTGCTTTCTGTTATTTAAAAAAAAAAAAAAACATTAGAATCAAACACAAGATAGAACAGAACATGAGAACAGCCTTGCTGAGTGAAATTACATGGAAATATGCAGAAGACCAGCCCTGTTATCAAGGAGGTTTATACAACACAGATATTTGTTTACGCAGGCCATATGCCTTGTGTCTTTGTGTTGTTCAAAAACAATCACTGAGACAGGACAAGGATAGGAGTGATAAGAATGTTTTAAAAAAGCTAAGGTAAATTTAAACAAATCAAAGAGATTTCTGTGTTCTGTGGCACCACCACCTGCCACAAGAATATGTATTAAAATGAAAGAGATCAAGGATACAGATATCAAGTTAAATTCTCAAAGCTATTTACTCAAAATCGTCAAGTTTTTTTTTTTTTTTTATGAATGGAAAAAAACCCACCAATTAAATGTTTAAAACAAATAAGAAACTATTTAATACTCGACTCACGCTCCTGAATTAAATGTCTCGGTTGTTTATTTCATGTTTGCTAACTTTACGGGGCACCCTTCTCCTTATCCTAGAATATGTGACATATATACAGTGTTGTGGGGTCTCATTAATTAGAGCATTACATTTTCCAGTAAATTGTAACCATAAAGATCCCCTTTTCAGACAGGCAACAAAATATGGTAACAGATTATATTTTATGTGAAAAAATAAAATAGTTTATTTTAGTGACCTGTGAAAAAAAAAGGACTGCGGCTAATACTTAACATGGGATCAGGAAAACTCCTCAACAGCGCAAGTCGAACCTTACATGTCACGTGAATATGCTTTCCGTATAATCTTGCAAGAAAATGGTGTCCAAGGAGATCGGATGGGTTCAATAGCAACTTGTAACTGTAACGGATTCCTTTTTAAAAGTAACTTCATCAACCCTGCATATATGCCTGGGAAACTGTTCTTAACTGCTATTGGCATCTAGAGCGCAATTAGACTAGACTCCAAGTTTCAAAACATACTTTAAAGCCTGGTGAATATGAAAAATTCTCTGACATGTTCAAAACAAATACATATACTTATTCACATGGGTAACGGACTTTCATTTTGTAAAATGGTTTGGGAATATGCCAGAATTTAGAATAAATATAGGTGAGGGAAAGATGGTTTATATGATTGTTCATAAACATGCTTTTAATTAATTAATTAAACCTTCACTATGGCACTGATAGAGGAGGTATTTATATGGTTCTCTTCCACATGATCTGGATGCTAACTTCAGAAGTTGTTTTACACCATTCCAAACCATATGGAATTTATTGTTGTTTGCGTTCTGTTAGGATGGATTTCTGTATTCGAGAATGTCACTGCATTATTTTGACAAATTGTAGTAAATATTAAAAGTATAAAAGTTCTGGATCTCACCTGTAAGGCTATGATAAAGCAAGAGAATAAAACTAACTACTAGCATTTTTTTGGTGACTTTTTAAAACTATGTTAACTGTATTCGAGCATATAATGCTGGCACAGTTGTTTTTTGTTTTGTTATTTTTTATAAGGACAGCTGAGCCATAATTAAAATGCAATTCTGGGGAAAGGCAAATTCTACAGAGGAATATGTACTTGAGCGATAATCGCTTACTTACTATGTACTAGTTTTATTAAAAGCATAGTCAAATTGTGATCTCATTTAACCCTGGCTCTGAAATAGAGAGGTTTCCTCCTTATGTTGAACAGCCTTGGACAAACTAGTGTTCAGTAGATTAACTGTTAGCTCTTTACACAGCATTTGATGCTCAGTAGGACAGAGACAGCATTTTCCATACTGCATTTCAAGTGAAAACTTTGTGGTGATAATGGTACATATTGTGTAATACAGTCCTAAATGGAATTTTCCTCAAGAAAGAAAATCTGCAGGCTGTAGATAAGTGATCCACAGGTTCAGAAGGGTAGAGGATATATGGTTCCATGCAGGCGTCTGTGTATTTATCAAAGTGCATTGGTTTTACTGGAAACACTATTGTTATGGTGCTTAGAGAGAGAACCTTTTAATCACATTTTGTTTGCCTACTGTTAAATATGTGTGCTATGTTGATCTATTTTTACATAATTAATTAAAATCATTTAAGTCAACTTGAAAGCTGTGATTTGATATCCTTGACTGTTAAAGTAAGCTTGAGCCAAAGAAAAAAGAAAAAGGGTGCAATTAAATACATTGGATCCCTATGCATTTATTAGCATACTATCATGCCCATGTACTCAATATTTTCTCATACAGGTGGCCATTACCAAAATTACCAAAATCTACTATATCGTTTTGTATTGTAAATCATTTTACAATTTACAAACTTAATTTCACATTCCAGTTTTACCCAATAGAAGAATGCAATGTGAATTTGAGCATTCAACATAATTACTTTTAGGCAGCACTATTTATATATGTTAAAAAATAATTAGAACTACCCTGAATGTAAATACAATACATTTAATAACCAATTGTTTTGTATTGTATTTTTTCAGGAACCAGAGTGTTGCTGATATTGAATAAGGATTTTCATGATTCCAGTGGACAGATAATTGTGAACAATACAAACCCCCTGAAACTAACTGCTGTACCAGTTCTTGGAGGAGAATTATGGAGGTCTACAATGAACTTGTGGACCAGATGACCAACACAACAGCAGAGAATGACACTTATGGGCACTGGAAGCCTTTCTCCACAGTTTCCTCCATGGAGCTCGGGCTGATTTCTAATGGACAGTCCAGAATCAGAGATCTAATTGGAATTTTTTTCATGGTGTTGCTCAGCATCGTTGCACTGCTGGCCAACACAGCTGTGATTGTGGTCATCATCAAATCTCCGCAGCTGAGGAAGTTTGTTTTCGTATTCCATCTGTGTGTGGTGGACCTTCTCTCTGCCATTTTCTTGATGCCTCTGGCAATTGTTTCCAGTTCCCATTTTTTTGGCACAGTGATGTTTAGTCTGTTGGAATGCCAGGTTTTCATATTCCTAAATGTTTGCTTGATTTGTGCATCTATTCTCACCATCACGGCCATCAGCATTGAACGGTATTACTACATAGTCCATCCCATGAGGTACGAGGTTAAAATGACAGCTGGCCTAGCCGTAGCCGTTGTGGTTTTTATATGGATCAAGTCAATTTTACTGGCCTCCTTTCCGCTGTTGACCTGGCCCACTTATGGAATTCAAGGCACAACCAATGCTACCAATTGCTCTTTATACTGGTGCCCCAGTGTCTACAAAAAGGCCTTTGTCATAATTTTCAGCATCCTTTGTTTTTTCCTACCAACTATTATCATCTTCATTGTCTACTGCAGTGTTTATAAGGTGGCAAGGATTGCAGCCTTGCAGCAAGTACCTGTCCCTTCATGGGTTAACAATTCAAAGAGGCGCTCAGACTCAATTAACAGCCAAACAACCATCATCACCACAAGGAATCTTCCTCAAAGACTGTCTGCTGAGAACGTCTTTGGGGGAAGCAAAGCTGCTTTTACTTTGATCATTATCGTAGGCCAATTTCTGCTCTGCTGGTTGCCTTTCTTTTCCTTTCATCTCTATTTGTCAGTAAATGAGGCTGTCAAAAGCCCTGGAGATGTAGAGACCATAGTTACCTGGCTTGCCTACTCCTCATTTGCTATTAACCCTTTCTTCTATGGACTCCTGAACCGTCAGATAAGAGAGGAACTCTGTAAGCTCAAAAGGTGCTACATGACCAGGACTTCAGAGTTGGGCATTTCAAGCCAAGAAGGTTCCATCCAGGAGAACTTCCTGCAGTTCTTACAAAGGACCAGCTGCACGGTGGAAACCAGGTCAAGCTGCATCAATTCTAGCCCCAGAAACACTCTGGACCAAACAGTGCCATGTTTCAGAATCCCGGGTCAAATCCCAGAATAATGTATAAAAAATGTAAAGTATGCACACATACTAAAAGACCATTCTTACAATAACTGGCTGTTGATCCTGGATTTAGAGGTCAGTTACAGGTTCAGATGAGGTATTTTTATTTCTTTCAAAAATGAATAACTATATTACTATTGTGTGAGCTGTTCAAATGACCTAAGACAGCAGCCAGTATGAGCACTGTATATAAAACAGAAGAATGCCTTTGTTCATTTTTTTTTGCACTAGGAGAATAGTGGATACTGAAAAAATAATTCCTTTCTTACATTGGTTTACTGCTTTTTCACAACTAAGTATCTGCAAGAATTGTGTGGGTTACTTTAATTTTTAATTATAATTATTATTAATTTTCCTCATTACAAAACGATAGTTGGGCGTCATAGTCATGATAAATACATGTATGTGTTTCTGCCTTATTAAAGAAAATATATATATATATATATATATATATATATATATATATATATATATATATATATATATATATATATACACACACACACACACACACACACACACACACACACACACACACACACAAAAATCTACTATACCCCCATTCACACTGGCACTCCTACCTGGGTCAGACTCGGGTTCTGGCTACCTGGGTCACAATCCCGCGTAGTGTGAAACCACTTACCTGAGTCATACCCAGCGACCACCTCAGGATGTGGGTCGACATGTTTTGACCAGGGTTGAGTGAGACAAGATGCATGACAGCCGATCTTAAGCTGACGAAATAAAAAACAGCCACGTCTGCGTGAAGTTTTCACTTCTGAGAGGAATGTTTTTATTCATTCTGTTTAGCCATATTTTTGTTGCTTGAGACACACCATGAGCCAGATTGCAGCATGGATGAAGAAACATTTGCTCTAATCAACATTTGGGCCGACAGTTCAATCCAGAGAAGCTTGGATGGAAGCGTCTGTAACAAGCTGCTTCCGGGGCATTGATACGCGCGTTGTGTTCTTGTGTCTGTCACACAGGTCAACCCTGCTTTATCAAAAGCAGTGTGAAATCACATAGCTGACCCGCATGACACTGGGTTCGGCCAGAGTAGGTTCCAACCCGGGTAGAGCATGCCAGTGTGAAAGGGGCTATAGAGATAGAATACAAGTGGTCTCAAATTAAGCTTCTCCTTTAAATGAGTGTGCAAACACCATAAAATAGATACCCTTTTTAGGACAGCCAGTCATCATCATCATAATAATAATAATAATAATAAATAATAATAATAATAATAATAATAATAATATACTATATTTTTACTTTCAAAATACTTTTAAGTTTTATGTACAGTTGTTTGTTCTTGACGAAACCTAGAATGATCAGAACCCCCAGTCTAATGCAATCTCACACTGTGGCTATTCACAAAGTGAGAGTATGTATTTTTTATGAAGATATAAACAGGCCCACACACCACTCATATATAAGAGAAATGCACAGTTAGATATATTAGTCAATACCCAATGCACTATGTTCGTGTACATGTAGTTTAATGAAAAAATGAAGATGTATAACACTTGAAAAAGGTAGCTACTTGATATTCCTGTCAAATTCATATTATCTGTCATATCCCTGTCTTTGTTCAAAATGGCATTCTGGGATAAAAGTGATATTTATTCAAATAGAATAATTTAAGGGAATTTTATATTTTAACTCCTACCATATTATAGTTTATTGGAATGCTATTTATAAATACATTGTGTTTTTTTTTTTGTTTTTTTTATAAATAAATACATATAATGTGATTGAACTGAAGCCTTGTTTCGTTTCATTTTCTTAGAATACTTGATTATATACTTGGTGGTTTGAACTCATCTGATTTTTAAGTGATAGGTTTTTAATCAAATAAGGTTTGGGGATGTCTCTCTTTCTGCAGTGCTTTCCAAATCAGTAAGACAATTCTTTATTACAAATGGGGACTTGATAGTTTCAAGACCCTGGAATGAAAAGAAAGAAATGTAAATATACCCGCAGTCTCACATACTATGCACCTACTGTAATGCTGTAGCTGTCTCATTTTCAACTGCAAAGAAAAATAAATCGAAAGTTCTAATTCAGCACCTTTAAGCTATCTGTCAGTGCTGCTTAAAACAAGCGAAATTGGGCTTGGCCATGCAGACAGTCACTTTTCTTCTTTCGGCATTTGCAGCACACATTTTGGGCTTTTCTTGTTCCTGGTCGCTTATCTCTAAAGTAAAAAAACAACATAACAAATGTTTGTGGTCAATATATGCATAAAAACTGTAGGTTACCGGTCCCAGTGTGCACGTGTCTTCCACGTGTGCACACTTATCAGCCTCTGAATAGTAGAACGGAAAGTAGTATTCCCTCTCCAACCCGCCCCCCCGACGGAAAACAACCCCCAACCCCTCCTCCCCCTTTTTGGTTCTGAAAGATTGTCAGTTGTGACCATAAATGGGCCATAGCTAGGGTTTCGCTTATTTTTGAGAACAAGGCTGCTTTTTTTCTGTCAGAAATCTGGCAACCCTGCTCAGTCGCCATGGGAACGAGATGAGACAAGAAGCTAATAATGTTCCTGTTGCTCACATAGCAACAAGGTGATTTTAAGTAGGAGCTTTCAGCTGGAGACAAACACCAAGCAAGAGAATAAGTTGCTCAAGGCATGCTTTAATACTACATTGCAGTTCACCTGTTTTGCCATAATACCTATAGCTCTCGAATTGGGGGACCACTTTAAAAACATACAGGTGAAAGCTTATTATTAAGCTTCACTCAAAAAATACAGTGCCTGTGTTAACCCAGCAATATCGGTTTCCTCTACTATGAAGATGGCCCCCAGATCTCAAAAGGCTTTTTTTCTATCCAAATACCTAATAGATATCCAGGATTAGATGCTGCAGGATTGGCAGGGGGGAATTCTTCCTTACACTTGCATATTCATGAGTGCAAATAAGTCATTCAAAACAATTGGTGGATAAGGATAAGAAACAACAAATAAATATTGTGCAAATCCTGTTGAAATTCAGCATAGTTTACATACATGACCTTTTTGAATGTTCTTCTGTGAGGCTTGTGGTGTGAGTAAAGGTTTTATTTATTTTTTTACTTGCTTGTAAATTTGAAAGACTTTGAAAACGAAGTCAACCGGCACATGGAAGTAAGGAAATATAAGAATGCAATCACTGCCTGTCTATAAGACAATATAGCTTAAATAGAAAATCATATAGCATACCATATACATTAATTACCATATATATATATATATATATATATATATATATATATATATATATATATATATATATATATATCACTGAAAATCATTAGAAAATATTACCCTCACTGTTGTCTCCACTTTGAAATTCATGTACATTTATATGTGCCTGGAGAATATTTTGATGCCTGTTTTTGGACAAATGAAATCTCAGTGCCATATACAGGTAATGTAGATTAAACAAAAAAGTTCATAAGCTTTTGAGAATAAGCCAGTAGGTCCATTTGGTTTGAAATAAAAATGTTCCAATTCCAATTTGATTTATTATTTTTTAAATAAAAATATCTAATTATATGACAAATATAATGTCTATATTCATTTGTGAATCATCTTGTATATAAAGTGACATTGAAAACCATAACAACAAAGTTGGGAATACCTAAAATGTATTTCTGTTCTTGAATACACTACATATTACTTCAACAACCGACAACAGATCCCCTATAAAAGACAAACAAAAAACTACATAAACAGTACTACACATTTACTATTAAATTACTATGTTCATAAATTATATAACAGTACAATAATGGTAAGATTGGAGCATTTCTATACATATATGTATATACGCTGTTTATGGAATTTGGGCTTACTTGTTGTTTTATGACATATTAGAGGGGAGTACCACATAATTATTACTATGGAAACATGACTCACTTACTTCTTGAATGCTTTTGCATCGATAGTGTTTCAAAAGTAATTGGGTAGTTTTGATCATAAGAGTTACACATAGCCAACAAAAGGTTGAAGTATCTTATATCAAGCAGCATAAACTGGAATATAGCTACACACATTATAATATTATTATGACATTAAAAGAGACCTTTGAGTTTAACTACCCAGTTTGCCAAACGGTATTCTTCTTAACAAACACATGTCTTTAACGTAATTAAATTAGCATGATTCAGAGAGAATGCTCTCCACTGACACTCAGATGAATAAGCACTGTTTGAAGGCAAGCAGGCTAGTGTTTTATATAATCAGAATCGGCCTTTCCAGAGGTAATTAATGTACATTTACAGCTCAGATAATCAAAGTGAGGATTGAGATAATGAAAAACCTCTGTTGCTACGGAAACAAGCTCTTTCATAGCCACCATGCCAAACACAATTGTCAGTAAAAAGAACATTCACTTATTTAGAACATGTGATCTAATTATATATTCATAATATGTGTTGCATTATGATCAAAACATGTTGCGATAAAAATAGAGCTTGCAGAATGTTCTGGGGAAGATTTAAGTGCACTAATTAAGAATAAGAAAGGCCTATTTGTCTGTTTTCCTTCAATTTAATTCTTCAAAATCAAACTGTGTCACTGTATTATCTAATAGGCATTCAAACCCAGTTTTCCCACTTTCAATAAACAAGGACTTATCAAGTACCGCCTCCACCGTAAGGTGAGCCATACCGTATGAGCGACACCTTACTTGAGAAAACTGGTTGTTTACCTCTGCCCAGGTAGTCAGACTGTTATAAATCTGTAAATATAGAATGTTATCATATATATTGTTGTGCAATGAATGAACATGTTTCATTATGTTTCAATGAGGAACCTAAGTTGACTCAAAACAAATACAGAGTTTTCCTCTTAAAGGAGAGTGAAGATTACAAGATTTTGGGCACTCTTAAAAAATCTACACTTATAAATTCAATCCCAAAATATTAATTTGGAGTTAATGAAAATACACGATTTTGGTACCAATCTGAAGAGGTGGCATGCCTGGGGAACAGTCCAGACCTGATGCACTTTACATGACTGGCAAAGACTCAGTAATGCCATTCATCAGTGCCATTCCAACATGATTGGATTGCATAGAGACTCTGGGTGTCTACTAAGACTTGAACATTTGATTCCAAGTAGTTAGTTCTAGTTCTGGTATAACGCAAAACAAACAGTACATGATTTTCTACCCTACTAAAATGATGTACTGTTGCTAATACGCCCACGTTGGCTTGACGTCAGTGTAATTTGACTTCTGAATGGTGTGCCTTCCCACTTACATTTGTACAGACCATTCTCGCCAAAAATATACTGGTCTAAACCTCTTCAAAACTGTCGATTCGTGCATGCAGAAAACTATTCAAAAACCCCATCTGTTGAAGCAATTATTTAACTAAGATGCCATTGATCACCTAGAGCAGCTGAAAATGTCATGTCAAATGTTAGGAAATAGAACTACTACTTGGAAATGTTCTGCTATAATAAGATCATAAGGAGGACACATCAGCTAGAAATAAAACTCAAAGAACCACACATTTTGCTAAACTGAGCTTTTACTAATATTAAGCTAGCAATGCATTTGCAGCAGTAGTACAAGGCTATACTAAAATCTATCATTAAAATCTAACCTTTAGAATGGCTTATCTAATGGTTTAATATAATGAATTTTATTTTTATTTTAAAGTCCAGATTGGATAGTAGACTATAGAAGAAGTGTCAATGTTAGGATGTTAGAACATGTGGAATTCAAAACTGGGCTAAACAGGTTATTGTTTGAACTTACGGTAGCCAGTATCCACAGTTTCTATGGCAACTAATTGCTAGCTGGACATTTATAAGGATGCAAGTACTGGATTGTTTATAGGAGGAAATCGCCTCAACAAAACAAATGCCATCACATTAAGAACTAAGAACTCAGGCTCTGACAGCTAACAGTTGGGTGTTTTGTGCTTTCTTAGATAACAACCTGTAAGTAAAAAGAGGAAAAAGATGAACATGCAAAAACATGTGACACTGTACTTTACAATCAGAGTAATGGAATCAGTTGTTATTTTATGTTAGTAACAATGTATCATCCCTTATAAAAGCTTATCATTGTAAAAGCATAGCAAAGTGCAATAAAACAGACTGAAAATATGGTAACCATAGTGAGGTATGGTCAAGCATATTAATAAATAAATAATAAATATAGCAAACCAGGGTAGAATATGGTAAGTATAACCAAAACTGCAAAAATACCATACAACAATACTGTGGTAAACTGCTATAAAGGGTACAGAAATATTAAAATGTTTTATTAGAACAAAATACAGCAATGGAAAAAATTGATTGTACTCTGATGTTATTTTGAACTGGACAACCTCCATTTAAAATTCTGTTTTTCTCTCTGAGAAATTGCTGGACATGTTTGCTTAAAAGTTTCACTTGTTCAAGAGCAGTGTGGTTTAAATAGATTTAAACCGAGGAAGGAAAATAGAGATATTTAAACTAAAACTACCTTTTGGGAGTATAAACAAACCTTAGTAGTACTTCGACAGGAGTAAGAAACTTAGAAATACATTTTGATGTAGATGCAACTAGTCTTTTAATAATTGTATTTTTAGCATCTATAATGGATGGTTGTTTTCAGCTTCTTTACAAAAACATCAGTTCAGAACATCCAAGCAGCTTGTTATAGGATAGTTCAAGGCTGCTGTGGGCTATTAATAGCTGATGGGGTCTGTTAATGGGTACAAAGGTTGCTGAACACCAATTTGTTTATAGTGAAGCCATTAGAATTGAACATGTGACCCAGGACAGAGGAATGACACTCTGACCTTTTATATAGATGGATTTTGATGCTGTTGTCAAAACCCCATATGGAACTCTTGGAAAATTGAGTCAATGTGCAACTAAAATAAACAAAGTTTAGTTTTGTTTTGGTTTTAATAAAAATAATATGAAAATAAATATTATGAAAACATAATCTTTATTAAGATCATTTTATTAAGCACTCAGTAGAAATACTAAAATACACACTAACATGTTCAATGACTTTAGTATTACCTGTGAACAAATCATTTGGGGACTTCCTCTCCACTCCCTTATATAGTATATATCACACATGGCATGAAAACTGTTAGATGATAGATCATTTGAAAGGAACTTCAGAAAAAAAAAGAGTAAGAATTATTAAAAAAATTTTTCCAAAGCGGTATTGCTGTTTAATTAAATATAAATTGGGAGGGTGTCAAAAACATAAAAAAAAGCTTAGACAATGCATTTTTTTTGTATGTTGAACAAATTACTAATCTGAACTGGGGTCCAGTCCCGAATGGTTCGGATAAGCAAGAGTCTAACGGAAGAAAAGTGGCTTGAAACCAAGAAGAAGTGTGAGCAGCGTCTCCAGATATTAGCCAGCAGAGGGCACTGAAAATCAAGACATGGAACACCCCTCCAAAACATTTACACACCAAGAAGTTTCAGAAAGATACCCACAATGAGTGACCATAAAAAAAACTGGAGAACAGCATAAGACCAACAATATATTTAGATTTTGTTGAACCTGCTGAAAACCAGGCTGGCCAGACTATTTTAAAACCTGAAGTAATAAACACTGTAGTACAGAAGGAGCTCAAGTAGCAATATGATCCCACCATCTTAGGCTTAACATTCTGTATGACCTCACCAGTTTGGGCTTAAGTTTATATTGAGGGTTTAGTTCTTTTAATTATGTTCTGTGAACCCTAAGCCAATGGGGTCATATTTATACTCTTCTTAAGCCTGTATTTGCACACTGCTAGATACTTTTGCAAAGGGAGCTTCTTATTTACATGGACGTTATCACTGTTTTGAACAGATTTTAATGCAGGTTTCAAATGTGCAGTTTTGAAAGAACCACATGTTATAGCAAACATATATTTTCATTTTAAAACAAGATATCTGGTACTACTTTAGGTTAAAGGAAACACTTTATATGCCTTGTTCTTGGGTTATCTGTTTACACTTATATTTCCTGAGTCATTTAACTTAAGCAGTGTATTCAACGTATGTCAAGAGGGGAAGCAGCTGACTGGTTGTTGACAGGAAAGAAGCCAGTGAAAGGTGTGGGGACAATTACATTGTCCAGGTGAAATGACCTAGGAAGTACAAGACAGTGAAAAAGCATGGAATCCAAAACTAAGATTTCATAGCATTATTTTGTTAACTACAATTACTTTAAAAATAAATGACAAAATGTATTTCTCAAATATTTTTTGTTACAACATATACTTAGGGATATTACTCTCAGTATGCGAATATAGGCAAACGTTTGCAAAGGGGAATGGTGTTAAGATAATTGGTTTCCACTCGAGGTTCTCCTACAATGTTACTCTTTATTAAGAAGTGCATCTTTCCATTAGCACTTGAGCACAGCATCCCATATTTACACAGTGAAATGTGCCACCTAGGCTTCAGTAACCTGTTTATTGAACTGTCAGTCTGATAATGCTGGGCAGCCATCCACTGGGCCTGCTTGGACATTCCGTGAGTAGGAGGTCAGTGTCTTAATATACACCCCAACAGATGCTAAAGAAGGGCTGCTTCAAACAAAGAGAGCTTTTGGTTTATATGCATTTGGACTTTCCAGTGTTAGCATCTCAGACCTCTTGGATACATTGCTGTAAAGTGTTGGCCTCCCTCCTTCTTCTCTGCAGGTTGTAACTATGATTAAGGAGGATGTTATAGAAGAAACCAAGATCGATCTTGGGGGAGAGGAGCAGCAGACTGAGGTCAATGCTGCCCTGCCTCAAAATGAAACCACCCCATTGGTGGGGAGCCGGGACCCCAAAGGAGTTAATGCACATTTGAGGGTAAGTTTAACAATAAGCCTAATGTGTCTCTTTAGATATGCAGAATGTTCACCCCGCTTTTTATAAAAGGAAGAAAAACAAATATGCAAAACCAGCTGCCTAATCCATAAAAGCTTTAAAAACATATCAACTGGCATTCTGAAGAGCAAGTATGCTTAGAAGCTCTTAAATCAATTACAGTGGGTTACTCATTCTGCGTTGTTCCAGATCCTCGATTAATGGATCTCAAAATGGAACATTGGCTTTCAGTTTCAACATCTTCATCTCTAAAACATTAACAGGGAGTACTATTCAGTGCCATCCTTTTGAAACAGTGGAAAACATTTGGCACATTCACTAACACTTTCTTAATATAATTACTTGTTTAAACAAACCTTGACACTAAAAGTTACATTACTCACTGTGCATTAGCACCAAAGCTAGATGTATTCTCAACAACCTCATTTATTAACATTTGAATGTGGGTTAAAATTCAACCCTACTATAATATATACATTTTCACTCCTGTATTAGTTCTTTTTTTAAAAATAGATTGAGGAACAATACTGTATTTTGTTTTAATAAATAAGACTTACTGTAGGAGCCAGTAAATTTTTCAATACCAATATCATCTTAAATATTCTGACTCATAAGGTGATATTTCAAGCTAGTATTCATAAAAGTACATTTTAGTGTGTGTAAAGAGTATTCTTTATCTTTCTAATCATGTTTCTTTGTTGAGGTTTACAAGCCCCTTGAGGCTATTTATAATGTATTGTGCTATTAACTAACAGCATGTGGCTCCACCCTTAGCTTTATGTATGGTGGCGTCCAATGGATTAAGTAGCCATGCGTTACCGAGGGAGTTTGTTCCACTCCTTGTTGACTTCTCAAGCTCAGCAGTACTTCAGAGGTTTATGTCTATCAAGTTCCGAATGGATCGGACTGGATTAAAGTTAGGAGATTGGCTTGCCCACAGCAGGCATCTTATGTCTGTCTGAGCCTCTCTTTCTTCTGCTGATGACTGAGCAAGCCCTGTGTGCAAGAGCACCATTATCCTTAACTGCTGGCTAAATGAGTCCACTACCTGAGAATTGGTAGAACAAATCAAACATGTGTCACAGATTTTGACAGAATTTATGACAGTTGAAATGGTAGAGATGCTTATTACGGTTGACATTGAAATGCCTGTAGTTTCTACCAGAAATCATTTGGCAGAGCCTTAAGAGATCGCGAACAATGAGAAAGTCTATATGGATGAGTGGCTACGCTTGTTTTTTTTAAACAATTAATCATTAATAGAGGAGCTTTTTTTAATTTTTTTTTTTTTTTACCAGCTGTGCAAAACGTACTGCTAGGAACTGCTGGAAAGGCATGTCAGTATCCTTAACTCAGTGTAGAAGCAGCATCCCAGTCTTCAGGTTCACCTTGTACTCAACACAGGGTTTGTTACAATAAACATGTGCTATTCAGCAGTTTCCCCAGCAGTTGGTATTAATGTGTTTTTTCTCTGTTTTCAGGTGACTTTTGAAGATGTGATAGCAGAACCCCAATCGATCCACAGCTTTGACAAGGTGTGGCTCTGGAGCCATGCCTTGTTTGAAGTCTCCAGACTCTGGTTCTACAGAATAATCTCCCTCATCCTCGCTGTTCCTGTTTCTTTAATTGTTGGAATTCTATTAGCCATACTAAGTTGCCTTCACATTTGGTATGTCACAAAATGTTACATGTTGTGAATTATGAGGAAACAACTTTGCCTTTTATTTTTTGATTAAACTGGCATATTTTAGGTTAAAAAGTTACGAGATGAGCCAAGAGGAGTGTTCACTACTGAGAATTTGATCCTGTTTGGAATGCGGGAAATAGATTGTGGAGACATTATGAAAAAAATCTTGGTATGGTGTGTAGAAATGTTATCTCTGTCTCCCTGTTTGCTGACTTTCATAACTCCAGCCTAATTTGTTTGTCTGGGCTCACATTTCTCTCCAAATCTGAATCCTAAATACACCCTAATTCACTGTGGTTCAAAATTCGGGTTTGTACACGTCTATTATGTTTAACATAATTTTGTTTGATGAAGTCATATAGTTATAGGAATTACCAGGGTCATATTATTACACGATTAATGTAGACACCCATACTATGCACCCTGAAATTACATTTTAAAATGATCCTTTATTGATGTCCAACTCAGCCATCAACATGAAACAATGCGTGTTGGTCATTTGTTGCTACTTTTCTGCATTCAGTGAATGTTTGATAATTGCAGCTGGTGTCTTTGTCATGTCAAGTCACGGGATAGATTAAGGGTAGGAGCAGTTATGTCATTGTTTTTTCACCATTAAAACAACAGTAATTGTATTCAGTTCAATTGGATTAACTGAAAAACACATATGACAAAGCTGGGTGTACTTTGTAATGCAAAAACTACAGTTATAGCTAAAAGACTTGCTATGTAGAAATATATTTTCATGTTTCATTAAATTAAAGCTGATGTATTAAGGAGTAAGGCTAATGATGCATAGTGTCAATGTTTATCTGGCTTTCTGAAACAGTGCATTTTCACCATTAATGCACAAAGCCATGTGCAGAGCCAAGTAAACAATTCAAGCATTCATGTTATGCATGGTGGAGGGCTGATAGTTAATTTGGGGAATTTGGGGAGATATAGGTTTTTTACATTGGAAGAGAAAAAATCATATCTAACAAAAACAGCAGAGCTACATGTTTGTTACATTAATTATTACAGGTTGAATACCTAAAACTGTTAATATACTCAGGCCCGGGTGCTGACATACTGAATGCACTGTAAGTGGGGTATGTACTGATCTTATTGTGCATTCGTGCTTATTTTCAGGTGCGTGATGCCATGTGTCAGAGTCTTCCTGATCAACATGCCTTCCATTCAGACAATCTGGGGATCAATTTTAGACACCGCCATTGCACCATTCTTCAGGAGTATGGGGAAATGTTGCAGTGCCATCAATGTACACCTGTCTCGTGACTGAAATCCTACATCACCTGTTAGTTTGACTGGTGAACAATCCCTGGACAACATTAACACTACTGCCTCTCTCAGTAGGCAATGCTCTGACTCCAGCAACACTGTGTAAATGCAATAGCACAGTAAGATATACAAAAGCTTCTGTTTTAATGTATTTATGGTTTTAATTATTTGATTAAAACCAAAAAATTAAAGTTTAAAAACAACCAAAACACATGTTTCATTCATTCATAAGTAGAAATAATAGTTAGATCCTTGCCGTCGATGTGATAACGAAATGTGTTAAGTTGGAATAAAGGGCTGTGTTCATGAAGCATCACTATGACCATCCTATGCATTTACTGGTACATTCTTGGTATATTATTTCTTCATGAGTACAGCCTAAAAAAAAAGTGCTTAATTAGAGCTATATATTACTCTACCATTATAATTCTTCTCACTGTAGCTCATGAAGACATTGATAATGAAGTTCCTAATAATAGCCAGAGCTACTAATAGCAATACCAAAATAGAAGCAGGCCAAATGAACCTTTCTTTGTCCAAGATATAAAATCATTCAAATAAAGCTGCTTGAACAGGGTAGAAGGATCATGAAGAACAAAAAATAACTAAAGAGGACAAAGCAATGGTCAATGTTATCATGCAAGCATACATCTCCACACTGCTATTTGTGTATATAAAGGACACAGTTGTATAGAAAAGCATTTTCATTAAAGTAAAGACGCTTGTATTAGAGAGTAGAGATAATGGCGCTTGGCATAGCATAGTGTCGATGTTTATCTGAAGCAGTGCTTATCTTTGTCGATGCACAGAGCCGCAGTACACAGCCAAGGGTAGCATTGTGATGTGCAAATGTTTAGTGGAGCACTGCTACCTAGTAGCATTTTGGGAAATGTGAGCTCCTACACTGTATTTCTTAGACAGGTTTTTATTAGAAATAACTTTCTTAAGTTGGGCGTCATATCGAACAAAAAAGCAGAGATATACTCAAACCATTTTCTGGAAGCTGTGGGATACATTAGTGTTCTAGTGCATCCTCCTTCTGGAATTTCACAAATTGACGACAGCATGTGAAAACACAAAGTTAACCATAGATACTGCAAATAAACACCAATGCCAGTATGGATTAAATACTGTTTAGTGTGGTTCTGAAGATGCATGGTTTATGAGACCCAATTTTTATCACAATTATTGTTGTCCTTTATTATTATTATTATTATTATTATTATTATTATTATTATTATTATTATTATTATTATTATTATTATTATTATATGTTATTCTCTATTTGCCAAAGGGATGAAATATTCTTGGAATGGATTCATGTTTGTGGTACAACAACTTGCACAGAGATTTCAAAGTGAGAGATATTATAATCCAAGGGCAGCTCTATTTCAAAACCACACTCTTCATATTGAGTACATGTAAATGTAAAATTGAACACCGTGGTATAATTTTATTTATACAGTGCTTATCGTTCAACCAACCATTCAACATTAACAATATTGATAAAGGGTAAATGACATACACATTGGCAATATTGTATGAACCCTTTGCCAACACTTGTTTGAGCTGTTTCTTACACTGGAACCACTGTTTGGATTTACCACCTTTAGACATAAAGCACGTCTATCCCACAGTCCTTTGTAAGTAGTTTATAATGATTTGTGTGAATTTAAACATCAAATGATGCCTTATTTTAATGAAGTCTCTATTATATTCAGGGACTTTCAAGTCAGTACATATTATGAACTGAGACATCTGACTGAGTTCAGATGAGCCAAACAATTATTTTCTGGGTAGACTTTAGTAGTTGTGCAGCAACTGCACCATCACATACTGTACAGGTTCAGGGATCACATAACACCAGGAATATCCGTATTATTAATCATGACACCCAAGCCACTGAACTCATGAAGAACAAAAAATCCTCAAAACGTGAAGTAGCATTGTGTTTTAAGATAACGGAAATGCAGTTATTTAATCAGTAACTAGGTATATCTACCACAGTACATTTGCTGGGTAATTTTCCAGTTTATTCATTTGCTTCTCAAATGTACAGTATATACTTTAATACATTGTATTAACCTTTGCTGTGTTCTTCCTGTGGTATACTGCAGTAAACATTTCCACAAAATTTGTAATGAAAACGAGGTTAGCAGCTTTCAATGGTTTCTCTGTGTCTTGGTAATCTCTACAATATATTACTTCTACAACATTTTGTGGCTATAGTGCAGTTAAAGGACTGCTAATCCCTTTCTTATCTCTTATCAGCACTAGCAACACACTGTTCACTTGCCACTTGTGTACAATGTTTTGGTTCCAGAATGCATGGACTATTTCCATCACAATACAAGACATAACATTACTAGCACTGGTTAGCACTTCTTTAAACTATAGTTGCAGTATCTGAATGCAGTTGCATAGCATTGAAACATATTTGGTAACGTGGACCTCAAAATGCACACAGTACTCTGGGGTGTGGATAGAATTTATAATTGAACTTCACTTTTAAAATACTGTACATTTGTTCTGATAAAATGATAGACCATGGGGTTTGGTTAACTGGTAAGGTTGAACAGGGAATCACAGCCATTTCAGAAATGTCACACCATCATCTATTTTGGTGGGTTTATTCGACCATGCCCAGTGCCTTCTAGCACCCTGCTGTCAACGGTTCTTTATTTGGTTCTTTAAAAAAAATAGCCATTCGTTCTAACCATTCATTGTGGAACCCTTAGAACATTTCAAATACATAAACAAAAAAGACGCTTGATGCTGTTCTGTGGTGAACATTGGGGAATCCCCTGCTCAAGTGTCTCTGATATTACTCGTATGCTAGACTGTGCCATCTGGTGGGGGCTAGTGAGCACCAGGACTCACTGGGAGGTTACTCCCACAGGCAGTAATACACAGGGCCAAGTTTATAACCAGGTCACAATAATAAGGTGCTTAATAAAAAAACTTTTTTTTGTGTTCAAACAAAAATATAAAAAATAAATGATAATAACTAAAAAAAACCAAAAAACACACGTTGCACACAAAAGCTGATAAGCAAGTCAGTCACAGGGGTGACACAAGCAGTGGGTGAAGGTGCAAGGGTAGACTGACTGTTCCACTGCAACCCTCGTCTATCTTGATTGGAGCAAGGACAATGTTTATCCAACACCTCTTGTTAAGAAGTGGAAAATACACAACACATGTGGCAAATCTTATTTAGATTCTTTATTTGAGGCTTGGTAAACAATGCCTTCTGGATAAAGGAGACACAGAAACACAGACAACTGTGGGAAATCCCTCAGCACAACTGCACCTCCAGTTTTTAAAGAGGCACAGGCAGAAACTGAGTGGCACTAGTTTTTGGAAGATTGTGAATGGGCCCATAGAGGCTTAGAAACCCTCTCCTGACAAACAGAATGAGACAGCTGCTAGTCATACATTACCGTTTCAATCCCTTGAACTACACAAATAGCACATATCAGTACTATAAATAGCTTATATTTCACTTCATATAGAACAGTCTTATAAAGTTGTGGGAAATACTACCCTCCAACACATATTCATTCAGTTTTATCACGTTATAAGCACATATTATTTTGCTTTTGTATTTCAGGTAAGGTTATATGAAGTATCCAACCAGTGTAATAAACAAGGTGAGAGAAGCAGGTCCTTTCCTGCACTAAAGCAATAGGTGAAGGGATAAAGTTTAATTTATACAGTTTGCTGACATATAGCTACTTATATATGGGACTTGAACTGCATAGTGTGCAGTGCTTATTTAGGGAAACCATTATTGACCCTTTACAAAGCTGGCAAGAAGCTAAAGTCAATTACACAAGAATGAGCCGACAGCAGTCTGTGAAATTTAACACAAGCTTGGCTTCCCCTTTAAGAAATGCTTTTGGTCTCAGTGTGAGTTATGCTGGCCTGGGACTGCCGTGCCCAATTTTGACAAGGTAGCTCTTACTGTCAGGCAGCTGTCCACTGGTATTTAGGGTGGGGCTTTGCTTGGAAGGAGCGATCAGAGAGCTCCGGCAACTTCAGATAAACCTCTTTCGATTGTTTCATTCCGTTGACTTGAACAAGCGCTGAGGCCAGTCTCTCCTGGTCTCAGTTAAAGATATCACAGAAACCATGGAACAACAGTATCCTAGCAATGAGGAGAAAATAGTGAGAGACAGCCACACCAAAGAGATTGACTTGATAAACAGAGACCCAAAACAGATCAATGAGGATGTCATAAAGGTAATTTATTAAAAAAGCATGTTCGACTTAATGAAGGTATAACAGGATGGAATATACTGTAAAAAAAGTGATATGCTACTACAGTTAGCTACATAATAACGTATTATTGTTATATAGTGTGATGGCAATTCATGGAAATTAATGTGTGTGTGTCAGTTATATTGGATTTACATAGCAATTGGATGACATCTTCTGCTTTCCCTCTTGTAAATAAGCTGTTGTTTTTGAATGAGCTGTTTCTAATTGAATGTAGTTGAAACTCCATTGCTAGTAAAGAAAAATAAACTTGTAGTGTGCTACCTTATTGTGAATTGTAGGTCAAGGTGGGGAGCAATAGTTTTTATTACCAAGTAATTCAATTTTTGTAATGTTCTCTCCTGTATGTACTATATAAAGCTGATATTGAAAATAAACCACATTTGAAATTTCTGTAGAAGCGGGTTTAAAGCAATGAAAAAGGGAAATGGTTATCCAATGCATCTATTTAATGATTTGAAACACACAGTTCTGCAGTAACTGCTAACTTAATGAAAAATGACATCACAGTGATCTATTTAAAAACACAAGTTGAGCTCTTAAAATATCTGCAAAGATTTCAATCATGCTAACTAACTCAAGCGCCTCAGGAAAACTTGGACTGGTTCCCACATGATGTTTAGACTGCTGGTTAGGGTTGATTAAATGTACAGTTTTCAAAATTAACATCCCATCAAGATTTCAGCTTAATTTTCAAGTGTACTGCATTTACTGTATCTGTCTAGAATTCCTAATGCATGTTTTGGATTAAATGACAGTAAAATGTACACATGCAGTACAGTCATTGCGGTTCTGTTTTATATTATTTTTCACTATACTTTGAGAACAGGAAAAGAAAAAAATGCAGATTGTGGTAGGCTATAAAATATCTTAATTTTCAGCACTACCATTTCATAATTTGTCAAATACCTATCCATTATCCCAGTTCTAGACTAAGAAGGTATTTACCTTCAGAGTGGTTAACGAAGAGATTATATTAACTGTATCTAATCGTCATCACATTCAAGCAGTGGCAGATGCTGATTGATAATGGATCATTTTCTTTGCACCCCCCTGCTGTTAATGCACAATAACTGTTTTATTTTACTTAAAACAATGTATTAATATTAATTGCCCATGAGACTACAAAGAGGTATGCAATTCAATATGTTAACATATCATTATTTAGCAGGTTTAATTTGAAGCACAATTAGTTTATTGCAAAACTTTTGTTATTAGTTCATTGCAAAACTAGGTTAGAAATTGAAATATTGTATTTCATTGAACTTTAATTTCCCATGCAGGTGGATTTTGAAGATGTTATTGCTGAACCAGATGGCACCCACAGTCTGGATGGAGTGTGGAAAGTGAGTTACACCACCTTCACTGTCTCCAAGTACTGGTGCTACAGAGTGCTGTCCGCTATCTTTGGCATTCCCATGGCCCTGATTTGGGGATTCCTGTTTGCTTGCATCTCTTTCTGCCATGTCTGGGCTGTGGTGCCGTGTATTAAGAGCTACATGATTGAAATCCAGTGTGTCAGCAGGATCTACTCCCTCTGCATCCAGACCTTCTGCGACCCCTTCTACGAGGCCCTGGGCAAAATCTTCAGCAGCATTCGTGTAGCTCTACGCAAAGAGGTTTAAGCAGCCCCTCAGAAATCACCTGGATGCATCACATTCTGAGCTCAAAGGTCATGTTTTGTTGACAGCTGCTCTGTTTAGAACCTTGGGACTAGAACAGTGTGATCCAGTGAAAAGGAAAAAAAAAATCTGATCATAATAACAATAATATACTCTATTGAGGTCATCACTGCTCGAGCATACCAGGTAACGGCCGCTGCATGACGTATTGCTACTCTATTTAAGTATGGTACACTATATTCACATGGTTAATTGTTCATTATGCGTAAAAGTGTTTTTTTTTTCCAAATTCTTAAACAGCTTCTTAAAAAAAAAAAAAAAAAAAAAAAAAATACATCCACATGAATTCTATAGTCTTTCTGTAAGCTTCATTTTTGTGTGTCAACTGGGATGTAAAAACAGTGTACTAGTAACAGAATAATATGTATGGAGAAAAAGACAAAAAATACTGTAGTGGATAAAAGAGAACACTTATTAAAACTGATTTATGGACTATCAATATACTTTGGTGTGCATGTGTGTATGCCTGTCAATAACTGTAGCTGGACTGTGGCAGTCTGGAATTGTATTGCACATATTGCACAAGCCATAGCTTTCCTACCATTATCAACAAGTGCTACATATTTACTATGCTTAGGCTACCTAAGTACTACTGCATCTCAGAGGTAAAATGAACCAGTGTAAAGTAGTACCCAAAAGTATTGGAGTATATTCTTCTCAAGTACTACTTAAACTACTTGGATATGAATATAAACTGGTGTACAATTTAACTACTGCTAATAAATAGTGTACAGCTGTACTTGGATTCAGCTGTTAGACAATGTCAAGCGGAGAGTGTAGTAGTACTTCTAAAATAAATAATAGGTATTCCAAATAATAAAGGGTTAGGGTTAGGGTTACTATAATAATATTACTAATAATAATAATTCTTCACAATAGTATATTTGATCTTGACTTTCAAAGTACTGCAGTATAGTGTACAGGGATCTGTTTGACACAAATTTGAATCATTAACATATATTCCTTTCCTGGTATAAAACCTGATTGTGGGTCACTGCAAAACCAAATATCATTTAAGAGATATCAATGTATGTTTTTAATAGATTTCATAAGTTTAGAATCATGTGCAAAAATAAAATAATTTTGGGGAAAAAAAGAAGTGGCCAAATTTGTTAGTCTTTTCCAATGACATTTCGATTACTGTCATTTTAACTTTTGGGTTTGTACTGTATATATTGGCTTTTCTAATTATTTTGCTAACCCCCATGATTTTAGTGAAAGTCCAAAGAGATACTGAAGATTGTACAGGTTACTGTATAGCACATTCTTCAAAATGGACCTCAGTCAGAAAATAAATTATAAAACGTAGTGGCAATCATTTTATTTCAATATATAGTATTTTAAGACTGTTGGATTTTACTGCTGAATCGATTGTTGCTTGAAATGGATGAGTTAACAAATATTAAATCTTAATAATTGCAACAACTGGTGCTCCCTCCCTGTGTAAAGGTATAATGGGTTATAATATTTAAGTTGTCACTGAATATTGTATATTGTGCTGTGCATATACATTGCAGTGAACCTGCCGCATTCTTTGCAGAATTCTTTAAGGGTAAAGAAGTCAGAAAGCTTGAATATTATAGACTTATAGGGCAGCAAAAGTCCTGTAAGGAGATCCTGTACATTTTCAGGCCATGTAGTGCCACTAATGGCCAGACCCTGTAATTGATTCTTCCACATTCACTGCACACACGCTTTCATTAGATCCTGCATCGCTCACCTGATCTTGGAGTAAAGCTAACCTAGCAACAAAACATTAATCAAAAGCATATCACAGTGTAAAAAGGACAAATACAATTTATTCATAATAAATATCACAATATAACAATTTGCTTTATACAGAATTCAACAAAATGCAAACAACAATGTCTATAGTGTGCACACCCAAATCCAGAATGTAAATAAAATCTCATGTTTGACAAATAGGACATACCAAAACAGCAACACTGATATCTTATAAGTAAAATGAACGAATGACAGTTTCTTGATCTCCTTAGTAATTCTGCTACAGGATCTATAAAAATATGTCTAAGATTCTTGCTTCTCAAAGCATACCAAGCTGGAAAATGTTCTGTAGATGTACATTTGCTTATTTGCAAAAAATGGCCTGCTTTATAAATATCCTCATTTCCAGTTTTAACATCAACGCAATGTTTTGCATTTCAGGTGCTTTGCAGAGTTCTGATATTCCTAATCACTCAAGGCGATGTCATTCATTTTACTTTCTTGGGATTTTATATTGAAGAAAAACAAAAATACAATTGCCTTGGTTATATTTACAGGTTGCTGGTAAAAATGAAGTGTGACAGATAAGTATCACACACTATTTGAGTCCCCTGGTTGTTTGTCTTCCTATTAAAATCATTTTTGTCTTTTAACCAGCAACATGGCAAAAAACATCACACAGATTGCCTCAGTTCTAAGGTTGCCAGGTGGCATCATAGTATACTTTACAAACATGTACAAGGTCAGAAGAGGTAAAGGGTCATATCTCTGGTGTTCTATTTCCCCTTGTGTGACACCCTGTTATCACATAGCTCTGTTTGTTTGAAAGTTGATTAGTTTGAATGAACAAAAATGTGTCTTTATTAAAGAAAAGATTTATTCAAAACAAACTTGCATATAGCATTTGCACATTTCCAGTACTCCGGGGGGTTCACAAATTGAATTTCAGCTTTTAATACACACACACACACACACACACACACACACACACACACACACACACACACACACACACACACCTTCAAATATTTAAAAAATAGTGCAGTAATCATTTGAAAACAGTCCAGATTAAAAGGAGTGGGTCTAGTAAGAGCCTTGTGATCACATTGTTGAGGTCTGCGTGATGCTTCTCATGTACATGGAGGAGATGCTCTTGCGGCTGGTGTTGAGCTCACCGTTGCGCTGGGAGGATTTCAGGTAGTTGCTGGAGCAGCACAGGAATCGCTGGACCATGTCGTGGAATAAGTGCCCGGCGAAGAGCATGTATATCCAGGGGTTACAACAGCTGTTCAGACTCGCCAGCAGCATTGCGATGATGAAGGCTGATGCTAACACAAAGAGAAAGACAAAACATAGTCACAGGATAAACTTTGGAGCTCAAATCACCTCTCTAATTGTACCATATATCTCCTTCTTTATTAATGTTTTGGCGTTCCAGCTTTATTGCCAGACTGTCAGTTAATTAGAATCAACACTAAAACTGTATTAAAAAACTAAAATACAGGATCACTGTCTACTTTTACAATATATAACTGGCTGCTTATGATGATAACAGACAGGCCTGGCCAATACAGTACATGTCTAACTGTTTAGTTAGCACTGAGCAATCTAGTTGTATACAGGCACTCTATTATTATCCAATGTGATAAGAATGGAAACATTTCTGGTGTTGGGCACACAGGTGCAAGAGAACACAACAAAAGGACAGGAGCAGGCAGAGTTGTGTGCAGAAAAAAAATGTATACTGCACCATGGTTAGCATTTGTAATGCAACTTTTAAAATGCTAATCCTGTCCCTTTTTATATTGGTAGATTGGTGTAGTGTAGTGGATGGAAAAAAAAAAAAAAGTATATTTCAAAAACAACCACACACACAAAATAAGAGAGCTGGAGTCTGAATAATATGATTCAGATAGCAGCGCTTATCATATTTCAAATTGAACTAATCACACCGAATCAGGGTGCCATTTTAGGCTATGGTAAAGACACTACACCAGCAAATTGACATTTCCTAAATTAGTTCAAGATGAATAGCGCTGTCATGTGTTCTGTATTTAGCCTTGTGTCCCTGCACAGTAAGTTTATTTTTATTTGTTGTGGAGTGTAATCTGTGCCATGAGATTGGCTAGAATTTTGCAGTAATTCTGTCACATAATTCTGCTCTGTCCAGGGATGCTGGAGCTAGGGGTGTCGGGGGTGTGGCAGCAGCCCCTGGATTGAAGTGCTGTGCACCTGCTTCCATCCTATACAGGGGTTACAGTTTTGATCAATGGCTTTCAGCGCCCCCACTATATAAACTGTTCCAGTGCCACTGGCTCTGTCCATATATAACCGCGAGCAGAACTCTTGCTCTACTAATAGATGGAACTTCAACATGGATATCCTCTTGTCACCAGAAGGTGGTGCTACAGTCCTTTTCAGTCCCTGGACTTTGCGACAGGCCCCAAGAATAAAATAATTTTCTTTTAACAAAACCAATCATTCCCGGATGAAATTGTGGATAGCTACAAAAATACCTCTGTACAGAGACCTGTGGGAGAAACATCAGAGAAGGACTGATGTCTGGCATCCTTAAGTGTGTAGTTTTAAAAAGCTTGTAGGAAATGAGTCTCTGTGATCTATTGCAGATCTGAACTCATCTTGGACCAGGCAAGAGATGCAATCACAGAAAAATGAATGTGAGAGATGGCAATCTGCTTCTTCATCTCTTATAGGTTTATATAAAAAGGGCCGTCAGCTTGATGCAGTATCTTTAACCGAAGTGGAATATCAAGGGCAATCTCTCAACAAGTTAATAATCCTGCCTTCCCAAAGGCAGTACTCTATGACTCAATGTACTGGACAAGTGCTATTAACCATATTGGTCTGTTTTACACCTCAGAATACAACATGATTGAAAAGAAGCCACGATCAGCACTAAGCTGACAACATGCCCAGGCTTTATTAGCTTACTGGGTGCTTGCGAATCTAAAATGTGCTGTTTATTGGAGTGATTCTTTTCATCCCAGATACTAAGATGTTAAAAAAAAACAAAAAAAACTAGGATGAAACATTATAGTACACTGGAGTTCTTAACATTATAACCCTTATAGAAATGTCCTATAGGATCCTATAGTGGCACTATAGGACAATATGTGACTAAAAAGGTTTTCAGAGAAATCCTAAAGGATTATTTAAAAATAAAATCCTCTTATAGTACTCAAAAGGGTCTTCCTACAGTAGTACTATAGGACACGCTATAGAACTAAAAGGTTTTAAAGAAATCCTATAGGATATTTTATAGGACTTGACCAATTTATTATAGGACTTTCTATAGGTTATTTCCGGAAGGGAAGTATTAAAAAAAAAAAAAAAAAAAAAAAAAAAAAAAAAAAAAACATAGCACTACAAAACAAGATACAGCAGCTGCCAATGTTCAACTGTCAGCTTTCTTTGAATAATTTTCTTGCTTAAATTCATATGACATAAATGGGTTGTAGAGATGCTATTAAATTGATTTACATGCTACATAAAACATAAATATTTTACCAATATTCATTTTCTCTCATTTTTTTTTTTAGCTTTGTTTGCACTTTATTCTAATCTCCTGCCAACCAAAGCTATTTCTGTCAGGCTTTCCATTTATCTGAGGGAGACTTGGAACACTAAAACATAGGTTCCTTAGTCAGCTGAGAAACCTTTAGCAGGTGTCAACAATTTGACTAGAAGCACACTTGGCTTGTAGGTCTTGTCTGCATGTCTATCACCTTGCGGCTTTTTTTTTCTCCCTGAATTCTTTACTTTAACCAAAGGTACAACTAAAGCTTTATTCATATTCATATGAATTGCCATTAAGATTATGAAGTGCAATTAATTTTGATAAAGAAAGACATACCTTCTCTCGGAGCTTCAGGGTCCCACACAGACCACATCTGCACAAAGAAAAAAGGGGCCCAGCACACAACATAAGCCAGAACTATAACAAAAGTCATTTTAACCGTTCTGATTTTAGCTTTGGAAAGGAGCTTCACGCTGCTCACTCGGGAAAGGGCAGTCATGGACTTGAGGGTTACATTTTGGTCTTTCCTGGTTTTTAACTTAAGGTTTTGCCAGATTGTGAAGCTGATCAAGCCGTAGCAAACGCTAAGTATGGCCACTGGTATAATATAGATTGTAAGGCTGATCCACGTCACATACGCCTTCGCTCCCCATGGCTCAACAAAGTCCCCCCAACAGTCATAAACCTCGGGGCCCACCTCCTTCAATGAAAAAATATAAACTTGAGGAATACTCAACATGAGACTGAGAACCCAAGAAGAAATCACATAAAAGCGCTCAGTCCGTCTGTGTAAAGACAACAAAGGCTGGCATATCGCCAAACACCTGTCTATGGACATTAAAACAAGCACATAGGTGGACGCAAACATCCCGACCACTTGCAGGTACTTCACCGCCCTGCAGAGAACATCTGGTCCATAAAACCTAAAGGTGATGTCCCAGATGAGCTGCGGTAGGACTTGAAATACAGCCACCACCAGATCCGCGATGCTGAGATGCTTCATGAAAAAGTACATGCGAGATTGTTTTTGTTTAGTTGTATGGACGGCCAGGAGCACACACAGGTTGCCAGCCAAGGCGAGCAGAAGCACCAAGGCTAACACCGCCACCTCGACTTTGGCCACCTCTTCATTCCGCAGCAGCGGGTTCACTGTGCTGTTAACCGCGTCTGTGGTGTTTTCTAGGCTTGAGTTTTCCAAGGACACGTTCATGGAACGCAGATCGGCATCTTTAAAAGGAATGACCTCCATCACGTTTAGGGACTTTTGCGTTACCACCACGATAATTCTGCAGCTTGGTGTGTAGTTTTGAGCTCCCTTTTTCATCCAAACGTTTCAGATTCCGTTGCGGATTTATTTTTCTTCTACATTATTTTCAGGTATAATGTAAAAAAAAAAAAAAAAAAAAAAAAATAAGTATTTTCTTTAGGTTTAACTTTTTTATGTCACACCAAATGCTTCATCCGTTCTTCCTAAGAAATATTCAGTCCAGAAATTACAAGGAATACCTAAAGAGAGATATTATTAATATCAGTTATTATAATGGATTTTTAAAGTTCTAACGGAAACATGTTACAATCTCAAGAACGGTAGTTTAATTAACTTAATTAAGTTAATCAAACTGAAAACAAAGAAACTGAAAACAAACATAGATCAATAGATCCCCAAAGTCAAATTACAACAGCTAATTATTATTATATTTTGGTAGTATACATGTTGTTGCAGTAATTTATACATATTAATAATATTCGAAAGCAGATGTTTAAAAGCCATACCTCGTTTTATTTTGCAGCAAAGATCAATACAAGTTCCAATACATAGTTATTGTCCTCTTAGCTCTTTCTCTATTCATAAGGTTGCACTAAGTAGTAGGCCTACTGGTTGGTTAATCCAGTGAAGGGTAGTTTTTACTCACTTGAGTTGCTCATAGATTTAAGTCCACCAAATGCTGTTGCAGTGTTTAGAGTAGCGCAATATATGCACCGCTTGATATTTATGCTGCCAGTATGTCTTGGAGAAGAATAAGAGGTTACATGATGTTACACATTTCCGCCACCAGGTGGAACTCTGCGCAATGGAAACACATGTCTCCTGTCGTCAGAATTACAAATGTTTGACTTGATACAAGTAAGGTTAAACAACAGGTTTATAAACGAGCATTGGTACTTATAACGTCGTCATACAATACTTAAAGGAAGTGTCAGGAAACAAGTGCCTTCGCACACACTGATCATAAAAAATTAACTGATTCCTACAGGGACTAAAGCAGAAACGAGAATAGCGCATAAACATTCCAAACATAAACTTGGATTATATTGGAATGAGCCCCTTCCTCTGTAAACCAAGTCTGCATTCGACTTCTATGCCATCCATACAGGACACCGACGGAGAGGAAAAGTTTGGGTTCTGTCATAAAATAGCCATGCATTTTAAATAGACATTTGAATGATACAAAAATATTTCACTATAAAACAATATCAATACAAGGTCGTACGTTTTTTCTATCAATCTGTATGATCGATCTTCCATTAAAACTGTAGAGTGGGCTAGAGGCTGGATGGAAAATGAATGTTGTTTACTAGTTGTTTATTATGCAATTCCTCAAGTGATGTAGTATTGTGAAATTGTAATGCTTTTCTTTGAAAAGTGCATTAATATTTTGATTAATGATGAGATTGTCTGAGAAACATCACCTTTTCATTTATCTTCCATTCATTAATATGTGCCTAGTACTGGTGCTAGTAGTTTTTATTGTACTACTGTTAGTACATTTAATAAATAAATACTATTTGGCCAGTTTAAAACATTTTATTGCTGCATGATGAATACCAAATTATATATTCCTTACCTGATCTTACCTTTTTTTTTTTTTTTTTTTTTTTATTTTATTGGAGACTAAAAAGTGTGTGTGTGTGTGTGTGTGTGTGTGTGTGTGGGGGGGGGGGGGGTGAACTAACACAAAAGGACATCATTTTTATTACGTATCAACCTTGACATATTTGATAAATGTCAAACTGCGAATGTCCTCCCAAGAATGGAAGCTCCCTTAAATCACTTTCTATTCCACTAGAAAAAAAGAGCATGCATGTGAGAATCTGTGCTTGTGGGCCTGTGCTAACACAACATTATTCAGCAGGTTCCATTCGACTTTACGAAGCACAATGTGTTAATTCTGTAGGGTGATGCAAAGCTTTTGGCCATAGCTGTACAGTATTCCTTGGCAATACATCATCTACTTATGGAATTTATGGTATTTTCTGTAAATTTTATGAAATCATACATGGGAATTTAACTGGGGACCTGTACTACAAGTTCCCAAGTACGCTAAAGTTAACATCCTTAATAAGGTCCAGCAGCATTAGTCCATAGGGATCTTTAATGATTCCAAAGTGAAATCTTATCCAATGAGGGGAATATCCAAGCCCATGCTTCCCCTGTTTGGGCATTGGCAGAGAGTGTACCCAGGAGAGAAGAAGCTTTCTACAACAACCTTTCTGATGAGGTCAAACTTACAAGTGTGTCATATCAGCCTTCATTCAAAATTACAGTGCAGTTGTCTGTGGTACAATGCCCAGTTTCCTTGGGCAGTACAATCACAGATGACTTCAAGCCATAATTGTGATATTACCAATATTGGATGTGTTCCTACTACACGGGCAGCGAGTGTATGTATTTATCATTGGTACAGTGTGCTTTGACTTTTTAAATTTTGTATCTGTATTGTAAGTGTGAAAACGCTTCACCATTCTCAAACTCAGACAGCATATCAAGCAGAGTGTGTGTTTTCATACACAGCAACATAAGACTTTTTAATCAGAAGCACCAGCTCATAAATCCAAATGATACCCTGTAAGATCTTGGCTGTGCAGTGGATGTAATGTAATGTAAGCAGAGACCTTTCCACCTGCTGTATTAAAGTCACGTTCGCTGTCAGTACCAGGCTGCTGCAGTAACCTACCATTTACCATACACAGACTGAAGAGCGGGAGCTTTAAACAAACCTTCCATTATTTCCAATTCCAATTTGTTTACAGCCTGTTAAAGAGCTTGATCAACATGCATAATGGAATACAAAATCAGGTTCCCGGGTATGAGGAATGGTTATTAGACTGATCGTTTCATAAGAAGCAATGCCAATCTGAGTTTTCCTTATGGCCATTGGAGTCCTTTAAATATTTAGACGCTCCATTTCTTTGATTCATTTAATGAGTATCTCTATAGTTACCTCCAAACGAATATCCTCTCGAGTAATCAAAAGCAGTGCATCGTTCTCACTCCATTGTCTGTATATCCTCCCTCTTTACTTTCACACTCACAGCGGAGACCTGTGTAATGTACAGACAATGCTGTCCACGCATTTGCCGGTGCTTTGTCTGAATGTTTACTTTGTTTTTCTAGATATGGGACTCAGTGACCATTTTAGTTATGAAGGGGTTAGTATTAAAACTGCATTCTGCAAGCTGGCTACATTTTGTTCTGTTTGGTAAAATCATATCAAATACAGTATAATGTTAACGTTGAGCAGAAAACAAAACAAAACTTGTAAGTTCCCAAATATCCCCAGAATAGGATACTCTCAATAACTTCTGAAAAAAAATGTTATTTATCAAGTTTCACGACAATTGAATATGCTGTTATCCAAAATAAAATACAACACCTAAAAAATGTAATATCTGCGTGAATACTGTACCATGCTGTTGTGTAGTCCTGGGAAACAGAAGCATGCAAAGCTCCTGCCCCTCAATGGGTTTGCGCTTCAGGCACTGAAGAACTCAATGAGCAAACCATCAATCTAATTCATCTGCAGTGCCGTTTACAATGACTCGGAACAAAACAAACACAGGGATGAGCGGAATTGTTTGCAGTGTTATTCTTGGCAGCTGCAAACTAACTAGAAACCTATTTAAAAGTGTTCCAGATTATAGAGGATTAGAAGTCATGCCAAAATCAACACACCCAGGTTTGACATGCACAGCTTTGTTAAATAAATATTAATATGACTCTCTATGTTGACCCTTGTTGCAACAAGTATTTTAAAGTTTGCAGCTAGCCAGTACTATCTTCAGTTTCCGGTCCTTAAAAGTAAAGCATTACATTAACAGAGTAGTGAAAAAGTCCTATCATGACTTTACAAATTAACCCTGGGTTTTCAGTTTGATACATTAGCTATGGCATCTGGATGATATAGGAGGCTCTAAGATAATTCTTTTGAGTCAAGTTGAACAAAAAGTCTAATGTAACCATAGTTTTGCTCAAGGAAAATGACAGGTTCATTGATAACTGGAATAATTTCAGTTCCAGCAGTTCCTTAGGAGTTGTTAGAATTTCTGGAATGGAAATTGAAGGAAATTCAATTGGACTCGGTAATCCCACGAAAACTGAGGAAAAACGTAGAAGCAACCAGATATTTGCAAATTGTACCTGAGGCACACACACACACACACTGCTGTGCAAAAGTCTTAGACGTTGCATTTTCCTACTCTGATGCATTATGAGCATCAACAATTTACTCAAAGCCTCCACTAGTGTTTTCTACTACTATAACTACTTTGACTTGCACAAAGAAGGAAAAACATTGAGTGAAATAGCTTGCACCACTCGGTTTTCAAGGTGTATCCGAAGCATAATCAAGAAATCCATATAAACATGATCTGTAATTAACAAACCCAGGACTGGAAGACCCAATCCTTAAGGATAATATCCCTAAGAAATAGAAAGAAGACAAGCATTGAATTGACAACAGAACTGGCAGAAGGCACAGGTGGTGTTGTCCATTAAATCAACATTACGAAGGTCACTCTTGAAATCAGGACTTAAAGGATGTGTTGCAGTAAGAATACCTCTGTTAAGAAAGGGGAACAAGACTAAAAGGTTAAAACATGCACAAGAACTCAGAAATTGGACTATGGATCAATGGTCAAAGGTGCTTTTGACTGTTGATGGATGGACGAGACCTGTGTCTTCTGCCAGTTTTGTTGTCAATTCAATGCTTGTCTTCTAATTTTTGGTACTCAATGCATCAGAGCAGAAAAATTGCAACTCTAAGATTTTTGCACAGCAGTGTACATATGCAGGCATGCAGACTAAGATAACTAATAGTTTTGCTTTCCTAGAAAGAGGATAATCACATGAAACTGAAGTATCTTGTCAACAGATGGAAATCAAATTAAGTTTTGATTACAAATACACTATACATCTCATTACGGGCATTAGATGGAGATAAATAAATCAATATTTTTCAATTAATTTATGCAATTCTATGATGCATAAAAACATGATATATACTTGTAGTATTTATGTACTTTAGTTTAACATGCTGCTTAATAAATATGTTGCAGGTAATTTTACTGCAGTACAAAAAATATGTACTTGACTCTTCTAGGTATAACACATATTCATTTGGATTAAACTGCAGCGAAGTCTCAAACTGATGATGTAACTTTCCTTGCTGGAATGTCTTTGCTTTAATCCAGAGATGAAACCATCCTTTGTGATGTCATGATTATAGAAGCCACTTACCTGTTGATTAGCGATATGTCCAACATCATTATGAGTTGCTGCACTCAGAAATCAAACAATAGCCAGAAAAGGTTAAGCCTTTCTGCTAATGTGCCAGACATGCGTCTGTGTAAAAATCATTACTGTCTAGCGAGTGGTGATGAATAAAATATGTGTTTAGACTTTGTATATGAAGCTTGAGTGATGCTGAGTTTAGAATTATTTTAAAACCCAGAGAATAGGAATATATCATTATGTTTCTGTTAATATCCCACAAGATTCCTGGCTTTGTATTTACTCCCAGTTACATAATATTTGCAATATCATATCTACAGTAATGTCATAGTAATTATGAGTATACCACTATGGTAAGTGCACTTGGACTTCCACTGGTTGTTTTTGGCTAGATATTTGCAGAAAGGCATACTACTGTAACTAGAGTGGGCTCTAAATAGGTACATATATCAATCGTACAGGTAAGAATGCTTGGTGCTTTATTTATGTTTACATCAACCTACATATCCTGGAAGTAGTATAATTGCCCACAAATCATTTTCCCCCAAAATCAACAGTGTTGTACTGTGTGCAAAAACAAACAAACAAAAAAAAAATGTAGAAAAAAGCTTCATTTATCCTGCTGAAATCATATGTAAAACTTTTTTTTTTTAACTTTTCAAGTAGAAATTGTGTTGTTTTTTCTTCATTCTTTCTCTCCATAGCAAAATATTCCTTGACTTCCAGTCGTTAAGTGTAATAATGAAAAATGACTGAAATCCATAAAAATCAACTGGTGACATTTTCTTTAGTGAGTTCATGTTTATGCTGATGGAGCAGAGCACAAAAAGCAAGATCATCTGCTTGAATGCAGAGTGTGCACGGTCGCTTGACAAAAGCAATTTACATCATGGCAAGTATTGCAAGTTAAATGCGGTAATGCGTCCACTTGTAAAGCAGATCTTTGGTAAATGATGCAAATTCAGAGTTTGGAAAAGACGTGTGAAGTCAAATCTACAAAAATGGTTTATTGGAATTATTTCCACAGAAGAAAGGACCTATTCCTGTGGGCCGATTTGTTTGTAGAGTTAAAGCTTGAGAGCTTTAAATTTACATTTTTAATTCAAGAGAATGAAGATGGAGGGTCGGTAATCTTGGTGGATCCATCTGGTTCACTCTCTCTAGCTCTCCACGCAGGCATGAAGCTTCACCCCGTGGAACAGGAACAGACAAAAGAAGAACCAAGGACTGGCTTTGCTTTGATGATAAAATTATGCAGTTGACACCTGGCCATCTGCTGCACATTCAGATCTGTGTTTCAAGAAATCCTTTAACTGTTACCAAATCACAACACATTTTATTTACAAGCCCCACCAATGTTATTTGTAAAATCCACACAAACCATATTTTACAGGGCAGGCCTCAGCCCTTCCACAGGCACATTTTGAATTTCATCCGTCAATTATCAGGGATTAAGTGTGTGTAGACTGTACTGTTTCTCCTAATAAAAATGTATAATTAGGGCTTTTGATTTTCAGTTTTAAACTGATAAATGATAAAGCACCTGATACAAAAAAAAAAAAAAATGAAATCTGTGCATATCCAATAAACACAGGAAAAACACTGCAAATAGCAATTAGTTGACCTCTTTCCCCATGGAAAAAAACAAACAATCCTCAGTGCAGTTGGGCAATGCCTCTCCTTCCTGACTTGTATCTCGCATTGAATTAAACCAACTCAAAACTACCGCGTGGCAGCACATTCCTACATTTCTATTGGAGGATTGTAACACGCTTGCAAGATTTAAAATGAGATTACAATTATTTGAAGAGTAGGGTTGGTCTTGCTCACAAGATTTAAAGCTATACTACAGTTCGACTGTGTTTACATGCTCGTGGAATTTAAAACAGGCCTGAAAATTGTGGCGAAATGTAAAAAAAAAATAATTGGCCTAAAACACACATAAACCCCAGAAGAATATCCCTGTGTCCATAAAGATTTTGTTGTGGAAGACAGCAAAGGAAAGAAGATACAACTGAAGTGTGCAAGTACTGTCAAGTTAATATTGTGACAGAAATAAAATGCCTATGAATTTTGTAAAGTAACCGAAAACAATAATTTCATACAGTATATAAAAAATCGAGAGGCCCCCCCCCCCCCCCCCCCCCCAAAAAAAAAAAAGATTTACAAAACTCGAAAATAGCTAAAAAATAATTTATTTATTTTTACATACCAGGTTGATGGTAAGGTAATGTGCTATATTAGCAGGTTCAATGATAGCTTTAGACATTTGCACAAAAAAGTAAATCAATACTGTACATTTAATTTTGTTGCTCCAACCTATTCATCCACAAAGAAGAAAGCTATTCTTTAAATTGACAATGCCCTTTATTCTCTGATAATTATGTTGTTTAAAGATGCAAAGAACTGTGCAAAAACCCTTATAAAAGGGGATAAACTTCAAGGTTATGATGAGCAGTTGTACATCTACAGCTTCTGACAACCCAGCACATTATGCTGCATGAATCTTCCATTTTAAAATCAACAATCAAGTTTCTAATTTTAATAAATTAGTGCAGAAGCTTTAGCTCCCACAGTTCATTCGCATTAAGGTTAATGAATCTAACTTGCCATTCCATTAAGAACATCATTAAAATGGGCACACTATGACTCATGAGAATAGCAAATTTCCACATGTCTAACAAAGCCAAAACCAATACGAAATAAGAAAACCTTTTTAGAGGAAATATGGTTTGCACTTAGCAACAGCCACGAAGTTCCCATTACTCACAGCCCCATATGCAGGTTTATAAACACAATCAGAAGGTCACTTACCTTACAGCACCTGGATTTTGGCAATGCTACCCCACTTTCAATCAAGTGGCTAACCTTTTCAAACAAATTGTTTTCATGCCACATGCTGTAAACCAAATTATGTTTCAAAGTGTGCAAGGCAGTGATAACTGAATACAGAAAGCCTTGGCTTGAAAACATCAAATTGCCTTCAGAAGACGTTAAATTAACATTTATGGTCAATCATGCACCAAAATTGCAGTTGTTTCAGGATAATAGCATTGACAAGGACAAGTATGACCTGATCAAAGTGGCGCATAAGGTAAAGGCACTCCACGTTGAGTGCAGGATGTGCCCTATAGCCTTGAGGTCGCCGGTTTGAGTCCAAGCTATTGGCCTGTTGTAAAACACCAGGTTGGAGCATATTAACAGAATTGATCCACTCTCATTTAGGTCAACTGACATCCCAACCCTTCAACAGGCTACTGCTATCACTATACACCACAAGCTTAAAATACTTTACTAAATGCTTGAATACAATGTATATTACATCCACGTTTCTTTCTATTAAATGATTAATCAACCAAATCTGGTACACTAGCTCATGAATATACATTGCACATGGATTACAAGAACTATTCCTCTCAAGCTTATTTATCTTTGTTCCTCAGATTCTAAACTGTATAAAATTACATTTTAAAACATAAAACCAGACTCCAATCACTGAGAGCTAATGCATATCAGTTTTGTTGGCAAATTCTTGATATTTAATTTAAATTCAACTCATAATAGCTTGTGTCATTAATCATAGCTGTCCATTGCCAAGCAAACAGTGCCCTTTTTGCACACATCACTGTCTGGAAGGTTTATTAAATTACTTTTAGAATATTTATAAAAATGGGTACATTTTAAGAAACTGTCAAATAGACAAACATTTGTGATGTTTTTGTTTGTTTAAATGTTTTTTTATAAACAAAATTATCCTAAAAGTACTCCAATAAAACAACTCAACCTAGTATTACAGATTGCAGTGTCTATTCAACTGATCTAGACAGGAGTGGATCTACATAACTCCACCATTTAAACATTACCAGTCACTGCAATTACGTTTAAAAGACAAAGAAATCCACTTGACTCACTGTAACAGCGCCCTCATTTTAATGATGTAAACAGCAGTAATTTGATCTGCCACTGTTTAGATAAATTGAAGTTACCCTTGTTCAGACTTGATGCTGTCAGACACTCATTTGTAGTCAAGATCAGAAATTTAATGGACCATTAACAGAAATCAATTTATTAAATTACTTTCAACTCCCCTTTTCCATCTTAATTACAAACTCACTAATAGGACAAACAGGTGTCGTAGAGCAAACAAACTTTTAATGTCATTTAATCTCCGCTCCCCTGCTTCCAGAGCCCGCTCCTACTCAACCCTTGCCCCTCAGTGGTGGAACGACCTACCCACGGATATCAGGACTGCTCAGTCCTTGACTAGCTTCTGGCGCCTCCTCAAGACACAATTGTTCAGACAGTATTTGTAAACCTCACAACTCTCGACTATACTGGACTACATAGCACCCAACTGTATCAGTACTTGCATCATACTACTACAAATGTTTTTCACTGAATTTGGAAGACTGGTTCCCAATGTTCTTACAGCAATACTTACATTTTAAAATGATGGTAGCATCTGAATTGCACCCAGAGTGATTTTTCTAGTCAATGTCCCTTTCTCACTTAGGTTGACCTTTGCAAGGTCACAGGCCGAAGGGGAAATTAAAAAAAAAACATTTAAAAATTGGCTATTATTTCTGAACTCGGCATGTCTGAAAATACCCAGGTTCACTTTTCTAGGAAAATCTGAGAAGAATGGCACTGGTTGAGTTGGCATGGAATGACCCTAACCACCAAGGCTGGATCTTCTGCAAATGAAATAAATAAAGAGAAATGTTTGGGTTTATTTTGTGCATGAGCTTGCAGCTCACATGCTGTTTTTATATCATATCATCTTTGGATTCTTGTTCACTTCTATATAAGATTGTGATTTGAAAATGTGTCTGCATGAACAGAACACACAATAGAAGACTTTTAAAAGAAAGCTTCCTCCAATACACAGTCATTATCTACCCACTAGCTATTAGTAGATCTATTAGCACACATTGGAATATTTCCAGTGAGACAAGCTTTTTAAGGTAGTGGTAACTTTATTTGCAGTTCTTTTTGATTGTGGCCTGATTCTTTTAACCTTTTCCATATCTAATCATGTTAACTTTAAAACATTTCGTCAACTGTCAGATGAAAGGTTTAGCCTCCCTTAATGTCATCTTAAATCTGACTTGCTGTGCAGATGTTAGTTGGATAAGCCAAGCTTCTACAGTACACAAAAGAAGACTGCCCAACAGGAAATGATTTTGACCTAATTAAAATTCAGATGTTACGTTTGAAATTGTTTTCTTGTGGATGAAAGGGCAAATAATCTACCAAGCTGCAGTAAGAATTGTGGAACCTTTAATGAGTCATTTGTGTCAATGAAACAGTCAATCCTTATCGTCCAAATCCTATTAACTTTTCTCTGTCTGGATTGCCAATTATTTTCTCCCAATTTGGCATATCCAATTGTGCTGTCAGTCGACCACTTTTTTTCACACTGCAGACTCACCGTGCAGCCACCTCAGAGCTATGACGTCAGAGGACAACGCAGCTCTGGGCAGCTTACAGGCGAGCCTGCAGGCACCCGGCTAGACCACAGGGCTAAGCCTAAGTCCTCCAATTGTGTGCCGCCCCCTGGGAGCTCCTGTCTACGGTCTGCAATAGAATAGCCTAGACTCGATCCGGCGCCCTCCAGGCTATAGTGCTTATCCTGCACTACACTCGGAGTGCCTTTACCAGATGCACCACTCGGGAGCCCCTGTGAGTCTATTCTAAAACTATTATAGTGTGCTCCTTGTGCCAGTGTTTGTAGAATTCCCACAGTAACTCTATGAGTCACCAATTATGAATCTGACATTTGCTTCAAATAACAGATGATGCTGTGTTAATAATCTAAACAGCAGTCTACTTTAGAACCGTCTTCCAAAACCTTTTTTTTAGAGATTTTAAAAAAGGGTTCAATAAAGCACCCACAAGTTAATATAATCTTTTAAAAAGGGCCCAGTAATCCCTTACACTTTAATATAGAACACATTTACTTTCTAAGCTGCAGGTCAGGTTTGTGAAATTGAAACTGGTGGTTTTGAAATGCATGTTCACATGTTTTATAATACATGATAAAAATACAGGATAGTCACAAGTTTCAAGAACTTGTGAGAAATACCAAAACTATACTACACTTACAGGCACTCCTATCAATTTAGCTGTACCACAAACTAGACTCAGTAAAGCTGATACAAATAATTTACTGCACATCATTCCATAAAATATACAGCTCTTAAAAACACTGTCTGTGCTGAATTTCACCTCAAGCTCCACCAGCATGCTCACCAAAGACGTCAGCAACCTGTCACATGTCTTACAGTATATTTCAAAGGTATTTCCACAAGGTAGGTGTTTAGCTATTGAACCATTATTTTCATGTTGGAGATGAGGCTTACCTGCTAATTGAAATCACAGGGCTTGAGGGTTCCTGGATTTCATCTTTAAGGAATGATTCACTTCCAAAGAAACTTCTGATTCAGGCTTGGGTTTGTAAGTCTCTGGTGTCATCACGTCTCTAAATGGCTTCTTCACGTCTAACACTACAATAAAAATAAAACAGTAGACTTAATGTTACTGTCGTCTCTTATAATAAGTAAAAAAGGTTGTTCAGTCAGGATGGATATGTGTTAAAATCTCCTATGCTTTGTGAAGTTTCACAAGACATTTCCATGGTTACTTGGTACAGCAGACACATTCACTTGTCTCTGAAGCCTTTCACCTCTGAAGGCAGGAATTTGCAGGTCTCAACCAAGATCATCAGATGATATTAGTCCACATCACAAAACCACCACACAATTTACCCAATGGTCAGACTGCGGCTTCTGCTATTATCCCTCACCTAAATTCTAAAAGCACCAAGATTAAAACATGCATTACATGGTTCCCCAAGATTTTGAAACAAGCACAGCACACTGCACCACATTCAAGGTCATATTTACTATTAGCTTTTACACTACTATAGTTATTTTATTCTCTTCTGTTACAGTCCGACAGGTAAAATATCTGGGGTTAATTGATGATTTAGGGCAATCATATTGTTACTATTAAAAACCAAAGCAAAGATACCTGTTGATCATTCTCCTTCACAAGATCCTACTTCTATTGACTTTTTAATCTTCCTTTTCCCTGAGTTCCAGCAACTTCTAACCTTCTAAATCAGATGATGAAACTCGCTCTTGTACTGTTTACCTGAAAAGAGGACAAACAAACCATTTCAGCTCCATTTTTGGTAACATATGGTCTGGTGGATTTTTACTGTACATGCTAACTGTTTAAATGTTATGCCAATTACTTAAGGCATCAGCTTACTCAATTAAATGTGAAAATATATATTTTAGTGCTCCTATCTTTGTGTAGTGTAGCTTTATTGAACATCTACTTAACATTCTTTAATTCAGATCTTTTTTTCTTTTTAATTTTTTTTTCAAAACCAAACTAACACTGCAGACTGATGGTGAAGTTCCTTTACCGTGAGATTGATTAATAGTGCCAAGTTCCAAATTGTCGTTTTCAACCTTATTTCTCCAAGTAAGCAGACCAACAGTGAAGGCAGTTGGGATACAGTAAATGCAAAGCACAAACAGCTTGCATACCCCACAGTTTTCACATCAAAATAAGTTATAAATTTTAACTGGGCCGTTACATTTCTGCTTCCTGTTAAGAATAATTTATATAACACAACATGAAAACGTTTAATGCATAAGGAATTTTAAGCATAAGCTGTTATTTATTTCAAGAAGCCGAGAAAAATGTTTGTTTTTATTGTGTTTCATCAGCTGACCCTCTAAGTTTTTGTTTTTTGATTTTTCAAACAGATAAACTATAGGATTTTAAGGTTGTTACATTGCCTTCAAAAAACACTTCAGATGTCAGCTTTGTATTTGTGTTATATTTACCTTTGCTATTTAATAGTGCTTGTAGTCATTCTATGCTCCAATACTGAATCTGCCAATACTCGGCTTTGAGCTAGCTAGAGGATCCAAAGGATGACTAACCAGCTGTCCTCAATCCAATAAAATCATGTGACAATGTGACCTTTCATCACTGTCAGCCAGATCACTCTGTTTAGATACATGTCCATAGGCCTGCCATTTTACACAGGAAACTTCACACCAAATATGTTTCTACTTGCAAAATATCACAATCACTTAGGTGACAATGTGCAGCTTGTGGCCAAAAACCTGTTAAATGTGCACACATATAATGTAACTAGTGTTAAGAACAATTGCAATGGGGAAAAATGTTCAACTGAAAGCTGAGCCTTTAAAATGCAGGATACAATTTGATACATTTGGGTTACAGGGGATGTTTAATGTTTCTTGGATACAGAAGCACTTGTCAACTTTCAGACCTGCTGTGTTGCCCGTCACAACAAACTGACTTGCCGTAGAATGCACACCAAATACCAACGACAGAGGGGAACACTACCTGCATAACAATTTCATGGGTCTTGTGAGGGACAGTCAGTTTACATAGAAGTGTATATTATATAGCAGGCATATTTTTTTTTTCTGGAAGAATGCCAGCCCACCATGCCCATTGCAACATATCTTAATGTATCTGCTTGATGCATGGGTTTACAAAAAAAAATAAAAAAATAAAAAATAAAATAAAATAATGTACACAATATTTCTTGCCACGCAACATGAATCAAAAACAGATCTATTAGTTTACTTTGCAAAATGAGCTTTGTTTTGCTAAAGCCTGGTTAAAAATGCTTTTTAGGAGAGTTAGTTTGAAATATTAAAATCTAAATCAAGCAGGCTGAAACAAAACCCTGACAGATATACACTTCAACTTTCATATTAAAATTGACAAATACTAAAAAAAAAAAAAAAATCTCTGAATCCCATTTTTCATTTTTGATCCAATTTATTAATTCAGATTGTGAAGCTATAGCTGTGTACTACATTCTGTCTGATGTGGTACAGACAACTAATACTCTAACAAGCTTGATTTAATAATTATTTAATAATGGTGAAATATTATTAAAATTAACAACCTACTGCAGTGGCCTTGGCTCGAAACAGGTCAACCAGCAGGTAAGATGCTATCCTATACCTCCAGATTAATACATGCTCATAGCTTGTCCTTATGTATAAGTTAAACCTCACTAGGCAGCAGTTAAACACCTTTTATAAGCTTAACATTGAGTCACAATATAACCTTTTGTAGCTCATATTGTATGCACAAAAAATGAAATAAAAAAAAAGACTTACAGTATTGTGCATGCACAGTAGCTCTCAAAAGTATTCATTCCTCTTGAACTTTTCCACATTTTATTGTGTTACAACATGGAATCAAAATGTATTTAATTAGGAGTTTTTGCCATGGATCAACACAAAAAAGTCCATAATGTCAAAGTGAAAAATAAAATCTACAAATTGTTCTAAATTAATTACAAATATAAAACAGAAAATAATTGATTGCATAAGTATTCACCCCCTTTGCTATGACACACCTAAATAAGCTCTGGTGCAATCAATTGTCTTTAGAAGTCACATAATTATTTGCATGGAGTCCACCTGTGTGCAATTAAGGTGTTTCACATGATTTCAGGTTAAATACACCTGTCTCTGGGAGGGCCCACAGTTGATTAGTAGTTGATTAGTTTCCTAACAAAAACTACATCATGAAGATGAAGGAATATTCAAAGGAAATCCGGAATAAGGTTCATCAAAAGATCCAATCAGGGATAGGATATAAGAACATTTCCAAGGCATTGAATCCCCCAGAGCACAGTAAAGTCCATTATTAAGAAATGAAAAGAATATGGCACAACTTTTAATCTCTCTAGGACAGGCTGTCCTCAAAAACTGAGTATCTGGGCAAGAAGGGCACTAGTCAGGGAGGCCACAAAGTCTTCTTCTCTTTGATTCTTTGAAAACACCATACAATTTAAAGCTGTGCAAATTATGTTAGAACTACGATGCAGACAAGAAAACACACGCACGTAGGATCTATTGATCTCTCATCAGGACAGTTTTTTTCCATTGCAGTTGGTAACAAACCCACATACCTGATTTGCGGTTTAATATGTCACACTGAGCATCGTAAATTTGCATATACTCCTGATGCCTTTTAATGAGCTGCTGTCTGGTTTCCCGTGTGGAAAGGGTAATCCCTTTAAGTCTTTTCTTTAGGTCTCGATCAGACAGCAGGTCATAAACCACTTTGGCCATGGGTTTCCTTTTGGCAACAGAGCTGGAAAGAGAGGTCCTTTTGAATAAGATAGTTTTACTTTATTGCAAGACTTACTTTATTGTTTTATCCAGTAGCTACTTTATTATGATTATGTTGTCTTTGGCTTCTGTGCCAACAGCTTTGCAGATGGCAAACTCAAAACAGCAGTAAAGTTTAAATAAAACTAGAAAAGCCAATTCAAATTGAAAGAAATAATAATTTATAAGTACAGAGAACTTTGTACAGAAACAATTCTGTATATGGTTTCAAAATTGTAATGAAACAAAACAGACAGTTAGAGATTATTATAACAAATCACATTGGTTTTAAAGTATTTGCCATGTTATTCAAACGCTCTTCTAGAGAATGCTAATTTTGTAGTTTTACAATGGAAAGATTGAAAGAGTAAAACAAATTGTATTTTTCCTGAATAAATCCAGCAAGTAATGTCAGTTTATACATTTCTAACAAAATCCAAGTAAAATAGTTCATAGGGCTCATAGATGATAAAATTAGAAATACCCCATCTACATTCTTTTGAAAATAATGCAACATTTCGTTTCTTGTATAATGACGTTCCCTACAACACTGCTGCCTGAAAGCTGGACTGCATAATACAGGGTTGAAATGTGTTTCATCCAGATCACTTTATATAGTAACTTGTCTATTACCTTCTCAGGCTCTCCTTTTTCTCATCCTTAGTCAGACAAAAGTCCAGATGTTTGTTGATATGCTGCTCAGAAATGTCAAGTCCACATGCTGGACATTTCACTAGAATGTAAGGAAAGGGTAAATAATTAATAAACTACCTTGGAGCTTATTAAAGACACATCATTCTTGGTATCAACAACATAAACTGGTCAACAATTGTTGCATAGTTTTGAATTTAAGGAGAATCTGGTGCACTGGATTTGTGCTTTTGTAAATTTAAACAAAAAACAAAATAGATATGTAAAAATCACCTTTTATAAATTGCTTAAACCCCAAAGAAGCTGACAGTTGTTCAGGGTTGTAAGATGTACTGGATGCAGATCCTGTAGGAATCTCCAGGGGCTCTACATTAATATTTTTTTCCAAAAGAGTCTTGGGTATTATGTCTGTACAAGAAGGTTGTGATTCAGCTTCTTTTGAAAAAGATAAAGAGTTTGCTTTCTGAAGAAAGCAGTTACGTAACATATTTTTCTGCACTCTTTTCCTGATGTGTCCTTTACAATCTGCAAAAACTCCTGCCTGGAACAAATCAAAAATACAAAAAGACATCAAATATAGACTATCATATTGATTATCATTTTGTATAATGCTTTGAGTGACATTCATTATAATAGCCCAGACTTTTCAGGGTATTGAAAGCAAGCCAAGTTGTCTCCTCAAAACCCAAGATCAGCTCTCAACCACATAGTGCAGTATTTGAAAAGGTGATCTCCTCCATTCAATCTGGACTACAATCACCTGTGCAGGATGGTTCTGGTAATTCTCACCTCTAAACGGTTTACAGAAGGATGAAAACAAGAGAAACATTTTTTTGCCTTTTTTGATTCCCTAGAAAGGCAGTGTGCAAAATTCTACATTTCATCACTATGCAATCAACCAAGAAAATCATGCCAGAAGAAAGTTAGAAAACCATGACTTTCCCATCATTGTAGTAGAGCCAAATTTGAAAGCACCGCTCACCCCAAACACAGAATAAACCTCATGCTTATTTTAAAGAGTACTGTATTAGGACCTTGTCTCACTTTCATTAGCTTTAGACGCTCCTACAGTCATCGGTGTGCCACTGTTATAAATGTGTGGAATGAATGTTGGCTGTTTTTTTTCCGCAGTGTTTTGTTAACAAGCAAGCGCTAAGTCAGGAACTGCCGAATCACTCATTCATTCGATTGCTTGTGCCTTTAAAAGGGTGTATTTTAGAAGCACACTCATTCACTCTTATTAGTGAGCCCATGCTTTTAGCTGTCCTTCAGACTGACTGCTGGCTTCAGTCTCTGTCCATCAACATTGCAACAAGCTCGTAAAACCAGTTGACGGGTATTTGACAGTAAATGGAAACGCTGTATTTATTACCTCTCATTTTCATAACTATTAGTGGTTGGATACAAGTATTTTGTTGGCATGACTTTGACATTTTGATGAAATAGAGTAGGCAGATTCCTGGCATTCTCCCCGTACCTTTTCACCTCTGCTTCCCTGCAGCTAGATTGGTTTGACTCCCAATTTTTCTTTTTTTAAAGAATAATTTCGGTCAGCATTGACACGTGTTGAATCTGGTAGCTTACACAAAAAACTGTGGTTTAGCTTGTGTCTAACTTGTGTTAATATCACTATTAATTTACCTTTTGTTGTTTTGTTAAACTCATCTCCTGCTTCTCTTTAGCAGTATAATCCTACATGAATATTACAATCTGTAGATATATGCAATAAAAACCTTGGAGATTAAGTGTTCTTTTTATAAGAGGTTTATAATAGGTAGCATTTATAACACTTATGCATTCATTTAATGGATTTACCAGGTGCACTGCACTCCAAGGCATTAAAACAGGAGATGAGCAAAGATATTTATAAACTGAACATTAAGGACTCTCAGTATTTATAATATATATTTTTTTATTTTTGTACATTACAGCTACAAAATTATATTTCAGCTGCTGAACTTCCATGGGTGAAGATGCTGGCTCTTAGCAAGATATTCTGTGGTTCTGGATGAATTTCAATCCTAATCCAATATATCGGAACTCCCAGGGTGCAATCTTCTCCAAACCTGTACATTCTCAGACATTCAGCAAACATATTCTATTATGCAATCTTGTGAAGAGAAAATAAATGCAATATCTTAGCCATGGTGTGCAAAAGTGCAAGGTTCAGCAGCACAAGAGATGTACGGCATCTAAACACAAACTGCTTACTAATCATTACAAGTTCAATAACCCCAAATTGAATCGGTCTATCAAAATTCTAATACTGATGTAATAAAACCATAAATACCAAATTAACAGTATTAAAAGACCATGCAGTTATAAAAAGGTAATGGCTACATACACAGAGCCATTAAAATAATTGAAGTTATATGTTTTTCAACCAAATAATGTCCTTTCTATATACATTTTGCCCTTTCATGTAGTAATGAGCCATTGAAGAAAACCTTAGCACTGTGTTTGATATAACAGCCAGTATAATTCTGGTATTTTTTTGCTAAATACCTGCAAAGACAATCAACCCCATATAAACAAAACTAAATTGCTGAAAATATATATGTAAAATATAAAGAATTCTATAACCAGCAAATACAAAATGTTTAGAATACTGATTACTATTTGCCACGACTGTTTTTCTGTTTTATTACTGATCGCTATTCACTCATAAATAATGTCTACAGAAAAACTCACCATCATTTGTTAATATGAAAATCAACTGAATTGCATACACTAACATACAGCTTCCTTTTATATTTCATTCAAATTGACAGCTGGGAAGCAAAGATGCTTTAACATTTACCAGAAATGAAATAGCCGTCTTGTTTATATCCCAACTGGATTATTTATTGGCTTTTACCGCTACGCCACATGACCATTTTGTTCAATTTTAATAGCACATATTAATAGCTGGGAAGCCTATTGTTATTGTTAAAGTTTTTTTTTTTTTCCCCAAAACTTTAAACTGCTGCTGCTTCAAAGCTTCGTGACTGACAAGGTTCTGACTTGGCAGCTGTCAAGCTGGATACATTGGCTGTCAGATGCTGAAAAAATTTTGCTGCTGCATCCTTGCAATTGGCGCCGTGACACATTTTTCGATAAAACCTTTTGAAATCTTCTTCTTGGGAACCGGTGAAGCGATTGATCTGACACTTGACATATATCATCAGCATCCAAACCTGCATCAAGTTTGCGAAGCAGAGGTTTTTGCAATAAATGTTAATGTCGAAATGGCTACCAAACTTTAGCGAAACGCGCCCTTAACAGCAAACTGTTGCTATTTGAACGCCGTCTGACCAACAAACACCAAACTTGGTAGTTATTGTCCCAGTAACAATGGAATACAAATACGTAAAAATGATTATGTTTTATAAAATAAGATGGCCGCCAGGTGTACGTTTACGTCTGAAATTTAAAACTGCCTCAGTTGACAAACGGTTTACTTGACTAACTCCAAACTTCACAAGCATTATCCTTGACACTGTAGCAGTACAAAGACTTTTAAAAAACTGGTGTTAAACCAAAATGGCCGTATGACGCATTTCTTCTTGAAACCTCACAACATTTCTTCTTTGGAACCTTTGAAGTGATTGATCTGACACTTGGCATATATTATCACCATCCACCTTGTAAAGCAGAAGTTGCTGTGATATAATTCAATAGAAAATTGGCTGCCACAAATTTCACCGAAAAGCGCCCTTAACAGCCGACTGCTTTTATTCGAAAACCGTCTAACCAACAGACTCCAAACTTAGTAGGCATCGATCTGGTGACAGCGGAATAAAAATATGTCAAAATGGTTATGTTTTGTTAACCAATATGGCTGCCACTCATACTTTTTTCTTATATTTAAAACTTCAGTTTAAAAACGGTTCAATTGATTAACTTGAAAACAATCATGCCTGTGTCGGTAAAATTTACATTTTCAAAAATGGCATTTGTGTGTTAAACAAGATGATTGCCTGACGCATTTTTGAAAAAAAAACTTTCAAAATCTTCTGTGGAATTGTTAAAGTTGCTGATTTTAAACTTGACACCTTGAGAACTAAACACGCTTAGACGGGTACTGATACTGCGGCTCTTATCGTACCTCATACCTCCGCAAGGAACTAGGGAGCACTCTCTTCTTCTGCACATGACTCTCAGCTAAAGAAAATCACCCGCCATGGGTTTGTATGCCACCCCGCCGCCAGATGGTGGCTGTTGCCCTAAAGGTGCTTTATAATGGGAGTTCCCATAGACATTTTTCAGGGTGTTATATCTTGGGTTTCAGGGGTCCCCGAGACTTGAAAATTGGAATGGGGATCCATCTCGGAGCCCGACAATTTCTCCAAGTGACGTGTCCCCAGCTGGAAAGGACTCCAATTTAGACTTTTTTTTGCCAACCTGGCGATCAAAAGCTATTGGAAATCCCACCTTGACATGCCATCATGCTGAAAATGTGACCATCTGTTGAAAATGTAGCATTTGAAAATGGATGGCTTCCTGTGAAAGAGGGGCCCCAGACATGACTCTAGGAAGTTCAACCTGGGTTCTAGGTCCCGGGGTCATTGAGATATGACCCAGAGAAGGGTCGTTTTTGGACATTTTTGAAGGGGTGTACCTCGGGTTCTGTGAAGGTTAGGAACTTGATTTTTTTTGCGGCAGGACCCCACGGGTGCCAGGACGGCTCGGCAAAGTTATTTTTTTCGTCACCACTCGACTTTTTGGGTGACCAATGCACTGTTTTAGGAGATGGTTTGGGGCACTCCCGAGTCTAAATCAGTTTCAATGGTGATTCTACATGCTCGGGTTCGAGAGATATGCATGAAAATGTGTTTTTCAACTCTGCCATTGCAAAGAACTGCTACAAAACTGGGCATGTTACATTCAGGTTGGTCCCCTGAGTCTAGAACTTTCGACTCCTGTCCCCTTTTCTCACATTATGATTTTATTTTGTGATTATTTAATTATTGTCAAAATAAACAGCTCATGTTTGCAGTCTCATTTCTGTTCCAAAAAGCTGAAATGCTACAATATATTGATGGACATTACATAAGCAAATGAGATGCCCTTTTTTAGGAATACCATGTTCCTTCTCAAAAATGTGTTTTAATATTAGCCTTTAATAAAAGAAAACAACTGCTTTAATTAATTTGCATGTGTCTACTTCAGTGCAACGTAGTTTCTTCGTTGTAATAAGACATACTTTTTTTAACATTTACATTTTAGTTCAGTTTTTTCATTAAAAACAAAAAAAAAAAAGTTTTCTGGGGCGAGTAAAAATACATTAACTTTGACTAATGTACTAAGGGTTACTCTTAAATTAATTAACAATCCAGTTTATGGTAAACTGTGCTGCATGACTTGAAAACTCGGCTGTCAGCTGAGTCCCAAAAACTGGGCTGAATTCGAAAATTATCTAAAACCAAAGCCGCCCAGAATTTGCGAGGTAAATTAAAACAGGAGCAGTTATATTTAAAACTGTGATTACATTTGATATAAACTAATGTATCCTGTATTAACAAAACTGCAATAGTGTATATATTTTATATTAAAATACATCACGCAAACGATTATAGATATATACTATTTTAAAGAAAAACGTACACCACTACAGAAAAACAATTCTTACATTCGTGCATAACATGATACTTCATATAAAGCAATAACCCATAGTGAGTTATATTAGTACCAAGTTATATTTTAATTGAAAGCTTGTGGAAAGAAGATCTCTCGCTATTTCTCTGATCAAAATGTTAAAAATGCCTGCACTCTTTTCCACTCGTGTGGCGCCATATTCATGCCACAGACAAAACCGGGCCCGTGTCATACCGCTTTCTGTGATAGAACGGAGCCCAGTCCAATAACTCAAATGCTTTATCGAAGTGTCAGGTCTTAAATTCAAAAGATTAATACTTTATACCTCTATTCAGATTCCCCACAATGTGCAATCAGCCTTTCCAACAGCTCATACTATTCGATATTACCAGTTTCATTTGCAGACATTATTTTAAATTATTACATGATTTTAAAATGGAAAACATTTGCTGCTTCACTATGGGCTACTAACAAATTTACACGGGCTTTAACAAATGTATTACTTTACCCTTAACTAGACAAATGGATGAATGCAGACTGACTGCAGATTATTATTATTAATTTTCTGTTTTCTAAAACCACGTGCAGGAGAAAAAGGTCAAAGTTTGCACATGCGCAGTATGCTATTTCAATAAGTTCCAGAAAGTGGAGCTTTTTTTTTTACATGACATATATTTTGTTAGTTTTTGGAACTTAATTGGAAATATCTAGGTGCTGTTTTCTTAATACTGACTTTAGGAATATTCCAATACATTTCATGAAAACTGTGTTTCTGACTTTTGATACCGGAATTCGTTTTCCGAAAAATATCTTTTTCATGTAAACGCACTGTGTGACCATCTATCAAGAGTATATTCCGGCATTACAGATACCCACGAGGATATTGCGTTTTTCCCTAAAAGAAACAATGCTTCTATAATTTAAACAATTAAAAACAAACAAACAAACAAAAAAACATAAAATAGTCCCACCTACTTGCGTTGAGAACTCAACACAACATTTGCAATGAAAACCACTCAACAATCCCGCGCCGTACAGACACAAGGAAGTGATACTTACTGTTTCTACTCTAAAGGGGACTTCAAGGATTTGTAGTTCTTTGGAAAAAAAAGTCATCAACCTAACGATTTATTATACAATGTAAACTTACCATACACGTACAAATATGTTACAGTATCTTGCGGAATTGAACGCAGTTAAGCGCCATGTGATAATGTGTAAACAGCAGCAAGAAGCTTTCTCAGCTAATGATTTAAAGTTGTTAATTTGTTGCCATCTTTCCTTTATGGAAGGAAAATATATTTAAATATATTGACAAATATAATGTAGTATATTACAAAATGTATTATGAAAAATATGCCAATATATTTTAAAATATTTTCGTTCCATAAGGGCTATTTGAATAATTTATGTATTTCAATTCCTTACAGTTTCTCACTTTGTACAACAGAAAACCCATGAAAGCCTTTAAGTCCCTAATCTCAATAGCTGGAAGGGAGACCAGAAGATGTAAGCATGTTGGCAGCTGGTTTTATGTGAACTTCACCACAGAACCTTCAACCTGATCTAACCCCCAACTTTTGTCTAAAAAGAGTAGTTTTAACAAAGAGTCTTGTTAAAAAGGCCAAAGATGATGATGATATATGATATATATATATATATATATATATATATATATATATATATATATATATATATATAGGTTGTCAACCTGGATACAAACCAGGTACATTACGTGGTTTTGTAACCTGGGTCCGAGTGCCAGTGTGAAAGGGGCTATACCTACAGAATACCTAGATGTTACAACCTTTCAAGTCTAATTTATCAGCAGTATAACAATATCAAAATAATTGATACGATCATTTTCTAGAGGTTTAATCAAGCATTGGATACATTTTAAATTGAATTACTATGTTCATTTAATTTGAGTGAAAGGAAGTCAGTATTTGATAGACACTTTAGATAAATGATACTCACCATACCATTAATAGAGCAGCAGTTTTGCTGGCACACAGGGACACACAGTTTCCGTGGGTTTATGGTGTCAGGCTTGCAAGTAGATAAATCAAAGCGCATGCTGCTTTCATGAAAATAAGTATGGTAATTGCATCAACAGAAATAAGTCCCCCAAACAAGGCACCATTGAAGCAACATCACATCATGCTGGAGTAAAAATGAAATAAACATTACATTTTGACTGAGAAAGAAAGGTCAGCCTTCCCTAATGCTCATTTTGTTTTCTACATTTCACCTAAGAGTGCTTGGGAACTACAAATTAAAAGTGAAATTATGCTTTTGGCTGATTTACTTTTGCTGTGGCAATACCCTAAAAACATGTAAACTGTCCTTGCAGTATAGCGATTCTCTGGCAGTTCTCGCTGATAACTTGACACATGGAGCTACCATTCCTTTAATCAATTAAAGAACAGAACAACTGGATATTTCTGCTGAAGAGGCATTGACAACCTAAGTGAAAGATGCACTACTTTTTCAAAGATTGCTGTGTTTTCCAGTTTATAAGAGTAATCAGATTATTAGGTGTGGCACAATGTTCTGAATCCGTTTACTACACTGTGCGCGTCTCTCGATAAGAACATTGATTTGGGCGTGGGTGTCTATACTGTTGGAGGCAATATGGTACATCTCAATATGTTTCCTATATTTGTAGTCTCCACATACTATTTTAGTTGTTTGGTAATTCATATTCGCCTGTTAATACATACATATAAACACAGTAACACAGTATAGGAATGGTTAAAAGTGTGTTGTTTATACAAGTAGCTAAATACTTCAGAATGCATACTGGTTTCCTGATTAAATATTTTAATGTATGCACTATTTGGAACAGTATTGATTGCACCGATAAGCTCAGGGGTCCAGCCGAATGCTAACAACATGACCTTCACAAGAAGGGAGAAAAGATGTCAGCTTTCCTCCTCATAAGTCACCTCAGTGGCCCATTTAGACAAGCAGAGGAGCTACCTGGGTGGCTGACCTTGATGTGAGCTCCCTTTGTGATTGCCAGAGGAATCACTTCAGTGCGTATGCATCGTCTTGTTTTCCAGTGATATAGCCTTTATCACACCGTAGTGGAGTAGTGTGGGGTCATTTCTGTTAAATGCAGATGTGGTATAGAGTAATCATGAATTAAAAAACTGTAAATGCCAAGCAACAAAAAGAAAATAGTTGGAGAAGACACCCTCATCAGTTTCTGTTCAGCCTCTGATACATGTAAAAAAAGACTTTTTTGTCAGAAAAGGGGCAGTAAAGTGTTCATTGTCAAACTGTAAAAACTCACTGATATTGAGTACACTTCATCATTTCATAGAAAAGGCAATCATTTCTTGTCAGGCATTTTGACATTTCAGAGGAGAAGTCATTTATTTCTCTTGCTTCAGTTCCTTCTCTCATTTATTTTAAACATGAATCATAATGGCTCACATCTGCGCACGGACATTTTGTGTGAGGTATTGTTTGTTTCCATCTTTATTTTGAGTTGGCATTTATGGCCTATAAAAGCATATTTATCCTTTATGCAGCATGACCAAACTCTCAAAATTACTGTTGGCTGTAGATGTTTCATTAAGAGCTGATGTGTGGGGGCGTTCTCCAGACCCCCATGCACCCATTATTTGCAAATTGGCAGGAGCGAGACTAATCAGTTTGTTGTTGGTGCAGCTTTTGGTTTTTCTCCCTCAAATGTTGGCTTCTGAGATAAGAGACTTTTGTCTGGTATCTTCCATGAATAATAGCTGCCTTCTGACTGTCAAGTCAATATGCCTGCCTTATCTGCAACAACTGTAACCATTAGTCTTATCTTTCCCTTCACTCATTGCCTAAGTCTTCTGAAAAATTGACCTGACTTATTTATTTACATTAACAATTTGTTTTGGTCAAATCTGCATGAATAAGCTCCAATTTCTCATTCTCTCTGCATGAGCTTTTGTCATAGCTGCTACTCAATGTAATTCTGTGACTTAGACTTCATTATGCTGCAGGGTTTTGTCTTCATTAAAGAGGCAACTGTCTTTATTCCTTAGAAAAAAAAAACAAAAAAAACACATATTAACAATTAAAGCAGTTTCATTGACCAAGATGGATTCTGAATTTCTGTATGTTTGTGAAAGTAAGTCGTATCGTGTACATTTTACTTGGTATTCACGGAACAGCCTGACTGGAAATCTACTGAAGTCACATAATGTCCTTGCATGTGATTTTGTTTACAAAGCTGATTGCAGCTACAACCTTTTTGTTGGACATGCTAATTGCAATTTTGAGCTTTGACACTCGGCAGCCTTGATCTGAAGCTTTAGATTGATTACAATATGCCCAAACTACTGGTTCTGTGATTGAACAGCAAAATAAATTAATTCATCAAGCTATAAAGGCCACAAAGGCAGCCTTGAGTACACTGACATTGAAAATAACTAAGCAAGCGATCGTTGATGTTGGAAAACATTGTGATAAAGAACAACACTGAAGAAAACAGCAAAGACCTTACTTACAGTGTTCTCCACAGTACTAAGAGGATTCTATTTCTAAAGTTATGTTTCCGGTACTTCATACAGATATACTGTAATCACACAATAGCAATCCTAGATACACATGCACACCTTTCAAATAACCCTTATGAAAGTTTACCCTGTATTTTTCCATGGTAATTTTGCAGTTTTCCCAATGTTTTCCCCTTGGCTATACAATGCATTTACCATGGTTTGCATTGCTTTCTAATATGCTTTGCCATACCTTTATAAGGGAAAGTATATGAAAAAATGACTAATTATAGTCTTCAATAAAGATTTTCGTTTATTGCTGGGATCTTGTTTTCTCCAATTACATTCAACCATATACAGCCAAAGAGTTTTCAACCATTTCCTATACCCTAAGAGGTACAATTATTGAAGGAGAAGCATTGTAAAAAAAATGTGAAACGCATTAGATATGTGTGAGGAGGTTTGTGTCTTTGTGAAATGCTACTTAACAAGACTCCTGAGATTCTGCTAAGAGCTGTACTGATTTCAAACCAGTTTGGCTATTAGAACATGTTTAAGTTGATAACATGTGTAAAGTACAGTGTTTCTGGAATAAAAACCTGACACTGGTCTTACACTGTGTACTGCTCACATTGACTAGACCAAATTCTGAATGTGTAAAGCCAAATGCATGTGTGCTTTGCACTGTGGTCAGTTACACATTGTTTACTTTTGCTCTTGTTATTTACAAATAACAGTCAATCATACATGGCGGTCATTTATTTTGGAGTGGCTATATCATATTTTCAGAGAATGCAGGGGTATATTCAATGGATCTAAATGGCGTCAGATCTAATGGCAACAACCACTATATAATAACATTTGAATGATTTTTAGATCCACAGTTGCTTATATGAATTTACTAGACATATGTACCCCTTTCTGGAGTTCCAATATGAAATGAAATTCCTCTTCCATTTAGTACATTGGAGACACGCCCTTGAGCTTTTCCAGACACTTCACCCAAAACCCCTCATTTATTTTTTTTACACCTGCCTGTAATTATCCCTCTCCATGTGCTTTCTGTGAAGTCTTGCTTTCACTGCAGTTGAAGATATGTATTTATTAATTGTTTTTTAGTGGCTGTCTTACAAAGACCTATCACCCTGAAGCGGCTGTTATTGTCTTGGTGTCTGCTTCTATAGGTGGCTCCTTACCACAGCTGATGGATGACTCTAGAGTGAAGAGACAGCTCTCTCAGGTAAAAACCTCCCACTCTCTGCCTTTTCATTGTTTTTTTTAAATGTGTTTTTTAATACCTATTCACTGGCACACATTTGATATTAAGGTCTGTCGTATAATCATGCATGCTCTGATGTATCCATCTGCTAGTTAACAAAAAAAGATACTTACAGCTACCGCTTGCTGCCCTCTACAGGCCTCGTGCAATAGTACTTCTGTACAGTATCTCATTTGAAAGAACACTGTCATTTGATTTTATTATTACATGACATAATCTAATAAAAAAATATACATATCATAGAATTCACAGAATGTTAATTGGAAGCCAAAAAGCAAATGATCTGGGGCCATTAACCACTGTAATAATAAGTCTTATTTATGTGAAAAACTTCTGCTATATTCACAGTTTCTGTAATTACACCTATTTCATGTTTTCCTTTTATTCTTTAATGACTTTTGTTTTCACATTACTTGTCTCTTTAGGCAAGATAACTAATACAGTACATGTACACTGACTGGCCAAAGGGCATGATAGTCGGTGCCTGTGAAAGATCTTAAGGTGTATCAGGCCATGGGTAACCCTTTTAGATAAACAGGCATGCTACAATGGACCAAATCACAGAAACCTTCAACAAAGGACAAGACACCTGTTTCCAACAGAACAATTGTGTCCAACAGAACATCGGATCCTTTAGATTGGGAGATAATTCCCTAGATTTTGAGGTGTTCCAGTCTTTTATGTAGAAAAGGCTGAAGCGTTTATGAAATCTCCATTGATCATTTGAAAAGGATTTAGACAAGCTGGCCTTCATATTTCAGAGATGTCACACAAAAGCTGTGAAAGAGGATCTGGACAATTGGGCAAGGCAATATGGGGAGCACATTTATCCTGATCCTGAGCCATAATCTACCATCTAAGAGCTGCCTGACAGAAATATGGATTTCTGACAAAAAAGGCTCACTTCACACGGTGAAAACCTGGGGTCTGTTAATTATTTATATGAACAGCGTCCACTCTGTATGTCTCCACACTTAAATGATGAATATAGGCTCCTCCCTGGGGTTCTGCACTGGCACAATAATTGCATACCTGTTGGAGAATATTGTGGGTTTTTTTTTGTTTTGTTTTTTCATTCATGTTCAGGAAAAATATGTAAAATATATAAAATCAGTGACCATAAAAAGTGAGCTTGTCAGTCGCTAGATGAAAGGGGTTAAGTGAAGATCTGGACAATATGCGTTTTAAGACATTTATGTTGCGTTCCTCCCCTTACTCATTCTTTACAAACTTCCCGACTCCTGCATTAATTAAATTGTCATAACCACAATAAATTGTCACAAAGTGGTTACACTTAAAGCATGTAGTGTCAAAGTATTTATGATGGGGTGTGTGGTTACGAACAGTTTTCTATAAAACATAGCCTGTTCAAAACTGATGATGAATGCTGCAAGTATTAACTAGAAAACATGTTTCCACTAATTTCAAGATTTCATGCCAAATCAGCAGATGTCTCCTGGATCACCGTCTCGGAATGTGATGAAATTACCAAGGCATGTATTTTATAGGATAGCTTTAGCAGATACCACAATTCTTTACTTGAAATAAAGTCTGGAATGGCAGTTGCTGTACTGAAACCACTGTCAGCTGGTGAGATGCTCAATGTTGTGTTTGTTTGTGTAAAGAGATTACTGTAATCTTAATGTACGATACAGCTGCCACAGCCCTGACCGGACAGGGCATCAGTCCCCTTCATAGTGTAGGTGTAAAGCCCTTAACACCAGTACACAAGACACAGAGACAACTGGTCACTAGCAGTTAACAAATGACACTGGAAAAGGATATGCGATGAAAAAATAAGGAAACTAGTGACATTTCGAGCATATGTGTTATTTATCTACCGATTTTATAGCTTTAAAAACACACAGAATACAATGCAGTTTGTCATACTAGCCTTATGTCAATGTCTGGGTATTTTATATTCCTAATTTTTTTAGTGATGCATTGGCCTGGCTTATTTTTCAGAAGGCATGTGGTTTCAATCCAGCTTTAGTTTTGTAGCTCGAGATACAGCAAGTGATTAACCTATGGGAGGTTAAAGATTACAATGCACAAACAAATTATAATCTTCATTATAACGCAGATGGAGTAAACTGAGTGTATTGCTGTTGTAGCACAAATTGCTTTTGAGGTAGTGTTCTGGTAATACTTATCACCACTTGATGGCGCTGCTGTGTCAGTATTGTTGAACAGAACACATCACAAGCTAAATGCTGCCTGTGATAATGTCTCTAGTGCTAATAAGATACAATAAAATGTACAGGAAAATATTGATTTCACACTTTCAAATCAAAACAAATTACAAACCAAATTCTCAGAAAAAAAGAAGCTGTATTTATTCAGACATTAGGATTCTCAACATCCAACTAGTGGCTTGGTGTTCATTACATTACAGACGATCCAATCATACGACCATTAATAAATATCATCAGACGTTACAGAAAAAGAATATATCCACCCCAAAAAATAATAAAATAACAACCAGCATCACAGAGGGTCAGTCGTTTGTTTTCATTCTTTTCCTCAGTTTGTAAATCTGGCTCAGCCAGTATAACATCTCATGACAAGCCTGGATCAAAGTTCTGTTAGCCAGGAAACGTTCTCTCATATCCTTTTAAATACAATACTGCGATTTTATTATACATTCCTTAAATTACAAACCCTATAGGTTAGTTATAGGTTACAGCAAAAAAAGTGCACTACATGTTGAAAAAAAGGTTTTCAAACAAAGCTATTTTTGTCTAAAATGTTAAAGAGCTGCGTATATGTGTCAATCCAGTGGAATGGAAAGTAGAAACTGAATAAAATGGATTTTACTCTGGATAAATATTTCCATGGGAGGAGATCTACTATATTTAATGAAAATGTCGACATGAAAGGGAGTATTAGACATTGGAGATCTTGCTTGTGTTATGGACTTTATTTATCAATATTGTCTTTAAAGTGGGGACATAGTAATAATGTAATGGGCTTCTTAATATGATAAAGATTCACACTGGGTGAGGAAAATTAATGCCTACAAAAAAGTACAAATATATTTTAATTTTATTAAAAACATAATGTGCTCAAAAAGGCACTTGTAAACATAAACATATAAGGAGATATATTTTGCAAAATAATAACGCTGACTGTCTATTAATATGTTGTTTTATTGTTGTTATTGGTAGAGAAACGCAAAGTAATATACATGTAAATTCACTGTTGTGCTCATGTTGAATATTATTAAAACTGGAGATGTTAATAACTTGACTTTTCTTGAATTATTTTACAGATAACACTTCAATAAAGTAGATGTTTATTTAAACGAGAGAGAAAATATACATAACAAAGTGGGAACTAGGCATACTGTTTAGTTAAACACACTGAGAGCCTGCATATTACATTTGTTAATGTAGTCGTTACACTGAAGAGCCTACAGTACCTTGTTTTACTTGGAAAGGGGGAACAATACTGGTCTTGGACACTTGAGATCACAATGAATTCTACTGGATTTACTTGCTGTCACCAAGGACACATGAAAGCCTATTGGTGCTTCACCCTATGGTAACCGTTCTCCCCCTGGAAACACAGGGTGTAGATGGAGCTGGACGCAAAAAAACATCTTTAAACTATGGTCACACTGCCAGCAGAAAACTGGCTTAGAATTAAATTCCTGAAAAGGACATGCAAATGCACACACTCCAAACTGCTGAAAGCTTTGAAATACAGGAGGGGAATAGAAAGGTCTAACACATGTATTTTTCACATCCATGTTTCACTGTGAATAGTAACCACAACCTTACAAAAATGGGAGACTTTGTCTTGACAGAATTGCTAAGGGGGTCTGATAAACTAGATGCCTTGTAATCAAGATTCAAGAAAATAATATTTTGGAAAATCAAGAAATCAGGTGTCACAGAACAAGTTCTATCCCTGTTTCATTGGGCAACTTCAGTATGACTTTGGTGAACCCCCAGCTCTGCTCCCACTTTTTTTGTCAAAAAAAAAAGTGAATTACTAAAAAACATTTATAACTTTCGAAAAAATGATTGTAGAAAAAGGTACACAGTATTCAAGTAACACAGTGACACAGTATTCAAATCCAAATTACGAAGAATATATTCAAGTTAAAGTTCTTGTGCGTGTTCTTAGGAAAGGCACCACAAACAGTCTGGGTCAATTGTTATATCCATAGCAGACTAACTGAATGTCCATGTAAAACATCTTCCCATACATATCACACGCAGTCTGCGATGCTGAAGGAAGATGAAGGATGATGTGTAGAATGACAGAGATGAAAATGTCAACAAGTCAAAGACATCATTGATGTGAGATTGAAACATATTCGGAGTACCACAGTAATGTAATAAAGTATTTTCATTTTCAGGAATATGAGTTGAAACTTTAATGACGTCACTACACACTGTTAACAATGTACTTCAGGAATGTTACACATTTGCATTGCGTTATTATCACATTAAGCTATGTAGCTGCTAAGTGCAAAGATATGGTGACTTGCTAAAATCTACTAGATTCTGGTTTGTTACGCTTTTTCTTATTTATTTTTTTACATTGGTAACAGTACTTTCCAGCATATTTTGTAGCAACACAAGCAATATTTACCAGACTAGAACAGGCAAGAGAGAGTTTTAAGAAGATGACAAATCATACGCATTAAAATTGTTGCAATTTGGTTGCATATAAATAAAGCGTATAATAATAATAATATTAATAATAATAATAATAATAATAATAATAATAATAATTTTAAAACTTATAAAAATTGAACTATTTAAAAAAAATATGTAATTTATATGCAACTGAATTATATTCTTCATTCTCTTTTTCCACTGCTGATGAAACAGTTTCATATTAAAATTAAAGGATGTGCTTTAAAAGTCAGACACACACAAAAGTCAGAAAATGAAAGACACATTTTCACGGTAAGCTAATTTTTTTGAGTTTAGCCCTTTTATACCTAACAGAAATTCTGTGGTATATAGCTCTACAGCAGATGACAGCAACAAGCAATCTGGGGAACAGCAACATAAATTAATTATCTTCTATTAACTTTTAGCATCAGCTGACAGTGTCATGTCAGCCAAAAAGTCCTACTCCTATGTATTATGCCAGAGAAAAGAACACTATTTCTACTGCCTAAACTTGATAAGGGGGATCCATAATTTCATAAGCTTGGAGGAACCCTGCTCTGCATGCCTTACTTTCAGGTAGTCTGTTACATTTGCACTTCCTACTGTACTGTAGGTCATTTCAGCTCTACAGTGTCTTCAGAGTTAAAACATGTCACTGCCTGCAAAGCATGTCATTTAGTGAGAAAGCAGGTGCCCAGTTGATGTTGAGGGAGTGGGGAGAAGTTCAGACTTCATACTTCAAATCCTTCGAATCCTTCGAATTTGCACGACACTGATGTTTTATCTGACTATTATCACATGGTACATGCTCCTAATCCTCAGGGATTCCTATTTCTGAACTCATGGATATTTGAAATTTAATAACGTCACAAGTATATTTCTCTGAGCAAGCCTAAGGCCGGTAACAAGGCCAGTATAAAAATGTGCAAGCTTAACAGATTACCTGATAACTATGGAAAACATGTTTCCAGGTTAAAAATGCTAAAGTGAATATCTGAAATGGTTTATAAAAATATAAGCACATGTAAAATACCCATTAGAATCAAAGGTAAACATAACACCAATTAAATAATATTTGTACTTTTCTGGTTAAATACACTATTTTCGGTTAAATTAGGCAAACATGAAGAGATATAAAAATGCTGTGTAACTACACTTGAAATTGTGGGGAGTTAATAAACATATCTTGTTCACTTGCTACCAGCAGTCAATGAAGCAATTCAGTGATTTTGTGCAATATTCCAAGTTTCTATCAGACACCAGAAATACAGTTGTTGTTTTTCTTTCCTATGTTCCAAAACAAGTGCACATACTGTACAAAACTATAGTCTCTTTAAGTGCAGTAGTCATTTACAGCACAAGCAGAATCAAAGGCTTTCTTTGCCATTCGTGACTCACGCTGGCCATGTAAAAAACCAAATGACACAAATGCAATGCTTTTTGTGCAGTTTTTCTAGTATTGAAATGCCATTCTTGTCTCATTGCCTGTTCAGTCTTCGTCTGTAAAAGGTAAACACGTACACAAATTACCTACTAATTGAAAATGTACAAGTTAAACTACATATTTTACCACAGGTTTCTTACTGGCTAGTTTGTATATTGTTGTAAAGTTTGTAAGACAGCTGCATGTTTTACACTCAACACTTTGCTGTGCTGTTACTTTAACATTTATTATTATCCATTGTTCTACAAACAAAAGGATTATCACTTCTGAATGAATCTATATACAGCTCAGAGGATGATAACCAGGGCCTCAGCCACTGAGATAGTCTTTAAAGTGAATTTATAATCCAGTTACAATAGGAAGCCAAATCCCCAGATGCTTCTGATCTTGGTTTTGATTAATGTTTCAGCAAGATAACATGGCCAACCTTTTAGATTACCGGCACACAATACAAAGTAATGCCTTGGCCATTTTGTATTCCTTGATTTGTTAAGCAAATCCTAATGTCAAAAAAGGTTTAACAGTTTTTTTTTATTTGTTTTTTCTTCTGGGGTACAACTACAAATGGAATAACTCAAAGTAAAATAACTGAAAATGTCTTCCAGTCGTGTGCTGTGTTTGTCACACTGCATGATTCATTTATGTGTAAAAGGTGAGTCTCCATCAGGTAGCTTTCTTTAAAATAGGGGAAAAGACTTTAAGCCTCTAAAACCCATTTCACACTGGCATGACCTACCTGGGCAGAACCTACCCGGGCTGGACCCGGGTCTGGTACACAATTTCACACTGCATTTGATAAAGCAGGGTTGATTTGGGTGACAGATGCAAGTACACAATGAACGTATCAATGCCCCGGAAGTAGCTTGTTACAGACGCTTCCATCCAAGCTTCTCTGGATTGAACTGTCGGCCCAAATGTTGATTAGAGCAAATGTTTCTTCATCAGCTGCAATCTGGCTCATGGTGTGTCTCAAGCAACAAAAATATGGCTAAACAGAATAAACAAAAATATTGCGGAAGTGAAACTTTCACACAGGTGTGGCTGTTTGTTATCACGTCAGCTCATGAACGGCCGTCAAGCATTTTTTCTCGCTCAACCCGGGTATGACCCAGGTACGTGGTTTCACACTATGTAGGATTGTGACCCGGTTAGCCAGGACCCGAGTAGGAGTGCCAATGTGAAAGGGGTGTAAGATGGTTTCCATGGCAACAGCAGTTCAATTCAAGCTCTATGGGAGGTCAAACAAAAATAAAAACGTCCACATTACTCATCACCTTACAGAGAAAAGACCTTGAGAAAAAATTGGTTTTTTTTTTCTATTGTAGTCTGCTTTGATCTAGTAATGGGTTTTCCCCAGCTACATTGTGCCAGATTTATCAGAAGAATTGTTTGGGAATATCTTCTCAGTTGGGGTAACAGCTGGACTGCCCATTCCTGAGCTGCTGCTGCTGCTTGACCGGTGCTGGACCGCTGGCCTCACTGGTCTCATGGGTGGAGGCCTCAACTGGGCACCTGCCAGCCTGGCAGAAAGGGCCGGTTTGAAGGTGGTCATCATCTCGGTGGTGGAGCTGGTACTGCGCCTCATTGCGGCGTCTGGGTCTCGAATCATCATGGTGTGCAGGGGGCTGGGGGGCTCAGAGTTCACAGTGCTTATCTGTGGGTTCTTCATGGGCTCCAAGGTGTCTAGCACGACATCAGGAGTCTGCTTCACAATGTTCTGTCTCTCCAGTTCCCTCAGCTCATGGAGTGCAGTGCTCATGGTTTTTTCAATGTCCTATGAAAACACAATGGGAAAGGAATTTTAGGAAAAATCAATTATACCCATTAATTCACAATTTCCTACACATCCTACACACTATACATGTCACACAATCACTTAATGTTATTATTCCAGTCTAAACTTAGTGGCTGAGGTCCACATGACATTCATATAAATGAGATTCATCTCATCTTGGTAAAAGAAATACATCAAATGTAATAAAACTGAACAGACTATGATTACAATAAGTACTGTACTGAAGTACTACTGGAACAAAAAAAGTGTCTATTCCTAGCCATTAGACTGAGAGTGTACACTTACATATTTCAGTATATACTTATTTCTTACCTCAGCTAAGGCTTCTGCTTCCAGTGACTTGTGGTCTCCAAGGCTGCCGTGCCGAGTGGAGCCATGGGTTGGCCTCAAGGGATGGCCTTCAGGCAAGGTCTTCCTGTCAGGGTAGTTGATGCTGCCAGAGCTTCCGAATGTGGCCAGCCTGCGCTTATCTGGGCTCTCTATACGGCCTCTATTCACTGAGATCTTGTGGGGGCTGCTGGGGCATGCAGCAGCTCTTGGAGGTGTGTCAATAGCAGGGCCGGTTCCTCTGGGGGGGCTGTGGGTGTCGGTGCCACTCCTGCGGCGTGGGATAGCAGCACCATCTGATCTTATCCGAACCCTGAGGAAAGAAATTAACCTTGAAGCAAATGGGAACCTCCATAATTCTCCAAGGAGTCATGAAGCAAGAATTTTTCCTATTGATAATTGCCACTTAATGTTTTGTTATAGCAAGGATTTCTGGTGTATAATATATTTTTGTTTTTGTAGTGATTGGTATTAATCTTCCTGATAACGCAGTTCCTAAGGTCCAGCTGTTATTCTACAATTTAAGGGTTGGAGACCTGAGCCAGTGCTCTAGTTGAAAAACAGCTGTTGTCAAAGAAGCGATCCTTGAAAGGAATAACATTTAAAGTCTCATACCACTACTTGTTTGAAAGTTACCCCTTGTTCTCTGTCCAAAATGCTGTTTTGCAGTGGTTAGCATGACAGCAAGCCCTTGAGAGCTTTCAGCAGGTACAGTAGGCGAAGATCACAGACATGTACCCTGACCTGTGCATTTCCAGTCTATTCCCTCAGATTTATCATGTACTATCTACCTTGAAAAGCAATATGTATCATACGTGTAAAGACAGAGAAAAGCCACCTTGCATGAAATAGGCCATAACGTGTGTTCTTTGTATTCGAATTCTAGTTATGTTTTGCATTGTATGCTTTACTTTATTATTTTATTGAATTTCTCAGTCAATTCTAAAGGCCATTTCAGTCCAACAGGCAACTGATGAAAGTAAATGTTTTATTCCTTGATTTTTTTTTAACGAAAGAATACAGTAAGTTAATATGTACAGTTGACTCTTACACTATGAGAGTATAATCCATTGGACTGACACCCTTGCCCACACCGAGACACCCTTATACAGTGGGAGATAGGTCCAACTGGGCATTTTATAACATGCCTTAAACTTGGTCAGTCCCAAAAATACTTCTCAGAGATGCTGGATACCATGAAAAAAGGAACTTCATTTTCAATGCCTTCTGTTAGCCACCTAGTCCCAACACTCATTTGTTAAATCAACATGACTTACACTTACACTAGAAGCTTCCATTACTTAACCATTTGGTCTAATGTAGGTTTAACGCCTTGTTTTGCAAACAACATAGGGATGAAACACTACAAAAATGTGAATGTTTTGTTCAGTCCACAAGCCAAACAGTGACACACGCACCTGCCCATAACGCCTCCGAAGCTGTAGTCTGGTAAGTGCTCACAGGGGGACTGGATGTCATTCTTTGATGAGGCCTTGTCATCTAAAAGAGGACCGCTGCTCGCCTCGCTGTCTGCCTTCTGGCTCAGGCTGTCAGAGAATGCATCATCCCTGGGTACAGATGAGAGCGAGAGGGGCAGGCAGTCCTGTCAGCTTGGGGCAGTTGCAGGCTTAAAAAGCATTCTGCAAAACCTATGGACAGCCTTTAAGCTATATCACTTATTAAGATGTTCTCCTGCTTGTTTGCAAATACTTACTATGCTAAAAATGAATACTTTAAACCATTTGAAAACAGATATAAAATAAAATGTGTTTATTATTCTATGATATATGTACTTATTACTGCATCATTATATTTGGCTTGTTTAATAAAGTCACCATCTCAGAGCAAACCTGAACCAGGTGAACTTTATATAAGGTGGCCATATATACTTGCAAAGTTCTAGCTTTCAATTTTTATTTTCTGTAACCAAACATAATTCTTTGTTTAGTATGGCAAAGTAAAAAAGTTATGCAGCAAATTAAGGCTCAGTACAGCTAATATAATTTTAACTGAATTTATGCACAAATGTAATAAACAGTTTATCAAGCTGAGTATTTAGACAATAAATAGATCCTGCATTTGTAAATTTAACAGTCGTCTTTGCCTACAAAACATTTACTGAGAAGGCATGCATTCAATTATAATGGAATGCATTTAATGGCTTGTCCTTGAAACTACAGGAATAATTGTGTTAATAATGATAGGCTATCTGTGCACTAAACATTAAGGCAATAGAACACAGGCATGATTAACCTCTTCATGAATAAACGATGGGAAGCCCTGTTTTAACTTGCAATCAAATGCATTTTGCTGCACTAATTGATAGGCACACATTCATCTATGTTAATGTCATAAATACTGGCAGTGCTTTTGGTATGCTAATGAAATTGCATAGATTAGGTACAGTTGTAGGATGTATTTTAATCAGTGTATAATAACAGTCCAATGCAATTGCAACTATACACTAGTATGGTGTATACTATTTGATCAATTATTAATACATGCTTTAGTTTAAGCCTTTATTTAAGGTTGAAACAGTAGTAGAAATTGATCTGTTTCTTTTCCTTTCCAGCTCCTTTCCATCTAAATGTGTACATGTATGTATTAAGTGGAATTTCCTAAAGATTATTTCGGCATACTGGTACACCAAAAGAATAGAGTAAATTAATAAATACATTCACATGGGAATGTTGAACATTAAGTACTGGTCACCGATAAGAAATCATATAGTCATTTCACCTGCATACTGTACAAGAAATGAAAGCTCCTTTTTTTATAAACACTAACCCTATCAGTAACACACATTGAAGTAACAGGATTAGAGATGTGAGATTGAGTGTTAATGGTGAGTATCGAGCTGGTCACAGTGCAGTCAGTGCACTGTTCAAGCAAGCTCCTGTACTTACATGTCTTGCACTACAATGTACTGGTGAGGGATCAGCCCGTCAACCCCATTATGACGCCCTTCCCACCAGTCCTCTGAGGCTCTGTGGTAGAGCAGCAGTGATGCTCCTTTCCTGAAGGACAGCTCCCTAGGGGACCGCCCAATGTAATCAAACTTGGCAATGGCTTCAATCTGCTCAACCTCTGTCATAGAGACACATATAGAAAGGGGTCAGCAAAGCAGATTCAGTTAATTATTTGCAATATATCATACAAAGTACTGGGTCTGTAAAGCACATACTTGCCTATTTAACTTTCACTAATCATTACTTGATTCAAGCAACAATATAGAATTATATATAATGAGAGAACACACATTATAGGATATTAAACATGAAACATTAGGACAATGTAGATGATATCCTTTTAAGTGGGACAACAAATCATGTTGCGCTATTTATAGCAATACAATCCCCACTACTTCCTTGTTAGTTGTCTCATAAGAAATTCCAAGAAAATTCCTAACTGTAAAGTACCAAAGAAACATCCCCATGACTTAATCACCATTAATAACACCACTAACATACAGTATTCAGAGTGTCCTGTGGGTTTTAGATTCCACTGTATTATCTGAGTAATCATGTGCTGTGGTCCTCGTTAAGATGCAATTTCAATCTACTCTTCTCTAGTTGCATCTTTTAGTGAAATATTAATGACAGGTACGGAATCCTAAGACTCCCAAAGGAGGGAGAGATAACCGAGCCGGGATATGATGATCCCTCCCAGCCTCTGGTTTACATGTCTGTGCATGGAAGGAATACAAGACTCGGCAATTGGATATTCACTCCTGAAGGCTTTGTGTTGCTTTAATGACATTCTGAATTCCAGATCACATCCCAAAAGGCCGAGTCCAGCTTTTCAGAAGATCAAACTCCAGCTTCTGTCATCAATATGTCCTGTCCCCAATGATGTCCTCAAACATATTACCCCACCTTTTCAGCAAAGAGTCCAACTTTGCACATTCCTAATCAGACTCAGACCCTCAATTAACTACTAGATAATCGACAGCGGCAATAGTTAGGTGTCCTGAGCCAAAGGCAAGGGCACTTTATGTAGCATGACGTCCACTATCTATTAATAACAGCCGTGGAGGATTTGAAAGTTATTACAAACCTGAGCAAATACATTTTGTGTATGGTTATATTTTGGTCAGAATAGGCTGCTAGCAATGTATGTTGTTATTTAAAGTGAGTTTCTCAATTTTGAAAGCCTGTTAGCTTTTCAAGGGCATTGAAAGCTTTGAAAACTCTGAGAAATGTCATCAGGAATAAAAAGATAAGTAGTTTTATTTGAAAGTCTTTTTAACTTTAAACTCATCATATCAACCATGACTGTGGCTTTCTGACAGAGCACATATCTGTACTCTTTGTAAGCTGCTGGCTTTGTTTGATTTGAAGCAACAGATTTTAGCTTAGACATGATGATCCTAGATACCCTGCCTCAGTGCATATTATCAACAGTCTATCTGTGTTTGAGATTCTGAACTGATAGTGGCCTGGCTGGATATAAATCCAATGTCTTCAAAATAGTAATACTTACTGAAGACCCTGTTCTTTTTTTTACAGGGCATGTTCTCAATGGAAATAAATAAAAGCGACAAGTTTAAACTGCAAATCCTCAGCACACAAACTACCACTTCATTTATCTGATATACTGTAACTAATAGATTTGGAAAATCTGTGAGGCAGGTTGTTTTTGTAATGCAGAGACTGGGCATGGATATGTAGTTGGGTTGCAGTGCAAATTTCTGGTGCCTGGAAACATTCCCAAATCCGTATGTTTTACATACAGTAGAAATTCCCCTTAGACCCAGATGTAAATGGGGTGCAGCTCGTATGCTTATGATCCCCACCGCTGATGAAAAATACCCTGCGAAGGGAACGTAGTGGACTCCAGTGGGCACTCTGGGAATGTGCAAAATAGTGCCTCCAGATTTTGTTGGATTTAAAGCATTCAAATATCCAGCAAAATGACTATCACCAGTTAACAAAAGTTAAGAAAATGGTTTTAGTAAGACAGCAGGAATACATTTAAGGAAACTATGCAACAATGAAATATGTCTAAATAGTCATTCAAACTGTAAATGGAAGGAAATTATTAACTTATCCCTTCTCTGTTGTGGCTAAGTTATTTTAATTAGGGCAAGATAGAGTGTAGTGGGCACTGCCACCCAGGAAAGACACATGCTTCAATGTTTTCTATCAATCAGCTGAAAGAGTCAAGAGGTTAAGTAGATGGATAAAACACAATTGCTCTGCTGGGAAAACTGGTTTTAATCAAGCAGAAAGCACAATCAGTGCTATTAACACAGCCAGTACAGTGTGAAATTGCCTAAATAGCAGGAGACAAAATGCAACCTTTTGTATTCCTGTTAACACAACTGCATTGACAAAGAGAAATACAACTCTGTACTTTTAATATCAATATTTAACAAAGCAAGCTCTTGATTTATTACAGCTCTTGTTTAATGTCTTAGACTTTGTTTAACTGTTAAGATCTGAGCTGTTTTTTCTATGGTTAATAAATATTATCTAAGAGTAGGTATTTATTTTTTTTAAACAGGCTTCAGCACATGCTGAACATATAGAGGTGACAGAGAATTAAAACTATTTTGAATACAAATGTACAACAGGATTTTAATGAATCCCTTGGAGAGAAATTCTCTCAACCTGTCTTCAAACAGCAAGAAAACAAAGCATGCCCTTGGAGCTGCTGCTGCATCCATGTCCAACAACAGACTAACATCAATCATCTGCAGAAAAAACAGTGACAAGCTGTTCCAAACCCATACTGTTTAACCAGACACAGGGCTATACATAATGTAAAGCGAGTCTTCAAATTACGCTATTTAAAATAAATACACATTTTCTCCCTGTACCTTTATTTATTTAATCGTTTCAAACAGAATAACCCACTAATATATATATATTAAAAAAAAATCTACATGAAGATTTCGGTGCACAATATCACTACATTAATTTACATTTTTTTTTTTTTTAACTCTGAATCATAATGTAATATGGTTACAGCTGCGCATGGCGTGGACTGTCAAGTCTCAGTCTACTTGCATGATTCAGTCAGTGCACTGACAAGAAAGAAAAAAACCAGAGGCTGCCCCCAGAAGACAGAGCATTCCAGGGGGAACCTGCCAGAGAGCAATCTGCACAGGGCAGTATCTCCAACTTCAGCAAGGATTTGGTTCTCTCAAATCCAGTCCTGCCACTTCAGAGAAGAAAAGGAGCTGGCAACAAAACATTCAGGCCATTTCATATTATCAACATAAATTATTTACGGTTACTAAAAAAGCAATTTTCTTTTCTTTCCTTACAAGAACTTTAATATCTCTCTCTCTCTCTCTCTCTCTCTCTCTCTCTCTCTCTCTCTCTCATATATATATATATATATATATATATATATATATATATATATATATATATATACACACACACACACACATACATATATATTGAAGAAGTAAAATAATATATTTCATACATATAACAAACCCATATTATATGCATAACAAAAAATATACTTTAATGTTAGGCATTCACTAATAAAGGTACCTATTAATCAGCTTCACATGTGTGTTTGTTTTGGTAAAAGGGTTTTAAGAATGAATGTATGTACATGTTACAAACAAAGCTGTCAGGCAACTACTTTCAAATACATAAATGGGTCATGAAATGTTTTTGTAAATGTAAAATATTGATTCTTCTGAATATGCTAGGTAAACTGTGAAAGACTCTGATGTAAGGTGTGGCTTCCTTAGATGGTCAGTAGGTGGCACAGTCTTTACGTAGCAAACAGAGTTAATCATGTTGTTTCCACAATATGAGCCCAAGAGTATCTGCAGAGCAATCTGTTCTGAATTAAACTCCCTGGAAGACCCTCTAATGAAATCATAACAAATCAGCCTTCTTGAAGAGCAGGACAATGAAAATTAACCTTTCACTTGGCCAGTAGTTTATGTAAAGTTCAACCGCTCTGGCTGTTTCTGTGCTGTTTTCCACTGCCCAGTGGTGCCACGCAGTTACATTTCTCTCAATTAAAGTTGTCATTTACACCTAAAGTAAAGCACAAAACTCTGAATTGAAAAGGGAAATATGTGTGACAGGAATAGGGCAGCAGTTTAATAACTATGTTGTCTTACTGCGTTTAGGTTTCATGTCATATTACATGCAGGTACAGGTAAACAAGCAAAATAAATAACCAACATTGAACTTACCGTCATCACTGGTGTGGGGCTCAGTGCCATTGTCATGGTCGTGATCATTAGTACCAGGTTCACTATGGGGGCTATCACTGCAGTCAAGGAATAGAAAGACATGCCAAGGGTTCTTCATTATAGAGCTGACAGGTAAATGAAGACTGAATTAACTAGGCTCAGTTTGACATGTTTAGAACTCTTCCCCTGTTCCCACAACAGTTACTTACCAGTACTCTTCTCCTCCAGTCATGCACTTCTCATACACCGGCCCATCCAGCTCTCTGTGGCTGGGGAAGATGGCTTCATTGTGCATGATAATGGTCTTAATGACCTCATTGACGTGGGCCTGGCAGGCAACAGGGTCCTGCCCATCTGGGATTGGCATCAGGGTGGGGCCAAAGCAGATGGCCAGGTTGTAGGCGTCCATCATATTTTCATCACTATACTGGGATAAGCTGCAAGGAAATGAAAATAAAAGATAGTCTATCTATGCCATTCACTTTCATTGGGATTTTAAATCATGTGATCCTGCAGTAACACACCTCTGTATGGACAGACACACGCCATAAAGAGTCCATAGCAACAGCAGCCTGTTGCTGAGCAAAACAACTGATTCAGAGCAGCACATAACTAACTGTTTTTACTTTGAATCCAGACCTTAAAAAGGAAAATACGAACACTTTTGTCATATAACAGGCATAGGGTGCATATATTGTGTCTCCCTCACCTTTAACTATATGCATATGTTGATCACATACCTAAACTGAGAGAAACCATCCTTGTAATCAATATGAACAAGTTAACAGCTACTGAAACAACAGCAAAAGTCACAAACTGCTCCCATCTGGCTGCTTAAGTTTCAATTTGACCAGCAAATGTATGCATTGACCTGGTGAGCCAGATGTTTCCTCTGCAGTGATGTCCACCAATGGCTCACTTCTACTCCAGTCCTTCCATTTCTTGAGATAGAAGCAGTATGCGCATACAATACAGCTCCAGTGTATCCCTTTGGCTGTTCCATCTCTTCAGCTTTGCAGTTCTGTTTTATTCACATACATGTTCCAGTCTATTCTGTTTAGTTTTAAGCTAACATTTCTGTTCATAGCTTCTGCCTGAACTGCTCAAATGTATTACTTAACAGCATTTCATTGTTATTATCCTGTATTCCCCGATGACTGCTACAAGATATTAGAAACACAGTTTTTAGGATTTGACAAAAACATATTTAAAACGGTGGTGCTTCATATTTCTTTAAACCTCCAGTAAATACCAGGTAAAGAAATAATTGCTAGTTGCTAAGAATCTGGTATGGCTTATGAATGTACCAACCTGCAACATTTCCAACAAAGAAAGCCAACTTGCTTTCCTGTTTGGTACAATATACTGTGCTGGATGAATTCAATTTAAAATGAATTTGGAAATATATACTACAGCAAAATGTACTCACAATAATTATGTTTTACTATTCCAACCCTGATCATTGTCCCTATAGTATATAATGATTTTAAACACTGCACATTTCTAAATGCCCCATTTGCAACTTGGCTTTAAAATGAAACCAATTCATGTGCAATCTCTGCAGAAATGGTGTGAAGACGTTTATCTAGTAGAGAGCTATTTTTGTCCATGCAGAATACAATGGATAACTAATGCTTCTACAACTACAGAAATGTAAAAATGGTTCAAGAGCTAAACAGAAATTAATATCGCAGAGTGCACATATATGTTATTATTATTATTATTATTATTTTTTGTCTGAATGCTTTGGTTGCATGCTTTACATACACATAAAATAAAGGTTTCTAAAACTGTATTCGAATTGTATTAGTTATTCCATTTACAACACACCAGGCCAATTCTACATGAATAGATGTTCAGCTCCACTGGCCATTTTAAAGGTCAACAGAAAAAACCAGAACAGTACAGCGTGAGGCGCTTTATAATTAATCATTCCTGTTAGGGCCATTTTTTGAAAGTAATTTCCAATTACTACAGCAAAGTGGCAGTGGACAGTTATTCAAAAAAACACTAGAGGCTAAAGTATTTTATTTCCCTGGACACGTAACTGTAGCAGAGTCTATAGAGCAAAGCTTATCATTCCCAGCAGGGACAGAGGCAATGACATCATAGTACAGCTTTTTTTTAACACCTGTTTAAATGTTACTCACTGGTTGAGGAATGCAAACAGGTATCTCATGACGATAATGACGGTTCGAGGCAGAGGCACAATGAGTTGCTGGACATGGTGCACTCTTTCAGCAGAAGTTTCAAGTTCTAAAGGAGGTAAAACACTATTACCTTGCTGACATTTTAAATTACTATTTCTTAGGGTGCCACAGTGGTGGCTATTGGCAGGCTATAAGAAATAGCTACTGCTGTACATGTCATTAGATAAGGACTATTCATTTTAGTCAGTCGCATAATAAATGAGCATTCTATTTTGTAACCTTAGGGAAGTGCCAGCTGGTGATTTAAAGTGCTTACAACCTGTAGTTAGTTATTACACCAACTCACTATTGTGTAATCTATTGTGGTTATTATACAACAGAATATGGGTGTAATATATTCTGTGAGTCATATTTAATAATATATGTACACATACATTTTTTGTATTATTATCATTTTTTTTTATTTATTTATTTGTTTATTTATATATATATATATATATATATATATATATATATATATATATATATATATATATATATATATATATATATATATATGCACACACACACACACACACACACACACACACACACACACACACACACACACACACCAGAGACAAATATAAAAAAAATATATTTTTGTATATATATATATATATATATATATATATATATATATATATATATATATAATTGCATTAATTTCAACATATTATATTATTGCATTATATTGTAAAACATGTTAATATACATGTATTTCTCTTTCAGTATATTTAGAAAATATATTATTCATATATTTCTTTTCTATAAGGATGAGTTGGATTAATAGAGTATTTAAGTCATTGCTTCCTCGACTCAGAAAATATAACTCAACATTCAAGAGTCAGCTGTAGCCAATAACTTCTTCACAGTTTAATTTATATCTAATCAAAACGCAGGCCTCATTCTCTTGATTCAATAGCACTTCCATGGGTTATGTAATGCATCTCTGAGGAAACAATTTCTCAATACCTTGTAATGAGCTTCAGGAAGTAATCTGTCAATGCTCCTATGACTCTACTGCAGCAAGCATTTTTTGAAAACTGCTGCCTTAGCTACCTCTCTGTAGTTACTTTATAATTAACCCACAGTGGGGTTACTGCAATACAGTTATAAAATGGATCTACCATATCTAAGTTAAAGAGCAACTTGGTAGGTGTTTGCATTTTCAGTTATTTTACCAAACATTTTCACTTTCTATAATTTTCTTTTTTGGTCATCACATCTTCCTATAAAAAGAACTCTCTGGATAATGACTAACCTCTTAAATATATTACACTGGAAAGGAACCATTTCTTACAAGGGAGCAGGTAACAGTTACACTAAGATGTACCAGATAGACTTGAAGGTTAGACGTGTCTGATAGCTCTATTGTAGCCACAGGTGTGCATTAAATTGTGTTGCATTGTGTTTTAAAAACTCACCAGGATGTGATGACTGAAACAGGAAATGATAAGATATCAGATTTTTCTTGTCCTTATCAAGTAACTCTTTAAGTAAGACCAGATTTGGCGACAATGCAATTTACATAGCTTACTTACAAAATAAGATTGAAGAGTTACAGTCGAGTGGATTGAAAGGCAAACAAAGTGATAGAACACTTCAACCTTATTGCTAAACACTCAGTCCTAATATAAAATCAGTACTAAACGTGTATAGTTTTTGTTCTGTGTAATTGGTCACACCTGGTCAGTGGTCATAGTTTTCTAGTATTAGTTTGGAGACCTGCACACTGTTGGAGTGTCATAGAGAAGGCTACTTACTTATGGTTGACATAAAGTCTAGGAACTTTTCCTTAGGAAACAGTGGGTTTTCCAGTCCTCTGAAGTAAAGCTTTAAGACCCCAGCAACTGAGTTAATATCATGATCATTGTGATCATCAGTCAAAGGGTCCTCACCTACGTTAAACATAGTAGATACAATGAGATAACTTACAACATTTTTCTAATGGGCCATTCATCGCTGGTTCAGATACAGCCAATATTCTATTTAGTCATATTGAAACAGCCATGGTAAAAAATGTAGACATCTATTTTTCATTATAAATTGAAGAAACTACATAGGTTCCCATCCTTATTTAATTTATTTTCAAACACACACATACAAATACATATTTATGGTAAAGGTGGTGAAATGTCTCATTTTATATTATTTTTGATGAAAAACACTTTATAAAGCAATGCTTTTGATCATTAATATAAAACATAATTGGAAAATCTTTGTGCAGACCAACCTCTTTCAAATGAATTTTTAATGTCATTGACTTCGACCTGAGATCCAGGAACTCTAAAAATACCCTGTTGTTGAAGACCTAGAAGAGGAAAAACATTGACTTCTATCAGCGGCATTATTAACTTGAAATTGAAGTGTTTTAAAAGTGAAAGCAATCTAGATTCCTGAACCCTAGAAAAACGGAAATGCAATTTTGTTTTAAAAAATGATTTTCAGAAACCTCCTCTCAATGTCATAATCATCTTGTATAATGGTTTGGCCTCGGCTATATATTGTAACCTTCTTCAGGGACTTCACAGCAGCTGGGAAATGAAATGACTGGTAATACATAAATGTCAGGAGGCTACAGCCAGGTTCCATTTCAGCAGACACAACGTTGCAATTGGAAATCTATTTTCCTGATTTCATAAGCATAATCCAACCTGCTTCTGAAACTGACAGAATTTTGCCTGACGTGAGAGCTAAACTCTCCCATCTCCAGTGTTAACTAGTTCATTTATGTCTCATTGATCTTTCTCAGCTGCAGGGAATTTGAGGCAGATGCGGGAGGGTGAGTTAATTCCTGTTTGATGCTTGCCCCGTTCCTATTTTGGTTTATATTACACACTAATGCTATAATTTATCGCCATTAGAACAAATTGCGAAGCATGATATACTGAGGAGAGGACATCTACGTTTCACTTGAAGAGAAACAATGACCTATTTTGCACACATGCAAAATCTATTTGAATCAAAGGTAAACAATAACACATTAAATGGTGTTGTTGTTTTAAGACATTTTTAGCATGCTACTGCTAACAGTCAAAAGGGTATTTTAGCAAATCTTTGCAATTCCTTGATGGACTCCTGGGTGAAAGTGAGTGTTAAGCAAGCTTTCTTGCTCGTGCTCCTCAGTACAGACCTGATAGGAAAACTCAGTACATGATCTCTTACTCACACTGTGCTAATCGATGTGGTGCAGCATTTTAAAAATGAAACATAATGGACCGGAGTTGTCTAAAGTGACAGAGCAGTAAAAACAACTAATAGTGTGACATACACACAGTGGCACCTAATACAGTGCTCCCTCATTATTTCACAATTTAGTAATTAAAAAGTGTGGTTAACTTGTATATATAGTATATTATACATGTACTATAATGCATTGTTTTCAATATTATATTAGTTCTTTATGTTCTTCATGAAATCGACCGTTTCATCCGCTTGCTTACCGTACAGATTGATGTACCGAACACAGCTCTCCACCACAAGGGGGATGGCTTGGCCTGAATCCTGAAAAATCAAAAAAAGAATGATACATTTGGTTGGCCTATGGAACAAAGAAGACAAAAGAATGCAAGGACGTTACAGCACACGACAAAACAGGGTCTGTAAGCTGGCATGTTTAACTCTAAGAAATATTAATAACACAGGCAGTCAGAAATGCAGGTACCTTTCAGCTGTTTATGAAAGCAATGCTTTATAAGAATTTTCAAACCAAAAAGCCTGGATAAAAACCTTGAAACATTACTTCATAAACGTTCTGGTCCAGACAACCCTCTGACAAATACTGGGACAGTAGTGAGAGTTGCTGAAGAGTAATCTACTTACTGAACTGAAAAGGTTGTTTGGTATTATCATAAATAGTTTGGTTTTAGAAAAGTGACACACTGCTAAGTCACCTTTGTTTTTGGTAACAATGTTTCCCAAATCCAAGATTTAACTTTAACATTTTGTACTGTACATAAGGATATTATTCTGATCACGATCAGTACCAAACACAGCCTTTATGGATAAGTCAAAGTCTGTATGGATGAGGCTGTATTCTGTACAGCATATACAGCAGTTAAAGCTTCATATTCAAGGACTCCTGTTTTGAGAGGAGACCCTAACTGGCCAGTACCTGGTTTCTGGTACGAGCATTCCTTCGTCCTCTGGTAAAGAAAGCAGCAGAGCAGGAAAACAGAAGAGGGGAAGCAAGAATCAAAACAGTTAAAGAAGCATACAGAACATTCCGTCAGGGAGGCCAGGAAGCTAAATGCAATGGCAGCTTTACAGGATAAGATGCCGGTGAGGGTGCTTACAGCTGTAGACTACAGAACCTGAGTCCTTGCAATGAGTAATATAATGCAAACAGAAATGTGATGCCAATCAATTCGGGATTGTTCTTGGATTATGGATGTATAAAATAAACCTGTACATGGTATGCTCTAAAGATAAAACTATTAAATTATTCATTTTGAACCACGCTCTTCTAACAACCAGGAATAACATTTAGCAAGATATGCCTATTTTGAATGGCATTTTAAAATTTGTATCTATATGAATGACTTAAAAAAGAAAAAAGTTTCCTACCCTGCACAGGCACTAGTACGAATAGTATGGTTGATATTTGCTAATAATTACATTTGTCAGTGTTTTAAATGATAACTCCAGCTGTAACCAACATAAACCACATCCAAAGGCCACAGAAACAAAGCACACAAGAAGGCAAGATTAATCAGAAGGCACACAGTAAGGCAAGAGAGAGGGGTAAGTCAAAGCCACCACTCCATTTAGCATTCAGGGACTCCCGAGCACACGATAATGAGTACCTCAATGAAGGTTTCCATATTGCCGTTAAACAGTTTATGATTATAGACTGATCGAGGTCTAGGCTTCCTCATTTTCTGTGGTTTAGGGGGAAGAGAAGGGGGCCTGGGAAAAATGGAACAAATGCAACACATAAACTGTAATGAAGACAGCAAAACCTTACCCTCTGAGTTTCACAGAAAAACAAAAAACAAAAAACAAAAAAACAAAATAAAAATCGACTGTATATTAAGGCTGTTATTTATTACCCCAAATCCAATTCAGTACTAATTTTATGCATGCATAGTACACAATGCCACTTACGGCTACAATGACACAAACATGCTAGATCTACTAGTATACTATACACCTAAATCAATGTCTAGTATGCTAGACAAAATGCAATATAGGGGTTAACATTGCATACAGTGCCATCAGGGGGCCAAATGTATTTTTACCTACTAAACATGCAGTGAACTCCTATTCTGCATAAACCCACTGACTTCAAAATATCTGTTCGGATACAGGCAATCTATATCTGTGTATCCTTTTCCTTTAACTTTACCGTGTTTGCCATCAGAGTGCCATTTGGAGAAAATGTATACCAAAAAGTCAAAGTGCTGATGCTTGGAACTCAGAGGGCAAAACTAAATTGTTCATATATCAACACATAAAATCAATGGTCTGTGAATGACAGTGCAATAGTGACCACAAATCTATGACACACAGTCATCTACAATATAAATGCAGTTAGTAAAGCAGCATCTGTAAAAAAACTAACAACAACAACAAAAAAAAAAAAAACTATTGACATTACAATGGACATGAGCACAAGGACATTCAAAGGGCAAATACAAAGAAGGAGAACAAATACTTTCTAACATGCCAAACATTGGCAATAAACATCATTCAATGAGCAGTTACTACTGGTCACAATATGTGTTTTAAGTGTATTTGAATCAGTGATGAACAGAGACTACAATGACCTACACTGACCATGCATCCAGGAACTAGGATGAGGCATTAGAATTCATTTTGCATAGGGCTTTGACCAGGTTCCAGGTAGAATGTTCTGGTCACTCTACTTAGACTGGAATTAAACCCAGAGGAACTGGCTGCCAATTGTAGTCATACATCTGGTGCTCTTGGCTCGCATGTTAAGCAGGTGAGAGGAGAGCATGCTGTGTGTGTGTCGCCCTGCTAATAGGAGATGGTAGGCAAACACTTCCTTCATGAAGCACTGCCCGCTGTGTCACATTAATAGTAAGGAAGTCTGCAGCTGTGATAGCCTTGCCCTGCCATGAATGCTTAGGGACACAAGGCTTTTTCATTAAGCATTAGCCCACTGATAAGTGCACTGGAGTGTCATGTGCATACTTAATTCTGTGACTAATAGCATTTTTTAAGCCCACTGATTCTTACAAAATATTGGGCCACTATATATATATATATATTATATATATATATATATATTATATTATATATATATATATATATATATGATGCTATATAGTTTGTAACTACGATCAAGTTCAAGTGAATGCTAGTTCAAGTTCACTTACCCTTAGTGCGCGAGTGAGTCACGTGTCACATTAGGCTAATTTATTCAACACAATGTCACCAAGACATAAAGGATCTGTTTTTTTTTGTTACAGTAATTACTAAAACGTGAAATCTCTCTCTCTCTCTCTTTTTTTTCTAGAAAAAAAAGAATGACTTGCGTTCCTTACAGAACAAGAAAGAAAACCTAAATGGCACAGTAATTGGAATAATATTTTGAAGATCAAGGTTCAGAGGCCTTTTTACAGTTGTGAAAGAAGACAAACCACAATGTTAGGGTAAACTAAAAAGAAACACTATAATAACATTTTAAATACAGCATTGCTACCTTTTATGGTGACTTTCAAAAAGTCCCAAATAACAACAACTACAAAAAGTGTGTGGATCTATTTAATTCTAACACATCATGAAATACCAAATAAACATCTGTTATATTTATTACAGTTGCTGTTTGTCTTGTTATTTGTTACTTTTTAAAACCCAGAGGTAGCAACATTAAAATACAACCCTAGGGTTATAAAATTAGACACACATTTCAATGAAACATTTCTTTGTGTTTTGTAAAACATGGTTAAACATGTGTCTACTTTATAAGTTTCTTTTAGTTTTGCTTAGTTATGAAGTCTTATGATTGGGAATTTTTAGCTTTAGATAAGTCTCTAGGAGTTCTACACAATTCTGTCTAAATTCCGGTTTCAAACACAGTCACTAACACCGTGAAACTGCACTAAATTGAGCTGACACAGCACTAACGGGAAAGCTGGAGCAGGTCAGATGGAACATATTGTTGCAGAAAATAAAAGCAATCTTTTTTAACACCAGGCTAATTATTTGTAGCAGGGTTTCAGATGCATTGTCAACTGTATTGGGGTTTAAAAATGAAGAGGCAGGCAAGCAGCACCTAACCTAATATAATATAATTCTTACCTTGTAGTGCCACACTCAGCCCTTTCCCCTGTAAGAAATACATTATAAAGAATTAATAATTTTATATTTTTCCTTTTATTTATTTGCAGCGACAGATGATCCCAAACTATTTTTCAAAACCTTGACTTGAAGTCTGTAGTTTGGGTTGAAACGTGGGATAGTGCTTTAGTGAACATCTGATTCCAATCAGATTTATTTCTTGTCCTTGGAGACCAAATATCTGCCACCTGTACTAAGCTACTATCTTATTAGCAAGTAACCCACAGAACCATTTTTTCAATATTAGTACAGTGCATAGGTTAAGGGTAGTAATGAGTGTTCAATTCCTATGGTAATCTGGTTTATTTAGGTTTACCTACATTGCTGGAATTTAGTATATATTTTTTTTAAACACAATTAATTGTAGCATGTTCCATGGTATTGCTACCCGCCTCCCCCTGCAGTGTTTTTTTTTGTTTTGTTTTGTTTTGTTTTTAATAAAGTCAATAACGATAGAATGGCTCAATCTTATATTTCATCTGACAATTTCCCACCAATGAAGTGTCTCGGCCCATTTAATCAGACGCTGTGAGCTATTCATATTGAACACCATTGGAGATGCAGCATCAGCATTTGTTACAAGTGACATTCAGTGGTTCCCTTAGAAACCTGAGATTGAAAGCATTAAGAATTGGGCACATCTTGTGTTAAGGCAAAATGTCTAGGATGATGGGGGAGAAATATTCTGTGACATCCAGCTGTGTCTCTTCTAACTCACTGATCTCTCTCTATGAGACCTGTTGATAGGAACGAGGCAAACAATTCCCTCAACACATTCAAGGCAGAAGGGGTTGTTCAATTCAAAACACTCATCTCAGCCAAAAAAAAAGCACTGGGAATTAAGCAAGCTCTAGGACTAGACTTGTCTGTGCCCCATGACTGAATTTTTATCAGGATACTGAATTACTGATACTGAATTGAAAGGCAACTTTGCAAATCAAGTTGAAATTTCTTTAGCGTTTTGGCAAATTAATATTTAGCATAACATGCACATATAAATGTAAAAGATTAGTAACAGACGGTAAAGGAAAACTGCTCAGAATTGTAATGAAACGTGATGCTTATGTGTCATTTATGCTGATCCCTCGTGCTTGCTTTGTGCAATTCTCCTGTCACACATCACTTAGAAAAGTTTAATATTCAAGAACATTATATACTCAAAGCTTCATAGGATGTTGTGAATCACAACAAAAACCTGATTTGCTTCATTTAACATCATCCCTTTCTGTTACAATACTTCTGTCAGGGACTCACAGAAAGGCACTCTTATACTTATAAAAGTATACTATAACATATACTGTAATAACTGTTTGCAATTATTTAATGTGAACACTAGAAAATACAAACAATTCTCATTTCTATGATCATATATAGATATTTTTGTTATTAAGTTTTTTGTTATATAAAAATGCTTTCAGGATAGCTGCACCATACTTCATATGTAATCATTGGGCTTGTAATGCCATCATTGAGCTAGTCTGATGTAACACAATCTTGTTTGATGTAGTCTCCTATAATTACAATTCAACTTAGATTTCAACTGTTGAGTTACCAGTTGTCTCCAAGGTGTTTAGTTTTAAAATAATTACAAGAGACATGGTGCAGCAGCACGGTGCTACAGACTTGCAACAGGCAGATGCGCCCTTTACATTACAGGGTTCTTGCCATTGACATCATTTGAATTTACCTATGTGAAATGCAGCCCACTTACTCAGAAGTTTCCAATTTTTTTTCCCAACCCCAGTATATTACTTCTTTGGCTTTAGAAAAAAACTTGAGCTGATTTGAGGTGCAGAAATAGGCTAGCTTACGGGACCATTAGAGTTAGTTCCCAGCAGTGGCAAAGCTCCCCCTGAGATTTAAGCACCCAATATAAATGGCACAGAGAAATCATTGTAACTGCCTGCTGTGTGCTCAAAATTGTTTTCTGAAAATGACAACATGCTTTATAACTGCGACGCTAAGAAAAGCTTTTCTAGCTGACAATAAAGGACATTACTGGTACAAGTTTTGGCAGGTCCCTCGATAATCCTTCTTTGTTTTCATTATGGTTTAACATGAAAACACATTAAGGAGCAGGGATGGAAACGGTTTGCATGCACAGTTATAATGCAAATCACACTGAATGTTTTTTTTCTAAGATATGATATTTTTCATGTCTACCTTTTCATTGTTATTCTGTAATAGCACATTTAGACCTCATGTATCTGGACATGATTCCCAAGTTGTGTCTAAAAACACTTACTTACTTAAGTGCTTCTTAATGAACCCTTGAAGCAAATATTTAAATGAAATGAAATAACCAATTAAAATGACGCATTACATTATTCCGGAGAATTAGCTCTTTTAATGTTACAAATATATATATATATATTTGTAACATTTATTTACATTTTCAAACCTACATAAGATTACAAAATCCCATAACACGATGAGAATACACCAAATCTGTCACCGGTCTGAACTTTTTTTTACAGGAAATGCTAATTTAAAATTAAGCCATTGAAAACAGTACCATACGACACACTGCATGGTCACACACTTACAACAATAACACTGAATTGCCTACATTTAAAAAAAAACAAACAAAAAAAACAAAAAAAAAAAAAACAAAAACAAAAAAAAAAAAAAAACAACATCTGAGGCACTCATTCCTGTATTGAACTCTGCACATTGAAAATATTATTTTTCTTGGTGCTGATACAATGGTACATTAATTTACCGTATGGGCTTGTGTCTTGTTTAGCAAGACTTCTACATCTGTGTTTTGGGCGCAGCTGGACTGAGATTCTCCTATTACCCATTAGATTAATAACTGCAATAAGAACAGCTGCTTAGTGGCCTGCCTGGCGACTCTCTGTGATTTATTGGGCGTAATCAGCATTGTGAGGTGCCACAGTTAGAACTGAGGGGACAGTTGTGCACCCAGTATTAGTGCCAGCAACCTAATGCTGTTGTACTTGCTTTGCCTACACAGTATTTACTGTATCATAATTTAAAGAGTTATTTCCCATGCCCTTTTTTCATTATCTTAGCAACCCTGTTGCCATTGGTACATCTTTTGTTCTATATACAAAACAAATACTGCAACACCGGATTCTGCTCATTCTGCTATATATATATATATATTCTTTTGAGTTCAGGAGTATAATTAGGCAGCGACAGGCTGCCATTGCCTGGTAGACTGGTAAACTTCGACCCAGTGAATAAATTACATAAATCACACGTCTTACCTTCTCCAAGGGTTTGCTTAAGTAGGTCATGTTTGGCCTGGAGTTTTGTGATAAGATTACTGCCATTTAGGTACTCCTTGAATTTCTGTAAAGGGAAGTGAATGGTTGGTGAACTGGTTTTAAAGAGCAACAAAACGTTCTCATCATATTCGATTCCTAGAAGAACCAGTGATTCAAGTTCATTCTCTGCACTTTGTGCATAGTGGGTCAGTGAATAGGGGTCTATTTTCAGCATGGACTTTTGGAGGATCAAACCCATATTTGGTTTTCTAAGGCCTAAAACTCTCGTAACATATGTAAAAACGTTACCCTTTTTATTATTTCGTTTCATCCTCTATGGTAGGAAGGGTGAGTATGCTAAGAAACCATCCGCCCTCACAAATCTCTGCGCTCTGACAGGAAAATCACAACTTACTGTAAAATAGAAGACCTCAGTTTCCTGCTGGTTGGACCTCCTTTTCGCAATGTTGGTTTTACTCATGTAGGCTTCAGAAGAAGCAGACTTAATGGATTCAGTGGAGCGGCTGTGCTGGAACGCATCTGACACGTCGAAATCTTCAACAGTTAACATATCTTGTAAGGTCTGCATTGTAGCATCCAGGGTCTTTCGAACCTGGGAAGTGAAGCAGAACACTATTTTGTAAAAGCCTTTTTGAAATGGACTGCGTGCCATGTTTTTCTAAAATGTCAAATGCAGTTTAGAAAGCTTCCTTTTTATGTCTAGAGGTTTCTTTGTAAAGTTTTTTTCAGTGCATCTAATGGGAGGGAATAGGAATCCTTTAACGACATAGACAACTGAAATAATTTTTTTATAATACATTAAATATATATATATATATATATATATATATATATATATATATATATATATATATATATATATTGTGAAAAAAAGATGTACTTGTAGACTCAAGACACCAATTGTGTGTCCCTACAACAAGACTATGATTGAATTGTCTGGAGACTCTGACATCCCCAAAGTAAAGTAGATTTGTCCTTAACAACAGCAAACCATTCAAGTGGTGTGCTTTGGTTCATGTTCGCCACTGTTGTACGATATTATAAAACTACAATATCAGTGCGGTTAATGTGTTGTTTAGAAGATGTGTTGATATAAGACAAAACCTAATTCTATTAAAATAAGATGTGCAATGAGATTGTGTACATCCAAGAAAAACAACCTTTCCAATTTTATATAAATCTCTTTAAAAAAAAAAAAAAAACAACAACATAATAATTCTGCAATCTTAAGTTTGATTAGACAAAAAGCACTGAATGGGCGTCCATTTCTAAATAGACATATAAAACAAACGTCTTTAAAAAAAAAACACTGACATTTTTCTACACCAGAAATTGACAGGTGAGAGTTATATTTGCTGTAACTATATAACTCTTGCAAAACAAAATGTGACCTTTAAATAATAGTACGTCTAGCTGGACTGCTCTTTCCTAAAGGAGATGTTATGATCATTCCCTGCATTAATGCACACTGACCTGGGGTCAGACTAAGTAAGGTGAAAATGAAAGCAGTCTGACAGCTATAATAGCTGTGTGTAAAATGCCTCCGGGACACTTCCACACAGTGTACAGTGTAACAAAAAGACATATTGCTGATGCAGTGCAAATCAACACTTCCTTGTCAGTTATCAGACACAAGAAAGGTGAGAAATGGAACTATATTTTTGAGATGTAGTAAATCAACACAGTGGACACCCATTACTCCACAGAATAACAACAAGCATCACAGCTAAAAACTCAAGAGTAACAACAATACAACACTGAAACTAATAGGGAGTGTTTAGTTCTGTTCATTCTTTTCCCTTGGTGTTCAATAGATTACCTCTTCATTCTCTATTTTAAGGCTTGCCAGTCTGGACTGAAGCTGGTGATAGCGCATGAGGAGTTCAGTCTGAACTGGTTGCTGGGCGCTCACCTGGCACACCTGTAAACAAATCAAAGCACAGTATAAATAATGATGAACTACAGCTGACACAGGGGCTCCCGAGTGACGCCTCCAGTAAAGGCATGCCGCCCGGAGTGTAGGATGCACCCTATAGCTTGGAGATCGCCAGTCCGAATCCAGGCTATGCCACTGGAGACCATGGACGGGAGTTCCCAGGGGGTGGCGCACAATTGGCCAAGCCCTGCCTGGGCCGGGAGGGGTAAGGTTTGCTGTGGAATCCTTGGCTCACCGCACACCAGCGACCCCTGTGGCTGGCTGGGGGCTTGCAGGCCTGCCTGTACGCAATTCAGAACTGTGTGGTTCTCCAACTTTGTAAGTTCTGAGATGGCTGCACAGCAGCTTGCAGAGCGAAAAAAAGTGTATGGCTGACGGCATGCGTTTCGGAGGACGCATGTGCTCGTCCTCGTATCTCCTGAGTTAGTTCAGTGGTTGCAGCGGTGAGCCAAGTTGAATAATAATTGGGCATTCCAAAAATAATTGTTAAAAAAAAAAAAAAAACCTACAGCTGACACAAACAATAAGTACTCTCAATAAGTACCCCTGCTTTGACTATACAGTATTACCTAATTGATTTGACTAAAGTATAACAGCACATTGTTTTATGACTCTGGCCAGTAGTACTACCAAAGAATGACTGCATCTTGACTACAAAACTCTTGGCTACTACTCTTGTTACTATTCTGGAGCACAAACTGTTCTGTTATTCTCGGCTATAATTCAAGCACAGTTTAAAGTACAGTACCTCATCTCCCATGTGGGGTTGATACTCAAATCTCACTGGCGGACAGAAGACCTGGTTGTGCATGTCCATTATTTTGTGTTTGTCACTGCGTGCATCCAGGTTGTCCACTGCATTCTCAATGATGTCCAAGCCCTCGTGCCTCGAGGTCTCCAGGTTGTACTCAGCAGAGAGGTAGGTCCTGAAGGTTCTGGCAAGACTTGCGTGATAACCCATATCACAGCACTGTGGAAAAAAAACAACCCATCAATACATCATCAATTTGAATCATAAATAAACACTGTCTGTGCCCTATATTTATATTTCCCTTCACACTGTACCTAGGTCTCTCATATATTTATTACTCTAGTGATAGGATGGAACACATAACCTTTTAGCTTCAAAGCAATACAACAGAAGCCACCCTTGGTATTAAATTGGATTTCATTATCATCATTTACAGTTTCCTTTTATTACTTTGTCACCCCTGATTTCAAATTACTTGACACTGGCAGTAATAAATCCTTCTACAAATTACCTTCACTGTAAAACGCAAGATAGTATATGAAATAATGCTAGGCCCTGACTAATTGCCGTCAAACAACAGCTGTGTATGTCACAAGCTGACAGCACAAACGTTAATGGAAAAATACAAACAAACTGGACACTGCCTGGTAACTATTAGAGATACTGTACTGGTATTCCCCATTTACACACATACAGGAATGGAGGCAACTTTAAGCATATTTATACAAAACAGACATCAGATGTTTATATTACACAGACGTCTTAACAAAATGAAATATATGGAGTATATAATAATTGGGAACCAATGGGAAGGTGCTAAGATTGCCCAGACAGCACGCCTACTCAATTTCAAGACTAAAAAAAAAAACTTAATGGATAAGTTAGAAGAATGCTTTCAACTTGTTCTAGTACCTGGCCTACTGCCACCAGTGGATCCAGGTGGAGCCTATATCGGCTGGTTGTTATCTGTGCAGAAGGAAGGCCTGCGCTTTACTCATCAGACACCCCGGATGAAGTGGTAGAGTCATGTTGGATCATTCATTCATTACATGCAATTTAGTTAAAAGCAAGCTTATGAAGCCACATGCCTCATGATATCACAAACCATAAAGGTGTACAATCAAGAGAAACTGTAATTAAACACATCTCTGTGGGTAAGATACAGCATTAAAGTACAGTAATTCGTCACGTAGCCGACTGCAGTGGGACCGGAGTAAGGATGGATATGTAGTCATACAAAAAAATCCAGTTTTAAATACCATTATATAGAGCTGTAACAATTACTATATTCACACAATTATAGTTTTGTGATTCAGCTTGTATTAGGGAGCTCCTTTAAATCCCTTGTTTACAAAGATACATGGTATTAATGCTTGTGATAGAGTAGCCATCTGCTGTGTGGGTGCGTGCATAACATAATTTGGTAAGTGTGCCGATATGTGACTACTGTACAATATGTCCTTTTCTTCACTGCAGCTACTGGTTTTAATTCCCAAGATTTCTTCCTCACGGTCACACCCACATTTCTTGCAGTTTTCTACTAACCCTGCCATTAGCGACAGAGCAGTAACCACAGAAACTGATCAGCCAGCAGCTCTTACCAGCAGAGAGATTCTGTGCAAGATGTAAAATTCTAAATGTGAATACAACACGAGAGCATCAGGCACCTTCGGGATTTCCAAGAAATCTGACCTTCAATTAGAACAGAGCGAGTCATTTGTATCACTTTTTAGATTTCATTTCCTGTCCACCTCTACAAGCTTACAGTGTTCATGCTTCTCTACAGGAAGCACTGTAAGATCAGGGTGCCAACGCATCATTGTTTCACACAGCACACTGCTGCTCTTCCGTTATCCCTGGCAGATAAGACTTATAATTAACGATGACAGACAGCAGTGCGGCACTCGAGTTCCATGCTTGACTGCGTTTCCTATAGATTTCACTTGACAAGGATATGAGACAAAAAGACATCTGTAGCCTCAAACTAAAAATTGATCAAGTAAGTGAGGAAGAGGAGATCCAGTTTCTATAAAACACACACACACACACACACACACACACACACACACACACACACACACACACACACACACACACACACAATATTAGCCACTCAGCCCAATGACAGATTGTTTTTTTTATGCAACAACTTTTATTTAGCTTATGCCTAAATTTTTTAAGGATCCTCTTTTAAAGATGTTCAGCAATTCAAATGCATGTTCCTTTAAGATTAGCAACATTTTCCACCAGGTGGCACTATGTGCCAATGTAAAGTCAATGCTGAGATGTTGTGGCATTGGCCTTTTAATCAACTGAAGGAGGTTTGGCCACACAACCTTCACCTTAAAGGTCATCAGGTTATCTTTGTTCCAGCTAAAAGGTGTTTTATTGCTCTAATTCACATCTACGAAATTGAACAGCAACTTTTATGGCTCAAATAGAAGAAGTAAAGCTCTCGGGTGGAATGTAAGAAATACATAAAGTAATTCATTTTTAACAATCCAAAACCTGGCATGTAACATAAAAAGAGATACTGAGCGAAGACAGTAAATAAGTTAGGAAATCTGCAACAATGTTAATTGATTCACTTTAGAAATCTTTTACAGGATGTCAACATATATCAACAGTTTGCACAGAATTGTGTAGAATAACATATGACATACAGATGGGCAGATACACCTCCTCCATACACCCCCAGAAGCCAGTACTCTCAATAATGTATGCTAAATAATGTTACTACTAAGTTTCATCACAAACGGGTATGGAAAGATGTAAAGAGTGACATGCATTGGCACCAGGGATAACAGTCAGGAATCATCATGCATAACAATAATAATAACACTTACATCAATCATATCAGAGACATCATGGATGTAATATTTTGCCACAACAAAATTGGTTGCTGCCAGGTTCAACAGGTAGTCGTTTCTAGCCTTGGTGCACTTCAGTTTATTTTCAGAATACTTGGCTTGTCTCTGCAATAGAAGAATGGCAGCAGCATGTAAAAGCATTGCAGTGGTGCGCATGGTGAAGCCTGGCTTGTTATTTTGCGTTCCTATAAAAAAAAAAGCACTTACATAGTATCACGTTTTCAATAGCCTGGTTTGCAAATGTCTAGTAGACTATAATTTAAAGCAGGCTAACTCCTTGACCTTGAGCATCTATATTGAAATGGATGCTCCATTCCAACTAACCCTAGAAATACCCCTGTTGTGTTCACAGCATCATGGCCTGAGCACCTGCAATGTATAATGTACTATCACTTGAACAGATTGCTTCCAAAACCAGTTTGCATTGTTCAGACTGTATGCACTGTATTGTGAAATATAGCTGTGGAATACACTGGCCTGAACATACCTATTTCAGTGTCTCACAATAAGTCTGTAGAACTACACTACACAGCTTCCAAAGTGCCAATACAAAATAGCAAGACATTTTATATCCAAGCATTTTATTAAAAAAAAAAAAAAAAAAAAAAAAAAAAAAGTTAATGCACAGCTTAATTCCATTCCATTTGATATCTTATATGGATGACATAATGCTCCTAATCCACAGTATCTAAAGTTCAACTTGGTCAATGTACTGGCTCATAAATTAATACAGTTTACAAGTACAGTGTACTTATACATAGCTTCCTCACTGATTAGGGTGACCAGACGTCCCAGTTTAGCCGGGACAGTCCAGGTTTTCCATCAAAGGTCCCGGTGTCATAACATTTTTCTCAAAATCTTAAAGTCCTGGTTTTAAGCCACTTTCTCTAGTGCGACACACTTAAAATATATTTTGTCAAAATATCACAAACAACCGCTTCCTATATAATCTTTGTTTATGGCACCTGCAGTGAAAACAAAATTTAAAAAGGTACTAGGTAATCAATAATATTATATTTATGAAGTGATTAACACTGATAAATGTGCATATTCCTCAGTGCGCAATGCGTTTTTCACAAACTACTTAATTCAAAGGATTCTGTGCCTATACTGTGTGTGTATGTGTGTGTGTGCATATATATATATATATATATATATATATATATATATATATATATATATATATATATATATATATATCTCTGAGCCCTGGAAAACATAGAGCACCTTCTCTTTCATCTTCTCAATCTTCTTGACCGAGCTGCGTCTCTGTGGCCGATCCTCATTTCGAAGCAGGTTGACGTTCAGCTCTCCTGACTTGCTGAACTGCTTCTCCTCCTGCTTCTCTGCCTCCTTCAGCTTGCTCTCGGCATTCATGCTCTCAGTGTGGTACATGTGGTAGGTTTTCATCACCTACAACGGGGAAGCAGTTCTTTGTTAACATTTGAATTTCCTCACTGATTTATTTCCAAAATCAAACTGGGATATTTTTGCATGTCTGGGATAAAAAAGGCTTTATAAACATTTGTCTTCTGGACTACCAGAAACCAGGATAGTGAAGTAAAACCACGAAGGCATTAACAGAAAGGTGTTTCTGCTTTCTTATAGTGTTACACTTCAAGTAGTTAGTGGTAATTATTTAATGTGTACAGTATCTGGTGATAATGCACATTTGGTTGGAACAAAGAACTTGAGCTGTTAGTGGTCCCTGTGTACCAACGTTGTGATATACAGTAAAGAAGTTGACCAAACTCAGAGACAATTTTGTCGGTAAATAGAGAGCCTACAGTAGGAGCAAGTGGGACTTCACAAAGAGTGTGACGGGAATAAGCCAACTTCAGTGTTAAAATCACAACGGGAAGGCAGCTCAACAATACCACTCTCCAGATCTCCTATTCAAATGCACTGGCAGAATTTACACAGTGGTGCATATTCAATTAATCTAAACACGAGTAAGACAAGAAATCAAAACAGATGCTTTTAATCAACCGAGGTAGTGTTTATGTCACAAAAGTATTCAGTATCTGAAATCTGTCCAGTTGGTGTCATATTGGAAACCATTCAAATGGATTAAACAAAACAACTGGCAAGACTAAATAAGAATATGTGTTATTTAATAATAAACACACTGGGAGTAAGCCATGTGCTCTCCTCTACCGCGCTTTTGATCTTGCTGCATGTTTTGAAATGATGCCCTCCTGACACAGCCTTCCCTGCTGAATCACAGTTTATACAGAGGGATTTATGGTTCAGTGGTAAACAATATCATGCCTCACATGCAGCAGTCAGCTGCTAGTCAGATGCTGGACTGAAGCAGGAATTGATGGAATGCATTCCGCCCCAGGTTTCCTCTGGGCACACAGGCCTGGGCTACTCCCAGCAGAGACCACAGCCCACAACGGCTTTCGCTTTTACCAACATTTACAGAAAAATAATCTCAGATTACATTTTTAAATCCTACACTAAACACTTCCACACATTTACAATAAAAACATCATTGTACAACATCATCATGTATACTACATTAGTACTACATATTGTAGAGTTTTTTCCAATTATACAGAATATAGCTTTTTATTTGAGAAACCTTGTACGCATGTTTATACAGTAATACATTTTTATCAAGACTCTTATGACTGTTGCATTGTTTTCAGTTCCCTTTATATCTCTTATCAAAGTATACCTATAGATATTGCTCACAGTTTACTGGTTTAGTGCAGTTTTGAATGACTATTAGCACTATTTATTAACTAGTATGTCCCATACACTATCCATATACCAACATATAACCAACATATAACAGTAGTGATATATTTGTAGTGTTACTTTCTTTTATAACAACCCCCCTTTGCATATTGTAGTTTTATTTATTAGAACAAAAAAGTTTGCTGAGGCTTGTATTATACGTTTCTGTATGGCAAAGCCAACAGCTGACATGCTGTCATGTTTTGATTTAACTAAAACAGGCACAGTTTTTTTTTGTGTGCTACAAACCCATAACCACACACAGAGAAGAACATGAGAACACCTTTGCTATCCATCCATCTAATTTAAAAATGTTAGCGCTCTTAGACTTTTTGTTTAATGCCCTGTTGCATGTTGTACTGCAGACTGCAGGCCTTATTTGATATTGCAACAACATAATTGTACAGCTCCTTTTCATAATGCAAATGTGACATTAGTCAAACATCCTCTTAAGAGAAAAACAATAAACACTGTGCATTAACTATGAACAAAATACATTCACAATGAGTAGTTTGTAGTTTCTTGAACCTAAGTTTTGGTAACGCTGTTAACAGTGTATTGTGATAATGAAACCTACTGTGGAAGGGTAGTCTGATTCTGTCAAACTTCTCAGAAGGCAAGCATAGGGTAACCTAGCAACACTCAAGCACGCTGCTGCAATGCAAAGGACAGGAAACTGATTTGCAAGAAGAATGAGGGTAGCGGAAATGTACCCTGCCTTAGTCACTCTAATCGCTCCTCAATATGAAGCACTTTGTGAGTTAACGGCACATAACAGCTTGATTGGCAGGCCTGTATGGCTTTCTAAACTACCAGTGCAAAGTTTGTTTTTTTTTGCTTGTGTTTGAAGTCTGTGGTCTGAGGCTGTAAAAGTACACTGAATACCATATGTCTTATTTCAAACATGCAGGCATTTTGCAGTCAATCTTCAGATGTATTTGTAGCTACAGATTTGTAGTGGTAAGTCTCTAAAATAAATCTTGCATAGACTAATGAAAACACTGAGCACCTCTGCATTTGTTCTACAGTCCAACACAATAAGTAACCAATATAGCCACTTGTATATTATGCTGCTAATATTGTACACATGTATAAAAAGCTAATTAAATTATATTGATATTTTATTCTACATTGTTTTTCAGCATATAACATGCAGACCACTTTTCACATCACATAAAACAATCACTCTCATGCCAAGAAAGGCAGATATTAAATCTTTTTGGCATGAACAATTTATAAGTGTTATGGTCTTTTGCGATGAAAATAAGCAGATTGATTCTCTAATAATGTAACTGTAGAAATTCAAGCCACGATTAAAGTTAATGATAAACACAGTGGTGGTTCTGGTAGTGACCTATTCTTTTAAGCAGTTGAACGAAAACCGAAATTAAAACGCCTGTACCATCTCAAAGATGCAGTTATGTGTTTAAGTTTTTTAATCAACTAAACCCCCTAGTAAAAAGTATACTATGCAAAGACTTAATATTTTATAATGCCCCCCCCCCCCCCCCCCCCCCCCCCCCGAAATAATATAATAGCCCACGTTAGTCTTTTTATCTGTGAGGTAAATACATCCCAGGTAACATTAATCATTAAATAGTGATCTTCTGTGACTGTCGCTCGCTGCTTCATAATGGTAATACTGTAGCACGGGGACCAACAGGAAATAGAACAAGAGGCTTGCATGAAAACCTGACACTTTCAAAATGCATTCTGCGAAATGCTCATAGAAACAGACAATTACCCTTTTATACAGTGCTAAAGTAGGTCATTTAATCAGTGAAGAGTGCAATACTAAATAAACTGTTCCAGACATCTCTCAATTGATATTATACTACAATGTATGACGTAAAATGATAAACTTTATGAACATACTGTAGGTAGTTTGTTTCTAAAAATAAAAAGGTAAGAGTAGAAACTGGAAACCGTGAAAGCTGTGCGAGTGTGGGTGGGTAAGTCATAATATTTCACGCTTACTCATTTCAGATTGACCACCATTGAGTAAACTCTTCTGTTACCAGAAACAGTGAATGTTTTTGCAGTGTGTCTAAACAAGTTGAATGAGAGACTTTGCAGAGACCAACCACACTCACTCAGAAAATATTTAATGCAAGTTGTGCCCTCTGTAAAGCAAGTGAAGAAGTGTCTTGTGCTCATGAATTCCCTGAATCAGTAATCTCCTTTAGTGGTGATTTAATTTTAGGGTAAATGGAAATGCTGCAGAGGCTTACAATTTTCCAGAACCAGCACAGCTTTTTCATCAGTGAGGACTTTTATTTATAAAGAAACCTCTGCTGGGTTTGCCCTTCACTTTTCATCGGTCACAGAGGGATATTGCTGAATTTTAAGGCTTATTAAGTATTTTTGTCAAGACACATTTCTCAAGTGTGACTATTAACCATGAGATTGCCACCAATGGTTAATAAACACACACTCAGCATTACATTTGGATAGTGCAGTTTACCTGGCATGCATGGTCTGTAAAGTTTACCTCAGAGAATGAAATGATGAAACATCTGCATGATTACCAAAACCAGCAAAGTCAAATACATTCACAACACTATTGGGATTTACCAGGATGGAGGTGTGGTTTAGCTTAACCACAATAGCTACATCTAATAGCTACTTAAGTCCTGTGCACTCAAGTGTGTTCATTGTGGGATAGTGGGCAGGGCTTGTTAGGTCTAACTGTAAAATCAAAATCCAGATACATATATTGTTTTCTTAATTCATTTTGAACCTCTGCTTGTGTTATCCACATCTTTTTATAAAATAACTGAAAGGAAAACACAGACTCCGTCACCAAGGATATTATTTGACAGATTACAGGGTCCTGCTACCCCGAGGCTGTAATGCCATTGGCAGAACTAGGCACATTATCCAGAGCAGGGCCTTGTCATTATAATGTGCTCGCTGTATTTCAAATGTCAAATTATCTTTCAGACCTGCAGATAATAGAGTTCTAACTGACAAAATGATATCTCTTTACTCACAGTGTAGAGTTCATTTGTGACCTTCCACAGCTCCTCATGCATCTGCAGCCCAATTTCTTTGCTCTGAAAATAAAATAAAGGGATGTTTTGTTTTTGCATACCATTAAAACACAAAGGCTGCAATTAAAGCTGAGAGTTTGAAAGCAATAATATCTTCTACAAAACAAAAACACAGAAGCTTGCTTTTCATAGTGCTGTGCACATGCAAGCCCATAGCAGCACACTTTAATCAACCCCAAAAGAAAACAGCAGTTATTACAGTACCAGCAGGCCTATGGTCAGAATTGTGTTTCCAGCTCCTTATTCACCATGCACTATGCATCATGCCTCCATTTGTAACAGTTCTCTAATAACAGAAACAACTTCATAACCACAGTACATCAATAAATAAACCCAATAAGGAGTTCATACTGTTGGTTTTGAAATGCAAATAACCATCTGTGGGATGAATATGAACACTTCATTCATGAAACCTTTACTTACTTCATTGACCTAGGACCATTCTCCTGCAAGACACCTAGAGTGAGGGGTGCTAATTAATCTGCCAATGAGTGTAAATGGAAAGTAAGGTACAATTACAGTATATTATCACTAGGATTCTATTCAAACCAGTAGGTTGTAACTTTATGTAATACGGTGATACGTAAACGTGCAGAGTGCAGTCATGTTTATTTAGTTTGTGTAACAGTATGATTGTAAACATTTCGTGCTGCCAAAGTTACAGTCTTGTTTTAATTAAAAGTAGCAGGCTTCAGAAACCAATACAATATGGAAAATTGCCTCTGCTTTTAATTTAACTTCACTAATCTGTGTAATTTAACCTCCTTAGTTGCAAGCATCATTAACTTAGGTATACTAAACTCCTGAGAGAAAAGCATGTATATATTATTTAAGGGAGGTTAAAATCAAACACAGGTACGAGGCAACGCTCCACTTCTCTTCTGCCATGTTAAACACTGCCTTAAAAGACTTCTAAAAATAAAAAGGTTGAACAAAAAGTATGGGTGTGGGTTAGACGGGAAATCCCCAAACTCACAAACCTGTCACGCTGCTTTATTTTCTTGCCTAACAATATGAGTGGTATCCCAATACTGCCTAATTTTTGCCACTGTACTATAGCTCTGGTTTGATAGTATTAATATCGATGATGAGTTTGGAAAGTTTCTGTAGCTGTGTTTATACCTGAGCTTATACACATTATATAATCACTATGCAGAAGGGATGAGATCTTGCCTATAGGATAAGGCCCAGCAAAAGTGTGGAGCTGATTTATATAAACCCACATTGTATGAAATAAAATACTTTGGTTCTCTCCTGCTTCCCAGCTCAGTCTTGGGCCCTCAGGATTCTGAACATACAGCTGGAGGACAAATGCTGCAAAACACTCCCAGGTGGCTTTTCTCTCTCTCTCTCTCTAGCTCTCCCTCGTTAATTCAGGCAAAATATTTGACAGGATGCACTGAGAGAATCTGCTACTGACTGCTTTTAACATTTTGAGTTAATTTATTACACAGAGAGGACCGTTTGCTGTGCTCTATACCAATAGCTACAACAAGTATACTACCCTGAAGAAATATTACCAGAAACATTTTAGCAGACCACAGCATTACCAATTTTGAACAGTAGCCTCAATATAGTTGTACTATTCAATTTTACCATTCAGCCCCAGGTTTTGTATGAATCTAATGTCAGGTCTCATGTTGGTTTCTGGACTAGATTACTGCAGATCAAAATTACTAATGCCATAATGTCAAATTGCATTGCTGTATCGCCACTTCATTCTCAGCTTTTACCAACTTTAAATCCAGTTCTACTTCACTACTTCATTCTTCACATGTTCACTGCACCTCATGTGAGGAATAGTTAGTCATCTCTTCTTAAACTGTAGGCCAGATGTTTGAGGTTTGCTATACCAAAGGGTCCACCTAGTGACAGCAAACCATCCTCTTGTGACTCACTGCATATCCAGCCTAATACCTCACATTCAGTTCTTTATCGTTATGTGTAGGAACTCAGGAAGCATTTATTTATCTTGGATGATTTAACAAGGCTGGCTCATTGAACCACAAGGCATGTATATTCATGCGAGACCTTAAACTAAGACAGTATGAGTTATGTAACATGTATGAATTGAGTAAGATCATTTATCACAACATTACAATTAAAGTTCAATGTCCTTTTAAAAAAACAACTGCACAATATTGTAAATGTTTTAAGCAACAGAAGGGGGTGTAGCCATAACCAACAGACATATTGCAATAATTAAATAATTGCAAACCCAATAATCACGTCACCTATATCTGCTATGATAGGTCTTAAACAGCAATACCAGACAGAAGTCCTGACACTTCACACATTTACAGAAACACTTTAAATGTGCTCTTTGAGCTAGTCAGTGGCCAGATGAATTACAATAGTGATGGTGTGGGAGCATTATATGGTAGGCAATTTGTGGAACTGTGAAAATCTATCATCATGCTCTTTATTTAATGTTATAGGCATTAAAGCCATCTCAGAGCACTCAGCTGCATAATAGCAAGACACAATCTAGCTTGAACTGCGCAATTGACCTAAACTGTGTTATGCTGGTTTAGCAACATAGTGACCATGTCTTATTCTTGTTTAGAATTGTTTGAGATGGCAAACATTAGTAATTCATGCCAATTCATGGCACAAAAAAAAGGCAGCGTAAAACAATCACCCACAGGAAACCTTCAGGTGAAAACACCAAGCAATGTTTTGCTAAGACCCCAGAAATCTCAGCAATGTGCTGGCTTTATTTTTGTTTTGACTGCGTGGCAGGGGAGAGTTCTGTTGATAATTTGTTTTTATGAAAATTACATTTTCCTAGAAAGGTTCTTACTGGTTGGTGTGTGCAAATCAGGATGTGACAAGTTGTCACATTTATAATATAAAGAACCTCTACGCTCTGCTATTGTAAGTTCAAACTTGTCAGTACAATGTCGTTTATAGAAAAGGCTACGGATATTCTGGTCTATGTCGCCAATGGCCAATTATGTCTCAGCAGATTGCATTTCACACAACTTGATGTTATTTGGGTAGCAAAGAGAAATAAAAGATAGACAAACACAGGTTACCTTTTTGAACAGCCTGATAACATCCTCGCTGATCTGGGAAAGTCGAACGATCACATTGTTCATGTAGATATCGTTGAGAGTGGCATGATCACGGCTCTCTCTCCTTGTTTGATTCAGGACCAGGTACCAGCAGTTCACAGGTGACAGGAGGTGTTGGTCTTTTCTGAAACATAAGAACGACACACTAGAGTCATGATATGATACAAAACAGTACCACAATACTGCATGGATCATTATAAAAGTCCATTGTTGTATGTATTTTTTATTGTGTGTTGTAATGTATCCTGCTGTAATGCCTCTCTTGCAGAATCAATATTATTCTCGTAGTCGCTGGACGTGTGCTTCATCATGGTATTAATGAAAGTAGTGAAAGTGCAGTAAATTGGTAGCATAGTCAGTTTAATTTCTTTAATGACTTTACTAAGGTCTGAGATTATGTCAATTTTGAATGTTCAGTATTTAAACTGTGATCTGGGTGCAGGTAAACCTTTGAACCATTCTGCCTATAAAGGAGGTGTCTACAAATTTCATATACAACTAGCAGGAGGAAGGGATTATCTATAAATCTATGGGGGTTGATTAAAATGTTACAATATTGTACATTGGCTCCCTATTTCTGTTCCAAATTCAACAAACAAGTTTGTGTCAGAGACATCCAGTTCAAATCTGTTTTTTCAGTTAATACAAAAAATTACCAGGATTGTTTTTTTATGAGGGTTTTTTGGATGACTGAGAGTCTAGCTTACATGCAAAGCACTAACAAAGTGGTAAGATCGTTAAAAAAAGAAAATTAAAAACAATAAACTAAAACGTACATTTTAATATGTTGCAAGGGTACTGTAAGTTTTAAAGGAATAATACTACAGATAAGGGAGTAGTTCTGTACATATTTTGGATATCCACACAATAATGAAACCGGCTACAGTTTCTCACCCAATGGATGCAGCTAGAACAGTCTTAGAGAAACCAAACTTGCTACATTTCCAGACATATAGAACAATTATACAGTAATAGTAAAAGTAATATGTTCTATAATACACTACTGGCCCATCTGTGTGGAATGAAATACATGTAATGGCACAACAGCAACAAGAAACAACTAGAAGTTAAATTATTATTCTCAGTAGTCACATTAAAATGATAATAATGCTCTCTGCCTTTGCACTTCCTTCAATGTGGAGCCCTATGGATACAGCTTCAGATGGAATAGATGTGATGGGAATAACTCATTTTCAATAATTTAATGTTGCCATCTTATCAAAGCCTCACCAATGTCAGCTACTAAACTGTACTGTAATGTGCTGTTTAAAAACAGGGCTGTGTTTGTAACTGTCAGTTTCATTTCAGTTTTTCTTGTCACACTGGATCTGATAGAAACAGACCTTTCAATAATTTTGTATCATTATTCATAATGAATTCTCCTTTAAACTGTGCTGAGAGACAGACCAGATATTTAAGACACCAAACTGTCTTCAATTTAAAGATTTTGTCTGCGCCATATTAAACTTTCAAACTCATTCATATAAATCCAACCTTGTTTTTCCAAACCTGCTCTATTTTTTGGTCATGTACACTACCATGCAAAAGTCTTAGACATGCTGCATTATGAGCATCAACAATTTACTCAAAGCCTCCACTAGTGTTTTCTACTATTATAACAACCTTGACTTGCATAAAGAAGGAAAAACATTGAGTGAAATAGCTCACATCAGTTGATTTTCAAGGTGTGATATCCAAAGCATAATCAACAAATACAGAGAAACATCATCTGTAATTGACAAACCCAGGATTGGAAGACCCCAAAAGCTGTCTAACAAGGATGAGGAATAGTTAATATCCTTAAGGAATAGAAAGAAGACAAGCGTTGAATTGACAACAGAACTGGCAGAAGGCACAGGTGTCGTTGTCCATCAGATCAACAGTACGAAGGTCACTCTTGAAATCAAGACTTGTTGTAGTAAGAATACCTCTGTTAAGAAAGGGGAACAAGGCTAAAAGGCTAAAGTATGCACAAGAACACAGAAATTTGACTATGGAACAATGGTCAAAGATGCTCTGGACTGTTCATTATAATATATCTCCATTTCTAAAATTTAAATCAACTTTTCAGCTAGTGAAATAGCTTGTACACTTTCTTAAAACATATTCATGCCCACCACTCATTTCATAAAGATTGAATATTGAATGGATGCGGCATATAACTTTTTGCCTAATAACCTGAAATACAACCCACAATCCATGCCAGTCAGTTACATTCCTCTTATGCTCTGTTTAACATCCATATACATTCTCTAGTGTGTATAATGAATGTAGCACACAGCCTTATAAATATGTTATGCTCACTGAGATCCTCAAACAGTTTAGCCTTGCCAAACCACTGAGACATTCCAACTTTGTGCAATTCTGTGCACTTGCATTCTCAAAGGAAAGTGAGCAGAGAGAACACAAGGTCTTTTGAAAGGTGGGTCGTGGTGCTGAATACGAAGCACCTCACTAACATCCTTATCCGAGTGATGCATGTCACTTCTGCAGTGTCTACTTATAGCTTTCCAATTCCCCTGCCCTGAAGCTTTCATTTCCACAAGCTCTGTTAGCAGCCAGCACATAAGATTAAAAAGGTTCAATTTCATAGAGCTCTCCTTTGCATTTATCTTTTTTGAACTCATTTCAATGAAGGACATAGCCGATGATCAGACAGTGAAAAAGAAAGCTCTTTGAGTAAGGATTGTCTCAGCTGAAAAACACAGAAATCCTCCTTTAGATTTCAGCTAATGCATCTTTCAAGCATCTGTTGCTTCAGGTTAGCATCCCTGCTCATCTCTCTCCCCGTCCCTCTGGCATGTCTGATGTGAGAATTGATCATTAGGAGCTCATTTGTGCCAGATGAATGGCCCTCGGAACATAATGGAGAGTAACAGCCACCAGGTCACTTCCTGACCCCAGATGGGGATGGCTTGTCCACTGCGTGGTTGGAAAGTATATAATAGGTTTAGTTCACAACATTTGCAATGTATTGTTTTTGAGAAATTCCAAACATGCTGTGCACTTAAACTGTAACAGAATACCAAAACAGAAAAAAAGAATTGCTCAACAAACCAATGGATAATTATCTCTTACCACTTAATGTTTTTTTATTCTTTTTTTAAACCAGAAGAATGTATTTGTTTCACTAAGGAATGCAAAAACAGTATGATACAGACAATACATCTAAAATCTGCAATTTTTCAGAATTTATTCAATATGTTTAATTTGTGGTCACTTTAAAGGCAGTGCTGACTTTGACTGTACTAAACTGCATGGCGGAAACTACAAATGATAAACACTTAGAAGACAAAGACAGACAGAAGACTATAGCCAACCAGGGCAGAACTGTACTGAGACAGCGTATTCTATCAAAAAGAAACAAAGCTCCTGCATCTGCACACTTTTTCAATGTACAACATGAAAACAAAACAGATTACTGAATTTGTCTTCAAACAGCAGACACTCTGCGAAAAAAGGCTTGAAGTGTATTAATAGCAATACAGCAGCTGAGTTGTGCATGGCCTCATGTCTGGGAACAAAAGAAAATATGGTCCCTTTAACGAGTTCCATTTTCCTATATCTGACTGAAGAGCATTGCAATTTGCAAACTCAATTTATTAATACCAATGACATGACAGTGCTATTTCTTTTCTGTATAACAATTGGATGACCAAATGACTGTATTATTCCTTAATATACTCAAAAAGAATAAAATAACTAAAAACAATACTCTAGGAACTAAGTGTTGGGACTAGGTATTGGGACAATGAACTAGTTGTTGGGGCTTATTTAACTTTTAAATCCATAAAATTAAATAATTAAAACTGACTCAATTATTCAATTGTATTTCTAAAAAAAAACACTTGAATACACTCATTGATGCTAATACTAAGTACAGTACATCTGTTTTGTAATAATTTGGGGGTTCTGGTTTTGTGAATCCTTAATTCTGTTTATAGTCTAGCTTGGATCTTTCGTTTCCCCCTTTGATAAAGCTGGTGAAGACTTTAACATCTACAATAGTTAACTGCTTTTCTGGTCCCATTCTGGAAAATAAATTCCTTTAACGTTCTGTCGTATGAGTAAATAAGAGTGATTAAATGTATGGAACAAAGACAGCTCTTTCACAAGAACAAATCTTCTGTTTTTATCTTTCCATGCTGGTTCTGGTAGCACATTTTGTTCTTGTTTATTTCTATTCATTTTGTATTACTGGCTCAGATTGCAGTACAATAGTGGCCCAGTTCTTCAAAATACGTCACACAAGGAAAAGCTAGACCAGATTTAGACACTAGTCAGATTCCCCAAATTCTCTTGGGGAGCAGTTGAGGGAGGTCTGGATGCAGAAAGCTGTACCTCAACCCTGGGGACGCAGCGGTAACTAAAGCTACATATCTGTGGTAAAGTGGTTTGTAGTGCACAGGTGTAGAGGTGACACAGTGCTCCAAAAATAACAGTTATTTTATTTTTATTTTTCTCAGTTTTTCACAGTTCAATAATAGTGCTGTCAGCTACACAGCAATGTGTAGTTTGCACAGCGAATTAATACTGGATATCAGTTCTGAAATAATACCAATGTCCAGGCACGGTGCTCCCGTGCTGGTGGTGAATACACAGTGATTAGTGACTTGGTGCAGTAGCTGTAATCCAGGTTTTAATGCTGGCTTGACAGCGACAGCTCCCAGGTGTTTAGCCATCTAATAATTACAAATAAACAGTTAGAAACACAAACAAAATACAGCACTCATGGTTATCTTATCTCTGTACTCCTTTTTAAAGGTCCATCTGTATCCATAACAAAGGAACAAATCGCTTGGCCACACACCTTGATATACCTTCAGTCAAGCCCCCTTTGGTAGTGAGTGCAATCACATTTCCTCCAAGCCATGACTGACACATCACTTATGACAGTAAAGCGCTGACTTCTAGTATTGTTGGTTCACCTTCTTTTTGGATGGCCGACTTCCGACTGACCCTGGTATGAACTGTCAAACCGTCCAGTCCTGGACACACTGTTCCTGTTATACTGTGCCCTCACAGGTCAGGAGGGAGATTGTTGACTCGGATTCATTCGCTCTCTGTCACAATGTCTTATTCCATTCATTCAAAATTCACACAGAATTATTATTTACAATGTTCACTTCCTGCATCTTACCGAGCATAACTACAGGCTTAGTAAAGAAATCTCATTGGCAAAGTACAGTTACAGTCTAACTCATTCTCATAAGGTAAGGCTGGGAAATGTACAATACATGTAATACAGTACATCAGACGCCAATAAAAGAAAAACTAATATTTTATTAACAGATTAAATCTAAAATGATAAGAGTCATGGAGTTGGGAAACCATTTCCTCCTGTCTACCTGACTGCAGTTGTTTCATAGATCACAGTGAAGCAAATAAAGCGCTAGCTGTTCAGTAGTATTCCTTTTCCAGTTGTAATCTTAAAAATTACGATAATGATCAATGTTCATTCATGAATAAAATGTATTCTGAAATATGAGACATGCTCTTCCTCCCTAGCAAATAGCAAAACGCACAGGGCTTGTCACAGCCAAGCTCCAATTACTAATTTTCTCTCAGAATAATGATGTGGTCATGTGCAAGTGCAACAAGAATTCAGCAAACAGCAGAAAAAAATCCTGCTGATCAAAACCAGTTACATTATGCAAATCCAGCTCAATAGACATGTGTAATGTCTATTTATGTCTAATTACTGAAGCTGTTAAGAAATCAACATCACAGTACTATACAAGACATCTTGCAGTACGTACAGTTTGGGGTCCGAACATAGAGTGCATATTCTCCAACAGCTGTGCCAATTATACATTTAAATCCCTGCTGCCTTCATAAGCTCCAACATTCTGGACAACTAAAAGCAGCCCAAGTGTTTGTCTTTATAAGGCTGTGCAGAAGTGGAACATAGTGTACAGATTAATAGTAGACTTTGGGTCTCTTGGCTAGCGAGTAAAATCTGTTCTCTATTAGGAATCTCCTAGTTTTTTTTTTTTGTGTTTGTTTTGATTAGACTCTGCATTGCAGCAGTTGTTTTAGTAAGACAGCGTAGTGCTGTTGGTTTTCTACACCAGGTCTGAAATGCACATAAATGGATATTGTCTACAAGCTCAGAGGAAAATCCACTGTTGACAAATTACCCGAAGGGACATGGTCATTGATCTGAGAACTCCAGTTAAACTCACTTAAAGTGAATATGTGAATGTCTTGCAGACATACTGCCCTGACGTATGACAGCCTTGTACACTGAACATAGGCTATTTCAACACAATGTAATTTATCCTACAGTACTACAGTATAAAATCTGTATGTGCTGGGACTTCTGAATATCATTCAGTTTTTTTGTTAAATTATTGAAATTCTTATGTGTACAAAAGAAGCCAGTTTGATCTTTAGCAGAGATGAACAGTATTGTTTATTGAAAGAGATAATCCATTATATGCAGTCATAAAAAAGACTCACAAGCTGTTGACATGCAAATATGCCAAAATCTCATGCAATTATTTGAGTTGCACCATTTAATTGCATTAATTTTGACAATGTCTGCCTGTTTATTTTTCTATTAGCACATTGAAATACACACATTGAATAACCAAAAGAGCTTCTGCTGTAGGTGGTGCATTTACACATTTAATGTGTGATTTAATGGAAAGGTGTGGTGTTCGGTAATGCTGTAATTATCTGTGCACTGTCGGAAGTGAGATAGTACCCTTTGAGCAGGACTGCATTAAAAAAAAAATAGTTTAAATAAATGGATAATTGGATCTATTGGAACCCAGACGCATCAGAAACCCAGCGGGTTGGCCTCGAAGAACAAGATTGGTGCCTTACGTATGGGGAATTCGGGCACAAGACGGTATGCTGCCCCCTCCAAGAGAAAGAGGAGGAGCTGCCTGCCCAAAAGCTGGAGAAGACCAAACTGCCTGTACCAGAACAAAAGAAGGGAAGACGAGGTAAGGAGCCAGTGCTATCTCCAACGCCAGAGAGGGAGGTGCTGTCTGCCACAGTGCCAGAGAGGGAGGATCCACTGCCGTCTCCAGAGCCAAAGGGGGAGGAGTTGCTATCATCCCGAGAGCCAAAAGGGGAGGGGCCTCTGGTATCTCCAGTGCCAAAGGGAGAGGGGTCGTTCCCAACTCCAGTGCAGAAGGGGGAGGAGCTGCTGCCGTCTCCAATGCAGGAAGAGGTTGAGGCTTTGGTGTGTCCAGTGTAAAAGAGGGAGGAGCCACTGTCATCTTCAGAGCCAGAAGAGGAGGTGCTTCCCCCAGCTCGAAGTCAGCACGGGAGCACAACAAAAGCCAACCGCACGTCCACATCTAGAGGGCTCAGCACGACTGCTGGAGTACACAGCATCGCAGCTCCCCAAGTGTTAAAACTGCCAGAGTGCTCCAAGCAACGGCCACCAGCTGAGTGCCCTGCATTAACCCCCCAGCATCGCCATTGCTGGAGTGCACCCCTCGATAGAAAAGCCCCGAGTCGGCAACGTGTTAAACGGGGTCCCCTGACAGAAAGCCCAGGACCACCGTGAACTACCTACATCACAACCCCAACCAACCCTCCCGCCAACCCACCACAGGAATCCGGAGGGATAAAAACTGACGGGGAAGGGGAATGGGGGAATGGCAGGATGTAAGCCCTTCATTTATATAGTGTGTGTGCAGGAATGTAAGGTTGGCAGATATGTGGTTAAATCTATCCCTGCAAGCAATCACAGATCACAGGTGTGGCCATTCCACAATTTGGTAATTGGTGCTAATTGGGTAGTGTCCACATGTATTAAGGAACCTGAAATCATTTGTTTATTGAAAGAGTTTGTGCTGTGAGTTTTTTGCTGTTTTGCAACTTGATAGTGAAGGCTAATGCCCAGCCTGAAGTGTTTTTCTTTTTTGCTTCAACCTTTTATTTTGCTCCTCATGACATGTTTTGTTTGTTCCTGTTTTTGTGTTTGTTTTTGTTTAAATAAAGTGCGCACCAGAGCTTAAACTGCAGCTTTCTGTCTGTGGGTATAATTACTGTAGGTAACCAGCCCGGGCATCGACGCTATCCTTTCACAGCACATATTTTGGTACATGCGGCACAATACGTGAACAAATACATATGACTAATAAAATACCTTTTGGGAAAGTGTGTAGAGGGGAAAAGGTAATGCAGAGGCTATACTGCTTTGACTTACTTGAACTGGTGATGCTCCCTGGAGCTGCGGATTTTGGAAGAGAACCTCTCTGCCAGCTTATCCAGGCTCCTGGAATATTCCATTTGAATCTCTGCTTTCTTGCGGAAGAACTCCTGTAAGTCCTGCAGGAGCTGGATTCGAGACTCAGATTGCTGCTCCAGGCATTTGAACTGCTCCACTAACTGTGCACGGATCTCTGCAAGTGAGGGGGACACAAATGAGGGAATTAGGTGCTTTGCTGTTTCCTTTGCCAATAGTGTTTTTATATAATATATGTCTGTCATTCATATTAAAGAGGACCCATTAAAGTTGCTATTTATATTCAGTATGTGAAGATGACATCAGCAGTGTTGTCTGTTAAGAACTAAGACTCTGGAAAGATTTATGTTTGTATCTTGGCTGTGACTATTCCAAGAACACATAACACCTGAATGAATTTGCAAAAGGAAATTCATTCTGCAGTTTATTTTCATATTCACCACATAAGATTTGTGCAATTAGTTGAGAAAACATGGTTGTGCTATACATTCCCCGTCTGAAAGTCGCGTGCAGGGATGAGGAGAGTACAGCATTATATTTCTGCATATTCCCCTCCATATACACACTGACACTTGATTATCCAAACTTCGATTATTTGGAATCATCTCTCCTTCGTGTCTCCTAATATAGTCTCAATTACTCAAAGCACCTGATTATCGCATCAAAATGTGTGCTGCCAGAGGATGACATTCTTGACATTTACAGGAAGTCTGTCTTCCTTGGCTTTAAAACTCCATTATTACATCATTAAAACCATAACTTATGGTAGACAATTTTCAAACAACAATTATTTAGTATTACTTTTTTTCTGCAGAAAGACAAGTTTAAAACACTTCATATCATCCTGATAGAAATAAATAAATACAAAACAGTGCAGTATATTTTAAATGTGCAAAATGGATCATCATATTATCAAATCACATTATAAAACCTTTATCAAGAACAGGCTATCTACTGTAGTGCCCTGGGAGAGATTCATAGTCTGTGACAGTGATGTAAACTCCTGAGCATAAAATCTGTCAAACTTCTTGATCCATTAGGTAGCTGAGTCCTATAATTTTATAATATATGGTAACCGAACACCTAGCATACTTCTTGAGATCAAAGATAAAACAGGATTAAAATACTCCCAAGTTAATGGAAGATAACTTCATCAAATGCAGTACCACTACTGCATTACAACTGAATTGCCATTGGTATGCTTGTCACTGCAATTCTAATACATTTCCATAATGTTATTTAGGGTGTGTTTATGTTATTACCAGTTTTTTTTTAGACAACTGTCAGTTTAAATATGTTATTTTTAGAAGCTGTGCAGTCTTAAAAATCCCTTCCAAAACACTTTAACTACAGTGAAAACCCATTAATAACACACATACCTGTGCCAAAAGGGGGCCGGTAACACATTTCCTTCATTCCTACAAGTTTGCTTTTGTAAGTTACTTGCACTTTGTCTCGTTTCATCGGATTGTGCATTAGGAGCAACAGCGACTGGCTGTTATTATGGATTCTTATAACATTCTGATCTAAGCATGGAGTCCCTGTGTATGCAAATAGCCAAGATTCTGAAACACCAGACATACAGTATAATCATAAGCTCACATGTCAGTAAAGTGCAACTATCATTTGCTGCCTGCAGCTAGTCTGTGTACATACGGGATCATTTAAAGACACAGGACCCCCTTCTTCCTTTTAGTTGAAAACCTATAATATAAAGAAAATTAGATACTAAATATTATAATCAAAAGCAATGCTTATAAATTATGAACATTCTAATTTATGCTACCTCTGGAATTAATTACCAGATGGTAGTGGTTCATAACATTGCAATATCATTGGCATGCCAGAAAATGGAAGTACAGTAATGTTTTATACGCCTAAATACAGAATAGTACAGCTCCAATACTGTAGCATTGAATAGCCTTTTAACATATTTTGGTGAGGGTCGCAACAAGTTTTGGACCATTCTCCAAAAACAAATGGAAATTTCTGTAAAAATATGTCCTGCTTTTTTTTCTTTCTTGGTGGACACTTGGCCCATGTAAATATTCAGCTACTGTAATGTACAAAGTTAAAATACTGTAGGCTACAGCAAGAATACAAAGACTCAAGCCTCAGATGAAACCTGCTCTTCTCTTTTCACTCAAAATGTACAGGAAACAATCTATCCAAGCTTTCGAAAATAAAATATACTTATTTCAAGTAAGAGGTGCCAGAAAGAAAATCTTCAGTATAAATAAAACTGAACTGTTTCGGAACTTGATGGAATTGCATATACCCACTGCAAAAAAAATAAAAATAAAAAAATAACTAATGTAAATCCTATTTCGCTGGGTTTTGTTTTCATGGGCAAGAGAGAGGAATAAACTGAGCTCAGAATAACGACCCCTGAAGAAGAAACGTCCATTTTAGTTTAAAAACAACAAAACCACTTTCTTTGAAACTAAATACAATTTTTCATAATGTGCCGCCCAGTCTGATACCAAGTAGCAATCTCTGGTTAACCACTGTGTCCAAACCCTTCCTTTACAGCAGGCCATCATTCCAGTCACTGTATCTGTGGGATACTGCTATAGACACCTCATCTAACAAAACCCAAGTGTCCATACCTCCTGGCTAAAAACAGACCCTAAAACCCATCACTGAAACCACTCTTTGGGTTTCGCAATGCTAATTTTAATGTAGTCTTTTTTAGAATAATAACAATGTGCTAAAATTATACAACTGGGGGAATTCTCCAGTAACAGACCTTGACAGTGACTATTAATCAGCGTGTACTACACGTATGCAAAATGTGCAGTTACCTGAAGCACCAAAGGGCACTTTAAATGATACTAATCAAAGACATTACAATGAACAGGCTAACTCACAGCAGTTTAATAACATGAGTTGAATTGAAACAAATATAGCCAGTTGCTCAAAAAAGTTGTTCAAATCATATTGTATTTAAAAACTGCTTATTAAGCGGCCTTTGGGCAGCTGTAATAACAGCAACTCCAATGCCAAAATACTATACATCCTGTAAGTATATATTAATTAGTACAATGTTATTTTTTAGTCAAACTTACTCACTTAATCTCTAGCATCAGCCGTTCTAATCCCCATTTACCATACTTGCCATTTCTAAGTTGAGGCATCTTCAAGCAGATTACACCAACGACTGTTTTTTTTTTGGTGGGTTTTGTTGTTGCTGCAAAGTGCCTTCTGCTGCTGCAGCTCCAAAGAGCTCGGCTCAGTCTGAGCTTCTGCCAGCTTGGCTGGCTTATGAAACAAGACACTCTTTCTGTTCACAAAGCCAGGAGGGAGACAGTTACAGATTTGCACTATGGAGTAGATTATCTCAGACCTTCTGCAAATGCAGTGTACTGTACTTTACTGCATGAGTCTAAAGTTTTCCATATTTACTAAAAACATGCCATTATTTTTGTTGCAGTGGATTACAGCACATTGTGATGTACATGTGCACATATAGATGTGGATTGCTGGTTTATACCTTTTTTACAAATGGATAAACCTTTTCACAAAGCATTTAACTACAACACTTTTCTGAATTACCTATATTCAAAACAACAGGAAATTGTGTGAACTATACCTGTGAGAATTCTCACCCCTTCTAACTGTTGTGAAAAAACTCCACTCAGCAGAAAAAGTTGTACTTAAAACACTATGATTCCGGCTGGTAACCCTGTATAAATTAAGCAATTACAGGCTGTATACTGTCCTCCTGAAAATATCTGGCACTTTTTAAAAATAAAATAATGCTGCGAGTGTTGAACATATTGTTACACAGATACACTATCGACTGCAGTGTTGACTGTCAACATTCATGGCGTGTGGCAGGCCCTGAAGCTCTCCGGAAGCTCTGCTTAGTCTCCAGTGGATTCAGCACGCTACACACTTCACACTCTCAGCTGCAGTAAGACAACTTGTTTCATATTAGTTACCTCCACTAACTAGTCCTAGACCAAAATCCATAACAAAGACTGGTCATGACTTTTTGTAATTATTATATCATTTACAATAACAGGATCTGTTTTTTCCCTACTATTTTTTAAATGCACTAACCTGTTTAGCATACATTCACCAATTGCATTATGTGAATTGTCTGTTGTGTAGAAAAAGCATCCTTCAGCAGCCAGAAGGAGCATCAGTAACAACAATAGTGGGAAATATAAGCTACCCAGCCTCTGTCCCTCTAAGCCGCGCTGCAGCTGTTGCACGTTACATAAATATAATTTACTGCGCATGAACTGAGCACTTGAGGAACAAAAGAAGACAGCATTTGGAAAAGCTCTAGTTTGCAGGAACTAATACAGGATTGTAAATGCAGTTCACAAAAGTAAAAACTTTGGTAATACAATTGGTGTTTTCTTTTTTAAAATCTTTTCTTTGTGACTTCATGAGTTTTCTTATGAAAATGATATTACAGCCTAGACAGATTTTTTATTTGTGCACATATTTGGTAAAGCATTACTGATGTTTAAGCAATTGAGATGGTAGCTATGTTTTGATTTAATTTATGATCAATATTTACTTTAAGTCACCGGGTCCAGTCAGTGTTTTTTTTTTTTTTTCTTGTCTGTATAGTGTTTTTTAAGTGCTTCCTGCTCTAAGCTGCTATACAAGGCAAAGTGATAGGCTTTACTTTACAAAGAAGATGCTCTGGGCTTGCCTTTATTTTAGAAAGTGCATTACTGAAAATGGCTCTGTTTATTCTGAAAATACTCCATGAAAATGAGTTCCATTGATTTTAGTTCAACTATAATATAATTCAGGAAGAGCAGGGAGACTTGATGATGAATCTAAGTACCGCAGTACAGACAGGACTGCACTACAGAGACTAACATGCACAGTTATAATTTTCATAACCTTGGTTAGCAAACATTTTGATATGTCCCTGTATGGCACCAGCACATGTAAATAGCAAACTTTATGCAAAGAGATGGCAGTGTAACCAAAATGATGAATCGTTTTATTACTATTTGTGCAAAATGACTGACAGTAGCTTGTATGTAAATTAAACACAGGGCCTTCTATGTGTCTTAAACTATATCACCTGCATGGAAAGGTATTCATATTTTACGCAATGACTTACTGTAGCCAAAAAGCGAACATTAGGTTTTTGTACCTCATCTTAAACCAAAGACAAACCATCTGTCAAGTCACCTTAATGATGGCAGCCATTCCAAGATCCCTCTGCTCAGCAGCTACTTCCACAGTGACAGTGAAGAACCTCAGTGTTTTAGCAACCATCAGATTCCCTGAATCTGTCAACTAACAAATGTAGAACTGGAAAAAGCCCATCAAATGAAGCAGTACCTGAATGAATATTTACATGTTATGAAGGTGCTTTTGAATCACATCTGTACCAACATCAGACTAAGGGTTTTGCAAATCAGCAGTTTAGGAGAGTATATAATAAAATATAAGCTTGAAGTTTAAAAAAATATTTGAACTTCTGCATTATATGTCAAGTACCACGCTTCAGACCTTGCAAAAGTAAAACTAAATGAAATTTAAACAGTCTAAACTGCCTGCAACACGACACCTTCACCCAGTTGCTATTTCTGAAACAATGGACCACATTAGAATAGCAATATAATACAGTTCAGTAATTGTCCAAAAGCACAAAACCAGCCCACAGTTTTCTCAAGGTTGAACTGATGGTTGGAAAACCAAATCTATACTTCAAATGGATAAAAGACAGATGGGTCATTATGGTTGCCTTCCAACGTTCTACACTTTGTAAAGGAGATTTTATTACAAACTTAATAAACTAAAATGTCAACAAACTCCTTGGAACACAGTTCCTTTAGGCTTAAGCCACAAGTCTAAAGGGTTATGTGGAGAGAAGTGAAAGGTCCCTGGCTCTCCTACAGCAGAATAGAGTAATCACAATGTGGTTTCTGGCTCTTTTACAACTAGGTCATTCCTCAGTTACATGATCCCATTACTCTTACTAACATTCTAAACAAATAACAATGTTGAGTAAAAATACCAAAATGATTCATTCAATATAGCCTTTTCTCAGAACTACATCTGGGCATTACCTCCAACGGAAACATTAGAAAAGGGTTAGAAGTCACTTGCAGTTTTCACCGCTATTCCACTCAACATTAACAGAACAGTACATTATATCAGAATTGCCATATCTAAACTTTTGATATGATGAACTATCATAAAAAAAGGTACAACCTGACACCCGGAAGCCATTTCTAACTTATGAAGTAAAGTCAGCTCTGCCTAATCGGGATACTGATAATCAGGATTTCTGCTTAAATAGGATAGACGTCTGAGAGATTATTCTTTCCAAAGCTATTTATGTTGTTTATGGGACATCACTTCGTTTAATTGGGATACAGAATTTTCAAGTGATGAACCGAGATGGCTTTTCAGAGCAAACCAGGTTAGCATAGCACAGTGCAGTGAGTACGTGATTACAGTGTGACTTGTGTAAGCCACGTTGAACTCTTGAAGGAGCCGAGTTTCCTGTGGTTTCATTGGCTGCTGTTGCAAAGAAAGTTGGCTCGTCAACATTGCAGGTGCCTCGCCTCGTGATAAGATGTGAATTCATTCTTTTTCATTTAATTTAGAAATAGAAATAAATAAAAAAAAATAAAAAAACGCGATTAATTTTGTTTTGGAATAAAACAAAAATCAATTGACTTGTCTTTTAAATAATGTATGCATTTAATCATTTTTCATTTTGAACAAAATAATGTGACTAAGGTGGTCTCAAATACCCCTCTCATTTAATTGGGACAGCAGATTATTCTGGTCATTTTTACTTCTGAAGCATCCCGGTAAAGTGGCGCTGACTCTGTGTCAGTCAAGCACTGAGCTATAACAGATTCTTGGTCCCCAATAATCTTTGGGGACACTAGAGCTAAATGAATACGATTGCTGTAAATTCATGTCCACCTTACTAAAGAAGAAAGACAAAGAGTGACACATGGCAGTCCTACACTATAATTTAAATGGTTCATGCTGAACAGTGTATATTATATGTATTGAGTAAAACTGTAAAGGACATTATAAAACTACTTTAACAGTTATAGGCAATCCAACTTGTTTTTGTTGTACCATTATCCCTCTGTCTCAGAAACATTTTGTGACTCAATAACTCTCCTAGTTTGTGAGCTCTCAATTTGCAAAAATGAAACTCAAACAGCTCCTAAATAGGGTATAATATAAAAAAGAAGTATATTATTCGAAAAGCAAAATACATTTAGGGCGAAAAAACCCTCATAAGGACTGAAGTATATTATAGTTCTACAGTAAACTTTCCGACTTTGCGACCATCACCACTTAATGACCAGATCACCATTACAGCAGGACATCTCGCTCAATTAAAACAACATTTCTATGAAATCCATTCCATCCAGTTTCCTTAGAAAAAAAAGTTAAACTAAACAAAGTGGTGAAAAGAGTAATGTTGCCTATACACCACTTACAATATCTGTCTGGCTTACAACCTCTTGAATATAGCTCACACACTGCATATGATTAACTTTCTATGGACAAAACTTTATAGAATACCACAAAACGCGAGATAAACATTCTCAAGTAAATACATTAATTAATAAATTAATAATGTTAGCTTATGTAAAGGCTTCTCTTGTGCAAAGGACTTTCAGCCATCCCTAGGGCTACCCTAATTGGTCAAGGTGTTTCCCTGTTTAGTTCCCAGTGCTGCGCTTTCCTTCCTTGTGGAGTTGCACAAGTACATTAGCGTATGACAATTCTTCACTGCTTCGGAAAAATAGGATCACTTCCCCATTTCACTGACATGCCAACCAACAGTCATCCAGCTCATATTTGCAATGAAATGTCTGGGATACTACATGATACACATTGCTGTTAAATTTTAAATGCCATTTTAAAGTAAAGAGTGAATCGCAGATTTTAGAACACACACATAAGCCTTTCTTACAGCACTGCTGTGTTGGTGAATCTTGTTTTCTTATTGGGGTTTTTACTGTTTAGTGGTTAAAAGCACTGATATTCTACAAAACAAACAAAAAAAAAGAAATGTACTTCGGCTTCAGGCTTGTGTCCAAGTTGCTGAAGCTACCTTTGAAGGATGTGGCAAAAATGGAATGCATTACCAAGGAATTGACATTATTGAAGGACTTCAAGATTCATAGAAATTATAACTTTAGTGTCTCCTTCTCAGACAAATCTAAGCTTATGGTCTGTGCTAACTGTACTTAGTAATTTCAATAGACATTTTCTGTAGATGGGCTATGCATGACTTACGTACTGTAGATTACAGGTGGTTTAAATATACTGCATATAAATCATTATTGAATTCATTGTTTATTTTCTTACTTGCTAAGGTTTTAAACAAATATGCTGTATTCCCATGATCTAACTGATAAAGAATGTGATAACATTATTAAGAACAAATGTTTATATCAGTTTAGACAGATGGAAAAATGCCTGAGGAGATTGAAAATCAAATCCTACAGAGATAATAGGAAATGTCCAAGATGGTCAACTAAGACGTAGAGTGGATGGCAAAATCAAACAGAGAATGATTTACACCCAATGTAGATGCACTGAAATGCCTCGCGCAATTAATAGGACCATCTGTAGCCATGTGATGTGCTGTATGGACACAAAAGTAGGTATATGTATGGATGTGGGTATTTACGTTAGACAATTCCTGATTTGCTGATTTACCTAAACAGTGACGGTAAAAAGGCAGAGGAAATCTTACAGGAAATGTATTCTATAAAACCAAATTAGGTCTGCTTTTTCAAACAAACGTTCAATCAAACCACACTAAATTACCTTGAATCTTCTTTCCGGGCTCAAGAAGGAGGTAACTGACCCCTTTAATCAAAAAAAAAAGTCCCTATCAAATAACATATTGCATAGCTTACATATTGTAGATTATTTATGGTAGCCAGTTTGATATTCTAAAACTGAAAGCTGGCAGTTTTAATGCCAAAAAGAGAAAAGATTTAGAGCACGATGCCAAACATAACTTACAAAGCCTTTAGTCTGCAAGTACAGTGTATAAGACGTTAGATGGGGGTAAAGCATCTTTGCTAAATTGGCATTCTCGATCATTAACTGTGCAAAGACCAGGAGACATTTTTATTTTCTTGATATTTAATTTTTTACCTGTTTAATATCATGTGTGTCTGCATGATTCTCTATTGCTGTTTTTACTGTTTTTCCAACAGAAATTGCTTCTGCAAAGATTCAACTAGGCTGATTGTGGGGAAATTGGAATTGTGTCCCTCAGTATGAATCATAAGTATAATAATTATGCACACCTATTAGATCATTTCAGAAGTTCAGGATGAAAAGAGGAAAAACATGGTTAAAGGAGATGTTTTTGTCAAAGGGCCTTAATGGGGATATAATCTGTGAAGAAAGTAAAAGTACTGTGCAGCTAAGCCGATCACAAATGTCACCTGGAAAAGGTCAAACAATTTTCAGTAACTGCATTAGTTATTTCTTCTTTTTAGCACATCCTTCAGGACCTGTCGTGGCAGGTAAAACAAATTCACTATGTCTCCTCATTAAATGCAGACAAAAATGGACAAATTCAATTTAATGAGCAAAAATGTCATATGCACTACAAATCTCTAACAATACAAAGGGATTTATAGGGTAACTTAACCAATTAGGACTGAATTCTCTGACTTAAAGACTTCAGCGATGTTCTGTGCAAGTATAAATTATTGTCATCAGCATTTCTTTGGCTCCTCCCCTCATAAAATTATTGATTTGTGAGATTAGAAAGAAAGAGAGAGAAAACCACATGCAAAGCTCATGCAAACCATGCATGCAGATCATGCAAACAACTTCACAAACCACTGTTGCTGAGTAAAGAACTAATTACTAAACAGAAATCGTTTGACACTAATGTGTCTCATCAATCAATTTGTCTAGAACTGTGCATAAATGTTGTCCTGTTCATAATATACTTTGTCATATTGTAAAACCAGCTAAAGGGGATAATCAAAGTTTATGCATTTAAACACAGGAGCCAACATACAGATACAGCAATGGAAGCTTTTCTCCATCTCAGACACACACACACACACACACACACACACACGCACACACACACACACACACACACACACACACACACACACACACACACACACACACGCACGCATCAATCTTTATACTGAATTATATGAGGAAATGCTGGTTTGATATTTCATAGTGTATACATTCCATTCTTTAAAAAAAAGAAAAAAAAAACACCTGCTAGGAGCCTATTGAACCAATGCTGTGTTGCAATTTTTTCCACGACAAAATGTAACCAGATTCCATATTTCAGAAGGGGTACCATTTTTTTTTCTCTTGGACAGGAGAGAAAGAATATAACAATGATCTGCCCCATTCCTGTGTATTTCTGTATGGAAATTCAGGTAAAGTGCTGGAGAAAATGATTATCTTCTAATGGTGGTTGCTCCCATAACCAGTTTTTTTTAAAAAAGGATGGATTCCTTTTGCTAAAACACATTTTATTTGCTAAACATATTATTTTTATTCTGGAGAGCATTATATAAATCTAAATGATCAATTAGATGATCAATTTTCTTGTAAAAAGGAATTCTCTGGGCTTTCCACTTAAGAAAAGATAATTACATTTCTGGGCGGGAGAGCACTGCGATCCTAGTGAGAGTACACAGGATTCTCTTTGCAAAGACTCCCATTCCAGTTATAAGTGACATGTTAAATGAATATACATCTGGGTATTAAATAAGTTCAAGACAGGGCCTCCTTTTCTATGCACATTCTGTACTAGTATTTGCTGAATTGCCTGAAACACTTCTGAATGGCACTTTAAGTCTGAGACAAAGGGACCTGGTTTGTTAGGAAAACAGAAATACTTCTTTATTCATATCACTAGCAGAGATACTGGGTTATAGTCAGAAAAACAAAATGCAGCCTTAAAATAAACCCAACTGAACTCAGTCTTCCACTGTATCTAGACAAAAATCTATTTTACTCCACGTTCCTGTCTTTTAATAGATGTTACCAGATCATATCCTCTCAAAACACCCTAAACACAACAGTACAAACTGCATGCCATTAGACCTTTCTGAAAAGCTTGATTCATTTTAACTTTTTGGTTGTATTGTTTTTAACAATTCCCCAGATCTAAGTAGACTTCAAAATGTACCAGAAAATGTAAAGTGCAAGTGAGATAGTACCACAAACCAACAGGCAATCTGAGCCCTCAACAAATGTACTTTAATATTGATACTGGACGGCTGGCACAGTCATTCCTAAGACATGTATCAATTAATATTACTGTATCATACATTTTTATCACCACTCCTCCCCAGTTAACAACACAATCCAATTAATGGCTATCACATGAGCAAATTCAGTGTATTTCTAATTGAAGGCTTACTTAATATCTTTTTACTTACTAGTTTTGTAATGTAACTGTTTGGGCAAAGCTCATCTATTGCTATAATTAAATTGGAGACTTAATGAAAAGACAGGCACTCAGCTTCATGCAAGTGCAGGACAAGGAGTTTGAATTAACAAGCATGAAAACTGGAAATCCATCTGTTAATCCACCAGAAAGCTATAGGGTCTGTTGTTTTGCCAGCTTGTCAATGAGATTCACAGGTGCATCCAAGCACATACACATGAAAGCACTTTCCAAATGCAAGAGCTTTTTTATGGTTTTGTGGAGAACTATTGTGCTCAACAGGTGTTTAAGTAACATCTGAGATCTGCCAACAGAACTACTGAAGACTTGACAGGGTTGCTGTTTCAGTAAGGACTCAAGCACAGTTTGAAATGCTATTCCGCAATAATGAATGAACAGACATGTCCACCTGCCATCTTGCAGATCTCTCATTAACTGTATATTCCTATACCGACTGCTAGTTAAGCTTCCAGCTAAGTACAAAGACTATCAATGGGATTGGCATTATAATGACAAACTCTACATCCTTTGTATTTTTAATAGCAAAAGTGAGAGGTACAATAGTTGAGTATTTGACCAGTTCTAAAAATGGTGCCCTGATTCCCCTAATTTCAGCCACTATTATGGTTTCACTCAAGCAGAGGTCAACATTCAACCCAGTTTTTCTGGGCAGAATAACTGTTGTTACTGTAAGCTCAGTCGTTCTTAACATTACTGTGTCTATGAAGATAATATATGGCTGTCCGATAACTGAAAATGTTAATGTTAGTTTCTGCAAAAGAGAAACAAGTGGTGCAGGCAATCACAAATATGACTGGCTTTCAATGTTTGTGGTCAATAAAAGTGTTAGGTACAACACATTGAAAAAGCAACATGTGGCAGAGCAAAGCTCTGCCCTTTTTAAATGAGCAAGGATGGGGTTAATTTCCCCTACCTGCCTGGGTTTATTATGTTCAGTTGGCTGGGGTTGATTAGTTGATTAGGTTAATTAACGATCAATCAACCCCAGCCACCTGAACATAATAAACCCAGGCAGGTAGGGGAAATTAACCCCATCCTTGCTAATTTAAAAAGGGCAGAGCTTTGCTCTGCCACACAACACATGAACATCCGCTGGCTTGGTGCAGCTTGTATTACAGGAACTTCATTTATGTGTAAGACAGACAGCAAGCACAGCAGAAAAGGCTGTAAACGTGTACCCTCAAATAAGCATTGAACTAACAGACACCAGACAATAGATTTACCCATGTACAAAAATATACACAAACATATAGAAAGACCAGCCATAGCAATGGAGGCTTTAGGGCTTCAATAGGCACCATTTCTCAACATGACCATTCCCAAATGCCTCAATTCATATTTACACAAAAGTGTGCAAGAAAGTTAGCCTGCCTCATCTGCTGTGGAAAATCGGTATTACTGAGCTTGGTTACAAAATCTGCATATTTTCCCTCTACTATTTTTTAAGGTACTCCACCATGTACCACACATTTGTTTTCAGTTGTGCTTTCACGCACTTTTGTTCATTTATAACAATGCGTTTGCAAAGTGCACAGAAAGAGGCCTTCGATCTCACACAGGAACAAAATCTTCAGTAACCATGTAGGACACAACAGGCCTGGGCAAACCAGAACAATAGTGCGGCTTCTCACCCTAAGACAGCTGAGCAGGCCTGTGTATGACAGTATAATCGACCAGGCTCCACAAAAAAGGTCCTTCATAATCTACAGCAGCAGGGTGTCAGTGTTGCTTTGGATTAGACACCACGGCCTGGATACCACTCAAAATTGAATAGCAACCGAATCTTCAGCACACCAATATCACAGTAACATTGTAAGAGGCCATAACCTCCAGTAATTAACTTCCTACTGAAGCAGCTACGAATACATAAAGAGACCAATTCACATTTACAATAATTTCTCACATGCACACATAGAAAAAAAAAAAAATATTATCAGTACTGAAGAATAACAAATTACCATCTTACTTCTTATCATAATTATATGGTACATGTATATGTATTCTAGTGATATTGATTTTTGTTTTAAATAAAAGCACTTATTTACTAACAGCACTAAATGCACATTCCTCGTGTCTACAGTAGGAAATGTTTCCCCTTCACTGTGCAGAACAACTTTAAAAGTGGTTCAAAACAAAACAAAAAAAATCCAGTACTTACAACCCTGTCATTAATTCTTCAGCTAGAACACTTTCCAAGAATGACTCAGGAACTGGGAAACAGATAGGTTTCATACAATTGTGATAATAACACCAATAATAGGCCAGCATGTGCTAACAAAACTTAACTTTTACCAGATGGTAGAATACTGGAATGTACCTTAACATCTGAGCCCTGTCTAGCCACATGAGTAAGGGAGGCCCACTTATCTTAACTTTGATTGGTTTGAGGTGTAACATATGTTGTGGGGCCTTTCCTATGGCATTGCTCCCTTGTAAACTGGACGGAGGTAATTGAACCACAACAGAGTTAATTACAGACACACTTTATGGAGGTTATTTGAAAACTGTTGTTAATTTCACTCTGAATGTTTCAAAGCTAACAAAGTCAATTGTATCAGCAGGTACAAGCAACATAACTAACAATAGCTTACTGTACACCACTGTGAACCTCAAATATAAATGCAACATAATGCAAAATTAGACTTTCTGAATCAGCTGTATACACATTACACCCCCTGAGGCAGACTTGTTTTGTTGTACACAGTATGTGTCTAGGATGCCAACGGAACGGTTGGTGTATATATATATATATATATATATATATATATATATATATATATATATATATACTGATATGCATGAATGAAAACGTTTAAAACTTGAAAGCTATTTGCAAACTGACAGTGTGTCCTCCTGTCATGCTTGCTTACATCGGTATACTTTTGTTGTATTCCCTAGCATTAATTCTTCAAAGCTGGCACTTGGATTTTTACAAGCAACTCTTAACAGATGCCAGATGGAATAATAAGCAAGGTTAATCTAGGGATTTCTGTAGTTATATGTCATTGTCTACACCATTACGGCCCATTTGTAAACTATCTGACCCAGGTTTAGGCCCCATATTACCACTTAAATGTAATGGAAAGAGGCAAAAAAATAAATAAAAAAAACAAAAAAACATTGGTATTCCATTGTAAAAGTGATATTTTAATGTTAAACTAAGACAATTAGCAAGCCACAGCATTTCCTTTAAAAGCTCAAATATTGGGTCATGGTACTGCAATATATTGGTTAGTACCACTGAACTGAGCGCATGGGCTCCTAAACCTCTGCTCTGAACCTTGAACTTTTATTTTTGTTCTGGATCTGTCATCTGTCATCATTCCTGTGTAGTTTGCCAACAGTATTAAAAAATGCAACTGTTTTTTTTGTTTGGCACTTCTTTTTTCTTGCTTTAGCAATTATCTATGTTATTTATTTATCTGTATTAGAATCAGATTAGCCCTCTTTTTAGAAGGCTCGAGGGAAAAACAAGCAAATACATGTCTGTCAGGGTCACAATCCAGTCTATGAGAATTCAGGTTTGTTTTTTGTAAATGGCTTCTATGTGTCAAAGTATCAAAGCAGTATACATGGTACCAAGTCTGAGCAAGAACCAGTTGTTCATCTGGTAATTTATGAAAATATGTTTGGATATGTATTGAATTACACTATTGAATTTACCCATGTTTTCCATTTTAAAGCATAGACCCATAAGCATGGTCTAACAGACTTAACGTCAGTTGTCACACTCTGTATTCACTCCCCCTAACAAGTACAATCTTATGATCCCGTGTGGTCTCTTTCTGCTGAAAACGATGCTGAATTTAGATAATTATACTGTAGTAAGATGAACTGGAAAATTACAAGTACCGGTATTTAAAAAAACAAAAACCTTTACAACAATCTTGAAATGCTTTGAACCCTTTGCCTCTCTGATTTACTTGACTTTGATGCCTTGGGCCTATTAGCTGGACAAACAATCCACAGAACCCTGAAACTCATTAAACTGGTTACTTAAATGGGAATAAATAATATACTGGATATCCAATGCTTTTGTGTCACAATACCAAAAAGCACAAGGCTGCTACCTGTATTTCACTTGCACAAAATAAACAAAATACAGAGCCCACAACTAAATCACACCACACAACTCATAAAGAAGTCCACATAAAGAAGGGCTTTTACCGTTAATTTCAAAAACTATACCTTTACGATACTGATTTTCTTAACAAAGCCAGTTCTACCTGGAGAAAATAAAATGTTAATAAGTAAGTTGTGCAATTAGCTTCTTCAATTTAGACTGATGTCTCTGACATGAATCTGAATTAGACTATTTAAAACTGCTATGTTATTATCTGAAATCCAGCGGTGAAAGTTGCTAATGTTAATTGATGCAGGTGCAAGTAAATTGTTTCATTATGTGTCACTGCTTCCACCATTTTTTATATTGAGCTTTTCAATAAATACATAAATTTATTTACCCAGAAATATTTTCAAATGTACCCCTGCAACCTTAATTCTTGATCATTTTTAATACATGTATGGTACTCCAGTTCTGTCATATTAAAAGGCTTCAGCATTGCATCGAATCCCATTATAGAAGAGAATGTCCTTTCACTTAACTTAAGTGCATGTCTATCAAAATACAAACTGGAATTGTGATGTATAAAATGTACCATCTGAATATCTTAGATGGGGATGCAAGTAAAGTATAAAAGTCATTAACGTAGCAAAGGAAATTGATAGTCGACAAGGTTTGTTTTGAGGTACATGGTGGTTGACTGTACCAATGGCCTTTTATAGTTGGAGAAAATAGAAAAATGTACTTTTTACAGTATGTCTCATATACACCATTGACATATTTATATATATATATATATGGTAAAAATACATTATTTGTTTATGGGTTGAAATATGTGTTCGATACCATTAGAAAGCTTGACTTTAAAATGCAGTTAAAATCACTAGGTAATTTAAAATGGTCAGATAATTTAAAGGGACCATACAATTATGTGTTATACAAAGTATAGTATTTATGGAATCTGTCAGCTGACTGCAACCATGAACCTATTGATCTAATGGTTTTAGTTTTTAGATCAAACACTATTGAACTACATCATCTTGTGCTTTTGTGATATTTGTGTTGTACATGGCTTGAGAGTTATTTAAAATGTGGCTAGAGACATGCTCATTTACAACTCTCTATGATTGGCTTCTCATCCACTAAACAAATGAGAAACTCATGTTGGTCCTTGAATATCAAAAATATATGAAAATATCTTTTAGTGATTAAGGTGGCTGGTGATCTGGAAATGATATTATGTTGAACATTGTGTATCTGTTGCATTGCATTTACTGTGGATGATACAGTGTTTGGCTAGACAATCTATTTTCAGAGTGTCTGACAGAGTCTGTCCTCTCACAGTACAGTACTTACTTTTGGCAGGAAGCCTGAGCTATTTTTTAGTTCACAATTTTTATATAGAAGCTTGCCATAGTTCTAGGAGCGAGGCTCAGCCTGCTATGCTAATCCATTTGGTTCCTCAACCTATATAGTCAAGGCTTGCTGTCTAATACTTGTTCTGCAAGCCTTTCTCTTCCACCTCCCCATCACCTCCTTTGCAACTGTGTCTCCCTTCTGGGGGTCAGTGGTCTTCCATCACCCGGCCTTGGTGACCTCTGACCGAAGTCGGAGGTCGCACCTCAAATGAGGGCGGCTCCTATTGGTCCAGAAGGCGAGATCCTGGGCCAAACAGTCAATCATCCCACACTTACAATGCTGAGCTGCATCTTTGAAATGATGTTATGGTGACTTCCTGAGACAGTCCTTTTCATAATCTGTCTGGTTCAGGTAGTAAGGATCCCTGTACATCCTATAGTACAACAGACTGCATCCATTAATAGAAATCCAGAAGAAATTAAACTTTCCTCTGACTACATTTAATAAAACAAATCTGAGAATGGGGTTTCACCTAAACAGCGACTGAAAAGAACAAAATACCTAAAACCACAATGCATTGTGTTAAAGTTAATCACAATCCGACTAAATTAGCTCACTGCCAAGATAATTAAATTGTAATTTGCAACATACTGTATGTGCTTTTTAACTACTTCCCCCAAACAGTGTTACAGGGAAACTGTGCCATACTTGAAATGACAAACCAAATGTAATTCTGTACAACATTTCAAATCACATCTTAAAATGTATCTGTCTTTCCACTGGCTTAACTGCTGTGTAAGATGCATTTGCAGGGAAGATGCTAACTTAAATCACATTGTTTTGTATTGCCAATATGGCAAACTTGTATACTGTATCCTTTATGTGTCAGCCATATAAAGGAATTGTTATCAAACCTTAAAAAAAGTGTTGCTTTTTAAACTTCAGAATTGTAAACCCATTTACTACCAAATAAATGTTTCTTTGAAAAAATCAGAACACAAGCTGTATTCATGAAATTTGATGCATTACATTTAGACTCAACTTTTGCGGATAACATAATTAGAGTTAGTTATCACAACAATATACTTAAAGAGAACATTAAAAAGGTAGAGGCCAGTTACAAATGCTACAACAAATGACAAAGAGCTCCACCCCCCTTATCAATTACTTGGATTTCAAAGGGGTCCTCTCTCTGCCTGATAAAAGCAAAATTAACACTTGGTAGGCACACATCCAGAGACACACTTTCATCAAGGAGAGAAGGTCTTTCCTTCATGCTAATGCCTCAGGAGAAAAAAAAAACTATCATGTTATGGATTATTATTTTAAAGCAGAACACTTCTGGTTTGAAGTTCATATACATAAGAATTAGGAAACAATTTATGTCTGAAAATATTTCCAGAGTGTTCATGAAATAAAACTGTGCAGTCAGTAGTTTACAACTTGGTCTAAAAATCCGAAAGACAGAAATGCAGTTCAGTAAATGTTCTCCGTAAAACAAAATTATAAATAAACATATTTTTTAATCCGATTGAAATGAACATTTCCGTTGGCATTATACAATCTCCCTGTAGAAACTTCTTCTAAAGAAAGGTGTCAATCTTTTGTTTCTGTTAATCCCACAACAAACGACTTGACAAGCAAAAAATAACAATACCAAAGCTTAAAGGCATATGTTTTATTTTACACATGGGCACTTTTAACAGCTTGTGTAAAGGTTAAAAAAGAAAACATTTTTTTTTTTTATAAAACCATACTTAGGCTTCCATAAGTGTATTTGGCATCTGCTAATATCCAACAACGTGGAAAATTCAATGTCAGCCAAACTGTCTGAGATTGTTTGGTTTGGTCCTGCTCCACGAGGCTTAAACTGCAGGAGTTTTACACACAAGGCAACACTGGATCCTCAACGTTACGAGTGTAGAGGCAAGAAAAATATGGCAAACATTGGATAAGTCCCTGACAGCTCAGAGCCACCCCCGTTTTTCCAGCATGAGGTACATGAGCTTAATTCCATTTTACTGGACATGTTCAGAGAACTAAATATATACTGCTTGGTCATTAAAAAATGTGAATATCACTATTATCAATACATCTGACACATGTTTGGCAGTATAGCCTTCCACATGTGTCAGATATTTTTGACGCAAATTGCAAATGACTATCAAGTTAACGTTAATTGCCTCAAATTAAAGAAACAGAAGTGGCGAGGTTGTGTGCACTGTGCAGTGTGCCGGGGAAGAGAAGCCCATAACAGAATGCATTCATCAAACACAATTTTCATTAACAAATAAACGTCATTTGCAACAGTGTTTCTATTGTCCTCTTCAGCTGCCACAGTTGCACCAAGAAATGAGAAAAGCTTGGTGAACAATTGCTTGGTTTTGTTACTTAAGCTTCCTCATCTTTTATTGATCAACTTGGTCACCCACAGGGTTTCATTTTGATGATATGAACAGTGGTGAATCTTAATACCACTGCCCTAAGACTTATACAAATGTGAAACAGCTGGGTATGTTCTTAAATTAATTTCACCTGACTAGAGTCTCGAGTGGCAACAAACGCCCCAGTTGTCTTCCCAAGGCAATATTAGCAGAGACAGTGAAAAACCTGTGTTGAGCATTAACTTTAAAATTCCAATAAACCTACATAATGATATGTTACCCTACACCTAAAATAAACCTTAGCATCCTGAAGCAGAGTAACACAAATCATTCACTAATTGCTAAATATGCTAGAAGCGAGACAAAAAAAAAAAGAATATCTATCCAGCCAATATTCATTTATTTTAATCTTTGTAATTAAGCAACTTCACAACAGGAAAAAATTAAAAACTGTCATGCAGAACTCTTCCAAGAGTCCACTCTTTCCAGGCCTCCAATGGAAGGCAGCCAACAGGACAAGCAACCTGCTGTCACCCAACAGGGCAGTAAGGCTCAGAGAGTAGGGGGAAGATAAATAATGGACAAATCTAATAAAACAAGCATTTCAAAAGACAACCTCCTGATGCAGACGGAAACATATGGCCAGGATACAAATGCAGAATGATTTAGGTTCTGAGATTGTAAAGTTCCAAATGCTTTGTTCTGCTAACTTAGATTAGAAAGCAGCCAGTGTAAATCCAATTACTGGCTGTTATAAAAATCTGTACAGTGTACCGCTGTCATCCTGTTAGTGTATATATGATCGTATGTTCTGACGAGCTGCTTATCCATGTGGGATTCCTACAGTAATTGCTGCAGACTCCGCTCATCAGATTAAAACGACGGCACATACACAGTTTGGAAAGCTTTGCCAAAATCCTCTGTGAATTTTGAAGGGTGGTGATAAAAGAATGCAGATTTGGGCACTTTGAAACTCAGGTTTTAATATCTGCCCCTTGCTGCCTGCAGTCCATTTGAGTGAGGCCAGTTTAGTCTTGTTTTGAGAACTTCCATTTCGAACCTCCATTAAGCACATTAAGACTGATGGTTTCTGAGGCTCCTGGGTTTTATTCTGCTTAGCATTTCTCTATTTAAATGCAAATCATGTCTTTTCTCTGAACAGTTTGAAAACACTGGAAGAACTGCTGAACACATGTGGCAGAGGGCCTCATTTCTTCAGAGTGATATACATTTGTTTTTATGTGCAATACTGTGACACCCCACCACGTTCAAGAGAATCACAGTATATTGAAACAGGCTGAAATAACCCCTGTGCATTTTATCCATCTCATCTGGCCATGGTAGTCACCTTCAGTTCAAATTAACATTTCAGTTTTATTGGAATTGTTGTAGTGCAGTTAGCAACTTAAAATCACATTGACTATTTTTCCAGAAATATAGAGTACTGCTGGTTTACTTGGCAAAATCTGATCATTTCTGCAGTAATTGTGAAAATAAAGCAACTGGTTGACTATAAAGCTCAGGCCCAGAATCTTTCTATGTGCTCTGTTCTACCAACATGAAAATTATAAGCATTCACTTGGTATGGCCCACCCTTCCCCCTTCATCATTTTTTAGAGACCTTGTCTGTTTAGACATGTATGTTTTACTAAATGTTTGCCAAACCCAAATCTGCACTGTATGCAAACAGCATAATTAAGGCTTGCATGCACTAAAGGGTTTACAGTCAGCAAAACAACAGATCAGTCAACTCATGTCTGCAAAGGCAGACAAGCTTGAACTGATACGAGATGCAATTTTAATTAGCTTAAGAATCAAGCTTCAGAATCAGAGCTTAAAAGCTCCTGGAAAGATGAACTGGCATTGCACGGCAACAGTAATGCTTCTGAGTAAACAAGTATTGGGTTGGGGGTGGGGGTGGGGGTGGATAAAAAATGAGTTCCCCAGGTCTTATGTTTTTTTTGTTTTTTTTTTTGTTTTTTTTTTGCATCACTTCAAAGATTAACTGCAAATTCTTGTTGAAATCTTTCCTGCCTCAAAGCCATTACATGATGTACAATGCTTACACTTACATAATCAGCAAGAAACTGCAAACAAGCATCTTTGTTACCATTTAACTAAATTGGGATTATTAATAGATTGCCAAGTTGTAATGGAAATCGAAATTACTATAAGTCATTCTGAAAAAAGTAAATAATGGTCTTTAAGATTGTGTTTCTAAACTACACAATATTTAGATTAATAACATAGCCCCATATATACTGCTGAATTATGACATTTTCTTTAACACAGACAACATATTTCCTTATAAAACCATGCTTCTACTTTATGAGAATTCTTTACACCCTGTACATGTTTTTTTATCCATCTTTGCTAGGGAAACTGCATGGATTATGAAAATACGATATTTTAATACCAAAGTACATGGAACACATTGGAGGCACAATGTCCTTAAACCACTAAAAAAAAACCAAAAAACAGGGAAGGGCTATAAATATTCAGTCAGCGGTGAATCAGCGCAGATTCAAGATTTGTGAGTGGAGGTGGATGTCTTCCAGCATTAAGTAAAACATTTATTTCAACAGTCACATGCATCGTATATGGAGGTTAACTCAGTACTAGAAAGCACCTCAGAAAGTTGCATTGACACATTTTTACTAGTTTCCACATTGCACAGGATGAGCCACAAGTGATGCAAACAGGGGGTTAGTAAATTACACAACACACACCTGGATTAATGTACAGTAGAGAAAAATAAACTATATTAAGACCTGGCAGTATTTATATAATTAAAATAGACCACACTGTCTGATAATAGGTATATAATATAAATAGACCACACTGTCTGATAACTACCTTTTAGGTCATGTATACAGTACTAGGAAAACTTAAGACCCTGGTTATTGAACCAAAGTTGATAACTGTACAGTATATTCCAATGAAAATAAACAAGACGTCTGGGGAGATTGTATGTGTTTTCAATGGAAGAAATAAATGTAAATTCCACGCCTGTTTCCAAAATTACATTAGCTTGAAAAATCAAGTTTGATTAGCTTAAGTGAAGATTAGTTAATTAAAATCAACCCTTTCTTCTTTATCTCCACATGGCATCCTGTTCTGATTACCTCTCCAATTAACCTCCATTAAAATAAAACAAGAAATGAAGAAACATGACTGAGAATTCGACAGTTGTTTAGCCTCACAGCAACGAGGAAACTTGGCCCCTAATAGGTTTTCCAAAGGTAATTTCTATAATAACCTCAAGCAGATGCTTTGAAATTGCTGCGCTGTATGCAAATGTTGAATTCATTTGAAAGAAAACATTGTTTACATGGTGTGGCAGAGCAAAGCTCTGCCCTTTTAAATTGGCAGGGATGGGGTTAACTTCCCCTGCCTGCCTGGGTTTATTATGTTCAGGTGGCTGGGGTTGATTAGTTGATTAGGTTGATTAACGATCAATCAGCGCCCAGCCACCTGATATAAAAGGAGGCCTCAGCTTCTCATTTGGGAGGAGGGAGCTGAGGAAGCAGGTTGGTGTTTGTTTTGTGGTTTTTTGAATTTTCTAAATCCAGTGAAGGCATTGCCCAGCCTGGAAACTTTATTTTTGTGAGTTTTGTTTTTGCTTTATTTGTGTTTAAATTGCTTTGTTTTTGCCCTTGTGCACGTTTATTTTGTGTTTATTTATAATAAAATAGTTATTTTTTTGAACTGCAGTCTGTCTCTGGGCCTCTATCCACTCGCCAGCCTGCCACACATGGGTTAACAGGCGATACGTTCTACTAACAGAGAAACTAAATGGATTTGGGAACAACATACACAGTTATCTTACCAGCTCTAGAAGAACGCTTTCATAACTGGTTTGACTACTAATATGTTTACAGGGAAAACACATTTCCAACCTCATTTCATAAAATTTAGCTGATGTTTACTTTAACCCAGTTTCACTTGTGTTGCTAAACAGCTATATTTTGTGACAGATGTGTCAATATAGTGTAAGTCATATTTGCTGAAGTCAACCAAACAACCTTTCCTTAAGCATAAACAAGCTTTCCAGAACCCTTGGAAGAAGCCAGTGACCAATAATCCAACTGTCATTTGTTATAATTTATTTTCTCTAAAATATAATAATAATAATAATAATAATAATAATAACCATACTTTTACCTTTAACATGGTTTTGGTTTCTTGTTTTATTTAGTGGGAAAACCCATCTGACCTTGGAACAACATTCACTTGTAACTAATACTAGCCTTTACCGTGACAATGCACAATGCACATAAAGAGAATGGAGGTGACTTGACCTAGCTATGAACACAGATTTTCCAAATGAAAGATGGTGTAACAAATTATACAAGGTCCCAATAAGTATATAACATCCACACTATTGTCACTTTAATACCCATCACCCATACTACTGCAAAAAAGTTGCTGACAACTACTCTTTTAAATATATGCTATAGCAACAACAGGACAAATCCTTCAAGACAGCCTAATCCTGGCCAGTCTTAACAATTACAATATTAGTAAGGTAGACTTGTGAACTACCACACTGGCCATCTTACTCTAAAGCCATTGAATAAAAAACTGAATAAAATACAGTATTAGTCTTTTATTTCCACTCCAAGTACATTCGCATATCCAGAGTGTTGACGGTATTTACTGCTTTTTTTTGCTGTTAGTTCACCTCAGGAATGGATCTTTTAAAATGTTGTGCATCTTATATCTCAATTGATTTGATGGGCAACTAAATCACAGATCACAGAGACTTGAATGCAAATAAATTTCATACCCAGCACACAACTTCTTCTAATTCAATAAATATTGTTTAGCCACTTCCAAGTTGTACAGCGTTTCTTTATACAGAGGTCTTTTTATTAAATTTGTATACAGCATTGCATTGATGTGGTTTGAAATTGCTATGGCGGTTCTAATAAAGCCTCAGATACTTTGCACACTGATTAAAATGGCACAGTTTTAACTTGCACTTGTAAAGCTGTGGTCAGGGACTTTTGTGATGGTTTGCAACACTTAATAATATTGTGATTTCATCTTGAGTCTCTAAAGTTGAAACGCATTTTACAGCATATGAAGAATGAGAAACAAAGTACTGCATTACTCTTACACCAGAAGAAAAGAAAACGGAAACTCTCATAACACAAGTTCATTGATCTCTATCAAACTTGACAGCTTGGATACAACGCAAGCCTCATGCCACCAGCTTCTGGATCAAAACTCTCCCAACACTCAACTTCAACCACTTTGAATGGGTTAAAAGAGACTTTGCCCTGGGCACTTCTGCATAGATGCTCTGTCGTGTTAAAATCCCTTTCCACATATTCCAGTCCCTACAGCTGCAGCATGCTCCATCAACACTGACTGTATCATGTCCTCATACACAATTTATATCACTTACTGTGGAGATTTATAGTATGCCTCTTTTTACAGGGAAGGTGAAACTGCCCATATAATTGATGGGCCAAATATTTTAATATATTCAAAAATGAATAAGTATTTCAAAGGACGATTTTAATGTTAAGTTGATATCTTGTATTGAGGGAAAACAGAACACAATGCTTTTAACTTTGATATCAGATCAGGCCTTACCATTACTGTGTGCATACAAATGTTTTAACCCTCATTTTTAACCCTCACAAAAACGTAGTTTATATGTAGGTTATTATAATGTTACATTTAAAAAAAATAATAAAATAATGTAACCTTTAGAGTGATTTGTGCAACATACAGCTGCTCTTGATATTTAAATGCTGCAGTGTTGGTCATCACAGGGGGTCAGATTTAGTCTGGCTCCTCTCAAGACTTTAGACAAGCTGCTTATCCCATAACAAACTCACAGCTGTCCAAGAAAGGATATGCAGCTTCAGTCAGTCTGCATCATTGAAATTAAGTGTCATCCAATAAATCAGATGCAGCACAATATAATGCAATGTTGCACCAATCATGGCAGTCACCAATGCGGAAAAAGCATTCTCGTGAGGTAATGAAAAACAAACACTCCATCTAGTTATTCTGCATTGGTAGTAACTGGATAACAACGTGCTGACAATGTTGCATCCCCAGTTATTTTGCGTTTATTGATCAGTCCCAATACTTGTTGGAGGGTAGCAGAGTCAAAGACTTTCATGACAGACACATTTACCTACAAACCACGCTGCTTGCAGCTTTTTGTAAAATTTGGCTTGTATAACACAACAGCCACCAACAAGCACAAGTAGCCAGGAAATGCAAAAAAAAGTAGGTCTTGGTAATAGCTTGTCTTTAAGCTCAGTAGATATAACAACTTTAATATGTTCTGTAAAACCACAGAGATGATTGATATATATGATACAATTTAAAGATTAGAAGGTGCTACTTTTGTGCATTTTAACAGTGCTTCATGCATGATTGCAAGCTATTGTCAAAGCTGGGAAATGTAACCAGGTTAAAAAAACAAAGCAAAAAACAGAAACTGGCTTTATTTAACACAGCCAAGTTTGTCTTCTTCCACATGCCAGCCTGAAGACCAATGGAAAATGAATACAAAAACCCATCTCTTAAGCACATAGAAAATTCCATCCACCACAGATAATAACAGCATATGTTGGGCATGCAGGAAACACCACTAAAACAAATAACTCATATGAAAAGCTATGTATCATCATAAATGAATTAAAAACCCAAATGCTTTATTAAAATTAAATCTCATTGTACTGTTATGGACAATATCATTTTTTATTTTTTTTGTTTTTTTTATACAAACTAGTAGCAAAGCCCATTTTGAAATGGTTTTATCCAATTTAGTAAGTTGCCCTAACCCTTGTCTCTATGCACAAAACAGAACTTGTACACGTCTTAAGCTGAACTGTAACGCTGGGTTTATCCAAAACCTCACTGGAAATTGATTTTTTAATAACTCTGTGCTGTTCACAGTTGTAAAAAAAAAACCCAGAACCAACATATGAACTGTTTTTCTACATTCTTTGCATATACTTCTCATTATTTGGATCCAGGGTTATTAAAATTGGTATTATTACCTCAACTTTTCCTCAGCTGCTTGGCTGGAATTCCTGAATTAAGCAGTCACAGATCCCAGACTGCCAGATGAGCCAAGGCTAAGGGAACTATTACTTCAGATAATGCATGGAATATGTATTGGCCACTTATAAACCAGGTCAAAGGTCACAATTACTCAAGGCTATGTACAATTATGTTTATACTATTTTTGGGTAGCACCCAAGGGTATCTGCAGTAGGTACTGAGTTTTAAATAGATTTCGAAGGTAAAACTTAGGAGTTACCTTATAGAAGTATCAAATAACAAAAACTATGATAGTGGTGTGCAGATATTTAAAGCTATGGTAACAGTGCATTATATGCCATAAATCACCCATTGTCTTCAGTACAAATACTGTAGACCAAGGTTTCTTCATGATACATCCCCATGATACTGATATGTATTGCATGTATTATTGACTTGTTTCATGTTCATTAGCTTTCCATTTCTACTAAATATAATTAAGCCTCCACTGTAACAAGACACTAACCAGATTAACCAGACATGACTTTCCTCCCTTGACCTGCCTTTACTGACATACCCCAGGCAGCTTTGTATGTGTGTACTAACAGGATGCAGGAAAAGCGACTTGTTTTCCATTGCCATCTCTTTTTTCCAGATCTGGAATTGTTTCTATATGGACATACATCTCCTATGGTTGAACAAGTTAACAGACCTTGGGTCCATTTCAGCTTAAGTGCTAGCAGTCTTGGGGGAGCCTCTGAAATGGAAATGCGCCTATTCTAACCAGATGCTTATATGTGTGCAATAGAAGGGGTCTTCCAAATGAGGCTGTTTGCACATCTGACAACCTACTGCTGTTGTGCTACACAAACAACAAGAATGGGTGTCCTCCTTGTACAGTGAACAAGTAGGGTATTGGATCTCAATGAGTATGAAGAGATTAGATTCATTAATTAAAACAATACAGTTATCCAGGAGGTCAGTGGTCAGAAAAAGACAGCAAAAATGTATAAGCTCATGTATCACATTTTGTATTGCAAGTTTTAAAAAAAATATTAATGTCCTAACATCCCTTGCAATAATCTGCACAGCGACAATCCCACTTGTAAATTGGAGTTTTCCTGCCATTTTTTCCATCCCAGCATGACATTCAAGTCAATTCAATCTTTTTCTGTGCCTTCTACATGCAATAAAGACAGTTCAGAATACTTTTATTAAGAGAAAATAGCATTACCACTTCTGTGTAAAGGACTCTGTAAGTAAATATAGGGGACACCCTTCCCGAATATAAATTAAAGCCCCCAGCAATTAAAAGGTGAATTCTCCTACAGAAACATAATGCTAGTACTTTCTGTACATTTTTATTGTCATGAATAAAACACTTTTTCATTTACAAAATAGCAATAAGTTCACATTCTATACAGGAGTTTTAGTACAATAAAAGCTAATCATTCATGCAACAATACAAGTAATATATATTGTAAAACAGCCAGCTTGTTATTTGGTAGACTGATAAGGAAAAATCTTGCTGTAAAAAACGTCCTGTACACTGTGTATTGAGAGTATAATATTGTCATAATTATCCTGTAAATCTTCCTGTTTGGGATTCTCTTGTTAATAACTGGTTCTCTTAGTCAATAGGGTGTGTTGACTAATTGCTTGAACAAATCATAACTCAACTGGCTACCACCGCGGTTTATATCCGTGCTGTAACCATTAGGCTGTATGGTGCCTCTAAAGCGTGGCTGTCATTTCTCATGAGGGGCCTGCCACTGACAGCACACCAAAGCAAGAGCGATCGTGCCCTTAATCTTAACGGTCATATCTGCCCTCTTTGCTGATGGATTTCTAGAGCTCCCCTGCCTCTTTAACAGGTACCCTCTTTCGGGAAGGATGCTCCTGCGTGGGATTAAATGTGGCCCGTGTATTATATTTTGTATATCCCACACCTTAAATTTAGGTTTATCCATTTGATTGTCACAAGTACTTTCTAATTTTTGACAATTACAGATTCTGAATCTTTGAAGGGAATGCCCATGGCTATAAGGCACTAAGCAGTACTGTAACATGTACTTCACTTCAAAGTTACTGTAGCCCAAACATTGCATAATACAGAAGTTTATTTAAATAATACTGCAGTACAATGTGTTAGTTTTCTCTCTGGCTCACTTAATACTAGAATTTTACAAGGGGGTGGGGTGTGGTGGGGGTGGGGGGTCATTGAATGATAACATACACTGCTATAATTTAATTAAGTATGTTAAAAAACAAAACCAAAAAAAAAAAAAAGAAACAATCTTCTCAGAACAGGGGAAAGTTTGTATTCTGATTCCATTATTCTTGTTGGCAACTACAAAGGCTTCAAGCATAAACAATGGAACACAATTACAAAGCCCCCTTTCAGATCCACCCATCTGTCTGTGAGCTGCACCTCTGATAGAAACTGATGGACACTGCAACAACCAATCTCCCCAGCAACAAAGCAGCACAGTGCTGCTCAGTGAAATGACACAAAACAAGCAGCAACAAGACAGACCCAGGCATTAGAGGTGAACAAATGATTATCAGCATCCAAACTAACAGGCTGTCAAACTGTCTGATAACAATTGAAATTACTGATGTTAACTGTGTACTTTAATAAACACCTATATTCGGAAATTGGGAACATTTGAGGTGTTTCTGGAAGGAGGGAACGTTTTACTGATAAGGAGTACTGTTTTCTACTACAGTAAGGCTTCTCACATATTGCCAACCACAATGTTCTTAACATAACACTGGCGTTTCCAAAATAATAAAGTTGCTCAAATCAATCACCAAATGGGCAAAGTCTATATATGTAACTGAGACAGAATGAGTCACAGATCCTCCTATCAAAGGTTATCCTTAGAGCATGAAGACTGAACGATCTAAGTACGGTACTTTCTGTATGACATGCAACTGTCAACACTTGCAGCGGGCGTACACCTCAATGGAAATGACATTCCCGAGTCAACCTCATTCTTTCACTTCAGATCGCTGTAATGCAGCTTTACTACACCAAACAACGGCACAGACCATTTCTAGAGTCAGCATTGACCTACTTCAAACGACAGGTTACCTACTCTTGAATTTTCACAATAAGAGCAATACTGTTGGAGAGAAAATAGTTAAGGTTAGGGTTAGAAAAGAACGATCACACAGCGCTATTAAACACAACCAACCTTTCACTTGAGTCTCGTACTCTGTTGTGATCTCCTTCTCCTTCTTGTATTTGGTTTGTGATGACATGATTCCAGAGATCTGAATGCAACGATGTGCGCCTAAGAAGTCCTCCTAGTTTGGTCCGCTTCTGCTAGATTAACTGGACGGCTCAACAACTCCCAAGATTTAATTGCTATACTTATTAATACTAGAAAGCACAATTTTTTTTTTTTAATTCCCCTTTTGGATGTCACTCACGTATTTGCCAAATAAGATGCATTAAAAGGAAAACTTTGCAGATATAGATATATATTTTTTGCATGGGAATCTTTAACAACGGGATATTATTTGAGGTCGCAATGCAATGTTAGTGCTATGAAAAACAAGGGCTCCTCCTAACAACGTGCCATCCAAAGTGCATCAGCAGCAGTCAACCCGTGCAAGCTTCTTCAATAATTTCACAATATAAAACAGTCAGATTGCAAAAGATCCCACGTTATGCATCCTTCCATTCTTGGTACATTTTATTTCAGCGTGCATAGCTAAAATGAGAACTATGAAGGAGCAGAACAACCGCTGTGATTCATCTGAATAGCTCTGTGCAAACTGAAGATGAAGATTTTTTTTTTTTTTTTTTTTTTTTGCTGCAGGGTGAATTGAGAGAGACGTCACAACACGCTCCTCCCATTTTTCGTTTTTTTTTGCCATTTATTTTTATAATCACAGACACATTGTAGCCACAGGAGTACTCAGGGACCTACTGCAAGGAGCAAAGCGAGTTAGTTTTGTGTACTGTACAAACAGGTGAAGGACTGTTAAAAGAGCATAGGGGAGTGGACGACACCAAGCAGCTATTGTGGGTAAAATGTATTCTGCACAACATTGCTGGACCTAAAATCTAAACTTAATCTGGCAAATTACAACATGCTACACGATTTATGTAAACCTGTACGCCATGTAAATAAGTAGACTGACTGTAGGTTTTGGCCTTGTGTAATACCTTTTCCACGTGTAAGTGTAAATGGGTGTACTGATTGTAAAACCTATTTTAAAACATGGTGGGTTAACAAAACTAAAAAGGCCACAGTGCACTTTTAACCTATAAAGATCTGAATTGTAGCTGTTTCGTTACCCCATCTTACCCTGCATAGAGCATCTAAGTGAAACCCCAAGAAAGTCTGAAAGGAACTAGGCAATACTGGCAGTGTGCCTTCACCTGTTTTTACATTGCTGTTATAAAATCAATTGGTTCTTTGGAGCATTCATTTTATAGGGGCTGCCAGATTGGTTTAGCCTCCTCCATTTGAACTTCCAAAATGGGAAACTTTGAAAGACCTGATGATACCTTCATGATCACAGTCGTATTTGTTCATACATTGTGGCTGCTAAACCCATGCAGGGTTGTGGCAGTCAGACAGTTTATTTTATGTTAAAGAAAAGGGAAAGGGCAACTTTCTGTTATAAGTTATTTTAAATTAAGGCGCTTTTTTATTGTTGTTGCAAAACAGGGTTAATACCAGCTCCTCTAAATGTTGGTAGTAATTTTACACTCATCTAAATGTTGGTTTAAATCTTGCCATACCCATATATATATATATATATATATATATATATATATATATATATATATATATATATATATATATATATATATATATATATAGTATGTATGTATGTATGAGTGCCTTAAACAAAATCCATTTACTCATGTTTTTTTTATTTGGAAATACTAAAATACATTTAAAGTCAATGTCATATATTCTAGATTTTGAGCTGTCTTTTATACTACTATATTACTGTTTAATATATAATTTGCATCATGTATTGTTAATTCACTTATCTAAACCCATGAAAAAGAATAATTCCAATAGTTTCACATAATAATATTTATGTGCACATGTTAAATTATACCTGCACAGACATATACCAAATATGACTGATACAAATACATTGATACAAAATATATGCTAAATGTACAGTCATGTAATCTTTCATCAGTTCCATTTTAAACTCCACCTCAGGTTATTGGGCCAGTCTACATCTTTTATTGGGCATGGAAACAATTAAACCTGTTTAAAATGCAAACCTGGTTTCAAATAATTTACATGAAGGATTTTTTTTTAAGTATTTTTATATATTTGTTAGAACACCCCGTTGCTTCTGTTGTTGTGATTTGTTGTCCAGCTCACACCACTGTAACTGAAAATCTTGGAAAATTGTCAAAATAGACAAATTACTGATTGTTTTATTCAACTGAGGACATTAATAGACCACACATGTAGTTAATTTAAAATAGCAAGAGAAAAGGAACACATGGCCACAAATTGTAAAATAAATGATACTTTTTAGACGTTGTTTAATATGATGCCTAATTAAAGCCCAAAGTGGTCTAACATTTTCACACGAGTGCCTATTGTTTCTATATCACTGATTATTGACCAAAAAGTTACACTCAGCTGTTTTCATGCAGGTTAGGATATAAATGACCAATCCTGAGGTGTTCTAATACATTTGCACACTACTGTATATTTTTATAATGCCTGTACGCTGAAGAGAAACACAAAGTTTGTTAATGAGAATCTTCCAAACGTCTTATAAATGGTTAAAGAACACAGTAAACGCTGTCCAAACTGTAACTATAGCAACCTCACCACTCCAGTAATACACATTACTTCCATGGCAGTACTTCTGCTTCTCTGCAAGCAGACGTAATGTTTGCTTAAAGCAACTCTTCAAGAAAAGAAAATCCCCCTGCCTGTTCACGTCTGATTACATTAATGAGTTTGGACACAGAGTAATTTCAGATATACTTGGTATGCATGGCCAGTGGTCTTTCAGTGTAGAAGATCGTGTTGGTACACACATTGTGTGTGATTAGCCCTCCACACACTCAACTGTTAATTGAACGGGCTTGTATGCAGGGTAAATAGTATTTGCTGTCCATCAAGTCTGGCTTCATCTGCCCTTCCAGACTCAACTGCAAATCATGTGCCAGTGTAGGTAACATTGTAGGTCTGCGAGTGTATCTATAAATTCACTATCCAGGGCTAGGTGACATTACTCTTTGGAGATGACAGTTTGAGTATATATGAGGAGACTGTGCTTGACTGGGACATGCACTTCACAGTTTGACCAGTAAGTGCTGGTGTATGGTATGTCTAAGAATTTCTCTGTATATCTTATCATAGAGTGTTTACAGATATGGATGAACAACAGCTATGCAGTACTCCATTTCTCTGGCTTTACATAGTTCACATATAGTCCCTCAGCCAATTACAGTTGCTGGATTGTGCCTTATAGTGATTGAATTGCCAATTCTGATAATTATATTATATATATATATATATATATATATATATATATATATATATATATATATATATATATATATATATATATATATATATATATATAATATGCTGTAGCCTTATTATACAACAACCTGACGCTAATCTTCAATGGTTTTCTATGGAGCTCAGCTGTTTTGTTATTGCGCAAGAAGATGACACTACAGTATAGAACTACAAGGGGGAAAAAAAAACTGCTTACTTTTAAAACACATCATAACAGGGATGCTCAAACCTGGCTCTTTCATGGACAACAATGATTATTTCAGACAAACAGGCAAATAAATACATAACTTCAATGCCCTTAACCCTTAAATACACTTTACAAAAATGCATCCTTAGATTTAGCTCTCTACTATATAATTCACATTGTCATTTTTTTATTCCTCCATCAGCTTGCCTCAGTTCATTATTCCTCAATTAAATACTTTCCTTGACAGCTATTATTGTCGAGAGCTTCTACAAAACCACATGTGTAGCTTTCAGAATTGTTTCCTGAACTGTGCATTCATGTTATTTCAAACTTCAGTGTTAGGGGTTCTTTTGCAATGGACATTAATTGTGTTTTGGTTATTTTGAGCAGTGTGGGTCACACTGTGATTTCCTTCAAAATAATGAAACACTGCCCTAGGTGTGGTCTCCAGATGCTGATGCAGCACAAGATAACATAAGCAGAATATTTAAGGCTATGCAAGCCAGCCTCAAACAGGCTGCTACCTGTTTTCCTGTATTCAGAAAAAAAGATCCCCTTAAGTAATTTAAAGTGATATGCATTAAACATGTGCGTATATATTATCGTTGTGCTTTTCTAGAAACGCAGAACTGCTTTACAAGCACGTGTGAAACATATGCTCCCTCAATGATCTTGTGATTGTAAGAGCTGCTTTTACAACCAAAGATGACCCATGTTTAATTCATCACATACCATACAGTATTTAATTAAGCATTAAAGCACAGCGAGGAGGTCTCTACCAGCAAGCACAGACCACCAAAGATGAGTTAAAGGCCACAGAGGAAGTTGACTAAAATGTATACAGTGGTTAAAAATGTTGGTTTGCACCAAAATTCTCAATTCTCAATCTCAATTCTAAAAAGATACTCACTTTAGGTATTAGTATACTCTACACAGTCAGTAGACCCAGAATGAGTAACTATTATGAAATCATTGTGACATAAATACAATCTACCTTAAAACAGTGCTGCTCCAATTTAACATCATTCACTTTCATATGAAATTCCTTCTGTCATGTGGCATCTATAGTTGCTAGGGAGACACCATATATAACATGGGCTTGGGCTGCTCCTTTTTAGAACTATACAATCACTGGGCAGCCTTTTCTGGATCAGAAATGTTTGCCTGAGGCAAGAAATGATGGAATTTGAAAAAAACAAGTTCCTGAAATGTGTGGCTGTCGGCTGTTCTTCTGTACAAAAAATAAATAAATATAGTGCAGTAATGAAGCTATAGTATTTTAGAACAATAGTTTCCTTTTCATGTGTTTCATTTCATGTCCCATACTGTGTCTGAATCAAACCTCAGTATTTGTGAAAACAATTTAGATTTACAGTAATAGTTTTTGAGTAAAGGAGATCAGAGTCTACTTTATTTCTTCAGATTTTTCATTCTATTGAACATAAGACACACACAGAGCTAGAGATATATCTTTATCAGATTTGCAAATACATTTTACAATTTAATCCATTATGCTACATTTATCTAATTCAAGAAAACCTGAATAACTGGTCACCAAAATGAATGAATATTTGTGACAGGTTAAGGTTGGTCATATGTTGTTCAAGGTTACTGAAAGACTTTTACTGCACAGTATGACTCCTTGTGGCAAGTAGCCACATAACTGGTTTATAACTGTGATCCAAACTTTGTTTGCCATATTTGTGAATTATACCACTATATACCCAGTTGGAAATATTACCGTTTGTTTAAGAAACCATATCTATCATCATGGTTTTGGTTTCTTGGAATGGGGCACTATCACTTGAATCCACCTGTGATAGAAATTAACTGTGCTGAATAAGCTGTAGCTTGCATGTAGGCCTCAAGATGCCCTCTGAGGCACTTTGAAGGGTTTTTCTTTCTTATTTAAAACAAAAAGTCAGTGAAGCCCACCTCCTTCTCCCCTCATTGCTAGGCATCTCAGGGAAAAAAAAAGCCTGGGAAACTATGACCTCACTGTTTTGGAGGCACAAAGCTGCATTGTGCTGATTCTCAGTAATTCATTGTTAAGGCCTCAGTATGAGCCAGCTAACTTAGAACCAAATACATACACCATGAAAAGAATGCTAGAAGCAGGGGTTCAGTCTGCACCACTTACAGCCAAAGAAAAAAGAGGTCAATGGACACGGATTATGAGAAAAAAAATAAAATGAAGGATTTTTAAATTAACAGGGAAGCCAAATATTTTTGTGGTTTTGGTTGTTGATGTATAATTATTACTGTATACAAAAGACAATATAATAATATATATTATATTATATATATATATAGATTCTATAGATATATATATAATAACATATATATATGTAATATAGTGATTATCAAAGTAGTTCAAAGTAGTTCATTGTATTCAGAAACTATAGTTATTTAATTTTTTACCAATATTTATTGGAACAGTGAAATAAACTTTGTTGTAAATATTTAGAAAGATCTGTCGTTTGCAGGAAGGGCAGAGACCGCCACAGCATTACCTTCAACATTACAATACTGCCATCATTTGTTCATACTTTGTGGCTTCAATTGAGAAAAGCACACACAAACATCTTTGTTCCAGAGATGTTCCTGTTTTATTATTATTACACCATGTAACAAATTATTATTTTTTTGTTCCTGGGTAGTAAGTGTTATTTCCTAGTTGCTTATGCCTCAAAAGTATAGAAAATGGCTATTATTCCCCAGAAACTTTGCTTTTGTGACCAGGACAGTGATATTTCAAAATATCACTATTTCCAATGGGAAAACGGGCAAATGTGTGTCTTTTCCTTCACATAAAGTCAGAAAAAAACAACATATGAATCCAAATTAACATGTATTTATACTAAAGTAATACAAAAATGACTACAAAAAATTTAGAAGTGAGTAGTTTTTCGAGATTTATGGTTATACTGTAAATTTACAGTATAATCGTAAATCTTGAAAAACTACCCACTTAACTTAACACATTATATTGTATTTTGGTTTTAATTTAAAACCAGACTTAGAACTGACCTAACTGCAATTCTGCCCTCGAGAAGAGGTACATTAAACCACTGCTCTAACAGCACTTTACTGCTGAAACTATTCACTAAAATATCCATATGCTTAGATTTGGAAGCTCTTCAGCAACAGTAGCTTCATTAAAAAAAAAAGAAAACAAGAAAAACAACACTTTTAATGTCCCTCACAGTACTGATTTACTCAATATGGAAATTAAATTATTTAACAATAAAAAGCTACAACTCACTGTTGCAAACCAGTTTCAGTCAAAGTCTGCTTACTAGCAACAAACTTTGACAGAGAGCTGATATTGATAGCGGGCACTATAGTGCTTCTGGAAGGCCTCTCAAAATGAACCATTGTGAAAACTTCACTGCAAATGTCCCTAAAAGTTTTATTGAAAGTAATCATGTCATGCTGTTTGTAGAATTTGTTTTAGTTTTTTTTTTTTTCAAAGCCAGACCTCAAGGAAAACTAGCCTGCTGTGACAACTAGCCCTTTCAAATCTTACCTATTTTATTCATTAGTAATTTGTCTCATCATTGAACTTTGAATCTTTTAGCATGTATCTGTTCCAAGCACAGAAATCTAAAAGAAATAAAGAATATATCCAGCAAGTTATTTTGCTTAGTCATATTAATCACTTTTAAGCTAACCTTTGTAGAGAACCACTTGAGGCTCAAGTCAACCTGTACCATGAAGGCTGTGGTTGATCCTTCAGTGTTGAATAAGATAGGGGAGGGTAACAGAAGAACAATAAAGCCACATGCTCTGTCCCAGGACTAACTCCATTCCCCACGATGTCTAGCACTGTTGGAAGGGATGATTGAAGCTTCAGGCTTAGGGTAATGAGCTCCTAGGCTGAGAGCTAAAATTCTGAGCATTCTTCATAAATAACAATGACAAAAAGAGTCCCAAAACAGCTCTTCGTCTAACCATTTCTGAGGCATCCTTCTATTCATGCTTATTAGTAGAATATGGAGTTTTTGTAGATAGGGTTTCATAAAAAAAAAAAAAAAGGGGGGTCAGACCTAATAAAGTACTATATAAAAGTAATTATATTTACTGTTAATAGTAGCAGTTTTATTGACATATTTGTGTTTTAGAATTAAATAACATATTTGTTGTACCGTGTTTAATTCAAAACTTGAAAATATGGAAATGAACAATAGTACTTTTTTTTTGATTATCCTGTCAGCTACATCAACATTAATCTAAATATTTAAAAGATATAGTCTAAATTATATTATATATTTAATTGTGACTTCTTCTTTTGATCAATGATGGGTGTATTATATTGTCTCTACTGTTAGTCTTTTTGAAGAAGGAGGGGGGCCATGGGCAGAGTTTAGTTTGGACATAAAATGACTGTTTGCAACCATAACCCTTGGCAACGAACGTCACATTGAGCTGAACGCCTCTTCAGAACAGTTCTTCTTGCGGAGGCTGAGGCAGAACAACAGAAGAGGCAAATGAATAAACCCATAGCAGCATTGATTGGCTCTGTTGCAATATGTGTGGACAGGAAGTTTATACAGTTGACAAAAAATCGGGCAACTAGATTGCTGTTTTCTATGTTTAAACTTCTTTAAAAATGTATTTATAGTGTTCTTACTTGGAGTGGGATTCCTGATGATAAATGGCATATTGTTAAAGCAGTGACTCATTTTTTCTACGAACGGTAAAGCTTCACAGCAGTCCCCTCACCATAGTCCTGAGACAAGATATAATGAATCAAAGATGCCACACTATTATTAAAATACATCTGTGAATCTTTAAAAACCAGTTCAGTGTTGTGCATTGTATTAAACAGATACCACCTAGATAATGTAGACAGCTATACCATCAAGGCATTATATACCATTAGCAGCTGGGGTGACCCCTGGGCAACGCCTCTGACGGCAAAAAGCTCTTCCTATCGAACTTACCATGCAAAGCTTAAGCAAAGCAATTTTGGGCTTGGTTAGTACTTGGATGGGAGACCACCTGGGAATACTGAGTGCTGTAGGCTGCATGTTAAGCTCATACGAATATATAGCAGTACAGCTTTTGTTTCAAATAGGCTACAGACTACTGTATTTCAAAATCCAGCTCCAAGCTTCCCCACTGCAAAGTGCAATTGGTTGTGTCTAAAACAGTAAACTGGTGTTATTTCTCTTCACTTTACATACAGAGTCCTGGGTGCAGCAGGATTCTAATTTCTGCACACACTATACACCAGGTATTACGACCCTGCATGGAACTCCAAACCCCTTTGAATGGTGTCAGAGGACACCCCAATACTGCACAGGAAGTGAATCTATGATGCTGTGGAGATTACAAAGGACTGGCAAGAAAGTTGTTAATGCTTATGAAAAGCAGAAGAGTGTATTAAAATGACCACACTTGATCAAGGACTGTAGTACCTGGCTTTGAACTCAATATTAAGCAAGAACCTTAATAGTAGTAATATTGTATGTATTATATACTTCCATATACTAACAACGTATAGTGTATATAATATAAATTAATACAGTACAGTATGTTAAATGCAGTCTAAGGGAGATAATTATGTTTTGTGGAAAATGGAAACACCAGTGCCCCCAAAATGACAGCAGGATAGCAGTTTCTTTTGGCAGAAAATAATACTTTGTGAACTCATGTCCCTGCCAAAAATAATTTACAATACTGGCTAGCTCTAGCTGTTTTCATAATTATAAACATAACAGCAGCCATTAAACACAGAAGGCACTTCAGAGAGAGAGAGAGAGAGAGAGAGAGAGAGAGAGAGAGAGAGAGAGAGAGAGAGAGAGAGAGAGAGAGAGTCTAATAAGTAAGTCGGATAAGGGTCTCTGTACGAGCGTGAAGTCAAATGTCAAGAGTCAGAGCACATGTGTGGTGCCTGGCAGCCATTGGCATGAGTGGCCACCAGGATTTCAGAATAAACACAAGGCAGTGCAAGTCATGGGCTACAGATCACACTGGCTGCTCAAAGGGCTGTTTCAGCTGAGAGCAACAAACATTCCCATCTGGACTCCAGATACAAGTCATGTGACCAAAAAGGTTTAGCTTTTTTTCCCCTTTAAAAAAAACTTGGCTTTGGGAGTTTTCTCCCAACCAGCTTTGAGATTGTACTGAAGGGGCTGATAGAGGGCCTTGGGATGTTCGCAAGAACTACAGTAACATGCAGCTTTGGGCAATATGAAATAAAGAAGAAATGCTGTTGTATTACAGGTAATCGTTCATTATTTGTGTTTGTATGTACAGATCTGCAGTATATAATCATCCCTTGTATAAGTGCTATAGATCTGCCATTCACTTTTATTGGGGTTTGAAATCCTGATATCTACACAATTCACTGGCACTGCCAAGGAATGACAGAGTCACACCCAGCGCAGTCACACCCAGCGCAGAAGCATCAGAGCCTACGTTTTTGAAAAGGTCCAGAATCTCATGTAAGGAAAGCTATGGCACTTGTTAAAGAACAGTAAGTGGAGGGCATGTCATGTGTACATGAAGACAATAGTGCTTAGTTATACAAACCTTCTTGCGGTCTCAGATTGGATCCATTCTGAAGACTCTTATCTCGTGGTACACATGAAAGCCCTATTGTAAGCAAGCATCATGAATTCAGAAGTAAAACTAACTTTATTCTAATTAACAGTCAACTTGATCTGGTTTCTGATAGATTGTACAGTCCTCTATACAGTATGTCATGTCAACTCTGTAGATGACAGTGAGATTGCTGTGGATTTTCAGACAAAGCATAAAACTGTGTTGACACCGTATTGCCTCCTTTAGGAAATCAATAAGGAAGCAGGTTGCAGGTGGTTCACAGTTCAACTGTAGGCCTTGCAAAGGGGGAAAGCTGCAACCACACATGACAACAACAAAAATCTACCAGCAAAACAAATTGTATAACATATACCATTTTCAAATCAGAATAATTTATCTCCTATTTGCACATGATTTTGCCACCTGTGCTTTAATGAATTAAAAACAATTGCTTTACTTAGTCCAGTAACTTTCTGCACATGTATAGTGAGTCAGTTATTATAAAACCGTATTTAGTGTATGTTGATATCATGGTCAGGAGCACCATAGCAACTTAACCCCCCCTCATCGAGGGGTTATTGTTGCTCATGTACTTGTGACAATCTCCATTAGGATACAGAGACTTCCATTTGCAAAACCAACACTTGAGTGTGCTTTCTCAATATTGGTACCCATTAACTTGGCACACTTAAGCAAGCATTAACACTCACGTGTTCCCTTTCTTTGGACTTTTGACTGGCACCCTAAGGGAAACATGGCCAGCTTCTACATGTGTATACTACTGCGATGCTTACATTGCTAGAACCACATAAGACTTGATTTGGAAGTTATGTTACACTGGTTGAAACAAACCGTTACATTGATGTCTGGTTTCACAGACCCTTATTAACAACTCTATTAAGTAATCCAAGCTTAGCGCTAATCTTAATTAATGAGTATACACTTGTAGACTAAACACCATATGTAGTTCTTGTAACCTGACCGTCTTGTTATTTTAAATAAATAAATATTGGCAGTTTCTTTAATGAGTAGTCGTCTCTTCCTTTGAATTAGTTAACAACACAGGATGATGGAACACCATGACAGGAAACAGAACCCTAGGTCTGGTTTGATTTTTCAGGAATGAAAAACAACTTGGTTAAAAAAAAAACTGCATAATTCTTGGAAATCTCTCATAATCTATGCCAATTTTCTTTATTGGAAATGAAAAGGCTTAAATCCTGGCTTAGTGTATCATGAGTTTGCAAAGTTTAAAAACAGACATATTAATGAAGTTCCTATAACTGTCAAGGTTTGATTTGCGAAACTCTAATTTAGCCAAATTGGATACTTTCTAATTGCCAGAGTGTGACTACCGACGTTACAGTTATATCAAATTTAAATAAAGTTTTTTTTTTTTTTTTTTTTTTTTTTTAATTATGTATTAGTGTTATGTTTATTATAAACAGTCCTGCATTACTTTGATTGTGTAAAAAAAAAAAAAAAATAATAATAATAAAATAAACTTTGGTTTACTGTTTTATTATATGAAACAACAACAAGAAGTTTTCACTGCTTGTTCTGCTGCATGTTACATTATTATAATGACCACATACTGTAGGATGAGCTGGGTTGTCTTTCCCTGCAAAAGATTAAAAATCCCATGGCTCCAATACATTTAATCAGACTCCAGATATACTGCAGATTGTAATTATTTTTTAAAAATTAATAATTATTCATTTATTGTAAAGCTATTTACACATTTATAACATGAACTAACAGGTCTGTATGCTTTGTTAATCTTCAATCTTAATATTATTAGATGAAGGTAGCCTACGGCTTTTTGATAAACACAAAACCCTCTTAAAAACATCTTAACTGTACAAGGCAATGATCCAGAACTCAGATTATCCAAGCATGTGTCCCAGGCATTCTAGTGGAATAAGGTTTCATTACACTTGGTTGGCTAGAATTTGAGACCTTGTACTGAAGCCCACAATGAGCACATTCTGCAAATGTTTCCATTTCAGTACAACTGGGAGACTGTCTTGATGGGTATGTTGGTCAATAAGACCACTGGTTTGAGAAACAATCTGGTTGCATATTCCCTTCAGTCACAGTGTGCATAATTGTAGCTTGTTAAGTTTCCTATCTACAGCATGTATCAATTTTATAATGCATATATGTTTTTATTTTTTTCAAAGTTATGGCAGGGCAACTCCATAGAGTTCACACAAACTTGTTTAAATGATCTAAAGAGTACATTTAAAAATGTGACCGAAGGGGATACACATCAAGAATTGTGAGAGACTATAATTGTTACTGAACAGTAATACAGAATTTATGGATTTTTAAAATTTATTTAATTTTTTGAGGGGGAGATAATGAGCCAGAGACAAATTACTTTTATGACTTCCTTTAAAACAATTATTTGCATCCCCTTTGTTCTCCTAGTGGTACATGGGGATATTATTTGTAGGTTCTGGTGACGAGGCAGGTTATCAAGGATTAATACCAGTTTTTATCTCAGTTGTCCATTCATTGACACATTGTGTAATAGACATAAACAAAATGCATATGAATAGTGCTGGGCTAAAATGTGATTTCTGCATTAATTATCGAATTATTTATAAAGAATACTTGCACAGTTTATTGTTATTGGGTAAAACAAGTAATGTAAAAACTGCCATCTTCCATTGCTTCTGCTCCAGAAACCCATGCTCTTTCAAGACACACATTACAGCTCTGGCTGAACCTGAAGCTTAGATTCCTGGTTCTCACCCTCACAGTACAGTCCCTAATGCAGGAGACTGCTCTTAGTGAACATTTAATAGATGAAAGCACTTTCATGTGAAGAAACAAGCTGGGATAAACTCTGAACTGTGTGCTAGGTTCCTTGATAGAAAAAAACAGCATGGTGGAATTTATGAATGCAGCTATAAATGACCATGGATATGGGACAATTACAGATTACACTTGCATTAAATGTACTCTTAGGGTTAGGGTTAGACACATTACACACTGTGAGTCAGATCCAGAAATGACCTTTGAAATGTAGAATGTATCCAATCTGTTTCAGATCACAGAGCCCTAGAAGTTGCCTAGTGTTTTAGAGAAGTTGTCTTGTCCATAACTGACTTATAACAGACTTGGGGTGATGGGAAGTTACAATATTTATGCATGTGATCCATCTAAATTACAACCATTTTTTAATACAAAATCCAAGTTTTGTTATTTTTAGTTTTTAACGTTAGAATTAATTACCTTAGGCATAGATGTTACTTGCACTGGATTTTGAGATTTCAAGCTTTAGATACCAAACCACGTTAATCTGTCCCAACCAAAAAGTAAAGTCACCGAATATCTAAAATTACACCTAACTGGTAACTTTAAAAACCAAATAATAATAATAAAAAAAACTATTACAAAATAAATAGTCCTGCAAAAAGTGGGGCACTTGATGGAAACCTGTCGGGACATTATTAAGTGGTCCTCTACTCCCTCTAGTGTTCTATTTCATATACTGCACACATTCCGGGAATAAACAAAAGAAAAAAAAAAAGATAATTTTAATCAGTAACTATGTGTTTATAGCAATACATACCGATAAACTAATGTACACATATGCACCAAAATTTAAATAATAATGGTAATTCTCTCTCTCTATATATATGTATATATTTTTTTGTTGTCATTACCGGAAGTAATTGTTTCTCACTACAGGAAGCTGCGCTGAGAAGGCACGCTGACGTTATCGGGTAATTGGCAGCTTGATCTGAATAAAGTAATGTTTTATTAAAACTACTGTAGTTATTTAAAAATATTTAAATAATAAAAAATAGGTTACGTGTTCAATGGTCGTCGTTTAAATCGAACATGTTGGATGTAAAAGTTGTCTATACTACTGTATATGTTATTTCCATAATGACTTCATATTATCTTTGAGTTAATTACAAGTAATCTGGGTGGTGAGTGGATTCATGGGTTATTTGCAAACTGTATTATAAGCATGACACTTTCTGCAAAGATCATGTTTTTATTTTATTTTGAGGAACCTTGAAGCATGTCAGAAGCAAATAAAGAATGCAGTGGACACTTGTCTCAGAGAAGCCTAGAGGCAGGTGGTGAAGTACTGGTCGTAGATACCTCAGGGACAAACGCGGAAGACCAAGCTGCCAGGGACTCAATGATTGTTAAAATTGGGGCAACTGTGCCGACTGGATTTGAGCACACCGCTGCAGAAGAAGTGAAGGAAAAACTGTGCTCAGAATCTACAATAAGCAAAGACCGTGGAAGAATATACTTCGAAATAAACGCAAAAAATCTACCGCAGGTGTGTGTGTGAGAGAGATCTTTATGGGGTTTGCATTCTGTTATGATTGTATATTAGTTCATGTATATCTGTTTGACATAACTAATAATGTCGTGCTTATATTTTCTAAATACTTTTTATGTTTTATTGAACCTTTTTTAAAAAAAAAAAAAACCCATTAGGATCCAGGTACAAATCTGATTCTTAACGTTGCATTCGGTATTCAAATGTAAAATCTGCATCTATCTTGTTTCATTTAATGATTTCAGTTGGAGAATCTATCGAGATATAGTAATATGAAATATAGTAACAGTTATTTTTACTTTGGTTATATTAAGTATAGCTACATTTTTTCTAAATATTTTATTTTGCTCAGGTTCATTGTCTGAAGTCAGTGGATAATTTATTTGTGGTGGTTCAGGAGTTTTCAGATTACCAGTTTAAAGACACCAAGGTAAGCTGTGCTTGATGTATTATTACATCATAGTCTTACCATCTGTAAACATGTGTGCTGTAAGCTTCCAAGTGGATGCAGTGTTTTGTGTTACATTAAGAGGTTTGGTTGTATATATGGTACAGTAAGGAGAACACATGATTTGCTGTTCTCTATCTCAAACCCAATTATAAAGCCACTATGTAATTTATTTCAAATTAGTGAACTTCAAGTGATCATGAAGATTCTGATGGACTATTTTTATATAACTTAAGATAAGTCAATCATAATGACAGCAGTCCCCTTTCTAGGAACTGTACAATGTGTATATCTTTTTTCAGGAAGAAACATTACAGGATTTCCAGCTGCTTCCTGACAAGCTTCCGTGGTCGAACCCGCTTGAGGTGTGGAAAATTAACAACGCTTTGAAGAAAAAGAGATCCTGGCGAAAAGTTGTTAATAAAAAATCTACACCCAAGGAAAATACTAAAAAAGCCATTGCAGAAAACTGTAGTGAACAAACTCATTTTGAAAAGCACAGTTCTGCAGATACTGTAGACAAATCAGCAAAAAAATCAGAAGGTCTTTTACTGGAATCAAATAAAAAAAACGAATGTTGCAATGATAAAGATAAAGCACCGAGTGTATCTAGTGACACCCTGCAAATTCAGGAAGATCGATTGCCTGGTTCAGCTACCGCAGCCTCTGATGACCATGATCATTGTGACTTACCAGATGGACAAGAGGCATCTAAGCTGCTCAAGTTCCGTGTAACCTGCAATAGGGCAGGTGAGAAACACAACTTTACCTCAAATGAAGCAGCAAGAGACTTCGGAGGAGCTGTCCAAGACTACTTTCTGTGGAAGCCCGATATGACTAAATTTGACATTGAGGTATGAATGTGTTCTTTATATTGTTAGGTCGAAGGCATTCTTCATTTGCAAATTACTGTACTGGTAATAGAGGTGATCCAGCAGTGCAAACATTTAGAAGTGTACACTGCGTTAACACTCACTGAAGCGTCTGGTTCGGATGCTTACATAATATCAGTTTCGCATCAGTAGGTACAATTGAGATGATTAATCCAAGGCTCAGTCCTGTATCTAATGTAACAACATGGCCCGTAGTCCAACATATTCCAGACTTTAATCAAGTCAGTGCTGTGATGCTGCCAAACTACTGGGGTGCTTTGTTTTGACAGGGCAGCGCATGTCTTATAAGTGTTAAAAGGTTACTGTAGTTTAAAGACTTTATTCAAAGTGCATAATTCCCCTTTTGTTTGTGCTTTTGGTGTGCTTTCATTCAGGTTTTGCTAAACATTCATGACAATGAAGTCGTGGTTGCTATAGCACTTACTGAGGAGAGTCTTCACAAAAGAAATATCACCCACTTCGGGCCGACAACCCTGCGATCCACGCTTGCTTATGGAATGCTCAGGTAAGAGAAGGGGCAAACCGAACGATGTGAGGTATATTTCAACAACCACTGTCATAGTTCGTTTTAACTTTCTTGTATTAACGTGTTCGTTTATTTAATGGAATTGGAAAATGTTTAGATAATGGGAGATGTTCATTACTGTCTTAATCTGCCTGAAAGGTTTTGGCTGACACTCATTCAGTGTTCTGCAATTTAGTGTTTCCACATGTCAGTTTATTTAACCATAAAAAGGTCATTTCTAAATATAAATTAGTTCACCTTTGTTACACGTGATGCAGTCATGGTTTCCCTCCAGTTTTAGTCATAATGGGTTGTGTTTAGTGCACAGCAGTTTGAACCATAAGCCTACAGTGGGTCTCAAGATTTGGATACATTGCCAGGTGCTTTGCTGGAATCTTGCGTAATACAAGGACTGTAGCAATAGCATTGTTAGCCACTTCCATTTCACAACTTGTAAATTCTTAAGCAACAATCATTCACATTTTTTTTTTTTGTAATATAATTAAAATACATCTTTTTCTGTAATACAGGCTCTGTAAACCCCAGCCATCAGATATTATAATCGATCCTATGTGTGGAACTGGAGCTATACCTTTAGAAGTAAGATTTAATTGTACTTTATCTTTCGACAGTAAACTCTTTGTTTGTATCCCGTTAATTTGAACTCATTTACAATGTCTGTTTGTTTGTAAGCTAAATGTAATGACTGCTAAGTGCATACACTTGTATATTAAGTGGATAAAAAGGCATCACAGGGGTCCATAACGACAACCCCCTGTTGCCAAGCCAAATCACTTATTTTGAAATTAGTTTTTGTTTTATATTTTAATTTTGGCAATGTGGTACTAATTGTATATTAGTCAGCTAATTAAAAATGAAATTCTTGTATTAATTCTGAAAGGATAATTGAATGTAAAGTCGTACCCCCCCCCCATAGTACAAACCTAAATTTATCCAGTTTCTTGAAAATTGCTTAATAAGTGTTTAAAAAAAATCTGCACTGTGGCATGTTTTTGTTTTAATTAAATGTATTTTATTTAAGTTAAAACTGATGTGTAATTTATTAAATTGATTCTTTTGTTAGGGAGCTATGGAGTGGCCATGTTCTTACTATGTGGCTGGGGATAACAATGAACTAGCGATAAACCGGACAATCAATAACATCAATCACATACACATTAAAAGGCAGAACAAAGGAAGGTAGGACGATGCACTTTTCGTTTTCTTTCTGGTTCTGCTTTTGAGATTCTGAAATTTAGGTGACTGTTAAAAGTGTGGTTTCCATCATACTATGTGAACCTCACTTTCTAAGCTCCTAAAGATGCATAACAGTTGTAGATCCATTCCTGGTTTTACTACAAGTTTAATGAGACTCACCTGAACTTTTTGCCTATAATTAAGCTCCTAATAAAACCTGGAATGGGTGAAACTGCTATGCAATAGGAATCTTATTTCCATCCCAGAGCTTTCCTAAAACCCTCGCATTTTTTCATTTTCTGATGAAACCTTATTTTTGAGTTGTTCCAGGTATTTTGACTAATATGTAACTGAAGTTGTGTGGAAACGCAAAGGGTGCAGAAAACTAAGGGTCTGTGTGCTGCAGAATATTAACAATAAAAAAAAAAAAATGTATGAAAGTTTGATTGGCATTTACATGTCATGGTATTTAGCTTTTTTGACTTTTTACAAGTTGTAGGGTTTTGACAATGTATTTTCTTTACTTTCTAGCACAGCTTGTGGTCTTCCTATAGATACTGTACAATGGGACCTGTGTAAACTTCCTATCAGGACTGGCTCAGCTGATATCATCGTAACAGATATGCCATTTGGAAAAAGGTATGCCAGTGCTTTTGTGTGGTGTTTTATTTTTTTTAGTTACATTCTTGTATTGCCTGTTTTGTCATATTTATTTATATTAATGTTTGGATACCATTCTTTATTTCCTTTTAAAGTATAGCCTTTCTTGGTTGAACAGCAAAAGCATGTTGCAATCCAAAATAGTATTTTGGAAAAAAGTACATTATTTTAAGAGAATACTTTACTTTCCATGATCATTCATTTAGCTGTGTACTGTACTCTTAACTAAGTACAGTAGTCCGTCACTTATCTGCCCTAACTGTTTATGCGCCATGATCAAACTCATCAGCAATGTTAGTTTATTATTGAACAGAGAAGATTAGTTCAGAGATTGTAGTTCCTATCAAAGTTTTTGTACGCTGTGCTGTATGTGCTCCGTGCGCTGCCATTGCTTGTAGTGTCACGTGAGCTGTTCAGTGTGTTGATAGGTAAATAAATCCTGCGGGGCGTATCAACTTCAACCTCCGTCTCGATCTCCTGCCTGTCACTCAGCAGTGAATGCACGCACCCACACGGCAGATGGCTACCCTGTCATAAGTTTTAATACACTGTATATTTCTAAACAAGGGATTTAGGGGAGCACCCTAATAAAAGCTGAATCTCAAAACAGTAATTCTGGGAATATAATGTACCTCTGTCCCTTTTCTTTGTGGCGCCAGCAATAAAGTCGCTGACAAGGTGAGTGTCGTTCAGTCTTTTATTTATTTATCACAAACAACTGTAGCTGGCTTCCAATCTCACACTGTAGGCAGGTACTGTCTCTCACTCTAACTTTTTTAATGGCTCCTCCCACACACACACACACACACACACACACACACACACACACACACACAGCCATGCAATCTAACTAACCCTGTTTGCTGCAGGCTGCATGCATACCAGCTTAACAATACACACAACACCTACAACACAACAACCACAGCAGTGGCTCTTCTGAGCCCCCAGTTGTTCGGGTCGCTACAATATTAATTGTTACAGCTGTGTTTAATGGTATCTAAAACTGTTTACATATCCAGCCTTACTCTGGTCCCACGGACAGCGGATATGCGACAGATTACTGTTTTGTAAGTATGTTGCCCAATTGTTGTTCAGTAACAGTGAAGGAAATTGCTTACAAGTACAGTCTGTCTGTGTTTTTTGTTACTCAAGAATAGGTTCTAGAAAGAAGAACTGGGACCTGTATCCCTCTTGTTTGAAGGAAATGGGCCGCGTCTGCAGACCAGAGATGGGGAAGGCGGTGCTGCTAACTCAGGACAAGAAATGTTTTGCTAAGGTAACTTGTTACTTGCAAAATGTTCTATGTGTCAGTGGTGATTAATTTTTATTTATTTATTTATTTTTATATAGCGACTAATGGACCACCATCACAAAGCGCTTTACAAGATACTAGACTAGGGATTGTGAACTTTGCATCAGCTGCAGAGTCACTTACAACAACATCTCACCTGAAAGACGGAGCACAAGGAGGTTAAGTGACTTACTCGGTCACACAGTGAGTCAGTGGCTGAGCCGGGATTTGAACCGTTGACTTGATTATAAGCCTGTTTCTTTAACCACTGGTTTATTGAACATATTACAGTATAGTAGTAGACACTCCAGCCATAATAATATACCCCCCCCCCCTCCCCTTGCACTATACAAGACTGAAACTACCAGATATTTTTGAGAATCAAAACTAGATATATCCTCGTATACTCATTATCATGTAAATCAGTCTTTGCCACTTTATTTTGCAAAGATGCTGCTGGAGACATTTAAAAACTTTATAACATGAGGTAATGACTTCATATGTGCAAGGTTATATAAACTGCAGATTAACAGTGTAGACGTAGTGTTGTTTGAGAAGAGGTAGACTTGGCTGCCATAGATTAATTGGGGAAATAAGGAAAAGCATGAAATTATGCAAAGATGTGGAAAAGTACGGTATTCATTTTGTGAACAATAAGTGTTATGTTTGTTTTCTTTTAGACTTTGTCTACAATGGGACACCTGTGGCAGAAGTCTCACACTGTCTGGGTGAATGTTGGTGGGCTCCATGCAGCCGTTTATTTTCTGAAACGAACTTCATTGTCTTTCAACAAGATTACAAAAGAAGACAATGAGAATAAGGAACCTGCTGAAAAAACAAAGATTGAATAATAATAAAAAAATAGGTTTCCAGGATAAGACAATGGGCCAGATTGTGAAGTGCAAGACATTTTTACAAATATTGTAAGGTGGTGCTTATTTTTTTTTGTACCTGTTGCTAAAATTGGGTGATAACATAATAGTGTCTTCAAAACAGACCTTTAACTTGTTTTTATTTCAATATCTAGGCTTTTTGAAGAGTTTACCTTGGGTGTTGTTATAGAAAGTAACAGTTTTAATGGTATTATCAGTGTGACTAATGGATCTAGATTTTCATTTTTCTTTGAATTTGTAATTTAATTGTAATTGTCAAGCATTGTTACCCAAGGAAACCAAAACAGATGTCACAGTTTTGTCTAGTTCTGTAATTGTTTCTGTTGAGTCTTTTCAGCTATGTCTTGGGGTATGTTATTACAAAGATTAAAAATGATGGCTTACATTTTAAAAAGGTCAGGGTTTAAAAGAAATGTGTGCGTGTTTTGTTTTGGCTATTGATTTGAATGTAGATGGACTGCATTTGTATATTACTTCTCACTGTAATATACTATATTACCTCTTTTCCGCTCTACAACCGAGCCCCGCCAAGGCCGTACCGATCCCTCACGGTGTGGTTAAGGGGAGCCTGAGTTGTTTTTCCACTGCAGAGCCAAGCTGTGCTACTGACGTCACACTCAACGAAAGACAGATCCTCTGGCGTGTGCTGTGCATAGCTAATTTACGGAAAGCTTGCCACTGCATCTCTTTCTGGAGTTGCTCCAACAGCTCCTTTTCACCAGGATAAGGATGTTCCAATTAATGAGTAAGTATAAACACCATCACTAGGGAATTTCCAGTTTTGAGTTCTGTCATTAATGAGACCACCTGTCTTGCATAAGTAAAATCTGGTATATGTAAAACATAGGATCGTTGAGTATTTGAGCACATTTTGATTCTGCATATTTGTTTACAGTAAACACATTTCTATACATATGGTTTATGAAAATAACATTTTGTCTTGCCTAGAAGCAACAAGCTTTTTTTTTTTTTTTTTTTTTTACAGCTGTCTTAGTTAAACGTCCTTTTCTAATACGCTTCAAAGGGAGTAGAATAGACGCAGATGGAGCATTCTCCTTTCCTTCCTCATGGTCCTCTCTTGCTGTGTCTTTGCAGTGTGTGTGTCCAGGATGATCATTTCGTGTTCACGATCTTCCGTGGGTGTCCCGGGACATACTAAGATAGAAGCAGCCTGGAAAACAAAAAAACCCACCACAAAAACGTAAAAGTAAAGAATAGATCTGTGACTACATCCCGGCTCTTCACTAGAAGCAAGTTGGTTTGGTTTAATTTTGTCAATAGGAAATTATTTTCTTTCCTGAAGAAAATATACATTCAAATCTCAGATCTCAACCTATTTAAGGCCCATAGAAGAAAAGGGACTTGGCTCAGGCAAGGTGACCCTATCATAACTTTCTCACAAGATACTGTTAATAGTCTGCCTTTTTTAGGGAAGTAGCTCAAGCAAGTGCAGCTTTTATGAAACACCGTTGATAATGAATTCTACAAAACTGAATGCATTTGAACACTGCAGACTCCAGTATGTTATTAAGAATACCTAAAGTCATCACAGACCAACAATTCTGATAGTCATTGTATTGGATTTTACCACAATGGTTAGAAATAATGCAGTTTTTAGTGATTACACTGTATTTGAAATGTCATAACTAACACTTCTTCCAACAGACTCAGCAGGGATAAATCCATAAAGTGTAAATGATGACTCGAGGAGACATTTGTCGCACAATGTCTGCATGTGATGTAGATAAGAATGCCAGTTCCAGTATAAGAGCGAGCATATAGACTTGAAAAACAAAAAACACAAGTGCAATTGGTTGCCAGGGATCTTTTCTTAAAGGTCACACAAATGGAATAACTCTTTCATAGAAGTGTGTTACAAACGGTATTCTTGGAGAAATGGTTCAAAAGAATACACTTCTTGAAGAAATATGCCTAACAGACCATTAGCAATAATTGACAAGGGCAACTTTTAATTAAATCACTGACAATTTACTACTATGCTGTTTTTTTTTTTCTCATGGCTGGAAAGATGGCTTCATTTTAAAAGCTTTCATTACTGAGCAGTACCCTGAAAAACACTGTGAGGAAAGAGAGCCATACAGTATGAATGAGTCAATATAATGAGGAGAAAAATGCAGCATTTAAAAACAATGAATTTTTAAGCTATTTTGTGTGGATGGGTATGAAGGGCATAACTTTGGAAGTTGATAAAGACATGAGTCAAATCACATTAAAAAGGAAAAAATTTGAACACCGAGTGACCTTGACCAGTGTTGTGCTTCTTGTAGTTCATCAAAATGAACCTGTTAAATCATTTCTAGAAGGCTGTCCACACTTAACACCAAGTTTGTATTATATTACCGAAAGGTAGTAGACTCTTCACATAACTCACAGCCATGTGCAGTAGCAGAAAAACACTTGTTTCTTAGCTAGTAAAAATAGCTTTTACAATACAAACCACCATACCCTTTGAAAAGGTTTACCAGTGTAGATTGCACTGCAGTTACCGTGCTTATATTTTACATTCACTATGCAATGTTTTTAGCATGCTTCATCATACTTCTCCATAAAATGTTACTACACTTTAGTCAAAGTAAGAAAAAAAAGCTTATGAACTTCTATCCATGTATTCCAAAGTGCACGTTGCATGTATAAAACCAGCAAATATCACTTGCAGATCTAACAACGTAGCTCCAAACAGTGATGTTACTGTTCTGTAAAATGACAGCGCCTCTTCTGCAAGGAAAAGCATAGCAATAGATACATATAAAGGCATTTAGGATATTTTGTAAAACATTCTCAAGCACTGCGAAATTGTAATAAAGCAGCAAACATCGATAACAGTTTAAAAAAATTAAGCCAAAGTGGCAAAATGAAATATTATTTTGCCCACATACTCATTCTGTGAAACTGCCTGGTAGGTTTGTTACACTGATAAGTAATCTATCATCTACAGTTCCTTGGTTTGATCTACATGAAACCGTAACTGGTTTAATATATTATCAGCAATACTAAATTGCACATTTCTTTTAATTGTTTTAACCAGTTCTGTTATACAGTGCCAACAGCTATTGGTTAATGGGCCGGCAGGTCACCACATAATTGCTGAATGTAGGGAGTTTTCTGTTGCAACCTGCATTCTAGTGAATGACTGTACCCTGTGGGTTCATTCTGACCATATGTGTTGAAATGCATATCTTGTGTTCATCAGTGATTAATTGTTTCATTTGTTCTTTTCCATTTAGCTATAAACCCACAACCAGATTATAAAAATAATGTTTACTAAACTGAAGTGTTTTACAACACATTTCCCTGGATTGTCCTCCAAGAGTTGAAGGGGCCAGCCTTTTAAAAATTTGAGTTCACTTTATAGAATAAACAAGTGATGTTACCCTTTGTACTAGGAGTCATACTTACAACAACTGTATTTGTATTTCAACAATAAACAAACAACTACAGGTAACCATGCACATCTAGGAGTAATAGTGAAGACAGTTGATCTAAGCAAAAATGCATGATGCAACAGGCATTATTTACTACTGCAATAGTGTCCCTAGATAAATTGCTAGCACTTTTTTGTGCTTAAAGCCCTGTTCAGAAACTGATTGGCTGAGATAATCAATGGTGTTTATAATGGGAACTAGTAGGAAAATATGTGCAAAATCCTGTAGAGGAAAACCATTGGCTAACATACTGTACAGCAAGTTTTATAGATAGCGGTAACTGAGCCATCTAAAACCCTTTAATATTAGAGGATGCATCCAATAGGCCTCCTGTCTTGAAATGAACTAAAGTGGTAATTACCCTGAGATTAATATAGACCCCAAAGAGATTTTTAAACAAAGTAGACCTCTCTTTTGTTGTATGGTAAACGTAATAATTGTTAAATTGATTAAATGTGAATAAACTTGCTTCATCTGTCATTAAGTACTATAATGGCCTTTTCCTTTGTATTTAAGTAATCCTTGGTACATGCTAGTCATAAATGTGGTATAAGTTTCTTTCATTTTATAATAATAATAATAATAGTAATACAAAATGAGACTCTCTCTCTCTCTCTCTCTCTCTCTCTCTCTCTCTCTCTCTCTCTCTCTCTCTCTCTCTCTCTCTCTCTCTCTCTCTCTATATATATATATATATAAAACAGGTAACTGTGTTTTCAGTCACTATTCAGAATCTCTTTATCCTGTGTGGTTTAAAAGGACATTCTTTATTTAGGTCACCATAAAGCCACATGTCTTTTTGTTTACAAGAAACCAAACATACAAATACAAAAATGGTTTGAATCTTTTCTGCCATCTTGCTCCTCTACCTGTAAATATTGTTATTTTTTTATATCTGTTTTTTACAAAATTTTAAATTGCATAGGACAGGCATTAATACTCATAGTGAGTGTTCTTTACCTTTTCTACTTCTGAAATGATTCCATACATCTTAAATAGGTCTTAGGTGTGCAGTTTTGAAAGGAGCACATTTTACATCAAATTTGTATTTACAACTAGGCTAATGAAAGATCTCTTAGCATGAGTTTCTAGGCAATTCTTTACATGTACTTCCTAGAGCATTTCACCTCAAAAATGTATTTGTGGTCAAAGCTTGTTGGTTGAGAGATATTTCACATTTCTAGGGTGAAATGACCACTGAGTATAGCAGACAATGTGAAAGTAAGACATGCAATATTTTTAAATGAAAATGTAGGTAAGCTTTATGATATTATTTAATTGTTTATTACCTCTTACGATTTTGCTATATCATACATATTAAAAAAAATCACGGATTCATAATGGAAGATAACATACACTAAATGCATCTCCTTTACTTAGAAACCATGCTGGCTTCATCTGGCCTGTTTCGTTGTTCTTTTTGATCAGAATAGCTGCAATAAAAACAGTCTGATTGTCAGCAGTAATTGTTATATCATTGCAGTATTTTAAATATATGGCCACATCAGCAAAGATTTATTAGTAGTTGTTAAATGTGTTTTGGTTAGATTCACTGTCAGGTTTTTTCTTATTTTTTATTTTTTTATTCTGAATGCATTCAGCTACTTTTTACCTGTTTCTCTTTAAAATTAACTACAAATACCAGAATGCGCTCGTTTGACATTAATTTTTCTTACTCTCTATAAAGAGAAGCAGTTTAATTAATGCCAATATAAGTACAGGACCCTTATTAGTATAGTGTATTGAGAACCTTAATATTGTAGTCCTGCTTCTAGGGGTCTGTTTCTTTAAGACCTTTAATACTTCTTTAATACTGGCTGAGCTGAATCAACTGAATCAAGCTATGATCCCTTATTGGTGTAACCTGTTAAATCCACTTCATTCAGTATAGATGAAGGGGAGACAGGTTAAAGAAGGTTTTTTAAGCCTTGACACAGTTGAGACGTGGATTGTGTATGTGTGCCATTCAGAGGGTAAATGGGCAAGACAAAAGATTTAAGTGCCTTTGAACAAGGTATGGTAGTAGGTACCAGGCGTGCCGGTTTGAGTGTGTCAAGAACTGCTGCTGCTGGATATTTCACGCTCAACAGTTTCCCGTGTGTATCAAGGATGATCCACCACCCAAAGGACATCCAGCCAACGGCAGGCCAGTGGTCGAAAATGGCTCGACTGACACGAATTGTGCAGAGCAACAGACGGGCTACAGTTAGTCAACTGACAGTCCAGTACAACATTGGTTCTGAAAGACCCATAAAAGAATTGACAACTCGTCGTACCTTGACACGAATGGGGTATGGCAGCCTATGACCTAACTGAGTTCCACTTTCAGCAAAACACAAGAAACTGCGGTTGCAGTGGGCTAAGGAACGAAAACACTGGACACTGGAGGATTTGAAAAACATTGCCTGGTCTGATGAATCCCAGTTTTTGCTGTTTCACATTGATGGGAGGACTAGGGTATGGAGAAAAACACATGAGTACATGTATCCATCATGCGGTGTGTCAACATTGCAGGCTGGTAGTGGTGGTGTGATGGTGTGGGGTGTGTTTTCATGGCACACATTGGGCTCCTTGATAAAAGTGGAGCAACGTTTGAATGCCACAGAATATCTAAACATCATTGCCAATCAGGTACATCCCTTCATGGCAGCAGTGTATCCATCTGCTAATGGATGTTTTCAGCAGGATAACGCCCCATGCCACAAGACTAGGATTGTTCAAGAATGGTTCCACGAACATGACAGTGAATTCAGCTTACTGCAGTGGCCTGCCCAGTCACCAGATCTCAATCCAATTGATCATCTGTGGGATGAGCTGGAACAAACTATTCAGAGTAGAGATCCACTACCAGCTAACTTGACACAACTGTGGGAAGTACTGGAGTCAACATGGGCCAGCATCCCTGTGGAACGCTTTCAACACCTTGGAGAATCCATGCACCGCCAATTGAGGCTGTTCTGAGGACAAAAGAGGTTGCAACTCAATATTAGGAAAGTGTTCCTAATGTTTTGTACACTCAGTGTGTGTGTGTGTGTATATATATATATATATATATATATATATATATATATATATATATATATATATATATATATATACACACACACTGTATGTGTGTGTCCTTAATGTCCTGAGTTTTTGTGAGGAAGCATTGCTGTTTGCTTTAGACAGATATTATTACCATAATGCTCATGGGAAGGAGGGTTTCTCTTAAGCAAAGTATTGTTGCTGGCCTTCAACTGCTAAAATCTAAAATACACTCATAGGATACAGGAACAAATTGATTTGCTAGTAATTGATGCCCTCCATCCTCTGTATATTTTATGTGTTCTTTATGCTCACGCTGTCTGCCAGCTGCCCATTACTGCATATGTTTGCCTACCACCTGTTTTCCATTTATCTTGTACTTTAAATAATACATACAGATGGTATATAAAACAAAGGTGAAAGATAATTACCATACTTATTTAAATAATGTTATAATATTGAACTAGTTTAAGTTTTGTGTGAGATCTTTTAACAGTAATATGCTAAAAAGTAATTGTTACCAAGCTGGAAACCTGCATTGCAAAATAGAATGTCCTTAAATGCAAATACTCTTGTCTACACAACAAAACACCTTGTATGTTAGAAGATGCGGCAAGCGTTTCCAGTCATTTACTCATGTCCAGTAAATTACTTGTCTGTGGTTTCCTCTGCTTCCATATTATGCCACTCCCAATGTTCTGCATTACTACATTACACAACAGCTTGAGTTCAACAGGAAGTACGACCTTGTAATCACACCCATACTGCTGCTCACCATACGTCATACTACCCCTAAAACTACTCAGTACAGTTTACTTGCAATCCTGCATTCACTTCTGAAACAGCTCTCATCTCCCCTGGACTTTCATGTAAGTTTAACAGTGGCTGTACAAATACTAGTTTTCAGTGTTTCTAACTTCCTTTTATTTATGTTAACTGAAATGACTTATTCAGAGAACATATTTCTATAGGTTATTTGATATATTAATACAATAGTTTGACAGGGATTTTGTTTATAATTCCTGGTTGTATTCCTTATCTTACGCAGCACCGTACACTATATATTATTTTTAAAAACAGAACAATTTTATGATATAATAACTAAACTGATATACACTATTTGATACAATGCTTCTGATACAAAATGTGCTGGTTTAGATGCATGCAAAAAAATGTGTAAAAGTTATTATTATTATTATTGGATTAAATAACCCCTAGTGATATGCAATATGTATTACCAGTTTATGGAACTCATATTTTCACACAATTCAAAAATACAGCGTTATAAGTTACACAGATCTAGAGAACAATGAAAGTTTAGTACATTTTTGTTTCACTTTTAAGTGATTTAATAGCAAAAGGACAACTTTTCACATGGTATAAAACTTGGTTATTGAGTGTATCAGAATCTGGCCGTGGGGGCAGAGGGCATGAGCTGTTTATTGGTCCCCATGTCCATCATCTATCAATAGATTGAAATGATTAAAAATCCCTTCTTATTGAAGTTCGTTTTTGGTAAATGAGTTGTTTGATAAGTGTGTGAGTGCGTGATTTAGAGCTTTGCTTGCCAGGGAATGTGAAGAGCTGGGAAAAATATAAGTGATAAAAAGTGAACACATTTGAAAGCCAGCAGCTGAAAATACATTTAAAAAAGCCTCTGTAAACAAACTGATAAGAGGGGTAATCAGCCAGGAATGCTGTTTCAGTTTAAATCAACATGGTTGTGAATCACTGCTCTGTTAAAATGTCCTCTGTTAATTCCCGTCATACCTCTTTTGAGGAATATTTTTGTAACACTGAGCATTTTCTTTTTAAAACTAATTTTCTTCCATGTTAGTATTGTTTTCTTTCATGTCGGCCACCTTGTTTACTACTAGCCTCTGTAACTTGCATAAGTGTATAGCTTGTAGATTAAACTCAGAAATATATTTGTTAGTCAGAAATCTGGTATATTGTAGAAAATTATATTGTTTTTTGCTTTCAATTATTATATGCAAATAATGAGTGAAAAAAAAAAAAAAAAAACCTTTGTACGTGGTTTAGGGTCTGTCGGACAATGATAAACACCTTCACATTTTTTAGTGTTTAACGTTGTTTTTGTGCCTTCAGTAAAGTGGGGAATTTGAGTTTTATGTTTGCTGCACACTACTTTTGTCAGACTTATTTTTAGACCATCAATTCAGCTATAAATTAATTTAAAAACCCTATGGTATAGTTACATTTCTGTCTTCCTCTTCTGTCATTATGCTATAGTTTAGCAACAGGAACAGCTGTGGAAGGCTAGAGAAATTGATTCACACAGAATTACTTGATATTGTGTGTTATTACACAGCTCAAGTGTAAACAGCTCTAGCTTATTATTATTATTATTATTATTATTATTATTATTATAATAATAATAATAATAATAATAATAATAATAATAATAATAATAATAAACTATTTACTAGTAAATAAAGGTCAGCGAGAACAGACTCTCGTTTCCTTTAGTATTTTGAATCTTGTTTCTAGTTTGTAAAAGCTGCTTATTGTGGTGCTTGCTGATTGTGGACGGTCAATAAAGGCTGTACATAATGAGGGATGTGCGTAAATGAAAGGAGAGAGTTCAATAAAAGGGTAGACATTTCCCTATATAATTGAGACATGTGTTAACAATAGATACAGTTGAACTATTTAGTCAATCCTCTGTTGCACACCCAATTAGCAATACAAGTCAACTTCTATAGTCTTCAGCCCTTTATAAACTTTTGCTGGAAAGGCTATTACTAAACCACTGTATCAGGCATGTATTGGTATTTTCCCTCCATTTCTCTTGAAGCTGGACTATATAACTAAACCACCACCAAAACAAACATCCCTCACTAAACATATCCAGGTGTTCATTCCCAGTGAAGGAGATCCATTTGTGCATTATTATTATTATTATTATTATTATTATTATTATTATTATTATTATTATTATTATTATACTAAAATAGAACATCCTTCTAAAATAACACATCCCCTTTAATACTGCTAAGTAAAAATGTTACTTCTCCAGTTCTTTGTCATAGGGTCTATAAAGGCCGTTGTGAATGTACAGGGGCTGATGTTAGGATAGGCATACTGCAAACAGTTGCGGCTGAAAAATTTGAATTGTCTAGTGGCCAGGGAATTATTTTGCACTGCAGCCTATGTAAGCTTAAGAGCAAATGTAAATTACTCAACAGGCACAAATAATGAGCTGCAATCGTGATAATGAGGGTCGCAGTGTGCATCGGGCTCTTTAGTGGCCGCACTTACAGCCCAGAGATGAGGTGAGTTAGCAGTACAGAGGTGCTGTATGAGATTTGTGGAGCATGAAGATCAAACCTAGCAAAACAATATGTCAGAAGAAGGGCAGCAAAGTCCCCTTGGTGCACGGGAAAGAAAATTAAAATTTTCTGAGGATGAGCTAAGCATTAAATTGAGTTGTTTGGAAAAACCTCAGCCAACATTAATTATGCTGCGAAAGAGGCCATATGGTCCTCTATGGTGGAGAAAGTCAACCAGGAGATAAAAATGTGAGATTCAGCTATTAGGTTTAGGATGACCACCGGAGTGAGACGATAACACCTTACCACTGCATCCTCTGGCATCCCAAACAAAGTGACCCTGGTTTTTAATATGTGGGGTCTTCTCCATCTTGTCCTTCTCCTCCGAAGGTTTTCTTGTCTGTCCTCAACAAGAGCCAAGCATCGCCACATCAGGAAGTGTAAACACAGCAGCCATCCTGAAGCCAATGACAGGTCTCTGAAGGTGTGTGGTTTTATACAGCTCTCAATTACTCCTAATGGTTTGCACCTTCTAAAAGGAGGTTAGCAATTGCCTAAGAACAAGGCAAAATCCTTACATCTCATGATAATGTTTGCTCCCGCTTATCATTTAAATGGATTCATGATGACAAAGTGCTAATTTGATAGCGGATGCAGAACAAAGTAATGCATTAAAAAATTTAACCCATTCTTTACATTATAGGATCTGCATCATGTTTGTGATTGTTTGGACTTTTCTTCTTGTTTGGCTGATGATTTTTCATCCTTGTTTGGCACAAGATAGTAAGTGTATCCAGCGTGTCTTTTTTGGCTTTGCATGCTTAGCATTTGAACTTATTGGTTCACGATTGGATATAATTCTGATATAAACAAAATGCATATATATATTTTAAAGTGTAATAAATACAACATAATCTGAACACTAGTTGTTACTCTATATACAAGAATGTAAGGGCTTTCAGTTCCAGAATTTTTTTAATTTCAAGTGACATGTTTTCAGTGTGGATCATTAAGTTACTTTTTATTTTATTGCAGGCAACAGGTCTATTGAAATAACAAATGTTGATTGTATTATTTATAACATATCTATGCTGAATTGTATGTGGGAAACTAACAAAGAAGTACCAGCAGATAGTCAATTTATTGTGCATTTCAAGTAAGTTTTTATCCATATAAACATTTATTTATTTATTTAAATTTTGAAAGCAATTCTGGTTAATTTAGATTTCCTCATTTTCCTATAAAAATGATCTGGGAAGTACCTATCTTTTATTTTCTGTTGTGCTTCCTGAGATACATCAGAGATGTTACCGTTGAATAATTCATTCTGTTGTTTTAATGATTTGAAATCTCAACAGTAACTTGTGAAAAAAAAGAGCATTACACCATCTGAAATATTAAGTATACAAAATAAACCCTGACATTAATGTGTTTGTTTGTGTGTGTGTGTGTGTGTTTGTGTGTGTGTGATCTTCGTGATGTCAGTTGTTAATCAGCACAATAAAAAGTCACTCCACCTGCTCTCTCTCTCTCTCTCTCTCTCTCTCTCTCTCTCTCTCTCTATATATATATATATATATATATATATATATATAAAAATAATGTGTTTGTTTTATTTCTTTTTTGTTTGCCTCAGACAGGACGACCATGCAGCAGCGTGTCACCTTTCTATCCAAAAAAAACAAAAGGAACATTTTAAATGCCATTTTCAGCAACTAGAAATTAAATACAACGAACTGCAGAAAATAAACATTTCTGTAAATGGATCAAACAAGGACTATAAAATTAATACATATTCCAAATTATTCAATCCATTTTCAATTGGTAAGAATCACCTTGGATGTACAGTAAAAATACAGCACCCCCTCCTCAGTACTGGAAACGCGTGTCTTGTGCGGCAATTTTCTTTTCGTATCCAGTTGGTAAGGACGCTAGGTGGTTTCCAGGAAGCATAATTGTTAATAATAATATTAATGTCTATGAATGTGTGTGTAAACATGGCTGACATGGTTGATAATTGCAAGTAAGCATTCATACAGTACTTCATTTATTTATTTATATTTCTTTCTTTCCTTAGAGAAACTTAATCCACCAGTTAATGTTCATTTGTCATTAAGTGAAAACAATATAATATTGACTTGGGAACAGCCACCTACAGAGTATAACATTTCAAAATGTTGTTTTATTTATGAAATAATGGATTCCAATGGAGTAAGAAGCCAGGTAATGTATGCATTTTTCTTATGTCTTTTGCCAGTGGAGCTTATACAAGGCTTTTGAGACAGGTGAAAAGCACCATGGTGAATTGTCCACAGTTTGTAGTCAGTATGAAACTGCAGAGTAAATCATTGAGGTATAACATTTTCAAATATCTGAGCACAGCTGCATAATAAACTCAAAGCTACAGCTGCACAAAGTATTTTTACTCTTGATGTTCACATATGGAATTTGTTTTTATTATTTTTATTATTTTTGTTTTTACTGTTTCTGTAAGAGCTTGGTTTTCAACATCAGCATCTTACTGCTGTGATGCATTTCATTTTATAAATATGAAACTATTTGAATGATCTAAAAATGGCAAAAGTTTGAGCTTTTTGCTTGCATGTCATCTACAGAATGGAGTACTTTCTTTTCTTTAAATGGTGTTCTTGTCTAGTAACCAACAATTTTGACAATTGTCCTTTTCACTGTACAGTATGTCACTTAAATATCTGATAAGACCACAAGTTGAGGACTTTGCCACTGTGCAATGAAGTGTAATGCATTTGACCCCAAAGACAGAAATGTAATGACCTAGGAAGTACAGTATATGTGTACCACACTACCTGAAAGTACCTAAACTACCTAAGGTCTTTACTTAGTTGTGTGCTATGAGATACTGTGAGACCTACACAGAGAATATAAGTAAAAATGCACACGCTTGTATAGTTACACTGTATTTACAGTAATAAACTATGTATCAGTTAATCAAACCCACTTTCTTGTTGTTTAGAAAACGTTTAAAAGAAATGAAAGTATCTCCTTCACCTCTCCAAGAGCTGATACATCGACAATGGCTTTTCAAGTGCGAGTCAATGGGCGCTCACTCTGTAGAAACCCTGGAATCTGGAGTCACTGGAGTGTCGTATATTTAAGTAAATAAGGGATTTTTTTTTTTTTTTACTGTAATATTAAATGCAGTTGAGGAAAACAGAGAGTTGACACAGTGGGTTAAATACAGAACTGCAAGACACTTTTTTCCATTGAAAGTGCAATTGGTTTCACTAGAACATTTGTTTTATTATACCTCTAAAAACAATATTGTTTTTATAAGATGGATTTTATAATCTTGTTTTTATCTGATGTTCCATATTATTATTTTCACTGGCTATGGTTCTTCTTGTTTTCAGAGCAAAACCACATTCCACAGTACGTGGGTCCTGTGGTGGCATCAGTCATTATAACCTTAATATTGGTGATTTCATTTTTCTTGTGCATCAGGTAAATGCTGTTCCATGAATGAGAATGTTTTTTTTTTTTTTTTTTTAAATATATATATGCAAGCACTTTGTTTTGATTCCTCATTTGCATTTGCAAGCATAACTTTAACATTTGGAAAGGGGAATTCATTTCTGAACTTGTGTTTTTTATTTCCCTTTGTTAAGCAATAGGGCTAGGTGACATTTACGTGCAAATTTGAGACATTAATGTAACCGCAGTTATATTTAGAATTAATAAAATAAATATGCAGAGGAACAGATCCTGGCACTTCTCTTTAATTCATAAATATGTCTTATTATTCTATATATACACTGATTGTATTTTTTTTATTTTTTTTTTTTTTGTCGGTTCAGGTTTAAATATATAAAGGGGGCTATGGCCTAGGTACCGGATCCAAAAAAAACCTTTCATAGGTTTGTTTAGGGAATCCCATAATAAAGATTTCCAGGTAGAAAAAAAAAAAATATATATATATATATATTATATATTATATATATAATATATAATATATATATATATATATATATATATATATTTTATCAGTACTATCACCGAAGGAAAAAGTATTTTGCCAGAAAAAGAAAATTGTTGAGTTAGTGAACACACAGCTGACTTTTCACAGACACTGATCTTCTCTAATTCTGGACTACCTAATGCTACCTTAGGTTAGTCCTGGTGTGAACCTTGGCTTTTGAAACCAGTTGACAGAATTTGAAAAGACCCAAGTGTATGTTGATACACTAAATGCAGCTGTCCTTTCATATTTTTGCATGCAGAAAAGCACCAATTCTTATAGTGATTATCTAAACTGTGGTGGCATTTTGATTGTCAACCGTTCAGTAAGAGACCAGCACATTGTGATTTACACTTCAGATGATGTAGGAAGTAAATTCACTTATACTTTCAAGTTGCTAAAAGTGTACTGTATATTTAATATAAAGAAAAATGCATGTCATTATTTTAACAGGAATGGATAGGTGGTGATGCTTTCACAGACACAGAACCGTGGACACATCCTGTTTGAGACTCAGATTAATGATAATTACAGCACAAGCATGAAATTGATGTACAGAGTATATATTTTAATATATACTATGTACCCATTTGAAAGATGCTGTAGAATGTCTTGTTATTTGTGTCATGCTTGCTGGTCTGACCTTGCATCTTAGGGGAGGAATGTACTGTGAGCTCAACACTGGAAGAATGTCTGCAACAACAGGAGAAAGAGAGACAGCACTCATATACCATGGGCGTGAACTCTTATATGCATTTATATTGTAGCAACAATATCATTTATATTGCTAAAAGTGTAACTTGGTTTTTGGTGTATAATACAAACCTGAGCCTGCCTTTCTTGCTCCCAAGCTCAACCAGCCCAAGGGATTTCAAACTGGTGCATACTGCCATCTAATGGACAAACATTGCACTTGTGGTTTCTTTTGATTTGGGAAATCACCAGGATGCAGAATGCTGTCTGCAGACCGCATCCTACTGCGCTGTGCAATGTTGCATGTAAATTGACAACATAATTAGGAGTGAGTTTTTACAAGATAACCAATAGTACTTATTTTTATTATTATTATTATTATTATTATTATTATTATTATTGTGCTGCTTTATGACAAGGCAAAAAAAAAAAAGAACTATCCATGCAAATCTCAAGATCAACTAAAAACATTATGAAGACTTAACTGAACTTGAAGCTTTTTATGTTGGTGTTATGTTTTTTTTTTTTTTTTTTTTTTTTTTTTTTTTACAAAATCTACTACATTGAACTGTTGCTTCAGCCTAAAAGAAAACCTTGTGAGTGGATCTGTATATTAAAAACAAAACAAAAAAAGAAACAGTAAATGATGAGATTTCATTTTTGTTTATAAAGCAGAATACAAAAGATACATTATACATGTTCACAAACCCAATTTTTTTTTATATATTTAACAGTTATGATACCCTACATCTCCTCCCTTTGGGTGCTACACACTATCTGCCCACTGGATTTCTAGATACTGTACCAGTCTCACATTTAATCATACAACATCAATGGAAGAGAAAACAAGACAGCATTGAAATGATCTAAAACAGCATTTATAGCTGGAGACCCAGCAATGTATCTCAGGTAATGCACCCACACTCTTCCCTGTGTCTTTCTCAGGATCTGAATAGTGTTGGGGACAACCGATGTTACTGCGCTGTACCACATTTCATTTTTGAAGGACGCGCCATAACCATGTTTTATTTATTTATTTATTATACCTAACCTTGTTAGTTACTTAGCTATATAGTTCTGTATATCAAGGTGCTTTGATTTGCACCTGGTTGCACAACCCAGATTAGCACTAATCTTAGACTACCTAATGTTACTATAGGTAAAGTAGTCCAAGATCAGTGCTAATGCGTTTAGCCAGCCGTTGAGTTTAGGACCTGCTCTTCAAATCTAGCTGCCTGCCACATACATTCTGTAGGTACAGTAATGTAGGCTAGATAAGGACCTGCTCCATCTAGTGCACAGAGGAGTACTGCCAAAATGGCAGATCACTACTTCTATAAAGATACTGGCTGATTTACCCTAAATTACATATATCTATGACAACTAAAATTGAACAGCAGCTGAACTAGGGTGAAGGAACCTTAACACAGACAAAAATAAAAAAAAGAAAGAAAGATAAATGGTATTTCAGTAATTGAAAAAAAAGTAAAAAATTTAAAAAAGACAATAACAATAATAATAATAATAATAATAATAATAATAATAATAATAATAATAATAATAATAATAATAAACATACATTCAAAAGATGTACTGGATTGTATGTTCTCGGAAAATGTTTAAATATTTGCACTTGTACTGGCATAATTTGTTCACACACTGTACTGAGGGGAATGTTTTATACATCATTTTAAACAGTTTTATCTTTTTAAAAGGGTACCAGAACTCAACAATCCTGTATCTACATATTTAAAGAATAAAGATTCTCTCATTACACATGGCAGCTAGTATTAATACACAACCATAACATGTACATTTAAATGAGAAATGCAAACAACCTGCTCAGTTCATTAGCGCACTTAAAGTAATCTATAAAAAGCTAAATACGTCATACAAAATATGCATATAAGAACATTTATGAAAGCTCCTTTGGTAACAACATATTTAAGATGTTTCAGTGCATTTCAGGTTCTGCAAGGAAACTTTAGACAAGCCAATCTGTTTTCTGTACGCCCGTTTCTAAAGCCTAAACATAGGGTCTATCGATAACAGCAGTGTTAGTTGCTACTAGAATTTTCTTCAGTACTCGTTAGTAGTGCTACCTCCACAACAAATCCAAAGTCCACAATATAATATGTGTCATAAGGTCGACCTGGCTGTGAAGGAGAGCACTATTGTGCTGAGGGCTGATAGCGTGGAGACCTTTGATGCGGAACCAACTGCATCTGGACCTGCAAATTAATCAAAAGAAAACGTAATTTTAATAATCTTTAATCTGACTTGTGAAAGATAATATTGCCACATTTATATTTAATTATTATTATTTTGAAGCTTTATAATTAACAATCTGCTATATATGTTATATAACAACTTGTGTTTTTTATTTGCAGTTACCCATTATTATACTATGGTCTCTACTGTGACCTATCTCTGTTGCATTATTGTCTGTGCTTTTTATTTACTTTGTGAGAAATGAGTAAAGGGAGCATCAGACAAGAGGCTGCAAACCTCTGCCTAACTCTTGAAGAATAAGCTATAATCTAGCAAGACACCTTTAGACATTTTGCGGTATCTATGAAATGGTGACTCAAGGCAGTCATTGCATTAATTAAAAATAAAAAATAAACAGATTACCTTTTTGGGGTATTTAAAGCAAAATGATAACAATTGGCCCCTGATTTTTACATTAAGGAGCACCCACACACACTTCTTGTTTATATTTTAAATGGGACTGATGGTCTTCCTTAAGAACAAGACAAACCAATACTCTGTAATAAGAGGGATAGCCATAGTTTAAGGACAGTATCACAGGCAAAGCCATACCTAGTATTCTTGGAATGGTGATCTGTTTACTGCTGCTTCCTTCACCTCCATCACTTAAAGGCTGTATCTGTACAATATATTCTTCATCACTGGGAAGAGAAAGCTCCACTGATGTTGTATTGGTTTCTATTACATTTCTACGGCTTTGTCTGTTTCGTTTGTATAATACCTAAACAAAGAAAATTAAAGCAAATGAATTTATCCTTTCTTATGGGGAAAATGTTAAACATTGTTATGTCTGTTTAGCTAGAACATAGTATATATTTTAAGAACAGTATGCAAAAGTCTTCTGTAATGTAAAACAATTACACCTTAAGGAATCCTTTACAAACTACAGAAAAAATTGATAATGGGCATTAACAGTTAATACAAGACATATACTGTACAGTACTTAGCTACACATGTATAATTCATGGTTCCTCTTTCATTAACTGCCCTTTAGAGATCAATCATCAAATATATATATATATATATATATATATATATATATATATATATATATATATATATATATATATTATATATATATAAATAAAGCAATCCATAGACAGACTTCAGTAGTATAGTAGTAGATAAAAGGATAACAAATAATGTTGAAATTTAGCAATGGGTCAAAGAAGTCGATTTTGTAATATGCAATTCAATATCTGTTATAGGCCAGATCATACATTTTTTCTTTGTCCGGTACAGTATAAGCTTTTCTCCATACAAAAATATTTGGCCACTATGGGTTAAAAAAAATGTTGGATTGTGATTCAAAGGAATTATACATTGAATTACAAATGCAGTGAGTTGAAGCATTGTAAATACTGCTTTTGTTTAACACATTTTCTCACATATAGCATAACTTTCAATGTTAATGACAAATATCCTAGTGGGCGAGGAATCCATTATACCATATTTAATATTTGTTTTGAAACATACTTTTGTTTGCATGGCCTTTCATTGACAAAAGTTTGTCCCTGCAGTTAAAAGAGTGGTCCTCAAAACTGTGTTAGTGGACAACGAACAAGGGTAAGATGGGAATGTAAATTTAGTGCCAAAATTAAAATATTAATGTTTTAAATGAGAACAATTTCACAAGTGGGCCTACATTCAATACACATTCCAATAATATTAATGTGACAATGGACAAGTACATTTTTGCAAAAACAACTTCCATAGTAATTACTTTATTTTTAACCATTAAATGCACAGTTCCCATCTGAAAGAGCAGAGTTGAGCCAGCAACAAGTAGACACTGTAATACTGATGTATGGCAGGAGAACTAAACCAAATAATGTATATATCTGTAACGAAAAATACACAGCAATGAAATACCATTGTGCTGTGCTGCACTACACTAGTGGGCATTCTTGGCTTACATACTTTTTTTTTAGCTTTGGTAAACAATTACCTACTTTATATCCCGTCACTTCTGATTCATTTTCCAGTGCTTTTACTTGATCCCAGTACAGGATGATCTTTGAGTGTGATGAATTCCACAAAATATTCAAAGGTGGTTGACTCGGTGCTAGAATCAAACACAAAGCAAACAGTTACCTTATTAACAAGATTTTTTGCATTCTTTACTGTACAAAAGAAGTGCAGAGCTTTTTGGTTAAAAAACATGATTTAAAAGCATAAACACCCATTATATTTGTGTCCACTAGAACTGGAAATTGAAAGCACTCAGCACGGTGTTGCAATATGACGTTGTTATTTGCCTGTGTATTTTCTTAAGGTGGTATTAGGTTGGGTTAAAACAATAGTTTTTCTATGCGCTTCCACAAGACAGAGGCAAGTCTATGAACAGTTACTGAGAAGGAGACAGACTATGGTATGTGAATGATGTTTCTCACTGCTTGATTAGATATAGTATGAACTCAATAAAATGTTAACTAGAGAACACATTGAGTTTTAGGGAGACCATGTAAACAGTCACAATGTCTAATGAACTAGAATTGTTTTAATAGCATGAGTGATAAGCATTTGAAGCAAATGTAATGATCTAGTAGACTATTGGTTGAAATAAAGAAGGGTTATGAAAGATGTAAACAATAAGTGCTCTATAAAACAGGCTCATTTAGAGGAGGAAGAATGAAGTAAGTTCTGCAGACCTGACTTTCTAGAACATAAGTACATATTGCTTTATTCGGTATTTTGTATGCTGCCATTGAAGTTTAATAACGTAGCAGTGTTAAACTGACTAATGCTGTATTGCGTGAATCATCTGAGGTAACTCATCACAATGACTGACACCAGTGAGCTACTTAACAAAGGTTGAGACAATAACTAGTAAATTAGTCATTTCAAAAAACAAAAACAAAAAAAAAAAAAAAAAACATTTTTAGGTTAAAAATGATATACAGTATCACTAAATGGGTAATAAGCTAATTACGCAAGAACAGAGTTTATTTATTTATTTAAAAACAAAGTTCAGTAACGTTGCAGCAAAAAGCAATATATCAATGAACACAAAATCAATCAGTATAAAGCAGAACATTTGATGCTAATTAAAAATGAACAGAGGCAGATGTCATGATTTCAAGCAACATTGGTCTACAAAAACGGGAACAGTGAACTGAAATTGAGGACATACTGCAGGTTCCTACCTTGAAGGCAAGTAAGGGGTCTCCATATAGGCACTTATTGTGGATTTTAAATTGATTCCCTAGATGTAGGTTGATGTGAATCATTAGTTGTGTTGGGGACAGGTGTTATAAAAGCTTTAGGGATGACTAAGTAAGTGAATTTCAGCACCTGCAATAGTGACGCTATAGCATTGCTATACCGTTGAAATCTCTTCTGACTGATGCTGCCATTAACATGGACAATATTAACAACAATTGGTTGATTGACTTGAGACACAGTAAATAGAGATTTAGATTTATTTTGCTGAGTTTCTGAGTTGGTCACTGTGGCAGGGCGATAAATTAGTGTTGGTGTGATTTATGTGGGAATGGGTTTATTGTGTATCGTTTTGGAGTTGATTAGTTTGATTGTATTATTGTTTACAGATGGGCGCTCGATTGAGACTTGCTGCCTGCTATGCTTGGTTGAGGGGAAGGGCAGCAAGTGATTGGCTGTGCTAGTCTTCAATCAGCAGGTGGGCGGGTCTTGACCCAGTGTCCATCAGTTTAAAAACATCCGCGGGAGATTGCTCGGGGCTGCTGCAAGGCCTGCCGTTTTCACGGCACATTTTGAGTTATAGTTTGGGGTATTGCGTTTTCTTTTGCACTTTTTGTACAGTTTGCTGTATTAGTCCTCTATGCGTTACCGTCGCTGGTAATGTCATATAACCACCTTTATTTTACTTTCGTTTTCTGTTTGTTTGTTAATAAAATCTGCACGCCTGTGCCGGCGTTTTCAACATCAACACCACGTCTGTCTCTCTGTATGCTTGAACAGCGGCGACCCACACGCGTGACCTGAATAAGACCCTGTCATATATATATATATATATATATATATATATATATATATATATATATATAGTATTTTATTTTGTGTATTTTTGACAAAGGAAAACTAAAAATGATAAGTGGGGTCAAAACGAAAGATACACTAAAGTAAGTTGAGTTCAATGACTGTTTTACTTTTCAAAGCAAAATGTTCAACTGAGTAAGATCAGAAAATCAAAGGAAGATGTGGGAGCTTTTCTATGAAATTGATTTTTTGTTTAAGTAATTGTTATAACTGTATTTATTTTAAATTTTAACCAGCAAATCGACTAGGGGCAGGTTCTCTGTAAATGATGTGAAATCGCACATTTTGAATCAGTAATAGTAAGTGACTGATTTGTGTGAGGCACATAATAAAATAGAGGACATTTGTATATGCTGAATGTTGAAAATAAAACCGAAATGTCTGTACAGTGGTAGCAAGAAATAACAGCTTCAGTCAGAATGAAGTAGGCTATTTTGTTGCAAACCTATAGGTGCAGGTACCCCTCAAAGTAAAACTAGTCTACACATATTTTATAGCAGCTGATCATGGAACCACCCCCCCCCCCCCCCCCCCCCCCCCAAATAAATAAAAATAAATAAACAAATAAATTGTTAAGTCAGCTGAAAGCAGGATGAACCACCTTGCTAGACAGCAGGTGATAGAGACAGCCAGGGACGACTAATCAGGTAACAGCTTGCAGTCTCGTTCACACAATACTGTCCAATCTGTAATAACACATGCTGCTGCTGTGCTTTTACAGGGCTTTGCACTATCAGTTTTCATTACTTTTGAACCAGAAGAAATCAGAGCTGGTTGCTGTTAAAATGTTGAAGACCTACGTGGTTTTTTGGTGGTGACATTCACCGTGTCACTGCCTGGCCCCACCCCGGCACTGTTGTATGCTCTCACTGTGATGTAATAGAGAGTGCTTCCCTTTAGTCCGCGAATGACCCCTGAAGATGTTTTATTTCCTAGTTTCCTCACACTCCTTGCAGCTTCCTCTTTGCCTTCCTGATCCCAGTACCGCAGCTAAAGAATAAAAACAAACATATTTCCGAATAAATAGCATTGAAGTTAATGCAATTAGTTTGTATTGTTGTTGCACATATCAAGGTGCCTGGCTGAATTTGTTATTTATTATTTGATAAGCATTCATTCACCATCAAAATACATACCATATAGATGCAGAAGAAAGAGTGCAATGCCCAAAACAATATAATGGTTTTAAAACTGGAAGGACTGTAAAAGTTCCCACACTGTCCGACAGCTATTATAAAATCTAATCTCATTAAGTTAAACATGTGTTGGTCTGTGTTTCATATGACAAAATGAGGGATCAGTCTCAAACAATCTAACGCAATCTCACCAAGGCCACAGAATCTCAACGCTATGTCCTTTGGTGCAATGTATCAGTGTTTTACCAAATCACAATCTCTTGCAAGTAACATAATTCCCACATAATCAAAAGCTTATTGAAATGTTTGCAGTAAAAACAGAACAGATAGAGCCCTATTAAGGAAAATGCAGTATTAAATAAGTCACAATTAAGTGTTTAGCTCTAGAGTTGTTACATCGGTGGTATAAAAAAAAAAAAAAAAAGCGCTACATGCAGGGTTTGTTAAACTGGTAAACTCTCTGTATTCATCCATTAGGTAACATTGGTAATGTTACTGTTATAGTACTGACAGACAGTTCATGTTGTGCGTTTATTGCAGTAATATTGCATCTTGATTTCTCTAACTTGTGCCCAATTTTATTATTTATTGGCATTACAGTGTTGCTGTAGTGCTCTAGATGGATGTGGAAAGAAACAGGGATACTTTAAATCTGGGACAATCCAGGGAAAGCAAGGACAGGTGGCAACCCTGTTCAGCATTCAGTAAATAGTTCCATAAACAGAGCCTGCATTGCTCTCACACACAAACAACAACAACAACAACTGAGTACTTACCTCATAACCTAGAACCCTCCTTTTACTTGTGTTCCAAGGAAGTGGTTTCCACGACACTTCCATTTCAGAAGCAGACAGGCTCTTAGCTTTGATTTTATTTGGTGCTCTACTGGGTTCTAGGGTACCGGTAAGAGAGAGAGAAAAAATAGAACTTAAATATATTTACATGGCACAATTTTCATCTGGCTCTGTCATTCATATACAGTATTAAAAACAAACAGTGTTGTGAATTCACACATTATGAACATGGCAATCCTCTTGGTGTATAATTATGGAAAATATCTTGGCTTTTGATCTAATCATGTAACACCAAAATGGCGTAATTGACAAGGTGAAAATAAATTATATATAAAAAAAAAAAATAACACTACAAAATGATCCCAATAAGGTGATATGATAATGTTAGGGGACCTGAGTGACATCTAAGAGAAAGTAATATTCATTGTCACCTTGACGACTTTAAAAGTGCCTTGATGAATTTCCTGAATTTCAACCCCTTTAGTAATTGCTGTCCTCATCAAGTATTTTACAGAACAGTCATGTAACGAATTAGTGACAGGCCCTGTTATAACTTTATTCATTTTAAAAGTAAAAGAGATGCAATTATACATATCAATTTACCTTCTTCGGCAGAATATATTGTGACTAAGGGGCCGAAAGGACCTTCCCCTTTATTGTTGTAGACGCCCACTTTCACTTCATAAGGGGAAAATGGTGGTATGCTTTCATTTTTGAAGACGTATCTGGAGGCATCAGCAGAGGTCACTGCCGCTTGCATCCAGCTTGTAGTGCCGAGAGGTCGGAAGGCAACGACGTAACCAAACCCTCCCCCGTTCTGTAGTTCTTCAGGTACAGGCTGCACAAAACACAATAGCCATCAATAATGCATTGCCAACAGCATGACATTTCAAAGCACCCATCATGGAAAACCACTTAGTTTGTCAAATATTTATGAAGTGTAACTCACGAAGCCAAAGGATTTATAAAATATGGTTAACAGGATTGAACTTTCACATTCAAAAACATCCATAAAAAACATAACAGAGTTTCAAGTATCTAAAATTACAGTTAATTCATATCACCATACACCATACACTTCAGAAAAACACCTTTTTTAAGTGTACATATATATACACACACACACACACACACACACATACATACAGTATTTCAGATGGTATCTTGTATCTAAGTACCATATCACTTGAATAAATGTTGAACACCTATTTTGCTTCAATTTAGGTTTCAATAAAAAAAAGGCTCATCCCTGAAGCTGAAAGGTTTGTGAATGTAAAGAAACAGACAATCAACAAGGTCTGCTTTCTGAGTATAATGCTGCCTAATAGCGATATAATTGTAGTAAGTTGACACTTTAAAAAAAATATATTTTAAATATTGGTTTTTAAAGCTAATTACAATGTATGGCCACACTAGAAAGGAAGCAATACATCATATCCCACCACAAGGCTACAGCACACAAGTGCTTATATCAGCAAGTACCTGTGTGCCAGTGTGACCTAGCGTACTAACAAACACAGCATACCTGATTATAGCAGAAAAGGTCTTTGAGTTGATTGGACTTGACTGCCCCAAATGGGGCAAAATGTTGTGTGGTTTAAAAACAAGTTCAAACAAATATTTGCTGATCAGAGAGTTAACTAATTCACTTGTGCAATAAATGGTTAAAAGAGTATTGTTTGCAGAGCAAGGTTCTTATTTGAACGTAGAGCTTAATAAACAATTATATCTAGTTTCTGAGGGATTTGATTTTAATTGAAGCCTCCAATTAAATGATCAAATGTTGCTTATTTAAAGAGAGATAAACTTTAAATTAAAACTCAGTTACATTTTTAAGAGAATGTGCTTTCATCAGGAATACAATGAATGTAACTTCTACAGAAGAAGGAGCAAGAGCCATCTTTGCAAAGTTCGCTTGTAACTTTGGCAAAAGCTTTTCAGCCTAATTGGATTATTAAACTTCAAAAGCGTTTTACTGTTCCCTTGGTGATAACACTATTTATTGCTTTTCTTTGAAAAAAATGTCCTTGTATTAACCGTGGCTTGTGGTATCAATCCTACAAAGGACAACACCTATTGGGAATGACTCAAAGCCTTGGGTCAAAGTAGCTTCCTTACCTCCCAAGTGATCACTAATTCAGACTGGCTGCCTCCTCCACCACTCACATTAGCTGGGGTGACCTTCGGAACTAGAGGTAGAGAAAATTATTTTTACTCTGCTAATCGGATTGTACCATTTCAGACGCGCTTTAAAGGAAGTGCCTACTCAAGATTAATTAATGTTAACGTTAGAGTTTAACATCAAGAAGCATGGAATGCACTTTTTCCAAACTGTGAAGAAAGAGGAGTTGAAATACTGTATGAAGAATGCAGAGTCTGGGTGTGAACTGTGTATCTTGTGCAGGCCAGCCCAGTTCTCAACCATCAAGGAGCCAGGCTAGTTTGGACGAGTTGTAACACTAACTAATTTTCACAGCAGGGGTCAGTCTTGTACCATCTCTCCTTGCACACACAATATTATGGTGCATCGCCCATTTTTACTGTCACTCTGTAAGTGCCAATAACAAAGCCCAGTTCCGCTATGCAACCCAACGATTACTAAATTTAAAAAAAATGTAGAGATGCTGAAAGCAGAGCCAATTTTGAACAAGCTATAAATGTCTTACACACGGCTTCAAAAACTGAGCAGACTTAATAGACAAGGAAGTAAACAAATAGTTAGTTACTTCCACTATAATGCAGTGCATCACTTTTGTATTTTGGAATTACTTACAGGCTTCTTTAGTTCTTGATTTCTTTGATGGTACACTGGCTTCTCCAATTCCAATGGCATTGTTGGCTACCACACGGAATTCATACTCCACCCACGGGTTGAGATCGCCCACTTTAGCTGTGAACTTTTTCCCATCACTGACTTCAGGAACTAACAGAAACAATATAAGAAAAAAAAAGAAAACAAAAAAACAAGTTTAAACCACAAAAACAAAAAGGCTCTTTCCAATGTGTATAGTTTAAGGTGTCATTGGCTTCTCAAACTGTTTCATTATGATCTAATGCTGGTATTTAAAAAAAAAAAACTCACGAAAGTAGTATTTATTTTCATAGATCAAGGTGTACTCATATGGCTTGCAGAGCGACAGACAGCTAAGGGAGAACACGATGGTGTCCCATTGTTTTATAGTCTAATCTAAGGATTGTTTCCAGCCATGCTAAATGTAGTGCATACCTGTTTTGACAGCCTGCCAGCCCACAGAGAATGGGGTTCTTGCCTGGATAGTGTAAGTGGTTATTGGACTATGGTTTTCCAGACCTGGCCTCCAGGAAAGCAGAGCCGTTGTATCAGTGATTTCTTCTACTTCTATGCTCTCCGGTGGTCCTGGGGGTCCTAAAATTACAAATCAGTGTAGCTAATAATAGTCTTAAACATGCAGCAGAGCACATTCATTATTAATTCATGTCCACAGTCCATGCATACAGTTAAAATATGTTTGAACATATTATTAATTGTAGTTGTTATATTTTGATTTTAGGAGAGAGTCCATATTAGGCCAGATTTAGAGAGACACTTTTTTATTTTTAAAAATCATAACCTTTGAAAGAACATATAACAGAAGTTGGTACCAAGGGTATGCACTGTAATTTAGTTCCTCTTTACGAACACATACATTGTGAAATCATACATTGTGTAAACTTTATAATTGTTTTTCTTACAAACGTCTGTGAACACAAGGAACTTAAATGTGTGTGTGTGTGTGTGTGTGTGTGTGTGTGTGTGTGTGTGTGTGTGTGTTTTAACAGCTTTTTAATAAACTAACAATATTTACCAATACCAATAATATTTACCAAGTATTCCTGAGGCAATTTTTTATTATGAAGAGATTCAATACAATTTTGGCTACAACAATAATAGTCTAGCTTGGGAGGTTTCATCTATTAGAAAATGACAAATGTTTATGGAAATTGCTAATTAAAAAAAAAAATATATATATATACTTTACATGTTAAATGTAAGGGTGTGCACAGACATGAAGCTTGAACCCCAACAGGAACATTGTTGCTATTTTCTATGTGCCATTAAGAGTCAGGGGAATGCCAAACCAATCACAAATCATACACCTTACTTGAACCAACTTAAATTCCAGAAACTTGGACACTGCACAGCTCTAAAATATGATACTGAGTCTTTTGAAAGTAAATACCTCTTACAACTAGGTCTGCCCCTGCAGATACGATGTCCACGCTGGTCTGTACCATACACACATACTTCCCAGCATGCTTCACTTGTATGTTTCGGATCATCATATCACCTGCAGAATGCTGCTGACATAAGAAAAACAAAAAAATAAGACTCCTATAAATATATGTTCCTTATACTTAAATTAAGTATTAACAGCTCTCAAATGTTTTTCTTGGTGATTATCAAAGAAGCGAAAGTCAAAAAGCTTTTATAGCTCTGAAATTATCTGAAAGTAACTGCTGATCAAGTCTGGTCTGGAAGAATAAAGTCAGACTTGGTGGCCAACATAACAAAACAGAACAACAATTTTACATTTGTAATAATAGTTGCAATGGGAAAAAAAGAACTCATGGAAATACTGTGGAATTCCCTTTGCATCTAAGTTGCTGTTTGGGGAGTTTCAGACTATCAGCAGTTGGCTGTAACAATAGATTCAGGTTGGATGTATGCATTTCTAATGTTCAGGGCGATTGCTGTTAATCTGTATGTTTTTAAATGATCCAAAGACATAACTGTGAACAAATCAGCTTTGTGAAATGGATAAAAAATAGCGCATATGTAAAAAAAAAAATACTTAGTGAGGGAATATTTAACCACAAGGGGATGGGTTGTTTAATTAATTAAAAACAGGAGAAACTCTAATTGGCTGGCAACAGGTTTGTGACATGAAGTCATCAATCTAATCATATTATTCAGCCACATAAATTAAAGATTTAACAATTAGATAACACAAATACAAAAAGATACAAACCTTGGCTGACATAGTGAGGTATTTTCTGGTATTAAAAATAGCATGTATTATGTATAATTCAAGCCCTCCCGGGCAGTGTCTGATATAAGGATTTTTCCTCAGGCTAACACTGTTGGTTACTCAAGCTTGCAGTCTTTTGATATGGGTCGAGAAGTATGGGTTGAGAACTCTGATAAATAATTGTATATATCCAAACATTCCTGGAGACTTCAAAGCCTTCTCTTTCTTTCTTTGGCACATGATAACTCACTAGGTTGACAGAATTTCAAATCCATTTGGATGCAGATAGAGGGTCTGGTGCTTTAGACTTCTGTTGACTTAGGAGGGATAGCTCCATGCGAAAGGTTAGGGAAGAGTCATAATTTTATGCTACTTTTGTATCAATACAGAATAGCACAGGGATCTGTTTTATATGCTGTGACTATAGAGAAAGAAATTTCTCACAGAAAATAAGGATTTCAGTTGTCAAGTGTTATACACGTTTTAATTTCATCCATAATTATAACCTCTAACATGGTAGTATATGTAATACTAAAATAAACTTAGTTTAAATATTTTAACAAATTTTTCAATAGTATAATAGATTACACTGTTAACCAATAACAAACAAATGACAGTAATTTAAGAAAATTAGAAAGTTCTCTTTAATGCAAAATACATTACAAAAGGTGGTTAATCGATCATTTACAATTTTGGTTGTAAGCATTTTAAAATGAACTTTCAACAAGTCATATTACACAATCCTCAGGTTAGGATAACAAATAGTTCCAGTGTCTTAAATGGAAAAACAAATACAAATGGGCATATGCATTTTATTATGTTTACTAGTCTGCAATTTTCAGTGGAATTATTTTTCCTTAAATACAACTTACCCCACCAACTTTTTCAAAATAATCTCCATCTGTTTTAAAATCAATGAGCTGTCCATTATAAGACCAGGTAAACGTGATGGCTAAGGAGTGGTCATGTGACACCTGGCATGGAAGCACTATACTTTCACCGACAGTCACATCCATGTTAGAAGGTGGGAATGTTATAACTGTTGGATCTGCAAAGAAACACAGATGTACATGTTAATATGCAGACCATGATTTAAATGGACCACTCTTGTGTGTGTGCATTTTATTTTTTCAAGGTTTAATGAGGACTTTTTTTTTCATAAATTGCTCCTGTGGCTGTGCAAAGTTGATGATCTTGGCAGAGGATCCCACAGGGAGAGTTTCATTGACCTAGCACTCTCACAGGTTGAGGAGGCAAAATCAACAGGATTGTTTCACCCCACTTTGCTACACTGGCCAGTTGCCCAGAGCTGACACCTGCAGAGCTGGCCTCTGTCCTCCAGGGGCCACTAGCTTGCCAACATCTGCTGTTGAGCAATGGGAGTGGAGGACACCCACAGACATTCATTCAATTATGTTTTTGAGTTGCTGAGGTGATGGAACGCTCTAAATTGGGGAGTAAAAACAGGGGTCAAATAATTGGGCACTCTAAATGCATTTGGGATTAGCAGTGTGTTGCTAGATGATGTATTAATGATATCGATAGTACTGAGCGATGTCCTGTACTTATGATAATACAATGAGTTTTACCTGGGTCACCACTTTAAAGGGGGTGAGGCATTTCAAATACTTTAACCTAAAATAACAGATGAAACCATAAATTAAACACATTCATTTCAAATAACCATATATTTCAGATAAAGTTCCTCCTTACCTATAAAAGACACATGCACCATTCTGGTTATAGATCATGTTGTATTTTATTTTCTACCTATATAAATTAATCAAATTTCAAAGATTCTCCATTGGCTTTAACTTTGATTTTGTGACATATATCAGTCTGGCTCTGAGGCTGTGTATGCATTTGTATTCTTGCAATTAATCATTTTGGCAGTAGGTGCCACTGTTAACATTATGATACAAAACAAATGCATCTTTGACCAGAACTATATTTAGAACCCTATATAAACATATATCAGACACAGAGAAATTCCTTAACCCTTTCAAAAACTATTGTTTCAGTTTTAAACAAATATATTTAAGGGATAAAATTGGAAACATTTTCCTGTTCCCTTTTCCCCTGTGAGACCACAGGGTTGTGCCCGTGTGAGGAGTTGACATTATCTGCAATATTGTAACCGTAAAATATCTGCAATCTCTGTTTTTGAGCCATTGGATAAATCAGCTTTTTAATATAATTTTATTATACATTTTGGAATGAGTACTGTATTTAATTGTCAAGAAATAAAGAAAAAACGATCATGCCCTCAACCTTATGAGATAAACACATATATATTAGCAGAACAGGCTGTGCTTTGGATCCTACTGGAACAATACAGTTATTTATTTTAAAGATGTTGGATGTTCTTGTACCCTTTGGTGGTGCTGTTGAATAAGTTTATGTTTACAGCATTCAAAATAAAATGCAGGAAATACTACAGCTACTTATAATATTATAGTGGGATGAGGTAGGCAGATCTGCTGTAGAGCCAAGAAAGATGTTTGACTTATTTCTGCCAACTTGTTGCTGCCAGCAATAGATGTTGCTGATGTTTGTGTTTTATTGCAGATAGGGCTAGACAACTACAACTTACTGATTATGATAACCAGCTGTGACGAGGATGCTATTACCGTAAAAATTACTGTGTCAGTCAAAAATAATGCACTGTGTCACTCAAAACTTGCAAACATTGATGATACAAGCATAGCAGTCGAAATCATTTCATTATGAAACGTAAATCTTTATTTTAAATAAATGCAATCAAAAAATAAAAGTACAAAAAAAAATCTAATTAACAAAATAATAAAAATATACTAGGTAGATTTTTTAAGAATTAGACATTTTGACTTTCTATGACTGAAGTCTACGACTTCCTTATTCCCAACAAAGTAAACATTTCCTATGGAAATCTCATGCAGTCTGCAACTGACCCAGTGAAAATCATTATTATCATCACACTCCATCATCATTTAAGTCTAACAATATAGATAACCCTAGTGAGTGCACAATGCTACCAGCTCAATTGACTGATATCCATCTTGTGAAATATCTTCTCATCTACTGTTGTTGTAAAAAAACAAAACAAATGATGACCCTTACTCAGTTGGTCAATCAGATACATGAAAGAAATCTTGTTAGCTCAGATAAGATTCCAGAGACTCCATTGTCGGCACAAATCATTACTTGAAGTTTGTAACTTGCATCAGATATATTTAGGTCTATGTAAGAAATTTATTACATATGTTTTCACATATTTAAATATCTAGCTAATTTATAGGAAATACTCTTTTGATAAGCATAACAGGGGCCTGGCATTTGTGTCAGTCAATTGTCCTTAATGAGAGATTGACAAACGACAAAAGGACTTTTTTCTTCTACTTGAAGAAAACTAATTGTTTCCCTGCAACAAATTAACAAATAAACAAATAATTGTATAGGCTTCAAATATTGAATCATTCATATGTAATTATTTTTCATGTGGCAAGGTAAATGTCTCTGAGCAATTTAACAGGTCTAGCATGTTTGTTATCCAGAGGCTGGTTCAGGTCAATAATTAAGAGGACCCAATTCAGTAGTTAAGAACATAAGAAAGTTTACAAACGAGAGGAGGCCATTCGGCCCATCTTGCTCATTTGGTTGTTAGTAGCTTATTGATCCCAGAATCTCATCAAGCAGCTTCTTGAATGATCCCAGGGTGTCAGCTTTAACCACATTACTGGGGAGTTGATTCCAGACCCTCACAATTCTCTGTGTAAAAAAGTGCCTCCTATTTACTGTTCTGAATGCCCCTTTGTCTAATCTCCATTTGTGACCCCTGGTCCTTGTTTATTTTTCAGGCTGAAAAAATCCCTTGGGTCAACACTGTCAATACCTTTTAGAATTCTGAATGCTTGAATTAGGTTGCCACGTAGTCTTCTTTGTTCAAGACTGAACAGATTCAATTCTTTTAGCCTGTCTGCATATGACATGTCTTTTAAACCGAGAATAATTCTGGTCGCTCTTCTTTGCACTCTTTCTTGAGCAGCAATATCTTTTTTATAGCGAGGTGACCAGAACTGAACACAATATTCAAGATGAGGTCTTACAAGTGCATTGTACAGTTTTAACATTACTTCCCTTGATTTAAATTCGACACTTTTCACAATGTATCCAAGCATCTTGTTAGCCTTTTTTATAGCTTCCCCACATTGTCTAGATGAAGACATTTCTGAGTCAACAAAAACTCCTAGGTCTTTTTCATAGATTCCTTCTCCAATTTCAGTATCTCCCATATGATGTCTATAATGCACATTTTTATTGCCTGCGTGCAGTACCTTACACTTTTCTCTATTAAATGTCATTTGCCATGTGTCTGCCCAGTTCTGAATCTTGTCTAGATCATTTTGAATGACCTTTGCTGCTACAACAATGTTTGCCACTCCTTCTACTTTTGTGTCTTCTGCAAATTTAACAAGTTTGCTTACTATACCAGAATCTAAATCATTAATGTAGATTAGGAATAGCAGAGGACCTAATACTGATCCCTGTGGTACACCACTGGTTACCACACTCCATTCTGAGGTTTTTCCTCTAATCAGTACTTGGTGATCAATACATCACCAAACCAAAAACTGCAATATGTCACCAAACAACAACACAAAGCCAGTAGCAGATGAATTTACACTTTTCTTTGAAAAAGGCCAGTCCCTCCAGGTCAGATGCAATATAAGAGTACATATTTGAAAATAAATAGATGGCTTCAGTCACCAGGGAATGAAGAAGAAATGCCCCAATCGGCAAATCCCATTCACAGTTTGGAAGACTGATATGCTCTTCACTACCTGGACCCCACAAACTTCAAACCATTGACAGAGATATTGTAATGACTGTCATCAGCTGTCAATCGACTAAATTCCTTCTGGCACACAGATAGATAGCGGGGGTAGGGGGGTGGGGAAGATTTCCAGGAAAGAATTCAGTGAGGTGAATACAGAGTCAAAACCTGATAGGGAGACATGTAACATTTTGCCACAGACTGGACGCTACATATGGTTACCACCTATTGGGCATTTATCCCATTTAAGATCACAACCAGAATCTCAATAAAGGTTGAGCAAATTATTGGCCATATCAGACAGCAGTAAGAGTTTTAAAATGTAAAATCATCCAAAATCAATAGCCTTCTAAATCATGTTTTTATCCCAAAGCCCTGAAGCTGACATTTCCCATTTCTTTATATAATCAATTCCTCTGACAAGCATGTTAGATAAAGATAGCTCCATCTTTACATGCCTCGTGGAAACAAACACCCATTTTTTTTTTTTTTTTATAAAGGTTGTTAGCCTAATTTGGAATCTTACGTACACTACCTTTTGTGTCAGGCTTACATTCAGTCAGTGCTCAAAGTTATCAAAAAGTAATTGTATTGTCATAAAGTTAGTTCTGACATTATAGATACAATATATTGTGCTGTACTTGACAATTGTGAATATGTGAGGCAATAAGGGGTCTAGGATGTCATAGGGTAAGGTTATTGTTTTACATCTTAAGTTTGGTACAAAGCATCAATCACCACGTCACAGCTACTTTTAATGCACTACTTGTAGAGAAGCCCCACAAGACATGTTCAGTTTTAAGTTATCTGCATCTGTAATACAGTAGATTTCAAGCTTGATGTTATTAGCAATGTCTACAGTAAATTGCCTCAAAGCTCCACTTGGTAAATGTTCAAAACTGCAGTGCCTCCTGATCATTGTCAAGCTTCAGGCAGCCAGTAATTTAACACAAGCATGAACCACAGCTTAAACTCAAAACAATGAAATATATGAGCAGCAATTAAATATGTCTCATGGGACATGGGTCCAATTTCAGCCGTGACAAACAGAACATAACTTTTGCTTTTGGTTTTTTAAAAGATGGGCAAGATTTGCAATATTTTTTTATTATCCACCAGAAATATTGAGCTAAACTAAATCAAACGTGAAGGAATATTCTTTTGCATATTTTTTATTTATTTTAAACTTGATTTTTTCCTGTAATTTACTATTAACACTGAACGTCTGAAACATTTATTTTTCTGGCCAATTAAAACATGCCCTTTATTTTCCTGTGTACACTGTATATAATTTCATAAATGCGTAAGTAAATGAATTCAACTTCAACCAAAGCCTTGCCTTAGCACAGGGCATCTGTTCATAAAACTCTGCCTGAACTACCAGGCAAACTTGACTTTCGACCTAATGCATCCACAATAAATGAAGCCTACCTTGATTTTATTAATCAGAACATTAAGTTCATTGGGAGTGATTTACTAGAAAACATTCTCAGTTCAAATTTCTACTTCTGTAATCAACAGTCCTAAAACAGATCTGAATGCCATGCCTTCTATAGAATTACTTTGAGCTCACAGAGGCCTTTATTCCACTCTTTAAAATTCTATCTGCAATTACAAACAAGGAGTTTTTAAAGCAAGTTTAAAAATATGTAAATAAAATAGGTCTAAAACTATGAAAAGTTCTAAATGTAGTCCTGCTAATAAATAACCACTGTTTGATTGAATATTGACCCTTTTATTTACCCTTGACTTCAAAGTCTTAAAAAAAAAGAAATAGTTTGTAAGCCTGGTAAATAATGATACAAGCAGAAACATCAACAGAAAACATAATAGGATGTTAAAGTGGGTATTTAAATAGTTTTTATAATAATAAAAACAGCAACATGCAAGTTATGATTAAACTTCACAGTTCTTTATGAGTATTATGGTAAATCGTGGGTTTTTTGTTATTCCATTTTTCCTGCAGGCCGACCTTATTTTAGCACAGAGGGGTTCCTTTTGATAATGTTCAGTGAAAGCAAACCATACCATTATGTAAAAACCATACCATTAATAAAAAAGGATAAAATTGACTTCTGATGTGTGACCTTCAATTTCTTAAATCACTGTCAAGTGCAGAGATCAAAAATGTGTAAATAAATAACTGCCAGCATGCCTCACTGTTACAAAAAAAGTAAAAGGGAATCTTATAAAGTTCCCATACATTTTTAATAAAGTTTAATAAAGTCACGGCAATACTAAACGAGTTCTGGAGGTTCAGATTAACACTGAAACCCAATTTTCTTCAACGCAATCACTTCTTTGATTTAATCAAATTTTTAATACACTGGTGATATCCACATGCTGATTTAACGTGTGCTCCAATGCAGATATACAAATAGTGTAAAGAAAAAAACGTGTTTGTCTCAGAATGAGGTCAATCATATGTAAGCTTCTTGTTACTAAATGTGTTATGTATTCAAATATATGGATTAATTAATATTATATTTCATATAATATTTTAAATTAAACTAACAAGCCAAGAAACTAAATTGAGATAAACCAGTACAAATATTATAAACTTACACAGTAATGCCCAGTTTAATTTCCTTTGAAGAAAATGTGATGGTTTTTTTTTTTTTTTTTTTTTTTAACAAGACACTAATGCAGGTAAGAAATTGTAAAAGTTCTGGTTGCTATGGATTTTATTGTTTAATCTCAACGAATATAACAATAAATAAAGTGTAATTCTTTCTATTATAGAACCCATAGTTTTTACATTAACAAATGGACAATTAAATGCCTGCAGCATATTGTGCAGAAACCACACCAACAATCTTAGCTTGAATATCCATTGTTCCTTCAAGGCCATTTACCTTTTACCACCAGGCTTCCTCGACTGCTTGCTCCGCCAAACTGGTTTCTTGCAACACAGGTGTAACTGCCATCATCAGATTTAGTCACATTAGTTATTCTGAGACTTCCATCTTCCAAAATGGTAATCCTGCAAAGTAAAAAACGTAATGGATTGTTTACTGCTGAAATTCCACAAAACCACCAATGATGTCACATTACCATACCGAAATACAAACACACAACCACAAGATGGTTACGATTAACATGGTGCTTTGAAAAAAAAAAAAAAAAGATTTGGAGGTTGAAGCATCAAACGATGGGCAACAAAATTCAAACACCAAAATTCAAACACCAAAATTCAAGCACCAAAATCTGGAGGGCTCTATAGCTAATGCCTGCCAGTATCCAAAGTGCTAAATATAGTCTCTGTCTAGTGGAAGGGTAATTAAAGATATTTAAACCATGGTGCTCCAATAGTATGGTTTTCAGGCATTTTTGTCATATCTCACATCATACTGAACTTTATTTTTATGTTCTGCTTTGTTGATGGAACAAATGGCATACTGCATACAATTATGGCTCCTCTATCAGCTTGAAACATACCACTGTTCTCATATATGTTTGTTGTTTACACAGATGGCTGTTTATACAAACTCAGGACAATTAGAAAACATCTAAGGGCGAACAGCCAATCAGCTTCCACATCTAGAAAAGTTAATTAAACATACTTTCTGAGATTGGTCTACAGACAAGCGGAATCATGTATGTGACAGGACACTATTATAAAGGCTACTGGACCGCAACTCAACAGGAACCAGAATTGGTCCACAATTCTCTCATCAGGTGGATCTAAACAACAGATTCTGGTATAGTAAGCAAACTTGTTAAATTCGCAGACGACACAAATATAGGAGGACTGGCAAACACTGTTGCAGCAGCAAAGGTCATTCAAAATGATCTAGACAAGATTCAGAACTGAGCAGACACATGGCAAATGACATTTAATAGAGAAAAGTGTAAGGTACTGCACGCAGGCAATACAAATGTGCATTATAAACATCATATGGGAGATACTGAAATTGGAGAAGGAATCTATGAAAAAGACCTAGGAGTTTTTGTTGACTCAGAAATATCTTCATCTTGACAATGTGGGGAAGCTATAAAAAAGGCTAACAAGATGCTCGAATACATTGTGAAAAGTGTCGAATTTAAATCAAGGGAAGTAATGTTAAAACTGTACAATGCATTAGTAAGACCTCATCTTGAATATTGTGTTCAGTTCTGGTCACCTCGCTACAAAAAGGATATTGCTGCTCTAGAAAGAATGCAAACAAGAGCGACCAGAATTATTCTCGGTTTAAAAGGCATGTCATATGCAGACAGGCTAAAAGAATTGAATCTGTTCAGTCTTGAACAAAGAAGACTATGCGGCGACCTAATTCAAGCATTCAAAATTCTAAAAGGTATTGACAATGTCGACCCAAGGGACTTTTTCGACCTGAAAAAAGAAACAAGGACCAGGGATCACAAATAGAGATTAGACAAAGGGACATTCAGAACAGAAAACAGGAGGCATCTTTTTACACAGAGAATCGTGAGGGTCTTGAATCAGCTCCCCAGTAATGTTGTTGAAGCTGACACCCTGGGATCCTTCAAGAAGCTGCTTGATGAGATTCTGGGATCAATAAATCAAAACTCAAATAGTTAATATATTTTCCATTTGTTAAGCAGTCCGTGAATTACTTCACACTCTTATGATAGATTTATTAATGGCACTGACCCAGCTTTTACGTATTATCTAATAAATGTTATCTTTGTTTCTACAAGTAGTCCCCCTGCATTCAAGAGTTATTGCTGTAAACATTTTGTGCCACAATAAGCCCAAATGATGTAAAGAAAGTGACAGTTTTTCCTAAATGGACTGTGAACACAGCAAAAGGTCAGTAACCCTCAATTGAACATTACATTTCAATGAAGAGTGTGTGTGAAATGGACATCTTGACCCTCTAAATTATGAATGTGAGAAAAGTTATTATCTACAATGGCTTTCTGAGTTAGCTAACTGTAAAGTATTCTTTTTTTTTCAACATAGGTGGAGAAGGCATTTATATTTTTAGACTAAGAATGTAACCTGGAATCTTTTGCTGTACCAGTCATACTCACAGAGATATAACACATTAACATACAAGACTTTAAAAGCAGCTGTTAACTTAAAGTGTGTTATAATTACAGATGCATGATGAAGAGTTTTAGGTCTCCAATTACAATTAATTTTGAGAACCAATTGAGACCTTTAAGTAACAGATGTCAAGGCTTAAAAACCCACCATTTGCAGATTGTGTGGTGAATGACACGGAAATTTTGCATGTTTAATCAGGATTTGTCACAGGCTAGCTAGAAATAATAAAGAAATGGAAGCATATTCCATGATGCAAGAAGGTCATGCAGACAAAATTACAGATTTGAAAACATTACCAGAAACAGTGTTCTTTTTCTTAGCATTAATAATTAATTGACAAGTACTCCTATGATATAACAATTCTTTATAAAATGAAATTCCATTTACTCACACCACCAAGAACAATGAGAAAGGTTAACAAAAGTGACACAAACACGAAATGAAAATCTTCAAACAGAGTATCTGTAAAACCTGATGAAATTGCCAAGTGAAGTGTGCTGGATATCAAATAATACTTGAGTCAAGTGTAACACATAAGGAAGTAGGAGAACCCTAACTTGCAACATAATTTGGCCAGCAGCATTTAATTTAAAGAAAAGCACCCACAAATGGATTTAACAGGAAAAACACAATTACATAGTTTAGGCATATATAATACACCTCCGAATACTTGGTTACAGACAGAACTAATAAAAAGTATATACACCAGTGCCATCTGCTGGACAGTTAAGATACAGTGAATTAAAAATATATTTTTAAAATATATCTATTAAAAATATGTTGAAATACACTTGAATAAAGATGATTTTTAAGAGACCTAAAGCAATATTCAGGTCAGTCAAATAAACTCACAGTAGTAATCGGTGGCTGTTGACTGTGAGGTAATTCGTTGGCAGTTGTATGTTAACTCTTTAAGGACCAAGCGTTTTTCAGTGGGATGCTCCCCCAGGATCAGGTTTTTTTGGCTCTACTTGACTCTTCTTATAAAAGTTCACTAAAAATCTATTTTTTTCCAGTCACATATTGGAATTGGTGTCCTTTTTTTCAGAACACTGGGGAATATTATAAAGTATTTCAGAAAACATAAAGAACTTCTCTCATTTTTCAACACAATATTGAAAGAGATACATGGATAACAACATTATTCTATAACACGAGGGATGTTATAATACTTCCTGAAAGTTTTGTTGAAAAATATTGATGTTTGTGCAAATTATAACGTTGTTTCACCCGAGTGATTGCAATGCCATAATACACTTTTAAAAATCAAGTCAAATACATTGGATTTACAGTCTTTTTTTTATCTTTAAACAAGTTCCATTGATATTTTTTTTCTGCTTGCTTCAATAAACTTGTTCTGCCCTTTAAAATTGAAATGGCCATCTGTTATGAGTGGTAAATTGAAGTGCATTTTTCATTGTGTTTACCCGATCACGGGCCCTGAAAGATACTTCAGTATGATCATGTTTACATGATTGTGGTCCTTAAAGGGTTAAGGAAAATTCACTGTCAAACAATCATTTGTGATTTCCCGTGTGCAACTGTAGTCACAATGGCTTATTTTATGGTGCTCAGCTTGGAGCCAACCCAACAAAATGGTGTGTTTGTGAATGCAGCATTATTTGCAAGGGGTGTGCATGAAAGAGTTGACTGAACACCTGACCTTGAAAATTCAACCCTCAGATCAGAAACACATCTCAGAAAATTACATTGTGGGAGTGTTTGGAAATGAGTCACTGTATTGATTAGTTCAACATAGAATCTTCTAATACTACTGAACAGGGATTTATTCAGTTCATTGAACAAATAAGTTTAATCTAAAATATTAAAGTTACAGAACACAAGCTTTCTCCTTTATGAAGCTTTGCAACTCAAATGGGCAACTTAGGGATTATTCCATTACCTGCACAAGCAAATGTATCAGCAAATAATGGACACATCTGCAGGGTTTATACTTTCAACATGGGTTTATACGGTATCTCTTCTTAAATCTGTCAAAACTATTTTTAAACAACATCTTTAATGCTTTTCTGTAATGCCAACAAAAGTATTTGATGTTACAAAAAATGCACACATGTATCTATGTTTCTCATTTTATTATTTTGTATGTTTTAAAAAACAGTCGAAGCCGCTATTAAGTGTGTGGTATGTTGTGAAACTGTTTCTTCTTGGATAAAGGTGTTTGCTAAATAAATAAATCATTCGACAATTTTGTCTTAATTAACATTACTAAAGCAGGGCTGGTTTTCAACTGGTTTTACATTACACTGATGTAGGCAAAACCTGTGTCTACTGGATTTAAACGTTTGTTTATGTAAATTCAAATTTATGACTGTGTTTTTTGGAATGTAACTTATCATGCATATATTAAGATTTATTTGATACTATTACAGTAAAAAGCAAAAACACAAACATAAAAACACCAGGGAATGAAGGAATATGTGTCCAAATGGTAATTTCGTGAGATGAAAAGGTTATCTTAAGATGTGAAGCTGAATTTCTAAACGTCAACAGCTTTAATTTGAATTATTACCTGACATTAAGAAAAGTCTTCATTATTTAACATAATAAAAAGACCCTCAGGTAACAAAAAACGCTTAAGGTTCCATTATTTCATCTGAGTAGCTCCTAGTAAACAAAGATCTAGTTTTCAATATGTTTCCACAATATAATTAACCTAGCCTAACCCATATTAGATGCAAGGCCTTTCCAATCATAACCATGTACTAATTTCACACATACTTTTCTCCATTTTTAATTTTAATGAGTACACAAACCTTGTTGCCATTGACAACTACTTTTCGCTTCTTAATATATTCCATTAGATTAATTCAGCCATTCAGTTGGCATCCAGCTGTAGGTGCCTTCTGGGTTTACACAATGTGACACAGGCAGATAAGGAAATCCAAGCATTATAGCTCCTTCCTTCACTATGTTAAGGTGAGCACGGGTGACCTACCTGTAGGCAGTCCTTTTAATCACTGATAGTATCAAAATGTCTGTGAAAAATACAGTATCAGTGAAAATAAAAAATATGAAAACGACCAAGATGCTGTATCTTTCTTAAGTAAGGCTAGTTTTTGTAATCCTCAAAGGTGGTGTGTGGTTATAACCAACAAAAACTATTGATCTAGCCTGCCAACTGGCGATTTCAAACCCCACAGAGACTGAGGGAAATGTCTGGAGTTACGACATCAAACCCCACAGAGACTGAGGGAAATGTCTGGAGTTACGAGATAAATTGACTCCTTGCTTCTAAAAATGCATCACACAGATCTTACTGCTAGAAAGGGGTGAACTTGTCATATACATCAAATCCAACAGGTAGAATTCTGACCTCTGAATCCAAGGCTGAAATATGATTTTTGATTATTACATCCACTTCAGCCTTTTTACCTATGAGCTTTTGTCCAAGAAATAGCATAAACCAATTCACAGTTTATTGTACTGTACTATTTTAAAATCTTCTGGTAACTAGGCTAGTTGACAGTTATTAACAGTTATTTATAGCCAACTACACATTACTTGTGGAAATTGCTATATTAACTACCTAATACTGTTTATAACATACATTTACAGATGCATTATTACATATTTGGGGCTTGGTCCCAGTAAAAGTTGTTTTTATTGTTATGCACTGTTTTCAATCCATTTAGTTTATGTATAACAACATGCAGGCACTAATGAAAGCAGAGTCTTACCGTATAGTGGTTTTATTAAAGAAATTGCTTATCCCTGGTCCCCATCAAAAAGTAAAACTTATACCTGGTGCTTTTTCTTATTGAACTGATGCCTAAAGGGTGTAAAGTAACAGTGACATGTTTCATAAAGACTGTTAGGCTTTAGAAATCAAGCCTTAATGTATCTGAACTGTAAACTTTTTTTCTGACACCTAGGACTCCTTTTGCTAGTCCACTTATTCCAGGTTTTATGTGAATAGAATGACACCACCGTGAGTCAGTTTAGCAAGGTATACTGTGTACATATGACCTTACACCTTACAAAAATATTGAACTGTATTATGAAGATAAAGATCTGTGTACTGCACAGATGTGGGTCATATATACTTGTCACATTTGGGTTGAATAATACAGAGGTTGCTATGGCAATTTGAAGATCCAATAACTAGTGCCAACAGTAAACAATCAATTCCATTGCAAGATAAAACAATTATATTGCACATGTTAAGTTTGCAAATTACAACCCAAATTATTACCAATTATTGTCTTAACATTCAAATATTTAACATAGCTGAGAACTTCTATATTGTGAGGATATCCTCTCAAAATGAATTCATTGTTTAAATTTAGTTTCTAATTAAAAAAAAAAAAAAAAAAAAAAAAAAAAACATGTTCACCAAGTCTAGAGACCTAAAGGGACTACAAAATAATTCTCACAAATGTGGCTTTAAAAGTCTACCCTTGAGTAAACAGTAGAGGCAATTCTTCAATTATATGCTGCAACACACTGACATCTTATTAAGTACATATTTTAAACAAACTCAACTGTCTAGATTTTATAGTAAATTCCCTGCTGACTATAAAGCTAAACAGTGTTTATAATTAAACCTGAAGAGTGAAACAAACATTTCTCCACAACTGACACAAAAGGCTTATGAATGTATCAGCACTGCTTTCCTTTAATCACAAATTCCACTCTCAGTTTATTTCTTGCAGCTGATATTCATTTTAAACTCTTGCTGCGAGGTATCCTTCAAGGAATAAAGAGTCGACACGTGTTTGAGAGACACTGTCTGAGGAACGAAGACGGATTACCCATGCTGTGCTTGCGGACTCTCACTTTGAAAAATGATATCAGCAGCAGTCCCCAAGATAAAAATAATCCCAAGGAGCAGAACACAGGATGTGAAATGGAAACAGATTCTGTCCTAATCTTAACAAACCTCTTTAAGTTCACTTTTGCTTAGGGTTAAGATGTATTTGTTGTTAAGGCTTCTGTTTTCAAGACCAGTTTGCTTCAGTGTTTGTTTTTCAGTAATACATGCACAAAATAAAAGGAGTGCTTGTACGCATATGTTTGGAGAAATTAAATCTAGCAAATATTATGGTGGCTCTATTTGCTATACTGATAACTACATTGTTGTCACTACCACAAACTCCCAACTTCTATCCTGCTTGACCTATAAGGGTTAGTATACTGATTTTATACTATTCATAATGTATATTGCTTATAATCATTTTAACGGCTCTCCTTTTGTAACTTTCCCCAATGCTTTAACAAGTGGCTTGCAGAGTTCCTTTGAAAGTATTATTATTAGTGGTAGTATTACACAATGCTGTGGTTATTCCAAAGATAATCTGCCTTTGTTAGAATAGGCTGTGTCAGCTGCTGAGCAGTGCTTTATATAAGCAACTTAGAAACACCACTTGGAACCCAGTCTAAATTCATTGCTGAACATGCTGGGAGATAGTACTGTCATTTTTCCTTTATATTGTACGTACCACATGCACTGTGTAACATGCACCCTTAATGCACAGCACCCTTGTTACGTGCTCACATCTGGTATAATATGCTCAGTTCTAGTTGTATTCTTATATAAATAAAAGGTTTGACTAAAACGCCAGCTTTTACTGACAGCTGGAAGAAAAAAAAGGGTAAGCATTTGTGTACGCTGTGATTTGTGATGCTCATGTAAACTGTGTGTGTCTTTTATATAACGTGCATCCAGTGTATAGTTTGCCGCAATACTTAAAAATCTGTGTTGTATTTGAAAAAAAACAAACAAACAAACCAAAAAAAAAAACCTAAAAATGTCTAAATATCACCCCTATTTCTTGATTTGGGACAGTTCCCAAGGTTTTTGTCATGGTTCTGGTTTGGCAAAACATTTGGAAAATGTCAGGAAGGTTTCTTAAACTGAGCAATTATTTCAATATATACCCTTGTGCTTAATGTATACCTCTTCTCAGGTTCTATAAATCAGGTGTGTCGACTTGACAGTAATCAATAAACTGTTGGCATTTCGGATGTCCGCACTGTGGCAAAGTGGCTGGTAAGGGGAACAGGTGTAGCGGCGATGTGGTGCAGGAGTGATGAACAGACAAAGGTGATTCGGTGAATAAGTGCTTTATTTATCTTTTTCCAGGTTTGGCGACCGTCAAATAATAAATCCCCGACAATACATAACAATGTCTAAAGCACAGGGTTAATGAAAACAAGGGCACAGTCCCGAACAAAAACAACGGCGCGGTCACCAGTCCTGGGTGATCGAAAACGTGCAGGTGCTCAGAGCAGTGGTGCTCCGGATAGTGCTTTCCTTTCGACAGCTCTGGAGGTGTGCGTTAACTGTCTATTAGTGTGACAAAGACAGAAAATAACACACAACACGTATAGCACTCTTCACAAATACTCTCTGAGAGCTCTTCTCTCAGTCCTTATCTCCTAACGTTAACCCAAATGAAGGAAAAGATCAGCGTTACCCTGGCCCCTATATGTAATCCCGCATGACATCTAGGTAAACGGTTGCAGCTACCTTATTACTTGCAGCTGCCCCTCGTTTATCTTGCAGGTCAATATGGTCTTACAACAGAGTCTCGCTTCTTTCCAGGCTGACCTACTTCCTGGTCCCGGAAACGAACTGTCAGGCCAGCCCTTCCAGATACTTCTCCTCCCGTTCTTTAGCGCCCTCACAGCTCAGGAGGAAGATTTATCACCAGAACTCATTGTATTTCTGTCACAGCACATATAAACAAAACAAAAAAGAGATCATGTCGGAATTGATGCATATCCAATAGACACCAGAAAACACTGCAAATGGTGTCTCAGTTTGTTGATTTGACCCCTTTCCCAGCAAAATAATAAATAAAATACAGTAACCTACAAAAAAAAAAAAAAAAAACTTTATCAGTGTAGTCGGGCAATGTCCCTCCTTTCTGACTTGTATCTATCATTGATTCGTTCTGAATAATTTAAACACACCCCAACTACTTCGCAACAGCACATTCCTACATTTCTATTGGAGGATTGTAACACGTGTGCAAGATTATAATTACTAGATGTGCAAGACTGTTCTTGCTCGTGAGAGTTAAAGCTATATTACAGTTCCATCTCAGGGAGTTTTTACACACTTGTGGAATTTAAAATTAGATTACAAATTGTGTAAAAATAAAGAAAAAATGCAGAAAAAAAACTAATTTTTTAAAGTAAGCGAAAACAATAATTCCATAGACTATATAAAAAGCAAAAGCTCCTGAAAACAATAAACAAATAAATAAATTAAAAAAAAAAAAAAAAAAGATTTACGAAAATAACTAAAAATATGCACCGACAAATGAAATTAATCAAAACCGAGACATAAGACACCCTTTATTCCCCGTCTCTCATATCCCATTAAACTGCACTTTATTTTTTTCACCCACTAATTATGCTTTCTCTTTTGTTGTTGCAAAATCACGACTGTGAAAAATTAATGGTTAGTAGCCAGCTTGGCTGTAACCATGTAGTCTAACACCAGAAATGCCTGAATAAACCAACTTCAATCTTGTCCTTTTCAAATGTATACAATTCCCTTATTTTCTTAGGGGTTTAGTGTTTCACATTATAAGAATACACATGTATTGCTGGATACGTTTTAAAGTAGGTAACCCACTTAAGGGGCATTAACCAAAAAAACTAAGTACACAGAGAACTATTAACAGCCGCTCAAAAAAAAAAAAAAAAAAAAAAACATTAAGTGATCATGGTAATGCAATAATAAAAATAAATGGAAATCTTTTATATACAAAACTATTACTGGCTATTATATAAACTTATACCAGAAGCTACTAAATCTTAATGCGGTTTTCTCTTTAGCATGGAACACTCTGACAGAGTATCGGAACTTTACTTTTTTGCACACTTATGTGCAAGTAAGTCATTAGAAATTCTTATTTTGTATTTTATTTTGTTTATTTTGTATTTTTCACTTGGATATTTGCTGCTATGGAAAACTGTGCTGGAGGTTCAGCCTGGTCACATGACCAAATCTGGACCTTAGAACAAAGGAGAAACATTTATTTTTAAAATACTTTGTAAATATTTGTAAATAATTACATATAATCGTATGCTTTGAATATAAAAGACGTTTTCTTTGTGATAGTTAATTGATTTCCTTTGGATGGTTTATATTTTGTTAGACATGGATGTTTTGTTTTTCATGGTTTATTGTTTAAAATGCATTATTGTTTGATGATTTTTTTTATTATTAGAAAGCAATGTTATATTTTTATTATGTTGTTCAATTGTAAGTGGGAAAATATTATGTGGGAAAATAAGGTAATATGCATTTATATTTAGACATGTTTATTTTTGATAATTACTTTTTGACCTGACCGCTTAGGTCATGTGACCCCTCTCAAAGTATAAAAGGAGTGGGCAGTGGGGAAAAGGGGCCATATTGCCACTGAATAAGTGTGGTCATCTGAGCTCTGTTGTACAGAGGTGATTTCTCTTTTATATTACCTCGTTCAAACCTGTAGCATTGTATTGACTAAATCAAAGAAATTGGTTTGCCTCTGCCACCAAAGTGTAATGACTTGGTCTCTAATTCATGTAAATAAAAAGCACTATTTTCCTGAAAACACTTCTGCCTTGGCTGTATCTGGTTACAAACAACCACCAAACAAAAAATAAAAATAAATTCTTACGTTTCTTTACATGTACAGGAAATGGTTCTTTGCATTAAATGAGCCAATGCAACATTTTGTGGATATCTATAGAAACAAGTTCTATGTTTACTGATAAAATAAATATAACTTTCGGTCTTAAACAAGCTTAAATTAACTAACCTATCACTACTGGGAAAGTTGTACACTATTTGCTTATTTTGATGTTCATTTAGAATAAAATGGGAAAAATTTGTAATTTCATTTACTGATTTAAAACTGACATTTAAAACAAGGCATTAGAAGATTTTTTTTAATGAACACAACAGCATGTTGCATTTTCTTTCTCCATTTGAAGCATGTACTGTATTCAATTTAATATAAATTAATCAATACTCCTCCTTAATTAATTTTTAATAAAGACACTGTGGTGTCTAAATGTTGGTGGATTTAAATACAACTATTGTTTATAAGAAGTAGCATTTTATAAAAGCAAACAAGTCTTAAGTGTATTTTTGTCTCATAATCAGGTTTGGGTTAGGTTACAGTCAGTGTAAACAAGCGTTGGGTAACACCAATAACAAGTGCAGTTGACCCCAGGAACCGCTAGGGGTTAACGGTTACTAAATTAAATAAATGGGCCAGTTAAATTGCTACCAATCGTTGTACTTTAATGTGTGTGTCTTGATGTGTGGTTTCTTCAAACTCCAGAATGAAGGCACCGCAGTATATAGCCCTGGATTACTTTACATTGCAGTTGAATTTGACTCTATAGAGGTGCCATGGTTCAATTCAAACAGCGAGGGTTGGCCGTTGATCCTTTTTCATACAGTTTCAGTAATACTGATGAATGATTTTGATAATTTGGTATAATTTAATACTACAAATTCTACCAGAGTAGCTACACTAAACTAGCCACTGTACAATTCTGAGCTCACCTGTGTCCTGATTTTTTTAATCGATTAGTGATTTATCACACCTGTGGGTTTTATTGATGATCTTGTCTACCTTAGTGCACAATCAAAAAACGGTGCACGAAAAAAATAAATCTTGAAAAATGGCAGGGGGTACTTACTGGAACATATACCCAAAATTTCACAATATCTCTGAATAAAGAAAAAAAGGACTACACCATTGATCATGTCAAGGTTAAAACCCCTATATATATATATATATATATATATATATATATATATATATATATATATATATATAGACACACACACACAGAGCGGTCGAAGTGGAAATGTAAAAGCCCCGGTATGAAACCCTGTTGCGTTTTTCATTTTATATTTTAACCTAGCTTAAATGTAAAAAATGTACACTTCGAGATACCTTTTTAGTTAAGTTTTTGTTCTTATTAAGATGTTAAATTGCGCTTGCCTTAAATCATCCCAGCAGGTCCCAGACATATTTCATGCCTTCTGTGACATTTATTTGTCTCAGTCTGCTTTGAGCGACATGCAGTGAAGTCTACATGATGCCAAGCCTTTCCCAGCCAAGATCTAACGTAGCTTTTCAGTTTGAAAAGTGGGGGACCAACAGTTTTTATAAACATCAACTTGGATGTATTTTCCAGTGACAATGAGTTTCTGATATTAGTCACATTCATTGTGCTCAGCGACCACTCATATTCTGCAGCGGTTGTTATTAGAATCTTTAATACATCTAGCAACTGTTTGAGTCTCTCAGGTACTTTGCCGTCCTCAATTAACATGTCACTGACATATTCTTGAAATTTACTTACTGCTCCCTGGGCTTGAGAAGTCTTAAAGAAAGCACAAAGGTGCTTGATTGACTCATCTCTGAAACAACTATCTGGACTGCGTTGCTACTTAGATTTATCAAACACTTCCATGTGTTTCAAGAGGTCTTGGTAATTCAGCTTGGTTTTTTGGTGAAGCTTAGTACAAGCTAAACAGTTTGTCAAAGAATGATTTCATCTCGTATGCTGCACTTAATTCTTCCATGACATCTGCAACTGCTGATTCGAGCCTGTGGTTCCTGCAGTGCGACACCATGATATCCGGAAACATTCCTAGCAATAGGGTAGCTATACCCGATTTTTGTCTCAACATATTAGAGGCTCCATCCATTGCAAAAGAAACTAAATTCCGTAAAAGAAACTCTTGAGTAAATCCATTCTCATACAAATCTTGTAGAAAGGTACCAAGGATCGTACTGGCAGTAGCATCAGCCAATTAAACAAAGTCAAAAACATGCTACTAGCCTCATCAGAGTTTGGAAAAAACAACTTTCATGCAAATTACTAAGGATGCTTTTTTTGCTTACTGTAGTTGATTTGTCAATCATGAAGCTAATTTTCAGATCCTCGCTGATAATTAATTCAACTAACTTTCTTCTCATAGATTTTGCGATGTGGTTTGTGATGTATGATCTAACTATCTATCTATCTATATATATATATATATATAATACACACACACACACACACACACACACACACACACACACACACACACACACACACACACACAGATATTATCTAGCAGCCTCTGTAACCTTATTAAGTTATGTGTGTTTTGGAACATTGCTCAGTGAAGGGCAAGGGAAGAAAGTTTTACATTGACATAGAATAAAGCAAATTATAGGAAATCTGCTATCACGCAGCTAGAAAAAAGGATTTAGATGAAGCTAGAATTGGCCTAGACCTATGATAATAAGCATAGACCTGCTTTCAAAGCATAATCTGTATGTGAAAGTATTTTTCTTCATGTGTGGAATTGATTCCTCTCTTCTTGTATAAAAGATAGTTAAAAGATAAATGCTGTGATATTATTTATCCAATGACTTTATCACAGCGACATCGAGCTGTATAACTAAAAAAATAACACCACTTTTTATGCTGATGTACCAGCCTTTCTGAAGAATAAAACAAACAGAAAATACAGAGAAAGCTTAATGCATTTTTAATTGTTTATTATCTTCCAGGCTACAGTAGTACTGTTGTAACTACTCTTAATCCTTGTGGGCACTGATTGCGCTATTTCCAATGCCATGTTTTTTTAATATTTTTATTTTCATTAATATGTATAAAAAAAATATATTCTTTAAAGTAGCATTGACAATCTCTTTTTTTTGTCAAATTTTCACCCTGTTTTTTTTCTATACAATTAGAATGTCACCTCACTGCTTCAACCAATCAGGAAAACTGTTGAGCCAATTGTCTTATTTTACCCATTGAACTCAGCAAGTACATGTTACCAAAACACTGAATGATGTAGGCAGGATCCCAGCTCTTCTTGGAGCCGCTGAGTGCCTAACAAGTTGGTCAACTGAAGCGTGATGAGTTGAACTCTACTCTGTAACCCACAGGTGTGCAAAGGCCAATGTATTTATTTCTGCTGGGACCTCAAAACCAGTAACTTGAACTACACTTGCATGTCTGCTGGGTATCCTCTTATGTCTTCTCTAGTATTCTACCAAAAGAAACCTTCCTCCCATAAAACAGATATGGACTAAAATTAGAAAAAAACCCCTGAAAAACAAGAGACAGCTAAAATTGTGAATCCCACTCATTTTTTTTTTTTTTTTTTTTTTTTTTTTTTTTTTACAAGGGATACACAAATTGACACCAGAATGCTGGTAGGCATTCTGCCTGGTTTTGCTTTGTTTTGCCAATCGAGATCTGATAGTTCAAACAACTTTTCAAGTATTTCATTAATGCTGTATGGGATGTCTTTGAAACATGCAATCTATAATATGTGGGGTTCAACGTAACTGAATACCCATTAGCCCTTTCAGACTTTCTGAGATCCTGCTAACTTATTATGTCAAAAGTATATGGAGGACACGCTTGTTAGTACAAGTATATTGGTGAAGAAAGCAGTACAGGAATGGTAATTTGGAGAGGCTGAATTGAAGAGAAATCATCCCTCATGGCAGTTCAGATTGAATAACCAGACTGGCAAGGGCTGAGAAGGGCTGATTGAAGTCTGGATCATGAAAGATGTGAAGTAGGGAGTATCTTTAATTTAATTGGTATTTAAATAGTATATCCTGAGAAAGCATTGCTATGGAACTCCCTAATGAGCCAAACCAGGCCTGACATGTTTGAAGCTGTAATTAGTTTGGCTAATGAAAACTCCACACTTCAGCTCTGGCTATGAGATGTTAAAGTTGTTTTGCATGGGATACAAATTAAACAGCTTTGATGGAACTGGAACCCAGCTAGGAAACTGACATGTAATTACTTTGTACTTCAGTTTTCCCAATCAAACAGTATTCAGTAGCAATATTTATCAGCCTCTAATCATGGGCCAGCCGAGACTAGTGGCATCTAAGCTATTGCCATGGCAGTTCCAAACATTAAATGTTCTTATGTTTCTATACTAATGCAGTGACAGATTTTAAAGAAAACTCTATTGGTCTTACCAGACTGTTTTTAAACTTGTTATCTTTACAGTCATAGACTTGAGGCACATGTCCCAGAGTAATTGAATCACACTAGCATGTGATTTGTAAACAGAAATGTGTGCTGCCAAATCAGTTAGTGGCACTGATAACAACGACAAAAGTGTATGACATCCGTAGATAGAAGCTGTGACAGGGGCCAGGACAAAAAACTAATTTTATTTGGTGACATATGTGAAAATACACTTGTGTGCTTCACACTTTGATCAGCCGCTGACACAAAACTCTTTTAGTCATCAGTGATTTTTGTTCTGAAATACTAAATTGCATTCTCAGCTTATTTATTCCAGCTGAAGTCATCTAAACAGAAGACCCAAGGCAATGCCTGTGTAAGATAAGACATCTCCTTCACCAGCCTCACAATGGAAATGTCCTCAGTATGAAGACAGATTACAGACTAAGTCTCAGTGAAACTACTGGAGATTCAGTACTGATCCTCTGATGTTTACATGTTATTAATTGTGAATGAGGCACACTCTGCTGCAGTCCCCAATTCCACTGCCAATACTCCCAAGTGAATATATTGCATATGAGTACTTATTTTCAATTTAAATCAAATATCATGTGGAAGCTTTGATTGTATTTCAAAATTCCGTGTGTCACTCTGGCCATTCAAACTATTTCATTCTGATTAATGACCCAATAATTTGTAGTCTGGCAATTTGTACGATTTAAGACCGTGATTAAAGTTAGAGCTTCCTGAAATCATTTATACTCTTTCCAATTATTGCTGATTTAGGTGATGGATAGTTGCTGAGTTTGAAAGCACATCCTTCTATCAAATCCGAACCGAATGAATTATTCCATTTGGAATCTGTTGAGGAGCTGGAATATGTTGAAGGGAAGAGTCCCAGCTTTGAAAATTAGTGAAAATTAGTGTTGTCACCAGACTAAAACCTCTCATATTCAGAAACTGCTTAGATCTCTACCGTACACATTCTCCACGTTTTCAAAGTTCTGCCGAATATCTGTTTCCATGGTAACTGTGTGCATGTTTAACATCACAGAAACAATATGAATCAAACAAAACCCACTAAATTCACATTTTCAATCTTTATCTCTATAGACTATCCATGGCACATTTACTATCAGATACATGGACTAACCATGTATGACCATTGTTTGTAAATGGGGTTCTTTGCCCATCCGTAGAAACTGTATGTATATAATAATTTTCTAATGAGATTACTGCAAAGACAGAGAGTTGAGCATTGTTGTGGAATTCAATGCCTCCAGATATTTGAACTAGCAGTTCTTCTTCTTCTTATTATTATTAGGGGATTTAAATAATTTAAATGAATCTGGAAGATTCTATAGAAACAAGGAATCAATATATCTGTCTATTAAGCTTAATATTATTTTTATTTTCTACTCTTCCCTGACAATGCTAATAGGGTTTTAACATTGCTTCGCAGTTTGCCAACTAAACCTTCTGCTGCGTTTATGATCTGCAGCAGCAAGGTATGAATGACTGAAGTAATCTGATGATTTCCCAGGGCCACTGTCTGCCCTACCCTGTTGGAAAGCTACGGCATCCATCTGTTATTCCTTTTTAAAGAAAGACACGTATGGCATTTCCTCCTTTGGTGCATCTATATGCACTAGTGCATGCATGCACCTATTAGCAAAACTGAGAGCATATCTCCACAAACTGTTCATTTGGTACCAAGGAAGAATAACAATTGCTATCACCTTAGGACTCTTTTGGAAGGGAGAAGTGCTTTCCATCTTGATAAATGTTCAAACTGTGAAATGGGCTACAACTTTAGAATTCTTGATCAACTGTTGTTAAAGACTTCCTATTTTATTTTTGTCCCTCCAGAGCTACTGTACCAATGTATACTTTCAATCTTATATAACTCTCCAGATATGCCAAAAAGTAAGATGCATTACTGCTTAACAGAATCGCAGGGGGAGTGAAATACACACATAAAAAAAGTCCATTATTAATACTTTAATTACAAGTGAACTAACTTGTGATTTACTGTTTAATTCATCATTTTATATTACAATCGTATCAATCAATAAACAACTTATATATATATATATATATATATATATATATATATATATATATATATATATATATATATATATATATATATATATTCCCTCAGTGACAACTTCTATTGTAATTAATAAGTATAGCAAAGTCCTTCATTGAGACCAGCTCCATATAAAAGCTTGCACCATTCAATCACACAGGTGCCGTTTATATACCTTTTAAATTAAAGGCTAATAGAATTGTAACAGGCTTTTGACGCTTTTGGTAATGCAGAGGAACAGAGGAATGATGTTGGTAATAAAATAACCATTTTATGGAATCAGAACCTTGGGTTTTATGGCAAGAGCAGTAGGATTTACAATCACTGTGATCTATCCCAGTCTCTTTGTACATATGTGAGAAGGACACCCCCACACGTACTGGATCAATCGGGATACAGTATGTAATCTTCCCCCAAAATAGGTTCTGGGTGGAACACTGACATGCACCTTTATGCTCTTTGAATAAGTTGTAAGATTTTTTCAATTTATTTATTTTATGATATTGTATTATACATCGATCAGTAGTTCAATCTGTACAATAGAAAACCAGGTCAGATCGGTCACATACATTGGCATGGCATATCATAATGGTTTGCTTTATCCCTGACTTCTTTAACATATAGATACATTTCCTAACCACAATTATGCTAATTGTAATTGTCTGTTTTACGCAGACTTGATACACTACTAAAGCATGTCATGTGTTTGTCCTTGTCTGCCACAAGTAAACCATTGATTGTGACTGGTTAGTTACTGTGATCTTATCACAAGTGAAAAATGAGACACGTTGGCTTTTAATTTGCTGAACTGTAAATGGTTTCAAGTTTACTGTTTCTTATATGAGATACTAAACCCATCAACTTCTCATTTAAAAAATATCTTCCTGTCTTCATTGTTTCCAGGACATGAACAGAAGGTGACTTGATATATTCTTCCAACAGAAATGAGAAAAACAGCAAGGGTAGATGCATTTAGGAAAATACATCCAGTGAGAGGGAGTAATTGAAAATTGAGTCTGTTATTTATTCCAGATGACACAAACCTGTATAGTTCACAACAGTGTGATCTTGGATGCTCTGCTGATTATTTTACCATCTGCTTCTGTGTATGCATTATGTTATTACTGGCATAAGTCTGTTGAAACTTTGCTGATGCTAATATGAATAGTGTGAGCAATTCCCAGTAGGTTTACCTAGTCCAAAGAAATCATCAAGAAAACAAAGGCTTGTGAAATTCTTTCTTTTTGTGCAATAAAACACCTACGTTTAAGTAAAAAATAATACTGCAGGACTTTCAGAATGAATCTAAGAATATTTGGCATTTCTAAAAGAGAAAAACCCTGAGAAATAACATGTTTGCTTTAAATATGAGAATTTGTGACATGACATCTGGACTGTGGCATTACAATATTGGAGAAGTGGCTTCCGAGAAATGAGGGTGAGAGGTTGTCCAGATACAGTCCTCATTATCTCAATCAATCAGATGCCAGAAAAAGATTCTAATACTTTCCAGGAAGTTATCTCAAGCCCAGCTAGATTAGCAGTTCTGAAGACATACAGCAGCTAAATCCATACAGCATACATCACCTCCTCTATATCCCTATCACAAGTATATAATAGGGGGACCCATCTACTGGTATCAATAGTCTGTGATAGCTAGAAATCCAAGTAAGATATGCTATGAACAGCCAGATCATGATACAGGAACATTATCATTATTCCTACAGAAAAGAAGAACTCCTTCAGCAATACACTTAATTTTTTTATCTGCTCTGTGGCTTTGTGTCACATTTACTGATGGGATGAAATAATGGCAATAATAGTACTGCTGACAAATGGCTAACCATCCATTAAAAAGCCTAAATGTATTCTCTTCTTTTAAATTACCATCTGAGAATTAGAACTATTCACAAAATAATACCTCTTGTTCTCTCTGAGGGCCTCGTTCCCTTTCCTCCAGGAGATCACTCCTTTGGGAGACATTCTGGGCTTGCACTCAATGACAACTTGTCCTCCCTCAATAGCCATGGTTAGTTTCTTCAACTGATTATGGATAAAATCTGGTGGTATTGCTGAAAAATAGGGAAGCATGCATTTAACAAAATTCTTAATTACCAATGATGCTGGTGCTTATGGAACACATTTAGAGTACAACTGTTCTGTATGGTAACTATGCATTCACCTGCTCTTAAGCCAGTAAGTTCTTTTAGAATTTTACATTACTGGGCATACATAACCATGTAATAACATGGTAATAGATACCCACAGTTCCTGCTCTAATATTGTAACTACTGGTGGAATAAATACTTAATTACACAGTAATGGCATGTTCGTGATGTTACCATGTAATTACATCAGGTAACCCAATATCCATGTAGCTGCAATCAGAGACAATTTGTAATTTCCCAGTTATTAAATTGTAATCACAAGGCAATACACGTTCATGCCCTAGCCATTTGTTATGACAAATAATTTATACCTAATGCAAAATATTGACCCTTTAGTAGTATAAACTATTATTACTATCAATAGTGCTGAACAAAAATTCAGATATTCAACATTAAAAAAGTAAAGTCTCTTACTGTAAAGTACTGGTTATACACTGAGTTTTACAGTAAATTTTAGATTAAAAGCCACGCGCAAACTCTAAGGATATTACAATTTATGATAGATTTCTGCTTTCTTTGTTTGGTGCCATTGTTCCACAGCTTAATTTCAGCAGCATCTTATTCTTCTACAAAATGACATACTTTCACAACCCTAAAATGATCTCTTAGGGTGTCTATATTTTGGATTTTCTTATGTATTTATTCTAGAGAGGTGTGCTCATTAAAAACAGCATTGTAAACATCTATTAATGTTCTAAAATTAAAAGCACCACAATTAAATCCTGTCTTTTATTTGCATACATTATTTTCTGTAAATAACCTTTCAATTTAAGCATTAAAATGACCAGCACCAACTAAAACATGGGTTTGAAAAACAGCAAACACTGTATTCCAAATTACAGTTGTCTTACTGTTTGTTAAGCAAATCAAAAAATAAATAAATAAAAAATGTCCTATTTATTTTTGCCTCAGAATCAATTTTACAATCAGAACTTCCAATACTGTTTCTGTTTTTTAACAAGATTCTAATTTACAGCGTTTCTGTAAATCAATGTTATGCCAGTGAAATGCCTTGGCTTTTAGGAGAACAGTGCAGAAAAAAATACAAATTATACATGAATATCATTTTTAGCACAAGCTGTACTTCATTAATACGCAGAAAAATGTGTTGTCTAAAACGATCAGTATCTGTGATCTTTATGTTATAATGAACTGCCTTTCTTCTAATAAAACCATGTAGTGCAATGGAAGTTGTCAAAACCCAATTGCAATTACTTACATAGCTCTAGGAGACTGCGGCTTTGTTTTATTGCCACTTTCAATTAAAGCAAAAGTTCAGCTGTCTGATAATTGCTGAATAATTACCTCTGATTGTGTCCATAACAAACCATTATTGTATGAAATGAAATGCAAGCACAAGCTTGTCTGCTTAGCCACTGACCTCATAGCTCTATTATTTTGTTGTTTAATCTAGTAACATGTCAATACAATTGACACCTTGTGAATGTGTGGTGACAGACTGCTAGATAGTGCTACAAAATCAACTGTGAAAATGTCTAATAACACCCTGTATCACAGATAATAGTGTTCTTACCTATTACTTGCAGTTCAGCATTGGAAAATATCACTCCATGTTTATTCTCAGCAACACACTGGTACATCCCTGAATCCGAAAGGCTTACAGAGTTGATTGCCAGGATTCCATTTCTTACTTGAATCCTTTCCTTAGAAAAAGACAAAAAAGAATCTGCTCTGATCTGATCCCACTTATCAAAGCATTATTAAATCACACCTGTCTATAATGCCGTTGTTTAATTCATTAAAACAACGGAACTTTGTGAAAAAACAACAGTTTTAACAGTGAATCTCTACAGTATATTTTATACTTTAAAACTAATCAACATTCCAGCTTTGGTCTTTTTATATTTATCCTGCTGGTCTTTAGGTCTGCTACTGTTTTTTAAATCAACTGAATAGACCCCAATGTGTGAATTGCTTTTATAATTCTAATTCATTACCACTAATATAGGCCAGGGAATTATGGTAAATGATCATAATCAGTTTGCAAATATCTGTGAGAAGGAAGTCTTTTCCTAACTTATTTATCACAATATCTGGTGTTCTAATTTTTTTCACTGAAGAAACTATAGATCAAATGCAGCCTCGTATCCAGGATGTACTATACATGTACTATACATTTGGTGATGTATCTCATGTGTCCTGGGGATAAAACTTCTATTACAGTATCCATGCATTTTCTAGTCACGGCCATCTATAATGAAAATTATAATTTGTGCCAAATTGTGTGCTACTTTTGTTATGTGGACCACAGTCCACCAGGAACTGGGATAGAACCATCAATTTATTTTTCAAAATAGGGTGGATTCATTCATTGGACTCCCAGAGGTACAAGCAAGGGAAAAGTAATGCATTCCTCAAATGGTTCACTGAATAAAATTACATAATCGGGAAGAAAAAAAAAAAAGATCTTGGGATGGACTTTTGAAAGGTGAATTCATCCTTTTCTGCTTTAACTAAGTAACATTACAGAAAGACTACTCTGGGGTAACCTGGGACAGCAGTGCAGAGTAGTGGTTAGGGTTTTAGACTTTTGACCAGAGGGTTGTGGGTTCCATGGTGTGATTTGATGGGGACGGGGGGAGGGAGGGAGGGAGGGAGCTAGGAGGGGATTTCCCTGCCTCTGCCTCTGCTTCTTTTTTTTTTATCCCTGCCTCTACATTTTCAACTGACATCCAGGGGTGGGGGGATGGGGGTGGTGGATACATTTAGCCTGAGTGTTTTGAATTAACAATGATCTCTTTGGGAAATGTTAAACATATTTAAAATGATAAATGTATGCTACATCATTTTTACGCAAACTGACTTCAAAAAAAGATACGTATGTTGTATTATGTTCCACTTATTGTTGTTACACTCTGTGCAGTTATCAGTTAGATTGTGTGCAACAATGCAAGTGCTTGTCATGAGTGTGTTTTCACATTATTTTGACCTATATGGTTCGGGCAGTCCCTATTTCATAGCGAATGTCCCGCGTCCCGATGCATAGGAACAAAGTCCTGATATTTACCCATAAAACATGTTTTATTTATTGTGCTCAGTAAGTTAGTGAAAACCACATTCTGCGCTCTGTGTACGGCAGACACATTAATTAGCATTATAGTGCAATGCGTGTGTATATGACAACAGTATGATATTAATGCTTTGTTTGTAATTGTTTTGTATATTTGTGTTTGTGATGTGCAGTACAAAATAAAATGAACAGTAATTCTAAGTGAAATTATCTATGTATAGTGCAGCTTAAGGCATGCACGTTTAGATTTAAAAATGTGGCCAAAAATGTGGAGGGGGATCAAAGTCAGTATCCTATATATATATATATATATATATATATATATATATATATATATATATATATAATATATATATAATATTATATATAAAATATTATTTACATATTATTATATTAGATTACTGGTATGCTATTTTTCAGAGGTATCTATCCATTTCTGATAGACTTTTGAGAGACCTGTAGTGTTGAAATAGTAAAACATCAAATTCATGTAAAAATCTATACAAACTACTAGATGTTATAAGAGCAATAATGAACAAAGGCTATGTTCTTGCAACGCTTTGTACTTCAGCCACTCATCTGGTTCTTTAGTGGAACAACAAATGTATACTTTTAAATGGAATTGGTTTTCAACTTCAGTCTTCACAGGTGTCTGGCTTTGGGCTTCTTCAACTTATACGACCTGCTCCTTTTTATCTTCCGTGAAAGTCACTCTTAATATTATTAGCACAAAGTTTCTCAAGGGCATTTGAATGCGTCTGTTCCCAGTCTAAAGGGATTAAGGTACTGTCACATAAAATGAAAATCTGTCCACACTGGAGCATCGCATAGTGGCTGTAGGGAATATCTGAACAGGCTGTGTCTGGTTTTCTTGTTACAGTTACCGGGTGAGAAAACATAGAATTACCTTAAATAAAAAGAAACACTGTGCATGAAACTTCAATGATGGATGTAACTAATTAACAGTGACATTCTACTGGAATCAGCAATTTTTACAGAGACCTGGCCAAACAACCTAAGTTACTGGTACTGAACACAACAGATGGATATGCTATAGTTAAGTCTGACATAAGTCAAGATTTATTAATCATGTTTGTAAATTATGCATTGCACTTGGTTGCTGTCATTAACCTTTTGGCAACTAACACTTTTAAGCATGTAAATGTAATTGGCATTACACAGTTAATTACAGAAATACTGTTGTGCCTGCTTTTTGAAGGTGATAGTTGCAAACAACTGAAAATAGTTTGTCTGAAGCCAAATGCTGAAACAGTAATGGTTCTCTAATTTTGAGGGGATCATCCCTGTCAAACCAAGTTGCTGTGACCTGCTATAAACCAATTAACAAGCAAGTAAATAAAAGAAGGGTGGGTCTGAGAGGAATATTGTTCAAAACATAGCAAGAAATAACCTATATTAATATAGATGTAGGGTATAGCATTTCTAAAAAGATTAATTTAACCAGAGATAAATTAATTACATGTACATACATAAGGTGTAGGCTACCCCCTGCTTTTTTGCACCTCAGCAGTATTTCACCTGAGCGGTTTATTAAAATGACTCCTTTGCAAGTATGCAGTACCATTCTTCCAATTTAAATAGATCCAGAATAACTGAAGTTAAAAGCCAGGGTCCTACTGATTTATGAAAATAAACAACAACAAGTGACATGCTTCACACATTTTTATTTTCACAACATCAGTGACCTTTTGTTGTTCAATTGACTAAAAGCTGTTGTACGGTGACATTTCAGAAATTGTAATACCACTTTTGATTAATTTAGTTAAATGTGTAAAACGTGTATTGATGTCAACAGCTTCAGAATTCTTTACATCTCTATTATAGCAACATGTAATTCAAGCACTGGTTCAAATATCCCCCACCCCCCCTTTTAATGCTCGCTAATAGAAAGCTCCAAAAGAAAAGAAAGGAACAATTACACTGTAGATTGTAGTTGCATTTGTAGGCCTAGGGATATGCTGCTTGTGATATCAATTTGAATAAATACAGTACTACATGGATCCTTCCTTCTGGTACAGAATCCTCACAATTTGTCATACAAGTGATACAAACAGGTATTGCCGGTAACCATCTTAAGATGAGGTCTTTATTATTAGAATCTACTTTTATTATTTTCTCATTAAACACAGGAGCTATTAATATTAAGGATACACTTAATTTTTTTGCTGGATATTAAACCCTTCTGTAATTTGCTTTAGTTAAACATTAACAAAATAAATAATGCTGCCTCTAGTAATAACAAAACAGGGCTGAGATATAACAATATAAAAAATAATGCATTTCCTCTTCTATTTTGTTAAAAGTAATTGTGTATAATGGGGAGACAGATCATTAATACATTGTGTGTTTAGTTATGCTGTTATATGTGTGTCATCAATCTTCCTGGGCTCAAGCTCACAAATCCTGATTGGTATTAGATCTTGCTTAAAGGCTTCATTTATTAGCAAATGTTTTGCATGCAATCAGTATTGCTTTGTTCTTATTAGTATGCCCCCATTGAAGTTAGGCTCAAAACACTGATAGATGCTTTTTTGACGAGGTGCATGTTTTTAAATTTTTTAAAAAAACAATCATTGGCATTAAAGAGTAAGTAGCTTGAAATGTTATTTTAATTACTGTTATTTGTTTTTCTTGGCAAAAATGTGTTGACTTTAATCATCTCAGTAACATCAAAACACTTCCCTACAATTAGAATCCTTGAAGCTCTTCCCTGGATAAAGTACATCCATCCTAAAACCCTAACATTTACTGCATGATCTCTTATAAAATATGGATTGTAACGCTACTGTGAGAGGTACACTGTATGGTAAAGCATGGTAAATGTATGCATTGCACAATTACCTTGCAAATTTAAATGTACAGTGATAAACGTTTTAATACAGGGAAAGGCAACGTATACAGTGAAGCATATTAAAAAATATGACAAAGCATACAGTTGGAAGGTAATACACGATAAAGATGGTTTAGGATGCAAATCTGCTAATAAAACAATACAAAATCTGAATTTTATTGCAGTCTGGCCTGACGTGACTCAAAGCAAGATACAAAACCAACCATTTTGATCATGTTGTCTATAGAAATTAAAAAAAATAATAATTGCTTAAATAAAAGCACCCAAACCCTTCTAACCTGTAATGGCTCCAGAGGCTCCCCATTCTTCAACCACCTGTAGGAGACATTGGGCTGCCCCTTTGCTCTGCACTCCCACAGTAGACGTGTTTCTATAGGCAGGTGGGCATCATTCAGTTTCTGAACCCAGTGAGGCTGTGCTGAAAAGAGAAATGGAAAGAAAAAATAATGCCAACAACAACAAAATTTAAGTTTACATTTTACAACTTACTTTATTATTTACTGTACTGTAATGTAAAAGTCTTGCACCTTCATATACATTGGTTTGGAGAGACTTGAGAGAGGGGTTGTACTATACTAATGGTGGACTGTACTAAACTAATGTTATATACAAATTAAAAAAAAAAAAAAAAAACTAGTGGGAGAGCACTACAGGATTGAATGGTATTTCCTTTCATCCTCCGTCAGAAACTGCTGTAACATAAAACATGTCACATTATCGATGGCCAATGAAAAACCCACGATAATTTGCAACAGCCCATATAAAACTATGTGACTAATTATAAGAGTAAGTAGCTTCTGGCTGTTCGCAAACCATATCTCGTCTGAAGGTGTTGACTGGATCGTAACTGGTAAAGGTTTCACAATTTAGGGTTAATTGCCATAGGCTGCTGGATCTCTGATCTTGGTCGGGTGGGTGGGAGTCTTTCTGCTATGCAACCTGCTTGGAGGAGTGTGGAACCAGACCTGTGCTCTAGTTGTGGTTTTTTGTCATGCCCTATGATAAAATTTCCCAGGATGAGACTAATAATAGAAGCCACACCTCCTTTGAGGTTTTCTGTGTAACCTCTTTTTGTTTGTGTCACATTTTATTGGGTTATAATATTACAGTGGGATCTTTGCAGCCCCAGGGTAGATTTTAACAATGAAATAAACATAGTCTTCATTGATGAGCAGTGTATATGTTGTGTGCCCTGATTTCTGAAGTAAAACCACCCTTCAATAATGCTGTATTAAATGTAATATTTGCTTCATTTAAAAGTAACAGTGTCATTTCTGGACCCATAATCTGGGCTGTATTTTTTCCACAGTAAAAACTTAATTATTTCCCAATCTAAAAATAAGTATTTCCAAATATTTATTTCACGATTTAAACATATTTATTGAAGCACAAGAAACTAGCCTTGTCACATTCAAAATTGATAATTATTGATGTTATTATACAACAAATATTCCCAAATATTTAAATGCTTAGCTGTAAACAGTAAATGCTAAATCTTATTGTACTACTGTTCCAGTTTTAAAGAGTAAAGACAGGATCCAAATCGATAATGACTGCCCTTAGTTATTTATTTGACTACAGAAAACAAACATACCGATTTGATTGGTAAAACAAATCATTGAAGCGTAATCTTTCATTCTACCTTATTTTAAGTAGAAGGTCTTCAGCAGCAAGGAAGGTGGCTATAAAACTTAAATATGATGCAAACCAGTAACCAGAAAAAATAAAAGGAAACCAAATGACACGATTGCTACTTGGGTAACAGAATATATATTTTTTGGAAACCTTTTCCATTCTACTTTTAATATCCGTGTTGTGTTTACTACATGCATGTATTTATTTTGTTGTATTCATTGTGTTGGCAATGTTCAATGGATTTAGTAAAACTGGGGGAGACTGTAATGTGGGCAAGCTAGTTCTGGGTATTTCCTTCTTGTTGAGTAGCCTGAGGCACCTAAAACTGAACTTACAGTGTCTGATACAACACACTACGCTGTGAAACCCTCCTGTCCCTTTATTTACTTACATGCTTTAGAGAGCTGATGTGTTTGACTAACTTCTCATCTCCCAAACCCCATGATAGTGGGTCACTGGAACATTCAAATAGCATCGGATGCCCGCTGCTGTACCATAAGATAATTGCCCGGAGGCAGAATAAAGAACGGAGGTAGCAGTTGTTATATAATACATCATTCCAAACTTTGAATAATGATATCTTATTGTTAGGTCATTGTGGCAGGCTGGCGAGTGGATAGAGGCCCAGAGACAGACTGCAGTTCAAAAAAAATAACTATTTTATTATAAATAAACAAAAATAAAGTGCACAAGGGCAAAATAACAGATACTCAAACACAAATAAAGCAAAAACTCTGGGAGCGACGGCAGATCCTCTTCCCCCTCGGGCTCTGGGAGCGACGGCAGATCCTCACCCCTCTCTGGCTCTGGGAAAGACGGCCTCACAAAAATAAAGTTTCCAGGCTGGGCAATGCCTTCACTGGATTTAGAAAATTCAAAAACCACAAAACAAACACCAACCTGCTTCCTCAGCTCCCTCCTCCAAATGAGAAGCAGAGGCCTCCTTTTATATCAGGTGGCTGGGCGCTGATTGATCGTTAATCAACCTAATCAACTAATCAACCCCAGCCACCTGAACATAATAAACCCAGGCAGGTAGGGGAAGTTAACCCCATCCCTGCCAATTTCTAAAGGGCAGAGCTAATCAACCCCAGCCACCTGAACATAATAAACCCAGGCAGGTAGGGGAAGTTAACCCCATCCCTGCCAATTTCTAAAGAGCAGAGCTTTGCTCTGCCACAGTCATGTTCAGGTCCATTGCGAAACCCAGAAAAAAAGGCTATTAATCCCAACAAATTGATTATTATGCAATACCTTGGTAGTTAACATTGTCAGTGAGATTAATAGAGACATGTCTATGCTTTTGAGTAAAAACGACAGTACGAGGGGTATTCAGAAATAAGAGGATATCAGTGTTTGAAGTATCACTTATTTTAGAGCATCATCCAAATCATGAAAGCAGACAGTGCTGGCTGCAGCTGGTAGACAATTGCTGATATTTGAAATACCTACACATTAATTTGGAAAGTTTGGACAACCTTTACAGTATACGACACGGGCCTTCATTTCTTTTAAATTATAGTGGCACCATTGACATCATAAAGCATAGCTTTGGTGGTGCCATACACTTTGATTTAATTTATGCCAGAGTGGATAATATCACCCTCAAGGTACTTTAAACTTTAGTTCAGCACCATGAGTATAGTGGTAGACTGAACAGGAAATATCACAAGTCAACCAACAAAATTGGACCTATTTGTCAACCTAATGCAGTAAACAAACATGATATTATATTACACACATTTATTGATTAAATAATGTCTAATTTAATCATAACACATTTACTAGTTTCTGGCGATTTTCATAAAAAATGGAGCAACTGAGGCATTTATAAGTGATTTTTTTTTATTTATTTATTTATTTTACCATACTGTGAACACATAAAGCTTCCACTGGTGTTATACAAACAGTTAATTTTGACTTCACCAAAATTTAGGGTTTTTGGAACCAAGATTCTACCAATATATTTTCTACATTGATGGAAACTGTAAACAAACATGGCTTATCTGTTTCTTATATAAAAGCAAAACATATATCCACCTAAACTATAGAAATTCTCTGGAATAAAATGACACAAATGCCTCATCAAAGTGAATTATAGTTTAATTATCACTTGCTCAGGGTAGTGATTGCTATCAGAGTTAAATTTAATATCAGTCAATCTTAAAATGCTGATTTCCAAGCAAGTGGAATGATTAAAACAAATCCCAGTTAATTAATCTGTAGAGGTTTATGAATGAAAACACAGCATATCAAGAACTGTTTTGCCATTATGATTTATATTCTAGGCCAGGCGAGCACCAATATCAATAAAAGATTTGAAATTACTTTCAAAATGGTGTTACTGAGGCAAACCACATTTTGTGATTGACCGTTCATTTCCTTTTACTAATATTTACTATAGTATTCCAGACTTGAAATGGAACTATGGGCATTTATTTCTTCTTCTTTTTTTTTAATGACATCTTTTTGGTATTAAAAATGTACAATGATAGAGTCTGAATTCAAAGTCGATTTCAGCCTGAATTGCAGGGGTAAAAAATCTATCACTTGCCTTTTCTTTGGAAAGGCTGTTACAGTCTACCTTCAACTCAGATAAGGAGCAATAAGCTATTACATTATCGCCATCCTTTTAATGCTAAGTCTACCATAATCCACTACCATTATTAAGTATGTCTTGTCCATTCTCTCCCAATCCCAGAGCCATGTCTATTTTATTGTCACTATCACTTTAGACCCCATTCCTAACCCAATCTGAATTTATTGAGTTTCTCAGATGAGAAAATCATAGTCTGATTCGTCTGTCTCCTGTTGATTTGTACAGGTAATAAAACATTTTAAATACGCTGGAAATAAAATGTACAAAGAAAGGACATTATGACTCACTGCTATTACAGTCCAGGTGATTAAGGACCTACATTTTGTGTTCCTAAATTATTATATTTTCAATGTGCAGTATCCAAATTTACTACTTGAAAATGTTCTGCAGGCTCTTGTGAAAGGGAACAAATGTTGACTTATTATTAATTACATTTATCTTTAATCTTCCCATACCTATAAAACCCCTTGCTAAATAAAGAAAAAAAAAAAAGTAGTTTGCAGCATAAAAATAAAATATCGTTGCAATGCAATTTCATTAGGTGAACTTTTTCCATCTATTGCCTCCTTCAATACAGCATCATACATTTATACACATATTCTTCATTGCATAACAAATGGAGAGTAAACTGAATTTCAAGCAAACTTGTGTGAGTAAGGCCTTAAAATTAATGAAATTAACTGTAGCATAAACTGCTAAAAGCACTGTTAATTCATATTTTTAAATCAATGTAATAAACTGTGGTGCTTTATACCATTACAGAGGGTCCATCAATCAGAATATTTAATTTCTCTTGTAATATGTTTATATCACCACCACACACATAAACAATCATACACACAAACGAACATCCTATCATTCTGCCAAACAGCAAGTTACAGCAAGAATGAAAGAAAAGTAATTCAAGTGAGCCCTGGGAAAATAAAAGAAAAAAAAGTGAAAAATAGGTGCCTTAAGATTGAAGACAGGGTATTAGGACAAGTTTGGAAAAATCAATATATGGATGAATGGGAGGAGGGTTAATCAGAATCCCAATTACAGAAGGGGTTTATTTATGTCTAGTGCTGTATAAGGAAAATGAAATAAAACTCTAGACATTACTCACAAACAAACAATGATGTGCTCCTTTCTATTTTCAGGCGACAGCTGAAAGCTGTCATTTTTATAATATAATGTGCACTCTTACACATTTTCTGGAACCTATATTTAAAGGAAAAGTTCACCATAGCATTTTTGAACCACACAATAGAAAGCACACAATGGGGTCTTGAACCTCCTTCTCTTTTTTTCTAGTTTTGTTTGAGCATTTTTATATTTTCATTCAGAATCTCATGCTCAGACAGCAAACAAGGCAAATTACACGAGTGCATGGAGACTGGGGAGAAAACTGAAAAAACAAAACAAAAGTGCTCCACTCAGTGCTATAGATTTGCAGAGAACATTACATGAGGTACATAAACTCACGATGTGATATAATAGTATTCCAGATAAATTGCTCCAAACAGGTGTGAGCTATTCAGAGATGCGTTTATAAAGCCATTTTTATTGTTTTGTTTACAACAAAGTCATATAATATGGTGTTTCTTGAATTTTCTAATCCAAATGTATCCCCTAGAACTGCTATTGTTCTCTACAGAACTAATGCACTAGGTAATCTGCAAATGTTACTAAATTGCTGTGGAACCCAGTTATCTTTGATAAAAAAAAAAAAAAAAAAAAAAGAATTATTTTTTTTTTAATTACAATCTATTAATTTTTGGGATGTTGTTAGTAAATATATATGTTTTATGTGCTATTCAGACCCATAAAAAGTATATCGTACAATAAAACAGTATCACCCATTTCGCACTTTTGTATATTGATATTTGTTGTGATTTTTTTAACTTGTGTTACATGTGTACTCATCATCCATCACTATCTATAATCCACACAAAACAATTGCTAATCAAAGGTTTTTTGAGGTATTGTAAACATATTTTACTATAGTTAGTTCAGTATCAGCAGAAAAGTATTCTCCAAGTATAAATTAACTGCAACACTACCATTAATTACCTGTTTATTATTGGCAGGCTGCCATATGTTCTTTGTGTTTACTTTTTTAAAGAGAATGGAAATTGCTAAGACTAGCTGAAAATCCAAGCTTGTTAATAATGTACAAAGAAAGGCCACACATACATCTTGGGGTGAAAACAAATATGCGATTGCTAAGATTAATGGTTTGAGAGCTTTAGAACGTATTATCTTTTTTCCTTTAGGGTCTCGCAACATGTAGTTTAAAAAAAAAAATCAAGCTGAGGCTGTATTTCTATTGAAAGGCACTACAATAGCAGGCCTATTCAAAGGGAACGTTTTGTTCGGACCACTTTAAGATCATTTTGATTAATTAAATTTGCGTTTCATTAAACTGCTGTCAACTGTTTGGGAGAGGGTTAGACCTTTTCACGTTTCAAAGCAGACGTCCGAGTTAGCTGAATTTAGGTTTACGACTGACCTGAATAAATCTGACAAGCTGAAAAACTGCAATTTAGCTGAAGATTTTCAACAGACTTTTTCAACTTAGATGTGACAATGCAACAATAATAAACAACACAACCTGTATGCATGTATTATGATTGGTTTTTATTTGTTTCTGCATACTTACTAGAAAGTTGCAAATTATGGACATAAGGTTTAGGCAAGCCCAGTCTCACGCGATAAAATCTGTTGCATTGCACACAAAAAAGTTATTATCATATTGGTCACACATTAAAATAATAGCCGCAAATTCATATTGCCGTTATACCATGTGCCAAGTACCCAAATTCACTTTTGCATTGGATTAGACCTACCGAAGAAAGTCAGTCTTCCTTTTGCAACATTCTTTCCTCTTGAGTTTTCAGCAATGCATTCATATGAACCTGCATCATCCTGCTGGAAATATGGGATTTCAAGGACCCCACTGGATTTGTTTGGTTCCACCTTTCTTGAGAAGGGGATTCCATCAGCTCTCCTCCAGCTGATGGTGGGGACTGGGCTGATGCAGTAAAACAAAAGGAATAAAGGACAAGAACTAGAGCCTATGAATAGTTTTCAATGGCAACATTTCAAGTGATTCTTCTGGCTAAAATCTGCATTTAATAAATCAGTAAAACCTTATTTTTTATTTCCTTTATTAATATTAACACAGGCAAACAATAGACTAATGCACATTTTCATGGGCGTCTTGTTTGTCAACATACGCTACACATTAATAAAATACAGTACAGCACAATCATCATGTACCTGAACCCAGAAAGACGTTCACTTTGTTCTAAAGATTTGGATACACCCACCAGTACTTACTGTACACGTGTATTAGGTTACTGCACTTACTTTCCCAGAGCAAAACACTCCAGTTTCACTGTCGAACCTTTGGCCACAGGAACAATCTCTGGAAAGTGAACTTCTATCTTTGGCTCATATTCCCCCATCACCCCTGTTGAGTTAAAAAAAAAAAAAAAAGTTGCATAAAAGGCAAGAAATATTGCAACAATCAATTTCATTACATAAGGCTATCATAGCAAACTAACATACTATAATGTTGTATTACATGCATCTTCAAACATCTGGAATATTTTCATCCTATATTAGTTTATTCAGTTGGTAAAAAGGTGACATGGAAAAGCAATATATAGGCATATATCTGTAAAATGCATATCATATACAGTTCATGAATATACCCATATACCCAGATAAGCTAGACTTTTCAACAGTATTAACCCTGCAGGGAAATATAATGTATATCTTTATCATTAAGCACATTATCTTTAAGAATGTATATTGTTTATCTTTAAGTATCTTGTGTTGAGTTTCACGTGTTTTACAGTAGCTTCTGTATTTTCTGAAAGCATTAAACATCAATGAAACAGACACTGCACATTTCTGTAGCAACAAAAGCTGATAACGAAAAATGCTCTTTAAAATATTGTTCAGTGAATAGTGTACTACATATATAAGACTACAGCTTATCTGAATCCAGGTAACCGAAACGTATTGGACAAATGGCTGTGAAATCTCCTTATCTTTATATCCCAGATAAGGGTAAGAGAAAACTGCATGAACGTGAATTGCACGTTGGGTGTTTAGAAAGAATACTCAAACATGTTTGTCCCAGAATTAATGATTATAAAAGCTAATCCTGTATGTTTTCTACCTAGGTTCAGCCACAAATATAATCGTGCAGCAGTATGGTAAGGGTCGTTTCATCTTTGATGACTGCTATCGCATGCAAAGGTTAATATTCTTTCCGGTATGTGGGAATTAAGAAACTGAGAAAGCCTAGTTACTGTGCCTAGCTACGCATGTTGTGAAGCATATTATGCTGAAATCTTTTAATATAAAGGTCACCTGTCTAGGTATATCTAATTGTTAGTTGCTACTCTTCTTTTTCTTATTACAATTGCTATTATATATAAGGATTGCAGATGCTATGTATGCGATTCAGAGCTTGTGGAATAAAATGTATATGATGTCATTAGCAGCTACAGCTATCATATTCAGATAAGACGGCTTTGTCAAGAAAATGGGAAAACAAGCTCTTCAGTAATTATATAAAATCCTGTGAAATGTTAACCCTTAGATCACCATTAGGAACAGATAGAGACATAAAAAATAGAAGAATATGAAATACATTTTACATTTTGTAAAAGTATTTTGACAGTTTTTTCAAATGTGGAAGGGACAGATCCAGTTATATAATAGATATATCTGTTTGCTACGCTTGTCAGTCAGAGTGATGGGCATCTGAGAGGCACAATCAGATATACTGTAACCAGCAGGTCATTGTCTGAGATGCTAATTTGCCCATTCACAACAATCTTATTTACAACTGCTGATGTGGACGGCTGCTTCCCTGTTGTATCAGACAATTCCGATAACAATCTGAATTAGCTCTCCACATCCAGACCTCTGCTGCAAGAGAGAAAAATACAGCTTCTATAAATAGCAGGGGAAGGGAGCGGGCTTGATTTCCTGATTACAAATGGAACCAAATCAGAAGTATTCACTAAGACTATGTGAAAAAATGCAGTTAGGCATCATGATTGGTGATGAACTGGTATAAAGTAGATTCATTAAACAGAATTTCAAGTTTCACTGTACTGCTCAAAGAGCAGGAATATTTAACCCTTTTGAAAGTACTTTTCAGCCTTCAATTGTAACATGCAAGGACTTCAGTTAGATAAAACAGTACTTAATGTACAACTTCACTTTTGATATTAACATTGGAACACCTTCAAACACATTCAACCTCAGCTTTTACTTTTCTATTAATTCCATACACCACCTACTTACTACTTCTTATCTCTTTTTTATATAAAACATTAACAATATAGTTAAGGGTTATCTGTCAGCCCAAAACGCAAACTACAAAACAACAAAGCATCTGAGATGTGCTTGATATCACATGTGCAAGCACTACCTTAATGGGTGTATCTATCATTTTTACATCTTGATCTAATATTCAATACAGCAGTCAACACACTTTCCAATATGGTTATTTCTATACAGTTTAATTGAAAAAAGAAAAACACATGAGCACCACTGGGGCATGTTTTCTGTCTATAGAGCCAACAGGAGGCATTTTAGATTCTAAAATGTTTTCTAAATGAACAGTCTCCAGTCTATGGGAGGTATTTTAAGGAGGCTAATTCATTTTGGTTATAAGCACAAAGACACTTACCATCAGTGCGCAGCACAAGAGGGGTAGTTGGGCCTTGCACTCTGCTATTCGTAACTGTGTTTGTTACCACACAGGTGTAATTACCCACATCTGCAGGATCCACTTTAGCTATGTACATATTTCCAGTCTCCTGTGAAACAAAGCGGCGAGTGTCTTGCTGCACGAATGCTGGGTGTTCATTGAAGATCCAGGAATACATGAGTCCTGTAAAAGTATTCATGAAATCAGTGAGTCACTCAGGTCTACAGTATACACATAAACAATACAATACAAAACTAATGGTATTTAATGTTGTTTCAAAGCTAAGGAGCAGAAGATGAAAATGTCTGATCACCCACAGAACACAGCTGAGTCTGCTGAAGAACTATGGTCGATGTGCCATGGAGTTGTGGGGTTTGTGATCTAGAAGTACAGCAATCCTGGTGTAATACAGTGGAGGCTGAGCACAAGCTGGTGACCGTGCTGACCACAAGCAAGCGTCTTAATGACTATGCACAGCATCCAGACTCGTCTGCATTTGTGGTTATAGAGATTTTAATCTCATCTCACCATCAGGGGTCACAATCCGGAGCGGTACTATATCACACCACACCTGTTTAACACGGACTCCTCCTTTAACCTTGGTGATCGCTGCAGCCAATCTATGAGATCCGAGTCACAGCACCAATTTAACAGCGCAAAACTGGGCACAAACCAGCGACCATGCACACTGCAAGCCAGTGTCTTAACCAATATGCAAAAGTGCCATGACAGACTTTGTTGTTCTGAGCACAGGATTCTGGATGTGAGAAAATATGAAGATGAGAGAAAATATGAAAATGTTCAAACAAAACCATAAAAAACTGAATCAGGTACAAGACCTCACTGTGCGCGCTTTGAATTATGTGGTTTAAGAAGGCTGTTGTGAAACTTTAAATAGAGGTTACAGTATTTCTCCTAAAATGTGTGCCATGGTTATACAGTTGTACAGCTTTTAATGCATCTTATCGACAGGGGTCAGACTCGTAAATGCAGTGCATCACAGAACACTGCCATGTTACTAATATAGTCAGAAGTAGAACTGTGAACATGGTTCATTACCGAATTTCTGGTAGTGAAATAGGCCAAGAATAAAATAAATACAATGGATTTTTCAATAAAGAAGAGCAATGGGGTTGTTGCGTTATGTCTTCTTCCTGCTAAATCATTGTTCTACAAGGTCAAGCCATGGTGCAGTTGTATTTTTTTAAAAAATTGTTCCTGGATTATTTTACCAAAACCACAATTGGCTAAACTTTTCTAAAGCCTGTCTAAATTTACTCAAGTGTTCCCAGAACTAATCTAAAAGCAATCACCGTTTGTAAATTAGAAATTACTATGGTTTCTTGAACCTTTTTATCTAAAAGTTCATACAAAGAAAGAAGTTGTCTCACTTCAGTCTGAAATTGAGTTTGTGGCAGTTACACAGAGACCAACCATGCGCTTCTTTTATAGGCCCACTTTTCTGTGTAGTCAATATCACTGAGTATTTCATAAATGAAGCTGGGCAGTGAGGTGAAAATGACTATTCTTTGATTTAGTATGCATAATCTGTTACTTGTAAAGGCATATCAACAGCAGACTTCATTTCAAATGAAGTAGAAATGAAAGTAGAAAAAATAGTTCTCACTGATAATCTGAAAAATAAGGTAACTATATATAATTTGTGGATCACAGATTCTTGTTTTTAAGGTGCACCTTTTTAAGACAATTAAAGTGGTGCTTATAAGCAATTTAGTACGGCAGTATAATGTGTCCTAAAACTGTGGCTTTATCATTAAGGGCTTAGTTTATATATACAGAGCAATACCTGTAAATAAAGTGTTGCCGTTGTGTGTTTTGGTGCTGGTTGGCAGGGGTGGGCTTCATTCTGTCTGTAATAAAGTCTGTAAAACTCTTGTAACACACTCACACAGGTTACAAGTTTTATAATAGCATAATAGATAATGGCAATATGTTGGTACAAAAAAAGGGTTTTCATTGCATCCCTTATAAGTGATCTGTCACTTAGCTGCAGTATTTTGGATCTGTATATTTCCCACATTGCTGCGCCATGAGAATCAGACCTGAGACATTGTTGTTGGAGTTATTTTTATTTTCACCTCATTGAAATACACAAACGTGCAGTTTATTTGTATATAAATGTGCATGTAATTTCAATGAACTGAATATTGTATGTATGCAAATTGAAATGACTGCATTGTGTTGTTATCTGCTATTCTCATTTCACAGTTTGACCAGTTTTCAACAAACTCATACATTTTAATGGATCACTACTACACACTAAAGGCATCACATTTTACGATAATGAGCATGCTCTATGGTTAAAAATTAACATTACGAATGTATGTGTGACATGAGTAACAATGCATGAGCACAAGATAAACTGAGGCATAATGGTGCACACATATCCTCGAATGATGTACAATTCCCATTACACAGAGAATATATCAAGATGAACTAAGAATATGTATTGCAACAAATCCCAGCTGCCAAAAGATGCATATGAGTGAAGAATAATAAATAAAGTGCCACAGATACTAACTATATATCATTTAAAGGATGTGCTTGCTCTAGAGATACCAACAGCACAGTAGCACTAATATTCTCTATGATACAAACAGAAACATACATTCCAGATATAGCACAAAGATGCAACAGAGCCCATGTGTCAAGTGTATTACACTCTTTTTTGTTATTATTAATTTGAGAATTTAAAGAAAATGTAGAAAATACGACAGTGCAGTTGTAAGCGTGAGTCTTTGGCCAGCGTAATAAAAATAGTTTTGCATTAAGCCTTTTCTTAACTGACAGGCAATCAAGGTTTTACAAAAAAAAACAATAATGCACAGCGGCAAATACACCTCAGAAATAATAACTGTGGCAACTATTCTTCTCAGGAACTAAATCAGAAAGAAAACAACATAACTTCACGTTGGTTTATGCCAGTGAACTGTGATCCATTAATAATTCCAATACAGAAGGCTTTATCTACAGTTACTGCACAGATATAGGTTCTTACCAAAAAGATAAAATGAGAAACCTTTATTTAAATAAATAAAGTATTGTGAGCAGTGTACCCCAGAAAACAGACTGAAAATATATATATATATATATATATATATATATATATATATATATATATATATATATATATATATATATATATAATTTTTATTTATTTATTTATTTATTTATTTTTTTAATGAAGTAGACTAACAAAGAAAAAGCAAACACACTCCAAAATGCGTGAGGTGCAAAGTACGAAATGAAACCAGTATGAGAAAAACATTACTCACCTATTCTGTTTTGGGTTAAAATAAATAAATTGAGGAGCACATTAAGTAAGTGTGCTAGCGCTTCCTCCTTTGAAATGAAATATTTCCTGGTAGAGTTTGCAAATTCCATTTTCTCCTGCTTTGGTAAAGAAATTCCATACAATGCTCCTTAACATTAATAACTGTATTCAAACTGAGATTTATTATTATTATTATTATTATTATGGTGTTCCAGTACTTACAAAAAGGCTACACAAGTCTACAAATGTGAAGGGACTAAATGTATGTGTACTATTTAGTATTTAAATATGTATCAAGTACTTAAAACATTCATGTTTTTTATTTGTTTTTATTACCCAAAAAAGATCAGAGTATCCGGGTATTTTTCACGATGGGTACCCGGTTCCAGTTTTTCTACCTGTGCTCACTTTGAATTTAAATAAGGTAGGCAGTTTTCTTTGTTCTTCTTTTGTTTAAACCTTCCCAGAACTTACTGTAATTTTACATAACAAGTTCCACATGCCTTGAATTACATCTCTTGCATAACGCGCACCTCTTGAATATTACCTGTATAAAAATAAAAAAAAGACCAATAATAATATGCTAGATAAAATATTATAACCCAACTATACTGCACACACAGTATATAATGTGCAACCTACTATAACAAGCAGAGACTCATAAAAACGTAAGGCTGTGAATTATATTCTGTGATGGTACTGTATGCCCTTAGTGCTACCTACCTAGTGCTACAACAAACCCTGAAACCCAAAGCCCATAAAAACAGCAAGAAAGCTTGCAGTAAGCTAAATTCTTCTTGGTACTGATTTCAGATCCAAACTGCAGACGTAGATAATATATTTGTTTAAGCCTTAAGACAGTTACTGCACATAAGCCAAAACCACTATCTAGAACCCCACTGTCAACAACCACTACTGTACCAGTAGGGTGAGCAAAGGCGATTGCATGCAAACCATTGTGTGGCAGATCTTTATGGACGTTTGATGTTGCATTACTACAAGAGTGTTCCTGAAACACAATTTCAGTATTAAATATGGAACAGACAAATATTATTAAAGTGTCAAACGCTTACTCTGGTTACCATAATTACAGTAATTCAGAGCACATATGTTATGTGCAAAGACAGTTCACTTATTTGACTGCTTAATAGTTAACATTTGCTGCTCTAAGCCTACAACAATTATATGAACTTTTAATTGTTCATATTTCTAAGTTGTTAAAATCAGCCAGGGAAGAGGCAAAATCCTTACATAAAAACACACCCTTGTTTGAAATAGGCTGATGTCTTATAAGCCAGAGCATACAAGTAGTTTTTAAACTTGAAGTCTTCTAGAATAGTAGAAACATATTATTTATCTCATGGTCTTTTTCATATACAGTAATTTGCTGATTGGAAATTTCCCTCCCAACCTGTGAGGGCACAAAATAGCAAAAGGGAAAGTCCTGAAATGGGCTTCATTTCCAGGGTCAGAAAGTCGGTCAGCCTGGATGAAGGCGAGACTCCATTGCAGGAACGTATTGACCTGGAGGGTAAACGAGGTAACAGCTGCAAGCAATCAAAGCAGCTGCAATCGTTTGCCAAGGGGTCATGCGTAATAGCATAAAGGGGCCGGAGAATCAGTAATCTTTTCCTTTGCTTGGGTTGTGTGCATATACCTGGAAGGACTGAGAGAGCCGCAGTAGTAACTGCCGGAGAACCATTATTGTCAAAAGAATATTCATGAGTGTTTGTTTGTTTTTGTATGTTAGTAATTGTCTTGTTTGCTGAATCACCAGACGGCTAAACACGTTCCGGAGCTGTCGCTTTTGGGCCAGCACAAGCCGGAACTACATTTCACGAACTGTCACCAAATAGCCTGTTATCACCCATCACGAGCACTAACACACCCCCCCGGATTGGTGACTACATTTTAGTATAGTGGGGAGGATAACAATAACCTGTTTATTTGGCTCCGCACATTACACATTGTTGTGTATTGCCGGAGCGTTTTCTTTTTGGCCACCAGACCCGGATTACAATAAAACCCTTTCCAAATGGATTAACATTGTCTGTGATTACTCCTGCACTGCATCACCTCTACACCTGTTCACAATCACCAGCCACTTTGCCACAGTCCTACACACGACAGGGAGGGTAACATTCTTTATATATTCCATCCGGAGGCTCTATATCACTCTCCATGTTGCACTGATAGCTCTGACTAGAAAGCTGTACATTTGATATTATCGCTGTCTTTCTCCTCCTGTGTGAGTCTCAAGCTATGCCCTTCCATTACTGCAAGATCAGCACCGGATAAGACAGCAGGAGGTTTAAATCTTTTAAAGGTCTTGTGTTGGCTCCATATAATATTCACCAGGTTGCTACATTTCTAAGGCTGTACTTGGCAAAAGATGACTAAGTCTAATCCTTGTTTATTATGCATTACATTTGTGCCTCAATTTCTAGTTGAATTATTTCATTAGTTGTGTCAGGAAATTGGAAGGTATTTAAAATGGAGATACTTAATTTGTCGGAAATTAAACCGGGCTCATCCATGTTCTGATTAAATGACGGTTTAATCTAAGGCTGCCACCATTGGCCTGTTTTTTTTTTTTAAATGAACAAATTGATCTATATATTAAATTAACTCCTGCCAATCCCCTACCTGCATGGTGCTTGTCTTATAACTGATAATATGCTGGTAATATACTTTATCAGAGATACTCTTCATATTCACACACATTGCGATGATCCCCATGTCACCATATTGTTCACACTGTTTTAATTTAGAATTTAACAGAAGAGAAGTGATGTTGCACTTAACCTTTTCCAAATTGAAGTAGGTTCTGATATATTTTGAAGGGGTGCACATTAACAAGTTTGGCAGAGATGGAGTTAAAATGAAGAAATCCAGATGTGAATTAGGTCAGGTTAAATTGGGGAATTGACTGCCAGTTTAACCTGGCCACATCCACATATGTAAAAGCACCTGGACCAGTCAGTAATTCAGGTCAGGGAGGAATTTATTTAGAAACAAGAGGATGCAACGCTATACAGCAATTTAATCCTGTGTTTGTGTGACTCCTACTCACAGTCCAGTTACAGGAGGATTATGTGTTTTCTAATGGTTGTGTTTTTCCCCTAAAATTAAATCTAGTCATAAAATCCCTGTTTCAACTAAGCAATTGGTTATTTTGAAATTCTGCTCACACTCCATGTCGCTCTCAGTTGTCCAACAATACCGGTTTTCTCACTTAGTTGGCTTAAAGCCTTGATCTGCCTATTTGCTACATGCCCCAAGGCTATGGAATTTTTATTTCTAAAGACCTAAAATAGCATTTTATGATGTGTACTTAATATGTCTCTGAATTTAAATGAACTATGTGTTGTGTTACAAAATAAATACATTTATCTCACTGGAAAAACGTTTTGCATATTTATTTTATAACCTCAAGTTGAGTATAACATCTATACAGGAATAAAGACTACCCACACAAATTCAAAGATAGTAATTGATCAACATTAAAACTTTCCGTTTTTGCTGTAACAAAAAACATCAGCATTTCCAATACAGTGATTCTAAAATGCAAGCTTTGCAAAATGCTTAAAACAAATCAGAACTACAATAATGATGTGTGAACATTTATAAGTGACGACAAAAGTAAAAATGACTATTCCAGAATAAGCAAAAAAGGCTATGGCACTGTTATACAATTTAATAAAATGGTTCTTCCACTACTATCTGTAAGACTGGGTACACATAATGATGGATTTGTTTGTCATGTTTGTTCACAAGAACAGATTGCACTGGTGCTTGCTCTATCCCTGTCCCATAAGCAATTTACACCAGTTTGAGTTTGTAAATGTTTCTTCTTTTTTTATTGTTTTTATTTTAAAGATGAGATGAAAGTCCTGTACTGGGAATATTTGTTTACTGCATGATTTTGCTCAGCTGAGTGTATAAAACTTCTATATTAAAAATGTTATTCAAAGCACATTGAATGGGTGTATTTCTTGCCTGTTATACTGGGAAAAGAGAATATTTATTGCCCTGCACAATGTAAGACAATACAAAAATATCCATATTACAGAACTTTCTTAAGTACTGGATATGTGCAATGTGGGTAAAGTGAATAATTTAATACCCCTACTTGGGAGACAGTCACTATAAATCTAATAGTAAAGAAAAAAAAAATGTGGAACACTAACAACCCTGTTTCTGCATATTTCATGTTGTCCTTTCATTTTTACTTCAACAGAGTGACCAGTTAAAATAAGTACACAAACTGGGCAGTGGGTATTGCTAAGTTAATATTGCTTTAGTATTTCTGCACTTCTAGTTCATTAATCACAGTCAAAAACCTAGTTCCATTACAGTATAGACCAGTGCTTAATGGGAAGGTCCATTGCAAGTAGTTGGTTCTGCAGCAATCCCGGTGCAGGCTAGAGGTGGTGCAGCCTAGAAGTGGTGCAGCGAATTAGCTTTTGGGGGCTTCCTATGTATCTACTGTACTCTGCTCCAGCAGGTAGCATTCTGACACAGGCCAATGTGCTAAAGTGATGTTCCACCAGAGCAAGGCTCTTCAACTGATGGCCCCCGGGCCATGTCTAGCCTGCAAGGGACAATCAAGTGGCACGCACACAGGTTTGCAAAAAGTATTAACAACTAACTAAAATAAACATGGAAAAGAAAAAAAAAAGATAACAAAAAATAGTAACATCGTAAATCAATTTGCGATTAAGAGGTGTTTGATTTTTGTAAGCAGTGCGCGCATCACACCACCCCTATTCATTCTGTAGCCACTGAGCACGATTCACGCAAGCCAGTTCCATTGAGCTCTGCTTTGTGTACTCTGTTGCCAATTTTATTTCATTTTACTCTTGTTGCTATTAAAAGTTTTTAAAAGCCTTTTTTTTTTAAAAAAGAGATATAAACATGGCTCTCTCTACTCTAGCTAGTAAAAAGAGGAAACAATGGTCTAAAGTGTAGATTCAAAAATGAGTGGATTAATAAATACTTATTTATTTTACCAACTGTACCGAACGCAAAGCCAGTGTGCTTATTGTGCAATGAATGTGTGTCAGTAGTTAAGGAATACAATGTGAAAAGGCATTTTGAAAGCAAACACGGAGCTTTAGGAAATCCTTATCCAGAGGACAGCAGTTAGGAACTCAAAAGAGACGCTGATCTCTTCCAACCAACGTGCTTGTGCAGCTCTTGTGAGATCTTGCAGTCTTCGCTTGTTTTTTGAGATTCATTAAAATGTATATCATAGAAAAGAGATCAACAGTTTGGTCAGAAACATCAAATGTCATTATTTGGGAAATTAAATAAAACGTGGAAACATCATTACTGGTATATCCCTTTGCATGGGACTAATCTCTGTTTTTAACATATTCAAGTTTTCATTTTTGTGTCCGAGATGGAATAGAAACAGAGGCACAAGTTTACTTGTTTTAAGTGGCACAAATACACTGTTGCACAGTTCTCACTCTCAGACTGTATATTATAGTACAACGGTTATGTTATTAATATGTCACATACATTTTAAATGTTTGTAATGACACTGATACGTTAAATGTTCACAGTGTTCTATTATTAAAGTACTATTCATATGGTAAAATGTGTAAATCTTGTTCAATATACAAACATTACGTTATATACTATTTATTATAGTGCTTAAAAATGTGCAGAGTAAAATACTTACGGCCCGCCAACTCCTAACTTTTTTTTTCCAATCTGGCCCCTTTAAACCAGTTGAAGAGCCCTACACTAGAGCAACATGTGAGTGGTTGCACTCTACAGGGTCTTGAACCAACCAAGTGACGCATGCAGGATTCTCCCTTGATCTCTCAGGTTGTCAGCTGAAAGAAGGCAATATTCCTGAGCACAGAAGCCTCACTTGGTTTTCATCTGTTTGTAAATCTTGACTGCAGGGAATTTTATTTGATAAAGTATGTGCTGGTCATGTGATTTCTGAAAGACTGTTCTAAAAACTGTCGAACAAAATTGCCCCTGATATTGAGAACAGTAGCTTTCTTTCTGATACACACACCTCTATTAAGGACAGATGGCATAATCCTACAGGGACGATATCTGCATGCAAATATGCATGATGTAAAAATGCTGATACTAGAGCTTGTTGCCGTCAAGAGCAAAGCTACTATTTATGTTTACAGGACCCCAAATCGCTGGCCATTGATAAACACCTGCAGATTGTTGGGATATGTTGACACTTCACTACCTGCACATCTGCACTTAGGAGTCAATGTCCCACTGCTATATTCCATAATGTGAGTTCACTGTTGCCTGAAATAGCTGTCTTGTCATGTTAGCGAAGGGCATTGCACACATACTGACATTGTTAAACAGTTTTGTATAACTAGACAATGTAATACATTCACAGAGAAAAGTACTAATTACTTCTAAAATACACAACTCAAAATAGGTTACTACAGCATTGCTTATATTTTAATAATTAGAGGTACAGTATGCCACTCTGTACCAGGCAGGATGGAGGTAACTCACCACGTATGATGGGTTGCTAGTGGCAGGGCTCTTAAGACAGTACTCTTAAGACATTTTTCATACATTCTCATGCAGGTGATGTAAAAAATTAATTTGCTTTAGATTCTATTTTAAATCCCAGCAGGCCCAGAAAACAGCATAAACAAAAAAAAAAAAAAAAAAAAAATGAAGCCACTTTTCATTCAGTGAAGGCAAGATCATTTATCCCGTAATAGCTTTCATCAGTGCTTTGTGTGACTCTAACAATAAAATTTACCACCACCAATAGATTTCTCTCTGATGCTAATAATCAGCATACGACGAAGCATCATTGCTCAAAGAGTGCATAACAGTTTAATGTGTCAGCAAGGGGGTAATGAATACAACTGAAGCTAGCTGTAGGAAAATATACATTTCCTTTCATATAAAAATGCCCTATTTGTCCAACCTCACAGCAAACATGTTTATAGCTCTGCCTGCTTGTTAATATTGCACACTGCTTTTTAATGGAAGCTTGCAAATATATAGCATAAATAGATTTATTATTGCCTACAAAAAGCTAACAACTTAAATGTCAAACTGCACATATTTGCTTTACATATCACACAATAGTTCCATGCAATTTGAAGTCTGGGGTCTTCGAAAAGACCAAGTATACTGATAAAGAACAAGTCATTTTAATCATTACAAAAGTTATTTTGTTAGGGGTATAGAGGCCAACTGAGTAACAACCACGAACTGAAATGCAAATATATATATATATATATATATATATATATATATATATATATATATATATATATATATATATATATATATATATATGTATATGTGTGTATATATATATATATATATATATATATATATATATATATATATATATATATATATTCATGCTATGTTACCATGGCAGCAGACCCCTAAACTGGAAAAAAAAAAATCTTAATCCTGGTATCAGTTTTGTTCATACGTATGTATATGGCTGATAAGTTATTTTATTAGACTACCTAAGTCATCACTGCCTGCGTTGCTTAATGATTAAGGTCAGCTATGTGTGCGTATGGGGCTTTGTTCTGCCAATCACCCAGCCATGATAGATGCTGCAAATTATACATTTTGTAACCTGATAAAAGTCACCAAGGGTCCAATTAATGAACATTCAGCTGCAAAACACTAATTGAATAAGGGGCAAATGCATTTTGATCCAATTACATTATCACACACACACATACACCCTCACACACACTTTGTTAAGATTACTGCTAACATTTTAAAAGAGGTAAAAACTGGTAACCAACAACACTGTTAATGTGCTTTAAATATTCTTTGAATCCCCTCACTTTGTATACAACCCATACCAACAGTTATGCTATGTGAAAATAAAATACCTCATGTGTCTTTGAATAGCTTTGAGAGTAAAACCCCTCCAAACCAATATGGCTCTTTAAAGCATATCTCAATGTCACCTTGATAATCCTTTAATCCAAACTCCTATGTATTTAAAGTTTCTGATCAATCACTTGTCTGCAGGAGATAAGATCATACCAGGGATGCGCCGATTACTGAATCAGGCGTTCTATGGTGTACTGCAGTAAACTGAACTAACCATTTGCAGCATTCTAATTCTGCTGCTGGGCGGGTCAGTTTCATATGTGACTTTACAAAAAAACTTAATTAGCGATCCCCATAAGGCTTTTATTGAGAAAACCAAAACAATATAAAATTATACTGTACAGTAGTTATACATTAGATTTTTCAAAAACTACCTTTCTCCATTGAGAGAATGATGTTCCTTTGATAATTATTAATGCTGAATAGTTTCTCTTTTACCTGACTTCACAGCTGTGGCCATCAATAATTACAACTACTAAATACAGCCATTCATTAAAACAAGCAATTAAAATGGGACGTATGTGCTAGCAGTGTGACTCCAGACACTTATTCAATGGTGTTTTACCCACTGCACCAAAACGATTTTAGCTGCAGGTCCAGGTAGAGATATGAGCACACAAGCAAAGTAATGAGAGATTATTCTACTGACAGTGATGTTATTCCGTCAATGGAAAAGATCTGTAACTCCTCACATTGCCTGTCACCCATCACCACAGCAACACACTCAAACAAAAACATATTTTCCTGGTGTCTCAAATATCAGATCTTCAGAGCAAAGCAGATGAGGCAGATATATCAAATATTTAGAAGGACTGTGCCCATTTAAATCACTATCTTGGATAGTGTGAGAATAAATAAATAAATACATGTAAGTGTTCACTAAAAACCAGTTTCAGCATTATATGAATCTGTTTTAGTGTTAAATCACTTTTAGGATGCTACAACATCGTTTTTGGTACATGACGTGCCCATTTATGTTTTTGCTACTTTGTCAATGACCAATCCCACAAAGAAAATCATCAGAATGAAAGAATGAATGCTGGCAACAGGGGGTAGGTCCTCATAAACTGATGAAATTATCAAAAGCGGCTTACCCAGTACGATCCACAATGGGGTTCTGATTAATAGTCCTTGATCAATCTGTTATGTTCACAAGTTTCAATTATCCAAAACCTAGCCAACATGCACCCAGAATGCCAATCTGAACTGTGCGCAGTTACATAAAGAAATGCTTTACTAATTTAGCAGATGACATTTAAAAAAAAAAAAAACCTTATACGGATTTAGACTATGATGAAACTAGAAACTAGAACAATTCCAGATATTTTATCTTTCCATTATTAATAAATAAATAAATAAATAAATGGAAATCTCATTCACTTAACTGGTAGATTTTTTTTTTTTTTTTCGTAACATTTTCCACCTCATATCCCACGATTACCAATGCGAAAATGATTGATGTTACTTTTCAGCCTCACTTTATAGCTTCTACATTATATACAGCTCAATCTGCCATTTGACTATGCTCCATATGAGAAAGTCAGCATGGGATGCTTTTTACCAGCTGCCTTCTTTGCATTATCTGTCCCAAGATGGACACTTTGGCAGGAGAAAGGTAAAATAGTAGCTTTAGGGGATGGAAAACGATTGGGTCTTCAAAGCCACAGTTCATCAGTAATAGCTGAAGCTATAAGATAATGAATACACATATGTTATAACCTCACATGATGATGCACACCCCATTGGCATGCACAGTAATGAACTGTGGATCAGGACATCACTGATTAGCATGGGATTTAACAAGCAAAGCAGACAGCCTGACATCACACATCATCAGTTTGAGAAAGAGGACAGCCATGTAATTTGTGATCTGACACAAAAACACATTGGAAACATGAAATAAAAAATTCCAAGTTATCAAAAGTGCCTAGCCATTTAAAGTGGAGATATCAAAATCACGCGCCAAGTTTCAAGAAACCATTGGGGCAACCATGCCCAGCACAAAGCAAATAGGCACAACTGTAAAAGCTGTGGGGGTCAAGGTTGCCCCAGTTGTATCAAAAACACAAGCTAAGTTACTGGAAACAACTGGGGCAACCTTGTGCTTGTTACACATAAATCTTTTTTTTTTCTTTTAACCGAAAACATGCTTCCAATGCAGCTTGCAATGCAGAAGCCCTCACTTTCACACCACAACGTTTGTCCTTCCGTTTTACAACATTAGCAAGTAGTATAGCAGTAAAGTTACAGTTTAACAAGTAATGAGAAAAACAAGCTTTTGTAAATAATGATTATGTATTATCCCAATTTGTATTGAAAACTTTCATGTGATTTTGTAAACTATCATAATAAGCTTGATCCGTTAATTTAGTATATTGTATTTTACATGTATATTGTACCGTTTTCATGTTTAGGAAGTAGTACTCAGGGAAACGGTGTTGAATTCTCAAAATGTTCGTTTTATTTGAAACTACAGAGAATTCCTGTCAGGGGCCAGCATTCACAGCACCAAAATAATAACCCTACATTTTAGTCTTGGCACTTTCACTGCAAATTCTCTCCAGTCACAGCTCACACCCTTGCTCAGTCACACCAGCAGTTTCTCATTCAAGTTCAGCGCTGGGCTGTCTCCAGTTCCCAGGCTCATGCACTCCCTTATATAACCTCCCGTCGTTTCCTACCGCTGCCCAGCTCATCAACCAGTCAAATCCATGCTCTGCAACCTCCAAAAACATTCTCCCCACTCATTCACTCACTCCCCCTTCCCATGCTAAGTAACGGCATGACTTGGCTCCCTTACAATACATGTAACATAAAAGACAAACAAGACAAACTGAACAGACAAATCCTGCAACAAAGCAATTGTTCAGGTTGTTACGTATATATTTTAAATTTGAAAGTAAAAATATATGAATGCATGATGACCTTTATGTACAAAAATCTTTACTAATATACAATTGAACAAGAACTGTTGAGTATTTATTTTCATTTCACACAGTATTAAATCACAGTGTTTACATTTGATAGTGAAAAAGAAATAAATGTATTTATTTATTTATGCTTTACTTTTATCAAATATATAGGCTGTATCCTTCAGCATAGCCAATTCTCAGAAATTCACATTCATTTTTATCTAGTGGGGACCACAAATAGTGTTACTCTCTTCAACTAGTATCAATAGGAACCATACTTCCTTGCACCAATAGGGACCACAATAAGAGTGTTACACTGACAGGAAACCAGCATTTTTCAGCGATCAAGATCAGAATCTCAGAATGATGAGCTAAAAAAAATCTTCAAATGTAAAGAATAATAATAATAATAATAATAATAATATTTTTACCTTACTTTGGAGGCATTTCTCTTACTTCATGACAGGTATTGACTTTTGTTTCTACATTTCACCTAAGAGTGTTGGGAACTACAAATTAAAAGTGAAATGGTGCTTTTGGCTGATTTACTTTTGCTGCGCCCTGAAAACATGGAAACTATCCTTGCTGTATAGAGTCTCTGGCAGTTCTTGCTGATAACTTGGCGTGAGGAAGTATTGTTCCTCTCAATTTGTTTTATTAAGGTGTATCATCAGCTTCATCTATATATACTTTAAACCCTGCTGGTTCTGTTGTACCCTCAAGACATCCTAAAGTAGCATGTTTGTCATTGAGCTACTTTGTTTAACTGCTTCAATCAGATTCAGAAGCAGCACAGAGCACACACTACTTTGTACAACGGGATTACGTTTTCCTCCTGTATTGATGACACAAATGAGGAGAAGAAGATAGTGGTTGTCTGCCTCTATGGGGGTACTGGAGTCCCAGATTCAGGTAAATAGGTGATGTGCATCATTACCTTGCTATCACGTTATTATTTAGTATGTACTGTTTTAGTATGAGTCGTGTTATCATTGAGCTGGGCTATGCAATTAATTTATTTCCAGTTTTATTAGGAAATCCAATTTGTTAAGAGATGTGATGCGTTCATTTTTTGTTGACAGTACTGCTATTTTTTTTTTGTTAAGACTGTTGCTGTCTGATTGCTTTATCCTAAAACTGTGAAAGCTCGTACCACAATCTTCAAAAAATGCAAACACTGGGCATTGGGTTGTGTAAATAGTAAAATGTGCTGATCAATGAAAAAGCAGACAATCAAAAACTCCTTTTTAACATGAAGAGTTTCGGTTCAAACTTGCAAAACCATGAAGTTGTATTATTATTATTATTATTATTATTATTATTATTATTAAAAGCGGTTTCATTTTTGGTGGAAATGGAAAAATCTGCAGAACGTGATCCTCTGTTTTATCTTAACTTAAGGAATGTACTGTATTTAACAAATCATTCTGTTGTAAAGTCACCTGTCCAAGTTTGCTACTGTTGACGTTTTTAATTCTACTTTTCAAAGGTAAGCCCAGAGTTTATCTAAAGTAGAGCTCTGCAGCTTTACATTATACTGAATCGGTGGGAAAAACAGGGGTGCAGAAAAAAAACAGTCGTTATAGTGTGATCCTCTAGCGGATCTCCTTTGAAAATAACCTCCAATGTCTTCTGCTCCTAACTGATTATCTGGCTGCTTTCCACTACACGTTAATGATGCAACTCCACATCAGTGAAAGATCCGTTTCTACCATATCTTATATTTAAAAAAAAACCACTTCTTTATGTGAACTGAACTATGGATAATCAGGAACTATTTCACTATCTCGAAATGTTTTAAAAATTTGAAAATAAACAGAGGAAAAAAATTATTCCTGTAATATTGAGAAATCTCCTTTAAATTTGGAAACCTTTAGAACTCTTTGTCTGATTTTTTCACCGTTTATATAACTGAAGTGGGTATACATAAGTTCCGGTCTAAATAGGGTCTTTTCTGCATCTCTCTCTCTCTCTCTCTCTCTCTCTCTCTCTCTCTCTCGCTCATACACACATACAAAGTCCAAGTGTTGGTGCTTGTGAAGTTCCTGTCTTTCATTATCTATCATATTATTTTGCACATCATCCAGATTATTAGTTGCCTGAGATTCTATTTAATAATTAATTTCCAAAACAGTACACCCACACACAACACACCAGTGTTGCACCATTACGAAGAAACTGTCTACAAGTTTACAATGAAATCTTCGCATTTCCTCCTTGTGCAGAAAGAACAAGCCAGTCACTCTTCTCTCATTATACAGTACCATGAAACTAAGGTGAGAAAGCAAACACAATACACACACGATTACTGCTGTTCCCAACAACTGACACATAAACAAACCAGCAAGTAAACCATAAAAGCCCATCAGTAAACATATTCGATTACACCCCTGTGAAAGTACAGTAAATGTGTATTCTACATCCTTATTCTGTAGCTTAACTCAACCAAAAAATGCAGTTGGAATGTTATCATTATTTCAGAAAGGAGATACCCAGAAGTAAGCAAATAGATTAACATAATTATACAGCAAATTAAACGCTGCCATCTACATCAAAGTACGTTTGGCTCAGGCCCTCCTCCTCATCCAAAGCATGTATGTGATAGCCTCTGAATACTGGTAGAAAACTACAGTAACAATTTAGCTGTTATGGTTGATCTGTACTTTGTGCAGCATACATATAAGCCGTGTGTCCAGCAATGTGAATGTATGAAATATATATTTCTCTAAGAAAACTGACACAGTGGAGTGTGAATTAGTGGCACAATTGTATTAATTAAATTCTATGAAGCAATGTGCACTTCATGTTCACATATAAATGTACAATACAATTGAAAATGAAAGTGAATAAATCAAAGGACTACGTGAATTTAACAAATAGTTGGGAAACACAAATTAAAACAAATTAGACGTCAAAGAATAGATTAACATAATAAAATTTTCACACGAACCACAAAATACAGCGTTACACTTCACTTTAAAGATGTCTTAATATTAATCTATATGCTATGGTGGTCCATATGATTTATTCCACTATAGGTTGGTAATACAGTATATCACACAACTAGCTTCATATACTGTTGTATGCATGTTTATAGTCTGCAATGCACTGGAAGGTATTCTTCCTAATTGGCATGCCATGTTCATAATGTCAAAGTCACCACAAGCAGAAAAAACAACCAGAAAAGCCAACAATGACATGCCCTTTATAGTGATATTTTAAATCCTGTGCTTTTCTGTTACTTCAGTCTTTGAGACCTCGTAGCATTCAACATATTTTATAATTAGGTATGAACACTTTTCAAACAGACTTAACTGTTCCTTGGGAAAATTGTACATGTTATAAATGAACTGAGAGCCTGAATCTTTAATTAACGATGGAAGGTAATTATTTCTGGCCAACTCCATTAGGTTCAGGCCCACAGGACTTGCACACATCTCTGACAAAAATACATTCACAGTAATTCCGAAGTGTAAAAACCCGGAGAATCTTCTGAGCATACTGTCTTCACATGACACATTTTGAAGCTGCGTTTTGCAAAATGCTTTAATGCTCGGTGTCCCTATTGTTCTCTAAATCACAATTTTATTGGGGATAGAATTTCTAGGAATAATTACATGGTTTGCCTTGAAATCACACCAGAACAGAACAACCCAGATGCAGGTTTAGCTTGTTAAGCTCTAAAATCTGACTGGAAGTTTAAGCTCTCATTTTGTGTGAACACCAGGACAGTCAAACATAAGCCTCTTTATTGGTTTCAACATTTCGCTCCCTTTCTGCTGATGAAGGTACAAACATATGACCTGGAAAACATCTTGTCAGTGCTTCCCTGTTCAGATTTATGCCAACACTAGCTATGTGAACCTGTTTAGTTAACATTACGAAGGAGCAGAAATTGCTGACATAAAAATGTCAAGTTCATCATTTATTCCTCAGGCAAATCTCCAGACAAACAAAGGCAAGATAACAGGACAACATAAAGAGTGTTGCATATTTTTAGGCAGCAGGACATTTAGTTTGACTAAGCTTGATTCATTTTCCTGGTGGCGTTAACTTTAATTTTACATTTTTAACAGGACATTGCATCCACATTGGAATTCCTATTGTGGCTTGTTTGGAAACTTATGCAGAGCTGCTGGAAACGACTGGCTGAATATGAGGGTGTACGTATTGGTTTGCTACACTATTGACTCTTTTGTATGCTTTTTGTGAAGTTTGTTACAGTGTCCTTCATTTTGAAAACAGGCCCTGAAAACAAGGTATTTGATATCATCAAATGATACCATCAAGATTTGGTCCCAAAGAAAGGCACTGGATTTTGCCCCATTAAAAGGAACTGCGATGCAGAAAGTACTTTTCAAAAAGGTATATCAAAGAGGTGTCTAAAAAGCAGCAAAGGATCCGAATGCAAAATGTTGTGCTTCTGTCAAGCCTGTATTGGACGCATAACCCACTAAGCTTCTGTGAGAAGAATCCCACAAGGGGTAGTACTGCAGATTGTGTTACAGCCAACTTTAATTGTTCATTTTCCCCATGCATTTGTAAACCTACTTCATTTTCTACCATAGGGAAATTAAATGAATACATTACATCTGTGAAAAGGTTACAGAGTGACTTGAGGTAGCACGCGTGTTTAACAGCATTCTGAAATAAATGTAGTCATCAGCAGTGAACTGACAGGACAGTATTTTAATTGTTGTAGCTGACATTTGGTTCTATGTTATTTTCCTTCAGTACAGTAATATAATAATAAAACGTTTCCTAGAGATACACAGTAATGAAAAAAAGGATAATTTGATCTCATTTATATTTTTTGAGATCCACTTAGCCAGAGCCGAATAGAAGAATAATTCTAGGACAGTATTCCCAAGCATTTATAGCTCAAAAAAAAAAAAAAAAAAAAAAAAAAAAAAAAAACATCAAGCATGCTTTAATTAAAGATGAACACTGATATATTTGGGCTTCCTTAACTAGGTTCTTAATTGTTCATATGAATAATGAAGTTAAAGTGGCAATGCAAGGATTAGTACAATTTGTCTGAGTGTACCACATATTTGTCACTGTACTGTAGTTCTTCTGTTTTTGTGAAAAAACAAAAACAGCTTGAATTGTGTTCCCTGCCAAGATCAAAAATAGTTCTTATTATTTAGTATGGCGCATTATTCTGCAGGACGCTTGCTTAAAAAAAAAAATTATTTAGTGAACTTTTTTACGCAGCAAAAATGGCTTAGCTTGTGTTGAGTCAATCAGAAATGTGATGGTGGGCTTTAATTTAGAATTCAGTTCTAGCGCCTCATTGAGACCGTTAGGTTCAAACATATTTAATGTGTGTATCCAGAAGGCTTCTCTTCTCAGCTGTATAATAAATATTACCATCCCTTATAGATACTGTATCCATCCCTTTTCAATCCCTATAAACTTAAGGCTCGACGAAGATAATTTAGTGCTTCATAATGCCTTAATTATCCATATTATGGTTCCTTATAGCCACTTTATGTTCTGCAATTCTAATTTTAAGATTACTTTGTCCCACATAAATAAGACCACAAGGGCAATTCAGCATATAGATAATATGTGTAGAGTTACAATCAAAGCATTTTTTTCTAATGAATTTACATACAGAATATGAACATATATACACACATACTGTTGAACCTAATAGTTTCAATGAGACGCTAGAACTGAGTTCTTATTTCTGAATAAGTAGGAAGATTAACATCTAATTGTATTGAAGCCGAGATCTACTGTTAAATGAGATTGACTTTTTAGAAACATTTTTAATTGTTAAATTAAATGTTAGCTAATTAATGATCATGCAGTCGACAATGTAATGTAATTGGTAATTGACAAAGAATATATAACACATTGCATCGTGATGTTGCTAGCATTTACAGATTGTGTAACCTGATGAAGACACTGATGTGTCGAAACCCGTTGTTTTACGCTTTTTAAAACAAATGGATATAAATAAAGACTGGTTTCAATGGGATAGCGAGTACTTCACCTCATTGAACTGTTCATAATTTACAGGATCTGCAGGGGTGTGCTGCCATACTGGTTTCTGTTACTGGGGACAAGTGGATATTACAACCAGCTGTATCAGAGACAATTATATTTAAATATCTATTTCCTTTGTGGTAAGCATTTCATCATGTTAAGCTTCTTGTGTACAAATAACTTTGTAAAAATTGCATATATATATATATATAGATAACAGTTTAACAGTTTATTTCTTCGATGTATTGGCTTACAAGCAGGTGACAGCTTAGTTTAGTTCAGCAGGCTGTATGATTGATCGTCTTACTTTACAGGAAGATATCACTTTTAAAAGCTACCTATACGTTTTTGTTAATGGTTGAAAAAAGGAATAAACATTGAGCTGTTAAATGTTTGTGTGGTAAAAGCAAGAGCACACTATTTGCAATAATAGCTTTTCCCCAGTATTCGCCTAGGGAACCATGAGTGATATGGTGGCAGCTTAAAGGGAAAAGCAAACCCATTAGGGCAGTCTCTGCATGACGACAAGCAGAGAACACCAAAGGATAGCTAGTATTGGCAAAGAAAGATACATTGCTATTACTAGCTGATAATAAGTTAAGAAACCATAGGATGTGTAAAACAAACAAAAAAAAGCTGAAAAGCTTTGGTTCTTTTCACATTTCATAGTTCTGTAAAATGGCTTTTGAAATCAAATACTGGATAGAAATGTAGTCCATACAAAATTGATATACAATATTGAGAAACATCTGGAGAAACAGCAGGGCTGGAATACAATGTTTTACTCCAAGACAACAGGGTTACACAACCTACTTTTCATCTCTGTGTGGAAACACCACATTCTGCACTGGTCAGGCAGATAACAAAAACACGTCAATTATCATTGTCACCAAAAAAAAAAAAGGAACAGGACTGTGATCTTATCCACGACAGCGTCTTCTTTGGGTTTAACACTGTGGTTATTGTAACACTAAAGTTGATATTAGACTAATGCTTGTAAATTGCGATAAGATCGATACATGGTCCTATGGCTCCTTATGAACATCTTCATACCTCCAGAATGGGGTGGTGGACCACACAGCAGCACAACTCCTTGTCCTTCACGCACGGAAACAGTACTTCTTGTCTGCGTCTTGAAGTGTTCTAAATCTGTTAAGAAAAAGAATAGAAGGAAGGTATGTTTACAACAGCAACACAGGCGGGGGCAATAGAAAATGTAGCTGTGTAATAGAATTCTGGAAGTGTACAACAGGTATTGCTGACCAGTGTTTGTGCAAGAGTTTCCATAAAACCTGTACTTAAAAGCTATCACCACAATGTTATCCATTTCATCTAGCAATTGCATCTAGAGTGGTAATGTCAATTATAAGACCCAGGTCCAAGCCAGAGTTAGTCTTCTTTTTCCACTCTGTCTTCTACCTGGTACATACAGAAAAGACAATATTTCACTACCTCCCTCAAACAGTAATATGCAGTTTTATATGCAAAGTTATGTGTTGCGTTGAGGTTGTGAGAAAAGAGTCTAGAAAGATTCTGCATTACATTTATCTGAGAAAGACGACAGCACATTAAGCAAAATATTAGAACAAGTAAGAAAAAAATACATTTAAAAAAAGTAGGTTAGTCCAGAAGGAAAACAACCTTCAGAGTTATGCCTCAGTGCACTCAATCCATGATGGGGATGGTTGATAAAATGAGAAGCATGCTTAAACCTCAGACATTGTTATATAAAGTTATTATATGGTATTACCGTTCCTTATCTTAATCACACTGGTTACACTTCAGTAACTCAAATGTGAGTTCTATCTTTCTCAAAATATACCTAATTAGTAGTGCTGCAGGCACATAACTTTAAAGACATCTAGAATAAATTACTAAACAGCCTAGTGATGATTGGCATAACCCTAAAGTGTGACAAATCGTTTGCTTTTATCAAATTGCGGTCTCAGGAATAGCAAACTATCCCACCTAATCAGCATTCGTAATTTTACAGTAATTAGGATTAAGTCAACAGCAGAGCTTTAGTTCAAATCTGATTGAAATAAATGGTTTTTGCTACTTTTCATACAGGTTTGAAACAAGGCCTTGTTTACATTTTTAAACCATGCTCTGCCTTATCTTACAGTTAATTACAAATGTATAAAGAGCAAATCTTCAGAAATGCGCAATACTTCCTTGTATTATTCAAACTGACATTTTCTGATATGGACTATCGTGCTATTGTTAGTAAAATCAGTACTGTGTATCTAACCTTATGTTATTACAAAAAGGAACTTTAGTTTGTTCGCCATTACGTAAACACAAGCTGCAAACACAATGGGAGAGCATGGCAGCTCCCTTTGTTTGTTCTGTCACTGAGAAATCAAACTAGGATTTAATTTACTATGTGCCGTAGAAACTTGATACATTCACTAGTTCTCTTAACAGTTTGCTGAAGTGTCAAAAACAAGGTTTGCATGTTTTGTGTAATTCCTGATCCTTACAGAGAATCTGTTAGCATTATACAGGTTATGTGTGATATTCAAGGTGCACTGCATACTTAGGTAAAAGTTGTATATAGTATAACTGGGTGTTTTTGATATGGTAGCATTTAAGAGATTATAAGATTCAAGGCAGCTTTGTCATGAATGCTAGTTACACAGGTTGCACATGAAATTATAAAAATTACTGCAGCAGGATTTGTGTTTCCCTTTGATATATACTGGTTGATAACTATTAGTGAAACCAAACATTGTAAAGCTAGTAGAACATGTCAGCCTTCAAAGTTATTGTAGATTAATAACAAATCTGTTCCAATTGTTTTTTGTACTCGTCTTTACAAACACTACCATAGCCAGTGTTCGTGTTTATTATTAACTTGCACATTATAAAAAACTTTTCATCATCTCGAACTACGTCCCAGAGATTTTAACTTCTTAAAATATCCAAAATATATCTAACAAAGACTGATATTTTTATTTATTTATTTATTTGTATGCGTTAAAATAAGCATGCAGTAAGAGAAAAAAAAAATAAAAATCAGGTCATTAAACAAAAGCTCCAGTTAATAAGGCTGTTTACTTGCACAGTTGAGAATACAATATGTATCACACTAAAACAATGTCAAACCACCTCAAACATGAATTCATTATTTATTTATAGTCAGAATTATTTTAAGCATGCAGAAAGCATGTCCTTAATCATAGTCATACCTGAACAGTTTTAATAGATTCTACATCCACCGTTATTAAAGCTTTTACAATATTCATTCCCTACAAGTGGTGTAATACATGAAAACAAAAGAGAAACCCATTGAAACCAATTAATGGAAAACAAAACCAAGAAAGCTGAAACAGCCATCTGTCCTGATTATCACCCCTCAAAAACCATGTACAATTTCTATGTAAGTATATGGCACAGTCCATCGATGCCTGTTCAAAGCTGTCTCAGATGGGAAGTACACATGTATTTTAATGTTGTACTTAGCAAAGCTCTTTAGTAGTAGATGACAAGAAATAACACATAACAAAGCAGAAAAGAAAGGAAAGAGATGAGAACCGATACATTAGATCTGACTTAGAATCAAGGAGCCTGGTGTTTATTAAAAATGAAAAGGGGGAAGAAAGAGGTAGCTAAGATAAATTAGAGAGCACTTTTACCCTTAGTCTGTTCCAGTGAAATTCTTTCCTAAACTGTGCATGCTACCTTTTTGGTGTTGGCCTATAATGTGTGTAATTCTGCCTTTGTGTAAAACTTGTGCTAAATCCAAGGTCAGAATTATACGGTTAGTGGCGGCTCAGCCAAGCAACACAGCTGCCCAATACAAATTTATGTATTTTAATCCTCACGGAAAAATATAGTTCTGTGAACCCCTATCCCTCACACTATTACAGCACACATCAAACTCATATTTTAAGAAAAAGAGGACTGCAAAACACTATTTAATTCTACATCTTTAACTAACTAATTTTGTGTGACTCAGAATATACGACTAATAAATTACTCTTGCTCTGAAATATCATACATATTGCTCTGTCATCTCCATCAGTGGCACAGGAATGAAGACTTTTCCTTTTAGTGGAAATCAATGCCAAATCTGCAGCTCTGGTGATACCCCTATTTGAAATAAGATTGCTGATTAGTTCTGCTTCAAAAAATAACTTAAATGGCTCACTGATTTATGAAGGTGTAGTATAAGGTCAGCTAATAAACACCATATTGGCTATGGTACGTCTATTTCTGTCTTTAGTTATCATTTTTTTAAATAAATAAATTTCCTTTTAATCCTGACAGCACACTTTTCCTAATTGCCATTTTAGAGTCCTTAGCCCTATTTGTGGAAAACTGATTCTTGCATTAGTCTCTGCTTATTAGGTGTTATCAGCGGCAGCAATGTGTACGCACTTCAGTGATGCAATCTCACTTCATGTAGCAACAATTCTCATATTGCTGTGTTCATGCTGTGTCATCATTTTGTATTTTGTCATCCAGTACGAAAATGCCAATAATGCCAGTCCAGTAGCTATTTTATGATTTGATCATTTACAGGTAGTATATTGTATACAATTCACTGTTTTGAATATTTTATTTTTTATATATTTTAAGTCTACTTGGGCAAATACAATTAAAAAAAAACAAAAAAAAACTGATCAGTGAAAAAGTTACAGGGCACCCAAATGTTTATTTTATCAAAATAAACTGTGAATTCGTAAAATATTTGTTGTTCGCTACTTACTGCAATATTAGAACTTTTGTTGTTTTTAAAAGGTCAAAACATTGGTTTTATTGTAGTAAAAATAAACACCATGTTTTCATTTTGGGCTGCTACAATGTTAAAATTAAAACACAGTGCACACTTATTTTTTGTTGGTACAATACATAGGTGACGTGGACACTGGGCACCTAGTGCCCAACATGGGCCACCAACACCCACCAGATACGTTTTATAAAGACTACACGTACTGTATATGGTGAGTCCATTTCAGATTATACATTTGTCTCCCCCAAAGAAGTATGTTTCCTTTTGAATTAGTGTTTCATCTTTAGTTTGTCAGCTGTAGTTATAGAAACCTGATTTGCTTTTGTCAAAGACAACATTCTTGTTGTAGCCCCCTGCCAATTTAATGACATAAGGTTTTTGACAAGAGCAAATCCAGAAAATTAAAAAAACTAAATCTACAGGGACTTGTTTTCGTGTGTAATCCAAGTGGCTGTACATTCCAAATGATAGCAGTGCTATTTATTTCAAAAGTAAGCTTTTTTCAAACAGCGCTTCTGATATCTTTGGCATCCACAATGTCATGGTAATCGCATCTGCTCTTGTGTGTGTGTGTGTGTGTGTGTGTGTGTCTCCTGAGCTAACAGCAAGGATTGTATGCATTAAAGCAGCAGTAAGGAAAGCATAGATAAGAAATTGCATTTTCCTAAGGACTCAAGGATAACAGGATAGATTCATTTTAGGTGTGATAGATATTTTTACACCCAGTGTAGCGTGAAACTCCAAGGGACTCACTGTAATCTGAATGTCCTTTGAGTAGACAGTCAAGCTAAATAAAATATTTTTTAAAAGGAGAAAAAAATTGCAAAAATTATGTTATTCTGTAGTCTGTGGAATAAAATGTAACCGTAAAAACATATCCATTTAGTTGGGATTGTTTTTGTTCTCAAGAAAATTGCTTTTTTGTTGTTGGTGTAGTCAGTAGTAAACTTTTTCTTCTGGTCACATTTTGGTGCCTATGCAGAATGCAGTGTGTGTCTGCAACCTAGACCTCAAATAACATGTTGTGAAATTGATTATTAGGTGATTAAAGAACCAGTGTGTTTTGTGAAATATCCATTAAAAGGCATATTACCTGTTGATGTTACCTGTTAACATGTTTTGAAGGTTTGTATACCATTTTATTGTAAAACATACAACAATAATAATGGCTTCCTCTGCTGCTGTGAACTATAGCTTTGCCAACAAGTTCATGTGCTATCAACAACCAGCCATGCAAAGACAGTCCTTGAACAAATCCAACTTCATCATACAAGATAAGCACAGTCAATACTATTTGCTGCAGCTTTTCATCTATTCATCTACATTCCCACAACATCAAAATGTAGTAAACCATCTACTTTTTCACCTAGCATTTATTATACATTTAAGCCATGAGAAAATTGCTTTTGATCGTGAATCAAATCTTTAAGAACCTTTGATCGTCATCCCCTCTTCTTAAAAGGAAACTCACAGTTTTAATTAATTCTTGCATTGTTATTTCTTCTGTAAGTTATATAATGCTTCGAGCAGTATAGAGTTGTGAGTTGTGTTATTATTATTACAGTCAGCACTCACATATCTGACCTTATACAATTTTGACAGTTAAAAGAGTGTGACGCATATCTGATTATTTAATTTCGGCCTGATCCAACCCCTGTCCGTTTTTCAGGGAACACAAAAAGATACAATGTCAGAAATACATAACTGAAAGGACTGTTTTAAAATAAGAAGGCTTCCATTTAGATGTACTGTTGTTGGTGTTGTTGGTATAGTACTATATTTTGAACAGAAGTATTTTAATTCAGAATGATATGATTCTGAAAATATCACTTGCCAAAAAAGACCACACGTGTAATACAGTACATACTTTTAAATCCGATGCATATTGTAGCAGTTTGTAAAATTCTCCATTAGCGACCCAATAGCAAATTGAAATCAAAACGTTGCCCATGCTTAGAACTGCAATGCAATTTGGCAAAAGATAAAAACAAAAACATAGCTTCCAGAATTAAAACAGTTTCCAAAGTCAGTATTCAAAATTGCAGAATATAGTGCTCAATAAGGCACTAATGTCACAGTTCACTTGCAAATGAAAATACACAAAAGCAACTAAAGATCACAGATTTATTTATCTTTTTTTAAATGCATCATGGTATCTGAAACTGTTTAATGATTAACTGTTTTAAATTACAGTAGCTTGTCTTGTTCGCTTTGTTTTTGTTGCATTTTTGTCAGGTGAAACTGGAGGAGGCGCTGTGACTGCACAAATAAAGACTGATTTGCGCATGCGGGAAAAAAAAAGGAAGGCTGTGATGGATAATCAAATAAATTGTAACACTGAAGAGACGGGCTTTGTAGCAGAAAACTGATGATCGAGTTGGACATTTGCAGATTAATTTCTGCATATTAATTATATCCACCTACTGGTTCAAATATATCCTGCAGCTTAATTATAGCCACCTACAGGGTTTTTTTTTTTTTTTTTTTTTTTTTTTTTTTTTTTTATTGTTTTATTTTTTTTTTTTTTTAATTTGGGTGGGGGAGGTTTTTTTTTTTTGTTTGGTTTTTTTTTTTGGTTTTTTTTTTATATCGGTGGATGACCAAGTTTTGCTGTTAGTGTTACTGTCACGCGACTTCACTATCTTAGTGTTTAATCTTTTGCAAAATAAACATTTTTATATATATATATATATATATATATATATATATATATATATATATATATATATATATATATATATATATATAATATATGCACTATGAAGCACTGAGACTTCAGAAACATTCAAAATGAAACTACTGCTGGTATATGAACCTGAACATCTTAACAATACTAGACTGAATATAAGAAAGAGTGGCCAGCTCTACAGAAGAGAAGCATCAGGAGGTGTAGATTACAGCATTTTTACTTCTTTTTCATCATTTCTAACAGTCATTAAGGACAAGTAGATCTTTGATGCTAAATTAGAATTTTCCTTCTCCTTGATGTAGGTGCCATCTGTTCAGCTTAGTGTCTTACTGTGGGTAAGGTAGATATGTTGTATTTCTGTGGTGGCTAAGCCAAGCAGCTGGGTTCTGAAGCACTGAAAAAATCAGGACATGTGACAATAGATTCACTGTATCATTGTGTATATATGCTGGTCAAGATAGCATCATCGTCTAAAGGGGTTGTAATATATTCTGGAAAGCACTCAACATGTCCACTTCTCTCTTTAGAGGGACCAAACAATGAGGCTGTGTGCAGGTTGTCCTGCAAGCATGGTTTGAATCCCACTTGCATCAATGTATCATTGGCTCATGTTCCCAAGGAGGAGGTGGAAAAATCACATTCAACAAGTTTGCTTCATCAGTAACATCCACTACTGGTTACAGCAGTGAGGATACATTCAGATTGAGCATTTTTTTTTAATCGGGAAGAAACAACAGTGTAAAATTAAGAATGTGAGTTTGTTTCATAAGAGAAATATTTACAAAATTAAGGTTTCAGCACTGAGACAAGCCTCTGATCTCTTTTATACTGATAGACTACTTTTTTAGCCTTGCTAAACATCCCTCTATTTTAACACCAATGTAAATGACTAAAATCAGCAGTGGATATAATATAAGTGTTTCTAAAGACAACAACCACAACCAGAACAACTGTGGGCTTTTATGAGAATGACTAAGCAACAGATGATTAAACCAAGCAAGTAAATTGGCCCGTTGATAAACTAAGCATGATATATACAAAATGCAAATCCATTGAAGATTACTTCTCAGAAATCCAGATTAATATTAACTGATGTCTGGACACAGCAACAGAGGGATCCGCAAGCCACACCCACTTAATCCCTGGGATAAATCCTTGTTTATAGTACTGCACCACATACCTGAAAGGTCATTTACATCAGCCAGCACTAACAGTTACAGAATTTAGAATGTGTTTATCCTTTAATACAGTATCTTTTGACTAAGATAACCGTTTATACTATATATCAGATTGGGAAGTCGTTCTAATTGCATCCTGCATTGGGTATCATTTAATCTATCCTACAGTAAACTCAACATTGAATTCTATCAACCCCAACATACTTTCAAGAGCTATTTACAACATTAGCATCAACAACCAAATAGTAGTTTGGATTTTCTTTTTCATATGTACAAATGAAATGTAGTGGCTTTTTAAAACTATTTTTCAAATTTACCTTCACATTTTGTTTTTGGCTATAGTGCACTGCAAGACTTGTAACACACTACCCCCAGTGGAATGAAGAAAAAAACACATTTGCTCTACAGTGGTGCTTCTTATTGATGTATTTCTGACATGACTTAAGGGCGTGCGTGAGTCATGGGACAGGTTAGTGATTACACTGTGGCGTATCAGCTTAACTTAACGAGAAGACACTTTTAAGGGCTCTGTTGAGGCCAGAAGGGTTTTAAAAAGTTACCAGCATGTGAGAACTAAAACAGAACATGATATACAAGTGAATACTGTATAAACAAGATGAAGGATATATTATTTATAATAACTATGAAGCCCAGAAGCACTATATTTGTATTCTGCCATCAATAGCTTCCAAAACTAAAGCTAATAAAGCTAAACGCTTCATTTTAGATTAAATCCCATACAGTGGCTATAGGCCAACTGCTAATACAATACATATCATTACAACACACTTATTAAAAACTAACCAGTGAAAACACAAATGGGCATATAGTCAGTTCTTGACAACTGAACATGTGCCTTAAGATTTAAGTAAACATATATTGCATTATTTTGCTAATTTTAGACCCTGGAGCATTGTGCAAAGTGTTTTCTTGTTAAATGTTTAGTAAATGTTTAGTAAAGTAAATCGTAATAGAATTGCAAGCATGATAAAATATATAATTTAATTGAGTTATTGGTTGTAAAGGAGATTGAGGGGATCTGGGACATTTCTAGCTGAAAATAGTTTATTAAGTGGGCAGAATATAAGTCAAAAAAAAAAATATTCATCAGAGCTAGCTTTGTTTTTGGCATCCGCTTTCCAAAACCTTTAACATCCACATCTGCCTGTACTTTTTACGTCACAAACACAAATCAGAAAGCAAGAGAAGCCACTAATTCTAGGTTTGTGTAGTGCAGTGCAGTGATTAAGTAATTATGTGATTACGCTGTACGCTTCCATAAATTGTGCAAGCCAGTGGTTTTTGCCTCACCTGTCATGAGAACGAGTCGATTTAATTTTGTTCAGGAATATAAAAAACTATTGACTGGTATTTCAAATTATGCATTTAACATGTATTCATACTGTGATGTGATTTTATTCTTTGTCATTTCACTTAGGCAAAAAAAAAACAGTACAAAATACTGTCTTGTGCATGTCGTAGATTATGAATACCAGTGTGACTTGGGTCCTCTCTAATTGGACAGACGCTGATTCTGGGTGGTGACTGTGTTTATAAAGTTTCTTTCTTAAAGTCACAGTCACTAAAGTTTTGTGATAGGGCTCAATATAAGGCCGATTCCAGTGCTCACACTACAAGGGTACTGGCTCAGGTACACCAGAGGACAGGATTGCAGGGAGAATAGCAAGGTCCTGTTCCCAGCATATGAGATTAATAGCCCTGACAACACAAATTTAAAGCCCCCCCCCCGGCGGTATACCTGGAACTACGGCAGGGTACTTATTACTACCTAAATAGCCAAGAGCAGAGCATTCAATAACTATAAGAAAGTGGTAGAGGAATCTTATATTTAATATCATTAATGTGATCATACAGTATAAAGTGTAAACTACTGTTCTTCTCTTATTACAGTATGTGCAAATAAGAACTAAAAACAAGTGCAACAAAATGCAAGCAAGCCAAGCTTCCTTCAGAGTTAAACAAATACAGCCATTGGTTATTTACACTTCATTATATAAATAAATGGGTTGCTTTATTTAAAACACATACAACATCTGGGTAAATAAATGCTAGTGTAATGCATGGAAAACCAAGGAGATTCAGACATTTGTCTTCATCAAAAGGTCTTCTACTCTAATTGAGGGGAAACCCTGTGGTTTTCAGCAACCAGCATGATTAAGAACCTCCATGGGTGTATTGCTATTGCTACAAGCTGCAAAAACAACAGTCTAGAGGGAACAATACATTATTTCTGTACATGTCAGGGGGGCAATACAGATTCTATCATATTCTGTTCTACCATGCTATCTTTTTTTTTTTTTTTTTTTTAAGCAACTGTCAACTAAAAAGATTCACACCTCCAGTGATAAATTATATATGTGCATTTCAAAAGAAAAGTATAATTAGTAATCATTCACACATGGGCATTAACTACAGCCATATTTGCAACCGAAGAAAACATGGTTGAAAAAAAGGAACACATTCCACATTGGTATTTTTTAGCTTCTAAAGTGTCAAATAATAATAATAATAATAATAATAATAATAATAATAATAATAATAATAATAATAATAATAATAATAAATCATATTGTGTCACATGACAAGTCAAAGTCTAAATTACCTAATATAATGACATTTTACTTCTACATTCGCTATCTATTTTGAAGGTTTCATTGAATTTTGCTCAAGGGGAATTTAGGATTTAGATCACATTGGAGAGGAAGGCACACATATGGATTAGCCTGTTCAAAATGTCATATCCATCCACCCTTCTGTTTGGCAATGAAGTCTGGATCATTATACAAACACCTGTGGAATGCATAAGCAGCTTTCCTGCTAGCTGCTGTAGCATAAGAAGCATTCAGACTGTTGCTTAATGAAGAGATAATTCCATGGTCATTCAAACATTATTGATTGGATGTATTTATCTACAAGCAATTATGATGGCTTTGCCAGTTTAGATTACTGTAATGATGTAACTATAAGAAAGTGTCTTCCTCACATCCATCTTAGGAAAGGTGATGCCAAAGCAGATGGAAAAAACTCTTCTCAAAAGTGTAACATCCATCTTAAACAATAAGGCCACCATAAGAAAACCATTATGTGAAGAGACCTGGAGAGCTGCCATGTGCTGAGACAACCTTGAGAGCCAAGCTTCACATCAAAGTCCTTTCAAAGTATGTTTCTTTTAAGAGAAAAAAGCCTTTTTTTCCAAACAAAACATAAATGTTGTAATGGTGTGCAACCTACAATCTTGTGAGATGTCACAGCAGACAGGCTTGAATGGAGGAGGGATTTTAAATACTGCTGCATTGTAATGGCTTATCTGAAAATTGTTTTTCCAGTGACCTACTTAAGAAAAAAAAAAATATATATATATATATATATATATATATATAAATATATATATATATATATATATATATCACACACACACACACACACACACACAGTAATCTGTCACGTATCTGATGGCAGTGGAACCAGAGTAAGGGCAGATATGTAAAAAGACGAATACATTTATCATGTTTTAAATGCCTTTATACAAAGCTATAACAATTACTATTTTCACACAATTATTGTTTTGAGATTCAGCTCCTCTTAAATCCTTTTTTTAGAAAGATACAGGATATTAATGATCGTGACAGAGTAGCTGTCTGCCGTGTGGGTGCGTGTATTTGCTGCTGAGTGGCAGACAGGAGATCGAGACGGAGGTTGAAGTTGACACGCCCCGCAGGCAAAGATGATTTTGTTACATATCAACACACTGAACAGCTCACGTGACACTACCAGCAATGGCAGCGCACAGAGCACATACAACACAGTGTGCGAAAACTTTGGTAGGATGTACTATCTGAAATAATCTTCTCTGTTCAATAATAAACTAATGCTGCTGAAGAGACTGATCATGGCAGATAAGCGGTTAGGGCGGATATGTCACAGGCGGGTATGTGACAGGAGGATAAGTGACTGATTACTGTATTTATTTATAATCCATGTCCGGCAATGGAACATGAAACAGGCAGTGCAATTGGTCGTTCAAGGTTCTAGATGTCCATATATTGGATAGATACAGGCAGTTAGAGCCTTGTCACATATTCGAAATCACTGTGCTGCCTCACAGAATTTAAAGTATCTTGTTTACAGTTACAGATATACAGTAACTATAAAAATTACCAACAAGAAAATCCCTAAAGTAGTAAGTAGACATGCTGATGTGATTGAAGAACAATTACCTGAACTTTCACGTCTGGCTGAAACCAAAACAAATTGTGGGGAGTATGGAAAATCTTAAGAAAATCTTTATAAAATTATCAGGGAATTCTATGGAAATGTAAGAAATGCCAAAGGAAAAGAAGACAAAATTTCAAGCTACATTTGTCTCCGAGCTGGATTAACCGCTGGATTAATCAATTCAATGCTGTCTCAACTTCACCTCCTGGTGGATCTTTTCAATGGCAATGTACAATTCAACACATATCAAAAATAAAGATTTACTTACTTTTGCATGTTTCAATTAAATTAATTTGCTCAGCTTAATTTAGTGTGTAGTTCAAAGTTATAAATTGGCGTAAGGCTATTTACCAAAAACAATGCTGTGAAAAACTCTCTAGTTGCTACATTTTACATCCAAACATTTGTAACAGCAACAGAGATATATATGTTGCGTGCTTGTAAACCTATTTGACAATAATTAATGCCCTTCATTAGCATAACAAAACGGTATCATAGGTCCCTTATCATCTTGCTGTATGCTGTTTGCTTTACTTCCTTTTCAGTTTGAGTGAAGTCCATTTTATCCTATCACAGCGTTATAAATGTATGGATGAATACTCTGTTTCACACACTGCTACTATGTGTGGCGAAGTGGAACTCTAATACTTGTACAATTGAAAGTTCAACATGACAGGAGCTCACTACTCTAAACCCTCAAGCAAAACTTGCTTACACTACACTCAAAGCTAACTATGGTAGCACCAAAGCCACCAATATGGTATTTAACACAGCAAGCAGATCGTTGCACCATTTCTTTTTTATACACAACTTGTTAAGAGGTGGATATTTAGGTGAGACTTAGCAACATACAGTAAACCTAACAGCAACCAGCAAAATCTATATCCAAATAATTATTTATGATATAGGGTTAAATATATATATATATATATATATATATATATATATATATATATATATATATATATATATATATATATATATATATATATATAATGATTCCAATAATAATGACTTTGAAAAACCAACACATTGTGTAACACGTATTAATTATTGTTAAGTGCGCTTCTGAATGTTCATCAGAGCAATAATGTGCCACGACAATATATTGTTAGTAGCAATTATAGCTAGTTCCTTAGCAACTAACAGCTAAGTTTCAATAGAAGCAACATTATTATGGTTTATTACAGCAATGGGAATAACATGAAAATTCTTCACCGTTGAGCAGTAAGTGTGCTTCTCCCTACTTTTCTGTAGTATTACAGTTGAATTGGGATTACCAGGTCAGACCCCTGAAGTACAATCATTTAAAAGCTTTTTATTATTGTTTAGCTCAGCCTTAATTTGCATTATGTGGACAAGCCCTGCATCAATCTACACTCGATAAGATACACGAGTATTGAAATTTAAATTAAAAAATACACTTTTATAAACATGTGGACTTGGCAATTGGTATGGGAAATTTTAAATATGGAGATCCTCCCAGCAAGAGACCCCTACGCATAGCCAGCTTCACATTCTTTGAAGCACCAGTCAGTTAACCCCCCCCCCCCAATAACCACAATTTAGTTTAAGAGATAAAGAGCTACATTTACACCATAATCAACTCTTTTGAGGTTTTGCATTTTTTAATCAATTACTTTTAATTTATTTTGCAAAATGTCATAGCATTTTAGCATTTCCACTCAAACCAACAAGAAAAATAAATGTAATAAATCAAAGAAAGGCTCAAACATAAAACTATATATATATTAGATTAATAAATATATAGATAGATATATATATATATATATTATATATATATATACAGAATATACTTTAATATAGGCAGGTGTTTACAAAAGCATTCTCTGAGTGCCACTGTATAAGATCAATGAGAAACATTACTTTTTAATCAACTTGCATACTTGCTATTGTGCCTCCAATCATTACAAAAAAGACATTACGCTTTTCATATTGTGATTCTTTGCATGGAATTTGTCAACACATCCTAGCAATTTTAATCACTTGGATGCCTGGTTTGACTGAATGACTGTCCTTTTTTTTTTTTTAAATAAAAAATGCATTGGTGCAAACTGGGTCCATTGTGTTCCAATTTCAAAAATAATAATAAAAAAAATCCTAATTTTGTATTACACTATCTTAAAAAAAAAAGATAAAATGCAAATGCAATTTCAAGACAGCATCTGACCATTAAACAATTTCCATTAACCTATGATGTAGAGTGTCTCATTTAATCAACATTGCAAAGTTTATTAAGCAATGCCAAGTTATACAAAGTATCCATTATTAATTGCTATGGCATGAATTGGCATGCTGAAAAAAATGGAACACTGGTCAAGTCAGATAGCACAGCAATTGACGGTACCAATCAATTTGACATATTGGATTTTGAAGTTATTAAATTTTCCCCAGGAATCTGTTCATTACTATAAAGGGTCTGGATGTCCCAGTGACCTAGAGAAAACAAACTGCTAATGAGAAATGTGCCACTGCCAATAACAGAACACACATTGGAGTTTAACCTTTGGGAGGTCAAAACTGTCAATATTGCAATTTACAAGCCTGTGCAGTGGAAGGAATAGAACCAAGCTCACCTAGCCTTCACGATCCACATATTAATCTCATAAAAAGACTACATGAAACCTAAAAATTGGAAGTGTTTTACTGCAGCTGCATGGCCCTGAAATCTAACTGTGTGCCGTCTTTGATTTAAAATTTTATATGTTCATCTCTAGCAAATAAAATGTGGCAGTATCTTGTTAAGAAAGAGGCCATCAAGAAGTCTAATAACAAGTATAGTTATGACACAAACTTGATATTAAAATGCAAAACTAGATTTAAGGCAGTCAGAATTTTAGCTGACTGAAAGGGCCAGTACAACAAAAGGATAAACTACTGTATATATTTGAGTTGCAGATGACTGAGCTATACGATATTATAGTGTTTCACAACCCCATGTGTTGCTGCAACTGTTTAAATAATGTAACTGTAATTTTTTTTTTCATTTTTGACATCCTGACAACTTTATACACTCTAGTGCACTGGGGTTTGATATCTGTCCCCTAAATCATTGGAGGAAAAAAAAAAAAAAAACATAACAAGAAGTGCTTTGGCTTTTCTGTTCTGTACTACATGGATCAGTATTGCTTTGACCTGTTTGACAAAGTGGGCAATAATCCTTGCACTACCAGTGCACTAGAGCGGCCATTCTGAAAACATCTTTGAAACTTTAAAGTTTATAAGTGTATAAAGTTGTCAGGTACGTTATTTAAATAGTTGTAGCAACACGTGGGGATGTGTAACACTATATTTTTCTGAACCCCAGTACTTACTCTCAAAGGGATAGAATTACCTTCTTACGCATTTTTATAGCAGTTTAGTACTTTTTTCCACCAACCTCTTCAATCGTGGAGGATTAGAAAAAAAAACAAAACAAGTGGAATAATAGCACAGTGAATTGCTGGGGTTGTATATTCTCACTCGATGGGCTTGGTTTTGAGGAAATGCAGTACGGAAAAGTGCTTTACTATACACATGACAGCACCGTCCCTTTCATGTTGTGATTTTGAAGGGAATTTGAGCTGGGCACAGGGGGAACTACATTAGCCCTGATCAATAAAGATAAAGTAGGAGACAGAAGCTGCTAATAAACCAGAAACAACTGAAACAATAGCTGTGAGCTTGTGATTACAGAAACGCTGCTCTTTCCATAGCACTACTTGTAAATGCAGTGTTTATAAGTATTCATTTAACTATTATTTGCATATGCAGCTGAAGTGTTTAATTATAATAAACATGAATTATTTTTTAAAATACAAATATCCAACCTTTGCAATATAGACTTTAATTCTGCTGTGAAAAATAAAGAGTTGTATATAATATATGAATATCTGCATATAGATTTCAAACCAAACATGCAAAGGTGCACTTAAAAATATTACTGATGATGAATAAAATTGCTTGATACAGGTATGAAAAACGGGCATTATATTATTAAAGAAAAACATTTAATTTTCCAGCAAAAAAACTTAAAGTTGTCCTAAAAATCAATAATGGTTCATTATAAACATCTAACCTTTAACACATTTTATGTTTAATTCAATTTATTACCAACTGAGCCAAAATTCACAGGCTATCTAATGTTTACTAGCACTTGAAGTGTATTAAAACATTTAATAACTCAAGTGGCACACTTAAATCAGTTACTGAAATTATAATAATAACACATTTGTTCTGCAGATACTATTTTCCCCATAAAAAATCCAAATGCTATTTATAAACCTTCCCAGTCAGATTGTAAACCACAAATGCACTTGAGTGCAACCAGAAAATACAGCTTTTTTTTTTCAATGTAAAACAAGTGCTTTATGTAGACCTGTGGTTGTGAAAGTCTGTGTTAACAGTGCATGCAATTAATCACGGGTGGCAATCCCATCAGCTGACAGTTTATTGCTGGATAAAAAACACGGAAGTGCGATTCATTTAATCGTTTTTCAGAGCCTTTGGGGATTTCGATGTACTGTAATACAAGTTAAAGTACATTGCTGGCTAGCCTGTGCTGTGAGCTGTCTTCCAGTGAGTAGTTTAATATTAGCTTATCCTTGAAAGTAAATGAGTCCACACCCCAAAAGTTTTGCTGACCATGGGCACTAATGCAGATGAAAAAGGACAGGGCAAAGCATGTCATCAAAATGACATTAAATGGTAGGTAGTTTGCATCAGTTTTGCTTCGATATTTGTCATCAAAATCTGGGGTAAAAGCTTTTGGTGCTATATAACTAAGCTTTTGGGGCCTATAACTATAAAATACTGTACATTAATACTACTATAACCAATTAACTACCTACTATCTATACCCTGAAGCTGAATAAAGAAATAGTTCTCCAGAGGGTCACAGACAAGACAAAATAATACAAGTTCTAGTTGGGACCTCTAACTCCAGGAAATGAGTTAAAAGTTAGAAGGATCAATACTGGAGTCATTGCCGTTTTCTTCTTCAAACAAAAAGAGCTGTGACTATCTTTGCAATACTATACAGTACTGAATCAATTTCTGCCCATCTTTATAATCTTGACAATCTGACTGACAAATTGAGTTTCATTTTACATCATCAAAATGATGCAACATAGACAGACTGCTGTCACAAAGGCTTCTAAGGGAAACAGCGTTTACATAATGTCATCATCTACAGCTTCCATAGGGAAACAGCATAGCTCAATGTGAGCCACTAGAGGATAGCTACCGCTTTCTACTTGCGATATATATGTGATGGAAAAAATGAGATTACACAGAAATAAATGCTTTAATCTATTTCTTACATGTTCCTTATACAGAACTCCCTGTTGCAAGTAAATAGGACTTGATTACTCACATGCAAACTGAAGTGTGGCTTCTTTGCTGACAATGGTTCCAACAGTATTTGATGCCACACACTGGAATGTTCCAACGTCTTGGTCTTTATTCACATTATTGATGTGCAAGTGGCCCCCAACCAAACTATAGCGGTAATCCATTGTGGGGTCAATGACTGTTCCATTTAATTTCCACCTAGAGGGCACAAATAGAAACAGTAATAAACAAGAATGGATCCAAATGACCAAATGGTACAGTATGAATGACACTTAATACTTGATTGATAGTGCTTATCACCAGTGTATACGATTTGAACTGTACAGATGTTGCTAAATAAATTCTATAATTCCATAGCCAGTTTTTTATGTCACTGTGAGGGGGTGAAAACTCTGCACTTATAATGTGTATTTTTGTTTTATATTATAAAATGTTCTGGTATGTGTTTTCACTCATTGCTGTATTCTACAGTGTTAATGTATATTATTCCACCAACTACATAAATAACAGTATATTTATTTTCATATTTAAATGTGTTTACTTTTTGTGTAAATGTTTAATTGTGTTGAATGTGTGTGGTATCTGAACCTAGGAAAGAGTTAATTTTAGCCTTGTTTTCCATGTGAGAATGTGGAGTAAAATGTGGGCCTCGCTTGGTGGGCAAATCAATGAATGAATTATTTAATTTGGTTACAATGTGTACATGAAACAGACTGCACCTGGTCTGTAAGTTTAGCCCGGTAGAGACTGGGCCAGAGGAAGTAATGGCAGCAACAGTGTGTTGCTTCCAAAACCAAACAAAAGTGGGACTGTGTATTGTTATTATTTGTTTTGATTGATAATTATTTATTTATTTATTTATTTATTTATTTTTTAAACTTAAGTGCATGGCAATTTCAACGGCTACCTGATTTCCTGTTGTTTTGACTGATCACTTGTGCTGAACACTTACAGTCACCACTATTGATGCCTGAATACTGAAACTTGTAGGGAAAATGTAGAGATATCATACCTGTGCACCTAGTTCTGAAGTTTTCATTTAAACATTAATTCTTTCAGACAATGCTGTCGTTATTTTTTTTGCTTTCTTTTTTTGTACAATAGTTCCTATTGGATTTGTGTTAGAAATTCAACAGACTTAAAATTACTGCTGGCTTACCTTAGAGTCTCTTTGCTGCAAAGTTTAAAACTACCTGTTTGCACTTCCTCCAAAAATACGAAAGATTTTCTTACAATCGAGGTGAGTAACCTATTTATGTAGCAAGATTAAGATTAGACAGTTAAGTCAGGTCACTACACAGGCCAGACTGCTTTTTTTCATTTTCCCTGCTCTTGAGTTCTTTGAAACCACCAAAACTACAAAAAAATAAAAAATAACCTTGCACAGAAAATCGACTCCAGGCTGCAGAAATTATGATAGTACGTGATTAATCAAGGGAAGACTTAAGCCTGCAAGGCATAACCCCTGAATCTGTCCTTCGAATCTTCACATTTATTATTGCAGTGATTAAAATTGATGCCCAGCATAACATGTTGTAGACAACACTCAACTTCCTAGGAATAGTGCCAAGTTTAATGCCATCATTCTTGCTGTGACTCATCTCATCATTCTGCGTAATAATTTGGTTTAATCATTACAAAGCAGTAATTAAAACAAACCGTTCTTCCTTGTGCTATACAGTCATGTATTCTGCAACAGACAACGTAATTATTAAAGATGTTAGATGTAATCAGTGGTAAGTATTAATCATTTATGATGGCATAAGATTCTTTACCACTATATAGTTTACAGTCTCATTTTAGACAGCAGGAAAATCAATGACTGGTAAATATTGAAATGGTTTTTTAAAGTTGTGAACCTGTAATTATGGGAATTTACATCACACAGCAAAACAATACAGTTATGGCCAACGTTTTGCATCACCCTATAGAATTAACTAATTTTGAATGAAACCTGTTGAATAATGTTACGTTAACATATTGAATTGCATACTGCTTTGTAGTTTGCCATATACTTAATGGAAAACTGACAAAATTGACAAATGTGGCATTCTGAAATACTGTACTACTATTATGGCTCTTGGTAGACTTCTGCAATACCATGTTGTAGTTTATTTGATTACATGATGTTAAATTAAATATTTAACCTATGTTCATATTGTTAAAAAAACCAAAATGTCTCAATCATAAAATTGTAGGTGATGCAACACTTTGGCCATAGCTGTACATTTCCATTTTCAATACATCCCAAAAGCTTTAAAACAGATGACTAAGCAGGATCTAGGATTAAAATAAATAAATAAATACATAAATAAATAGTTTGCCCATTCCCTTATTAGGGATATTTTGTTTTATTTCCTATTTCTGTTACTATACATTTTTCAGGATGGGTCATATAATTGATGATGCCTACATGGCAGCTTTCTGTAACATTGTACATTAAAGCCATACTTTACAAACTCTTCATCAAATTACTGAACCCCTTTAACACTTGTGCAGTTGGTTTATAGGTCAGGTATCAAGAAAGACTGAGTGAAGGACAGACATATGTTTCATGTGTTAAAATAATATAGATGCCTGGGCCTTATAGTCAACTTGAAAATACTTAAGCAGTTAGGCATATGTATATTGGTAAGTACTGGATATCTAACTAGGCAAAGGCCTTTGGAGGAAGGATTGTTTTTCCATTGAACAAGGACACCTCAGTGTGCAGTGATCAATGCAAGAAATGAAGCCCCCTTGGCAGTGTTCATATCAGAATTACATATACTGTAGAAATAAAATACAAACAGAATCAAAAGGCAAGGATTTATGAGGACTGCAAAGGGAATAGGTGCATTTTAAGATTGTTAAGCAGAGACTAAGGGAAGATGAACAATGAACAAGGTAGACAAGGCTAGTAGAAGAGTGAATGATTAGAATTTTTTAAATGTATACAGCGCTTGTAGCAATCCAATTTCCTGCAAACAATGTATCCCCCACACAGGAGGTAAAGATGTCCTGCCTTTGCTCACTAATGACTGGACAGCTGCAAAACCAGGGCAGATGTTTGACATTCCCATTGGTTAAACTCCCAAGACCTTCAACTGAAACAGAGAATACCTTCAGGTTTATGTCCTGCCTCTGCTCACTCATGAGTGGACACCTGCATAACAAGGGGCAGATCATAACTCTCCCATTGGTTAAACTTACTCAAGACCTTCAGCCGAGGCAGAGAATACCTGTTTATGTCCCACCTCTGCTCACTTATGATTGGGCTGATGCGGAGAATACAATTCGGCAAGATGAAATTGTAATAAAATTAATGTGCGAGCAACTATATATTGGATGAGCAAATATACAAACAAATACACAAACAAAACGAAAACCTACTCCCATAAAAGTGGTTTACCTGCTGAACCATTCAGCATTTGTCATTTACAAACCTGTGATGCAGTATCTGACTACAGGGGAACAGAGTAAGAAGAAATAGCATATTATGATGTAAAAATGAGTATTCCTCATTTCTGATAAGTGGGTGTGAAAGGCTTGAGGATGCATAATCGTAGAAAAGAATACATAGATATCCATGAACCAGACAGGAAATGTGCAATGCTATTGTTATATGTTTTGGAAGACAAGAAGAAGGGCTATTATCCCTTCTTGGGGTCAGAGAAGTAAAAATGCTAGTTACAATTCGATAGACTAAAGATTTACCAGCAGTAAGCAGACTCGACATTTCATGTTTTCTCTAAGTAGGAGGCCAAATCAGCAAAGAGACTGAGAGATTGATTTTTATATTCTATGTTTGACAGAATTGGTTGAATGAAACATACATACGTGTTCTATGAATGCAAACGTTTAAATACTGGAGAGGAAATGGTATCATTCAAGTAAATTATTGGTCAATAATTTTTTTTAATGAAAAATCTTAATGAATCATCTTAATGAATTATCTTTAAATAAGTTAATTTTGAGAAGGGCGAATGTTCCCCTTTTGGTATCAGGAATTAGACTGTCAAGAAGTTACAGTATTCAAAAATTACATTTTTGTATTATATGAGCTGTAAAAAAGTTAAATCTAATTCAATAAAAACGGCTTGTAATATATAGTTGTAAGAGCACTCTCCTGACCTCTCCTCAATTTGAGAGCAGCTACGTCATTCCTCACAGAATGGAGAGCTGCAAACTTATAAAAACCATTGTATTATAACATGACATTTACTGTGAATACATTTAGTATTTATTTTGTTAGCACTGGTTCTTGGTTAAGTCAGGAAACTTCGTGCCTTTGCTGAACAGTCTGTGTTCACGAGCGGTTTTCCAAACATATATCTATGTTATAAAGTTTGATATATATATATAGTATATATGAATATATATAATATATATATAAATATATATACTACATCATATACTATATATATATATATATATTAATATATATAGTGTGTGTTTACACATGTCTTACAAATGGAATGTTACCTATGTTTTTTTTTTGTTTTGATCAGGCTGCACGAGAGGCCACTCTTAGTTAAATGTGATGTCTTCGTAATGTTCACAATAGGAAGGTGACTTATAATGTCAAATACAGTGTACTAGGGAGTCACTATAGACATGCACATCATCTTGTCTTTTAATAGAGGTTTGACTAAAGCTGTTGAGGAATTGGTGTTTACAATGAAATTCTAAAACAAAATAAAATACAATGTCTTTTCATTTCCATTTAAGGGATATAGTGCTTTTAAAATCACTTCTATTTGTATCTTGTGTCTTAAAGACCAGATAGAGATATCAGGAGTAAAGCACCACAAAATTCAACGAGCATATCAACAAAGATTAGTAAATTGTTTTCTGCCAAAACCCTGGCTGTTTATCCAAACATCTAAATCAGCAATGGCATTAATTATGGAATTATGTCCCAATATATAGCATGATGCCATCTGGCACATGGGCATATAAAGGGGTTTGTCGAGTTTGCAGAAGGGTCTGTTTGTTTTCTGTTACTTTCTGTGCAATCCACTAGCTTTGTGAAGTCAGGAAGCACAGTATCAGGAGCAGACAAAAAGAGTACATGAATTGACATACTGTATTTCTGAATGACTAAAACTGGAAGGCTAATTGTTTAGGATTTTACCATTGGCTTTGTTAAATTGCTTATTATGCATCGGTCACCTGTAAGAACACAGGAGTAGAGCATTTCAGATATTTCAAGGCCAGTAACCAGAACTTAGTTATAGCTGAAGGCAGTGTTCTAAATGAAATTCAAACATGTTTTTCCCTCTGGGCACCATTAAACCATTCCTTTAACTTGGCAAATGACCTTTGCAGTTCCTAATGGGACCCTTAACAAGACGCTGTTTAACCTAGCTAAACCCCAACTATTAGTATAAATGGACCAATCATTCCTCCGCCTTGTCTCAGACATTTCCTAATGGATAGTGGATGCAATGATGCGATTCACTTCCATGTCATAAGACATACTGTATTAACATGTAATGCACAGTTAAATCAAATGAATGGAGTGGGTCAACCTCTGTTGCCATATGATTACATTTTATTGAGATAAATCCATGTAAAATGTGTATCAATCAGGTTTGACCCTGAAAAGCATGGTGCTGCCCTCAGGCAGCCAACCACGCAATATAGCAAATTGATTTTTGTGTTGTTTTAATTTCTCATTTTTTATTACTTTAAAAAAAAAAAAAATTAACAAATGTCACACAGTCAACATTTAACATCACTGTCTAGAATTATCACATTTGGGCATAAACGACACTGTGTCTAAAAATAGATCAGCTGGTCTGGCTCAAATTTCTATTTCCTGTTTTTTTTTTTTTTTTCAGAAAAGTACGGGATCAAAAAAGCTTAAATGTGGCTGTTTGGATTATGTATGCCTAGTATTGCTGCAAAAAGGATGGAAGGATAAAACTTGATTTGATTTTGCTTTTTTTCCCATTTAATCTTGAAAGTTCCTACAGAAGTTGTTTATTTTCTTTTGTACCACCCCACCCCTCTAATTTAGAATGCCCAATTATATTTCAAGGCCACAGCAATTCACATAACAGTTCATTAAAACAAAGTCAGTAGGAGTTTTCCAATCCTACAACCAAGTAAAATTCCTCTTTGGCCCGAGTGGTTGTCAATGAGCTACAGACTCCTGGAGGACAAAGGCTTGCCCTGCAGGTGTCTGTTTTAGGTCACTGTTGGATCACTGAAGTGGACTGAGGAAAAACAGTCTGTGTTGATTTTTCCCTACTTAACATGCCGGAGCACCGGAGCCAAAACAATACTTTCTATTAATCCCCAGAAAATAGCAGCCAGGTGTATCTTTTTGAACAAATAGAGGCACACGTTCACAATTTTAATTCAAAGACCTAAAGCAGCTTTTTCATTCGTATTATGGTACAGCATACAGTAACCAGAAATGTATACTGTATAGATGTATACAGAAATGTATATATTTTTTTGCTTGCTTTACTAGATGTCGACTTTGTATAATTTGTAAAACTATGTACAGGGGCTTATGGACAAATGCTGTACAGTAACGGTTAAAAGGTACATTGGTAGTCCCTTTATGATAAATCAGCACAAGATGAAAACAGAAAATTACATCAGTAAAAACAAACAAAACATCAACCTTTACAGTAGATTATGACCTAAATTCCTATACTACTGGAATCCATTTTATGTTAACATCTCTGTTCATAATTTAAGTGCATTGTACCTGTAGTACGGTGGTGGGTTGCCTTTTGCTTCACAATTAAAAGCAACTTTATTATCCACGGAATCAACTGGAAAAACAATGCTCTTGGGCTGCAGTGAGAAGGATGGTCCGTGTAGGGCACTGTTGTCTGTGGGAAGAAAGAAAGTAGTCTAGATTAGATTACACGAGCAGACTGCTTGCAAAATAGGCAATTAGTCAAAGAAAACAACAGGCAAACAGTAGTAAACCATTAGGGGAGCAAACCACAGGCTGACAACCGATATCAATTCATTCAGAATGTCAAAGTACCACCACAGTAATGTGAATTAAATGCAGCACCTCACGCAACGCTGTGGCTTAATAGGTCTGCATTTCAATCATAGGAGTTTTTATCAACCTGTCCCTCCATCAGAAATACCTTCAGAGAAGATTTATATTTTCTAAAACACTGTACGGTTAACAAAATGCTGTGAATAAAACAAGCATTGCTAAAATAAAAAAGAAATATAGACAAAAGGAACTTTTTTTACATTAGGTCAGCCAGGTTGTATACACTACATCTTTTTAATGTAAACAGTTGTCTTCAGTATTTTCGTTATGTTTGCATACACAGTATGTGTTCTGTACAGTGGTATAACACTTATTTTACATTAGAGATTGCATCTTTCTTTGTTGTTTTCAAGCAACTTTTTAAGCATATTTAAAAGGTTTAGTTCGGTTTTAACACATCTAGAACTCAGTGTGGGTTTACGTAAGTAAAATATATCAGTCTATAAAATATCAAAGTTACAGATAAGTAGGTCAATTCAGGCAGGTGTTCTTTTAAAAGCTGTTCCAGCTCTTCGAGAGAGTACAGACAAACTCTGGCTCACTTGTAAACTCAAGGCAAATAAAAGACAGCCCACTGAGATTCAACTGAGTAGTAGAATTCCTAATTGAAGTCCCAGCACTGACAGTAAGCTTATTTTAAAATAACAGGGTTATCAGTCTACATAGAAGTGTCTTAGCAGTATGACTTGTTCTCTTTTTCTTTTCTTACATATACTTTGCTTAAACTGTACTTTAGTGTCGAGCTCCAATGCAAATGTATATCCAGACTCGTTATAAATCTGTCCGACAACTGAAACGTTTCCACTGTGGACAGAGGGAGCTGCATTAACTGAGAGCGTTTAACACCCACATGTTTTCAAACATTTTAACATCAACCCCGACTGAACAACTTTAGCAAAAACAGAAAAAACAACACATCTGTAGAGCCCCTTATCAAAAAGTAAAAAGTATTTTTTTTCCATGAACATTTAGTAAAATAACTGATTTTAAAAAGTGCAACTATACAGGGGCATGCATGTTACATACTTCAAGTTTTCAGCAGAACTTAACAATCCTGAAACACCATCAAGCCAACAGATATACTTTGTGTAAAACGTTCACAATATATTGGTTCCACCTTCACATAAACCTCCTAGGGATTAAACATTTTTATGAAATTTTTTTTGTGTGGTCAAATTTTGTTTTTTGTGTGGTCATGTGGTAGAGGTAAAGCAATCGGACAAGCCAGGGGAGCTGAATGAAGTCTCAGGTGCATTTTTCAAACTAGTCCCTGATTCTCCTGCACTGTCAGATAGGTGAGCAGTTGTTTTGACAGTTCTCATCACCCTTCAAGAAAGAAATGTATTATATTGCATCTGCCTTGATATTGAGCTACGTCCCCCAATGTAAGCTAAATGTAGACGGGTTGCGAAATAAAGGTTGTTATTTGAAATCAATATGGACATGGAGTATTGGGTTGTATGCTGTTGACTTTCATTTAACATTCTGTAATGAGCATAGGTGAATCTTTGAAACATAAGATTGGATTTTAGCTCCTTAAAGGAGGGAGCTGCCTGCTATTAACAAGGGATTTACATTTGACTGTTTGAACCTTTGGTGTCTGTGACTTACATTCCACCCACCAAGACAGTACGTAATCACAAGTCTCAGTACACTTAATCAAATCCCAAAGTGATACGCAACACACTTGTTTAAGCTTGGGGAAGAAGCGGTTTCCACCAGCCTCACTACCTAAAGAGGAACAACCTGGAATGCAACTGAGTGCTTAAGCAGCTATGCATCAAGGCTAACCAAGAGTGCCCGTGTACTACAGCCAGTCGTTATTCAGCCAGACATGACCACTTATCTTCATAATAAGTTATACACAATGGTGCCAGCTTGAGTTCCCCAAAACAGACGTTCCAGCCCTTGGGAGAGCAAAAGCAAAACAATACTAGAATTTAGCAGAGCCATATCACATTTGCTGCCTTCACTGAAGGAACAGGTACAGCAGACAAATTTACACACCCAAGCTAGACTGACCTCATCAGATACTCAATAATGACCACACATGCATTAGAATGTAGAAAGAAACAAATAATATGTGCATGCCTGTATCAAATGCCTATTTGATACTCAGAATCGGTTTTTAAAGATATTTTTGTATAAAAAATGTGAAACTTGACTTTCACAAGAACTTAATAAATGTATGTGGCAGAAAAGTGGTATAAATGTTAAATTAATAAAATAACGGATTATGTTATTGAAGGACTTTATTGTTATTCCACATGTGTGTACAATGGGTTTTAGTTGTTTGGTCCCATTGCTGAATTCATCAAATAACAGGGGCATGCCCATCTCACCGCCAAGGGAGCAATGATTCCGTCATTCCACCTAACACTATACGACATTCACAATTTAATTGCCTCTCAAGAGGAACATCACAGGTGAATGCCATCTAGAGTACCTAGTAACTAATTATTCTGAAACAGTATAGATTATCATTAATATTTTTAATGAACAAGTTTTCACTCTTGTTTTGGCAAAGCTTGATAGCAATGTCCCTATTAGGGTCTGTCTTGGACAAATACTAAAAACTAAGTAAACGTAAACAGAAAACTGCTTTCCATAAAGATAGAAGAGTTACACAGACTAAATGCCCTTTTTAAAATCAGGTGCACAGGCAAATCTGAGTGAAATGGAATACTGTAAAACTAGTAGGAAACAACTTAGTTGCATGAAGGAGTGGTTAAATATTGCACTATTAACATCAATAGGTTTCACTCTGAAAATGTTCCCTTGCCTTTGTACTAGCATCAGAATAGAACACTAACTATTGTAGGCATGACAATAAAAGGGACTTACTTAAACAAAAAAACATCTTAACACTACATTTCATTATAGGGGTCATGCACTGCATGCTAATCTCTTGAATTGTTCAGCTTGGCTTTGTGTTCTGTTACAGTATAGATTGAAATATTTGTTTTATATATTTTTTTTCATTCCCCAAAGAGGATGTATATACTTGTCAACAGGGAAATAGCTGAGGCAGGCATATTTTCAATTATGATCAAACTTGCTAAGAATCTTCTTCAGCTCAATTTAATCAATTCATCATAATTTAGGGGTGTACACTTATTGTCTGTGTGTCTGCCTGCCCTGTCACACTTAGATTATTAATCTTTTTGATCTCTATAGAGAATCCAAGCAATTGAAGGTATTCGAATGCAAGAGGATATGAAGGCTTTTGTCCATCTGTCTATATGTCACATTTACATTTGCACAGGTGCATACAGTGGGTGTAGGTCATGGTGATATACTTTTTCATGTTATTGACAGCTCTAATGTTGTATTTACAGTTTGTTCAGATCAGACTATTTTAAACTCACAGGTCACAATTGCTTGTAAAAGGTAATTGTTACTTATTTTTTCCCTCAGTACCTCAGGTATAAATAGCCAATAATTCTAAACTGTCTCCTTTATATGGCATCCTTTTGGCATCCCTTCCCCAGTGTTCCAAAACACACCCTGAGACACATTTATCAAGGTCCTATGGTGCCAACACAGTTGTTTCTTTAAGAACATAAGAACATAAGAACATAAGAAAGTTTACAAACGAGAGGAGGCCATTCGGTCCATCTTGCTCGTTTGGTTGTTAGTAGCTTATTGATCCCAAAATATCATCAAGCAGCTTCTTGAAGGATCCCAGGGTGTCAGCTTCAACAACATTACTGGGGAGTTGATTCCAGACCCTCACAATTCTCTGTGTAAAAAAGTGCCTCCTATTTTCTGTTCTGAATGCCCCTTTGTCTAATCTCCATTTGTGACCCCTGGTCCTTGTTCTTTTTTCAGGCTGAAAAAGTCCCTTCGGTCGACACTGTCAATACCTTTTAGAATTTTGAATGCTTGAATTAGGTCGCCACGTAGTCTTCTTTGTTCAAGACTGAACAGATTCAATTCTTTTAGCCTGTCTGCATATGACATGCCTTTTAAGCCTGGAATAATTCTGGTCGCTCTTCTTTGCACTCTTTCTAGAGCAGCAATATCTTTTTTATAGAGAGGTGACCAGAACTGCACACAATATTCAAGATGAGGTCTTACTAGTGCATTGTACAGTTTTAACATTACTTCCCTTGATTTACATTCGTCACTTTTCACAATGTATCTGAGCATCTTGTTAGCCTTTTTTATAGTTTCCCCACATTGTCTAGATGAAGACATTTCTGAGTCAACAAAAACTCCTAGGTCTTTTTCATAGATTCCTTCTCCAATTTCAGTATCTCCCATATGATATTTATAATGTACATTTTTATTTCCTGCGTGCAGTACCTTATACTTTTCTCTATTAAATGTCATTTGCCATGTGTCTGCCCAGTTCTGAATCTTGTCTAGATCATTTTGAATGACCTTTGCTGCTACAACAGTGTTTGCCACTCCTCCTACTTTTGTGTCGTCTGCAAATTTAACAAGTTTGCTTACTATACCAGAATCTAAATCATTAATGTAGATTAGGAATAGCAGAGGACCTAATACTGATCCCTGTGGTACACCACTGGTTACCACACTCCATTCTGAGGTTTTTCCTCTAATCAGTACTTTCTGTTTTCTACATGTTAACCACTCCCTAATCCATGTACATGTGTTTCCTTGAATCCCAACTGCGTTCAGTTTGAGAATTAATCTTTTGTGCGGGACTTTGTCAAAAGCTTTCTGGAAATCTAAATAAACCATGTCATATGCTTTGCAATTATCCATTATCGATGTTGCATCCTCAAAACAAATCAAGCAAGTTAGTTAGACACGATCTCCCTTTCCTAAAACCATGTTGACTATTTCCCAGGACCCTGTTACCATATAGGTAATTTTCCATTTTGGATCTTATTATAGTTTCCATAAGTTTGCATATAATAGAAGTCAGGCTTACTGGTCTGTAGTTACCTGGTTCAGTTTTGTTTCCCTTTTTGTGGATCGGTATTACGTTTGCAATTTTCCAGTCTGTGGGTACCACCCCTGTGTCAAGAGACTGCTGCATGATCTTGGTTAGCGGTTTGTAAATTACTTCTTTCATTTCTTTGAGTACTACTGGGAGGATCTCATCCGGCCCAGGGGATTTGTTTATTTTAAGAGCTCCTAGTCCCTTTAACACTTCTGCCTCAGTTATGCTAAAGTTATTTAAAACTGGATAGGAACTGGATGACATGTGGGGCATGTTGTCAGTATCTTCCTTTGTAAAAACTTGTGAAAAGTAATAATTTAATATATTTGCTATTTTTTTTTCTTCATCTACGATTTTGCCATTTGTATCTCTTAAACATTTAATCTCCTCTTTGAATGTTCTCTTGCTGTTGTAATATTGGAAAAACATTTTGGAATTGGTTTTAGCTCCCTTAGCAATATTCATTTCTATTTCTCTCTTGGCCTTTCTAACTTCCTTTTTGACTTGCGTTTGCAGTTCTGTGTACTCTTTCTGCGTACTTTCTTTTTGGTCCTTTTTTAATGCTCTATAAAGTGCCTTTTTTTGCTGAATATTTTTTTTAATTGATCTATTAAACCATTTTGGCAATTTAGTTTTACATTTAGATTTGTCTACTTTAGGGATGTAATTGTTTTGCGCCTCTAGTACTACATTTTTGAAGAACAACCATCCTTCTTCTGTGGGTGTTTTCTCTATTTTACTCCAGTCTACTTCTGTTAGTCTCTGTTTCATACCTTCATAGTTTGCTTCATAGTTTAAGCTCATTCATGTGGTGACCTCTGAATGTGTCTCAGGAAAACTGTGAATGTATCGGGTGAAAAGTTGTGTAGACATCTTCTGGTGGTTTGTCACATATACATCAAAAGGACAGTTTGAGGAAAGGTCTTGGAATTCCAAAGCATCCACTCACCCCTTGAGGAGTCATGCCAATGACACTCCAAGCAACAGTAAAACAAACCACATCCACCTTATTCAGATACGGCCCCATGTGACTTGTGAATACAGATCACAACTACCTTACTGCACCTTGCCTGGGTGTGTCTGGAGTCTAATGGGAATAGTTTCAATAGCAAACTAGTTAACATGTTAACAGTTAGATAACATGTCTCTATGTTCAAAAACGTATTTAAATGTGAATAATGAAAGGCACACCAACAGGCTTTTATCAAGGATGAAACATGCAAAGAAATTGAACTCCAATAACCATGAAAGCTGGGACTTCAGCAAGGGATTTTGGGAATATGTTACAATGTTGTACTGTTTACTGGAGATCAATTAATACACTTAACTGCTAAACACCTACTTGCAAAGTGACTTAGACAAGCTGAGGCAATACACCATCTGCTGTTATTAATGAAGAAAAAATGCATTTTAAAAGTAGGCTAATGAATGCATGTGTCTTTCTCACGAGGCTGACTGGAGGGTCAATTAGGTATGATGCAACCTCTCCAATGCCTCTGTTGTTGGTTGCTTCAGGCATTTTGCTTTCTCGTGAGTCGTTATGCACTATACCATGTAACTTTCTTTTAACCTTCTGAGAGAACACAGTTACTGCAACAAAGCAAGCAGTTGATGTAACGGTGACTTAATAATGAAGCCTTTCCAGCTTTATTAGTTAAATACATCTGTCCAATGAACATGTCATTTGTCATAAATTTTTATTTATTATTATTATTATTATTATTATTATTATTATTATTATTATTATTATTATTATTATTATTATTATGTCCTGTACTGCATACATCAGTACTGTTGTTATTAACAAAGAATTGTATTATTTTCTTCTAAACATTTAATTTTCTTGCACATTTCCAGCAGGAGTAAACACCCGAGTGATTCATCATAATCCCACATTTATTTAAAACATATATAAAACCAGTAAGCTCACTTTTTGACAAAAATCATTAAAATAATCACTGCCACAAGGCAAAGGAAAATAACAATGGCTGTGCTAGTAACCAGATATAATCTACAGTTATGGCCACATGTTTAGCATCACCCACATAACTAACTAATGTAGGTTCATAAAGTTGAATTAAACTTATACCAATTTTAAGTTTTCCATATACTTGAAAAAGTATAAATGAAAAATGAAAAACTGCCATAAATTTTAAAAAAATGTGATATTTCAAAATATAACAAATACTTTACTACAAGTAAGGCTTCTTGTAGAGTTTTGCGATATCATTTTTTTGTTTCTTTGATTTACATGATGTTAAATAAAAACTCAAAATTATGTTCATGTTGCTTTTTTCTTTTGTTTTTTTTTTAAATCCTAAAATTCTAGGTGATGCAAAACCTCTGACCACAGCTGTATATGAATATAAAAAGGGGGCACTTATTCTGATAATGTATAGCCCAAATGTCAACAAAATTGTCAATTATAGACAATAATGTACCAATCACATTTGTTAGAATGTGAAGATCTCAGCAAACAGCAGAAATACTATTCAAAGCTATTTGAAACTGGAAGATAAACACATCAATGCATCACTGTTCTCTTCCAATATGCTTTCAGTTTCAAAGCAATGTTTCAAACGCATTGAACAAAGCTGTTATTCCGTGATCTCATGCTTCAGCATGGTTAAAAATCAATTTACTATCAAAGTGATCATTATCATCACACAAACTGGTTGAAATTCCATTTGCAGTTGAAAGAAACAGGGAAAAGTAAAGGGAAGCACAATGTAAATACTGGGAAAAACATACTGAAAATAATAATAATAATAATAATAATAATAATATAATAATAATAATAATAATAATAATAAACAAGCAGCCGTACTCAGTTATGGTTACTATTTTTAGAGCCTATTGTAGTCACCTGTTTTTTTCTCCATATATTTGATGCTGCACTTTAAATAAAACAAGTAAACAAATACCTTTAATGGCATTGAGCACTAGTCAAAACATGTATCTGCCATTACATATGATTATATATATATATATAAAAATTCTAAGTAACCAGTCTGATTTATTCCTTTTGAGCACTATGGCATGGGTGACCAGCCCTGGTCCTGGAGAGCCGCATGGTCTTTTGGTTTTCGTTCCACTAAGTTCTCAATTACTTAATTGAACCAATTATTTTTTTTTAATTAGCCAACACTATTTTTTTTCCAAGTCTTTGATTTAAAGATACCCAGAAACCCCGCAGGACTGTGGCTCTCCAGGAACATGGTTGGCCACCCCTACATTATAGAATTAGATGCAAGTGGGCCAATCAGAGGCCAGACCACAGATTACCATTGCCTATCAGATTACAGATTATAGACTGCCTATCGCTCTATTCATTATACTGCCCCTTCCTATCCCCAATCCCTTGCGTCTCCTTATATTCCCTCTCGCCCTCTCCGCTCATCCTCTACTGGTCGATTTGTTATCCCTTCTCTTCACTCTCCTTCCTCCCGTGCTGCTCCTTCTCTTCACTCTCCTTCCTCCCGTGCTGCTCCTTCTCTTCACTCTCCTTCCTCCCGTGTTCGCTCCTTTTTTTCCTTGTCCCTCTGTGGTGGAACCAGCTACCGTTTCTCAAAACCCACTTATTCGATCTGCATTTGTAAATTGCTATTTATATTTATTTTTGTATTTTTTTTATTTATAATTATTTTGTATAAATTGTTTATATGTGTTTGTTTTGCATTTTTATTGCCTGTAATTTATATACTTTTATATTTTGTAAATTACTTTGGATAAAGGGTCTGCTAAATAATTAAATTATAACAATAATACAATTGCTGAATAAACTAGTCCAATATAGTCTGTAGCACTGAAACATGGCAGATAAAAAGTAGGTGAAAAGAGAGCACTTTTTTTTTTAAAGGCATTTTAAAATCAAATTTATTTTCACTGTCTCACCTGTATTCCCAAAAGTCCTATCTCATTTTCTTGCCTGAGCCAGGCCTTAAGGCAGAAAAGCAAACCTCTTTACAACCCAAATAAATACTAATCTTAAATTCAATACAAGCTGACAGCAAATGAATTTGCTGAGCTTACTTCAGCATGAATAAAAAACCACAGAAGGAGTCGACTACATGAGGGTATATATTTGCTAGTTCCAGTGCCCACTGGAGTGATTCATAGTGTAAGCCTCTAAGAATAAAGCACAACATTTGGGGTTTCTTTAATGGCTCTTGTTTTACTGCCTGTACTCCCTTTAGGCTAATATTTACTGAAGAACGAAAAAAGGGCAGATGCCCTTGATTTTTTCTTGATATATATACACAGTGCTCCCTCACTATAAGGCTCTCGATTATAACGCGCCTTGGATATAACGCTCTACAGCATGTCCCCCAATTCCCTATACTAGTGACTCTTGCAATATTTCTACAGTAAATACAGTACCGTTGTTGTTCAAACTGTAAACAGCTTCTCAGTCTAACTTCTGTTTCTGTCTTTCACTTTTGATACAGTATCTGAACTGAAGAAAAGCTGTGCTGCGAGATGAGCTGCAGTTTTCTCCGGGTGATGAGGTGCTTCAGCCTCTCTTCAGCCCTGCTCCGGTAGCCAAACCTGGGTTGAGCCCATTCCCTTTTCCCCTCTCCCGACTCGCTCTCCTTCTCGCACTTGGTTTGCTTGTCTGTCGCTGTGAACTGAACCCCCGACTGCTGTTTAGCCAGGCTATTTATACTTTATAAACTGCTAATTCAAATGATCCATGTGGGAATGTTACATTTTGTAATTTTTTTGTCGATTACATGGTGCTTTATGAATGGTTAATTCACGGAAAGTTACATCTTTGCTTCACTACACGTGCATTATAGAGATGTTGTTATTTTATTTTGTATTATATATATATATATATATATATATATATATATATATATATATATATATATATATATATATATATATATATATATATATATATATATATATTAGATCAAAATATTTTAGTGCAGTATTCAAGAAAGGGAAATATGGTGGATATGGGATATGACAAAGCAAAATGTACCTTGGCAGTGAATATACATTTTATATACAGCCTACATATAGGACAAAATATGTACTGCATGTGCATTGGGACAGCTGTCTACACTCTTTTCAGCATGGCTCTAGATCAAGGTCATGGAAAGCATAGTTTAAAAAAAAAAAAAAAAAAAAAAATCTTCAAAGCTTTCAAAGCTAGAGGCTGGTTGGACTAAAAATTCCAGACCCCAAGGGTTGGCATCCCAGTAACTGTGTAGGTCAGGTGCATATGCTTAAATATACTGTTTCCTTTGGAGGTCATAAGGGACTAGCCTCAAAGCACTGATGATCTGAATGAACACCTCATTGCTTCTTTCTGTGACCTCAAGCCAGAGTGAAAGTGTGCCATTCAGTATCAGGCAGACCACAGGAGCGTTAGAGGAACAAAGGCTTGGACACAGCGGTCTTGTTCAATAAACACTGTCTTGGCTGCCTATGGTGGCCATACACCATAGTGACATATTTATTAAAAGATATGGCAATCCATATCTTTAGTGCAAAACTACACATTGTTGATTTGTACTGCAGGAATTTGTTACTTCTGTTTCAGATATTTTTTTTCTACTTTTTGATTTCACAGTAGACAGGAGATAGCCAAGAATGTCACTGCAACAGAACGTGATGACATCAATCTTCAAATTTCACAGTTTCCATAGTACAGAGTTATCCAACTTGAAAACCAACTTAACCAACTTGAGACACAGGTGCAGATTTATAAAGGGATTACTTTTATATGAAAACCCTAACAATTCAGTTAAAATCAATAAAAAATTATAGATAATTGTGCTGTAATATTGAAGTATATAAGCAATAAGACCAGCTGCATCGGGCACTACCAAGCACTATACGACCGTTTGGTTGTAATAGCACCTCGACTTCGTCTTGGGCTCCTTTACCCAATCGGTCGGATAATGCCTGGTACTGCCCTCTGTGTCGGGTCTTATTGCTTACACACACACACACACACACACACACACACACACACACACACACACACGCACACACGCACGCACGCACGCATGCACACACACACACGCACGCATGCACGCACGCACGCACGCACGCACGCACGCACGCACGCACGCACACACTCACGCACGCATGCACGCACGCACACATGTATATATATATTAAATATCATTGCTCATTTAAAATAAAGTTAATAATAGCTCTAGCATTACTTTTGACTCCCTGTAACTCTGCAAGAACATGTGCAAACTAACTAAATCCAACCAATCTTACTCCCAATAATAAAGGCCTTAGAGAAAGTTTCTTCATTAAGTTTAGAATTTGTATTTGTTATGTACCAGCAGTACATTATTTTGTGTCAGCAATATTTTGGTAGCATTTTATTGTCGCTCTGGGCTCAACTTCATGCTGAGTTTAAAACAGCTTATATTGCTGGTTTGTATCCCACCTTCAGAAGGACAGCAGTGGACCATGCACACCAGATAACTGTAATCCATCCATACAATTCAGTTAAGACATTCAGTTGTACTAAAAATAAAGTGCTCCCTATGGGAAAGTGGTGTATAACCCATTTCACAATGTTGGTTACATTATATATATATATATATATATATATATATATATATATATATATATATATATATATATATATTTTTTTTTTTTTTTTTTTTTTTTTTTTGATGTGGTTCTGCACTAAATTAAAGTAAGCAGTTGCATTCACTTTAAATATTGAGTACTGTAAAACAAGAATATTTCACAAGCAAGAAATGTTTGCTAATTTCACGTTTATTAAAAATTTGCCAAATTTATGTGCTGTGAAATATATTATTCATACATGTGCCGTCCATTAAAAGAAAAAGAAGCGCAAATATTTATTGCAGCGAAAATGGACCTTGAAGGCCATTAGCGAAATTAAGTTGATCCAAAAAAATCCTGTTTTACAGTAACAGAGGAATAAAGTATGGTACTTTAAAATGCATTGCTATACACTGATTAAAAACTATCCATGGAAGAAAGATTCTGACTTAATATACTGTCCTGCATTACTGTTATGCATACAAAGACAGCAGATGTCCCAATTACTTTCTGAATTATATCTTAAGCCTTTCATAACAACATTTCTAGAGCATACAAAATCAGTCACCTCCATTAGATGAGAGTGATTATCTTTTCAAACAGAAAAACAGAGTTCTCCTAGCTATACTAGCAGCTTATGCTTGAATAAAACATGTTTATAAAAACAACAGGAGAGGTAAGGCAACGATTTTGAGGATGCTTGAAAATGATTGTAGTCCTTTATGAAAAATCTACTCATTTAGAGGTTAGGCACAGTTAGTAACGGTGTCCTTGTTTCCAGAACACAATCACTTGTGGGCACTTGCTGTTTACTTGTTAGCTTCATTCAATGCACTTCCTGATCGTGTTTGCTTTATTCACTATACTGCATCTTTAATAAACTCTTAATACCATCTATACAACCTGGTATTAAACAATATTACAATTTATACTCTACAAAGTAAGAGGACAATTACTAAGATCGATTTGCTGTTATTTTAATTTCTAGTTTGTTCATATACATGTGCATATTAGCTAACTCGTTCTGGGAATATCTCTCATTACAGAATTATATTTAAGAAGTATTCCTCAATCTCCACCAAGGGATTTTCATCTTGATTAATGGCACATGAATTTGCCTTTATGGACTGTTAATTTGCAATAAGGTTGTTGTTCACCTTTATGGTAGCTCTCTTTACAAGATCTCTAATAAACATTAGTTACTGACCAGTGTCAACCAGTGGTGTTTCTAGCATTTTAGTACTGCCGGGATTACAAAGTCCATGGCTTTGCCCTCACCCCTTCTCAACTATTTGAATATATTTAAAATTGGTTTTATTTTGTATGCTTTTTTTTTTCCCCCATCGCTTTACATGCCCCCAAAAGGTCACATTTTGTATGGTGTTCAACATTTTAATGTACTGTACAGTCTTAAGACCCTCAGAATCCTACTCTAAAACATCCGTGCTATCAACACATTTTAATTGAAACCATTACTTAGGTTCACTTTGCTACTTAAAACAGGAACTAAATTATGGATATTACTTGGCACTCCACAACCCATCCATCGCCTAGAATACGTTATTGATGGAACCCATACATCTACTAAAATAATGCATGTCTTACGAATATTTTCCTAACACAGACCCCTAAAAATAATTAAAAAGGCCAAAAACCTATGATCTGCAGTGAGAGAAAGTTATGTTTGGTAGCTTGCAATTGTGTTTCCAGAAGAATTAATATACCTAGACAAACATTATTACGCTCTGTAAAACACAAATGAGATTTGAATTAGTTGACATTCCAGCAAATGCTAAATCATGTTCGAGTAAAGGCTTCCTTGGAGTGACCTACAACCTGTAACTGAATCAGCAGAGCATTAGGTGTGTTTCACAATATAGTCCATCTATATTAGACAGTTGTCTCAGTAGAATTGATGAAACAGATCCAGACTGACTAAGAGTTCCTATTGTATTATTATTATATACTTATTCATTGTAGCCCTGGAGGTTGAAAGACTTGTTACCCTTGAAGTGGCAATGCTGAGCTTTAGTCAGTGACTGTGTTGTTGCTAGACTTTAAACCTGTTATCCAATTTTGGTTTAATTCAAATAGTACCCATTTATTAACCTTTTCAGTGTTTTTAATAGTTAGAGGTGGAGCTGACATTAGGGGCCACATTCCCTAAATATCAAAATTAATTTCTACATATTTTCAGATGTAGGGTAACTTCCTGTGACTTATCCAAAAGGGTAGTTCATATTTAAATGTATTTTTCTTATATAGCGCATATACACTAAAGCTACATCCACACTGGATGCAAGCGAATAATTTAGAAGTTACTGCAGTCAAATGCGAGTATCTGTATCTCTGGTTTGTAGGGTACACAAATTTGCATGCAGTACCGTAGCGGTGGTTTGCAGGTGGTGCATTTAGCAGCACCAAGACATTTTTTTTGTAAGCAATTTGCATAAAAATAGGTTTATTAATAAGCAAAAATAAACCGGAGCATACATGCAGTCTACATATCCAGCATTTAAATAAAACATTTGCTGGCTTTTAAAAATGACACAGAAAAAGTCACATGTTCACCCAACCTAATTTTAAGCTATGGCTTTTATTTTGTTTTGTTTGTTTGTTTTTATGATAAATAACGTTTTGTTCACTAAATTGTCAAACAAGATGAAGGTCTTTACATACGCATAAAGTGAAGTTTTGTTTTTTGGAGATTCACCAAACAAACAAAAATATTATTGAGGTCCTACTATTCTATACGTTGAAAACAAAGCCAGCAACAGGATTGCATTCTATGTGACACATCCCAACATTACCAAGCTCATACATAGTTATGAAGATTATGAGCCATATATATATATATATATATATATATATATATATTATATATATATATATATATATATATATATATATATATATCAAGTGTCTGTCAAGTTCACAGGACAAATTTTTAAAAGTTTACATAAATAAGTAATTAGTAATAATTTAATAATAATAATAATAATAATAATAATAATAATAATAATAAGATATAAATAATATATATGAAATTTTCAATTATTTAAAAGTTTAACGCAAATCTTTTAGAAAACATTTCTTTGTAAAGAAACTCTAATTGAGATTCAACTTATATATGAATATATAAATGTATAACATTAAAACATACGATATATGCCAGGTCCACCTATCTGCTGACAGCTGGACCTATACAATTGTTCAAAAATCGGATTAATAGGACTACTGGTACCTGGATATATATATATATATATATATATATATATATATATATATATATATATATATATATATATATATATATATATATAGAGAGAGAGAGAGAGAGAGAGAGAGAGAGAGAGAGAGAGAGAGAGAGAGAGAGAGAGAGAGAGAGAGAGAGAGAGAGAATAACTGTGCAATTACTACTAATATATGACAGCAATAAAACTTTTGGACATAGAGGGATGTTCAATAACTGATCTATAGAGTCCAGCCTTACAAGTCCAACCTTTATTTTACAACAGAGTTGCTGGAGATCAGGGTGGTAACCTTTTATCAATACAAGACCTTTTTTGTAATGGGTCAGCCCATCTCTAGTATGTCCAATAGGAATGCATGGGCAGGGTCATGTATTTATTTGTATTTATTTATTTACTTATTTGTGTGGATTGACATTTGGCGACTTCGCTTGCAATGGTGGCTTACATTTGTGTACCTACGTTACCTTTTTCTTTTTGATTTTGCATCTTTTAGTACGCAGCAGTTTCAAATGAGATCCATATGTTTTTGCTCAAAGAGCCCACCTGCCAGTGTTTCGGTATGTTTAACATAGCTTTGTCAAGGAAAGTGTGTTTGAAAACAAACATTGGAGGTATTTATAGGCTTTGGATGCCATGGTAACCACACATTTATTTTTCTTTACATCTAATGACTTTGTGATGTCATTCGCTATATAGCTAATGATGTAACGATCTACTGTTCCTTTCTATTTAAACCTTCATACATCATGGTACACAATCTCATTTAATTTAAAAAAAACCCCACAAACTTTAGGTCAACCATGGTGTGTCTGTTCCTTGTAAAGTACTACATTGTTGGTTAATTTATGTTTATTTATATAATGTATATAATGCTGTACCTGTCTCAGCTACAGTGGCTCTCAAAAGCTATATTTTAGTTGTTCTTTGCAAAATTCTCTGTCAAGTTGGATGGGGACCTTTGGTGAACAGCAATTTTCAACTCTTTCCACATATTCTCAATTGGATTGAGGTCTGGGCTTTGACTGGGCCACTCCAGGACATTGACCTCTTTGTTTTTAAGCCACTCCAGTGTGGCTTTGGCTGTATGTTTGGGGTCATTGTCGTGCTGGAAGGTGAATCTTCTCCCAACTCCCAGGTCTCTTGCAGATTTCAGCAGGTTTTCCTCCAGGATTTCTTTGTACTTTGCTGCATCCATTTTGCCCTCTATCTTCACAAGCTTTCCAGGCCCTGAAGCAGAGAAGCATCCCAATAACATGATGCTGCCCCACCATGCTTCACGGTAGGGATGGTGTTCTCAGGATGATGAGCATTGTTAGGCTTGCGCCAAACATAGTGCTTAGCGTTGAGGCCAAAAAGCTTTATTTTGATCTCATCAAACCATATAATCTTCTTTCACTTGGTCTCAGAGTCTCCCACATGCCTTCTGGCAAAAGTCGAGATTTGATGTGAGTTTTTTTCAACAATGGCTTTCTTTTTGCCACTCTCCCATAAAGGTCAGTTTTGTGAAGCACATGGGCTATTGTTGCCGTATGCACAGTGTCTCCCAGCTCAGCCGTGGAAGACTGTAACTCCTTTAGAGTTGCCACAGGCTTCTTATTGCCCTCTCTGACTAGTGCCCTTCTCGCCAGGATACTTAGTTTTTGAGGATGGCCTATTCTAGACAGATTCACAGTTGTGCCATATTCTCTCCATTTCTTAATAGTGGACTTTACTGTGCTCCGGGGGATATTCAATGCCTTGGAAATGTTCTTATATCCTACCCTTGATTGGTGCTTTTGAAGAACCTTATTCCGAATTTGCTTTGAATGTTCCTTCGTCTTCATGATACAGTTTTTGTTGGGAAATGTACTAGCCAAATGTGGAACTAATTATGTGACTTCTAAAGACAATTGGTTGCACCAGAGCTTATTTAGGTGTGTCATAGAAAAGGTTTTTTTTATTATTATTTTTTGTTTTATATTTGTAATTAATTTAGAACAACTTGTAGATTTTATTTTTCATTTTGACATTATGGACTTTTTTATTGTTGATCAGTGGCAAAAACTCATAATTAAATCCATTTTGATTCCCTGTTGTAACACAATAAAATGTGGAACAGTCCAAGGGGGGTGAATACTGTTGAGAGCCACTGTACATATTTGATTTCATTACATTTTATGCAAAATATACCATATACAAGGTTGCTATCCTTGCATGACAGATGCAAAGACTGATTTTTTTAAGACTGAATATTTATTTTCTTTATTTGCGATTTCACTTTTATCTTTTCCAATATATTTGCACAATTTACATATGCTTTTACAGGTTTTATTGTCCCTTCATGTATCTATGATCCCTTTATGTTTATTTATTTATTTATTCATTTATTTATTACTTGCTACATTACCCCTATATTAAGCTTGGATGTCCAACAAGTCTGAACAAATATGCCCAAGGAGAGATCAGCAATAAAATGGAAAGCAAAACAAAGTTACTTTTTTGTACATGTTATGCTTACATATTGAATGACAAAAATGCTACAACTGTTAAATAGGATCTGGAAGATCATACAGTAGTTAAACATAACAATTTTTTATACTTATTGACTTATATTATATTTATGTGAATCCTATTGCAGTGGCACTGAAACCATTTTTAAAGTGGGGGTGCTGAATGCCATTGAACAAAACTGTAACCCCTGTATATGATGGAACCCATGCAAAGCCAGGGGGTGCTGCCACACCTCCAGCTACTCCACTGCTACTTTTGTATATTACTGTATTTTAAGGTTATTTGAGGAGGAAAAAAAAAACAAAAAAAAACACTTGTTCTGTTGTTTACATCTCACACTACTGTCTGGCACTGTGACAGACTGCTAATACTTGCATATTTAATCCAAATGAATTCAATATTATACTTAATACTACTAGCAGATATATACATAGATAACAAGATCATGCAAGCTTTATATTAGGTGCCAGATAAAACCATGGGTATTAATTATCATAATAATTCACACTACCACAAACCTTTTGATTTCCACTGGTGTCTTGGCTAATGCAAGATAAAACATAGCCCTGATGTTCCACCAACTTAAAGAAAGCACGCAAGACCACATAGACAAATGCATGAAATCTTTTCAGAAAACACTATTAAATGTTTAATACTCAAGGTTTTAATAAGAAGTAATGCTCAGAGGACAATACATAATATATAATAGACATATTGATTTGGAAAAGTATCATAGCTCTTAAACAAATAACTAGTACTTAAGCTGTATTGTGCAGTAATTATTTTATTCATACAATTTTAAAACTTTGAATGATTAGCAAAAATTACTAATAAAACAGGAACTTAACTATCACTGAAATCCCTGACTCTTAATTATCTGTGTTTTTATTTTACTTTACATAAACTAATGCATGTAATATACAGGGGCACAAGTGAAAAGAAAGGCATATGTACATAAATGAAATAAGGTCCATATTAAACAAGACACACTGGGCTCACCACCTGTTGCAAGATTTAATGTTCTTAAACAGCTGACCACCTTTTTGTACACATTTAAAACGTGCCTGTAAATTGCGGACTAAACATCAGTCAGGGGTACAAATAAACAATCAGTCATGTAAGGGGTAAATATGAATAAGTCACTAAATCCAACTATCTAAAGATCTGCATTTCTAAACAGCTAAACACATATGTAACTGGCAGTGTTGTGTGTTACATCAAGGATTTTGTCCTGTCCCCTGTCGGTTAGATGAGATGAGTTTAAAAGTTCTAAAACTAGGGATGCAAACGAGCCTGGCTCTTTTGAATTGTGGTCAATAAATCTCCAGATGGCTGTCAGGGTCAAAAACTAAAGCCCCCTTCTGTTCAACTGCAAACAGATTTAGAGTTAAACTGGCAAGACCTGCATTTGTTTCTTTTTTAGGCTGCAATCTTGTTTCCTTTGCTACCAGCCCTATCTTATCCATCCGCAGTTATATGCCTTCTGTAATTACTGCTGCCTAGCACTTCTCTCCACAGAAGACTCTCCAAAGGCAGCTTCATTTTTCTTTACTCTAACTCTACAGTGGATCCTTAGGGCAAAATGCCGACCATGAAGAAAAACAAAAAACACTCAAACATAAAACACAAATAGAGGGCCAGTTGTATCCAAGAAAGAGAGACAGTGTAAGATTTTTTTTGAGAGCATAAAACATAAATAACACAAACATTGTTGACGATGATGGCTACATGAACAAGGTAACACTAGAGAAATTAAAATTCTCCTAGTGCTCAGCTACGAAACCTCGGCGCAATAGTTTTCAACTCTCAGCTTATCAGAGGGTAACAGGTAGTGTGTAAATGAAGTGTGAGGAATGGAGGAGCTTGTCTCCCAAAGGGAGGAAATTGTCAAGCAGCAGCTGAGAACAAAGGACTTGAAGCCTTGTTGGGAAAGGGAAGCACACATTCACGTTCTGGCACCCAGCAGAGTCAGGGCTTGAGGTTTTTCTTTACCTTTAATGCATTTCACCCTTCTATGCTTTGAAAAATATGTGAAGGTTCTCAGCAAAGCAGCAATGTGTCACAGTCACCTTGTATTTGGTTGGTAAAATATGATTCCTTAGTTCCTGTTTACTCAACCTTCTGTGCACTGCTTTGGCTTGTTTACATTTCCCAATGGTAGTTTTTACTTCAGGGTTATAACCTTGCTCCCTCCTTTGCTCCTGTAAAACCCTGCCAATGGGAATAGTCCTGCTGTTACCCGTTATAGGACAGGTTTAGGTCAAGAAGCAATATTAAAGTTGCATTTTCGTAATACTAACACATAGTATTTATTATTTTAAATACACAATATTACCTGTTTGTATTATGAAAAAGAGGATTGCTGTGGCTGACATCCACCTTGCAAAAAATAAGTGTCACAAACCGACAGGCAGACAGACACCTCTTTATATCTCCAGATTCCGATTCTCTATGTATCCAGATTGAGGCTATCAGCAACTTGCATTGAAGAATGTCCTCTGTTTCAATATAATTGGATAATCAGTACTCTCTAGATATACATAGAAAAAGAATGACACACATTCTTAAGTTCAGGAGTGCAGTTGCATCCAGTACATCCCTCTCTTTTGTTGAGGATACACATTCCAGCACAACATAATCATACTCGTAAAGAAATAATAAAGAAAGAGATCTGTTCACCACAGAGTCATAAGAGAACAATCATCTGAAAAATGTAAACCATAAGAAATAATAGGCCTTTAAATGGCAATTTCTCTGAGCAAAAGAAAATCTGTCTTATTGTTCATAAGTAGGGCTTCTGTTTTTCTGTTTTTATTAATTACATTTTTCGGTGCTTATTTTTTAGCTTTTTTCAGGTTTTATGTAAATTGTTTTTTTTGTTTTTTTTTCCAGGGCTTTCGCTTTTTATATACTCTGTGAAATTATTGTTTTTGGGTACTTTCCTAAATGTGTGGCTGTTTTTTTTCTTTTTTTTTCTTTCTGTCAACATGTGTATAGTAGTAACCTGACAGTACTTGCACAATTTCCTTTGCAGTCTTCCACAGATGGTCCTTATGGCCATGGCAATTTCTTCTAGAGTTTTTGTGTGTAGCCATTTTTCGCCACAATTTGCAATTATTTTTTAAAACCTCCGTATCTGAACTGTAATACAGCTTTGCCTTTTTAATGGAAAAGGGGTTGAGTTGAGTAAACATTTCTACTGTTTTTCCAGTGTTTATTGGCTATACACTGATTTCATTATTATTATTTTTTTTTGTATCAGGGGTGTTTTGTCGGTTTTTATTGGTTAAAACCGAAAATCAGAAGCCCTACTCATAAGTAATTAACTTACTAGGTCAACTATAATAAAACATCACTTGAGCAGCAAAGTTAGCAGATGGGTCGGATTTAAAAAGAAAAACCAAACAGCATTTTCAAATGCATTAAATAAAGATGATTTTTCCTTAATTGTCTGAAACTGATGACAATATACAGACAACAATGCTTGCAGTGTACATAGTTAGGACACACAATGATTATACAGTGGCAATTATGTCAATTGTGTGCAATATAGTGTCTTCTGTTTAAAACTATAGACCGAGGTTGGTTTTATGCTTTTTTGTGTCATTGCGGTAAATGCTAGCGAGTTACACAATGGCAGACCTAATTTATGCCAACTTTTAACCAGGAGTATTTATTGTAATGCTTTCAAACATCACTGCATACAATAAAAACACAGTGGCTACTGCCATCCATATTTAAACTTTTTCAAAAGCCACACATGCTTTCTAACTTCTTCAGCATCCCCTGTTCTTCCTTGGCTCAGCATTGGAAGATAACACATATTTGATGAGAAACGCTAAACAAGAAAATCATTTAGCAGAAAGACGTGCTTTAATGAAAGCTGGCACAAACAAATCAGCCTGAGCAGTTCAGCCCTGTGATCACCCCATTTGTGAAGAAGCACTTAGTCAGCCAGCAAGGCCATACACTGCAATTTCAGATCTCATCTAAAGGCCACCTTCAATTCTGCTTTCCAAAGGTATTATACTGTATTCCACTATACTCTAGAAGTATGCCTTACAGGTAACTGCAGAACAGAATCCTATCATTCTCATAGTGTTAATGACAAAATGTACAACTTGGGTCTTCATCACAGTCAACATCATGGGGACTAAAGACATTCAAATGTTAGAATTGACTGTGACATTACATGCCACATCAGTGTCGCTGACTCAGCTTGGAGCAAAAGTATAGGGAATCTGACCAACTATTCCCTTTATGTATCATTTAATTTACATGCTTCCATAGATTAATCTATAGTAGGTTATTCATTTAAAAAGCTAATTGACTTTGTCTAATTAGTCGTAATACAGACACAGGTGTATAAAATAGGTAGTCACGGGTGATAGAGGTAGTTAGTGGAATTAATGTTGGTGAAAGAGACAGAGGTCAGTGTTGTGTGTTACCATGCTGTGCTGTTCCATTCTGTGTTCGTGTGTTTTTGTAAAACCTTTTGTTTTGGCCCTTGTGTCGTTTATTTTGTTAATGTGTTTTGTTTAGTGGTTTTGTCTGTT